>NC_140581.1:781233602-782469424 GCF_964204655.1 Triturus cristatus
CTGAGCAAAGTCCACGCTCTTCCCCCTCACAGACCATACTTGCGAGTTCCATACTGAATACCCTCTGATATGGGGACCGCCCCAGTGCATTACCTCGGAATATGGTTGAGTCGTGATATGCAGGAATAATGGACTGCAAATTTCGGCCATGCGATGGAGTGGCTAGAAGATAGAATTCCAGTGTGGCTAAAGTTACCACTCTCACTAGCCGTCCGCATTGCTATAGCCAAAATGATAGTGCTACCTAAATTCCTATATCTATTCCAAAACCTTCCTTTAGCACCAACGTGTGCTTTCCTGCGATGCCTTCGCTCTTACTTGATGTCCCTGTTATGGACGGGTAGACAGCCCCACATTTCATGGGAACTACTCACATAACCACTCGCTCATGGAGAAATGGGTGCACTGAATATGACCCTCTACCCCTTTTGTGTACAGGCACAATTTCTACACTTCTGGATTCACCCAACTCCCTTCTAGCCCCATGCTGTAATAGAAAAGGATAGAGCGGACCCGTGGCCCCTAAATACAGCCCTATATGCCCTATACAGGACGCCTAGGGGTGAAGTCCGCACTATTGAGTGCTTCCGAAAGCCATGGGATGGCATAAGAAAAAGGTGTGAGCTAGAGCAGTTATATGCGCAGTCAATACCACTGCATGATAACCCTTTGATGCTGCCGCTTCAGGAAAACGGGGCAAAGCAGAGGGCTGGTCGCCTTTGCATATACACTTTCTCTGACCTTTATCCTAATGACATATTCCTACAAGTAATGCCAACGGATGCCGCGCATACAGCAACTTCACTAGACCTCCTTTTATATTACCATATTAGAGCCTCGTGCCGAGCACTGAATAACGCTTTCCCCAACGCAACCCCTGAAATTGCCGGCACTGGAACATGTACTCACCATGACGGCATCCGACAAACTGATAACACAAATGTACTCTGGTCCTATGTAGCTCCCCGACGCAGCCCCCTCATGCTAGATGGCTATGGGACACTGATATACGTCCTGAATTAATAGATGTCCACTGTTCGTTTTGCTGTGGACAGATGGAAATGATCTCATCTAACTACAGGCTCCACCTGATATATTTTACATTTCTACACCAGATTTTTTGCACCCAATTGCAACTACACAAGATGGGACTGACTGGCGACCCCATTTGCCTCAGATGTGCTGCACCACCGACGACTTTTTTTCATTTAGCGTGGGATTGCCCAAGAGTGGCTGCTTTTTGGAACAACATTTTCCTGATAATTCAGGCTATAACCGAAACACACATTCAGTGCACACCAATAATAGGCTTATTGGGATATGTCAAGAATGTTCCAGTTGATAGTCGGAAACTGACGGCTATGCTTCTTCTCCTGGCCAAGCGCAGAACGACTATGAATTGGGGCAGAAAGCCGGCGCCAAGAGTGAAGGACTGGCTACTGTAGCTTATTGCTCCGACCAACTGTCACATTTCTGAAACACAATGCCGCCAAGATCCCATCCTAGAGACATTTGGGAACCCCTACTGGTTTATCTGAGATCCAGAGTCACTGCAGGTTCAGTATCACCCCCAACCCACCTGTCTGTTTTGCAATGATAGACTACTTATTGCCACCCATGCCCACGAGGCGTAGAGCAACCTGCTCCTATGATAGTTTCCTGTACCTCCACACAATGGTAGTAGAAAATTGTAAGAATGCTACTGCTTGTATAGTACTGTTGAACACGGTGAATGAAATGTAACATGCATTGTCTACTTGATGAGAACTTGATGATTGGGTCTCCTAGACCCACTGTAGGATGGTCAATATACTTGCACAGAGGTATAATACTTCATTGTTTTCTACACTATGTTTCTGCTTTCCTCCTCTATGCCAGGTTTTGGAATTGGCCTATTGGTAACTGACTTATTCCTGACTGTTGCTGCTTGTATGATACTTTTATTCTCCCTCATATGGTCATACATGGGGCATTTTATATATCTGGCTGGCATGCCATTACCTCAGACCAGTGGATGTTGCAGGTTTCTCAGTACATGTACATTTTCGTCTTTATATCCTCTACTCCTCCTGATCTACATGTTTTAGATTCAACATATCACACTTCCATCCTTGCCCAGGAAGTTCAATCACTGCTGATCAAAGGGGACAAAGACCTCCTGAGACACAGAGGGTCAGAGTGTTTCTCCCCATAAATTCTGGTGCCTAATCAAGATAATGCTTTCAGAATGAAATTAAACCTTTGGTTTCTGAATATCTTTCGTCAGAGGGACACATTCAAGATGTGATCTGGCCCAAGTCCTCCCTGTTCTGGATTTAGGGGACTAGATGGTGTCTTTAAACTTGCAGGATGCTTGCTTTCATTTGCCTGTCCTGCAGTCCCACATATGTATTTTCCACTTCATGGAGGAGTTGGAACACGTATTTTATTGTCCTGCCCTCTAGCCTCCCCTCAGATCCCTTGGTGTTTGCAAAAGAGATGGCACTATTTGCATTATTGAGTCCCTTTATATGGCAATGTTGGACATGGTGGCTTTGAAGGCCTTTCCCATCTCTCAGCAAGTCCGGCGCATTCAGGTCATGATTCCAATGATTCAGGCTCCCTCTGGGGTACTGGTGAGACTTCATAGCATTGTTTATCCTTCTGGTCCCACATGCTTATTGGCATATGTAGGCTCTGCAGTGAAATCTTGGCCTGCAATGGGCCCAGTATAAGGTTTCCTCTCAGACAATATCTATTTCAGAAGTAGCAACATCTGTATTTCCGAATAGGCAAGCTGACATCTGGATTTCTGAAAAGGCACCAGGCCGACCTTCCTATTTCGCCCAGAGCGAACAGTATTTTCTGATATATGGTCTCTGGGATGGGCTGCTCAGGAGATGGAAGTCAGGAGCCTTTGCTCCAAGTGGAGCAGAAGCACCATATCAATCATTTGGAGCTTTGTGTCAATCGGTTGGCCCTGAGGACCTTTCTCCTATTCATAAAGGGGAAGTTGATCCAAGTCCTGATGGACAACACACCTCCCATGTAGTGCCGCGGGGGTGAGTATGTGAGCACTTGGACCAGGAGGTTCAGACACTCAGTTGAAGCCTTGAACTTAAGGGAATCTTTTTGAAGCCTGCAGGCTCTCTCATTGCTGGGGCAGACGAGCTCACGAACACTGACTGGTGGGCTACAAATTGTGTCTACACCAGTGTTGCAGGGATTCTGCTCATGCACAGAACTATGCGCAGGAAACTAGGACCTCAATGAATTGTGGTGTACCAAAAACTCACCTCAGAACCCAGAACCCCTATCCGACCAGCATCCGTGTCCCATTCGTTATCCGTATTATCGCGGAGGTCCCAATGTATAGACAACCCAGAACAAGCGACTTAGTGTACTCTCAGGAATGGTGGGAATCAGAAATACCTGTTCGTTATTATTCTCATATCAGTCCACAACAGGAGTAAACTGACACGGTAAAGTTTAAAGAGTTTATTTTATAACCCTAGTGTCCTAAGATGCAGTACTTTGGCTAACATAAGCAGACAAATGATTAAAATCAAAACCATCAGCATTGTTACAATACCATAAAAAATGAAAGGAGAGATCATATTACAAATGACAGTGGAATACAGCCACCTTCCTTTCACTAGTAAACTATTATTATACTAATAAAAGGTCTCTAGGCTTGAATGGGGAACCCCATACCGTAAAGATCAGCTTAGTTGAATCACATCACAGGATCAGGTGTGCTCTGCTCCTGGGAAAGCTCTTCTTCAGAATGTGTGTTAAGCATGCAGCCTGCAATATTAAAAGTACTCGACTCTCAGGTATTTGCAGCTGTGTGCGTGTTATGGCTAAATAGTGGGCCGATCAACCTGAACTCAAAAACATGCATTGTCTAGCGACCCAGACTGTTTCTTTACACAATGTTTAGACCAAGGTCGCAGCGCACGTCTAGCGATGTGAACAACAGACAGTTCTCGTGTCAAGAAAAAGCGAGCAAGCAGTTTTCAAATAATAACATGTAGCTGCAGTGTCATGTGCAAAAGCAGAAAAAGTGGCAAGATGGCTTTCTAACATCTAATGCGGTTATAATAACTTAGCAATGTATGTATATAGATTGCAGCCCTCACTACACTAGGAGGTTGTTCATGTCTTCATCACCCAATGTGGTAGATCTTTTCTGTAAGAACAGGCAGTGTTGAACTTACTGTGAACTGAACCTTCTGCCTCAAGGCTAATTGAGAGGCCTAGTCACCTGCAGCTGGACTCTGGTCTCCTGTATGCTTTCCCACCTCTGCCTCTAGTGCACAGTGTCCTGAAAAAGATCATTAGGGGTCCTATTCCAACTCATCCTGATCGCTCCAGATTGTGTGATTGATTGACTGATGTTGTCCTTGAGCTTGACACCGATCGACTAGATCGGTTTACTCTGGTGGGGTGAAGTTCGTGGCCTGGTATGGAGACTCTTTAGGCCAAGTAATAAGGAGTTCTGATGTTTGTTCTGTCTCTGCTTGGAAAGGCATTGCTGCAGGCACTGTTGAAGGTTATTTTTCCGCAGTTTTGGCCTTGCCTAATTTCCCTGACCAAACTTCAGTATTCTAGCCACCTGTCTCTTAAAGAACTTACTTCTATTCTCCCTCGTGCACCCTTTATTACGCCTCAGTGAAATCTTAACTTGGTCCTTACGATCTTCATGTGCATCCCCTTCAAGCTGATACACAAATGTTCATTGAGACTGTGAGCTATTAACATGGCATTCCTCATTCTGATTACTTCTGTGTGCAATGTCAGTGTGCTACAAGAGTTCAGTGCAACCTTCATATACCACATTCTTCCCTTACAAGTTGGGGATATGAAGTCATGCTTCTTGTCTGCAGATAGTGTTGTCACCATTCCACTTGGGACAGTCTGTCACTCTCCCTCCTTTCTGAGTTAGACGATTCCTAAAGATGACCAACCTTTCATTGGCTTTGCCCATGCTAAGAAGGGTACAGTGGTCCAAAAGAGGACCTCGTCGAGAGGGATTTTTCTATGCATAAAAATATGCTTTTCCTTTGCCAGAAAGCTACATCCTGAGGACCTTCAGGCCCTTTATAACAGAGCTGAGAAAGCCACAACAGCACCGGCAAGAGGACGTCCAGTGTTGGACTGGCAGCCACATGGGTTTTTGTCAAAATTTGCACCATACACTACTGCTTCAATGCTCATTTTGGCTGAGGGCCATTTCGCCCGCTCAGTTCTGCAGGATGTCCTGGTGTAAAGACCAGCCCTCAGACCCTCCACCTTTTGAAAGGTACTGCTTTGATGTCTATTCAAAATGTAAGTAATGTGCAGGTCGAAAAAATCATTTGGAGGACCAGTTTTACTTTAGTCTTGTAGCGCTGTTTCTGTGGCTACTCTAACCATAGATTCCTCACTGTCCTCCGGGCTCTCGGTTCTGTGGAGTGGACTTTTTCTGAAAGGGTCCTCGGTTAGGTTTGGCACTCTGTCATGTTAACAGTCTACGAAGGCTTATCCACATCTGACCGCATTGAAGAGTTAGTAAGAGAGGGGTAATGCCTATATTCAGATATGGAGGTCGTGCAATATTGCTGCGGAGTCCAAAGCACCTCATGTTGGCACACAGGAGCGATTACTGGAAAAGTTTCAGATCTAGTTGACGCTTTTGGGAATTCAGAATCTGAAAAATCTGCTATTAGAATATGCACTCGAAAGAGCGTAATTAACTTGCTCTTCTTAACACATTTCAGCTAACCAATGGGCAATTTTAAATTTTCTATTCTATTTTAATATACATAGTAAACACATTGTCCTTTTTTTCAGGATCTCTGGGCTGAAAGTTGTAGGTGAGAATCTTTCCCCAGCATTACACTTGCAGCTGAACAAGAGCAGTGGATCTCGGGAAAAGGATGTCAAATTACTTCAGGGGATTGTAGATTTTGTAAGTAGAGTTGGTATTCACAAAGTCCGTGTAACTCTTGTTTATAATTGGCTGAAGTGTATATTAAATAACGCGATGAAAAAAAGGATTTCTAGTTCGGTTATGTTTTACACTATAGAAAAAAACTGATGGCAATGACAGATATAACTGCAAAAATCTTTGCTGCTATGAATATTTTATTAAATTAATTACAGTATATCATCTATTAAATGCACTGCTGATTAGGATGCGTTGTATAACTCATTAAAGTGCAAGATTGTCTGTGGCGTACAGTTAATGTGCCATCTCAGCCCTATGCGAGTCAGTAGCTGTTTTCTTAAAGTATGCATTTGCAGTGACATTCCATTTGGCTCGAACTGCCATGAATGCCCCATATAAGTAGCACATTTGTTTTTTGTTAATGTTTCGTAATGTGTTGCTGTCCCACCGTTATATCATTGAAAAAGTATGTCACCATGAGAGTCGTTCTGCTTTACATTGCTTCAGAAACTCCCATGGTTTATTGTCATTGTAAGCACAACCTGAAGTAGACTGCCTAATCTATTTTCATGTTGTTGCACACTTTCATATTTTAAATACGCAATCCTTTGAATCTCTAGGCAAACCATATAGCTGGTCCTGGTGCTCCATAACAATGTGAGATTATGCACAGTGTATTTGCCAAGTATGAGTGAGGCAAACCAAGCAAAAGGCACTTTTCAATGTCATATTGGTGACTCAAAGATCATAATGGGCCTTATTAGATTTATGATGTTGGTTACAAACTTTTATTGAATATAAAATGCATTTTTGATATGAAGCTGTGTAATAGTCCTTGCTTCCACATTGATGTATGGGCTTACTGAAACAGTTTTCAACCATTCACCTTAGTCATTCAGATAGTAGTTATGTCAGGCCTATGTAGGCAAGGGGTGGGGAGTACTAGAGTTGGTGGGTCTGATGTGCCCTATATGGCCAGGTATTGCAGAGACCAGCCCTACCAACGAATGACCATGGATCTTCCGGCCTGTACCTCCATCATCCCCCGTTGCTAAAGACTGCACACACCACGCTTTTAAAACCTTTGGGTTGACGGGTCATAAACCCCAGCCATATTTATTATGATAACAAAAACATCTCACATTAAAATGCACTCAATATCACTTTATAAACTTATATGAAGAAACACCATAAAACTTACTGTATTTACAATTGTGATGGATGGCTAACCCTAACACACTCTCTTGACTATATTTAGCCTTGCCCTTTCGTATCCAGTGTTGAGCCTACAAGATCATGACTGGTCAACCTGGGAGCCCCTCCGGCTATGCATCCCTCCCCATGGTAAGCTTGTGCAGGGGGCCTGTCTCTCTTCGAGGTTACCTACCTCAGGCACCCACTACAACCACATTATGCCCCTAAGGGCCCGTGCTAGCTTGGCACCCGTGTGGGGATTGGCTGTAAGGCCTGTTGGCAGCGAGCACTCCCACACCCCCTTCACCCTCTAGTCGACTCCTGCAAGCACTGCCTGGAGGGCCCCATGAGACCGCTGTCCCACCTACCCCAAAGTAAAAGGATGCCTTCTATGGACCCAAAGTGCCTCGCCAATCAGGACCTCACCAACTGACGGATACAACAATAAATACGACAAAAACGCCAAACAGCTGAAGAAGAGTCAATGCAAATGAACATAAACATAGCTATGAAAAAATTCCCAACTTAAATTAAGTTGAGCTGAAAGAGTAAAAAATGAACCACACAACAATCCGCTCTCTAAGGCAATGGTAGATGGGACGAAGAAATGTAGGTCTGGTGCCCGAGGACCAGCAGCGCCCTGTCTGCGAAGCGGTGAGTGGAAAAGAGACCGCTGCACTGCTCCGCAGCCCCTTTTAGGAGGGGGGGGCGTTACAACAAACAAATGATGGACGGAATGCTGACAATGCAGACATTCTCCCCCAGTCAAGAGATCTGGGTTAAATCCATCGTTCTTTTGCCCACTACGCCACCCCAGTTCAGACATGGCCATATGCAAATCAGTCTTGACCCTGTGCCTCATGGGAACAGTCCAGCCCGAACTGCCAAGCCATGTCTTCCCTGGACCGGAATCAAGCATCCTAGGACCGGTTTCTGGCCATCAGCCGTCATCAGCCAGGATAGCTTGACTCCAGTGGCGTAGTGAGCACGGGTCCCACGTCTGGGAATACCCATCCCACTTAGGGCGAAAAGCGTTACAACAAACAAATGATGGGCGGAATACTGACAATGCAGACATTCTCCCCCAGTCAAGAGATCTGGGTTAAATCCATCGTTCTTTTGCCCACTATGCCACCCCAGTTCAGACATGGCCATATGCAAATCAGTCTTTACCCTGTGCCTCATGGGAACAGTCCAGCCCGAACTGCCAAGCCTTTTAGGAGGGGGGGCACGAACCGCAACGGGCATGACCCGGAAGCACTTAAACTGTTTCAGGGTCGCTGCATGCCTGAGACCCAATCACCAACCCAGTACTGGCTGGTGGTGACGGCGTCACACGCCGCCCCAACCCCCACGGGCTCGGCTGGTGAGAACGTCCTAGGCACAGCGCTTCTGATGTGGGGGCGCCATGGCTTATGGCCTGGTATCACCGAGACCAAGCCTTACCCATAAATGCAAAAACAACAATTGATGGACAGAATGCAGAACAATGTCATACATTCTCCCCAGTACAGAGATCTGGGCCTAAATCCATCGTTGTTTTGCTCCCCATGCCATTCCACTTTGAACCCAGCCTTATGCAAATCAGTCTTGACCCTGCGCCCAATGGGAACAGTCCAGCCTGAACCACCAAGCAAGGTCCTCCCTGGACTGGAACCAAGCATCCCAGGACCGGTTTTGGGGTTTCACCCCTCAAAACCACGGATCCTCCTACCTGTACCTCCATCATCCCCCATTGCTAAAGACTGCACACACCACGCTTTTAAAACCTGTGGGTTTGGTGTTGTAGACCCCCGGATGTATTTATTATGATGATAAAAACATCTCCCATTAAAATACTCTCAATGTCACTTTGAAAAGTTATATGCAGAAACACCATAAAACAATGTACAATATTATTTACAATTTTGTTGGATGGCTATCCTTAACATAGACTCTAATACACAGAAATTGCTGACTATATCTAGCCTTGTCCCTGCGTATCCAGTGTTGAGCCTACGAGTGAGATCATCACTGGTCAACCTGTGAGTGCTACTCCGTAAAGGGAGGGGCCCACTCCCTTTGCATCCCTCCCCTGAGTAACCTTTTGCAGAGGGCCTGTCTGCCCACCAGATTACCTACCTCGGGCGCTCCTTGCACCCACATTATCCACTCAAGGGCCTGTGCTAGCTTGGCCCCATGCACCAGTGCGGGGATTGGCTGTAAGGGCCTGTTGGCAGTGAGCACTCCCACATGCCCTGCGCCCTCTAGCCGACTTGCTGCAAGCACCCCCTGGAGGGCCCATGAGACTACTGTCACACCTACCTCAAGTAAAAGGATGCAATGCCTTCTATGGACCTGAAGTGCCCCACCAATCATGAAACCACAGGCCAGCATAGGTCACCTACTATCTGGCCTCCCATCCCACCCTCTCCTCCCAACAACCCTCCCCCACCCACATTGGTCATGCCAAAGTGGCTGATGTATCTACCACGTGAGGATGTTCTCAAGCATTGTCTCATTTTCATCTTTATTAAAGTGAACCCCGTACTGGACAAAAGCGTTCCCCTTGGATGCACCCATAGCTTGCAATCTTGGAGATCTAAACAGCTTACCAATTTTCGTATTTATCTGTTTGACGGTCACCCTTAATGTACCCCATGTCCACAAACCGTCCACCGAATTGACCTACTACTATGGATCCACGCTCTTATGCATCAGAAGCAGCACTCCTCTGATGAAAGGGTACTACTGCAGGATGAAGACAGGAAAGGTTCGAGCCTGTAGAATCCCACTGCACCCAATGGGGCAGGTCAGCATGGGAAACCCTTCCTGTTCCCCCCCCCCCCCCGCCCCCCCGAAGTATTAAAATGCCTGCAGCCTCTAACAGGGCTAAGGACCGCAGAAGGAAATATCATCCTTGTGACTACCCCTCAGGATATGTTATCTACATGCACCTCCTTTCCAAACGTAATGCAACTTAGATAAACCCTCAACAAACTTCAATGCCAAATAAAGCAGCTGCAGATTTTGTAAGATGCATACCTTGGTCCAGGAAGATGCTGAGCCACCCCAGGCAAGGATATGCCCCTGAGCTACAGCTCCTCTGTGGAGAAACAATTTTAAAGCAGCCGTAGCCCATCAAATGTCTGCCACAAAACCTTGCCAGCTCCTCTCGCTTGGAATTCTATTGTGCGGCAATAACCTATATACGCTTACAATTCTACAGGGCCGGGTGTAAAGCTGTAATTAAAACATTCCAGTGCCCATCAATGCCTAAGACTGAGAAAACCTTTCAGGTGCCTTTATTTTGACCATGCCCCCAATGGAAACAGTCCAGCCTGCACTGCCAGGCCAGGTCCTTCCTGCACCGGAAACAAGCAGCCTGGCTCCGAAAACTACAAAGAAAATGTATTACCAATAGCAATTGTAATTCTGGGCCATTGGACAGGACATCCGCTTCTGTGCCTCCTTCACTCAGATTTGCATAGCTCACCAAACCTTCCAAGCCCCACTGAGCGCATTTCATTGCTTTATCACCAATGCTCCTGATCGGGCGACGATGAGATAATTGCCTCCTTTCGCACACCTCATGCACAACCTGCATACCTCCGTGCGACTTTGCGCCTGTCTGAAAAAATAGAGCAAAACATGAGATTTCCCCCTGCCCAGCCTTAAAGGATGGAGGTCAAGTATCCCAAAGAATCCTCCTACGTTTACCCGGAGCATTGATTACCGCACTTCATCCTCCTGATTTGCACCCCTTTGCTCACCTAAGAAAGTGAGTCACCAAGCACCTGGGTGATCGGGTCTCTGCCACAAGCAACAGAGCTACGGAGGACACCCAGAGCCCTCCAACATAGCAAGGTTTACAAGTGAATTGGACCCGTAAAGGGGCAAGCGTGGCACTCTGGGAGCCGCTGCAACCCTACTTAACCTTTGCACTGCGCCTAACAGACCCTCAGTCTCACACTGTCCCTGTGGAAACATATATTAGTCACAGCTAGCCAGGCCATGGATTTTTAATCACCTGCTCGATGGCAAACCGACCTGTAGGGAAATGGACAGGATTCATGACAGGCCTTTTAAGGGTGCTCCACATACCAGGCTGAATCTGAGGGTTGACTGACTTAACCCAAGCCCCGCTAGCCTATGAGGCAATGCCCCTCACATGAAGTCCAGGCCTAGTCATTCCTGCACCATCAGTGTGGGCAGTACCAGCCCTCACCACTCTCACACTGTGCATGTGGGCAGTAAAGAGCCGTCTTACACTTGTGCAATGCACTCAGGCCCTCATCAGTCTCATTCTCCAGACCCTCACCCCACTGCCCGAAGGGGATATGCATTCGGCCAAACATGCCCTCAGTTGGGGGACCAGCAACGCCCTGTCGCTGGAGCGGTGAGCGGAAAAGACTGCTTCACCGCTCTGAAGCATCTTAAGGGGGGGAAGGCAGCACAAACCAGAATGGGCGTGTCCCCGAAGCACTTAAACTGCTTCTGGGTTGCTGCGTGCCTGAGGCCCAGTCACCAACCCACAACCAGCTGGTGGCGTCACGTGCCGCCACAACCCCCACGGGCTTGTACATCGCGACCTCCATAGTCAAGCCTCCCCCAATTAGGGGGCGCCTTGGCATTCTAAACCATGCTGTTAATGTCTTGATTTGATTGAACGGGCATGGAAGCTTGTTCCATTCATTTACAGTGGTTACAAGACCATCGCTTGCACCATGTTAGTGAACTGGGGACATGCCTTGCCTTTACATACATTTCAGTGCATTTGAATGGGCAATCCACAAATTCCTGGCCACTGAAATAGACTGTAATGATACCAACTGCTGACGATAGTGACTAAAATTGCTCCATCCTTCACCTCCTCACAAAATTCCTCTTTTCCCTTCAAGTTGGCCGTTTCCTTGTTTTTTTATGGAACTTAAACAGTCTTACATTTTGTGCATGGGATAATGATTTTGGGACAAGAAAAATGTAAATGTAAATTTGATACTTGTATAGCGCACTACTCACCCGCAAGGGTCTCAAGGCGCTTGTACGAATACTGCTGTGGAACCCATCCTGGCTTTTCCTGTGAGGCGTCCACTCCTGGGCACCCCCAAGGTGGAGTCCAGGCATCCTTAGCGTTGTGGGGGCCGTTGTGGAGATTAAGCAAGCTATTGCCCAGAGTTGCAGAGTGGGACTCCATGATTGGAATAGGCACCGAGGCGAGAATTATCAGGTCCGTGGAATATTTGAGCCCAAGACCCGCCGAGGCGGGGAATTGAACCCTGGTCCCGGGCTAGACCTCTGCATCAGGGTCTGCCGCTCTAATCATTGAGCCACACTTTGAACTGCAGCATCTGGTAGAGACTATTAATTGTAGATTCCTTACCTTAGAATTTCACCCAGGCATCAGGCATCAGTCTGGATCCAGGAATTTTTTAAGAGCGGTATACCTGGGCGTCGGTAGATGGCGTTGGTTGTCTGTGTCGTGGGCACCGGGATGACGTCACAGGGCCTATTTAAACACCGCCCGCACGCGCTGATATTAGTTCGTTCTTTTCCTGCTCCAACCTAAGCGCAGATCCAGAGAGAGCTACCCCTTACCCTTTTTTTGTTTAATCCTTTTTCGACTTTTGTCGACTTGTTTTTTGAGTCTTGGACTCCTGGTGCGTCGAATGTCTCATTGTAGGACCGGCTTCAAGCCCTGCGGCTCCTATCATCGTACAATGTCCATAACGGAGCTGCACCTCGTGTGCCTCTGGTGCCTGGAGTGCGACCTCGACTCTAAGTCGTGCTCTGAGTGCCGGGCCATGAAGGTTTTGCAGGTGCAGTCCCCAAAGCTGTTGGAGGCCCAGCGCTCGGCTCGTACTAGACGGTCCCAAAAATGATCACGGAACCCGCACTCCTCGTCGCAATCCAAGTCATCGGGGAGGTCAGGAAAGCACAATAAGAAAGCGAAAGAGCACAGGTTTTCTTTGACTGCACCCCGTCGGCCGACTCGAAAGTCCGTCCCCGGAGCCTCCTACTAAGAAGGCTCCGTACCTCCTCGTTTTTCCAGGAGCTAGAGAGTCTCCTTCCCAGATCCAAATGTTATATGAGGCTCTATACCACAGATTTGGGCAGCCCGGCTCCGCTGGTGTCTTCAGACCCGGTGGAGTCAGTTGGGGGCCCTAGCATTCGGATCCGGAATGACGCCAGAAGAGTTTTCTCCAGCTTGGCGAACACCGGTTACCTCTTGGGCCTATACTCTCATACAATCTCAGATATGGTTTCACAGGTGCTGCCTCAATGCCCGGAGGAGACCCGGGCTATTCTTGCCCAGGCAATTGCAGATGGGAGAGACGCAGCCAAATTCACTATACGTTGTGGACTGGGACACCACTGACTCACTGGGCAGAACGTTTGCTTCGTCGGTAGCACTCTGACACTACGCCGGGTTGAGACTTGTGGCTTTTTGTGGGATGTCCAATCTTCTTTGATGTATGCAAGCAAACGTGGTACAAAGGAATAGATAGGAGAATTACTTTTGCATAGAGCACAGTCAGTTACTCTATTTCTAGTTTATTAATCTAGACGGATTTTATCAAAATATTTAAACATTTCTGCATCAATAATGACATCGGATCAAGAAGGGAGCAACAACTCAAAAAACACAAGTGTACACATGAATTATACATATACAAATTATTGACGTACAAGGAACCACAAACACCTTCTACAAACAAGTTAACCCCTAGAAAAGAACAAATGATTTGTACTCGTGTCCTCCAAATAATTTTAGGATGGACCACTGGGAGGTAGTCCTGAAAGTACGCTGCGACTTAATCACAGCATGCGGGCACTTTGGCAGTATAATATTCTCCACCACACTAACAGGTGTTCGTTTTTGGGCTACAGAGTGTTAGATTTGGTCTCTTTTTTTAGATTTAGGTTTTACACACCACGATTGCCGGTGGGTCGTGCACTTTGGGTGTGCGCTGAATAGAGGGGTGAGAGACAGGTAATTCATGGGAGAATGATTGATTTTTTGCCCTCTCTTGGGCTGTGTATATAGTTGTTTAATCTTGGAGTTCTTGTGTACCTAATGGCGGCTGTCACCCACCACCCTCCCTGGGCACCATGGAGTACTACAACGATTTTGCTTGTGATTAAAGTTTATGTGGAGGCAAGAGTACTGTTTTTTATATTTATATGTGTATAGATTTTTCTTTTGTAGTGTGGGTATAGTCCATGCTTTAACCCTGTCCTGAGGAGGCCGAGGAAAGTTTATGGCCGAAACGCAATTGCGTAGACCTTTTTTGAGGAGGAGTCACAGAAATTAAATATTGTTTGGAAACTTACTGTCAAGTGCGTTGGGAAGGCTCGACAGTAACTGATTAAGTCGCAGCGTACTTTCAGGACTACCTCCCAGTGGTCCGTCCTAAAATTATTTGGAGGACACGAGTACAAATCATTTGTTCTTTTCTAGGGGTTAACTTGTTTGTAGAAGGTGTTTGTGGTTCCTTGTACGTCAATAATTTGTATATGTATAATTCATGTGTACACTTGTGTTTTTTTAGTTGTTGCTCCCTTCTTGATCCAATGTCATTATTGATGCAGAAATGTTTAAATATTTCGATAAAATCCGTATAGATTAATAAACTAGAAATAGAGTAACTAACTGTGCTCTATGCAAAAGTAATTCTCCTATCTATTACTTTGTACCACGTTTGCTTGCATATAATTGTTCCATACCCAGGTATATAAAGGGTCAATTGGGTATAACCCTGTTGTTTGCCAGCAATCTTCTTTGATGGACATTCCCTTTGTTGGCACTGGCCTTTTTGGTGACAAGGCAGTCTCAGTGCTAAAGCGCTTCAAGAGCTCTCAAGCTACAGCCAGATCCATGGGCCTCACGGCTACCAACCGTCCCCCCTCAGTCTGCCTTTCGTCCCTTTCATGGCTATGGAAGGAGCGCCCAGCCACATCCTAGCCAGACCAGCCAGCAAGTCATGCAAGCTGTCCAGCCTCTGTGTGGCCATGGACGTGGTACCCAGTGTACTCGCGAGGGAGCAAGCGGGCAGGCCAGTCCACCCTCCCTGCCACTGCCTCCAAACCTTCTTAGTCTGACGTTTCAGGCCCATCATCAGCCAGTCAGAGGCAGGATTAGCCATCACCTCCATCACTGGCAATCGATCAAGTCGGACAGGTGGGTTCTGCAAATAGTCCGAAGTTCACCGTGCTCCCCTTTGGTCTTACCTGGGCCCTTCGGGTGTTCACAAAAGTGATGGCAGTGGTCGCAGCTCATCTTTGCTGATCAGGGGTTTCAGTCTTCCCCTATCCCAACGACTGGCTGTTAAAGGCGGGCTTGCCCCAGGCTGTCGTCTCCCACCTCCAGACTAGGGCGGACCTCCTGCATTCGCTGAGGTTCACTATAATGTGCCGAAGTCACACCTGACTCCCTCTCAGACACTCCCTTTCATCTGAGCTGTTCTGGACACAGTGCAGTTTCAGGCCTATCCTCCCGAACAGCGAGTCGGGGATATTCGGGCTATGATACCGATATTTCAGCCGCTATCCCGGATTTTGGTGAGAATGACCGTGAGGCTGCTGGGCCTCATGCATCCTGCTGATGGATGATGCCAGGTGGCATATGCGAGCTCTGCTTTGGGACCTTAAATTCCAGTGGGAACAGCACCAGGGGAATCTTTACGACTATGTTGAGATTTCGTGGGAACTGCACAATTGCAGTGGTGGCTAACAAACCAAGCTTGGGTCAGAGGCAGATCCCTCTCCCTTCCCCAACCGTTTCTCACAGTGGTGACAGATGTGTCACTCCTGGGATAGGGCGGCCATCTGGGAGAGTCCGAGATCAGTGGTGTCTATTCTCCGGCGGAGTCCGAGCTCCATAACTTCTTGGAGCTCTGGGCGATCGACCTGATATTGAAAGCGTTCCTTCCCTCTCTAAGGGAAAGTGGTGCAGGTGTTCACCAACACCACCACCGCCATGTGGTACTGCAACAAGCAGGGTGGAGTGGGGTCATGGACCCTGTGCCAGGAGGCTCTTTGCCTCTGGACGTTGCTTGGAACTTCAGGGTATGGCCCTAGTGGTTCAACACCTGGCAGGTTCTATGAAAACCAGGGCGGACACACTCAGCTGTCGGTGCCTGGTGGATCATGAATGGCTTCTTCATTCGGAGGTGGTGCAAGGTCTTTCAGCGGTGGGGAGAGCCTTGGTTAAATCTGTTCGCCACCGATGAGAGCGCGCAATGTCAGCACTTCTTCACGTTGGTGTTTCCAAGGCGGGCCTCGCTCGGCAACGCTTTTCGTCACAAGTGGAGTTGCAGCCTCCTGTACGCCTTTCCACCTCTACCTTTTCTGCCCAAGTGCTGAAGAAAATCAGGCGCAACCGGGCCCAAGTTATTCTTATGGACCCGGACTGGGCACGAAGAGTATGGTACCCCGAGCTCCTGTAAAAAAGGGTACAAAGTTCCTCTAGTCGAAGAAAGAAATAGGGCGGGGGGGGTTGTTTGTAGGACTGTCATGTGTCACGGAGGGGGGGAAACCCTTGTTGGAACTAGGGCTCTCACACACCCAGCAAGCTAGGTGTCATGCTTCATCATTTGAGCCTGCCCCTCGTCAGGTCGGCGCTGCAATTCCTGACGGGCTCCCAATAATGGGGCTCTTTAGCGGGGATCGTTTGTTCCTGCCGAAGGGTGCTGTGGGGGTGAGGGGCCCTAGAGTGTGTAGATGTAGTGAAAGTATTTAAAATGGGTACTGTTGTTCCACGGATTAATATTTATTGAAGTGGTGAACAGCCTAATTAAAACAAATGGAAATTGAGGTGGGTATAGCCACTAGTGGTTATGTAGCTAGTTATGTATGCCCTACGCTCAAGAAGATCAACATGTTTCATGCCTAGGTAGCCAAGAAATGGTCACGGCAATTCCTCAGGATCAAAGATACGAACTATCTACAACAAAGGTGTGTGAATTCTACATACCGAACAGGTGCTTAGAAGTAACCTAGGAAATAGAAGAAAAAGACAACATATGACAGTATATCACATAATAAAATGCACTCACAAGATAAAATCAGCTCAAATCATCAAGAGACTGGTGGTATCATGCTCCCAAGTGGGTAGTGAAGAGTCAATTACAAGGGGGCGAAAACAGTGACAGGACAATGGGTAGAGACAGGGGAAAAAAAAAAAAAATCAAAAACCAGGTGAAAAACTCACCTATGCTACTGACAAGACAATCTTGCTCCAACGTGGGTCCTAAGATAAAAACCGGAAAGGGGGGAAATTTTAAAGACGCAAAGCCGGGTCCCGTGCGGGAAGAAAAAAGTGAGGTCATCCCAGGTCATCCCATGACCCCAAGGGGGTGAGTATAAATCAGGAAGGTAAAGGCAGCCTATTACCTCGTAATGCACTACCATGGGCGGTGTGGTGTGCAGCCATGGTGGGCCTCACCCAGGGGCTCTGGTGTGTCACTGCCCAAATGGTTAGAGGGGAAATTTTCCACACACTCATGTAATCCTCATAAACATTGCGGTGACCGCCGTAACCCCTGGCAGCGGATGGGTCAGTGCAAGGACGGTGGCGCCTATTTTAAATACTTTCACTACATCTACACACTCTTGGGCCCCTCACCCCCACAGCACCCTTCGGCAGGAACAAAAGATCCCCGCTAAAGAGCCCCATTATTGGGAGCCCGTCAGGAATTGCAGCGCCGACCTGACGAGGGGCAGGCTCAAATGATGAAGCATGACACCTAGCTTGCTGGGTGTGTGAGAGCCCTAGTTCCAACAAGGGTTTCCCCCCTCCGTGACACATGACAGTCCTACAAACAACCCCCCCCCCCCCCGCCCTATTTCTTTCTTCGACTAGAGGAACTTTGTACCCTTTTTTGCATTACTAGTTGTTAGGGTATGTACACTGGACCTCTTTAAACTTACCCTCCTGTCCCCTATTTTGTTGACACCCCGAGCTCCTGAGCATGGCCATCGATCCTCCGATGAGACTGCCCCTTTGGGAGGATCTTCTGTCGCAGCAGCAGAGGAGGGTTCTTCACCCAAACCTGTCAAGCCTCCACCTCCTTGCGTGGCGATTGAGCAGCGACACTTTAAAGCTTTTGACCTTCCTCTCGAAGTCTGTGATGTTATCTTGGCAGCCGGGCATCCTTCCACTAAAACGGTATACGCCTGTAGATGGAATAAATTTGTGGCATGGTGCACAGTAAAGGCTGTGGATCCCCTCTCTAACCCTCTTTCAACAGTTCTTTTGTAGATGCTTTCTTTGGCCCAGTGGGGCTCTGCTCTGGGCACTCAAAGTTTATCTGGCAGCTATTTCAGCTTTCCTTCGGCTACCGGATCAACCCTCTTTATTCAAGTCCCCTATTGTAAATAGATTTTTTAAGTGTATTACTCGTATCTTCCCTCCATCTCCTTTCATAATGCCCCAGTGGGACTTGAATCTGGTTCTAACCTATCTTATGTGTGCTCCCTTCGAGCCTTTTCACAACTGTCCTCTCAGGCTTCTCACTCTGGAAACTGCCTTCCTTGTTGCCATCACCTGTGCTTCCAGGTTGAGTGAGCTTCTAGCTCTACCTTCCAAGCCCCCTTTCTTCTCTGTGCATCTGAACAAAGTGGTGCTTAGGATGAGGCCCTCATTCCTTTGTAAAGTAGTTACACTATTTTACATAGGACAAACAATCACTTTGCCCACCCTTTTTCCAGCTCCACTCCCTTCCAAGGAGGAGGAGAGACTCCGTCTGGACCCTAAAAGTGCGCTGTCCTTCTACCTTGACCGCACAAAAGATTTCCGGGTGGATGATCAACTCTTTGTTGGCTATGTAGGTGACGAAAAAGGTTGGGCTGTTCAAAAACATACCGTCTCTTGATGGGTTGTCCTTTGTATTAAAATCTGTTACGCTTTAGCTAAAAAGGAACCTCCACTGGGGCCTTGGGTCATTCCACTGGGGCCTTGGGTCATTCCACTGTGGCCTTGGGTCATTCCACTGGGGCTGCGGGTCATTCCACTGGGGCTGGGGTTCATTCCACTGGGGCTGCGGGTCATTCCACTGGGGCTGCGGTTCATTCCACTGGGGCTGTCGTTCATTCAGCTAGGGCTACAGCAGCCACCACTGCATTAGCACATGAAGTTCCACTTCTTGACATCTGCCAGGCAGCCACGTGGGCATCCTTGCACACATTCACCAGATATTACTGCCTGGACAGCCAACGCCGTAGGGACGGCTTTTTTGCCCATTTGATGCTCCAGGACTTTCTGGTGTGAACTTAGTTCGCAGGTCCTTCTCCGGGGTGGGTATTGCTGGGGTTTTTATTCTAAGGTAAGGAATCTATAACTAACAGTCTCTTTTGAATGAACAAGTTACTTACCTTTTGGTAATGATCTATCTCTAGGAGACATATGTTAGTTATAGATTCCTTACGGCCCCACCCATCCTCCCCGCTCTGTGAACTTGGGATAGGGCACTATAAGGGATAGAGACTCCCTTATAGGGCCCTAGTTGTGGCACACCAGTGGTCCGTGTCGTTCATGGCTCTGCGCTTCTGGCATAGAAAGTTGTTTCAGAACTAACGTCTGCGCGCAGGGGAGGCGTCTATGTAGGCACTGCATTATCATCCCGGTGACCATGACGACGGACGCGGAGTCGACTGACGCAACTTACAGACACGCAGGGGTACTGCTAAGAAAAAATTCGCCAGATCCAGTCAGACGCCTTGGGGGTAATTCTAAGTTAAGGAATTCTATGGTAAGGAATCTATAACATATGTTACAGATACATTGTTACCGAAGGTAAGTAACTTGTTCTTCTGAGCTCCTGCATCTGCTCATCTCCCTCCCTCTTCTGTGCTTTTGCCTTGTTAACTTTTAGCCAAGGGCCCAATTTTACAGTGGCTTTAACTACTACAGGATGATTTCCTGCCGTTAAGATGTCACAGGTGTACAGTTGGATGGCCCTTTTATGTCGGAATGTGTTGTCAGGAATAGGTAGCCCTTTTGGGAGGGCTGAAACTTGGGGAGTCCACCATTCTGCATTGGTAGTGGGATTTGTCAATTTGAACTACACTCCGAAACAGAGGGCAGGGAAGAAAAAAGAAAGTGACGTCAGCGCACAGGGGTAGCTCTTATATGCATCTCAGCTCTGTCATTTCTGGGTTAGTGTAGAGTTACCACAGAGCTACACTGTGCAACCTGCCGGTGCACTGGTACATTGCTGAAGAATTCTCTAGGGCACATCTGGCACATTGGAATATTCTAAAATTGAGAATCTGTGGTTGGCTAGAGTGTCCATCAGATAGAGCGTTATCAATGGTAATGTGTTCATAAACACTGGAAGCTGACTAACTGTAGTGTAGTTCCTATTTCCCTAATAGGCTCTGCGCAGTGGAATAATATACCCTTTAGATTTGGCATAGGACTGAGGTCAGTATGCCCCTATCGAGTACATTAAACTTGATTACTTTGTGCCAGCTAATTCAGAGGCCACCAGAAACTCCTTGTTAACAAGAAGGGAGTAGTTTCTGGTGACCGCATAAACATGACAACTTTGTTTCCCTTTAGAATCGGAACACTCTCAGAATCGTGGAAACAGATAACAGTTTCACTCAGCTAATCGTGCATGCTTAGTTTCTTCAGAGTTACACAGAAAGAATAGACGGGCGTTTCAATAAAAGGATTTATTGAACAGTCTTGTTTTCGTGTAAGAGATATGAGCTGTTACAATCGTAAGACAGTATGCGAGATATATTATGTTCAGCATAAGCAGTAGAAATACATAATACTGCGCTAGCATTATCTTTTAGCTATGACACATATATTCATATACATAAATAACATAAGCTAAAAATGCGAGTACTCATAAGATGCTTCTCTAATTAGTTCTACCCCAGTGTACCCAACTAAAGTGTAGTGCAAGGTAAGAAGTAAGTGATGTATGCTATAGTGTGGTAGGCTATAGTATGGTAGGCTATAGTCTGGTATGCCAAGAGTCCCTCGAGGTTCTAGTCAGCCCCATTCCTTGAGAATGAGAGAGATGGGAATCTCTTTCCGGGTCTCGAACTCAACACCACGCGAAGGGAGTCAGAACACTGGAAGCTGGATTCTCTGCGAGCAGGGATGACAGCGTCTCTTGTCAGTGCGTCAGGCCGGGACACGGGCTCCTCTAAAGTCGAGGTCCCTCCTACTTGCTTCGGCAAGTGAAGGTATATTTATAGCTGGTAGGTGCCTTGGAATGTTAGCATTGATTTAAAGTCGGGCAGAGGAAGACGTTCGGATTGAACCCTTAAGGAATAGCGGTTCATGCATAATTAATGAGTTCTTTGAGAAATCAATTATCCTGTGCTAGGGGAATTCCCAAGAGCTTAAGGGTCTGGTTTCTGGGAACTCGTCATGACGTTGGGGTGGACGGATGTAGGTGACCATGCCTGTATTTGGATAGCATGACTAGTGCCTAAATAAGGACTGTGATCTTATGCCTATATAAGGGCAATGCGAATTGTGTCTATATAAGGACATGTTTCAGGAAAACCTATATACGGACACCTAAAGCGGAATACAACATAACCAGCATCCAATTCCTGCAATAATTCTCCCATTTTTCTGCCTTTCACAGCCAGCATTTAAAAAGCCTTGAGTCAGGATAGGGTGATTAAACAGTAATGGTCCTACGTCTTCTGTAACTCCTGATTTGACTGGAAACTCCTTTTCTAGCTTAATTGATAGTTGCATACAACTTGTTACAGAGGCCTAATTCGTGGATGCTTTTGTACATTAGGTAGACTGTACCCACATTTTATTTGCTGCCCTCAAACAAAGCACCACAGAACTGGCCACAGGTACTTTTACATTCTGAATTATTTCACAGCATTTAAAGTCCTCGGCACCAAACAAGGTTAATTATCTCTGAATACTTTTAGTGAAGACGTCATGTCAGGAGATTACCTCATGAACTTTGCAAACTGTTTAAATGAAAGGAGATCCCCTGAATAAGTACTAGGCATTTTTCTGCTAAATGTGTAATGAAAAAGGGAACGGAAGATGCAAGTACTAAATTTACCACAGTTCTTGGGGTTCTTACTGAAGGCACTTCTGTGAAAAGGTCTGTGCCACTTTCTTTGACCGCTACCACAATCTGCGATTAATCAGACTATCATTATAGCAGAGCGGTCCTGTGCGCATACAGCAGCCACGTTTGATGGCTTTCCCAGGAGGAAGATGCATTCTTGCAAATCGCTGTCAAATATGAATTGTTTTTTTCATTTGGTGATGTGGTTAATGTCTGTATAGCTGTGCAGAGATTTGCAGGGATGTATTTTTTTTCTTATGTGAGCATTGATACTCTATTTTCGTGTCAAATTCTTGATGTGCAGTGTTGTGAGGCCCATTCATTCACTAGACATTATGTAAAGCGCCCTGTATATTTAAACTTTTTGGTTTGTTACATAGTTCGTTTTGGCAAAGTTGGGTAATTGTTTTTTATTTATGAGCTTAAGACTAACCCTGGAAGTAGTTCGCAAAGTAGCGCTACGCGTAGCTACGCAAAGTGCACGTCGCACTACGCGTAGCACTTCGCGAGCTGCGTAGTACCCTGTTCGCACTGTGCAAGATGCCGTTTTCAATGATTGCACAGTGCGGACAAGCATCCGGCACTGTGCAATCATTGAAAACGGCGTCTTGCACAGTGCGAGCTGTAGTTTTCTGCCGCTCGAGTAGATTTTTACTGTCGCCGGGAGGTTTATTTTCCACGCTCGCGATCGCCAACTTGATGTTGCTGATCGTCAACGTGGAAAAAGTCTCGCCGGGATGTCATTTTGCTTGCTCGCGGTTGCCAACTTGACGTTGAGGACCGCGAGCAAGCAAAAAATGACCGCTGCACAACGCTACGCTACGTGTGTTTGCACTGTGCTACGTGCAATTCGCGTAGTTCGAAGTAGCGCAAACTACGCGAGCGTAGAGTAGTGCTTTGCCCAGGCTTACTTAAGACTGGCTGCATTATTATTAATACTGCTTAGACAAAGAAACCAAGTGAGCTTATATGGAGCCTGCGCAAATTAATTTTGTTGTTCCTAATTCAGTGTCCTTGCTCCCTATTCTTCTGTTGTCCTACCTATGGAGCATTTAGTTTCACCCTTGGTTTTGAGTGTATTCATCCACTGCTGACGTTGGGGGAATATGTTCTTTTTATTTCATCATCCTTTTTGGTTTAGTACTCCATCGAAGTGCATTTCCAGCTCCTAACTCGCTTGTTTGTATTCCTGTTTCTAGATTCAGGTATGTGTGGTTCCTTTAAATAGCAACCTGTTTCTGTGCAATAGTTTTTTGTCTCAACTGTATTGCTGGCCTTTGCCAAAAAGATACTATTTGATCAGATCACTCCACCTTTATGGGGTCGTGCAATTAAAGTTCATGCTCTTGGTGGTAATCAAGATTGTGCCCACATCTTGTGTGCATTGGGGGAGCAGTATTGGTTGATATCATTTTTTCTTTAGGTGAGGGTGAAACCAGGGACATATTTGGTTTTTTCCCAGTTGAGGTTAAATGGAGGTAGAAATGAGGTTGTTTACCTCAAGAGTTGGGTAAATTTCGTTTTTGATGCATTTTCCTAGGATCAATTTTCTCCCTCTGCTGATCTGTTTTTTTATTGCATCTAAACAATATGGTTTGAATTAGTCATTGAAATATAAAATGCATCTGAGGAATGAGGCTTTTTCCACATGATAACTTATTTTAGTGAATGCTAGCCACTCTACTTGTGCTTCAGATTACTGGCTGTTTATGGTGCGCAAAGAAAGGGTGAAATGGCCTTTAATGTCTGTAGTAAGATGAGTAGTTGAATCAGTAGCAATATTAAGAGCAATAGCAGTATCAGGAGCTTTGGTCGCATCATTTAGCTATTTGTGTTGTGACACTGTTCAGACCTGCATTTACTGATTCCGCATAAGAGCAGATTAGTGTTCGCAACGGTATTATGTAGACCTGTACCAGGAAAGTTATTTCATATTCGTTGTAATCTTGTCCATTTATAAGTTTAATTGGCTTTGTATTGTTTTCATCTTTGGGGAATATCTAATGTGTTCTTATGTAGATTTTAATTGCATGGTAAATGCTGAGTTTATTAACTACTGTTTATGTTCTCTCCCTTAAGTGCATGAACAGAAAAATTGCATTAACTCAAGCTCGCTATTTGGAAAAAGAAGAAAAGCATCTACCTCCTCCAAGGTTAACTAAAAATCTTTGTTTTTTTTGTTCATTATATGTAATATCATATCTATATAAATTGTCTTCCAAAAACATAATCTACGAGATAACCTATATTTGCATTGTCAGTTGGGTGTTATGTGGTATAATTTGTTTTATGATCTGTATTGCCTGGAAATCAAAGCCGGCAACCTTCAAAGTTAGTGTATCGCATTGGCTAGGCAGACTATTACAATTCCTTCAGTCTTGCAGCGAATGATTGAAAGTGAAATGTGTACTTTTGGTAAATGGCAAATTTGGCATAAAGGAGGATGTGAAGATTGGAAGCGACCGCATATCTATGGCCAATACTAGTCGACCTTAGAGATTTCTTTTTTTCCAGAACACACTGCAGCAGAGCGAGAGAGAGTGCAGGGTCAGGACTACTGATGCAGCTTTCATACAACAAGGTGTACAAAGTGGGGGGGTGGGGGGGGGTGGGGGGGGTGGGGGGGGGGAGTTTGAGACGAAATATAAAATATCTCCAGTTACAAAGTTTATACAAAATATTTTGTTTCTCTGTTTTTTTTTTCCTGCTTGAGTAGGTTGTGTACATTTGTGCAAATAGTTCTGAAATGTTATCCATTGGCCATTCATCCGTTCCTAAGACCTATTTCAGTTTTCCATTGTATGCTATGCCACTTTCGTTTTTTTTCTGAAAAAAAACTTAAGGTTGGATAAAAATCAGCTGTGTATTATCTATGAGGAGATGTACACAATTTGTGAATCCCCAGTTAGATCAAGGGAGGGCATGATCCATAGTTGAATTTATAATTATCCTCCTGTCACTTGTAAATACCCTTTCTTTTGGTAAAATACCTCTTAATTTTCTTTACGGCATGCTACATTACATGCCCCATTGGACGTGTTTTCTCTTAAATTGAAAGCATCTAAAGGGTACTGGATTATGTTTTTCTTTTCAACAATAAATCAAAAGCCAATGTGTTACCTTAACATATTGTCTAATAAGTGAGCTTCATAGATTCTAAAAAAGACATTTGTTTTTTATTTTCCTGCATGGGATGCTCATTGATAACTACATGCATGAATACTTCCACCCACGAGCAGGTTTGCAGACTACTTGTTCATAAAATATATATATTTTCCACTTATTAGACAAGTCATTAAACAGTGGCGGCTGGTGGGAGTTTAGGATATAAATAAAAAATAAAACGTATATGCTGGTCGCCATTACCGTCGCCAGCCACCGTCTCTCCTGAAGCAGGAACAGAAAGCACCCAGGCTTCCAGACTCCCCTAACCAATCAAGAATCTGCTGATTGCAGCATTGTGATCGCCGTGGTTCGGCTCTCAGAGAGGGAGTGGAAGCCTGAGCATGCTCTCCACGCAGGTTCTAATGCAGCCTGGGTGGAGAACATGCAAAGTGTGCATGACTGTTTGGCCAGCCGGAGACAGCCGGCCAAACAGTTGTGCACTTTGGGTGCAGCATCAGCCACTCCTCCCTGTGACGTGGGGAGCCCAGCCCCGCCCTAACCGGGCGGCAACTCCAATAGAATGATAATAATGTTCCTCTAAGACTGTTTTTGCTAGTGTGTGAGTGCTCACACGCCCAAAGAAAGTGACCCTGAAAGATACCTCGATGTGGGGAGCGATTTTGAAAATGAGGCATTCAACTTTAAACAATCAGAAATCTCAAGTCAGTGAGGATTCCGACCTTCTCAAATTCAGAATATTTGAGAACCAACTCCTCACAAAAGTAACTTTTCTGGCGGTACCTTCTCTTACCCATCATACTTCCAGAAGAGCTTCACCAGTACTGATTGTCACACTGCCGTCCGTGACCTCCACAATCACTCCGTATCCAGCTTCACCTCTTCAATCTCTGCCTTCAGCTTCATTTTCTCTTAGTTGCTGGTACTCTTTCTTACACCTTTGCCATCTAGATTTTATTTGATTGCTTCGGGCATCGCCATTTTAGAGGCAGTTTCCTATTCTACAGCGTCTAGTGAGAGATGCACCAAAACTATCCATCCTAATGCCACATCTGTCTATTATGACCACAGTGATTTTTGAAACTCATCTCCACAAATATACTTCTAAGCCATGGTGATGTTAGTTCTACATCTGTTCTCGGTTGAATGTTTTCTTAAATCTGTTGCATCAAAAGCAGCTTTTTGCTTGCAGAAAAATGTAGGCTTTAGAATATAAATATACTCTACCACAGTTTGTGGAAGACTATCTTGGGGATAAATGACCTGATTTTCATGAGATAATCATTAATGGCATGATGGACCCAAACCAAGTTATCAGTGTGGTAGTAGCACTAGTGTTCTTACTGCTCATGAATATTTTGAGGGGTAACCACATAAAGGTTTTTTTAAAGTTCTGAAAGATAGCAGTGTTTGCCCAAGCTGTCATTCCCTGTAAACATTTTGTTGAGCAACCACATGGACTAGGTGTTCACACGCTGTCATCCCTAGAGCAGTTGGACTTGAGAAAAGAAAAGAGTACCTGAAGCATCAGTTATGTCCGCAGAATAGCTGGTACTGTTAGCAGAGGGTTCAAATTCAACGGCCCCAGCAGCAGTAAAAATAAATGGCAGTCATAACATCAGGGAGGTTCCTCCAAAGGTAGAAGATTTCAAAAGGGTTATACTGTGGCAGACAAGCACTAGACTGGAGGTAAACACTGATTTCTCATCACACTCTTCGGTAATTTTTTCCAGTTGGGGGAAGCCTGTCGAACCATCTTCAAGAGTGGCAATAAATCACAAAAGACCTGGGCACTGAATATTGTGCAATATTATGTATTAGTTCAAGTCTTTTCTTCCTGCAGTAACATACTGTTTTAGTGCCAACGGGAGAGGTTAAATTTATGACATCGCCATTATTTTCGAGAAACAGGCTTTGGAGAGTGTCGCCAACTCCCAATAAGTAAAGTTAATTTATTCCTGCGCGTTACTGGCTTAAAAAGACTAAAGAAGAACGTAGTCTCTTTCTGGATTTCCCGAAAACAAACAAGTGAATAAAAAAAGAAAAATCTTGGATATTAACCCTTTATCTAGCCTGGCTTCTGCTACATGAAATGAAAAGACTATTTATAGAGCGCGGTAGCTACCCTGAGGCGTCCTAGTGCTACGGACCAAGCATGTAGGTGGAGGATTAAGGGTTTATACTGGTCTATTGAAAAGCAGGGTTTTTTGTTGTTTACGGAACCGCAGAAGGTTGGGCTCAGAACGAAGAGAGATGGGAATGGAGTTCCATAGGATGGCCGCGTTATAGGAGGAGCGGCTTCCACACCTGTTTTTCTTAATCCTGGGTACCGTGGCGAGGAAGGAGGAGGCTGACCTGAGCTGTCTGGTGGGTTTGTAGGGGGTAATAAGTGAGTGGTTAATGGCCGTCACGGTTTTCCAAAAGGCTCGATTGGCAATACATAGGGCCTTGAAGTCGATCCTCTCCCTGACTGGGAGGTTCCTTAGGCTGTGTTGCAGGGATTCTGCTTATGCACTGAACTATGCACAGGAAACCAGGACCTCAGTGAATTGTGGTGTACCAAAAACTCACCTCAGAACCCAGAACCCCTTATCCGACCAGCATCAGTGTCCCATTCGTTATCCGAGGTTTAGCTCGGCGGTCCCAATGTATAGACAACCCAGAACAAGCGACTTAGTGTATTTCTCAGGAATGGTGGGAATCAGAAATACCTGTTCGTAATTACTTTCATATCAGTCCACAACAGAATTAACAGACACGGTAAAGTTTAAAGATTTTATTTTATAAACCTCGTGTCCTAAGATGCAGTACTTTGGCTAACATTAGCAGACAAACGATTAAAATCAAAACCATCAGCATAGTTACAATACCATAGAAAATGAAAGGAGTAATCATACTAAAATGACAGTGGATCTAAGCCACCTTCCTTTCGCTAGCAAACTAATATTATTATTGTTGGACTAGTAAAAGGTCTCTAGGCTTGAATGGGGAACCCCATACCGTAAAGATCAGCTCAGTGAGATCACATCACAGGATCAGCTAGGCTCTGCTCCTGGGAAAGCTCTTCTTCCGAATGTAATGAAAACATGTAACACTGCAATATTAAAAGCACCCGACTTTCAGGTATTTGCAGCTGCGTGCGTGTTATGGCTAAATAGTGGGCCGATCAACCTGAACTCAACAACATGCACCGTCTAGCGACCCAGACTGTTTCTTTACACTATGTACAGACCAAGGTTGCTGCTCGCTGTTTGGGATGTGAACAACAGACAGTTCTCATGTGAAGCAAAGTCGAGCAAGCATTTCTCAATTTAATAACATGTGACTACAGTGTCGTGTGCAAAAGCAGCAAAAGCGGCAAGATGGCCTTCTAACATCTAACGTGGTTGTGCTAACTTAGCATTGTACATATGTAGATAACGATCTTCACTACACCCCCCCTTGATCGGACCACTAACCAGTAGGGACGCACTTGCAAGAACGCAGAGTTCAAGTTTGATAGAACGGAACCAAGGGCATGAACTAGAAGTCCAAATACGCTAAGTGAAAAAGTTTGAAAAGAAAAAACAAAGAAAAAATCCCAAAAAGGATTGATAAAAACCATTTAAAGGATAAAAAAACATCATTGAAGGACGTATGACGAAATGAAGGTGCAAAATAGTCAATCCATCAATGTATAAGCACAATAAGTTGCAACAGCTTCCAAGAGGAAATCATTGGAACGTTCCGCAAAATTAGCTGCCATCCAGTTCAGCACGGGGAAGGAACATACATGCTCCTCAACCACCGGAGCCTCCAGCACCAGACAAGGACAACTGGCGTGTTCTTCAAAATAACTTCTCGCTAAGAAGTCAATCGCAGCCGTTCCGATGTCCCAATTCCCAAGGACTCCATGTGCTGCTCCACAGGCCATAATCCCGACGCCAGAACAGTCCAACTCATGAGCCACTAAGGGGCACATCAGCCGATCATAAGCAGGAGACACCGAGTTCAACAGACACAAATCCAGAGCCCATTGGAACGGACAATCTAGGCAATGAAAGACGGGCTGCACACCAGTAAAGTAGGGAAACCGGAAGGATAATCCATAGGCTATGCTTAGAGTTGCCAGTGGTAATGTGCCATAGTATTCAAGCATCCGGTTACGAAGATGGAGCAGCCGGGACATGCTGTCGTGTGACGCAAGTTGTGCATCCATAGCGCAGTGCGCAGATCAACAAAAGTATTCCAGCTATGAGGGCGAGAAGTAAAGGGAGACCTCCGAAGACGCTGGAAAAAATAGAATGAAAAAATGCCGGGATCACACCAAAAATAGTTTGAAAGGAGGTCACAAGGCCGTAGCCCACAATTTTAAAAAAAATGAGCCAGGCCACTTGTTGACGAGGCATTAAAGATAGTCTGAATCAGGGTCCCAAAATGAAGGGGGAGATCAGTATTCAAAAGCGCTTGCACTTCCGTGCGCGTATTTGCTACGTGAAGGACAAATGTTTCCCGGGATGAAGTCAACGCGATTTCTTTTTGAGACAATAGAGCCCTTATTCTGCTCATCTTATTGAACTCTGCTTTCAAGGTTGGAATGGAAGGCCAGATGGATACATCGAGTCGTCCATGCGGGGGTGGGAAAAGGACGTTATTACAGCAAACTACTCTCTGTGATACAGTTACTATGTAGGGAATTCCCACTAACATCCCACAGCAAGCTTCATTATTTAATAGCAAATAACTACCGTTGGCAAGCAGCGTAAAAGACGGTGTTCTAACTGGCACAGGGATCCCTTTCAGGACACAAGCTAAATTAGGAGTGTGCACATTACATGCACCATGCAATTGAATGTGCCTACACACTACAGAGTGATCCGGAGTGGAAGTGCACTCTTCACCTTTCAAGTATACCTCTCTGCCGTCTCTCACACATCTATACGTGAATGGGAGTGACCAAACTATGAGCAGGAAGGCAGTACCAAGTTGTTCATATCTGCCTAGAGCATAATGTTTCATGCACGAACTGAACTTAAACGGAGGGAACGGTAATGTGATCAACCCATGTATAAGCCACACAGCGGAATTCAATTCAGCAACAGAGAAAGGCAAAGGTTCTAACTTTTCAATGTGCAGCAATGAGTATGTAGCATCCTTCATGGACATGAACTGTTTAGCAGTTAAATTAAAAGGAAGGAATAATGATGAAGTATTCATATAATCCCAAGGGACTTTCCCAGCCTTTAACGTTTGCAACGTCCATGCAAACTGCATAATAGAACGCAATTGATTTTGACCATGATACAATACAGACAAATCATCCTGCACAATGTCTACCACAGATGAAACAATATTGTCTAAAGTATAAATTCTGGAAGACAGGGTGATAATGCTATTATCTATTACAGCCAATACCTTTTCCATATTGGCTTGATCAATCGCACGTAATCTGGATGCAGCCTCAATTTGCGACAACTTCCAAACTTCGTTGTAAATGGCATACACCCATCTCTTGGACCTGCCAACCGCAGGACCCTTGACAAAATCATTCAAATCTATTTTGTCGTTTAATCGTGCTAAATGAAGTTTAACAGATGCTAAGGTGGAATGTTGCAGCCAAGATTGGCATAACTTCCCTACTGAGTAAGTAGTTACAGTGTGAGAAGATTCAAAACGGGGGTCCACATGCACATGTGTATACCCCTGCGCCAAACCAAGAAACCTATGTTGACAGGAATCCGAACTCGGCTGCCATACCAACCACCCTTCTGGATTCAATTCAGAAATATTGAAGGATGTGTTGGAAACGTATGTCTGCAACGTAGCAAGGGACAGATCCGTATGATTACCCCAATTGGGATAAGCACCCAGACCCGGAATGGAGGGTGAATTAAATTTTTTAGAAGTAGCCAATCCAAAACAAGTGGTCTGAGAAATAGACGAATTTAAAATAACATGTGATTCGGGATAAGACAGGCACGATGCAAAGCTTCTGTTCCCTGTACCTGCCATGGTTTAGAACCCCAAACCGATTTAACATCGACAGTAGCTTTCCACAGATCATATCCTCCAATTGCCAACTCGTCCATAAAGGACTTGGAATACAACAATTTGGTATGTGTCAGTCTAACCTTAGAAGCAGACTGAGGCACAACCTTAAAATAAAAGGAGGCCGGATTTGACACACTAAAATCAGAAAAATAGGTGAATTGGTCTACTAACGTGACAGAGCTGCCCAGCTTAGGGGCGGGACAGTGTTCCCATTGTGTATAATTTACAAAATTTCTAAACGTATTTGCTTTGTGTAGGAAATGCGTGCCATAATGTTGATCGCAGAATTGCTCATCATAATTAGCAGTATCTAAATACAAATCCTCAGCATCAAATGCAGCATAATATTTCAAACCAGAAAACAGTGCTTCTATGGCTTGAACATCCCAGTCATCTGAATGGATGTTCTGCTTAACTACATCACCCATAGAAACACGAAATACATTTGGCACATTAATTACTTCAGTGGGGCCATGAATTTGAAATGTTACAGCATCCCAAGCGATCCCATCACGTACAGGCCAGGCGGTAATGTTCACAAAAGTCTGGTCCCTTTTCATAATATGTGATGAGGAGTGCGGGTCCAAAGTTCCATCAATTAGTCGAATTGTAGATCTTTCCTTCAGGTAGTGTCCATTGATAAGTCTAAAAAACACTACCACAAAGCCAATGGACATAAACAAAAAAATACATATGAGCACCAGCCAAATGTAAGTCCAAGGGGGAATTAAAAAGTGTCTTTTGAACCAGGCCACAAAAATCGAATCTTTGGACGGGGCAATGGAAGTCATTGAATTAGAGTCAAAAGAGTCTCGTGAGTGGGCAACTGTGGTGGATTGTAAAACAGGCAATGTAACATCCGCAGGATAAGCATACTCAACATCTTCAGGCAGACCACCAGTTGTCGGTGGCAATAAGGGACCAGTAACTGTATGCATCTCGACGGCAACATCAGGCACGGCGTTAGAAGCTCGGGCCACAACAGAATTTCTCGGCATCGAAGGGCAAGAAACTGCCGGAGTCATACTAAGAAGAATCGGCCACTCCCTGTAGCTTGACATTGTCAATAGAGACGTACCTGTTATCCTTTCGACCAGGAAGGGGAGGTAAAATGACTGTTCGTGTACCCTGTACTCCAAGCACTGGAACTGGTGCATAAGAGGGGCTGAACTCCTTCTTGTTCTCCACCTTCTCACGGACCAGATCACCAACTCGAGGTAGCCAGCCGACTACCGGAACCTGAAGCGCAGCATCAGATGAGGAGGGTACGTGTTCCTTCGCTAGACTGTCTCTGGCTTCTTGAAGATTCTGCAATACAGCACAGTGATCATCTACGTCAAAGGGTGTGGCTGACGCCGCCATGTCTAGACCATCAAGGTCCGGTACAAACATTCGTATGCCAAAGAGCATCATGTATGGGGTCAGCCCACCCAGAGACCTTCTAGGGAGATTATTAAGTGCACGTTGTACGTCATATATGTGGGCTAGCCAGTTCTGGCCAGTACCCAAAACCCTGGCTGTCAAAGATTGCTTTAAGTCACGGTTCATTCGCTCCACTACACTTTTACCCTCAGGTCGGTATGGAGACGAAAATTTGACTTGGACCCCCAAATTTCTCATGGCTTCTTTGTACGCCTTAGAGGCGAACGCAGGGCCCTGATCAGAATGCAAGGTACCACATGCAAAACTTCCAACAAAGACACGCAAATCCTTTATGACAGTACGGGAATCAGCACAGCTTTGTGGCCACACCCACAGAAAACGTGTGCACGAATCTACTGCAACCAAGATGTATTTGTACGCAGTATCAGAGGTAAATGGACCGCAATGATCTAAATAAACACAACCCATTGGTTTATTAGATATGTACAACTGAGTTTGTGGTGGGCGAGCCGCAGTTGAATGTTTAATCTGCTGGCAAATGTCACAATTAAGAACATAAGCTCGGGCTTGTTTATTCAAACCGCACCACCAGTAACGTTGTTGTAGCAGAGATACAGTAGCTGCAACTCCGGCATGCGCGGACGCCATGCCCTCGTGAGCCGCTGATATCAAAGATGGTCTGCAGTCCGCGTTGGGAATCAATCTGTCACCAACGTCATGAATCCTCACTAATGGGACGTTATTAGGGCTTAAGCGATAATGGTAACGAGAAGGGAATCCTCTTGGAAACTTTGTTCCCTGCTCTGTAGCAGCAATAGCTGCCAAGATGTCATCATCAATCTTACTTTTGGATCTTGTAACTGCTGCTACGAAGTATGTTGCCACTGCTGTTTTTGCTGCCTCGTCAGCCAGGCTGTTGCCGACAGCATGGACACCAGTTCGTTGGTGACCAAGAGTGTGAATAACATTCACGAGAGGCAGACGTTCTTTAAGATCTGCCACTCGAACCCAAAGCAGTTTATGCTTAATCGTGCTACCTTTGGAATCATGGTAGTCATTCTGAGACCAAAAATGTAGATTGTCGTTGTAAGATTGGACACAATAAAATGAGTCGCTCACTATAAGCGTAGTGACCCTGGGATCAGCAAACTCTAGCGCTAGCACCAGAGCATGAAGCTCCGCCAACTGCGCGGTACAATCACCCAATGACTGTGTATGCACTACATCGGACTGGAATTCACCATTTACGAAAGTACCAACCACAATTGCGCAAGCCGCTGAATAGGCATGCTTTGATCCAGTTGCCGGTTGCGCAGAACCGTCAGTGTATATGACACAATGGTAATCCTCGATCGGGCGCAAGGACAGAGGAGCTGGATGAACGAATTCATACTGCACAAACTCCTGAGTCTGAAGTGCTGCATCAAAGATATATGTGACGTCCGGGAATGTCAAGGATGTGGCCCATTGTATCCACCTTGGATGCAAAGCCTTGGAATTTGGTACACTAGCCTTCGTCACCGCCTCAAGGGCAGGATATGGTGTTACCACCAACATGCGTTTACCTTGCGACAGCGCTCGTTCTTTCAGAATCGCCATCTGCACTGCCATCAGAACTTTCTCGACAGTGGAAAATCGCAGTTCAGCCGAAGTGTACAAGTGAGATTTGTAGGCAATGGGGATGGTGTCGTCCTCATTGAACGTTAAGTATGTGAAACCCCCTGCGCCTGGCACAATTCTTATGACCAGGTTAGTGTGGTTATCACGCGTCAGTAAGTATTTAGAAGCAAGAAGATCAGCTTGCAATGACTGCAATATAGCTGAATGCTCTGGCAGCCAACAAGATTTGGAAAAAGTAGGTTGTACCAAGGCATAAAGCGGCTTGATACGCTGGGCATAATCCAGAATGTAGGTTCCACCGAAATTCAGAAAACCCAGCAGTCACTGTAATTTCTTCAGTGTCGTGGGAGCACGTAGGCATGCGCATTTCTCCAGGAAGTGCGGAGCCAATCCTCGACCTTCATTGTTGAGTTCGTACCCCAAGAACAACACTGTATATTCCACAATGTGTGACTTCGCAAAGTTGAATTTGTAACCGAAGTCTGCAAACAAAACAATAATTAGATCAACGCGACGGAGATGCGGTTCCAACTCGTCATCTGTGAGATAAATATCATCCACATACGAGTACGCATCAGGGTCTATGCCCTCTAACAGAGAGACTACGCGAGCGGCAAAGACACCAGGGCTGTTCTTATAGCCCATCGGTAATCTTTTGAATTGTTTTTGTTTGCCACCCGAGGTGAATGCCGTCCACTCACTACTAAGAGAGGACAGGTTATGGCTATAAAAGCCATTGGAAATGTCAAGTGTGGTTTTAAACCTTTTTCTCACGAGACTATCGACGAGAGCCGAACTGTGGGTCTTTTGTACTGCACATGTCCGGCAATGAGAGTTTAGATGCCGGTAATCCAAAACCAGGCGGTACGACCCGTCAGGCTTCGTCACAGTGAACAAAGGATTAATCATAGGTGACACACAAGTTTCAATTACTCCCTGATATTCCAATTGTTCAAGGATTGACGCGACGTGAGGCCTAGCTTCGCGACGCATGGGGTATTGGGCGTAGTCCTCAACGGAATCTCATGGCTGGGAGATAATTTATCCCAGCCAACCTGATTTCGATATAACGCAGGTGCGAGCACCTGAGCCCATTCCTCGGCGTACTTTTTAGCTTGAACCTTCGGCACTGTGTGCGCAAAGGACGGGAGGATTACCTCCTCCCCTCTAGGAGCATCTAAAAAGAAAGCCGGGGGCCAATCTGCCTCCGCCAACAGAATATCATAGGAAGTGGTCAGATTATCCCCCAAAAAACCTTTAATTGTACGTTGTATGTCACCTTCAATTAGAAGGACTATATTATACAGTCTATCAGGGGGAGACACTCGAGTATCAGCAGTTTCAATATTCACGAATGTATTAGTTGCTGTCGCCACCAGATATGGACGCAGTGCTCGTCGCACTACTGTAACTTCCGCCGCGCTGTCTAGCAGCGTTAGTGCCCATGTCAGGTTCTGAAGCTGCGTCCGTACCATCTGAGGCATAACTCGCTGTCAGTGCAGCAACTTTCTTCTTCTGAAACGGGGGTCGTTGACGCGTAGACTCGTCCTGCTTGCCTTTGCCGTCAGTCTGGCGGGGTTGCTCACGACCTTGGGCACCCCTTCCTTTCCCACGGTCTCCGCCACCGGATTGTGAAGCCGATGTTTCCTGTGAAGAACGAGTAGAGCGTTGTTCAGAAACCTGAAATCTATCAGGCGACTTAATACGAGAACGATCGCGCAGGTCATATGTGCGTTCGGTAGACGACTGAACGGGTGAGGCAGGACGTGACCCCTGTTTCTGTTGCTGCTTCCCCTGTTTCTTAGCTCTCCAACTTTGCTTAGGAAAATTGGGGCGTTCGTCTTTTGTAGACGAGTTCACCTTAGTTTGCTGTACTATATCAGGAATGATCACAGTCGGTTTTACATCTAAGGCACTACGACCCACGGTCCTGTATGCCTTCGCAATTATTTTAGCAAACTCCTTGGGCTTGTCGCATCATCCACGCTGTCCATCATATTTGCAACTTGGAACTGCATGGCATCTCCTTTGAGGTTGCCCATTACCATGGAGCATACCACATCGAAGCTGTCGACAAGCCTCATTCCCAACTCAATAGCAGCCTCCGCACCATGATTCTCTTGAACCTTTTTGATGACGGATGGTAGCACAGACATAGACGGAGTGCCATAGCACTTCGAATAGGTCGCGGCAAAGACCTTACCCCAGTTGTCACAATCGGCCATATCAGGGACTAGGTCTTTCGGCAAAGTAATGGTGAGCATCCTGTGTTTCTCCGCAGGAGTGGTATGCGGAAAAACCGCCTCCAGTTAGTCAAATTTCTCAGCAAGCCAATAAGGAAATTCATCCTTATTTCGGGGGCGCTTGCCGACCACAGAATTAACCATAACAAGACTAATAACCACCGCGTGGTGGTCTGTTGGTTGTCCCGCAACAGCAGGTGCCCCCGCCTGTACGTTGCGTGACACGTACTGCACTAAAGCCCTATGAACTGTAATCAGGGCTGTGTGTAGTACCCGCAACTCAGCCACCGCCAACGTGAGATAGCGGGGATGAGGCGTAAAGCCGGCCAGCACCGGCCATGTGGCCCCTGCAATAGACAACGGGCCCATTCTCGCCGGTGCAACCGCATGGGGAAGGGCGCCATTAAACCAAATAGTACGCTGCCAGGCAGAGATTGGAATTTCTTGTGTCCTATATGGGGTATAGACCGCAGGCAGCTGTGTGGTAGTATAGGTATGAAACGTATCGTCGTCATCTACCGCCAGAAAAGTCACCCATGAGTAAAACAACTCATACGGGTATGACGCATCCGCGCTTACCACAAAAATTACAGCCATCCCATCATCTGGCACCCTATACTTCTTCAAATGACGGCGCAGAGGTGCACGACTATGCGCGGCTATGTCAGCCGCCATTAGGACACACTAAAGAGTATCAACGATATCAACAGTAGCACTGGGGTTCAGTAAAAATAACCTTTTTAATGATCAAGCTTGAAGGAACCGATTTGTCGAAACACAGGTAGGTTAATCCGTCACTCCCGTCAACCGGAAACCAGAGTGAGGGTGTTGTGGACTAATAAAAGCACTACTAAGGCGTTTCAAATCAATAGACCACACGTTAGGTGCGCCATGTTGCAGGGATTCTGCTTATGCACAGAACTATGCACAGAAAACCAGAACCTCAGTGAATTGTGGTGTACCAAAATCTCACCCCAGAACCCCTTATCCGACCAGCATCAGTGTCCCATTCGTTATCCGAGGTTTAGCTCGGCGGTCCCAATGTATAGACAACCCAGAACAAGCGACTTAGTGTATTTCTCAGGAATGGTGGGAATCAGAAATACCTGTTCGTAATTATTCTCATATCAGTCCATAACAGAATTAACAGAGACACGGTAAAGTTTAAAGATTTTATTTTATAAACCTCATGTCCTAAGATGCAGTACTTTGGCTAACATTAGCAGACAAACGATTAAAATCAAAACCATCAGCATAGTTACAATACCATAGAAAATGAAAGGAGTAATCATACTAAAATGACAGTGGATCTAAGCCACCTTCCTTTCGCTAGCAAACTAATATTATTATTATTAGACTAGTAAAAGGTCTCTAGGCTTGAATGGGGGAACCCCATACCGTAAAGATCAGCTGAGTGAGATCACATCACAGGATCACCTAGGCTCTGCTCCTGGGAAAGCTTTTCTTCCGAATGTAATGAAAACATGTAACACTGCAATATTAAAAGCACCCGACTTTCAGGTATTTGCAGCTGCGTGCGTGTTTTGGCTAAATAGTGGGCCGATCAACCTGAACTCAACAACATGCACCGTCTAGCGACCCAGACTGTTTCTTTACACTATGTACAGACCAAGGTCGCTGCTCACTGTTTGGGATGTGAACAACAGACAGTTCTCATGTGAAGCAAAGTCGAGCAAGCATTTCTCAATTTAATAACATGTGACTACAGTGTCGTGTGCAAAAGCAGCAAAAGCGGCAAGATGGCCTTCTAACATCTAACGCGGTTGTGCTAACTTAGCATTGTACATATGTAGATAACGATCTTCACTACAGCCTGGTTTGACGGAGAGCCTCCGGGGTATCAGGAGCAGGGAAGGGCGGCGCAGTTTTGAAGAGTTTGGAGCTTGCGCAGGGTGGCTTGGGGGGGCCCCTAGATAGAGAGCATTCCCGAAATCCAGCCGAGACAGAATGAGACCCTGAACCATTATCTGTCGTGGTTGGGGTGGCAATAGGGGGAGAATCTTACGCAGAAGCCGGAGTAGACCAAAGCAGGTGGCGGACAGTTTGACTGCTTGATGATTACAATTAAGGGACTTGTCCAGCCAGATGCCAAGGCTCTTTATTTTGTCCTTAGGGGTGGGGGCAGGGCCGAGAGAGGTCGGCCATGATAGAGTGATGGGAAGCGGAGAGGGATTGCCTAAGAGCATCAATTCGGTTTTGTCCCCGTTGAGTTTGAGGCATGATGAGGTCATCCATTTGGTCACCTCCTCGAGGCAGTTCCTCAGGCTGTTTTGTGGGTTGGAGGATTGATTGAGAGCCACCACTAGCTGAGTATCCTCGACGTAGGTGACGATTTTTATTCCAAAAGGGCGGACAATCTCAGCTAGGGGGCTCATGTATATATGAAACAGAGTAGGGCTTAAGGAGGAGCCCAGTGGCACTCCGCAGCAGAGTGGTTTATCCAGGGAGGTAAAATCTCCCTCGAAGACCTGGAAGTAGCAGTCGAAGAGAAAGGATGTGAGCCAGTCCAAGGCAATCCCTGAGACTCCTAAGTTGGTGAGCCGATGTAAAAGGATATTATGGCTAACAGTGTCGAAGGCTGCGCTTAGGTCGAGAAGGATGATTGCCGCGCATCCTCCCTGGTCCAGGATGTTTTTGGCTTCTTCCGTTACTGCGACTAGAGCGGTTTCGGTCCCGTGCATGGGCCGGAAACCAGTCTGGGAAGGGTCGAGTAGGTGGTTGGTTTCAAGGAATTTTGCCAGAATGGTATTTGCATATTTTTCCAGAATTTTGCTCAGCCATGGCAGCAAAGATATTGGGCGGTAATTAGTGGGGTTGTCTGGGTCTAGATTGGGTTTTTTCAGAAGGGCCTTGACCATAGCACGTTTCCAGGGCAGCGGGACGCTGCCGGTGGATAGGGACGCATTAAGTAGGTTGAGTATGGTGGGGAGGATGTTCCCAGTGGCAGTCAGCAAGGTGCGTGGAGGTGCTGGGTCATTGGGGGAGCCAGATTTTACCTGGCGCAGAAAGGGTTCTAGCGTGGTAGGGTTAAGAGAGGGAAAGAAATCAAAGGTGGCCTGGGGCTGGGATCCTAGCTCGAAGGGTAAAGGAGGTGTAGATAGTTTGAATTTTTTGGTGGAAGAACTCCGCCAAGTCATTACAACGGGTTTGTATATTAGTAGTGTTAGACGGTTTGTCCGGGAGTTTGAGGATGGATTTTGCGATACAATAGATTTCTTTTGGTCGGGAGACAGCTGCGTTAATTTTTTCTTCAAATAAAGTGGATTGGGTATTTATTTCATTTTTGTAGGTTCGGATCGCTTGTCTGTAGGCGGTATTCCTGGATGAAGAATAGTCCAGCCGCCACTGCCTTTCCTGTCTCCTGCATTGGCGTTTCAGGTCACGCAGTTCGTGGGAGTGGTTTTTGTAGAGCGCTTAGTTTTGGTGCATTTCATGGGGAGCACGGAGTCAAGCGAGTCAGAAATCCACTGGTTGTTGTCCTTGTTTGCTATGGTGGTGTTGGGATTGTAGGGAGGTCTGGAGGTTTCGAGGGCTGCCAGCCATTTTTCTAAAGGAAGATTAGACCAGTTGCGATCTCTACGAGTGTAGGTGATGATGGGGGGATGGGTGACAGTGGTGGCCCATAGTAGGGGAATCAAAAAGTGATCTGACCAGGCAAGAGGAGAGGGGATTCCTACAGAGAGATTTTCACTGTTACTAAATACGGGGTCCAGTAGATGGCCCTTGATGTGGGTAGGTTTGGAGACTAATTGTGTCATTTCTAGTGCAGATAGACTTGAGGATAGTTCTGAGGCAGTGTGGTCCAGGATGTTATCGAATTGGATGTTGAGGTCGCCTAAAAGTGTAAAATTGGATGAGCTACAGGCTAGGTTGGCAATGATGGGGGGAAGGTTGTTGGTGAATTGTCCTAACGTACCGGGTGGGCGGTATACGAGTATGCCGGAGAACGTACTAGTAGGGGAGAAGTCAATGCCGAAAGACAGACTTTCGCAGTCAGGTAGTGTGTTAGGGGTGCTGCGGCACGTATAGCAGTCTCTGAAGATGATTGCTAGGCCACCTCCTTTCCCTATTTTCCGGTCTTCCCGTGAGATTAGATATCCCGGGGGGAAGAGTCTGGACAAGGTCCGGCTCTGAATCCAGATTGAGCCAGGTCTCTGTGAGGTATAGGACGTCAGGATGAAGCTCTTCTAGCAGTAGGGAAATTTACGTGGAGTGTTTAGGCAATGACCTGTAGTTCAGGAGGTACATGGTTATTTTGGTCTTTATAGTGGGTGGGGCCGAATGGGGACGGAAATCGCAGTGTGGGCACGGTGTATTCGGGTCGGCAGGGTTCCAGACAAGGTGGCAATTGGCGGGGGTTATTCCTCTAAGTTTGAGGAGGAAAGAGGAGCTGTAAACTGCTCTGCGGGATGAGAGGCAAGCAGGGTTTGTGGCCCCTGCCGGCCGCGGACGGGCGCAGACGGGCTTGCCTTTGGCGCGCCTGCAGGGCGCGTCCGCTGCGCGTTCTGCTCTGCATCGGCTTATGTGGGGAGTGGGGAGGAGACTAGACCGCAACCCTCCAATCGGAAGCGACTTCCCTCCACACGATCGGGATTAGGACCCGCGGTGGACCGGGGAAAGCAACCTGGGGGTGTGGCAGAGTGAGAAGCCCTCGTGAGTCCGGTATTCTCTTGGAATAGAGGTTTTGATCTTTTTTTTGTTTAAAATACACAGTGCAACGAGAATAAAGTGACAATAAATTGGTTTAAAACAGCACAATAACCGTGGTAGCAGCGTCAACAGATAGCGCCAAGCCACTACCTCAAGCGCGTCCGCTGCGCTTTCTGCTCTGCATCATCATTAAGGTGATTTGAAATTTTCCATAGGTTTACAAGATGCTTTTTTTCGATGGATACTTCAAATCGCATCAATTTCTTGTCTCTTCCTTTTTCACACCCTATGATGTGGAGCATGATCAATTGTTAGTAACAGTGCAATGAATACAAATTTGGCATCTTTTCAAATGTTAAAAATAATCTACTGAATGTGCAGGTTGGAGGTATTGAAGAATCATGTTGAGTTATCCACCACAAAGAGTGTTACCAAATGTAACTCTTCTGATGAATACTTCTAACCGCGGATTCTTTACCTTGCAAATGACGTGCAATAGATACCAGCAGATAACCAAGACAGGCATCTTCCCCCTCCCACACATACATACATACACACACCCCAATGCCGTGGTAGTAGCCTATGCTGTGGTGGAATGGGCCTTCAGATCTTCCAGGACTGCTCCTGGACCAGTGCATAGCTGATCTTAATGTAGATGACTATCCACCTCAACAAGGTCCTCTTTTGCACAGCCTTCCCTTTCTTTGCTCCAGAGAACCGCACCAATAGTTGATTATTCACTCGATGGTGCTTGGTACAATCTATGTAAAAGCTTACAGCTCTTTTGGTGTTCAACTAATAGGGCCTCTAGTTCTCTTTTCAGGGGTGAAAGGTAGCAAGCACATCCATACAACAGGAAATATTCATCTGATAGAGACTTCTAGCTGCAGATTTCTTACCTTTCGAATTTTCCAGGCATCAGACTGGATCCGGAAACTTTTGTGTAAGCAGTACCCCTGCGCACCATCAGCTGGCTCCATTCAGATCCGCATTACGCCGCTGACACCGGATATGACATTGCATTCACCTCTAAAAGCATCACCCAGGGTTGCGGACATCCATTCTTTTCTTTCCACTCCAGTTAGAGCTGATCCTGAGAAAAACTAACTTTTTAACCAATTCTATTTTTTGAAGTTTTGGCGAATATTTTTTCATTGTGTCGAGGGATGACCTCTTAAAAGGTAGGGTTTAAGCCATGTGGCACCTGTCACCGCGCCATGTCGGTTACTGACCTGCACCTTGTGTGCTATTAGTGTTTTGAGCGCGACCACTTCTCAAAATCGCAATTGGACTGCCAGGCCATGGCGGTGAAGGTTTTGAGGGAGCGGTCCCTAAAGATACTTGTGGCCTGGCAGTCAGCGCCATTGAGCGTGACTTCTCAGAGGTCCCGGTGCCGATCAAGGAAGAGAAGATTGCGGACCGCTCCAGGAGCCCCAAGTTGTCTTCATCGCACTTGAGGTCCTCGGGGAAGAAGCACAAGAAAAATTCTAAACGGACTTAGACTTTACAGCGTCCTTTGAGGATTGACAAGACGAGTGAGTAAGATTGACGTTCCAGGCACTGTTCTGCAGACCTAGTACCAGGCCTGACTCTGTGCCTCCCCCCATTTCCTGGAGCCATGCGACCCCCACCTTAAACAAAAGTTTTACTAGGCCATGCGGCGAGTATTTGAGCGGACCGACCCCTCTGGTGTGCTTCCGGGCTCCATGCGGTCAGAAGAGGCCCCATCAGGTTCCAGGCCAACAGCTCTGGCCTTTACTCCAATGGGGCTCATGGATCTGATTCAGGATCAGCGCTGGTCGTGTCAATGCGACCTTCCCCGGCGCTGGTCCGGAAGTCTATGCTTCCAGCGCCGCCTGACCAATTCTGATTCCCAATAACTCAAAGGTCGGATCAGCGTAAATTGAAGCCAATTCCTGCACCGGCAGAGCCCAGGGGCTCTAGGTCGTTGTCTGAACTTTTTGAGGCGTATTTAGGCATAGGAGAAGAGTGGAAGGGGTCACAGGACCCTCTAGAACACCAGTTCGACACTCCCAATGAGGAATTAGATAGGTATGAGGAGCTTGCAAAGGCCAATGGACTGGATTCCTCTCCAGATACTGGTATGCTCTCCACCTACTGTGGCTACGGAGGAGGGAGCTTCTTATGCTGTGGAGGTGAAGAGGGCCGCAGAGGTCCTTGGCCTAGAGCTGCCCTTGGTGCAGGTCAAGACTAACCTTTTGACTGAAGTGCTTCAGCCTGGGGCTTCATTATACGAACCCCTTTGGCCCCTTAATGAAGCACTGACGAATGTCCTTCTAGGCACGTGGTCCAAGCCTAGCACAGGGGCTCTGATGAACAGGACAATGGCACACCGCCATTGCCCTGCCCTGGGTGATCCAAGTTTCCTCAGCCAATATCCTACTCCTGAGAGCTTGGCAGTCTAAGCTTCAACATCCCATGGCACGTTCCCTTTTGCTCCCTCGGACAGGGAATCCAAGAGGCTGGATGCAAATGGAGGAGTTGGTAAAAATGCCTAGCATTGTGGTCAGTGAAAACCACTTGCCTTTTAGGCCATTTCTCGCATACATTATGGAAATCAGTTCCACAAGTGCTGCCACAGGGACCAGAGGAGGCCCAGGCTGTGCTCTCCCAAGCAGTGAAAGATGAGAGGGATGCAGCAAAGTTCATCATTAGGTGTGATCTGGATACAACAGACTCACTGGACAGAGCGGTTTTTTCGACAGTGGCCTTTCAGCTCCACGCCAGGCTGAAAACATATGGCTTTTCAGGGGATGTCCAGGCCAACCTCATGGACACGCTCTTTGATGGGTACTTGAAGACTGACTCGGCACTGGAGCGCTTCAAAGACTCTCAGGCTACTGCCAGGTTCTTGGGCCTCTGTGACTCCTTGCCCCCAGTCTGCCTTTTGACCCTTTTGTTGCTGTGGAAGCGACTTTCAACTGCGTCAGCCATGCCCCAGCCACTGTCCTGCACAGGCTTCCCAAATTGTGCGTGGATGTGGACGCGATGCATTCCGACCTCGTGGGAATGGTAGCCCGAAGTAGTCTGCTACCAGCCCCCCCTGCAGTTGCAGGCTTCAACTCCTCCTAGTTTGGTTCTGCAGGACCATGGGAGCCCAGTTGGAGGGAGAATCCAACATCTCCTCCACTGGCAATCTATAACATCAGACAAATGGGTCTTGCAGATCATTCGGAATGGTTACTTCCTTCCTCTCCAGTCTTTCTCTCCTCCTTTACTATTTTCTCAAGAATGGTTGGATACCAATAATCTCATCTTGCTCCGAGAGTTAAAGCTCTCCTTGCCATTGGGGCTGTAGAAAGGGTTCCGATATCAGAAATAGGCAGTGGTTGTTATCCCTGCTACTTTCTGATTCCCAAAAAGAACAAAGATCTTTTTCCTATTCTAGACCTCTGGACCGTCGATCTCTTTCACAAAACGGAAAAATTCAGGATGCTCGTGTTGGATCAGGTCTTGTCTGCCCTAGACCAAGGAGACGGACTGGTAGCGTTGGACTTGCAGGATGTGTATTTTCACATCTCTATTCTACCTGCCCACAGGTGTTACTTGAGGTTCAAGGTAGGCTGTGAGCACTTTCAGTTCACGGTGCTACCCTTTGGCCGTACCAGAGCCCCTCGAGTGTTCACCAAAGTGATGTGGGTGGTCGCAGGTCATCTGCGCAGGTTAGGCGTTTGTCTTCCCCTACCTTGACGACTGGCTGTTGAAGGCTTCCTCACCCCAGACTGTTTTTCCCACCTTTAAACTACGGCAGACCTCCTGCACTTGCTGGGATTCACTATCAACATGCCAAAGTCCCACTTGACTTCTTCTCAGACGCTCCCTTTCATAGGGGTGTTTCTGGACACTGCGCAGGGTCGGGCCTATCACTCCTGGGATGCGGGAGCCATTAAGGAGAGGTGGAGATCAGTTGGTTCTGGTCTTTGGCAGAATAAGGGTTCCACATCAACTTGTTGGAGCTCGGGACGATCCAGCTAGGATTGAAAGCATTTCTTCCCTCTGTCAAGGGAAAGTCAGTGCAGGTGTCACGGACCACAACATGTAGTACTGCAACAAGCAGGGTGGGGCGGTATCATTGACCCTTTGTCAAGAGGTCCTGCGTCTCTGGAATTTTCTTTTTTTTTTTAAAGGGCATAACCCTGGTGGTTCAACACCTGGCAGGTCCTCTGAATGCCAGGGAAGACCAACTCCGCCGTCGATGCCTAGTGGATCCCGAATGGAATCTCCAGCCAGAGGTGGCGCAAGGTATCTTTCAGCAGTGGGGAGAGCCTTGGTTAGATCTGTTTGCCTCCGAAGAATACGCGCATTGTCAGTAGTATTGTGCGTTGGAGTTTACAAGGCAGCTATTGTTCAGCCACGCCTTTTGGCACAAGTGGAGCTCCGGCCTCCTGTACGCCTTACTGTCCATACCACTCCTGGCCAGAGTTCTCAAGAAGATCAGAAACGACTGGGCCCAAGTCCTCCTTGTGGCTCCGGACTGGGCGCGGAGAGCTTGGTATTCTGAGCTTCTAAAAATGAGCATTGGTCCTCTGATCAGGCTGCCCCTTCGGGAGGATCTTTAGTCGCAGCAGCAGGGTAGGGTTCTCCACCCGAATCTGTCAACACTCTGCCTCCTTGCATAGAGATTGAGCTGCGACAGTTGAAATCCTTTCTACTTTCCACCCCAAGTTTGTACAGTTATTCTGGCAGCCAGACGACCCTTCACCAAGTCGGTATATGCCTACCATTGGCAAACATTTGTAAAATATGGTACAGAAAAGTCTATTGACCCTCTTTCTGATATTCTTCTCTTTATTCTCACCGTTGCCCAGCAGCGCTCTACTCTGGGCACGCTCAAGGGTTATCTTTCTGCTCTGTCTGCTTTCCTGCGGCTGCCTGACCAACCCTCTTTATTCAAGTCCACTATTGTAAATAGGTTCCTGAAAGGGTTTGTACATGTTTTCCTCCTACGCCCTTCATAATGACACAGTGGAATCTAAACCTGGTTCTCATCTCATGGGTGTACCCCTTAAGTCCCCTCCGTTTGCTTGCCATCAAGACCGCATTTCTACTGGCAATATCATCTGCCCGGAGGGTGAGTGAGCTACAGTCTTTGACATCCAAGCCTCCCTATCTTATGAGATTTCTGAATAAGGTGGATCTTCACAGCAGAGTCTCTTTCCTACGTAAAGTAGTCACCCCATTCCATCTGGGTCGACGGTCACACTGCCCACCTTTTATGCATCTCCACATCCCTCTAAGGAAGAGGAGAGACTCCATCGTCTGGACCCAAAATAAGCGTCGTTCTTCTACATTGAATGGACAAAAAAGTTCCGGTTGGACAAGCAACTTTTCTTGGACTACATGGGAGCTAAAAAAAAAAAAAAAAAGGTCCGGTAATTTAGAGACAAACCATTTCACGCTGGGACCTATGTTTAGATCTGATATGCCCTGGCTAAAAATCAGCCTCCTGATGGCTTACAAGCCCATTCCACCAGAGGGAAGGCTGCAACCACTACGTTTGCTCGTGGAGTGCCAGTCCTGGACATCGGTCAGGCAGCAATGTATGCTAAACACGACAGTCTGGTCCGCAGGGATGGGCATTTAGGCTGTTCAGTCCTGCAGGCCAGTTTATTAAATTATAGACGTTTTTGCTTGGTTGAATTAATATGCATATAACAAAATTGAGATTATACAACACTAATAATATTCGTAGCTCTCAATATGTTTAATTGACCATAAGTAGCTCTCAGTACAGATAAGGTTGGAGACCTCTGTATGAACCTGCAAATCACCATCCCCCAACTTCGAGGTAGTCCAAAATGAGAAGACGCATGCGGTCTACAGAAGCTTTCAGGGATACCACAATTCGGTCTTAAAAGGAGCAGTGCTGTCTGATCTGACAGTCTTCTCCCTCCTCTCCTCTACAAATCGGGTTCCCATTGATCTTGCAAATAATTATCATGCATACATTATTGCAGCCCATTCATAACTAATCCTTCTGTAACTGGTAGCTTAATTTCCCCAAAGCATTTTCCTCGTGGGACACTGGTACAGAAGTTCAACAAGCATTGGTTAAAGCCAATAGGTTGCGCTTGTATAATGCGAGTACTGAGCTCCTGAGACTGCAAATGTTTGTCTGTAAAGTATTATTTTAAAAAAGTAAAAGAAAAAAACGACTTGGAAACAGTGAAGGAAAAGCAATCCTTTATCTATGGTGCCTCAAAACTGTTAATTGAATTCAATGTTCAAGGCCTTAATGTCATGCTTTCATTTTTAAATACTTACAATCAGCAACTTCTCTATAAAATTTAAAAAGAATAGAGAAGTTATCAGACCGTAAAGGGAAACGCTTGCCAATGTCTAATTTATTATTTGCAACATTTGGCCTTCTGCAGTAGCCCAGGGAGCAGATTTATGGACCTCTGGGAGACATAAGTCCACCTTCTCCTGCAAATGCCAGCTGGGTGAGTCCAGCAGCCTACCCTTCCCCCAGCACTTTTAAAGCCTTTGTATGCCAGACCTTGTGCTTTCCTGCTGTGTGTGAAATGCAGGAAATAAAACAAAAGAAGCCCTTAAAATCTGCTCTTCAGCCATATTGCAGCAAAAATATCCCTCTTGCTGTACTTTTACAGGCAAACTGGGAGGGGTGGAGAGCTGCACTTGGGGTTTAGGGGCTATTTGTAGGGGGTGGGGAATGAAGCAGCACATGAGGGAGAGCTAGAAAACACATGTCCTCTCATTGGAGTGCTGAATGAAAAAGTAAAAAAGTACTTCCCTTAATGAACAAGTCAGCCAATCAAAGTATTGTAAGGAGGCTATGCTCTAGGGTATGATCAAAAAAACAAGAATAGGAAGGTAAGCCATCAAATAAGAACCAGCCTATCATTGACCATAAAGTGAACCAATAGTTAGCAATGGATGGGTTCACAGTGGGCCTTTCATAACCAGAGTGCTTGCATTACTTGGTAGGAGCAACCTAAAGTGGAGGTTAAGCATCAATGTTTAGCTTAGGAAAGCTGTAGCCCGATAGCTACTTCAGATGTACACCCCAAAGTACCTGGAAACAGTCATGCTTACTCCTTTGGTGTGGGTCTTGCTAGCAGGGTAAACCTTAGCCTGTATTTTAATGGGATTTTCTGTATATCTCCCCCATGATGTTTCTATTGTAGTGTTACTACACATACTTGACATCCCTATAGGACTACTTCCCTGGAAGCAGTCCAGGGGACATATCTAATACTTTGTTGAAATAACACACAAACGCCTAAACGACTCCTGTCTCCTAACATACAAGCATAGAAGGAAAAAAAGGACAAAAGAATGAAATAGCCAGGACGATCCACCTGTTCAACACCCTTTCTTCGCCAAGTGAGGGAAGTTAATTGAGGACTATGGTTGCTTGAAATTTAGTGGGGCTTGTTGATTGCTGGCATCAGCAATAATCCATATTGCGTTTCACGTGTCACATGAGGTAACATTAATTCTGTAACCTTTGATGACTGACATGATGTTACAAAAAATCACAAAAGGGAATAAGAGGCTTTTGATTGTCGCATAACATAACTACTCACAAAAAAATGTGACATTCTGTGAGATTTCGGACTAACCTTGTGGGGAAAAAAAATAAGAAAAGTATTTGCAACTATTTTTCTGCCGTTCCTGTCCCGAAGAGTATCTTTTATAGGATACACTGACCTTGACCCACTAACGTGGCATGCTTCATCATTGGGTCATGCTGCACGCTGGGTGCAACACCCAGCAGGCTCTTCAAAGAAGGGGGTCTTTTGTGGAGGTCATTACTGCCATTATCTGGATGGGATTGTGGTCAGTCAGCGGAAATAGTAAGTAGTGGGTGTGGTTATTCTAAAATTGCCTATAGATGACAAATACACGCTGCTTTTATTTTACAGTGTTATTTTTGACAATGTGGAAACAAATTTGGACAAATGGAACATGAGTTATTCTCTGGTACAAATATGTGATCAACACATTTCACACCTTTCTTCCATGATCAGTCAATGGCTTTTTTCTTGACCTATGTGTAGAACCCTACTTTACTTGGGTCTATGTCTGCTTCATATAGCTATATCAAATGATGAATCTATCCTGTATTTATGAAGGACCCTTTAGATGTGTCCCATACTTTAGAAACTCATGCTAATAATCTGGAGAACCTATAAAACAAAAGAACATGTATAGGTACTGTAAGACCTGGCTTGTCCGCTGTGTTTATCCCCAGACGTTTTGCTTTTTGGCCTCCTGTTTGGACCCTGTTTTAGTTGGTTTTATGGCTTTATTTTACCACTGCTACATTGCTTTGATTGCATTGTTGTGTGTGATTTCCCCCGGCGCCCTGCTCTGACCTCCCCTCCATTTTGATCCTGCTGTTGTTGTGTTCCCCTGAGCCCGCCACGCCTCCCAGCTGAGCCGCCCTCGCCCCTCCCCCTCCGCTATCCATATATGACAGTAGTTCCCGCGCGCAGCGTCCACGCGCAGCGTCCGCGCCCAACCCGCGCCGAAGGTGCGCCAAAGGTAAGCCCGTCTACGCCCGTCCGCGCCTGGACCGCGCCCAGCGCCAGACCCCCTGCCCCTCGAGCTGCCCAGCCCTCCCGCATTACCTACGATGCCGCCTCCCTCCTAGCCCTCGACCCCGGTCGCGCCCCCAACTGCGTCCTTGCCGCTCCTGGACACACCCATGGCCCTTTCTCCTGCTACTCCTGCAAATTCAGCGGCACCGACAACATCTCTGCTACGTCCACACCACAGATTCCCGACCCCAACCACCTACAATGCATCCTTCTCAACACCCGATCGGTCCATAGGCATGCCATTGACCTATGGAATCTACTAGACACCATTTCCCCGGACATCGCCTTCCTTACGGAAACATGGATGAATGCTTCCTCCGCACCAGACATCACCATTGCCATCCCTGAAGACTATAAGATCACCCGCAAAGACCGTACCAGCCACACAGGAGGAGGAATCGCCATCGTCCACAAGAAATCTATCCGCATCTCAACCAGCTCTGACGTCAATCTCGCCAACTCCGAACATCTTCACTTCCAGATCCACATCGACCCCAAAACAACACTCAGAGGCACTCTCCTCTACAGACCACCAGGACCCCGCGCAAAATTCAGTGAAGACATCACGGACTTCATCACCCCACACGCGCTCCCCTCCAAAGATTACATCCTTCTGGGAGACCTCAACTTTCACCTTGAAAAGACCAACGACCACAACACCTCCACCCTCGTGGACAACCTCGCCAACCTCGGACTTAAACAACTAGTCACTTCCCCCACCCACATCGCAGGTCACACACTCGACCCCATCTTCACATCCAGCAATCATATCTCCTTCTGCCACACTACGGATCTCCTCTGGACCGACCACAGCTGCGTTCACTTCATCTACAACAAGCCGAAACCCATCATCCACTCCCAACCTACCCTGCAAAGAAACTGGAACAAAATCACCACGGACCAAATCTCCGCATCGCTCCTTCGAAACTCCCCAGCCCTCTCTTCTAACGCCAACGAAGCCGCCGCCAACCTCACCCTATGGTTATCCAACACCGCCGACACCTTAGCTCCACTGAAAAAACGTCAAAGCAAACCTGGCAGCAAGAAAGCCTCATGGTTCAACGATGATCTCAAGAAGTCCAAGAAACTCTGCCGCTCCCTTGAAAAGGCCTGGAAAAAAGACCCAACCACCAGCACCAAGGACGCCTTCAAAAGCGCCACCCGCACCCACCACCAACTGATCCGAAAAGCCAAGAAAACAGCTTTCAAGGATCGACTTGACAACAACGCTCACAACAGCAAGGAACTTTTCAACATCGTCAAGGAATTTTCCAATCCCTCGGCCAACTCCAACGACATCACCCCCTCTCAAACCCTCTGCGACTCCCTAGCCTCTTTTTTCCACAACAAGATTGCAGACATCCACAACAGCTTTGACAACCAACCCGGAAACCAACCCACCCTACCATCTGCTGACCACCTTCCCCCCGTGAACACCCTTAACGCTTGGAACCCAATCTCCACTGAGGACACCATCCGCCTGATGAATTCCATCCACTCAGGATCCCCCACAGACCCATGCCCTCACCACATCTTCAACAAAGCAGACTCCGTCATAGCACCGCACCTCCGAGACGTCATCAACTGCTCCTTCAACTCCGCTACCTTCCCAGAAGACTGGAAACACGCCGAACTCACTGCCCTTCTGAAAAAACCAACAGCGGACCCCACCGAACTCAAAAATTACCGCCCCATCTCGCTTCTTCCATTCCCGGCCAAAGTCATCGAGAAAGCCGTCAACAACCAGCTCGCCGCTTTCCTCGAAGCCAACAAATCCCTCGACTCCTCACAGTCCGGCTTCCGAGCCAAACACAGCACTGAGACCGCCCTCATCGCAGCAACAGACGACATTCGAACTCTACTGGACAACGGAGACAGTCGCCCTCATCCTCCTCGACCTCTCTGCAGCATTCGATACAGTCTGCCACAGCACCCTTCTACAACGCCTCAATAACATCGGAATCCAAGGAAAAGCACTTGAATGGATCACCTCGTTCCTCACCGGAAGAACCCAGAGAGTCCGCCTTCCTCCATTCAAGTCCGAGGCCTCTGAAGTCATCTGCGGCGTCCCTCAAGGATCCTCACTCAGTCCCACCCTCTTCAACGTATACATGAGCCCCCTCGCGGCCATCGCACGCCGACACAACCTCAACATCATCTCCTACGCGGACGACACTCAACTAATCCTTTCTCTCACCAATGACCCTAGCACCGCCAAAACTAACCTACACGAAGGAATGAAAGAAGTTGCCGAATGGATGAAACAAAGCCGTCTGAAACTGAACTCAGACAAAACTGAAGTCCTCATCTTAGGTACATCCCCCTCTGCATGGGACGATTCCTGGTGGCCTGAAGCCCTCGGAAAAGCACCCATCCCGACAGACCACGCACGGAACCTAGGCGTCATCCTGGATTCTTCACTCTCAATGAACAGACAAGTCAGCGCCGTATCCTCTTCCTGCTTCAACATTCTTCGCATGCTCAGAAAAACATTTCGCTGGATCCCCCTCGAAACAAGGAAAACAGTTACCCACGCTCTTGTCACGAGCCGACTGGACTACGGAAACACCCTCTACGCGGGTACTACCGCAAAGCTCCAGAAGAAACTCCAACGAATCCAAAACGCATCAGCCAGGCTCATATTAGACATCCCTCGCAACGAACACATCTCTGATCACCTTAAAGACCTCCACTGGCTACCCGTCAATAAGAGGATCACCTTCCGACTGCTTACCCACGCACACAAATCACTCTACGACATCGGACCAGATTGCCTCAACTCTCGACTGTCCTTCTACACCCCCTCCCGCCAACTACGATCTTCCAGCCAAGCCCTCGCCACTATACCTCGCATCAACAAGACCACCATGGGAGGCAGATCCTTTGCATACCTGGCTGCTAAAACATGGAACTCACTCCCCGCCTACCTTCGCCTCACCCAGAACCACCTAGCGTTCAGAAAGCAGCTTAAAACGTGGGTATTTGACAAATAACCCTCCTCCCCTTCCTAAGCGCCTTGAAACCCTCTGGGTACGTAGTGCGCTATACAAATTCTATGACTTGACTTGACTTGACTTGACTGCTGATCAGTGCTAAAGTGCATATGCTCTCCCTGTAAATTGTGTTTATGGATTGGTGTTTCCATGATTGGCATATTTGATTTACTAGGCAGTCCCTAGTACAGTGCACTGTGTGTGCCTAGGGCCTCTAAATCAAATGCTGCTAGTGGGACTGCAGTACTGATTGTGCCACCCACATAAGCAGCCTGTATATCCAACTCAGATCTGCCACTTCAGCATCTGTGCGCAGTTTGGTACTGCCATGTCCTCTTGGCAAGTGCACCAACTTGCCATGCCCTACACTTCCCTTTTCTTGCAAGCTAGTCACCCCTAAGGCAGGCCCAAGGTACCCATGTGGGCATGGTGCAGTGTATGTGAAAGGTAGGACATGCCCTGGTATCTGTGTCAAGTCCTGATAGTGAAATACTGCCAAATTCGTTTTTCACTATTGCAAGGTTATCTGTTCATATAGGATAGAACAGGGAGTTTTCTTATAACATCTAATAAGCATAACCACTCCTGGGAACCAGGTAAGAAAATAAAGTTTATTATGCCTGAACTCAGACTGTTAAGATGCATCTTCTAGAGAGGCTGGTTTTTGCATTCTGGGTTTGAAAATACCACTTTTAGAATGTAGGTATTTTCTTGCCTAGCCATCCAGTGTGCCTCTGCTAGGTTGTGTATTGACTTTGGAGTGACAGGGGCTGGGGATGTGCATTCTGTTCAGACAGCCACTTGGGGGGGGGGTTGAGGTGTCCTGCCGTTCCAGGGTTAGTCAGGGCTGGGCTGAATAGACCTGGGCTGCATTCAGAGTAGGGGGAGGAGATTTCTTTCACACCTGAATGGACCTGGTCTGCCAACGACAATGCTGTTTCCACCTCCTGCCGGTCAGCTGCACTGAGGACACTACTGGTTTTGGCTAGGCACAGGGCTTCTCTCCCACCAGAGAACAAAGGATTTTGCTGTTTAAATATTGGGGCCCAGACTCCAGAACTTTAGGAAATCAAGAGGAACTTCTGCCAAGGATCTCTGCCAAGGAGAAGAGCTGGAAGAAACTGGAGGAGTACTGTCCTTTTGCTGTGTGCTGTCTGGGGTTGGCCTGCAGTGGCTGTTTCTACCAAGGAGAGGAACTGTGTTTGTATCATGCTTGCAAAGTGTCTCCAAGGGATTGAAGAAAGGCTTGCCCCCTGTTAAAGAGGTCTCAGGAACAGCAAAGACCTCGCCATCCTTCTCCGCACTGTCTCTGGTTCTGCTGGTTCCAGTCGTTGGAGAAGAAAAGAGCAGCCAACTTCATCACCGAGTCAGTCACAGACTCCGTGTCCTGAAGGCACCGCAGAGAGCACGGCGTCGCTTAGCAACGCAACCCTTGTCTCAGTGACTCCGTCAACGAGCCGCTTGCTTGCGCCACGTCCTGTGGGCACCGCTTCGCTACATGCTGCACAGACGTCACCGGCTCCGTCCTGCACCGTGACGTGCCAGCACTGCATCGAGCACCATCTCACCTTGCAACGCAAGACCTGGTCTCACCGACTCCAACAAGCCGTTGCCTGCATAGAGCCATGAGGACACTGCACGCTGCAACGCTTCCATCTCACATCGCAACCGTAACAGATGCTCCGACCGACTTGCATCAGCTTGTTGGCCGCAACTATTTTTACAGTATTGTATGTTGGATTTTTGTCACTTTTGGTCTTGTGTGGCTTAGATAAAGTATTACTTATTTTTCTAAACTGGTGTGGTGTCCATTTGCAGTGTTTTCACTGTGTGACTGTAAGCATGCACAAATGCTTTACATACTACATCTGAGATAAGACTGTCTGCTTGTGCCAAGCTACCAAAGGGGTGAGCAGGGGTTATTTTAGAAGTGTATCCCCCCTTACCCTGACTAGGAAGAAGGGTCCTTACTTGGACAAAGGTATCTACCTCTGCCCACTAGTGACCCCCATGTCTAACAGGTACGTACAACGGCATAGATATTAAACATTGGCACTGCCTTTTGACTTTTAAGACTGATCCTTTGAGGCTCACCCACAGTCTGACGTGTGCATACTCTACATATTCGACATGCACTTGAGTGGGCACAGCAAACTATAAGTCATAGTGTATCGCTACTCATTAGGCATACTTTTTTTCTAAAAAACAGATGGTCTTACACCTGCTATAGTTTGTCAGGGCCTCTCTAGGATGCGGGAACATGGCACCCTTTTAGTGCACTGGCCTGTCATAATAGAGGGAAATTGTTAAAATGTTGGCCCATATTTACCTGGGAGATCTTAGGAATACCTACTAAACGATGTATGTATGCGTGCAGTCTCATTTGCCCTGTTCCTACTGCTCGCAAATTATTTTGGATGAGCCAGGATCTGCGTTATTTAAGCTCCAGTTCTTGTAGTTTTATCACGAGCAGGTTCCGAGGCCCGGTCTGCTTTGCAGGTATGGGCAAATGTATTTTTTGGCCACATGACTCGAAATGCAGCAGAGTTTACAAGTCACTTTGGGTGCCATCTTTTTTTTGTGTTCAAGATGTTTTTATTTGTATTTTAATAAGCCGAAAACTATACAGAAGGAAACAAGGAGGGAATGAAAAGGCTAAATAAAATGAGTAATTACATAATGTGTACATCAATCTGACACTTATGATTGTTATCGACAGAATTCATACAATGCCATTAGCTGTAGACCATACCCAGAAAGTGTGGCTTAAGGTTGGAGTGTTGATGTGTGGGGGGAGGTTTGAGTCTTGAGGAATGTAATCAGAGACGTATTCAAATTGTGCACATCCCTGCTAGTGTGTCGGTTACTATATCCAAGTGGGCGAAGGGGTATCGAGTGAGGGGGAGAGAGATGGAGTCATGTGATTCAGTATGAGAGGTGGCAAAAACCCAAGTAGTGCTGATGAAGGTAGAACCTGTTGCCAGGGGGAGATTTGGTGGATTTTCATTTAGGGGAGCGTGCTGTGAATAAAGAGATCAAGCATATCCCAAATATGTTTGGAGATTACAGGGCAACCTTTGTTACTAGATTGGGTTATGTGTGTGCTTGTTAGATAGGTAACCCAGGCCCACCAGGTATGGGAAGATACCTTGTTACTAGATTTCCAATCAATCATTATTACTTTGATCGCAAGGGTGAATAAAAGGTCAAGGAGGGAAAGATCTATGTCAAAGAGGTCAATTGGGGGGTATCTTCCAGGTAAGATCCTAATAAGATTATTGGAGGGGATAACGAAATAGTAGTTTTTGAAAAAGTTTTGTAGCTGTAGGGCGACATTGTGCCAAGGGGATTGCAGATGAGGGCAAGAGAAGTACATATGTTCTTCATTGTGAAGGGATGAGTAGCAAGCCCAGCATATGTTGGCGTCCTTCAGTTGTAATTTGAACAATTTTGCAGGGGCCCATTACATGAAGCGTGTTGCATAGAATTTTGTATGGGTTAGGGAGAGAATCGGTTTCTGCTGAAGTGTGATCCCACTTTAGCCCGTGTCCTTGTCTGGAGGAGCAAGTTTTTTGGAAGAAAAGTATGGAGTCCATATATGTGTCAAATGTGGGTGGCATGGTATTTTAGAGGTGGTATTTTGTAACATTTTGAAGCAGCATTACCACCTGTGGGTCCCATCTTTGACTACTAAAGATCCAAGTATATTGTTCTCGCAGAGGGCATAGACAAAGTATACACTTTTGTAATTCATTTTTGTGTGTGATGTTTTGTGGTCTGTCTAACCTAATTTCCTGCTTACTGTCATTATAAATGACATCTCTCTCATGACGCTCTAGTGTGTCACTACTGAATGCGGATGCCATTGCTCTGGCTTTGATTATTTAGGAGCCATCTGATAGTGGTCAATATCGGTTTGTTCATGGAGGTCGTGTGCCTCAATGTGGTGGTATACATACATTCTTCCCAGTCCCGGGTATCAAGTTTTTTTAAATGTATTTTATAGTTGCTACATTTCAGTCAGATCTGAGAAACCCATACTAGTGTATGGATTTAAAATTCTCTAGTTATGGTTCATGGAGGTGTCTCAGTATTTTTGGCTAATGTAGAAGGAAAACTGCTTAGACTTAGAAATCAAAATTTTTATGGAAGGATGACCACAAAACCCACTTAAAACAGACCGCAATGATTTGATAACCTCTGGGAAATCCCCCCTCCTATGGACAATTTCTCCGACCCGATGAGGAAGCATGCCACCACAGTGGGTGAGGTTCCGTGCATCCTACAAAGGATACTGCTATCAACATATTTTTGACAGAAAAATAGTTGGCATAGTTTTCATTAGTTTTTTCTACAATGTAGGACACAAACTTCACAGAACTTCGCTTTTTTGTGAGTTGGCATGGTGCAACTCGATTCTTTCTGCAGTTATTTTACCTATGCACGGAATTTTCATGTCTAACCTTCCATTGCTTTTACTATGGTCCATTGTCTGAGCTGTAAAATATCAATATTAGTGTTTTTATTTTCATGTTGTTAAAACTTGTGGAAATATTGTATCTTTTCATCATTACCTACGCAGCCTTTGCCCGAATTTGCACCACTACCATCTTTATCTGGAGATGGCCATTATAATTCGAAGTTTCACGTTTAATCCCCTTAAGGATGTTGTCATAGGGTTGTTGGACTAAGTTTTCAAAAGCTATTCTGATGTCACTTGCCTTCAGCTGATATTAGGAGTTTTGGTGATCTCCTCCCCATGGTTGGGCCCCTTTACTTAAATTTACCGGCATTTGGGCCAACTTTCCTATTCAGTACAGTACTTTTATTTTAGGAGTTTTATATTGCGCTAGCTGGACCCGAGGCAATCCGAGCGCTTTACATCAAGTAAATTATGTGCAGATAGGCAGTACAGAGTATAGTCAAACATGGGGATCGAGCCGGGTATAGGTCGAACAAAGGCGCAGTCGTGTAGTGGGGCATGGAGGGAGCAGTTCAAACAAAACTGGCCTCCAAAAAGTTTCTTTGTTCACACAGGACGAGTGTCCAAAAAGTTTTCTTGATCAGAGTCCGTGTCACCGGTAAAAAATTAAAGTTAGAAAGAGTGCAGGCTAGGGTGCATCCTTGGCTCCTATCGGTTCGTTCGAGAGCGGTCGAGGAAGAGGATTTTGAGGAGATTTTTGAATTTTGGAAATGAGTGGATTGTTCTGATGTAGGGGGGGTGCAGTTCCAGATTTTGGGGGCGTTTCCGGTAGGATGAGTAGCAGAGTGTTGGAGCTCCTGAGGTTTCTGGACTGGCCGGCCCTTTTGAGTTTGGCAGCCAGGTATTCCGGTTTGCCTGTGTGCAGGGCTTTGTGGGTGAGGCAGGCTGTTCTGAAGCTGGCTCTCAACTCAATTGGGAGCCATTTGAGTTCTCTGAGTGCAGGGGAGATGTGATCAAATTTCTTAGTTCCGGTGACCATTCTAGCTTCTGCATTAAAGGTTGTTTTCAAGGGGCGAGATGGGATTTTGCAGTCCCAGTCAGGGCTGCAATCCCATAATCAATTCTGGAGAGCACCAGTGCTTGGGTGGCTTGTTGAAGGTCCTTGGGTGGGAGGAAAGGTTTTATTTTGTACTGTAATTTCAAATTGAGGAAGGCACTTTTTGCGTATTTTGAGATGATTTTTCATGTCCAGTTTCGGGTCTAAGGTGATATCTAGAGATTTTACCGAATCCGCCAGGATGAGGTTACCATTGAGGGCATCAATAGCTTTGAGCCATTCTGCGATTTGTGGGTTTTCGTCCTTGTTGGAGATGAGGAGTATTTCCGTTTTCTCTTGATTGAGTTTCAGGTGATTGTTTGAGAGCCAGTATTGTACCTCTCTGAGCGTGGCGTTGAGTCTCTTGATGTCATCAATGGAGGAGGTTTCCAGATAGAGTTGCCATCCGCATATAGGTGGAAAGGGATGTTGGATTTCCTGAGTAGAGTGGTAAGGGGTTCAATGTAAATGTTGAAAAGCTGAGGGGAGAGCACTGATCCTTGTGGAACACCCCTGTTGACGAGGTGGAGGTCGGACACGAAGTTTTTAATTTTTATTCTTTGTGAGCGATTGTGGAGAAAGGAGGAGAACCAGTGGAGGACCGTCTTTTCAAGACCAGCACTTTCTTGTAGAGTCTTGATGAGCAGTTTGTGATAGACTGTATCGAATGCGGCCGATAGGTCTAGGAGGATGAGAAGGCAGCATTGGTCCGAGTCAAGTGACTTGTGTAGATCGTCTGACATTAAGGATTGCCGTTTCAGTGCTGCAGCCCTTTCTGAAGTCCGATTGGTGGGGGTCTAGGAGATTGATGTTGTCCAGGTGTTGGGTCAGCTGAGGAAGTTCACATCTTTCCAGGATTTTGGACAGAAGGGGTAAGTTCGATACCGGACTAAAGTTGTTTAGAACCTCAGTGTCTAGCCCTGGGTTTTACAGCAGTGGAGTGACTTGGCCAACTTTGAGGCAGTCTGGAACGACTCTTGAGCTCAGTGAGCTGTTAATGATCTTGCACCATAGCGGAGCTAGGACGAGCTTCAGGTCCTTGGTCAATTGAGGGGGTAGCTGATCCAGGGCGTGGGATGAGGGTTTAGCGTTGGAGATTAGTTTGATTATCTCTGCTTCCTGAATGGGAGTGAAGGAAGACCATTATTTTGGGGGGTTTAAGGAGGCGCAAACGTTTGATTCAGATGCCTGGATCGCGGCGGAGGGGGATGAGATTTGAGCCAAATGTGAGGTCGATCTTAGCGATTGTCATTGAAAAAGATGGTGACGTTTTCACAGCGTTCATTGGATGTCTGAGTGGAGGATGTCACTGGCTTAGAGGTTTGATTCCTGATGATATTGAAGAGCTCTTTGGGTCGGTGTTTTGCGGTGTCTAGTGCGGAGCAAAAGAAAGAGGTCTTTTTGTTCTTAATGTGCTTTTTGTAGTTCCTGCGGGCTGCTTGGAGTTGATCGCGATGGAGGGCGGTGGGATTGTTCCTCCAGATTCTTTCTGAGGTTCTTAGATGTCTTCTTTCTTCATTGATGTCAGTGGTGGACCATGATCTGGATGGAATGCCCCTGGATTTTTTTTGTTTCAGAGGCGCAAGGCTGTCTAGGGTGAGCGTCATATTGGAGTTGTAAAGAGGTGAGTGTAGGAGAGTAGGGTCTGCTTTCTATGTTCACCCCCACTTTTTGCTTTTTGCTCTACTGGTTTTCGACTTAGATGTGGCTGTGGGCCTGCTAATCAGACCCACATCCCTGCTGTTCTCTCTCTAAATTAATACTATGTACTTTAGGTGCATAACCCAATTGGATAGGGTCACCTTATTGGCCCCTGTACAGTGTACCTTAGGTACCCAGGGCATAGGTGTACCCTAGGCCTACCAGGGGCTGCAGCATGTATTATGCCACCCCTGGCCTGGCCTTCCATTATGACACAACTGGCTGATCACTCAGCTGGGGCAAGGTCGTGTAATCACCCCTTGCTTAGGTGTAGTATTCCTATACCTACCTTATATATAGACACATGTGTACCTATCAGCCACTCCTATGGCAGGCCTTAACAATCCTGGAGGCAGAGTGCTTGGTAACATGTGAGATGGTGCTCTAGCATGAGCTGAGCCTGCCTGCAGCTTTCGGAACCATGTCCTTATAGCTGTTCTATGATATAGCCTACCATATACTCTTAAAGTGCCTTATAATCTTAGACGGTTATGGTAACTATGGTTTGGCTTTATCAAAACATGTCGTGTAAGGTGTCTAACACTTTGGAATAATATCCCCATCCCATTTCTGGTGATGAGGATATTATCCCTTCCTTCTAGAGGCAGAAGACATGTTGCAACCTACTTACCCGGTTGAAGTTAACCAGAGCCCCAGCATCACAAAATGGATGCTGCTGCCATGACACAAGTCTGACCTCCTGCTGCTGGGAGTGATCCCGGCACGGGAGGCTTGGACAATAGGTTTCCTGCCTTGGGAGGTGCGAGCACCACCCCAGACAGGCCTTAGTGTATTGGGGCAGGGAGGGATGAAAGAAACGAGACACTGCCTGGGGCACACAAGGTGTCCCATGCATAGTCCAGTTCAAACCGGTGCTGGGGCACTCCAGCCCCAGTCCTGGCGTGAAACTGGACAAAGGGAAGGGGGTGTAACCACCCCCCTCCCAGGTCCCACCCATAAGGCGTGACCTAGCAGGCAACCCAGCCCCCCAGATTAGTATAAGTGTGGTAGCTGAGCTTCAGGAGATTAGATTATCCTGAACCTGCATCTTGAACAGAAACTCTGGACCTTCGACATTCAACGAAAGAAGAAGACTGAAGAATCTCCCTTGTAGCCAAGGAGTGGCTACCCTGTGCAAACAGTCACCATCAAGAGACTTACCCTTTGCTTTGATGAAGTTCTACGAGGGACCGACTGCAGAGCCCGACCAGAGCCTTGACTTCCAGACTTCTCCGACCCTGATCCACAGCCGAGCTGAGATCCGTGGAGGCGACGAGAGACGTGGGACCGGCTACCTGGGAAAAGTGGCGAGTATCTTCCAGCGCAGCTTCTGAGGCACCCTCGAAGTTGTGCACCGGGGACTGAGAAGCCCCAACCCCAAGCACCATCTGCACCGAAGATCAGCCCCTCACACTCCACGAGTCCTGCGTGGGGCCCTTCTGCATTTTCCTGCTTGCCCGGTCTGTCCGGTTGCTTGCTCGTTGGCTAGCGGCCTTTGTGACGACACACCTTTGAATTTCCGCTGCTGGTTTGGCTCCTCAAGACTGGCTCTTGCTCCTCTGCAAAAGAGAAGCACCCCAGACCTTCCTGGTCTGCAACAGAAGCAAGTCCTCCGTTCTTCGTGGGTTCCGCTTGCCAAGGCTTGGTGAGTCCTAGTTCGACTTCGACGCCGCCGACAGCAAGAGCCTTCGTGGGACAGCTCGCCTCCTGGTCCTGGTCGTCCTCGACGTCTCCTGGTACCCGTGGCTGCTGCGACAAGCTTCACCTTTTACCTGCAATCTTCACGACATCGCCTGGTTCCTTCCTGGTTCCACGTGGTCACTGGCTAGTGACCCAGACTCTGTCCCTTCTGCTTGCAGGTATCCTTCCTTCTTGATCCCGGCCTTGGGATCCACCGGACACTCTTCACTGACTGCCTGTCAGCATCTTTCCTTCAGGCATCCATAGGAGTCCACGACGAAACCCGACGCAAGTTCACACCTATGCACCCGCAGCCCGTGGGCTAGGTAACTTGGGTACTTCGGTGCTCATCAGGGTATTGACTATCCTAGTGTCTAAGTTTCAAGTCTCGACTTCCTAGTTACTCCAGAAGTGTCCTAAATCCTAATAATTCTAAACTGTACTATTTCTATTGATTATACGCATTACGCGTGAGTGTTTCCACTCTGCACCCGAATCCCGTGGGCCTCCCACTTCCTAACTGTTGGTAGTGTAGTGTAACCCCAGCGATTCCCTAGGCCTATCCTATTTCCGTGACAGTGGTCCTTATACCACTTTCTTAGTATATGGTTTGCGTGGCCCCTAGGGCCTAACTGTATTACTTACCTGTGTGATTTAATGTATGCTTAATTAGGACTGTGTTGTACTGACCTCGAATCTCATAAAGAGTGCTGAGGGTTTGACTAGAATAAATATATTCAATTTTTTATATATATATGTTGTGGTGTCCTTTCATTTGGTATTCAAGGGGTTACATATGGTATCACAGCTGGCTTCACATGCCATTCAGAGTTTAGCCTAAGACTGCTCTTGTCCATGCTACCACTAGGATAGCTGGTCTATAAGGTTGACTTTACAACCAATCACCATAAGGGTTGTTTGGACTGATACAAGTTGTACACTAGAATTAGTGACATCATATATCAGGCCAACTTCTCATAGTGAGTTCAATAGTTGAGGTGATCAGTGCTGTTTGGGAGGAGCAAGCTTATGTTTTTCTTCTAGTGCAACTCGATGGATCTGAGCTGTGTTCCTAACCCATTTGGGGGGGTCCTGCATGGGGTGTTGAGTTAGGACCGTTTGGTTAATGCAAAAAAGGATGATGTGATGGTCTGACCAGTATACGGGAAGGATGTGGTCAATGGTGATTGCATTGCTTTCGGCAATAATTGCGTAGAGTGTTGCTCCTCTGTGGTGAGTTTCTTCTGAGCAGTTTTGGGTCAGATTGTTTTCTAGTAGGAGGTTGTTTAGGGATTGAAAGAGATTTTTTTTGTTTCATTCCATTTTAGATTGAGGTCGCCTAGAATTATATTGTTCGAGTTACCGAGTGCACACTGTGCAATCTAGTCTGAAAGGTGTTCCCCGAATTCGGAGGAGTTGCCTGGGGGGTGGTAAAGGAGATGGCAAATTGATGGCCTGTGATCGTATGTCTTGATGTTGACTGAGAGACACTCAAATGTGCTATACAGGCAGGATGCAATTTCCGTGATGGAGATGATGTTCTTGTGAATGATAGCTATGCCCCCTCCCCTTTGCTCTTGTCGGTCTTTGTTGATCATTGTGAATCCCGGAGGCACCAGCATGTTAAAATGATTGAAAACGTCTGTAGTCCCAGCAGCCAGACTCTTGCCTACTGCATTAGAAATTATCTTCATGCTGTATCTGGTATCCTATTTGGAGGCAAATCACTGACAGCAAGGGTTAATTGTATGACTCGAAATTGTATTCATCTTACTATTCACAGTTAATTTGTGATTCTCCAGAAAATCGAGCTCCATTGCAGGGCAAAATGTTTTTTTCTGCAGACAGTGTGTAGGGAAAAACAGTTTTTAAATCCGTGCAGGTGCTAAGCTCTGAAGGAAATCTTACAAAGTTCCTTTTCAAAGAATTAGCACAAAAATGAAGTCCCTATTGAATGAGCTGACATGTGCCTCAAACTGTCCACGCCCCACTTAAGAGAAAATATTGGCGCATTTTCTTATTACCTTGCCTATGATATAAAGAGAGCAGCACTCTTCATAGCTCGGTCACCTTAGAGAATCAACAGTGATGTCCTTGCCTCAACGTTCATAATCTGTGTATTCTGTGAATCATTTGTCCTGCAGTGGGAAGCGTATCGATAGCATTGCAGCCTACCCGTCAGAAAGCAGTAATTCAGATTTACAGGGCATGAATTCATTTGGTGACGTGGTCAGCCCAATAAGGTATTGGCACAATTCCATTCATCAAAAAAAGTCCACAAAGAAAGCAATTTGTGGCATGTAACTGCATATGCTTTTTCTGTGCTGTGTTGTAAAGTAACAAGTCTTGCAATATCCTCAACCCCGCCTGATTACTTACCAGGCACCCTGTACCTGTATGCTCTGTCATGTACCCTGCATAACCTGGTGCAGTGCGGGAGATAACACAAAAGAAGCGCCATCCTTGACCGTTTGCACCTGCACAGAGAAGAGCGCTTTAGTAGGGCATGGCTGCGGGTTCAAACCTTGGCGCCTTTTTTTTTTTTATTTTTAAACTGCTTGATCAGAACTTGAAAAAGGCAGTCCAGGATATCAAGCAAACTCTGTGGAATAACCAATGGAGTGAGAATCCAGCGCCTTATATTTATAACTTTTATGCACCACACTCAAACGCCCTAAAAATTTACCTCTTTTGTTTCTCTCTGTTTCACAGCATTCGTGTTATTGTAACCATAGAACAGACTGATGATGAACTGGACAAAGCTGCATTGACTATCAAGCAAGCTGTGCAGTCGATACTAAATTGAATGAAGTCTCTACCAAGATATAGCTTGTTTCCCCTGATGCAACCATGTTTTCCCGTGTCGAATGCTTGGCCTTCCATTCGGAAGAGATTTAGACATGGATTATTGATTGCCATTTATGAGACAAAACGTTTTTCAGTGCTGAATCGTTTCTGATTTTCTTAAGTTGGACGGGATAAACAAAGACCTACTGTGCGAAACGACGACTCGAGCATGACAAAGCAATGGTGTACCTAACAACATGTTTTTAACACTTGAAATTGAGCCTTATTGATGTATCATTTTAATAAGGATTATTTTCTCCATTATAAAACAAAGAATTTAAGCTATTCTTTATTGTGCCAATTTCATGATTGAGTATGAAAGCATCTGTTTGCAGTCTGTTTTTATCCAGGCGTCCTAATGGATCGTATATTTTTATTGAGCATTGAGAAGCACTTTGGCAGTATCAACATGTTAAATGTTAAAATATATTTAGTCTTTATTTAAAATAAAGTACGTTTCGTAGAATTGCTTTCAAGGTATTGGTCTACCCTTCCAAAAAATAACGTGATATTAGCAATGTGTCTGTTTTAACCCCTTCCATGCTGCGCAGATTCCGCCGCTGTGCTGGCGGAATCTTGCGCGGGCGGGTTCATGACGGAATGGTTCCGTCATGAGCACAGCTCAACCGTGGGTCATGACGGAACCATTCCGTCATGAGCACCGAAGGGGTTAATAAAATTTACTCCTGTACTTTTTTCATTGTATAAAATGGGGTATTTTTAACCACGTGTGTCCCATGTTAAGGAATAACAATGAGTTCTTTGCCTTGATTGTACGCTTTTTTGTTTAACTATGTTTAACGCTTCACATCATTGACAATTATTTTATAATGCAAGTGAAGCCTATATGTATTCATTTCCGTACCACGTAGAACGTTTGGGATTTTTTTTCCATGAAATATATGTAACATCAAAACTGAATTTCCCACTGAATGATTCACAGAAAGCCAACCCTGGAAATAAATTGGGGCTTTAAGGCTTCATGAAAGATTCTAAAGCCATAGGAAACACCTTCAGTCTCCTGCCAAGGTGTTGGAATACAAAACAAATCCTCCAAATGACTGCATCATTTTAAATTAACATAAGGTGAGGAGCCTTCTCAACTGCAAAATACCGCAACGATGTAGGCTTAATCCACGTGTTATGACTGCACAAAATCTAAACGCAGATTAAACAATTAGCAATACAATAGGAAACAGCAAGATGTTCTACTTTGCTTAGTAGCAAGAACACCAAACTAAATCGTGCATAGGCAAAAACCTAAGATTTAGCATCTAACTTTGGTCTGGAGACTGCTGCTCACTGGAGAGGAGCTTGCTCAGATACCCTTTTGACCATGGAATAGGCAGCCATGGTGTATTTGTTTTTGCAACTAATTCGAGACAGATGAAACCTCTGATGGTGAAAGCAACGCAACAGTTCAAAATCTGTTTTATGCACTGAAATGACCTCAGTTTATTTATTTGCAAGGCTTGAGAAAATACGTGACAACCTAAATAGTACATTTTGGGAGAACAGACCCTTGAAAAATGGGTCATTGTACTTCGTTCTTGATGAGCAGTTATCTGTTTTTTGTTTATTTTTTTAGGTCCACTTAGCGAGACTCTCAGTTCTGAGTCAGAAGAAGTTAAATGCTGACATTTTTGTAAATGTATCCCATTCCCTGCTTGGACATCGATTTTCTTTTGATATCAGAGGTTAACCTGAAAACATCTATGTAACTTTATAATTCGAATAGGGTGCTCTTCTTGTCGGAAAGAGTGAAGCCATATTGAGACTTTGTATCTTAATAGAAGACATTTTAATTATGCATTTTATGTGCAATACTATTAATGCCCTCAAATGAACATGTTATTAAAACAGGCTGGCAATTATAGATCTTCTCAATTATGGTAAAATGTTAAATTGTTAATATATGCTATTTGTGACATACACATTTACTGCATATGTTAAAGTACTATTCGTGCTATAAATTGCATTGAATATTTTGTCTTTCTCTTGAGTTTTTCTTAAGTTTTTATATACCTTATGTGCCTTTTAATTGCAAATACAATGATGATTTTGCTACACCTGGGACAGAACTCTGTTGTAAATTAAAATAGTTTTCCTATAAACTGACTTTGTTTTATTTTACAAAAAACAGTAAATAAATGGCAAAGTGTGTTCGCACCAATACACATATGCCAGAACTCACAATATTGTCTTTAGGTCATTGTTTTATTCTTCTGTACATTTAAAAAAATTCTTTCTGTAACAATTAGATATTTTGATTTATGTATTCAAGGGCTTGCATTGCTACTTATTTGCAGAACTAAGTGAAGGAAAAGTTTCCTGCTTGTAATCCGTAGGATCGAGGCATGTGAGCTGTAGATCACATGCTAATGCATAGATCGCCATCTAGTGTTGGGTCCAGAGGTTTTCACTTTGTTTTTCTTCGAAGAAGTCTTTCTAGTCACGAGCTAGGTGACTCCTCCTTTCAGTGATAGTGCGCATCGTCATCGACTCCATCTTCAGATCGTTTTTTTTCCGCCATTGGGTTCGGATGTAACTCGCTACACTCCGACGTCGATCCTTTAGTTCCTCTCGGCGCGTACAACATTCACCCTTGATGGTATTGTTTCCAATCTCGTTCCCCTTTCTTCGCGGATTGTGTTATTGCTAAAAACTAATTTCGATTGTAGTAGGCTGTCTGGCCTAGCGCCCCGTTCCACTCGCAGGCGATGGAACAAACTCTCTTTAAGTTCTGCCCTCTGTGCCACAGAAAATACCCGTTTATTGACTCACACGATGTCTGCAACCTGTCTGTCACCAGAACACAGTGAACAGGACTGCGACGTGGGCCGAGCTTTCCGCTCCAAAAAGACTCTTCGCGACCATCTGGCCCGACGTCGCGACATGCTGAGCCAACACACAGGCTCCATTCCGGACCTGATTCGGAGGAGGAAGCAGGCAACCCCATCGGAGCCGATGAGGAACAGGAAGGAATCTCCCTTTCCGACGATGGCTCCGACCAGGATGAAGACATCTCGCATGGACAACGTACTGTAAGTGCAGTCCCTACCTCGCCCGACTTCCAGTTCCACCGAAAAAGAAGGCTCCTGACCAACCCGCGCCCTCGGGCCCTGGTCGGCACCGAGACCACGCTTCCAATGCCCCGCCTCCAGGCTCGGCACCGAAGCCTACCAAAAAGCCTTCCTGCTCCGAAAAGCCCAATGCCAAAACGGGCACCGAACCAAAGCCTTTAGGGTCGAAGACAAAGTCCGGCACCGAACATCACCACTCTGAACCGAAAACAACTTCGGATCCTAAAACACCAACCAAGAAACCATCGGCACCGAAACCTTCGGCACTGAAACAGACTGCCAACAAAATCACCTAAAAAGCATAATTTCGGTGATCCGCTCAAGAAACCGGATCCGAAAAAGAAAATTCTGGTCATACATCCAAAAACTGGACATATTACAACCAAAGTGACTTTAAAAAGGGGTGCTACTAGAGCAGAGGAATGCCACATTCCATTAAAGAAGAGAACTGCTGGGACAAATCCTTCCCCTCTTCTTCCTCTGCCTTCACCACCTTTACCCCAGTCTCTGCCTCTGCCAACTTCACCAGAGCACTCACTACCACATACACCTGACAATCAGGGTGATTGGGAAGGGACTATGATGATGACAATCAGCCCGGAGCTACAGATGAGTGGGATGACCATCATACTGACTCGCGCACTGACAACGATCCAGACTTGTATCCTACCAAGCACCACAGTGTAGGCTATATTGAACTACTAGGCAGGGCTGCTAATTACCATGAGGTCCAACTCCATCAAGAATCCCTTGAAGAGGACTTCCTTTTTGAGACATTAAATAGCACACAGAAATCTACACAAATGTTGCCCATGTTAAAAGGAATGACCAGACATGTAGACGACATCTTTAAGGATCCTGTCAGAGCACGTATCCTTACCCCTAGGGTAGATAAAAAATACAAGCCTGCCCCATGGGATCCAGTCTACATAAGAGGACAACTACCCTTAGACTCATTAGTAGTTTCTAATGCATGTAAAAGGGAGAACTCCCAGAATACTGGAAATGCACCACCCCCAGATAAGGAGTTAAAACTCCTTGATGCTTCAGGGAAAAGGGTAGCCTCCCAGGCAGCTAAGTTCTGGCACATATCTAACACTCAAGCGTTGCTAGCAAGATATGACCGCACGCACTGGGACAAAATGGAACAACTCATTCAATTTCTACCCCAAGAACACAGATCTAAAGCGCAAGACCTGGCACGTGAGGGACAATTAATTTCTATTAATCAAATTAGATGTTCCCTAGATGCTGCTGACACATCTGCCAAAGCGGTGAACACGAGTGTTCTTCTAAGCCGACACGTATGGCTGCGCATATCTGGGTTCAAACCGGAGGTACAGACCTCAATATTAAACACACTTTTTGGTAAGGAACACCTTTTTGGGCCGGTGGTAGACTCTTCACTTGAAAAAATGAAGAAAGTTACGGAAGTGGCTAAATCCATGGGAGCCCTTCAGTCTCCACAAGGCTGTGGTTCGTTTCGGCGCTCCTTTTATCAAGCAGGGTCCAAAAATACATCCACGGACACTGTCTACCTATAAGGGCAATAACCAACCCTCAGGTTCCAAAACCTTCTTTAGAGGCAATTATAGAGGAAACCACGGCAAGGGCTGGGGTAGAGGTTCTAATACACTTACCTCTCCCTCCAATACAAAGCAGTGACTTGCCCATAGTTCCCCCCCCAACCATTTAACACCTTGGGGGGGGGGGGGGGGGGAGACTGTCACAATATCTACCAAAGTGGCTGTCGATAACAACAGACAAGTGGGTTCTCCAAATTGTCCATTCTGGTTACTGCCTGGAGTTCTTCAACACTCCTCCAAACATTCCCCCAAAGTCACACAAACTTTCACCAGATCACCTATACCTTCTCAAACAAGAGGTACAATCCCTTCTACTAAAACAATCTATAGAGCCCGTACCACATCAAGGATCGGGCGTCTGCTCCTTTTACTTCCTAATTCCCAAAAAGGAAGCTCTCTCAAACCCGTATTAGATCTCCGAGAACTAAATCTAAATATACAGTCAGACCATTTCCACATGGTAACACTTCAACAGGTACTACCTGTTTTGCAAAAGGGCGACTTTCTTTCTACTCTAGATTTAAAGGACGCCTACTTTCATATTACAATCCATCCGGCTCACCGCAAATTTCTCATGTTTGTGGTAGCAGGTCAACACTACCAATTCAAAGTCCTCCCATTCGGAGTCACCACTGCCTCCAGAGTCTTCACAAAGTGTCTTGCGGTAGTAGCTGTGTATCTCAGAAGACAAAGCATACATGTATTCCCCTATCCGGACGACTGGCTCATCAAAGCCAGCACATACCAACAATGCCGCAAACACACTATAGTAACCATTCACTTGCTTCACCAACTAGGATTTTCAGTCAATGTGTTAAAATCACATCTTCAGCCAAACAAAATTTTTAATTACCTAGGAGCCACTTTGGATATTCAAAGGGCTCTAGCATTTCCAAATACAGCCAGAATTCAAAACATTCTGGAGCTTATTCTCAAATTTCAAGCCACTCAATCACTTCCAGCCTGAGTGTTTATGCAACTGTTGGGAATGATGGCATCTTGCATCATGATCGTTCCCCATGCTAGATTACACATGTATCTACTTCAAGAATGCCTGTCAGTGGAACCAGTCCCACGGTCTATTAACCGATCTAGTGTTGGTAAGAGGCCGTACTCATCGCTCTCTGCAGTGGTGGAACACCCAAAATCTGTCAAAAGGGCAGCCATTCATAGACCCGGTTCCACAGACAGTATTAACAGCGGACGCGTCTCTCACTGGATGGGGAGCTCATCTTCAACAACACACAGTGCAAGGGCTGTGGAGCCACCAGCAAAAGTTGCTCCTCATCAATCATTTAGAGCTAATGGTAATCTTTCTAGTTCTCAAAGACTTTCAAGATCACCTATCTGGCAAGGAGTATCTGAAAGAAACACGTTAGTGATAGATTCCTTACCTTAGAATATCCCCAGGCGTCAGACTGGATTCGGAAAGTTTTTGTAGCAGTACCCCTGCGCGTCAGTAGGTGGCGTCGTGCGGCTCTGCATCCGTCGCTGGCATCGTAAGCGCCGAGATGACCTCACAGAGACAACTTAGGCACCACCCATGCGCGCTGACGTCAGTTCTTTCTTTTTCCGCGCCAGCAAGCGCAGATCCAGATAGAGCACGTACCTTAGTCACTTTTTGACTACTCTTTTGAGACTTTTTGTCTCCCCCCTTTTTCTCCTTGTGCACGTAGGGATGCCTGGATTTAAGTCTTGTGGGGCCTGCCGTCGCAATGTGTCGGTGTCGGACCCCCACGATGTTTGCCTCTACTGTCTGGATACTGACCACGACTCCTGATCTTGCCGGGAATGTTGGGCCATGGCCCCGAATGCCTTGAGGGAGCGGCGCCGAAAGCTGCTGGAGATCCGGCACTCGTCCCAGCGCCCCTCCAGGTCCAGGGACCTTTCCCAGGACTGCTCGCGGGGCCTCGATCCTCGGGCTCCAGGTCTTCGCCCTCAGATTCCAGTAAGCGACGACATAAAAAGAAGTCAAAGAAGCGTGTTCGCTCTGACGTCCCCCTGTCAGTCCTCGGATGCAGACGAGGGGGCCAGGGTTTCTGCCCCTGCGGCTCCTTTGGAGCCTGGGAGTCCCGCGGCCTACCCGCCTTACCTGGGTCCGATGGCGACTCCTGAACAGGTGTGGGAATTTCTTGCCTCCAGTGCCGCAGTGGGTGCCATTCGTTCCACCCTTGCCCCGGTTCCTGGACCATTTAGTTCCTGCCTGGGATCCGCATTGGGAGACTGTGGCCGGCCGGCGCCGTTCACGATGCAGTTTGTCCCTTCTCCGGCTTTGCCACCACGGCCGGTTCCTCCTGCAACGGAGGTGGAGGATGACTGGGAGGGGTCCGAGGCACCTCTTGCACTTTGATGTGACTCCGAGCAGGACTGGGTGGACGATCTGGAGGACGCCGGCGACCTCTGTCTCTTCTGACTCTGGGTTTGCCTCTCCCCCGCCTACGATTGAGGAGGGCGCTTCCTACCTGATGGTGCTCCGTCGGGCTGCTGAAGTCCTCAACCTTGATCTTCCTAAGGTGGCCCTCAAAACTAACCTCCTTACTGAGGTGCTCCAGACGGCGTCGACTTCGTCGGAGCCACTGCTTCCCTTCAACGACACCCTCACCGACGTCCTGTTGGGCACTTGGTCGCGGCCGGCCAAAGGGGCCCCTGCGGATAAGAATGGTGCCAGGTGTCACCGCCCGGCGCCTGATGACCCCGCATTTCTGATCACTCATCCCACGCCCGAGAGTCTGGTCATCCAGGCCTCGACGTCGCAGAGTGCCTTTCCCATGGCTTCACCGGATATGGACTCTAAAAAGCTGGAACAGTTCGGTAAGCGGTTGTTTTCCTGGGCCAGCTTGGGGGTGCGGTCGGTGAACACCACCTGCTTATTGGGCCGCTATTCCCACACGGTGTGGGATACGGTTGCTCAAGTGTTGCCTCAGTGTCCTGAGGAGGTCCATGCTGTGCTTTCCCAGGCAGTTGCTGAGGGTAAGGTTGCAGCGAAGTTCGCCATTCGGTGTGGTTTGGACACCGCTCACTCGTTGGACAGGGCCATTTCTACGACTGTGGCGCAGCAACGCCACGCCTGGTTGCGTTTTACTGGGTTCTCGCCCAACGTCCAGAGCTCGCTCATGGGCATGCCTTTTGAGGGCACTCGCCTATTTGGTGATAAGGCGCTGGAGCGTTTTAAGGACTCGCGGGCCACGGCGAAGTCCTTGGGTCTTTCCACGAAGAGCCCAGCCACTCCTGGTTTTCGTTCCTTTCATGGCAGGGGCGCCCAGGCACGTTCCTTCAGCAAGCCTGTGCAGAACCAGCCTCGCCGCGGGTGCGGCTTCTGCAGGGGTGGCTCTGGGAATCAGTGTGGGGGGCAGTCCACCTCCGCCCCCGCTGCTTCTGCCTCCACACCTTCCTAATCCGAGCTTTGGGGAGCACCCCACGCCAATGGGTGCCAGGATTCGCCATCACCTCCCCCACTGGCGCGCTGTCACATCGGACAAGTGGGTGTTGCAGATCATCTGCAAGGGTTACTCCCTTCCCTTTCAGTCCACCCCTCCAGCCATGCCACCTCGGTACCACCGCATGTCGGAGGAACACTTGGCGACTCTCCAGCAGGAAGTTGTGGCCCTCTTGGCCAAGGGGGCCATTGAGTGCGTTCCTGGGCCAGAAGTAGGGAGTGGTTGTTATTACCACTACTTTCTGGTCCTCAAGAAGGACAAAGGGGGTCTGCGTCCCATCTTGGACCTCCGGAACGTCAACCGCTTCCTCAGAAAGGAGAAGTTCAAAATGCTGCCTCTGGCTCAGGTCTTGGCTGCCCTCGACCCTGGAGACTGGATGGTAGCGTTTGACTTGCAGGACGCATATTTTCACATCCCCGTCCTGCCGGCCCAGTGGCGTTACCTGCGGTTCACGGTAGGCCAGGAGCATTTTCAGTTTGCTGTGCTCCCCTTCGGCCTTACCAGCGCCCCTTGGGTGTTCACGAAAGTTATGGCGGTGGTTGCAGCTCACCTGCGCAGGTCAGAGGTGTCGTCTTCCCTTACCTCAACAACTGGTTGTTGAAGGCGGGCTCGCCCAAGGCAGTCGTCAACCACATTCAGACTACAGCCGACCTCCTGCATTTGCTGGGGTTTTCCATCAACGTGCCGAAGTCGCACCTGAGTCCCTCTCAAAAGCTCCACTTCATCGGAGCGGTTCTGGATTTGACGCGGTTTCGGGTTTATCCTCCCAAGCAGCGAGTTTGGGATATTCAGGCTATGATTCCGATCTTTCTGCCTCTGTCCCGGGTTTCCGTCAGGATGACCCTCCGGCTTCTGGGCCTGATGGACCTCCTGCATCCTGCGGGTGACACATGCCAGATGGCATATGCGGGCTCTGCAGTGGGACCTGAAGTTCCAGTGGCCGTAACATCAGGGCAACCTGTCCGATCATGTCCAGATCTCGGCAGGCACTGCACGGCAGTTGCAGTGGTGGCTCACGAATTGCGATTGGGTCAATCGCAGATCCCTCTCCCTTCCCCAACCGGAGCACACAGTGGTGATGGATGCGTCCTGGGATTGGGAGGCCACTTGGGAGAGGCGGAAATCAGAGGCCTCTGGTCTCTGGCGGAGTCCCGGCTCCATATCAATCTGTTGGAGCTTCGGGCGATCCGACTTGCACTAAAGGCATTCCTTCCCTCAGTCCGGGGAAGTGTGGTGCAGGTGTTCACGGACAACACCACCGCCATGTGGTAATGCAACAAACAGGGTGGGGTGGGGTCCTGGACCCTATGTCAGGAGGCTCTGTGCCTTTGGACATGACTGGAACATCAAGGCATTACCTTGGTGGTTCAAAACCTGGCAGGTTCTCTGAACGCCAGGGTGGACGAACTCAGCCGCCGGTTCTTGATGGATCACGAGTGGCGTCCGAACTCGGACGTGTTGCAAGGTCTCTTTCAGCAGTGGGGAGAGCCTTGGTTAGATCTATTCGCCACCGAAGAGAACGCGCAATGTCATCAGTTCTGCGTGTTGGAATTTCCAAGGTGGCACTCGCTCGGCGAAGCTTTTCGTCGCGTGTGGAGTTCCGGTCTATTGTACGCCTTTCCGCCTATTCCACTTCTACTCAGAGTGCTGAAGAAAATTCGGCGCAACCGGGCTTAAGTCATCCTTGTGGTTACGGATTTGGCACGAAAATACTGGTATCCCGAGCTCTCAGCATGGCGATCGATCCCCTGATCCGTCTGCTTCTTCGGGAGGATCTTCTGTCTCCACCCGAATCTGCCCAGCCTCCACCTCCATGCGTGGAGATTGAGCGGCGACAGTTGACAGCTTTCGATCTTCCTCCCGAAGTCTGTAATGTCATTCTGGCAGCCAGGCGTCCCTCCACTAAAACGGTATATGCCTGCAGGTGGAACAAGTTTGTGGCATGGTGCACAGCGAAGGCTGTGGATCCCCTTTCTGCCCCTCTTTCTGAAGTCCTTCTTTCTTTGGCCCAGTAGGGCTCTAGGCACTATCAAAGGTTATCTTTCAGCCATCTCCGCCTTTTTACGGCTTCCAGATCAGCCTTCTCTTTTTAAGTCCCCGGTTGTTAACTGTTTCCTGAAAGGCATTACGCACAGGTTTCCTCCCGTGCCGTTCATAATGCCTCAATGGGACTTAAACCTAGTCTTGACATATCTGATGTGTGCTCCCTTCGAGCCCCTCCATAACTGTCCTTTGCGTCTTCTCGCACTCAAGACGGCTTTCCTGGTAGCGATCACCTCTGCCAGAAGGGTGAGTGAGCTCCAGGCTTTCTTCCAAGCCCCCTTTCCTTTCTGTTCATCCGGACAAAGTGGTTTTAGGGACCCGTCCTTCTTTCTTGCCAAAGGTTGTCACGCCCTTCCACATCGGGTAGACCATCACTTTGCCCACCTTCTTTCCGCCTCCGCATCCTTCAAGGGAGGAGGAGAGGCTCCACCGTCTGGACCCAAAACGTGCGCTCGCATTCTATCTGAAGCGTACACTGCAGTTCCGAGTGGATGACCAGCTCTTTTTTGGCTATGTGGGCGCCAAAAAATGTCGGTCTGTGCACATCTCTCGGGGGGTCGTTCTGTGCATCAAAGCATGTTACTCCTTGGCTAAGAAGGAGTCTACTGTGGGGCTGCGTGCCCATTCTACCAGACCAACTGCAGCCACTACTGCCTTGGGACGCGGCGTTCCCTTGCAGGACATTTGTCAGGCAGCTACTTGGGCCTCGCTGCACACATTTACCAAGCATTACTTCCTTGGCAGTCCGGTCCGGAGAGACTGCTTCTTTGGCCGTTCTGTTCTCCGTGACTTCCTGGTGTAATCTTCGCAGAACCACCACCGGGGTTGGAATTGCTGGGGTATCTATTCTTAGGTAAGGAATCTTAACACTAACGTGTCTCTTTCAGATGCACAAGTTACTACTTGTGTAACGATATATCTGTAAGACATTAGTTAGTGATAGATTCCTTACTGCCCCACCCATCCTCCTCGTTCTGCGACCTGATTTCTAGGGTTAAGGTCATCCCTTTCAGGACCCTATTTGCATGGCGCCAGCGGTCTGGTTCTTGCATGGCTCTGCATTCCTGGTGCGGAAAGATGTGTACAGAACTGACGTCAGCGTGCATGGGTGGCGCTTAAGTAGTCTCAGTGACGTCATCTCGGCGCTTATGATGCCAGCGACGGATGCGGAGCCGCACGACGCCACCTACTGACGTGCAGAGGTACTGCTACAAAAACTTTCCGGATCCAGTCTGACACCTGCGGATATTATAAGGTAAGAAGAAATCTATTACTAACTAATGTCTCTTACAGATATATTGTTACAAAAGTAGTAACTTGTGCATTAGTCTGAACAGACAACATGACAGCTATGTATTACATACAAAAATGGGGAGACACACTCTCCAACTGTCCCACTTAGCCCAAGACATCTGGAGGTGGGCTATTCACCACAATATTTATCTCCTAGCAGAACACATCACAGGATTCAACTATCAGTTTGCGGACCTCCTCAGCAGGCAGATGTATTAAATATACGAGTGGGAACTTCACCCTCAAGTTCTCCACCAATACTTCCAAGCCTGGGGAGTCCCTCACATAGACCTGTTCGTAATACCCAAAAACGCAAAACGCCAAAGCTTCGCCTCCAGGTATCCACACCCGTTGTCCAAAGGCAATGCTCTAGGATGAACTGGTCAGGGATATTAGCCTACACTTTTCTGCCTCTCCCACTCATTCCATCAGTGGTTCGGAAACTCAGACAAACATCTCTCAAGCTAATACTAGTGGCTCCAACATGTACACATCAACCCTGGTTCACAACCCTGTTGGAACTCTCTCTGGTACCACATCAAAACTTACATTTAACTCCGTCTCCTCACACACAGGCATGGAGAAATCAAACACCCAGATCCCAAACAATTGAACTTCTTGATCTGGCTCCTGAGGTCATAGAGTTTGGTTATTTGAACCTTCCACCAGACTGTATTGTCATTATCAGGGAAGCTAGAAAGCCTACCACAAGAGTTTGCTATGCAGCCAAATGGAAGCAATTTGTTATCTATTGCATAACAATAACATCAACCCTCTGGATGCTTCCATACAAAACATTATCTGCTACCGGTTACACTTAAAACAGTCATTGGCCTATACATCCATTAAACTACATCTCGCTGCAATTGCAGCTTATCTTCAAAATAGGCAACATTTATCGCTCTTCAGAGTGCCTGTAATCAAAGCATTTATGGAAGGACTGAAGAGTTATACCCCCAAGACTTCCACCTGCCCCAGTGTGGAATCTTAATATAGTCCTCACAAGGCTAATGGGCCCACCATTTGAACCCATGCACAGATCTGAGCTACAGTTCCTTACTTGGAAAACGGCTTTCCTCATTGCAATCACTTTCTTGAACAGAGTTGGTGACCTTCAGGCACTAACAATAAAAGAACCCTTTTTCCAGCTACACAAAGGCAAAGTAGTTCTTCGCACCAATCCCTCATTCCTACCTAAGGTAGTAGCTGCATTTCACATTAATCAGTCGATTGGATTAGCTGTTTTCTTCCCTCAATCTGACTGTGTTGCAGGAGGGGGCTCTACACACCTTAGATGTTAGAAGAGCACTGTTATAAATATATTGAAAGGACCAAATCTTTTCCTAAGACACAACTTTTTGTTGCTTTTGCACCACCTCACAAGGGCAATCCTATATCCAAATCAGGTATTGCTAGGTGGATCGTTAAATGTATCCAGATTTGCTATGGAAAAGCCAAAAGGACTCTAACTGTACCTCCTAGAGCACATTTCACTCGTACCTAGGAGCTACAATGGCTTTTCTAGGCATCATCCCTATTACTGACATTTGCAAAGCTGCTAAATGGTCCACACCGCACACATTCACCAAACATTATTGTGTGGATGTGTTAGCCAGACAACACGCTAATGTGGGCCAAGCAGTACTTAAAAAAAGGCAACTGCATCAGTTACAGGATAGCCACGGCTTAGGGGAGACTACTGTATAGTCTATGCATAAGCATGTGAGCTACAGCCCACATACCTCGAACAGAAAATGCTACATACCCAGTATGCATCTGTTCTTGGCATGTAGAGCTGTAGAATCTCATGCGCCCACCCATCTCCCCTGGTACAAGTAACTGCTGTAGTTCTCTTGATACTATACATACTTACACATAGCCATCTATTCTTTACTAACTACTCCATTCTCTCACCCTCTGCGGGAAAACAATTTGAAGATGGAGTTGATGACAATGCGCACTATCACCAAAAGGAGGAGTCACCTACCTCGTAAGTAGAAACTCTTCTTCGAAGAAAAACAAAGTGCAAACATCCAGACCCAACGATAGATGGCAATCTATGCACAAGCATGAAATTCTAAAGCTCTACATGCCAAGAACAGATGCATACTGGGTAAGTAACATTTTCCCTTTACATTGTTGTAACTGGCCATGCTCCTTTAAGAAGGAAGCAGATAGCCCACTTGAATCCTTAATTTACCATGACAATATTGAGTGTCTTTGAGAAGAGTATCTTGTGCTTTACTTCATTGAAGATACCTATGACTAGTTGTAGGATCTAGAGTAAAGGTCTTGAAGTATAGAATAGAAAATCAAGCACAAATCCTATCCCCACTGCAGCATCATCACAGGATGGTTAAATGAAAGAGGATCTGACCGTAGAACATCACTCTCCAAACCAGGTCTTCAGAGCTGCTTGCCCTAAAAGGTTGTCTACTTTTGCATCTGAATCTAGGCAGGTGGCTTGAGAAATCGACCTCCATGTATCAGAGTTTGATATCAATTTGAAGTACATTTCTCAACCTTTCCCTCAATTTGATTAAGGTTTTGGGCCTCTTGGCAACTCATTAGCTAATATGTGCTGATAAAATCTCCACTGAAACATGTTTGCAGGATCCGACGATTAATATCACATTCTGGTCATACTTTTTCCTTCTGGTATTGGATTCAGAATATTACAAGTTATTTTTTTTAGCCCTCTTGTTCAGATGTGTTTCGACAGCACAGTTTCCATTGGGCAACAGTGAAGAACTTTGGAGCATGAGGACCGAGGAAGCAAGATGTTTTTAACACTAAATCAAGCCCCTGAGTGACTGCAAGTGCCACAGAATCCAGTCATTAGAAGAGCTTTGGGCCACATCATTTGATAATGACTTGCTTTGGAGGGAGGGTGTGGATACACTGTGTTCAAGTTTTGCGTGTCTTGCAATAGCAAATTCCTCTGGTTGGGCCATGTAATTCATGTTGTCCGAGGGACCACGATGACCGATCCTGTTTGGCATGTAATGGATTCTGCAAAAAAAAAAAAAAAAATACTTGTCTCCTGTGTGACCAAGTGTGAACATACCATGCATAAATGTAGCGCCAGCGTTTAACCGAGTCCTACTCGTGCAGTAGTAGGGAACATTGAGGACTTTGACTCCGAGTTGTTTTTAAAGGTGGGCAGAGCCTCAGTCTTTTGTAGGCCCATGAGGAGCGAAGTCCCATTTCAGTGTCCACTGTGTCTAGAGATGAACATGCCTTAACCAGCCACCTTCAAATAAGGCTCAACAGTTTGCGCAAACCACTGTAGTCATGACCATTTGTTGCCAAAAGTCTCTTTGAACAATACAAGATACTTGCAGCAAAGAACAAAACACCTCTTAGATTAAATTGGTCCTAAAAAGCATTATACACCAAAAACTGTTTTGAATCTGAAAAACAGTTCAAAGCTGCGTGAGCAACAACCCCTCCAGGAAGATGTGGAGCTATTGACAAAGCCAGATATGTACTGGAGAGCAATATATTACCTGGTCATGGAGCACATTGTTGCTGAAACCCCTCACACTTCACATTCACTTTGTAAAAACTGTAGGCTCCCTTTTGAGGAAACTATTTTTGAAGACACCAGGGTATTTCTATTCCCTAATGAAAAGGAACACCACTCCTATAACACAATAACAGCCCTGCTCACCACACGCTATCTATTCCACTCGCAGAGAAAAACGCCCATTAAACAGTGTCTTCACTAGGCCTGGGCGAAGCACTACGCTACGCTCGCGTAGTTTGCGAAGTTCGCGCTACTTCGCGCTACGCCAACTGCACGTAGCACAGTGCGAACACGCGTAGCGTAGTTTTGCGTAGTGCTGCGGTCATTTTTTGCTTGCTCGCGGTCCTCAACGTCAAGTTGGCGACCGCGAGCAAGCAAAATGACATCCTGGCGAGACTTTTTCCTTGTTCGCGATCGCGAGCATGGAAAATAAACCTCCCGGCGAGATTCCCAACGCGAGAAGGTCAGGTTTCTCATTGCGAGGGGTCGCGTATGCTCGCGATGAGAAACTACCAGTTCGCGTTGAGAAAGCTGCAGCTCGAGTAAAAATCTACTCGAGCAGCAGAAAACTACAGCTCGCACTGTGCAAGATGCCATTTTCAATGATTGCACAGTGCCGGTTGCTTGTCCGCACTGTGCAATCATTGAAAACAACATCTTGCACAGTGCGAACATGTTACTTCGCAGTTCGCGAAGTGCTACGCGTAGCTCGCGTAGTGCGAACTTCACTTTGCGTAGCTTCGCGAAGTGCTACTTCGCGAACTACGCCCACCCTTAGTCTTCACATGACAAACCCGGTTTTGTAGACCAGCAAGATGATACATACCAAGATTGCAGAGCAGATGCACAGAACAAAAACACTTTGAAGCCACACTCAGTCAGTGCCTCCCTACCTGATCATTTATTCTTCATGCGTCACAGCTAGAGCTGCCGGGCATGCTAAGGTTAAACTGTATGTGGAGTGAGAGAAGAAAGAACTTTTTTTTATCCGGATTCTTTCCAAGACATTGCATAGAACACAATTATTGCCCAATGCTAAAACCATAATAAAGTGTGGAAAAAATGTTAGTCTCTTGAGAGGAAATTGTTACAGCAGTGGTGCAGAAAGAATTCAACGCTGTACTACAAGGTCTCAGGCGCATTTGTGGGCACTCACTTCCTGATTCATCGGCAGTATACATAGCATACTAAAAGCTCTAATGCAAGGGACAGGAGATACGCCACCACTGGTTAATGTAAGTAAAATAAAAAAGTATGCAAATGCACCATCATAAGCTCTGCTGCACTGTGTCGCGTTGTAGACTCCATGGCTCTTCTAAGCATCAGTGGGAGGAAATTGAAAACTAATTCATTGTTTTCCTGACACAAACAAAAAAATCAAATTACATTATTGATCACGGGAAGGTCATCTCTAAATGTGACATTAAGTGTGCCATAGGCTCTGCAGACACAGTCTACAGACAACTGAATACCTGTATGCTGTGCCTGTCTGCCCAATTCTGGCTTTTGAGGTCCAACAACCTCACTGGCTTACCTTTTGATGCTAAACATCTCTTTGGACCACAGATGGATGAGAATTTGGAGCTCATTAAAAAGAAGACCTACACTCCTGAGGACTCGAGAAGGAGCCAAGCCAACACTGCCAATAGTAGTCGATTTTTCCTGAGGGATAACGGGAAGACCAGGATGTATCCCAGAGGAGCCTTTTGTGACCATTTCAGACACAAGGCCAGTGGTGTTTGGGCTATGTGTATCTCTACCACCAAGCAATGACTTTCCTCTCATCTCGAGCACCGTGCAAGAGAATGCTGAGGTTATACCTCCCACATTAGGAGGACATAACCTCGGATCTAATATTTAACACGGCTACTGTTCTGAGTTTCTGACCTTCTGTGGAAATCTTCTATAATGAACCCACAAACTCAACAAGGACCATCTTAATAGAAGAGTTACAGACACTTCAAAAAAATATACTGGGCAAATGTTGCTCACTGGAAAGCATTATAAATTCTCTCTGTCCTCCCCAGCAGTTATGCAGTCTTTTCTCTCCCTTGTTCTGGGCACAGTACTGGTCTGTGAAGTTCTTCCAGTAGGCAGCGCCTGCAAGGGTCAATGGCCAGCAGAGGTAGAACCATTCTGGGTGGTATGCATCCTGCAAGGTTCAGCTAGTAGGAATGTTGTACTCCTTGCCTCAGCCCAGCTGATGGGCATCACTACTCACATTTCAGTACTACTGGTACTCTCAACATCATTTAAGCCATAGTAGTGCTAGCACTGGTTAGAAGGAAGCACGCCAGGTGTTGTGGTGCTTTTGGTCCTGGAGATTTGCCACTTTGGTCTTCCTCTGGCCAATCATAAACCCCCCCCCCCTTCCACCCAAACAAGCATTGCCCACCCTGGATCTCAGCAGTGACACACCTATGATAAGTCTTTCCATGGCATGTTAAGTTTCTTCTTAATCCAACTGCAGATGGCGGTCGCAGTTTGCCTAGTGCTCCGGACAGTTCTTGGTGATAAATGACATAATTGGACTCGCATACATACACAATGCGAGAGAGGCTTATGGCCCACTTACTACTGCTCTTCCAGCATATAAGACACCAACAGATCACGGAAAGGTTATCTCATCCACAGGTTATCATGGCATGCTTTATCGTTGCTGTCCTAACCAAATCAAGGTGAGGAGGTACAACCTTGGTGGACTCATCTGCTGTTTGGGAGTTGGTAATATGTCTTCTCTGGATATAAGCAGGGATCACGAACAATGTTTAAAGACTTCTTGGGGTATAACCACTAAGATTTCTCTTTTCAATAATTGTTTGGATGTCTGATGAAAAACAATGAGTCATCCGTCTATTCAAATTTTCCAAAATGTTTCATCCTTATTACATGTCCAGAACAAATTAACTGCCCTCTTCAGGGCTATTCTACTCCCTTCCTACTTTATATACCAATCATGTAACATGATGAAGGCTTGAGGCTCTCATACCTGCACTAATGTTTTTTTACCAGCAAATAAGCTAAAAAAAGGTAATTGTTTATAAATAACACACGTTTAATTATGTGTACCAACGAAATTGCATTATCACTGCAAACAATAGCAATGTGGCCATGCGGGAATTCAATGCATGCGCTCACTGATTTGCCTTGCCTTTAATTTGAGTTAACTTAGTGGTCTGGTAATGGTGAAGTGGGCAACTCCCTGTAGTCATACACTGAATGAAAAAGGTTAAAAAAAAAAGAAGGGCAACCAGTTATTAATTTATTGGATTGTGTAATAATATAGTTATTCCCTTTTATCGTCTTGTGTGAGTCTTCAAAGAGGCTATGTGGTGTATCTTGTGCATCCTACCAGCTCCCTCTGGTGCCCCTTCAAACACCACGCATCCAAGGAGGCCTGCAGCCGGGTCACTGTCTGTGAATCCATTCCCAATACTGTCTAGCCCAACTCCACAGCCGATGCCTGATCTGATTCAGGCACCACAACACACACCCATCCCTCCCACATCAATGCCGGCCTGATGCCACCGGAGGAAGAACCCATTGTGCTCTGACTCAGGACAGGACTTGAACTAACATCTACTGAAGTCGCATTGTCCTCCAATTTTGCCACAAGTGATACAGCTCTTTCAGAGTTAGAGAAACCTCTACCATTGCCTCAGAACAGAAATTCACTTCACAACCTCTTTGGCTCAAATTCACACCATAACAAATAGGGTCTAGATGTTAATCAATACGACGACAACAATAATGATAGTTTCTTTATGTATCTACAGGAGGCCAGTGGGTTGAATACTTCCCAGTCATTGGATTAAATTCTCCCTCCACCCCCACTCCCTCTAATGAAGAATCGGCATCCTATGCAGTAGTTATCAGCCGTGCTGCGGAAGTTCTTGATCTTCAGTTGCCCTCTGTGGAAGTTAATACATAGTACTCACTGAAGTCCTGTAGCCTAGACAGACTTTCTCTCAACTACTCTTACTTTTCAATGAAACTCCTATGCGTTACTGTGAACATGGGCCAACCTAGACGCCTTTGGGCAGTTGCGCACTATATAGATGTTCAAATCAAATCAATCAACCCTTGCACTTGGCTGCCTGATAGACCTGCACCAAGGGACATTGCCTTTCTGTCATAACATCCTATATTGGAACGATTGGTGGGCCGGGCGACTTCGAGCACACTTAACCTAAAGTAATTTCTCACTACACCTCTGGCTATGGAGTTCAAACAAATGGAGGCTTTTGGGAATCAGATGATTCGAGGCATGTGAGCTGTACATCACATGCTTTGCATACTCCTGCCATCTAGTGTTGGGTCCAGATGTTTGCAAGTTGTTTTTCTTCTAAGAAGTCTTTCCTGTCACAAGGTAGGCGACTCCTCCTTTTGGTGATATTGCGCATGGGCAACGACTCCATTGTCAGATTGTTTTTTTCCGCCATCGAGTTCGGACGTGTATTGCTGTGCTCTGCTTCGTAACTATTTCTTCAGGTTCCCCTCATTGTGCAAACCACTCTATCCGCATCAGTATTGTTTCAAACGTGTATCCCAATTCTCCACGTATCGTATCTATGGAACGGACTCCATTTAAATTCTGCCCTTGGTGTCGCGCCAAGTATATGCACACCGACTTGCATGGAGTGTGCAACTTGTGCTTGTCTCCAGAGCACAACGAAGAAGACTGCGACACATGCAAATCATTCCGATCGAAGAAAGATGTGATCATCTGGCTTGATGTCGCCAGATGCAGAGTCAAAATGTAGAATACATGCCGGACATCTTTGGTGAAGGATCCAAGCAAGAATTCACGCACAAGGGGCCGAGGAAGAACAAGAGGAACTTGTCTCCATCCCTGAATCGGACTCCGAGTCGGAAGAAGCCTTGCCACAAGGTCAATGTACCATGAGTACAGAACGCCCCTTAACCCAAAATCCAACTCAGCTGAAACAAAAGACTTTGGTCCCACCCCCGCCTTCGGGCCTCAGTCGGTATAGACAAGATGTTTCTGACGCCCTGCCCTCTGGCTCGGCACTGAAACATGTCTCTAAGCCTTCCGGCTCGGGATCAAGTCGGCCAAAGACTGGGCCCGTGACGAAACTTTCAGGCTCGAAGCCGAAAACCACTTCAGAGCCAAAATCCTTGACGCCGAAATCCAAGCCTCCTTCGGCACCCAATAGTGATTCCACCCCAGCGCCGAAATCCTCAGTGCCGAAACCTAAAACTGTGCCTCCGAAGTGACCGGATCCGATTTCTGACGCCCCAACACCCAAATCGGACCAAAAACAAAAGGAACCCTACATAAATCCTGATACAGGACGTTTTCTTACTAAATCACCTCAGAAGCGCAAACCTCAGAAGAAGCACCTTTCTTTATTTCTTTCAAGAGGAAGAAACTGGGTACTAACCCTCCCCCTCCTACTCTTCTACCATATTCCCCTACACCAACCTCCCCATCTTTGCGTCATTTACTAATTACACCATCTAACTCGCCACCACCTGATGATGATGGGGGGACAATAGTGTACCGCTAGATCTCTGGAAGAATTATCACATTGATTCCCCTACAGATAACCCAGATCTTTACCCTGTGAAGCCATCCCCTCCTGACGGCGATGTAGGACATCTGGAATTACTTGCTAGAGCTGCAGAATATCATGGGGTGCAGTTACACAAGGAATCTTTAGAGGAAGATTTACTATTTGAAACGCTCAGTACCACTCATAGGGCTAGTCACACTCTGCCTATGCTTAAAGGCATGATGAGACATGCTGATGACATCTTTAAAGATCCAGTGCAGGCTCGCATTCTCAGCCCCAGGATTTATAAAAAATATAAAGCTGCTCCCTCAGATCCAGCCTTTATTAAAGGTCAGCTACCACTCGACTTTTGTAGTCTTTATTGCCCATAAACGGGCCAATTCACAGACTACAGGTGATGCTCCTCCTCCAGACTAAGAGTCAAAGCTATTAGATGCCTCTAGTAAACGAGTAGTTGCCCAAGCAGCAAATCATTGTTACAATGCTAACACTCAGGCGCAGCTAGCCAGATATTATAGGGCACACTGGGACAAAATGGAGCAGTTGCTACAACACCTCCCAGATGAACACAAAGCAAAATCACAAGATTTAGTCTAAGAAGGCAAGCTCATATCAAATTCCTCAAAAAGATGCACTTTGATGCTGCAGACATCGCAGCTAGAGAGATCAACACTAGTGTGTTATTAAGAAGACATGCATGGTTGAGTATTTCTGGTTTCAAACCAGAAGTACAACAGTCTATTTTAAAACTTTTGACAAGGACCATCTCTTCGGGCCCGAAGTAGATAAATAATTAGAACAAATTAAAAAAAACACAGAGGTAGCCAAGTCTATGGGAGCTCTGCAGTCTTCCTCTAATCGGGGCTCCTTTCGTTGCCATGGGGTGTCCAAGACCATGTCCTCAGACAATACTGCCACCTCTTACAAAGGCAACAATCCATCTTCCTCTACAAAGGGTTTCTTTAGAGGAGGATGTAGAGGTAACAACAACAAAGGTTCCGCACTGCATAATTCCCCCTCCTTCACCAACAAGCAGTGACTTGCCTACACTTCCCACCCCTCCCCGATCATCTAACACCTGTCAGGGGGCATCTTCTACAATTCCTCCCAATTTGGCAATTTATCACCACAGACAAATGGGTGTTGGGAATTATCCAACATGGCTATTGCCTGGCGCTTACCAACAATCCTCCAAACATATCACCACATTCTCACAAAATGTCACCAGAACATTTACATCTACTTCTGCAAGAAGTACAGTCTCTCCTCTCCGAAGGAGCCATAGAACCTGTGCTGTTACAACATCAAGGGACAGGTGTGTACTCCATGTACTTTCTCAACCCCAAAAAGGACGGCTCCTTGAGACCTATTCTGGATCTCAGAGAACTAAACCTCTACAAACTGTCAGAGCATTTCCACAAGTGCTCCGGCTTCTACAGCATGGTGATTTTATGTCTACTCTAGACTTAAAAGAAGCATATTTCCATATTCCAATTCATCACGCTCATCGGAAATACCTCGGATTCATCATAGCAGATCACCATTACCAATTCAAAATGCTACCATTTGGAGTTCCCACTGCTTCCAGGGTATTTACCAAATGCCTGGCAGTAGTCTCAGCACACCTAAGAAGACAACACATCCATGTCCAGTACTTACCAAATGTGTCTCCAACACACTTAAACCACTATTCACTTACTTCACCAACTAAGGTTTACAGTGAATGTGTTGAAGTCTCATCTACAGCCTTCCAACATGCAAACTTATCTGGGAGCCACAATAGACAGTCACAAAGTTCTAGCCTCTCCCAATTCAGCTAGGATTCAGAGTATTCAGTACCTTCTCACTCAATTTCAGCCCAACCAATCAATGCCAGCAAGTGTCTTCATACAACTGCTAGGCATGATGGCGTCTTGCATTACAATTCTTCCCCACACAAGACTTTACATGCGTTCCCTACAAGAATGCTTAGCAAGTCAGTGGAACCATTTTGCAGGGTCGATTAACCGATCTAGTATTGGTAGACGGCCGCACCCATCGCACTCTGCAGTGGTGGAACCCTCAAAATGTATCCAAAGGGTGTTCCTTTCTTGACCCTGCTCCACAGACCGTGCTAACAGCAGATGCATCGCTCACTGGTTGGAGCGCTCACCTACAAAGTCACACAATCCAAGGATTATGGACTCAAAAGTACAGGAGCCTTCATATTATTCACCTAGAGCTACTAGCAGTATTTCTAGCACTCTAAGCCTTTCAAACTCACCTATTAGGCAAAACTGGCCTACTACGCACAGCATGACCGCTATGTATTACATACAAAAACAGGGAGGTATACACGCTCTCCAATTGTCAAGCCTAGCGCTAGCCATTTGGAAATTGGCCATTCATCAGAAAAAGGTATCTCCTAGCAGAACACCTTACCGGAGTAAACAATCGAATTGCAGACCTTCTCAACAGACAGAGGCAACAAATTCACGAGTGGGAATTTCATCCCCAAATCCTTCTTCCCTACTTTCAGGAATGGGGGTTTCCTCACATAGACCTGCTCGCCACAGATCAAAATGTCCAAGCTTCACCTCCAGGGTCCCACACCCGCTCTCCAAAGGCAATGCCCTATGGATGAACTGGTCAGGGATATTTATTCCGCCTCTCCCACTCATTCTGCTAGTAGTTCAGAAGCTGACAATCATCCCTCAAACTCATAGCTCCCACATGGTCATGTCAACCTTGGTTCACCACCCTGTTAGAGCTCTCAGTAGTTCCACACCAAAAGCTGCATCTTAACTCCATTCTCCTCACTTAGAGCCATGGAGAAATCAGGCATCCAAATCCCAAGGAACTCAACCTGGCAATTTGGTTCCTAAAGTCATTGAGTTTGGTTATTTACTATTACCACCAGACTGTATGAACATCCTAAAGGAGGCTAGGAGACCTACTACTAGGGCGTGTTATGCAGCAAAGTGGAAACGTTTTGTTATATACTGTTACAGTAACAATATCAATTGCCTTGATGCTTCGGTACAAAACATCATATGTTAGGTTTTACACTTGCAGCAATCTGGATTAGTTTATCCATTAGATTGCATTTAGCAGCAGTAGCTGCATACTTACAAAACAGACAACACGTATCTCTAATCAGAGTACCAGTGATTAAAGCCTTTACGGAAGGACTAAAAAGAGTAATACCACCAAGAGTTCCAGCTGCACCAGTATAGAACTTGAACAAAGTCCCTACAAGGCTAATGGGTCCAACTTTTGATCCGATGCACAGCTGTCAATTACAATTCCTCTCATGGAAGGTTTCTTTTCTTATTGCAATCACTTCCCTAAGGAGAGTTGGCGAACTCCAGGCACTAACCATCCAAGAGCCTTTCTTTCAACTTCACAAAGAAAAGGTGGATCTTCGAACCAACCCCAAATTTCTACCTAAAGTGGTTTCTGCTTTTCACATCAATCCATTGTTGAGCTACCTGTGTTCTTACCTCAACCTGATTCTGTAGCAGAAGGAGCTCTACACACACTAGTAGTTAGATGATCTCTACTATATTATGTAGAAAGAACAAAAGATTTTCGTAAAACAAAACAGCTTTTTGTTGTTTTTTCGCCACAACACAAATGCAATCCCATCTCTAAATCAGGCATTGCAAGATGGATTGGGAAATGTATCCAAAATGTTACGTGAAAGCAAAAAGAACCTTGACAATACTCCCTAGAGTGCACTCCACATGCAAAATAGGGGCTACTATGGTCTTCTTAGGGAATATTCCCTTGGCTGACATCTGTAAGGCAGCAACATGGTCTACACCGTAAACATTCACCAAACACTATTGTGTAGATGTGTTAACGAGGCAACAAGCACTTAAAACACGTTTTCAAACAACTGCAACAGCTACAGGTTAGCCACTGCTTTGGGAGAATACTGCTTTATAGTCTATGCAAAGCATGTGATCTACAGCTCACATGCCTCGAATGGAAAATGTTACTTACCCAGTAAGCATCTGTTCTTGGCATGTAGAGCTGTTGATTCTCATGCGCCCACCCACCTCCCCTGGTACCTATACCTGTTCCAGTTCTTTCTTATCTTGTATACATACGCATGAACATCTCTATTCTACCTTTACTAACTCCATTCTCACCCTCTGCGGGAAAACAATCTAACAATGGAGTCGATGCCCATGCGTAATATCACCGAAAGGAGGAGTCACCTACCTCGTCACTGGAAAGACTGCTTAAAAAAATAAAAACTTGCAAACATCCGGACCCAACACTAGATGGCAGGAGTATGCAAAGCATGTAAATCTACAGCTCTACATGCCAAGAACAGATGCTTACTGGATAAGTAACATTTTCCTTCTCCTTTTCTACTCTGGCTTTAAGATCAGTCGATGTCCGCTTTCTCTTTAGACGTTACTTACACACATTGCGGGACATGGTTAGCAAGATCTTGCTGACGGTCCCAGAGGAATAGAGTATACCTGCCCCAAATTATCCTGGATGGGGAGGATGCAGTGAAGTTCTTTATCAGGACTTGATGCTATCGCCTGGACATGGCAGTTTGTACCAGTGTGGTGATTAGGCCTCACCTGCATGAGATCTAGGGATTTTCCAGTTGATTTCCAGGTTTCTCTGATGGACATGCCATTTGAGCAGTATCCCCTACAGTTCCACCCCTTTCAAGGCTTCAGCAGGGGGTTTCAACAAAGGCAATGTCAAGGACCAGAACAACAACAGAACTCCCAGCCCTTTTGAGGCCAAGGCTGTGGATCAAGCCAATAACATTCAGGTCCTCCAGAACCGCACACTACCCACTTACCCTCCCCTTCCACCACAGCACAAACTGTATTAACTTGTTCCCCTTGGCTAGTGGCCACCCAGTTGGAGGGTGGATTCAACAGTTTCTCCAAGGGTAGCAGAGCATCACATCAGATCTTTGGGTACTCCGGATTGTCAGATGAGGGTACACCCTACCATTCTTGGCCGATCCACCTCATATACTTCCCTTTACAGATCATCTTCTGGGGGATCATTTGTCTATCCTCCTGCAAGAAGTTTAGGCTCCTTTGTTCAAAGAAGCCATAGAGAGGGTCCCAGCATCAGAAATAAGGACTGGATGTTATTCATTTTATTTCCGAGTGCCAAAGAATGACTGATGCCTTCTTTCTTTTTTAGGACTTCACCCTCATATTTTTATTAAGAAGGACACATTTTAGATGCTCGTGCTGGCCCACATTCTATCTGCCCTGAATGCAGGCAACTGGATGATGGTGCTGGATTTGCAGGATATCTTTTTTCGCATCCCCATCCTGCAGTACCCCAGGCGTTGCCTGCGGTCCAAGGTTGGCCACAAGCATTTTCAATTTGCATTCTCCCTTTTGGCCTTACCAGTGCCCCACGGTTGTTCACGAAAGTGATGACGGTGGTTGTAGCAAAAGTTGGGAATAGTCTTCCCGTACCTTGACAACTAGCTTCGGAAGACCAGTTCCATCAGTGGGCTAAAGTCACACCTGACTCCTTCCTAGAAGCTTCCATTCATCGGAGCAGTCCTGAATATTGTGCTCTTTCAAGCTTTTCCACAAGCTAAGTGAGTCTAGGACATTTGTGCTAAGATCCAGATGTTCCATCCTCTGTCCTGGATCTCAGTGAGAGCAGCCTGAGGCTTCTTGGTCTTCTCGCCTCTTTCATCCACCTTGTGGAACATGACACGTGGCAATGAGGGCTCTGCAGTGGGATCTGACGTTTCAGTGGGCTCAGCACCAAGGAAACCTGCCAGATTCCATCCAGGAGTGTAAAAGATCTGCATGAGTGGCTGCTAGACCGCAATTGGGCTTGCTGCATACTCTGCTCCCTACGCCTACCAGAGTTGGCAGTTCTCACAGGATCACCGTTGCTGGGCTGGGGAGGTTATCTGGGAGAGGTGGAGATTAGGGGACTCTGGTCTCCAGTAGAGACCAAACTCCACATCAATCTGTTGGAGTTTTAGGCAATTTGATTGGCTCTAAAGGCTTTCCTCCCAGCCATTAGGGGGAGCCTGGTTCAGGTTTTCACAGACACCACTGCCATGTGGTAATGCAACAAGCGAGGCGAAGAGAGGTTCTGGGTCCTGTGCCAAGAGGCTCTGCATATCTGGTACTGGCTGAGCCACAAGGGTGATTCCCTGATAGCATCTTTGAAAGCCAGGGTGGACAAACTCAAGTGTCATTGCCTAGTGGATAACAAGTGGCTGTTACTCCCCAAGGTGGTGCAGGGAGTCTTCCAGCAATGGGGAGAACCCTTGCTCGATGTTTTCACTACCATCGAGAATGTGCAATGTCCAAGCTTTTGCGTGTGGAGGCCCCAATGCAACTTTCTTGCCAATACTGCAGTTCGAGACTCCTGTATGTCTCCCCATTCCCACTTCTGCCTATACTGCCCAAAGTTATGGAGATCGGGAACAACCAGGCACAGGTCATCTTAGTGGCTCTGAATTGGGCCAGGAGAGTGTGGTACCGGGAACTCCTGGGCGGATTTGCTGTCACAGAAGCAGGACAGGTCCTCCACCCAGACCTGCACCATTCACTCCTCATTACGTGGAGATTGAGCTACAACAGCTGACTGCGTTTAACATCCCGAGATAGTGTATGTCCTCTTGGTAACCATATATCCATCCGTAAAAAAAATGTTTAAGCTTAATGCTGCCAGAAGTTTGTGGCTTGGTGCACTTCTTGTTAGATAGAACAGTTACAAACCAAATTGTCAGATGTATTGTGTTTCGTGCTATCTTTAGCCCAGCAAGGACTTTTTGTGACCACTGTTAAAGGTACTTTGTTGGCCCCTTTAAGGTTACCAGATCAAGCATTCTTGTTCTAATCACCTGTTGTGATGCATTCTCTTAAGGGATTAACACACGTTTACACCAAACTGATGTCCGCATGAAGGGATGGCAAATATATGTGGCTCTGGTTGCACTTCTGGGGTGGCAAGGAGTCTATGCAAATCCTCACAGCTCCACCTACAAGTGTGTGAGGGGGTTGTGGAAAAATTGTTCTAGGGGTATTTACAAGTTGAGGAATCTGCGGTTAAATAAAGTATCCACCATAAAAAGTGTTACTGAATGCGAGATCGCGCTATATAAAACTCGGGGGGGGGGGGGGGGGGGTAAAAAAAGAAGAAAAATAACTTTTTCATCCAGGCCTGCAGACCTCTCCTGTGGCAAAGCACTGCATGGCTTTCCCCATGTCACAGTAGCAGTGTCAGTTCTCTTCACCTAGGCTCCTTTGCAGCCCTCTCTTCTGAGTAGCATGTTCATGCAATGGCACCTCCAGTACCACCTCTTGTGGTCAGCCATCTTGTCCATCAAATTAGGTATCAGAAAGCCCACCCGGGAGACTACTTGACTTTTTCAAGGAAAGGGAAGTTGGCTGTCAGTACCATTGCCATGGAGCTGGAAGGAATCTCCCAGTCACGAGTAGTGTGGAGCTCCAAGCTTCTCTTTAGATCTTGGCAGACTTTGAAGTTGCTGCCCCATCTTTATACCCAAATTACAGGTAGAACTTCTCTATTTCAGCATTTCTGCTCTGAATACAATTGTGGGCAATTCTGTACTTTTGCTATTTCCACACATACTGGTCCAGCCATGGTTTTTATTACAAGTGTGAGCCGGATGACTGAAAAACCCATAATGAGCATGATGGCAAGAGAGACAGCCCCACTTAACTACCTATTAACCTAGGGAGGGGTTAGCTTCTCCTAGAAAACAAAGGACCTGAAAAGGGAAGTGTGAAACTGCCTAAGGGCTCCTCTGTATCCTTCTTAAAAACTCCTCAACTTGACCCACTACAAAGGAATTCTGGAATGTTCTGGGAGAATACCTGCATTCTACATTTTCGATCTTACTCTCCCTCTAACCCTCTATATTAGATACCATTGAAGTGTGCCTCATAGAAAATGGAAACTGGTGTGGCCTCAACTACGTCATAGGTTCTCCACACGCCTCAGTAATCATTCATGTGTCATCCATATGCTACATGAATGAGCGAAGTACCCAATTGTAGCAGAAAGGAAGAGCAGTTTTAAAATCACAGGACCGTTACAAGCCACATTGTCAGATGAGTAGTTTTTTGTGCTATCTTTACACCAGCAAGTACTTGCTTTGGCCGCTGTTAATGGTTATTTGTCGGCCTCTTTACAGTTACCAGATCAAGCATTATTGTTCAAATCACCTGTTGTGATGCGTTTACGAAAGGTTTAACCACCATGTTTCGACTAAACCATTTGTGATGCCAAGGAAGAGAGGCCGGTAGGGTGCTCTCCCAGCTGGAAGCAGGTAAAAAGGCATGCCCTCCCACTGTAATAGTTCTGGTGCTACCACTGTCAGTCATCTACCACCCACTGAGGTGACAGTCGCACCAATCAAGAGGGTGTACTTAGTATGACTATGATCATAGAGCCCCACTGTGTCTTACTCCATATTACTGAAAGGTCTCAGTGCTGTGCACACATGATCTTTGTCTGTGCTGATGTGGAGGTTCAAATACTACAGCTTGCAGTGCGGGGAATTTGAGGCAGAGGTTTATGCTCTCCAGTGCCATGAAGAGGGCTCTTTCTTGTTCCCAAAAAAGGCTGTTGAGAATAGTGCCTACAAATTTACACGAGCAAGGAGTCCAGAAAAAATCAGCAATGAGCAGGAGTGTACTCTCTACTTCCGGATCCCCGAAAAAAAAAAACTGTGAGACAAATCTTGAACTTGCAAGCACTCAACTTCAGAGATGGTAGATTTTCTATCTTTGCAACTGGCTAGTAGTTTTGACATTTCCCCTGAAGCTGAAATTAAGTTTCTTTCTGGGACTCCATTTCCTGAGGTGGCTTCCAATCATTCAGTGGTCTGCAAATCAGTGGATCTGCTAGAATTACAACTACTCTCAATGTGCAAGGTTAACCATCTCACGGAGATACTGGGACCATCAGTGCATGCATCTGAGCCACTTTTGCTCTTAAGTGATGCACTCTTAGACCCTGTTTTAGCAGTGTGGTTAAAGCCTACATCGAGTCCAGACATTAATAGGCTTAACAGATAGCCAGGAGAAATTAACCAGCTCTATTATCTTTAGGTTTATCCTTCTCCGGAGAGTTTGGTGGTCTAGGGTTCATGCTGCCCAAAGCAATTTTCCGGTGTATTCCCAACCTCACCAGCAGACAGGAAGTCTATGAAGATCAAAGCTGGGGGCAAATTTTTTTTTTCTGTGGGTGGTCTAGTATTTAATTCTCTAAGCACAGCATGACTTCTGGTTAGGTATTGCCATGCACTGGGGGAGAAGCCCCATATTGTGCTCCCTCATCTCGTAATCATATAAAGGAGCACTTCTCTGAAATTGGAAAAAAGGGAAGGATGCCTCCAAGCCCATAATCAAAGTAGGTCTAGACATGGCTGACTATTGGGCTTACAGTATTTTCCTCAGTGTTCTTGGGGTGCCATAGGGGGTTGAGGTCCTCATGATTCTTTTCACATGTGCAGGTAACCTTAATTAGCCTTCCCTTTAGATGGTGCAAAACTCTTCGGAGGCCAGGCAGACTTTGACTAATTCAGTTTTGAGCAGGTCAGGGTTTGCTTGCTGTCTCCTCAAAAACAACTATGGCAGTACACAATGTTCTTGGCTTCACCCAGAGGTTTCACCTACAATATTCTACTCCACACCATCCAATAATCCTGTGTTTAAACAGTACAGAGGCAAAAGCCAGAACACAACAAGGATGTTACTCCTCCTACTCTTCCCCTGCACCACAGAGAAAGTGACTCTAGTTTGCACTTGTCTTCACATATGGGGTCTGTTGGAGGAATAGTGTCCTACCTACAATGCTGGCAGGCCAACATCTTGGACCAAAGGACTCTTCAAAGTGTAGACTAGGGGTATGCACTACGATTCCAGCAGGCCACAGATCCCTCCTCCATGAGATGAATGACCATCTCTATATTCTGCAGGAAGAAATGGCACCACTATTCCAGAGACCTGTGGAGTTTGTGCCAAAACAGGAAGTTGAGCAAGCGTGCTACTTTTGGTACGTTCTGGTTCCTAAGAAGGGCGCTGGTGGGGGTGCTAGAGGGTGAACCAGCAAGATGGCCCATCTAATTTAGGGTCCTCCAGTCTGGGACTGATAAACAGCATAATCCTGCCCCATAAGCCCACATAATTTGATTAAAAATGCAGCCTGAAGCCCTGTAAAGTACAGAGGCTGGCATAAGTGGAGATTTTTATTGTCTCCTACCGTGCATCCACCCGGAGAAGTGACTGCGTGGAGAGGCCTGTGGGACTATGTCGTGTCTCCGGCTCTGGAGCTGGCAGCTATGGGACTAGCGCATTGAGAAAAAGAAGACTGCACCACTCGGACCTGACGGCTCAGGAGAGTGCTGCCGGAGTGAGAAGGACCACTCCAGCTGGGGACCTGGTGAAGGAATCTGCCGGAGAGGTGGGACGTGAACCCTTGTCATTAATTAATTGTGACACGACAATTCTGGCTAAACTTTTAGCTAATCGGCTCAGCCTTTTAAAGGAATCCCTGGAGAGGCCATATCAGTTTGACTTTATACCAGAGAGAGCAACCTCTCATAACTTGCGTACCCTTTTCTCGATACTTCAAGATATTGACCCGGACCTAGCTGTGGTGGCTGTCTTTTTTGACACACTAAAGCGTTTGGCTCCCTGGAATCGGACTTCCTCCTAGCTGCATTGTGGTGTATGGGCTTCCCTCCTCCTTTCATCTCCTGGATAAAGCTGTTACACCATCAGCCGCAGGCAAGAATTTCAATAAACGGTGCATGCTCTCCACCTTTTGTAATCTCCTGAGGCACCAGGTCACCTCTTCTGTTTGCTTTGTGATGGAGCCATTGGCAACCAAGATTAGACCGCACCACTGGGAGTAAGCACTCAGATACCTACCAGGCATTTGTTGGTGTCCCTTTATGCCAACGATATCACTCTGTCAGCCTCAACCCAATACTTTGGGAATTTATTAATTATGGAGGACTCTCTGGAATAACGATTAACTGGGAGAAATCCCAGATCTTACTCCTCAGTCCTAATAACTCCCATTTTTCCCAGTGAAATGGTGCGACTTGGTGATCAAATATCTGGGAATAGTTATCTCTAGAGATAAGGAAGAGCTAATGCGTGCAAACAACGGCAGAGCGCTTGACGCATTGACGGATTCCCTAACCCGCTGGATTTCCATGCCCTTGTCCATGGCGGACCATATATCATTAATGAAGACGATAGTACGACCCAAGCTGTTACAACTCTTCAAAAATATGAAAACGCAACTAATTCGCTTAGCTTGGGGGGGGGGGGGGGGAAGCAACTGAGGCTTCGCTGGGACATACTAATACAGCCTTTTACGAAGGGGGGTTTTGAGGCCCTGGATTTAGAATTGTATTTCTTATGTGCACAAGCACACTTTGCGGCATATTGTTTCCCTCTGCCTCCTTATGTGCCCCACTTAGCGATAGAACAGGGATATATTGCACCGATCCCAACAACTGCTTTTCTGGGAGCATGTTCACAGGGCACGGAAGAGGATATAACCACGGTAGCCTCCACCACAGCAGTTTGGCGTGGTGTGGCAAGGTGGCTCCATACACCTATCAATCAATCAATCAGGGATTTTTAAGCGTGCTACTCACCCATGAGGGTCTCAAGGCGCGGGGGAGCCGCTTCGGTCAGTTGAGGAGCCAGGTCTTGAGGGTCTTCCTGAAGATGTGCAGGGTGGGGACGCATCTGATGTCTATTGGGAGCTCGTTCTAGGTCTTGGGCACGATGTAGGAGAATGGGCTGCTCTATTTCCCTTTACTGCGAGTTTCCGACCATCCCCTGCTCCCCATGACAGGAGGCCATCTGCTGGCAGATGCTTCACAGATTCAACATGTATACATGGGCGGACCTATAGAAAGAAGGTCGTTTCCGGAACAGAGAGGACTTTTTTGAAGATAACTTACCAACCCTTACAAAGACATTTCTGTATATCTGATTTAGACACAATATCAAATCAAATACTTCTGACTACCCAAATGAACCCCCCACAATGCCCCCCTTCACACACTGCTGCAGGCACCCAATCCCACATACATAGTCTTACGGCTGTATCGCAACACTCATAGGAAGCAGAAGTAGAAGGCGGGTCTCGATCGGAGTGGGAAGCTGAGCTGGGAGTCCCCCTCACTGCTAAGCAGTGGTACTACTGCTGCCAGCAAACGGGAAAGATAATGGGCAGTAGTCATCTACGCATTAGCCATTATAGGTTTTTGCACCCTACCTATTACACTCTGGCCAGGCTACATCAGTATTGCTTATGTACGACTGACAATTGTGACGGATGTATAACAGAAGGCACAGATTTCCTCCATCTGGCATGGGCATGCAGCTCAATCTTTGGTTACTGGGAGGAGATAACTGAAGCCTTGACACATATGACGGGATCACAGATACAACTTACCCCACTCATGGTGCTGTTGTGATGCACGGAGAATGTAAAGGTGTTGGTTAGGTGATTAGTTTCACTGGGGCTACTGCTAGCCAAATGAAGAGTGGCATGCAGATGGGGACGTGGGAAAACTTCTAAATTTGAAGATTGGCTGAATGATTTATTACACTGTCAGGAACAAATTTCCATGTATTCAGAATTGTTACCACCATCCTCCAGGCCAAAAGATATATGGGAGTCTTTAAAGTCATATTTGCTGCTATATCTCCCAGGCACTGGCGATACCTATAATTCTGGCCGTCCCTGAAATCAAACATCCGACCTTTTACCACAAAATAATTGAACTTACATTGAGAAAAGACCATAGCACTAGCTCTTTCGGGAAAACTCCATGGGGAGACTCTCCCTAAATGGTAATTTTCCATCTTATTTTCTTTACTACAAATCAGATGTAATCTGTACAAAATGTGGAAGGGTAACATGTGGGGCAGAAACGGATATGATATGCTAAATATTTGTGAAAATACACTTGCCATTCTTACCTGCTGTTCTTATTTGACCTCTGTAACTGTTTGACAGTTGAACTGGTGAAATGGCAATAAAGAAATATTTTTTAAAAAGATTAAAAAGGGCAGTGGTCTTAGTCGGATCCTTGTCCTCAAGATGTTGAATTTATTCCTCTGCAAAGAAGAGTTCAAGATGCTGCCCTTGGTTGATGTTCATTTGGCTCTGAAAGCTGGAGGCTGGATGGTGTCCCTAGGTTTGCAGGCTGCATATTTTCACATACTGATCCTGAAGTCTGAGGTTTGTGGTCCTATTGTCTGGATTGACATCAGTACCTCAAACCTTCTTGAAGGTAATAACATCGGTGGCAGTGCATCTCAGGAGAATGAGTATCCCAGTGTTTCTGTACTTGAACAACTGGCTGCTCAAAACCAGGTTGTTGTAGATGGTGTTGTGCCACTTCTAATCAACTGCATCCCTAATGTTCAAACTTGGCTTTTCTATTGATGTGCCAAATCCCACCTTGAACCCTCTTGGCACCTCCTGTTCATAGAGGCAGTTCTTGATAACATTTCAGCCTTCTCTCCTTTCCCTAGGATCCGAGACATTGAGGTTATGCTTGAGATATCTTGGTAGGGGGTACTGATTCTAGTCCTGATGATCTTACTCCTGCTGGGTCACCTGACTTCTTGAATTCTCTAGTTACATATGCTCTCTGGGAAATGGGGGCTCTTCAGTGGTCCCTCTGCAGGCAATTGTTTCAGCATCAATGAGATATGTGGGACACCATAGTGATCTCCTGGGATGCTGCAGCAGATGTAGTTTGGCCGTCTGTGGTGAAGAACCTACTGCGGCGATGCCTTTCTACCTGCTAGCTGCCATGACGACAGAGGTAACGGATGCCTCAACTCTTGGAACGGGCCGTCATTTGGAGGAACTGGAGATCAGAGGGCTCTGGTCATCAAAGGAGCACATTCTTCACATCAATCAACATGAGCCGTGGACAATTTAGCTTGTGCCCATGGCTTTACTCCCATCCCTTCACATTCTGTCCAGATGTTGACAGGCAGTGCAATTGTAATGTGCTGTATCAACCAACAGGGAGGAGTGGGGGTTATTCTCTGTTGAGAAGCACTGAGGCCCATGTAGCGAAGCTGCTAATTTCTTACATTGTCCTATTTTCCACATTAACATTTCTGCAGTGACCTTTTGCACATATTTACATGCACGAAATGTTGGTTTAGTTTCCCTGTAACTACTTTGTTTGCCTCGAACATCATGTACATGGCCCTTCTACGCATCACATACAAATGTCGTTTCTATCTTCATACACAGGATGACATGGCTATCTACATATCCATAATCTGTACGTGCATCGCAAGGCTGCTTTATATTATAAATAAAAGGCATCCCGTAAGATTAGCAGAAGAGGCACTTCAGCTGACAACGAGGGGCCCTGCATGCTGAGACTTCACCATGCAGCGATCTGAACTCTCGTGAGTGGTGTCTAGTTCGTGACCAAGAAGAGGGTCCTTCTTTCTCTCCGCCAGGTAATGGGGTTGGAATGTCCCTTGGGGAGATTCTTGGCTCGACACCTACACACACTCTAGGTACACTTAGAGTAGCGTTGCATTGTAGGAGTACGCCTGGTTACTGTTGTTTATATGCCTGCATAAATACATTGTTTTAGCGCCATGGTAGAACTGTATCTACTATTTACTCTTTTGGTGCATGTAATCACTTTCATCCACTTCTATCTACTAATTATCACAGCACATGTATTCTATACAAGAATTACGGTACAATAAATATATTGAAAACTTACCGCTGTATATTCTGTATATTTCTCTGAGCACAAGTAAGCATGGTTGGCTAAGGAAAAGGTTCTGATCTGTTTTCACAATCCTTGAGGGTTCAGGGTTATCATGTTCAGTGGTTTCCAGAAACCATTCCCTCCCTGGTAAGGTTAGGGGGACTTTTGGTGACACTGTGAGCTAGCTGGTCTCTAGTTCAACATATCCTGCAGGGGTGCTCTGAATCAGTATAGGCACCTCACCCAAAATGTATGTTGTCCAAACAAACGCACAGGTCCTACCGATTAGTGGGAACTACACAACATGGCACCACCAACATTGGCTGGGCTCTTACTTAACAGTCTATCTGAGTAGTTCAGTTGTGCTTTTCTCAGAGAAGCCTACTCACCTCCAAACCGGAGACATTCATGTTGGGAAGGAAAAATCCATCTCAGCTGAGTAGGTACACCCTATGTATTGGCTGTAGGTTATTCAAGCTTGTAGGATAAAAAAAATCTCACATTGTGCTAATCCTAGCTCCATAGATTCATCTCCATAAATTCTGTTCTCTTCACACAATGTCCGTAAACGGAGAAGCCGGTGAAGAGGTTGTAGTTGCTTTAAATATCACAGAAATTACAGACATGCAGTTACTCTGAAATTATTACATTACAGCCTCCCGGCAATGGATGGTGATGTTATCTTCGTGGTTAAGACACATGAAGCGTTCAAAACAAAGGTTTTCTACTCTTGGGATAATTCCAGGGTGCAGATGCACACACAAAATTGTTTCACACGTACATTGAAGATGAAACACCACAGGAATACTTTCCATGTGTATATAGAAATTCCGTTAACTCACCAAACACACATATATTGGTTTAAATGTGCTCTCCCCCATACCATAGAAAATGTGAGACTGTCTGCTCAGTAAAGAAGGAGCAACTTTGCCGGTCCTAGCTGCTTACACACCACATCCTAATTTTAATGATTTAGATGCAGCAGAAATAACAACACTATGCAAAGACCTAGTAAAAATGTTCAGAAACTGGGCGTGGTTTGGACGCCGAGAGAGATGGCGGCTCGGTGATTCTCTCTGCCCGTGCGTAGATCGAATAAGGGCGGAGGAACGGGTCTCGCCGCTTCTACAACGATACTAACAGTGGAATCATCAACCGGAATGTGAGGGGGCTCTCGAGGTGCAGTTTGGAGGCTTTTTGAAGCAGGGAAGCAGTTTTACCGCCGCATCGAGTGCTCCGGCTGTGGATCGTGAGGAGTAAGGCTGGGGACGAGACCGCGTGACTGCCAGTGTCTGGCGGCCGGCTTGGAAGTCACCCATCGGAACCCGTCGGAACCGGATGGCATCGGAACTGGCTGCGGACTGATGCGGAGACATACCGGTATGTGGTGGGGAGCGCGAAGGTGCTGGTGCGGACGGATGGCGTAGCACGGAGAAGAGTCATTGATGCCTATCGCGCACGTAAGATGGCGGCACCCGTTTCCTAGTCGGTGGGTCCTCGTTGTTGCTGCGACGCCTGTGGGGCTCGATTGGTGATATGCTTCGCGTGGAATGGCGCCTAGACGAGAATGTGGAGATGGTGCTCTTTTCCAGGCAGAGCCAAGGGATCTCGGCCGATCCTGACACACCACTGGAAGTAAGGTTTGCTTTCCTGGATCGGCGACCTCAGAGCCTATATCTGGCAATGTGGAGTTGCGAAGGATTCTGGCATTACGTTGCGAGGTTTTAATCTTGCCATCTGCCACCATATGATTTCACGTGACCATCCTATGCCATCCCATCCTATGCCTTCCCACACGGCTCCATCGTATGACTGCGTGGTCTAGCCTGGCACACATATGCTGTTTCTATGATGTGATTACATGTCAATGTCGCCAGATGGAAGTGCGTGCTCCCGCACGGTAATCTACTAATCGCAGGGGTAGCGGTTGGAAAAGGGCCAGGTGACACGTTTCAGTTATCACGTGTGGTAGAATTATAGGATTACTGTGCGTATCACTGAATTGGCTATTACAACTCAACGGTGGTGACGGCGACCGTAAGAATCTCTGCAAGTAAAGGGTGGAGCACGTGAGGTCTGTTGCGACCAACCACGGAATCTGTGCGACTGGCAACCATGGCTGACAGTAAAGACTCGGTGAAAAGCATGAAGAGGTTTAAATCTGATCAGTCGAATCCAAGCTCACCCAGCAAGGGAGGGAAAAGTAATCCGGACCCGATGGACCTGATACTTAATAAGTTAGAAGAGGTAAGAGAGCTGGCAAAGGCGACCAAAGACGAGGTAGCGGCTATTAGGCAAGATAATCGCGAAACCAATGCAAGGCTGTTGGAAGCAGAATCGAGGATTAGCAGACTTGAGGACCTAGAGGTAAAATCATGTGCAGCCATCAAGCGCTTATGCATACTCACGGATCAAACATCGCGGAAAATGGCGGAGTTGGAAGATAGAAATAGACGAGGGAACCTACGTATTTTTGGTCTGCCGGAAGGATCGGAAGATCAACATGGGAGCTGTGGAGCCTTCTTGGAGTCTTGGTTCACCCAGTCTACTAACTTGTCCTTTCGCCAACCTCTGGAGTTTGATAGGGCACATAGGGTGCCAGGCAGAATAAGTAAGAATCAGAAAGGTCCTAGAGCCATTGTGTGTAAGCCATTACGATACCAGCATGTAGAGCAAATTCTTGACTTCATGCGGAAAAACAATCATATCTTGTGGAAATCGGACAAAATATACATCTCACAGGATTACAGTAAAGAGACAGTGGAAGTTAGGAAGGCATTCTTGGCTCTACGGCCACTACTAAAGAAAAGAGGCTTCCAATATGGGTTTGTGGGGCCTGCAAAATATCGTGTGTTGGTCCACGGCTCCCCGCACCTGTTTTCAGATCCCTTGAAACTGAAACGCATGCTGGATGGCCCGGAAGAATTAGAAATGGAGACAAGTACCTCAGTTGGTGCAGTTGAGCAGGCCTCGGCCTCAGGGTATAAGTGAATGATCCCTGTTCTTGTTTGCATAGTATGTTTTCGTTAATGCCTTTCAATCCACTGGATGTCAGTTCCCTTGGCCCTATTTGCTGGTGGTTATGCTACACATGCCTCGCCTATGGTGGTATGATGGGATAGTTGGTAGCCTGTTGTTAGCTGGGTTGCGGGTCTTAGGCTGGCTGGAGAGGTCTATGACGGATATTATATTATATTAATGCAGGTTGTTTGATACTACAGTGGGTAGGAGCATATCCCAGATCGACTGTGTTAGTTCCTCTGTTCCATATTGTTCACTGTTCCATATTGTTCTCTTGATTGCGCACGGGGGGAGATGCGATGCAATCTCTTTCCAGTCACCATGCCTACAACGTATAGTTGGGGTGGGGAGGGTGGGGGGTTTTTGGGGAGGGTTCTGTGTTCTGTGTATTTTGCTTTTATGTCCTCTTGCTTGCATAATCTTCATCTCCTTCATGCTCGTGGGTGAGGGTGGTGACGGGCTCTATTACGGCTCTATCTGGGCTCTTGTTGTGAAATATGTAAGTATCAATATGATGATGCAACCTTGCGATGCCAATTAGCTCAACTAACTCTCCGTTGGGAGTCTGTAATGTGGACAAACTGAAGATACTGTCCTTTAACGTTAAAGGTCTGAACCAGCCTGTCAAGAGACAGAAGATTTTAGATTATGTTAAGAGATTAAAGGGCGAAATTGTTTTACTTCAGGAGACGAAGCTTGAAGCTAAGCAGTTTTACCACCTGAGAAATAAATTTTATAATGAGGTTGTGGGTGCTGAGGCTGTGAACAAAAAGAATGGGGTTCTGATTCTTGTTGCAAGGAAGTCTAAGGTAGAGATCTTATCCTCTGAAGCGAGTGTTGACGGTCGATGGGTCACGGCCAAACTGAGTAGGGATAATACAGAGTTTTATGTTACTAATATATATGCCCCCAACACTAGCGATTTGAATTTTTGGAACAAACTGAACAAACACCTTGAAACTATTCCAGATAATGCGGTACACATATTAGCTGGAGACTTCAATCTTCCGATGGATGCAACCTTAGATAGAGACTCACGTTGTCCCTTCAAAACAAATAAATCACATAAAGCTTTTCTCAATTTGTGTCGTCGCTTCAACTTGGTGGATACATGGCGGCTCCAAAATCCCACTGGGAGAGATTATACTTTTTACTCTTCCCCACATGACTCGTACTCCCGGATTGATTTTATCCTCATAACACAGAACGGCGTCCCTCGATTAGAGTCTACTACCATAGAACCTCGTGTTCTGTCTGATCACTCGTGCATTTCACTATCAATTGCTAATGTCAAACCATCTTCTCGTCAGACATCTTGGCGTTTGAATGATGAAATCCTAAATAGTGATAAGCACCGGTCCACAATACATGAGGCGATCTCTTCCTACCTTCAGATTAATAGAAAGGGGGACACGTCCGATCTCACTAGGTGGGAAGCCTTGAAAAGTACCATAAGGGGAGAGTGTATCAAGATTAGGTCAGCAATGAACAAAAATTATAATGCGAAGTTGGAGGCCTTGGAGACCGAAATTATGACTCTAGAGAATAGACACTTAAAGGATAGGGATGATATGTCTCTTGCTGCATTGGCGAATAAAAAATATGAATATAATAAAATAGTTAGCGAAAGAGCGGGAGTTTGGCTTGATAAGGGTAGGCGGTTTAAGCTTTGTGAGTCTAATAAAGCAGGCAAGTCCCTAGCCTCGTACTTGAAGTTTAAGGTCCAGAAAAACTCTATTAATGTCATTAAAGATGCATCAGGATCCTCGCACTCAGACCCAGATAAAATAACAGAAGTGTTCAGAGTATTCTACGAGGACCTTTATGCAAAGAATGAAGCAGTGGAGGAATCCGGGATTAAGGAGTACTTAGATGAGTGCGATCTCCCACAGCTTTCTGTGGAGGACCAGGCCGGTCTTAATGGCCCAATTAATGCACTAGAAATTGAGACTGCAATCAAACATCTGAAAGTAGGGAAAGCTCCAGGCCCTGATGGGTTTACGGCGAAATTTTATAAAACTTTTCCCTCCCTTTTAGTCGAACCCCTCCTACATTTATTTCAAGATATTAATAAATCTGGTGAGGTCAGGGGTACATTGGCAGAAGCTATAATTGCTGTGCTTCCTAAGGATGGGAAAGACCCCTCGCTGCCAAAAAATTATAGGCCAATATCGCTGATCAACATAGACTGCAAACTTCTGGCTATGATTCTCTCGGCTCGCCTCCAGAGGGTTCTTCCCAAGTTGATCCACCCTTCTCAGGCAGGCTTCCTTAAAAATCGGTTGTCCAGTGACAATACAAGGATTTTGGTGCATGTATTAGAGAAAGCGAAACTCCTGGGCACGCCAACTGCAGCAATAACACTAGATGCTGAGAAAGCATTTGATAAGGTTGATTGGACCTTCCTCCAAGCAGTCTTGTGTAAATTCAACCTGGGGGAATCATTTACGAGACTGGTAATGTCCCTATATTGCTGTCCTTCGGCAAGGGTGAGAGCGGGTGGAGCTTTCTCCTCCCCCTTTTGTTTAAAGCAAGGTACGCGGCAGGGATGCCCCCTGTCACCCTCATTGTTCTTGTTAGCAATAGAACCGTTCTTATATCATATAAGGAATGACCCCAAGATAGCTGGTATTCCGTTTGGAGATTGCATTGTTAAATTAACGTCATATGCAGATGACGTGCTTGTCATGTCAGAAAGAGCGGATGAGGCCATACCTTTACTCATGTCTGTTATTGAAGAATTCTCCAGAGTATCTGGGTATAAACTCAATAAAGACAAGACGGAGGTTAAGCTACTGAACAATGTTGGGGATAAAGGGATCATTGGGGGTTCCGGTCCTACATGGCAGCCTCGGTGCTTTAAATATTTGGGGATAGACTTCGATAAAGATTTGATCTCTACGCTGAAAGTGAATGAAGAACTGACCCTTAAAAAGATATCTACATTGCTGGAGGGTTGGTCTCCAAAGTTTCTCTCCTGGTGGGGTAGAGCGGAGACGCTCAAAATGATGTCAACTCCGCTGGTTAACTATCTGGCCAGCATGCTCCCTATGACGTTCTCGGATAATTTTATTAATAAGGTGGATCAGCTGTTTGGTAGTTTTTTGTGGCAGGGCAAGAAAGCCAGAGTCTCACTGAAGAAGCTGCAATTAGCAAAAGATAAAGGCGGCCTGGGTCTCCCCTCGTTCAGGAACTATCAGACAGCGTATCTCTGCAAACAGGGTGCCCAGTGGTTGATAAAATCTCCAGCTTATACGCCACTATGGGTTAATATTGAGGAGTCACTGGTAGAACATGCGCCTCTGGAAGCCCTTCTTACGATGGACCTGTCACACCTACCACACTCCAAATATATTCTGCTGAATACTAGAAGGGCATTGCTTAGACTCGACCAAACGCATAAAACAAAGTTGACATTCGCTAGGTCGTCGTTTATGTCCTTGTGGAGAAATGCCCATCTCAAATATAATGGTAATAGTCTAGTCTGGGAGTCTTGGTCCAAGAGGGGCATTAATTTGGTGAGGGACTTATATGATGATAGGGCTCCACTGCCGTTCTCGACCTTGCAACAGAGGTATGATCTTACCCCGATGGATTTTTATGACTTTCTACGAATCAAAGCGATGCTGACCGCGCGTAATTTCTCTCCTTATACTCCATGGCTAATACTTCATATCCCTCGTCTTGTGCATGCTGGCCACTTTGTGTCGAGGGTGTATAAATTGTTATTGCCTTTGCCCACAGCAAAACATAAAAGGGTGGAATCGATTTGGGAGGCTGAGCCAAATTCAACAGGCATAGCTTTTGACTGGGATATGATCCATAAGTTGGCCCTGACACACAAAGTCTCACCCATCCTATTTCAAACGAAATACATGCTGCTCAACAGGGCATATTGGACGCCTGAAAAGCTTTTCAAATGTAAATTAAGGGAGTCTCCTGAGTGTTGGAATTGTCAATCAGGCTCTGGTGATCTTGCACACATGCTATTTACCTGTCCTTCACTAGGGGATTACTGGGGGAAAATATTTGACTGCATTTATCATGTATTCAAGATACGGCCTGTACAGGACTTTGTGTACGTTCTTTTGGGGGCGCTGGACCCACAAATACCGACAGTCCAAGATCGTCAGCTTTTGGACTTAATGTTAACGATGGCATGTAAAGTGGTTCTTTGCAAATGGAAAAATGCGAAGGAGGTGAGCTTCAAAATCTGGCAGGAATGGTTATCCTTCCTAAGAGGCTCTAATAATCCGGCCCTGCAAGCTTCTACTTGGAGCCCTTCCAACAGAAGGCTTTGGAAATCATTGGACGCCTCCTCCTTTCATTACGAGCCACCTTGAGATTTTGCTGGGGCTTGGTCCCTCTGTTCGGGGTTGGGAGTTGGGTCGTGATTAACTTTTTGAGACCAGGGTCGCCGCACCCACACATTAGGCATTGTACATACACAGTTGTACCTGTATACTGATGATGCAAGCTGGAGTGGATTTGTTTTATTATTATTTGCATAGCTATTTGTTTCTATTGATTTCTGTTTTTGTATTGTAGTATCGGACATGGACTGATTTGACCTTTTTGTACGGAAGAGTTACTGTACTGTCTTTGCTATTTCAATAAAAATGATTTGAAATAAAAAAAATAAATGTTCAGAAACCTCATGCAGTACCTTATGCGAACGCTAACAGTTAACCCTGTGCAGACAGCTCAGGCTAAACAGCCACAATTGGCTGTATGGGTATCAGCTCTCAAACGCTGAATGCTGTTAGGGGAAAGGTTCCCACCAGTCGTGAGCATATTCCATTCTGGATAGCACAGAAAAGAATCCTGCTTGAAGCTGTTTTTCCCCAAACTGGACCGCAGGACAAACACAGAATTTTAACAATTTGCATGCCAATGGGGATGGCTCTCCCGGTGGAAGATTGTGCCACTTGGGGTGCAATCTTCGCTGCAGTTTACACCATGACTCATGGTACCTTCAATAGCAGTTTTACCTGAGGTACTGAAACAAGTACATAATGAGTATGGGGCAGGACCTGCCCTGGACATGAGGATGAAACTGAGGGGCAATTTGGCTGCTGTATCAAAAATTATGTTAAGTTTCATATTAGGGGAAGCAGCAGCTTTGGCTATACACCAACACCTGAGGGAGTTCACTCCTACACAGCAGGAGCGGGAATTGCCTAGAATTATTGAAGAAACTTATGTTACACTAGGTAGAGATAATTTGGGAGCCAGACCTGGGAAACCACAGGTTAAGAGTAATTCTGAAAAAGATAACTCTAAGCAAGCACCCAATTCTTCCAAGCAGAAATGGGACAATAAACAAAGAAATAAACAAAATAAAACACAATCACGGGGTTGGTCTCCTCTACAGGAAACCACTGAGTTCAAATAAAATTTAAGATCCATGATAACATTAGAAAGCCTGACGGGTATCAGGATACTCATACACGTTCCTATCGTTCCTTTCAGGCGTCATCCGATGCACTTTTGGAGAGAGGTGGATGGTCAGAGTGCAGATCAGCAGAGCATGTGAAGCCGGAAAGGGAAACACATTGCACTTCAGATTATATCCTTAAAGAGGACAAACAAAAGAATCAAAAACTTCAATTAAAAAAGAGGGTAACAAGGATTAAAATAAGACATGCCCTGAATACTGAGAACTCTGCTTCTGAACGGGGAGTGGGCAGTAACGATGCCGGACAGCATGGCAGAAGTCACAATAGCTCAACAGAACCTGATGGATTATCTAGTGATAGTAGCGCTGAATGAGCAGATGACAGTGGAAACACCTGATACAAGGGTAAGTGTCCTACGTCATTTATACAAAATATTGCTCCAAATGGAGGTGGACATACCCAGAAACATCAAGGCTCTCTTTTGGGAGAACCTGACATACGGTTATGACATTCTTATGGCTAAAAAGGATCTGCCACCTAAGTTCATAATGGAGTGCTCACTGGGAGAAACAGTAATTTTATCTGCTTTCTTTTACATTGTTCCAGAATCAGTTAAACATTCATGTGCGCAGGAGTGGGGGTTAGTGCTAGCCTCTGCACTTTACCGCAATCATGTTGGGTGGGATGATGAGTCACACCATCACAAGATCCAATTAAAATCCACTCCTCAACCCCATAGACAGTACCCAATTAAGCATGAAGCTAAAAAACAAGTTAGGGAAATCCTAGAACAACTTTCATACGAGCATGTTATAGAAACTTTCACCTCATCCATGAATAATCACTTGTTTCCTGTAATGAAACCGGACAATTCATATGTCTAGTCTTACACTACAGACACCTGAACACTTTCACACGCACATTTGCAGTACAAAATGCACATAGTGCTGCACCAATGAATAACCTTGTGCGTAAGAAATACAAAACAACACTAGATATTATGCCAGAATATAGAGCCTGGAAGCAGATATTTGACCTCATTTTCAGCACTAGGTTCACAGCATCAATTTTGCCATTTACCTCAAGGGTAAAAGAACAGCCCAGGCTGTTCGCAGCCAGGGAAACGGGGTTACTTCAAAAATTTTATGAGCAGTCATTGTCCTATGCAGATGATATCTATCTGACTGACGAGTTAATGGAAAACTTGGACAGAGTCAACCACATAATTCTGGGGTTTGCCCACCTCGGTTACAAATTTAATTAAAACAAATATAAAAAATTGCTCACCTCAATGTCCTGTTTCTTGGATAGGAGTTGTCAAGTGAAGGCAAAAGCCTGGCAGCACATTATTTAGAAATATGCGCACTGCTTCAACCTCCAACGACTCTGAAGATACTAAAATCCATTTTAGGATTTTTAAATTTTGGCAGAACATACACTTTGAATTACGCAGAATGAGTAAAACCATTCTATGATTTGTACACAGGAACACACAAACATTTTACGTTCCGTACAAGCTGATATGATAGCTTCCAAACATTTGCACACACGTGTAAACACAACTTACTTGGTGATCCACAGGGAACACCTATATCACTTTCAATAAAGTTGATACAGTATCTGTTGCATACAAATCACATTTGTACACCAATGCTGAAATGCGATTGCACCCACAGAGAAAATTCTAACGGCGGCACAGACTGCTGTATGAGGGAGAGCCCACTGGCTCAGGTTAAGCGAATAATTGTCATTACCCCCGTACCTACCTTAAGCTGTTACTAAAGCACGCTTTGCAAATGCCAAAGCATTACATCCATGTTGGATTCAATGGGCTAACTCTCACTGCAAAAGATGTAAGTTACCTATTAGTTTTTACATTACAAACAAGCATTCCTGGAGTACAACCAAGAATAACCTCTGCCGAAGGAGATAATGCCTCTAGATCGATAGGAATACATAATTTATACCGAAAGATCTGGTCAGCATGCCGTAGGGACACAACACCAATATTCCATGGCATGCACAATCGTAAAGGGGCACATGCATGAGGGAAAGTTCCTTTGTGAAAAAACACACACTTAGACCTTAGGGGACTGTACAGCACTGGACAGTCACCTCCTGCAGATTCCTTCAGTTACACGGACAGAGGTTCCTCTTGTTGTCCAGGAGCAATACAAATTGTAGGGGTTTCAGCACAGATATTTATACCCCAAAAGTCTTTGTTATCAGAAGCTACAAGTCACTGAACCCAGCCAGAACCAGTTCTGGTCAGTCCTGGAGCACTTTGTTTACCGGGCTGCATCCTTCCTTTCAGAAAAAGGGGGTCTGCCATCAGACGCACAGTAGGAGGTACAGCACAGCAGCCAAAATTTAAAGCCCTGATAATGGCACTACAAAGTACGGATCCTGAATTCCCCACACCTATAGTGTGTGATTCATATTACTGTGTTCAGTCATATAACGACTATCTTCACTATTTGGGCCAAAATGGATTTCGGGATTCTAAGGGTTGCACAATCAAGCACAAGCTGCTTTGGGAACAAGTGGCAAAGCTGAAATAATGCTTGCCACGGGCTCATGTTATTCACACATTGAGTCATCAGCCTGTTGGCATTCACATTGAAGGGGATTCCATGGTCGATGAGGCAGCTAAGGCAACAGTCTACACTGCTGCTGTTGCTACAAGCACTCGTTCAAATACGAGAATAGACAGAGACATCATGGTGGCCGTCAGTGCTGCTCGCAACGACACCCGCCTTCCAAAAGGTTTTGCACTCAAGTACTCCTACAAGTTAGAGGCACAAAATATTCCGTATGCTCAGATTCCAGGAGTGCGGGACAGAGTAATACCAAACTGTTTTCATAGATTGGGTTTAATAGTAGCTGCACCCGAGGGCCGAGGGTCAGCATGCACAGAAGTCAAAGCTACAGTTTCCTTACTGAAGCATCGCTATTGGTGGCCTGGTCTTACAAAACAGACCAAAGACTTTGTCCTCAAATGTGACATCTGCCAGCAGATGAAGGGCTCCAATATTGCTCATTCACCTCAGACACCCCTATTGATCTCAGCCAAGCCTCTAGCAGTTGTTTATTTGGATCACTGCAGCCCCTTACACTCAGACAAGGCTTACAAATACATCCTGGTGGCAGTGGATTAATGAACCAGATTCCTGTGGGTTTGGCCACAGCGCTTGGCTGACGCTTGAACTGTTATAAAGGATTTGAGAGTTTTCATCGGGACATACGCAATTGGCACACTATATTCTAACTAGGGCCCGGCGTTTAGCTCTTGGGCTAACAAAGAAGCCGTGGGAAGTTTGGGGGTGGCCTTGCAGAGCTCCTCCCCCTACCATCCCGAGTGAAATTCCGTAGTTGAAAGGAAAAACCGTGACCTAAAGCAGTCCTTAACAGCAAGGGTTTTAGGCTCAGGTGGCAGTTGGGTCAATCACCTATATGGGATCCAGGTAGTACTCAATAACATGCCAAAAAAATCCCTAGGGGGTTCGTACTCCTTATGAACTCTTGTTTGGTGTGAGAATGTAGGTAACAGATCTCAACAATGTCAGCACCGTGGCGGCAGAAGCACCATTCAACATCGTTTGGCTGTTTTACAGGAGCTTAATGAATTCTGGGGTACACAAAACAATGTTCAAATAAAACACACAACCACTTGCAAGTGAAGGCTGTACCAGCAGGACCAGCCTTGGTCCCGAAGATTGGAGACCTAGTCAGAGAGAAAATTGTGGAGAAGAAAGATTTTGGGCCATCTTACAGAGTGCCTGTACCTGTCCTGGCTGGCTAAGGTACCAGAACTGTACTTCTTCTGCCCCAAGCCTGTTGCAGAGACAAAAGATTTGTTCCCACCCGTCTATCGTAAGTACTGGTCTTTGCATTCATTCATCCTCCCATCCATCCATACATTGATCTATGTATCTATCCATTGATGCATCTGGCCATGCATCCACTCGCCCTTTATTCAACTATACTCTTATTTCCGTGCATCGTCCGCCCCGATCTTAAATACAACGTATTATACTCATCCAGCTACCCTCTTAAGGTGTTAAAAAGGCTTGCGAAAAGCATTAACAGGCAGATTTTTTAATAAAGAATAACAAAGCTTTGAGTTACTCTTTGTGGAGCATACTTCAACACCCTTCTCTGGTGGTGTTTTAAACAAAGGTACATCTAGCGAAAGAAATGTAAAGGGGCTTTTAAGTGTAATACGTTAATTTAGAAACTTAACGTTTTGTCGAGTTGTTTATAGGTACACTGTTTTAAAGTGGCCATGACTGACAGATACTGAATACCTGTTCTTCTTATATTTGAGAAAGTATACCGGAGAGCTAATTTGGGGTGGTGAGAACCTTGATTTCTATATTTCCATGTGAAGTACAGTATAGGAATATAAAAGTAATTGGAAAGCTTTTATGTTCATATTAAAGAGGGGTGTGAGAACTTAGTGAGGCGGGCAAAGTGTGTGGTTATGTAGCACTAAAACAAGACCGTGTGTAAGGTGAGAGCAGGTTCATGCTGGAGTTGCCTTGTTGCGGTTGTTTGCAGAGACGCAACCAGTGGGAAATTTCGGGGGAGCCTAATTCTTTCAGCAATAGGCAGAGTGGGCATGTAGGGGTTGTAAAAAGGGGTGAAAAAGAACAGAGTCTCCTTTACAAAAAAATGATGTTTTGAAGACCGGTGAAGTACTCAGGTGCGGCTCTGTGTGTGCGCCTGGGAAGCTATGTCAGAGGGTCCGGGGCAATGGGCGTTGCGCGCCTGGTGGTCTGTCTGCTAATCACCCCACGATGATGTTGCTGGTGCATTGCAAAAAGAGAAGGGAAATACTGAAAGAAAATGGCTCTCTTTAAAGGATTTACCTTCTCCTACAATGCGAGTCACTTGGCATGATGTCTGCACTTCTAAGTAGTGAGCAATGTGCATGTTCTCACAGTGTCCCTGGAGTGCAATAAAGAAAAAAAAAAGCTTACGTTTGTGAGGTCGGAAAATAGAGCCCTATAAAGACCCGTTTCGAGGCTCCCAAAAATAAAGTGCTGGTGGTCACATCCCCACAGACACCCCCTCAAGTTAAAGCCCTGGGTGCAGTGTTATGTTTGCGAAGTTGTTGGTAAAATTGTTAGGTAATAATGGAAATTTTTATGTGTGCTGTTTGGTTGATAATATCATTCTAAGTACATAGATTAAAATCTTTAAAAATACTATTTATAAAGTTGTGTGCGTGGGTTGCAGAGAAAGTGGTGTGAGGTGGTGGGGTGTGGCGGAGAGGTGAAAAGTATGAGGTAGTGCAGTTATATATAAATTGTAAAGGAGTATGTAAATAATTAAATAAATACTTGCTGTATGTTCTATTGCACTACTTGTCATCCTAGTGCTCCTCTGTCGTGCTCCATCACGTTGCAGCACTGGGTCTGGAAGTTGTTAGTGGAAGTTTTGCAATTGTATGCTATTATTTTAACATAGTGAAGAAATGTGAAAAATAATTGAATCAATTTTTTGTTTTTCAGAAAATTATTTTGTTTGGATTGAAATTTGGAAATGCCTAGAAGAAGTGAAAAAAAAAGAAAAGAGAAGACAAATATATATTTGACGAAAAGGAAAGATCTTGAAGTAGAAAAAAAAGCGAGTAGTAGAGAAATTGTTTGTTTGAGTAAAAGCAAAAGACAATTTTTGAGAAAAATATTACGAACATTAAATGAGAAAAACATCACACAAAGCAAAAAGAAGAATTTTTCAAGTAAGGAGAAGCAGAGTTCAATTTCAAATACGAGGAAAAGGAAAGATGATAAAGAAATAATATCTGGTACTCCGAGACAAAAACTATTTCAAGAAATCCGTCAGAGACTTTTTCGATCTAGAGTGATTCAGAATTTATTGAAAACATGCTGCAAATATAAAAGAAGAATGTTCCAATTCAAAGAGAAGCAGCGTATTGAAAGTATAGTGGATACTGCTTTCAATTTGAAACAGAAGTTGTTCATTTTGATTTTAAAGAGAATGAAAGTATTGGATAAAATAGTCAAAGTATTGAAAGACAAAAGTAGAAAAAAAGACTTGTGAACAGAACCAACTTTTGTAAAATCTTTAGTGGACATTGGAGACAAACTTCTAGTACTGAGCCTTTTTTTAATGAGGAAAGTTACTTCCAGGAAAATAGTTTATCATTTGCAGTTGATACTGGAGGTCGTTGCTATGAAGTTTAGGATGGTGCTCCTCTTCCAAAGGAGGAAATGGTTGGTAAAAGTGCAGAAGAGTTGATAGCTGAAGAAGTGCAAGGGAAACGTCCACAAGCTCCTGTGTATAAGTGGAGTTGTAGTAGCATTTGTAGTATTCGACAGGAATCCATTGATATAATGAGAAATTTGCTACGAGAATATACTCAGAAAAGTATAAAACAGAAGATTAAGTTGTTACAAGGACTAGATCCATGTAATGTAAGAAAATATACTGAGAAGTATGGGCATTCCTCTGGCTTGTATTTCAAGAAAAGTTTGTAAAAGTGTTTTTCATCATTTGAGGATGTTAGCAGTACACCATTCAGAAATGCGGAACTTTGTAAAGAAACGGTACTATGTAAAAAGTCCTGCATTAAGTTTAAGTGAACTGAATGGAAGTCTTTTATATGGTTCTTTATCAGATGTTCAAAAAAAGGGTGATGATATTGAAATGCGATATTTTGGTTCAGAAGAGCAGTTCATAGAAAGGGAAAGTTTGACAATTACAGATGTTGGAGGAGATGAGAAAATGATTAGCACTGATCAGTTTGTAGAAGAAATTGGAAAGTTTAATGTAGTGTGCTCTGAAATACCAAACTATGTTTGTTGTTGATGTACTCATTATAAAAGTCAAAGTAGGAATGTTGATTTGTATTTGAAAAGTGAAAAGGAGAACAATGGTAAGTGGGAAGAATTTGCAACTTACTTGTTAGTTGAAGGTCGATTTGAGTTAGGTAGTGATCAACGTATATGTAAATATTTTTACAACAAATTAGAAGAGAACAAAATGCCTGCTAGAGCAGTGCATATAAATTGTTGGAGTTAGTAGCTATTCCACAGGAGCTGGCCAAATTGAATACATACGAGTCGGTTCTAATTCAATCTGTTCATCCTTTTCAAACTATAATTCGGATTGAGCCTAAAACAGGTAAACTGCCACCAACAGACTTGCAAAGAGGGCTGAAAGGAAGAGTGGTGTACTTACGTTTGGATTTTAAGAAAAACTTTGAAACTATTGCTGGAGAGAAAGAGGAAGATGAGGCAGTAGTTATTTTAGTAAATGGTGTACCCACAAAGAGTCAGAAAATATGGCAAGAATTTGTGGATGTTAATAAAGTTGAAAAGGCTACCTTATATCTTACAGAGAACAATATTAATTACAAAAATGTAAATGTGGATGAACAGGTAATACGTTTAGAAGATGATTTTGAAATTTCAAGTGGTCAAATAGAGAAAGAGGACAAGTCAAGGACTGAAGAGATTTATGAACATTATACAATATGTCCTTTGCATTCAAAAGAAGTGATAGGAAGTAGCATTGAGTTATTTCAAATGAAAAAAGCACAGGGAACTCCAATGAGTGTATGGGAGAAAAACTTGGAAGCTCGTTGTTTTCCACAGTTGTTTCCTACTGGAGAAGGTGGACGATATGATGACCGACCTGTATGGATTCCAGCTTTAGAATATCGGTCAACAAGATTATATTCTGAAGATCCTAGATTTCGACATTCCATACATATTTCACCTTTTGTTTGAAAATGATCTGTTTTCTCTCTTGTATGCAGTGAATCATATACTTAAAACTGGAGTTTATGAATCACTTCTTTCTGTGAAAGAATTTGTGGAGAAAGTTCAAGAAACAGATGAAAATTTAGAAGCACAGTTAATCAATTTGATGGCATGTCAACGTGGAACAAATGAGTATTGGTATCGTCGTCATGGAGAACTCAAGTGTATGTTACGGAACTTAGGTATACTAACATGGTTTGTCACACTTAGCTGTGCAGAGTATGCTTGGGAAGATTTGCTTGAGTTTTTAAGAGAAGCAAATTCTAATATAAAAAATGTTGAAATAAAGACTTCTGGTGAACTGTGTTCATTGGATCCTGTAAATGTGTGCAGATATTTTAATCATAAGTTTCAAGGTATGATGTCTTTTATCTGTAATAAAAAGAATCCACCTCTTGGAGAAGATACCGATTTCTTTTGGAGCAAGGAGTACCAAGCAAGAGGTGCACCTCATATACATATGCAACTATGGGTCAAGGAGGCACCTAAATTTGGAACTGATTCTGATGAAACAGTATTGTCTTTCATCGAACAGTATGTGGCATGTGAGATTCCAAGAGAAGGAGGAGATAGAAGCTTGAGACAGCAAGTTTTACGTTTCCAAAGTCACCGTTGTGGAAAGTACTGCAGACGAAAATACAAGTCTAAAGGAAAATTTTACACCAAATGTCGGTTTGGTTTTCCCCGTCCAGTCATTTATAAAGGAAGAGTAAATTCCTTTTTTCTTCTGTGAGGCACACAATAACTCGGAAATCTCCAAAGAATACCTACAACTTAAAAAGAACAGAAGTGTCAAAGTATATCAATGACTACAATCCAGTCATTTTAAAAATGTGGAATGCGAACATGGACATCCAGTATGTTGTGGATAACTCAATTGCTGTTGCATGTTATGTTACATCATACATAACAAAATCTGAAAAAACAGAGATGAAACAAATGTGGGAAGAAATTGCACAAGAGAATAGACTTAGCAAAAAAAGTTTGAAAATGCTTTCCCACCGAGAAATTGGATTGTATGAGTGTTCAGACCACTTGTGTTCTTCAAGTTTATATTCAAAGTCACGAGGAATTATTTGGGTAAGTTTAGGTCTTGCCTGCAAACGAAATAGAGTGTTGAAATCATTTGAAGAAATTGAACAATTAGCAGCAAATGAGCCAGATAGTACAGGCATTCTTAAAACTTATATGTTGGACACATACTACCCGAAAAGGAGTATACATTATGGAATAGCTATGTCTGTATGAAGTACTTCAACATTACAGCTTCAAAAGAAATGTCAAAGAGAATTTAAAAGACTGAAAGTTTGCAGCAGTTGTATGTCATGGTTGTTTAGTAAAATATGCAAAGGGTAATCTTATAAACCACAAGAAACTTAGTTGTGAAACTCCAGATAAGCGAGAATTTTACTATTTAGCACTTCTGCAGCTGTTTAAACCACGGCGTAGCGAAAGTGAATTACTTGGAGAGTTTGACTGCTATGAAGATTCTTTTAATGCTTGTAAAGATAGCATTCGATGTCCAATTTTCCCTACATATTTAAAAATGTTGAATGATGAAGTTGAACAGGAAAAGACTATTATAGCTGAAATAGCTCATAAAAGTTCTCAAGATAGTCAATTAGTGGTTCATGTAGTCAAGATCCTCTTGGACAACCAATGCTGGAAAATGAAGCAGCGATTGCTATGCATGAAGTCAAAATTGCAATGCAACAAGCACACGAGGAGAATACAACATTGGAAAAGTTAGAAGAACAAGTAAATGTTGAACAGAAAGAAATATATGTGCAAGTGAGAGAACGGATAGAACATGGTTTGTTGCATGAAAAAAAAGAATGTCTGTGTTAATCTTTTAAACCTCTTCTGATGTACATCAGTGGTCAAGCTGGGACAGGTAAAAGTTTTTAAATACAAGTTTTGACCAGTTACCTTCAAAAAACTACCGGTTCACATTTATGTTGTGTGGTAACAGCTCCAACAGGATTAGCTGCACACAATGTTAAAGGAGTTACTTTGCATAGATTATTGATGTTACCAGTGGAGCATGATAATAAATTACAATATCAGAAGTTGTCTGGAGAAGCTTCTTATGAAGTGTCAAGAGTGCTGAAGAAAATGAAACTTTTAATTATTGATGAGGTGAGCATGGTCTCAAACTTAATGCTTGATTTTGTACACTTAAGAATGCAACAGGTATTAAAAACAGATTACGACATTCTCTTTGGAGGAAAACATTTAATTGTATTTGGAAATCTGCTACAACTAACCCCTGTAAAAGGAGAACCAGTGTTTAAAACTATTCTACATGAAGACACTAAGAAATCTTTGGGAAGTATTGGAAATGTGAATCTGTGGTTACATTTGGAATATAAAGTACTCACTCAGAATATGCGACAAGCAAGAGATGAAGATTATGGAAATATTCTAAAAGATGTAAGAATTGGTGTTCTAAGCAAACATGGTAAACAAGCTTTTTAAAGTCATCTACTAAAGAACTTGTTTACAAATGAAAACTCACCAGCAGAAGTAATGTACAAGAAAATGAAAGAAAAAAAGTCTATAGTTTGCTTAATGCCTACAGTGGAAGAGTGTTATACATTTAATATAGAGCTTAAGAAATTGGAAAATCAAGAAATAGTTGACATTGAAGCTATTGATAAAATAGAGCATCAAGGAATAACAACTGTTCTTTCAGAAAAACTACAGACTACATTGGATTCTTTGGAAAAGTCTGTATCAAAAACTATCAAAAACTGCTGGCTTAGAAAAAAATGTAGATGTATGTTTAAACTGTCGGGTAATTTTGAAGCGTAATCTGAATGTAGAAGAAGGTTTAGTGAATGGAGCAATTGGAAAGTTGTTGATTTTGTGAAATATCAAAATAGAAATGGAATTGAATTTTTGAAAGTTAAATTTGATCAGATTGCAGAGGTAAGACAGATTGCACGTTCTGCCGCACGTTTTTTGCTTGTAAAAGACTTATATGCTCCTTTCTGTTTAACATATGCAATAACTATTCACAAATCACAAGGTTTAAGTGTAGATAATGCTTTGGTAAATGTTGGAAAAACTGTGTTTAAAGAGGGAATGGTATATGTTGCATTATCTCGAGTTAGAACGTTGTCTTGTTTGTATTTAATTGATTTTGATGAGAACAAGGTTAGTGCTGATGTTAATTGTGTAAGAGAATATAATCATTTGAGAAGGCTTTATGCTCCCCATTTAGGTGAATATCCTATTTATGAGAAACGTGTTATGTATTCAAAACGTAAATATTTTGAAGAGTTAACTATGGTTGAAAAGCAGAAAGAAAATCAACAGAAAAGATGTAAAGAAGCAGAAAATACAAACAAGTGATGATGATGTTGGATACTGCTATGGTAATGTCATTCTAAATGTTATATTTTATCTTGAAGATGTTTGTGGTGAAATTATGGAAAGTCAGAAAAAAACTTTATGTTCTGCACTCTACACTTTATTTCAAGAATTGAGAACTGATAGAAGTAAGATTCATTCTGTTTCTGGTATGCGCCAACTGTTGGATACATGTACTGGATCTTTAACGTTCAGTGCTAAAATACAGCAAGATGCACAAGAATTTCTGATGGTTATGCTTGGAGTACTAGAAGATGAAGGAATGCAGATTGAGAGTTTATTTGGACTCAGTTACAAATGGGAACATACATGTGAAGAGTGTTCGTTAACTTCAAGCACCATAGTTGACTGAGAAAGATTTTTATATTTAACAATACCTGACTGCAAATCTGAACCATTTTCCAAATTAGTAAAAGAAGCTGATCATAAGATGATGTGTTCTCATTGTAAATCAAGAATGCTATCTGCATTATAATGCTGCAACGCTGTCGACCAAATGGAAGAAAAGTGGAAACCAAAATTAAAATTTTTGTTGCTAATCAAGTAACTTTTGCAACAGTTGCTATTGTTTTCCATGCTGGAAGTACTAATACAAGTGGACACTATACAGTTTATTTAAAGTGTAATAATGGTTGGAGTCACTGTAATGATACACACTTGGAAATGAAACCTAGATTGCTTTATGAATTACCCAACTCATACTTAATTTTTCTGAAACAAAGATTTTAGATACACTATTCGGCTTTAATGGGAAGGTGTATAGGTCTTTAAGGAATTCATACTGGATGCTTTCACAGCAAAATTTTTGATACATTATCTGGTGTATTGGGAAAATTGTGCAGAGAAACTATGTAAGATCTTTAAGGAATTCATACTGAATGCTTTCAAAGCAAAGTTTTTGATACATTATCTGGTGTATTGGGAAAATTGTGCAGAGAAACTACGTAAGATCTTTAAGGAATTCATACTGGATGCTTTCAAAGCGAAATTTTTGGTACATTATGTGGTGTATTGGAAAACTTGTGTAGAGAAACTACGTAAGATCTTTAAGGAATTCATACTGCTGTTTATGATGAAACTACACTGGCATCACTGTGAATAGTGAAGTTAAGTAGTAGCTGATGACAGCAAAAAAAGGGAGAAAATTGTTATCTGAATGTTAAATTGTTTTGTATTATTTAAAAACTCATTGTAATTTGTGAAATGTATTACGTTACATAGTACTTTTGCAGTTTATTTTATGTAGTTGAAAAGTTAGAAAAAATAGTATTAATGACAAATACACAATAGTAGTTCGATATTTAAAAAAAACTTTGAAATACATTGAAAAAACCATAGGTTTCAGAGACGTTATACTTAGAAATTAGCATTTAAAAAACCTTTGAAATTCACTGAAAAAACCCATAGGTTTTACAGACTATGGTGCCGATTCGGATCCTGGAGAAACCGGGTACGAACCGTCGGTCGAAGAGTTTTCTCCGTCCGACTTGTACCCGGTTGTAAAACTTTACAAACATGCAAGTACGATTCGCACGGAAACACTATTTCCGTACGAGTCGTACAAAACATCAACCGAGGAAAATAAACATACAAATGACATCTGGAAAAGCGCCGACGTGATGTCGAGACGCATGCAGCCTGCGTTCCACGAACCAGGAAGTACGATTCGCACCGACGTCATCCCGCACAGAGAATATTTCCCGGCAGCCAAAAACTGCTGGGAAATCAGGACGACACGCACAAGGAGCACCTGTACGCGACGGACAGACATGGACCCGCACCTACGTGTCATCCCGGCCCGCATAGCAGTCGATCTCCTCTGCAGGTACCGACGCAGATGTCGCAGAAGGTCAGAACAACACCCAGGGGCAAAGGGGGGGGGGCAGGGGCAGGACACAAAACCCCCACCCAAGTCACACAGCACACATGCCCTGGACATACCTGACCTCCAGGCCCTGGTCACTTCGAGGGGGTGGGGGCGTGTCCAGCAACGCCAGCGTCCGCCACAACGGAAGTGGGCGACGACGCGAACCGGCAACACAACAATACAGGTACGTACTGTACCCACGCCTTAAGAGTGTGGGTACGAGTCGTACCATGCCCACACCTACATCACCCCAACAATGGCGGTACGGGCCGTACCCATGTGCCAAAGGCCTGGGTACGGGCCGCACAAGCATTCCACAGCATGGGCACGGGTACGTACGGACTGTACCCCCACCCGCGTATGTATGGAGTGTACCCCCACCCCAACAGTGTATGTACGGACCGTACCCTCACCCGCATATGTATGGAGCGTACCCCCACCCCAACAGTGTATGTACGGACCGTACCCCCACCCGCGTATGTATGGAGCGTACCCCAACCCCAACAGTGTATGTACTTACCGTACACTCACCCGCATATGTATGGAGCGTACCCCCACCCCAACAGTGTATGTACGGACCGTACCCCCACCCGCGTATGTATGGAGCGTACCCCCACTCCAACAGTGTATGTATGGACTGTACCCTCACCCGCGTATGTATGGAGCGTACCCCCACCCCAACAGTGTATGTACTTACCGTACACTCACCCGCGTATGTATGGAGCGTACCCCCACCCCAACAGTGTATGTACGGACCGTACCCCCACCCGCGTATGTATGGAGCGTACCCCCACCCCAACAGTGTATGTATGGACTGTACCCTCACCCGCGTATGTATGGAGTGTACCCCCACAGTGTATGTACGGACCGTACCCCCACCCGCGTATGTATGGAGCGTACCCCCACCCCAACAGTGTATGTACGGACTGTACCCTCACCCGCGTATGGAGCGTACCCCCACCCCAACAGTGTATGTACGGACCGTACCCTCACCCGCGTATGTATGGAGCATACCCCCACCCCAACAGTGTATGTATGGACCGTACCCCCACCTGTGTATGTATGGAGCGTACATGGCCAGACGCAGGAGGGGTGGGTGCAGAGTCCTCCCAGCAGTGCCCAGACACAGGAGGGGTGGGTGTAGAGTCCTCCCAGCAGTGCCCAGACGCAGGAGGGGTGGGTGTAGAGTCCTCCCAGCAGTGCCCAGACACAGGAGGGGTGGGTGTAGAGTCCGCCCAGCAGTGCCCAGACACAGGAGGGATGGGTGTAGAGTCCTCCCAGCAGTGCCCAGACGCAGGAGGGGTGGGTGCCCATCACTCCCAGCAGTGCCCAGACACAGGAGGGGTGGGTGCAGAGTCCTCCCAGCAGTGCCCAGACGCAGGAGGGGTGGGTGTAGATTCCTCCCAGCAGTGCCCAGACACAGGAGGGGTGTGTGTAGAGTCCTCCCAGCAGTGCCCAGACACAGGAGGAGTGGGTGTAGAGTCCTCCCAGCAGTGCCCAGACGCAGGAGGGGTGGGTGCCTATCACTCCCAGCAGTGCCCAGACACAGGAGGGGTGGGTGCAGAGTCCTCCCAGCAGTGCCCAGACGCAGGAGGGGTGGGTGTAGAGTCCTCCCAGCAGTGCCCAGACACAGAAGGGGTGGGTGTAGAGTCCTCCCAGCAGTGCCCAGACGCAGGAGGGGTGGGTGCCTATCACTCCCAGCAGTGCCCAGACACAGGAGGGGTGGGTGCAGAGTCCTCCCAGCAGTGCCCAGACGCAGGAGGGGTGGGTGTAGAGTCCTTCCAGCAGTGCCCAGACACAGGAGGGGTGGGTGCAGAGTCCTCCCAGCAGTGCCCAGACACAGGAGGGGTGGGTGTAGAGTCCTCCCAGCAGTGCCCAGACGCAGGAGGGGTGGGTGCAGAGTCCTCCCAGCAGTGCCCAGACACAGGTGGGGTGGGTGTAGAGTCCTCCCAGCAGTGCCCAGACGCAGGAGGGGTGGGTGCAGAGTCCTCCCAGCAGTGCACAGACGCAGGAGGGGTGGGTGTAGAGTCCTCCCAGCAGTGCCCAGACGCAGGAGGGGTGGGTGTAGAGTCCTCCCAGCAGTGACCAGACACAGGAGGGGTGTGTGTAGAGTCCTCCCAGCAGTGCCCAGACACAGGAGGGGTGGGTGCAGAGTCCTCCCAGCAGTGCCCAGACGCAGGAGGGGTGGGTGCCCATCACTCCCAGCAGTGCCCAGACACAGGAGGGGTGGGTGCAGAGTCCTCCCAGCAGTGCCCAGACGCAGGAGGGGTGGGTGTAGAGTCCTCCCAGCAGTGCCCAGACACAGGAGGGGTGGGTGTAGAGTCCTCCCAGCAGTGCCCAGACACAGGAGGGGTGGGTGCAGAGTCCTTCCAGCAGTGCCCAGACACAGTAGGGGTGGGTGTAGAGTCCTCCCAGCAGTGCCCAGACGCAGGAGGGGTGGGTGCCTATCACTCCCAGCAGTGCCCAGACACAGGAGGGTTGGGTGTAGAGTCCTCCCAGCAGTGCCCAGACGCAGGAGGGGTGGGTGCCTATCACTCCCAGCAGTGCCCAGACGCAGGCGGGGTGGGTGTAGAGTCCTCCCAGCAGTGCCCAGACACAGGAGGGGTGGGTGTAGAGTCCTCCCAGCAGTGCCCAGACACAGGAGGGGTGGGTGTAGAGTCCGCCCAGCAGTGCCCAGACACAGGAGGGGTGGGTGTAGAATGCTCCCAGCAGTGCCCAGACGCAGGAGGGGTGGGTGCCCATCACTCCCAGCAGTGCCCAGACACAGGAGGGGTGGGTGCAGAGTCCTCCCAGCAGTGCCCAGATGCAGGAGGGGTGGGTGTAGATTCCTCCCAGCAGTGCCCAGACACAGGAGGGGTGGGTGTAGAATGCTCCCAGCAGTGCCCAGACGCAGGAGGGGTGGGTGCCCATCACTCCCAGCAGTGCCCAGACACAGGAGGGGTGGGTGCAGAGTCCTCCCAGCAGTGCCCAGACGCAGGAGGGGTGGGTGTAGATTCCTCCCAGCAGTGCCCAGACACAGGAGGGGTGTGTGTAGAGTCCTCCCAGCAGTGCCCAGACACAGGATGAGTGGGTGTAGAGTCCTCCCAGCAGTGCCCAGACGCAGGAGGGGTGGGTGCCTATCACTCCCAGCAGTGCCCAGACACAGGAGGGGTGGGTGCAGAGTCCTCCCAGCAGTGCCCAGACGCAGGAGGGGTGGGTGTAGAGTCCTCCCAGCAGTGCCCAGACACAGAAGGGGTGGGTGTAGAGTCCTCCCAGCAGTGCCCAGACGCAGGAGGGGTGGGTGCCTATCACTCCCAGCAGTGCCCAGACACAGGAGGGGTGGGTGCAGAGTCCTCCCAGCAGTGCCCAGACGCAGGAGGGGTGGGTGTAGAGTCCTTCCAGCAGTGCCCAGACACAGGAGGGGTGGGTGCAGAGTCCTCCCAGCAGTGCCCAGACACAGGAGGGGTGGGTGTAGAGTCCTCCCAGCAGTGCCCAGACGCAGGAGGGGTGGGTGCAGAGTCCTCCCAGCAGTGCCCAGACACAGGTGGGGTGGGTGTAGAGTCCTCCCAGCAGTGCCCAGACGCAGGAGGGGTGGGTGCAGAGTCCTCCCAGCAGTGCACAGACGCAGGAGGGGTGGGTGTAGAGTCCTCCCAGCAGTGCCCAGACGCAGGAGGGGTGGGTGTAGAGTCCTCCCAGCAGTGACCAGACACAGGAGGGGTGTGTGTAGAGTCCTCCCAGCAGTGCCCAGACACAGGAGGGGTGGGTGCAGAGTCCTCCCAGCAGTGCCCAGACGCAGGAGGGGTGGGTGCCCATCACTCCCAGCAGTGCCCAGACACAGGAGGGGTGGGTGCAGAGTCCTCCCAGCAGTGCCCAGACGCAGGAGGGGTGGGTGTAGAGTCCTCCCAGCAGTGCCCAGACACAGGAGGGGTGGGTGTAGAGTCCTCCCAGCAATGCCCAGACACAGGAGGGGTGGGTGCAGAGTCCTTCCAGCAGTGCCCAGACACAGTAGGGGTGGGTGTAGAGTCCTCCCAGCAGTGCCCAGACGCAGGAGGGGTGGGTGCCTATCACTCCCAGCAGTGCCCAGACACCGGAGGGTTGGGTGTAGAGTCCTCCCAGCAGTGCCCAGACGCAGGAGGGGTGGGTGCCTATCACTCCCAGCAGTGCCCAGACGCAGGCGGGGTGGGTGTAGAGTCCTCCCAGCAGTGCCCAGACACAGGAGGGGTGGGTGTAGAGTCCTCCCAGCAGTGCCCAGACACAGGAGGGGTGGGTGTAGAGTCCGCCCAGCAGTGCCCAGACACAGGAGGGGTGGGTGTAGAATGCTCCCAGCAGTGCCCAGACGCAGGAGGGGTGGGTGCCCATCACTCCCAGCAGTGCCCAGACACAGGAGGGGTGGGTGCAGAGTCCTCCCAGCAGTGCCCAGATGCAGGAGGGGTGGGTGTAGATTCCTCCCAGCAGTGCCCAGACACAGGAGGGGTGTGTGTAGAGTCCTCCCAGCAGTGCCCAGACACAGGAGGAGTGGGTGTAGAGTCCTCCCAGCAGTGCCCAGACGCAGGAGGGGTGGGTGCCTATCACTCCCAGCAGTGCCCAGACACAGGAGGGGTGGGTGCAGAGTCCTCCCAGCAGTGCCCAGACGCAGGAGGGGTGGGTGTAGAGTCCTCCCAGCAGTGCCCAGACACAGAAGGGGTGGGTGTAGAGTCCTCCCAGCAGTGCCCAGATGCAGGAGGGGTGGGTGCCTATCACTCCCAGCAGTGCCCAGACACAGGAGGGGTGGGTGCAGAGTCCTCCCAGCAGTGCCCAGACGCTGGAGGGGTGGGTGTAGAGCCCTCCCAGCAGTGCCCAGACACAGGAGGGGTGGGTGTAGAGTCCTCCCAGCAGTGCCCAGACACAGGAGGGGTGGGTGCAGAGTCCTCCCAGCAGTGCCCAGACACAGGAGGGGTGGGTGTAGAGTCCACCCAGCAGTGCCCAGACGCAGGAGGGGTGGGTTCAGAGTCCTCCCAGCAGTGCCCAGACACAGGAGGGGTGGGTGTAGAGTCCTCCCAGCAGTGCCCAGATGCAGGAGGGGTGGGTGCAGAGTCCTCCCAGCAGTGCCCAGACGCAGGAGGGGTGGGTGTAGAGTCCTCCCAGCAGTGCCCAGACGCAGGAGGGGTGGGTGTAGAGTCCTCCCAGCAGTGACCAGACACAGGAGGGGTGTGTGTAGAGTCCTCCCAGCAGTGCCCAGACACAGGAGGGGTGGGTGCAGAGTCCTCCCAGCAGTGCCCAGACGCAGGAGGGGTGGGTGCCCATCACTCCCAGCAGTGCCCAGACACAGGAGGGGTGGGTGCAGAGTCCTCCCAGCAGTGCCCAGACGCAGGAGGGGTGGGTGTAGAGTCCTCCCAGCAGTGCCCAGACACAGGAGGGGTGGGTGTAGAGTCCTCCCAGCAGTGCCCAGACACAGGAGGGGTGGGTGTAGAGTCCTCCCAGCAGTGCCCAGACACAGGAGGGGTGGGTGGAGGGGTGGGTGCAGAGTCCTTCCAGCAGTGCCCAGACACAGGAGGGGTGGGTGTAGAGTCCTCCCAGCAGTGCCCAGACACAGGAGGGGTGGGTGCCTATCACTCCCAGCAGTGCCCAGACACAGGAGGGGTGGGTGTAGAGTCCTCCCAGCAGTGCCCAGACGCAGGAGGGGTGGGTGCCTATCACTCCCAGCAGTGCCCAGACGCAGGAGGGGTGGGTGCAGAGTCCTCCCAGCAGTGCCCAGACGCAGGAGGGGTGGGTGCCTATCACTCCCAGCAGTGCCCAGACGCAGGAGGGGTGGGTGTAGAGTCCTCCCAGCAGTGCCCAGACACAGGAGGGGTGGGTGTAGAGTCCTCCCAGCAGTGCCCAGACACAGGAGGGGTGGGTGTAGAGTCCTCCCAGCAGTGCCCAGACACAGGAGGGGTGGGTGTAGAGTCCTCCCAGCAGTGCCCAGACGCAGGAGGGGTGGGTGCAGAGTCCTCCCAGCAGTGCCCAGACACAGGAGGGGTGGGTGTAGAGTCCTCCCAGCAGTGCCCAGACGCAGGAGGGGTGGGTGCAGAGTCCTCCCAGCAGTGCCCAGACACAGGAGGGGTGGGTGTAGAGTCCTCCCAGCAGTGCCCAGACGCAGGAGGGGTGGGTGTAGAGTCCTCCCAGCAGTGCCCATGGAACGCAAAGGGTGGAGTACCCACAGATACAATGCCCACAAATGTCAGTCAGGTGCACAAAGACCCTGCAGTACATGTACCACATGTGTGCGAGGCTGGGAGTACACACATGCATAGCGCCTAATAGAGAACATGTCCACATGAAGTCATTTCAACAGTCTACATACACAAGTACAGTGACCACCAAGGATGCCACGAATGATGCAGGTGGAGACATCGCTCAGCATGCATGTGCAAAGTTGAAGGAGTCCGTCACACACCCAGCTGATGTAGACACAGCTCAGCACCACATATTGGAAACACCCTGCAGGGAAGATGTCAGGTTACACAGAGGAAGGAACACACCTTGGGACGATGTCACCATACAGTAACTGCTTACATGAACAAAGTAATTTAGCCAACAGCTTGTGATGGCACACAGATACCAGGGTCCACCCTATGACCAGCACAAGACTACATTTCCCACACACCCAACACATTATCACCACCCAAAATCATGGAGCAGGTCCACCGACAGCAATACCAGATAAACAGTGGTGTTCCATGGAAAAAACAAATTGCTTTATTCAGCAGGATGTAAGTAAGATTCATCATAAATGTCAATATATACAAGGCCCATAGGGCAGTCCATGACTCAAATCCGGATGGGGGACACAGTGGGACGTGTGTCCCCTAGCTTGCCTGCACAGTCAGACTCCTTTGTCTTCCACAGGGGGGGGGCATCATGTTGGGGGGAAGGACCAGGCACCGCAGGGACAGGAGGGGCAAGGGTAGGTGTTGTGGGTGCAGGGACGGATGACTCCAACACAGGGGGTGGGGCAGCGCCAAAGGTGGATTGGAGCACGGCGCTGCACACTACTGCCAGGTCGCCCAGCGTCTCCCCTGCACCCGAAGGAACCACAGGCCCCAAGGAGGGGGGGGGGTCACAGGGATGGGTCGCAGCGCTACCCGGGGAGGGTGTGGACAGGGGGGGACTCAACCACCCTGACCGGGGACTCCTTTGACCGCTTGCGGGGTGGTGTCACTGTGGGGCTCAGGGACAGAGCGGCCATGAAGGAGTCTTTGCTGGATTTGTGGCCAGGAGAGCTGAGGGGAGTGGATTTGGAGGGAGTGGATTTTGCAGAATACGGACTCCCACTCTGGCTGCGTGTCTTACGTTTGCCCCCCGACCCAGTGGGTGTGCCTACTTCACCCTGTGTGTGCGTGCCAGGAGGTGTGTGCTTGTCCTTCCCTGCTGGTGTGGTGCCTGTGTCTGGTGGGGTGTGTGCATGCTGACGTCTGGGTGTACGTGGGACAGGCATGGGAGTGGGAAGTGTGGATGGGGCATGGGTAGGGGGTGGGACGAAGAGCTGCAGGAGACCCACTGCTGCAGTCAGTGTCGAGTCAATAGACCGCAGCAAGTTGCGTTGGTCAGCCTGCGATGCTGAAATGCCCTCCAAGTATGCCTCCATGTTGTTGAGCACTCGGCTGTGGCCAAGGAGGACATTAAGCATCGCAGCCTGACCAACCTGCAACTGCCGCAGGATGTCCACAGACTCGGCATTGGCGGCAGCAGTGGAGACAGGGGCAGGGGGTGCGGTGCCTGGCAGGAAGGAGACATGTGGTGACCTAGCACGCCGGGAAGGGACACGAGCAAGTGGGAGGCCGCTGATGGCAATGGAGGGGGCGGGGAGAGATGTTGTGCTGCTGTCAGCTGTTGGAGCAGCCTCCGCCCCCTCGGAGAGCTCAGCCACGGACCCGTCAGCTTCATATTCTGTGGTGTCAGTGGACAGGTCCTCCGGCTCACTCCCCTCGGCCTCAGTTCCACTCGATGTGCCAGCTAAGATGTCACTGCTGGCACTGGTGCTCGGTCCCTCCGCACGGTCCGTGCCGGTGTCTCCATCCGTGTCCCCCGACGATGCTGTGGGCAAGGTGAAGAAACAGGAATTAATCAGACACCTGTATACATATGTCACATGAGTCAAATCTACATAGGTTACAGTGCATAGCCTGAAAAGAAAGATGAGTAACATCTACAATACAAGGTACATATATAGGCCCTGCAACACACAGTTGGTTCACCCACCATGCCACTGAGAAACTATGGAGAGCATGACACATTTGCAAATGACATGATATGGATTTGGACAGAGGAGCCAGGCTCTGGGGACAATCCAGCACTGCATCTGCACCACACAGCGTTGCCGTAACTAGGGATGAGCAGGGACCATCTCCATGAACTTGAGGCACATGCTGCAAAGGTAATACTTAAAGACATGCCCAACATGAATGGGTCACTGCACCTTGAGTGTATGTCCAGACAAACATCACACACTGGCCAGACCGAGCAATGAGATTTCAGGTGTCGACATGTAGGCCTTGCCCGCACCAACCACCCCCTACATGAGACAATATGATGAGACACAGGAAGCACTTGCATCTCTTAGTCTGGGAGAAATACACATGGGCTGCAAGAAACCCATATTGGACCCAAAATTCCCCATGTGCGCCTGTACAACGATCTCATTTACAAATGGCCATCATCAGATAATTGTAACAAGACACACAGGCACTGGCCACCGTGAGTATGAACGCGGAAAATTAGGTCAGACTGTACAGTGGACACTTGTAGAACACATTACGTAAATATACATGGTGCCAGGGGACAATGGCACAGAGCACATCCTATGCTGTAGACACTGAGAGTGTCCACATATTGTGATGACACACATGATACCTAGCAAAATATGCCCCAGGGGACAGTATTGGCCACAATATTCCATGGTCCTGAATGGTAATGACTGCAACACAGGCCACCATCCCTGCACTCTGCGTATCGCACACTCATGCACATCATGTCACAGGCCACAACATAGGACATGCTTGCTGTAAGGCATTACACTTCAGAGACATACTCCTATGTCTGGACTCAGCATCAGTGCCAATTGACATCGACCCCACAAGTACTGAACTGGACAGGGCACAGGCAAGGTCCCAAAACCTGTTACACACCACCCCCACACATGATGCTGCAAGCATTGGTCACGTGGATAAACTGCCAGCCCAGATGACCTTGTGAAAGAGTGACTACACACAGACCAGGGAACACATGGCAAGGAGGGGAAGGGAGGAAGGACAGCACCGCTAGACTGTGGGTGACAGGACCTGCACCGCACATTTAAACACTGGCAGTGTATCCATGCAATTGCGCACTTACAAATGCTGGTGACACACAACAAACACACATGTACCTACCCCCTTCCTGCTGCTGCTTCTCCCGTAAGCGCCTGTCCATGTCAGGAAAGACCACCTCCAGCACACGCTTGTGGATGTGGGTCAGACGGCGACGCCCATGGTTCTTAGGGCCCACAGGTGAGTCCCCCAGCAGGACCCGTGCGATCCTCCGCGTCCAGCACCGGATATCCTGCCAGCGTTTTCTCACCTGGGCCAGGCGCCACTTGCGACCATCCGTCCTCCTCACGGCACTGACGGCGTCCCTCCAGATCTGCTCCTTGGCAGAGGCGCCTACCTGTGGGGTTGAAAAAGTGAGACTACATCAATACACCTGCCACATGTCACAGAGACACACATTAGAACAATTTTGCTGGTTTCAACAAGGCATAGTATGCAGCCAAAGCATTGCACCTTTGTCATATGGACATTTTCCTCTGTGCAAGGGCAAATGCACCACGTGCCATTGAAAGTACACAGGTGGCATGAGGGGTACGACACAATAAATGATCCAGACTCACACTGTGCACCAGAAGGTACACCAGGATTATGTGCAGCACCTCAAAGCAGTCACATGCCACAGGCCACTGACGCTACCTCAGCAGAGTACACAGACACACACAGGCACAGGACATTCACCTGCCATTGCCAACTGCAGCTACAAACCTCACTCTGCACATGTGCCACTAGACTGGGGGGGCTCACAGGTGTGGGGCTGGCTCTGCACGTCAGACACACAGCACTGCTCCCTGCTCACATCAGATGGGCAGGGTATATCCATCCCTCATGCAGCTGTGGTGCTACACTCCACATATGCAACCACCCACATGACAGGGGACTTACACACACACCGATGTCCAGGGTACGAACACATCATGTGGACACTCTCAGCACAGGTACACTGAACAAACACACATCTGTGGGTACAGTCACCTGTCACACTGGGTGACCACAGAATCACATGAGGACTGTAGAAGCAACATTCCCAGGAGGATTAGACAGGCAGAATGTGGCATGCACCATGCAGTGATTGTCACAGTAAACACAATGCAAGTGAGGACGGCAGACATGCACCACAGCATGATCTGGCTGGGAGACATTAGGCATTCCCCCCCTGGGACCCACCCTACAGTACAATGCATGTGTGTCACACCTGGACACAATGCCAGAAGTCACAGTCACAAAAAAGGGCCACAATCTGTGCTAGTGGACTCAGCACTCACCTGAAACCCTGGTCGGCAATACAGCATGGGGTACTTTGGGAGGATGACATCCAGCAATGCCACATTCTCCTCCAGGGTGAAAGGCTGGGCCCTCTCCACAGACCTTGACATGGTGCCAGGGAATCACGAGCAGCAGCAGTGTTGTGGAATCAAAAGATGTGCAGGCTAGTGCTCTCTCATGGGACCTGGCTGCCTTATATCTGCCTTGCTGGCCTGTTTCATGCACAGGAGTACAGAGTGATTGGTCACTCACATTTGCATCCTATGTTTCCTCCAATCCATTTAAACCTACCCCTGTGAGGGGGTTAGATTTTTTTAGAATTCAGCATGATGTCATTTCAACAACAACTTTGCAACAAAGTAGATTATTTCAAACCGACTTTTGCAGGCCATTTCATTCAACAAATTCACAGTTTAAACTCGGTATCCATGGCAACCAGCATGCATCTCTGGCTTCATACTTGTCCCTCATGTGTCCCCTATGTAATTTAGAGATTCACACACAGGTACGGTGCGTTCCGGGGCCCTAGGGCACCCCAAATGCATAGCAACGGGCCGTACAGGCGTGTGTACGGTCCGTATCACTATGGGTACGCATACGCGAGCAAACCCATAGTGATACGGACCGTACACACGCGTGTACGCTCACTATCACTATGGGTTTGCTCGTGTATGCGTACCCATAGTGATACGGACCGTACACACGCGTGTACGCTCACTATCACTATGGGTGTGCTCGCGTATGCATACCCATAGTGATACAGACCGTACACACGCGTGTACGCTCACTATCACTATGGGTGTACTCGCGTATGTGTACCCATAGTGATACGGACCGTACACACGCGTGTACGCTCACTATCACTATGGGTTTGCTCGCGTATGCGTACCCATAGTGATACGGACGTACACACGCGTGTACGCTCACTATCACTATGGGTGTGCTCGCGTATGCATACCCATAGTGATACAGACCGTACACACGCGTGTACGCTCACTATCACTATGGGTGTACTCGCGTATGTGTACCCATAGTGATACGGACCGTACACACGCGTGTACTATCACTATGGGTTTGCTCGCGTATGCGTACCCATAGTGATACGGACCGTACACACGCGTGTACGCTCACCATCACTATGGGTTTGCTCACGTATGCGTACCCATAGTGATACGGACCGTACACACACGTGTACGCTCACCATCACTATGGGTGTGCTCGCGTATGCGTACCCATAGTGATACGGACCGTAAACACGCCTGTACGCTCACTATCACTATGGGTAGGCATATGGCAGCACTCCCATAGTGATAGGGAACGTACACACGCCCTCAGAGCGAATGTACGGTGCCTTTCACACATAACAGTGGTGACAGGCAGCACACAGAAAGGAATAGAGCTGACATACTTGTCCATGGATGGACATCAAGGCATTGTCTGTGCAGTACTACATGTGTGGGGCACAGGTGTGAAAGGCTGTGATGTGGAACATTACTCCTGAGTTGTGAAGGCAATAGATGTATGATGAGATGTGTACAGATGTTATGTGTGATGGTGCACTATGTGCCAGACATGCCCTTCACTCCTTTGACATGTGTGCATGTCGTACAGAACACTTGAGATAAGCGTCACTGGCATGGCACAGTCAACAACACACGCAAGTGTCCCCTGATGCCCGCTCCAGGGGTTACCACACCTGACATGTGACTACCCACGTTTCACGATGTGACTATGTCATGTATGTGTGGTGAGTTCCCATTAGCTTGCTGTTGGTGTCCCTCAAATGCATCTGCAGTTGCTGCAACCAACATGTGTCTGTGTGTAGATGGCCATGGCACACTGTTACGCACACCAGGCCACATGTGGTATCGGATGTAAGGTGTGTATGTATGCATGGGACACGGAGTAGCGTAACAAGGACCTGTCTGCATACTCTCAATGTATGTGTGATCACTCATGACATGTACACCTTCATGGCAAGGTGTGTGGGCTGTCCTAGTGTTATGTCATGTGACCTGTGGCTCTAGTGTTCCGCTACCTGTCTCTGCAATCAACATCCTACATCTGCTGATCTGTTGATGTATGTCACTCCTGTATTGCGTCTGGCTGTTCACTTACACTGGGACACAGCTAGTCCCATGCCATGGGATGTGGAGGTTCACAATCCCCGTGTGTAGCTGGGTCTTGGTAGGAGTGTCACCTGGCAGCCATACGTGTCCAGGGCATGTAGCACATACCTGACTCCGTGTGTAGCATATGTGTATTGACAGATTAACATGTGCTCAGTACATATAAATTGTTGTTGTAGTGCACTCACTCTTCCTTGTCACTTCCAAATTACTGCAGAGCGCCGCCTCTTCCCCGACCAATTCTGGACTTGGCTGACATGTGGGAGAATGACTGTATACGCTGCTACCGCTTCCCCCAACCGTTGATTAAGGAGTTGACGGCAAGGCTGGCACCACACCTGCAACCGCTGCACAGGTATCCTACGGCACTGACACCCAAGCTGAAGGTAATGGCAGCCCTACATTTTTTTGCCACGGGTACCTTTCAATATACCATAGCTCATGTTGGTGGCATGTCCCAGACCATGTTCAGCCGTGTGCTGCATGATTTTTTAGAGGCCATGTTGCTTCACCTGGATGAGTTTATCCATTTCCCAACTCCTGAACAGTTGACAGGTGTCAAGCGTGGATTCTATGCCCTGGGAGGGATGCCCCATGTCATTGGGTCCATAGATGGGACACATGTGGCTTTGGTACCACCACAGGCACAGGAGGTAGCGTACAGGAATCGCAAGCACTACCACTCCATCAATGCCCTTGTGGTGTGTCTGTCCAACATGGTGATTTCACATGTCTGTGCTCGTTTTCCAGGATCAGCACACGATGACTACATCATGAGGCTTAGCAGGGTGCCTGAAATGATTACACAGCTGCGCAACGAACGAGCATGTGTTGTTGGTGGGTACACTCTGTCTGTCCTGTATTTTGCGTAGACTTCCTGCCCGACTGCTTCTCCTGTCCTACTTATGTCCATGTGGTTTCCATGTAGGGGATGCTGGCTATCCCAACATGCCATGGCTGATCACACCTCTCCGCAACCCCAGCACGCCGGCCCAGCTCCGCTACAACACCGCCCATGGCCGGACAAGGCGAGTGATAGAGAGGACATTTGGCCTCCTGAAGAGCCGATTCAGGTGCCTACACAAGACCGGCGGTGCCCTCCCATATGCCCCGGTGAAGGTCTGCAAAATCTTCATGGTCTGCTGCATGCTGCACAACATGGCAGTTGAGAAAGCTGTGCCACTCATCCTGGATCAAGATGATCAGGACCATCCACCCATGGAGGACGAAGGGCTTGGCAATGGGGCTAGTGATGTGGAGGATGTGGAGCCGCAAGAGGACATCCGGAGTCGGCTCATACGCGACTTCTTTGCTAAGTGGTGAGTACCAGTGTCTGAGTGTGCACGCATTGGTCCTTGTGTGGCATGTGTTGCAATGTGTGTGTCCATCTGCATGTATGCCACGTGAGTCAGAGGTGTGTGTGCATGTGTCACTCGAGTGATGGTGCCAGTGATGAGTGTATTTCCGCAGTCATAATTGTGACCTAGCATGTTGTCATCCTTATATGTGTCGAGTACATGCACATGCAAGTGGATGAGCTTTTTGTGGCTGACTTCTTGTGTGTCTCTCATCCCCAGGTACTTGCGCATGCCGTCTGCTGGTTGCATTGTTGTGGCACTGCTATTCCTCATGGACACGTCATCGTGTGCTGACTCAGCGTTACACGCACGGACAAGTTTGGAAGTCTCCTTAGGGTAAGGGATGCATCAGGGGTGTATTGGGTGTGGCAGTTGTTTACGATGTGTGCACACTGCCCCTGTCGATGTTTGGTTCCTCTGCAGACATGTCGCATCACCATGGGACACATGACATGTAGCTGGATTCACCTGAATAGATGGTCAGACTTGTTGACAGTCATCTGTAATGGGATAGTGGATTGTTATGAAGGCATCAATGTGTGTAACACTGCCCTCGGACACATACGGTTTGCATTGGCTTGACATGGTGTGGGACTTCCACATCAGAGGATCAATGGTGTATGACAGCCTCTCCGTGAGCAGCAGGGGGTGTTTAGCTGTTACCCGACACTTGTGTGCCAGTTCCATGGATATCAAGCATTTGTGGTGCAGAAGGGGGGTGCCAGTGTTGGACCCACATGTTACTCCACATGACCTGTGTATGTGTACTCCGAGTTGCCTCTGCATTCCGGAATACATGACTAATAAAGGTGTCCCTATGCCTCCAAGGTGCCTCTTCTCAGTCAATGCTGGTGTGTTGCCACGGTGCATACGGCATGTCTGGCATGGTTCTCAGTGATAGTGGCTATGTGTCTATGTGTAGAGTAGCAAGATGCAAGCTGTTTGTCTGGGATTAGACTCTGTATTGTGCATGATGTCCATGACTGTGTGGGTATTGTGACATGTGCCATCCGCATGCATCCAACGTTGGCCAGGCCACCATTCTCTGCATCCACCTGACTCAAGCTTGCAGGACATGGTTCTGCCACCTGTCTACACATACCTGGGTGCCCCCCAGGACACTCCACATGATCCCTGACCTCTGCGCATGACTGTTGCTGTACTCAATATGTCTGTCGGCACGGTTGTGCGGCCACCCCCTCAGCTGGTTGGGCCCATCACGGGTGTGTATGGTGCTCCATGTCTGTCTTGCCTAATACATTGTGACCCATGTGTGTCCTGTGCCAGACTCAGGCCCCAGGGTATGGATGGTTAAAGTCATATGAGAACTCAGGCATGGTTAGACTTTACAAGACACATGTAATGTAATAATGCAAAATGTAGGCATCATCTCTTGATCGTGTAAGTTTTTATTTGTGTTGGGGTACGTGTTGGGGGGGGGGTGGGGTATGACAAGAGGGGCTTTCCGGGTGTGTGGAATCCAAAGTTCACTGGGGGAGTTGGTATCCTTGCCATTGGAAATCATCAGAGTCCATGCCACAGTCTTTGTCAACATTGGTCAGACAGTGACCAGCAAGTCCACGTGGCAGCGAATGTCATTTGCTGATGTGCTGCTGTTGGGCCAGTGGGCCAGGTGCCAGGCCAGGTGTCCTGGGAGATGGTGCTGTTGCGCCGACCCTCACGGTCTTTTCCGTGGATGACCCGCCCTCCTGCGGGAACCCTCACAAGCAGGCCGTGACGATGCTTGGGATGCTCCGTCGGATGTATCCTCCTCCTCCTGATCCCTCCCTGTGGGTGGTGATGTTCTTCGCCTGGTGGCACAGGGAGGGTTGCCCATGTTGTCGGCTATCCGACGGAGTGAACGGTTAATTCCCGTGAGCACCGTCACGAGCTCAGCCTGTCTGTCCTCCATCCGTCCTTGGTGTCGCTGTTGACAGGCATGTTGCTCCGCATGTTGCTGGGCCTGCTGGGTCTTGATCTCCTTGAGGGTCCCCTTCATCTCGTTGAGCGTGGACACAACCTGGCTCATGCCCGTGGTGTCCTGCCGGTATGTGTCCAGGATGTTTCTTACATGGGAATATACCGGTTCCGCAGCCAACTGGTAAGGCTCGCGCCTCCGCCATCCTCCACTCCCACCACCCCTGCCCACTTGCGCCTGGCCTGCCCTTGTGGGCAAATCGGGTCTCCGGGACCCCTGAGGGGTGGCATTTGCGTTGTCGCCTGCCTCCTCCTGGGTGCCCGGTACACCGTGTCCCTCCTGGTCAGCCTGGCTGCGTTGTGGTGGTGGGGCAGGGATCCTGGGTGTCTCCTGGGATGTGGCAGGAGTGGGGGTGGTGGTTGGCCCAGTTGTACCTGACACAGGTGCTGCAGGTGGTTGGACACCAGAGGGGCCAGGTTGGTCGGGGTCGTCCACAGAGTGGTGAGAGTCGTCGCTGCCGGTGGGATCGTCATCCCGCAGAGCCAGGTCCTGTGAGTCTTCCCCCCCAGTGTTGGGGGGTGATCCACGACGTTGACCTGTGTGTGAGAGAGACAATGTTATTTTTGTTCCATGCAACATCCATGTTTCATTCGTTTCAAAGTTGGCACATTTCCTCTGGGTATTTGGATATGTCTTGCATTCCACTCACAGTGCACTTGTGCATGGGTATGTCCCTTGGCCACAGCTTTTGAGACTTTACCTATGTGTGACACAGTCTTACTTGCTGCATCAATTGTGACTGCAGTCAGCAGTGGAGTGAGCAGGTGTGGCGAGCCATGCATTGGCGCCTTCCGTGTTGCACTGTACGTGGGAAAATGGAGTTGTTCCACACACTTATATAATGCAGGTAGCTGGCGTTGTGCTCGTGCACAGGTTGACACATGGCCCAGTGTTTTGCCATGGAGAAGAGAGGGGGATTCAGGCACTGGCCACCCTTGTCTACATGCACGCAGTCCACCTGCTGATGAGCAGACATTCCCACACCACCCAAGGCTGAATTGGTCTCCCTGTGTATCCCTTTCTCACTCTCTCTCTGTCCCCCTCTCCCTCCCTCCCTGTGTCAGCCTCCTCCCTCTGTCCGTCTCCCTGTGTCTCCCTCCCTCTCTCTCCCCCTCTCCCTCCCTCTGTGTGTCACCCTCTGTTACCTCAGCCCAGCTTCCTAGGCACACACTGTTTGCAGATCTTTGAATGGCCCTTGGCTTGTTAATGTGAGTTTGTTACTGATCTCCAGGCACCCATTGGGTGTAGTGTCTGTGTCTGCGCTGCTGCTGTGGTGGTGTGTGCTGCCACTGTTTCACAGTGTTGGCTGTTCATTAGCTGCTGTCATGTGCAAGAAGTGCCTTCACCCCCATGTCTTCATGCAAGGCGTCCGCCATTTGCAGCCAAGTCTTTCCTGTATGGGGAAACACTGTTTGTCTGGCTGTGACCTAGGCCATATGGGCTGAGGGCATTCTTGTCTGCTTCTGAGTTGCACTATGTGATTTTTGAGGCCCACACTCCCGCCATCCGGGTTACCGTGTCTTGTGTTGGTGTTTTCTGTGGCCTGTGACTTGGCATTGTCTAGCTGGGTGCATGGGGCATGGTGGCGCTAGTGGCATGTGCGTGTTTATGGAGTGTGGTTGAGTCATGCGATAGCTTTGGGGTGGTTGCGTGCATGATTGTGAGTTTGGTTGTGGATGACGTTCCCCCCATGTGAGGTGAGTTGTTTGTGTACTCACCAGGCTCTCGGAGTCCTTCTACTCCCTCCACTCCCACCTGCGGCAGCGTGGCCATCACCTTCTCCTCCCAGGGATGGTAGTGTACCGGTCTGCGGGGCGGCCCTCCTCCAGTGATGTTGGCCTGGTTGTGGTCGTCGGTCATTTTGCGGCGGACCGTCCTCCGCAGATCGTACCATCTGGCTTGGCATTCATGCCTGGTCCTTCTGGTGGACCCAACAGCATTCACAGCATCGACAATCGTCTGCCACATGGCTGATTTTTCGGAAATGCTGGTCTGTCTGACCAATGTTCCAAAGAGGTGTGGCTCGACTCTGATGATTTCGTCGACAAGGACCTCCAACTCTCGGCTAGTGAACTTTGGATTCTTGTTAGTGGGCATGGTGAGGGGTGTGGGTGTGGATGGTTGTGGGGGTGTGGGTGTGGATGGTTGTGGGTGTGTGGGTGTGGTTGTGCAGGTATGTGTGTGAATGTGATGAGGGGGTGTTTGTGAAGGTGGTTGTGTGAAGGTGTGCAGGTGTAAGGTGTAGTGGAGGTTGTAGTATGGTGCAGCTGTTTCTCTGTGTGGTCTGGCAGCAGTGGGTCTGTTGCAAAGGATCATGGTTTGTGTGTGTTGGGCCTTTTTATTGGTCCATTGGTGGGTGTGGCTGTGTTTGAACTTTGGGTGGGTGTGTTATAAGGAGTGGTTGTGTTTTGGGCCTCTGTTTGGGAGTTTGGCAGTTGCAGGTCAGTGAATAGGTTGTATTTGTGCTTGTTGGACATGTTTTGTGGCTTTGTGCGATTCGAATGGAGTCTTCTTGTGTTGTTTTGCTTTGTCCTTGTTGTGTACTTGTGTTTTTAGCGTCTGTACGGTGCGTACATCGGCCATTTTGTTGTACAGTGCTGTCCTTGTCTCTGGCTTGGTATGACTCGTACATGCGCGATGTTGGGTGAGGGTGCTGGTGTTGGGGCCTGGGGTGCGCTCCGTACTTAGACTGGTGGGGTGTGTGTTCGCTCCGTACATACACGGGTGGGGGTACGGTTCGTACATACACTGGTGTACATACGCGGGTGAGGGTACGGTCCGTACATACACTGTTGGGGTGGGGGTACGCTCCATACATACGCGGGTGGGGGTACGGTCCGTACATACACTGTTGGGGTACGCTCCATACATATGCGGGTGGGGGTACGGTTTGTACATACACTGTTGGGGTGGGGGCACACTCCATACATACGCGGGTGGGGGTACGGTCCGTACATCCACTGTTGGGGTGGGGGTACGGTCCGTACATCCACTGTTGGGGTGGGGGTATGCTCCATACGTACGCGGCTGGGGGTACGGTCCGTACATCCACTGTTGGGGTGGGGGTACGCTCCATACATACACGGGTGGGGGTACGGGCCATACGTACACGGGTGTATATACACGGGTGGGTGTACGGTCCGTACGTACGGGGGTGTACATGCACGGGTGGGGGTTCGGCGCGTACATACGAGGGCTGGGGGGGTGGTTGGGCGCGTACATACAGGGGCTGGGGGGGGTGTTCGGCGCATATGCGGGCACTTGTCTCCATGGTTGCTATGGGAGTTTGATGCGGACGGTGTTTTTTCCATACGGTTGTAACATCGGACGCACGGGATGGATCGTACTTGCGCAGTCGGACTTCACTTTTCACATTCGTATGGTAAATCGTCCGGGGACGTGTCGGACACATTTTCCGACCCGAGGACGTGTGGGGAAATATTCCCAATGCGATTCGTATGGACTTTTTCCCATGCGAATCGTACTTGGCAGTTTGTACGGCACTTGTACGATTCATACGGTAACAAGACCGGATACGAGTCGTACGGGGAAATTTTTTCCAGGATCCGAATCGGCACCATAATAGTTAGAAATTATCATTTAAAAAACCTTTGAAATTCACTGAAAAACAATAGGTTTCAGGCATGGTATAGTTAGAAATTAGCATTTAAAAAAACCTTAGAAATTCACTGAAAAAACCATAGGTTTCAGGGACGTTATAGTTAGGAATTAGTATTTTTAAAAAACCTTAGAAATTCACTGAAAAAACCATAGGTTTCATTATAGTTAGTTGGTCATTTGATTTATATAAAACCAGAGAAATTCGCCTGTTATAGTTAGTTGAGCTAACTATAACTCGCGCCCCCGCAATGCACTGCTGATGACATCACATATTACATCACTGATGACATGGTCAGTGACATCACTGATGACATCACTGATGACATCATCCACATGAAATCAGATGCACCTGATCAGACCCTAATATAACACTTGATACACCCAGTCTAAAATACAGACTATTATTTTCAAGACCGAGAACACACCAATACCAGTTAGTGAATATCCACTCTCTAATTTGTAGGTCTACTCACATCCATTCATTCACCTATACACTCACTCATACATACAGTCAGCCATCAATACAGCAGTATCATATCCAGTCACATATCTATACAGACACTCACACACTGCCTCTCATTCTTAGAGTTATTCACACACCTAGTCAGTAATGGAAATAATCAATAACACTTTCATTTACTCACCTGTACAGTTATACATATACCACGCCACTTATTTAAACATATACTAACACATACTTACACTCTAATACAATAACTAATACAAGGACACACTGATCCATTCAGGCACTCTCACAATCACTCATTCTCACATATAGTCATTGATATAGTCCAACACTCATATATACTGCCTTTCACATATGGAGTTACTCACATGTACCACTGAGGCATCCATTCACTCACCGAGACACTCATACACACACTCACTCAGCCATACAGACCTTCACAGATACAGACTTGAACACATATACCTAGTGAATTAGCCACTCACACATCTATGCATAGAGTCACACCCCCCACCCACCCACGCAGACACTCAGGTACTCATACAGGTACTCAGACAAGCAATGAATAGCTCATATAGATCTTCATTTAGTTGCTAACCAAACCATGGAACTGCTTACACACCAACTAACAACCTAAACTGTGTGAATGTCTATATCAGTCACTAACACATGCATTAAGCAAGACACAATTAATTAGTCACTTATACAATCAGTCACACACGTACTTAATCATCCATCCTCAGTCATATACACTCATTCATTCTTCAATACACCTTGGCATATATATATATTTATAAAACATATTTAAACTTTACAGAAACACACATTCACTGGATGATGTCATCAGTGATGTCATCAGTGATGTCATTTGAGATGTCATCAGTGATGTTACTAACCATGTCATGAGTGATGTAATATGTGACGTCATCAGCAGTGCATTGCGGGGGCACGAGTTATAGTTAGCTCAGCTAACTATAACAGGCGAATTTCTCTGGTTTTATATAAGTCAAATGTCCAACTAACTATAACGTCCCTGAAACCGATAGACGCTCCTCGGCCGCAGACTCAGACGTGGTTGGCACTGCAGCATTGGCGAGGAGGCTGGTGGGACCGCGCTGCGTCAGCAGCGAAGAGGCCACACGAGGTGAGAGCCGGTTGCTGGAGGGGTGGTTGCCCGGCTGAGGCCCCTGAAGGCGGCAGGAAATAGCGGCGAGTGAATCCAGGTGTGGGTGCATTTCCCGAATCGGGCCTGGCGCTGGAACACTGGACTCTCTGGGAGTGAGGCTGCGGCCTGGCGTAGAACCCAGCGGAGCAGAGCGGAAAGGAGGGAGCAGTGAAGGAGCGACGGGGCCCCAGTGCGACTGGAGGAAGCAGCAGACGGGGCGCAGGCTGTGTGGTTGCCTGCTGCGCGGTGCCAACGAGTGGAGACTGCGGAACGTGGCCCAGCCGCACGGAGGAGAGCACGGGCGCGCTGGCTTCGCGCGCTCTGGGGGCCTGTACAGCGCTAAGAAACGCAGAGAAGCGCGATGGGTAAGTCCGATAAATCCCAAACCAAGCTGACTTTTGAGCAGCGGCGCCCCAAAGCTCATACAGCCCCTCGCAGATGCACTCATGAACCCATACACCAAGTGAATCACCCACTCACACATCCATGCTGGTAGTCACCCCCCACCCACCCACACAGACGCTCCGGCACCCATACAGGTACTCAGACAACCAATCATTAACCCATATAGAAACTCATGTAGCTACTCACAAACCCATGCAACTACTTACACACCAACTGACAGACAGAAACAGTCAGTCATGCACCCACTAAGTCATCCATTCAGACACTTATACACCCATACACCCACACATTCTTCACCTTGGCGTATATATGTATATGTATATGTATATATATATATATATATATATATTCACTTAAAAAACCATAGGTTTCACACATGTTATAGTTAGCTGGACATTTCACTCATAAAAAACCAATGAAATTCCCCCGTTATAGTTACTGCAGGCAACTATAACTCACGCGACCGTAATCCTCTGCTGATGCTAATACTGTATTTAGACACTTATTTACCCATGTCTTCTTCCATTAATCTTTAGCTATACATATATTACAAATATTTATTTTTCAGAAAGACACATATGTCATCAGTGATGTAATATCTGACGTTATCAGCAGAGGATTGCGGTCGCGTGAGTTATAGTTGCCTGCAGTAACTATAACGGGGGAATTTCATTGGTTTTTTATGAGTGAAATGTCCAGCTAACTATAACATGTGTGAAACCTATGGTTTTTTAAGTGAATTTGCAAGGTTTTTTAAATGCTAATTCCTAACTATAACGTGTGTGAAACCTATGGTTTTTTCAGTGAATTTGTACGGTTTTTTAAATGCTAATTTATTTATGTATTATTTTTTTTATATATTTATTTTACAATAAACTACGTATTAAAAATTTGTTTTTGTTTTTTTTTTGGTTTTCACCCTGCGAAATTTTTTTTTTTTTTGTAAAAAAAATTTTTTTTTGTGTGTGTTTTTCAGGGTGCGCGCACTGTGCGCGCACCCCCGCGATTTTTAAAAAAAAAAATTTTTTTTTTTTCCCTTCGGGGTCCTTCAGGGACCCCCTGACAAAGGCTAGGGGGTCAGGAACTCTATACCCTGCCCCCTTTTCACGTTCGCCACCTTCCTTTTTCACTCTCGCACTGAAAACAAACAAAATGGCGGCCGACACTTCCTGATTTCGACCGATTCGAACGTTGACTAACATGTAACCACCAATCAGAATTACGCTCGCGCACGTTAGGGTGCTCGCACAGTGCTCGCACGGTGCGCGCACCCTGCGCGCATATAGATATATATATGCTTTTAAATGCTATTTTCTCCGGAAATACTGAACAGATTTACACCAGACCTGCAAAAGGCACTTCCTTGACCTTATGGCTACCTCTCTGCCAAATTTCATTAAATTCTGTTCAGCCGTTCGGGCTGTAGCTGTGTCTAAAGGTCCTATGGAAAAATGCATGGGAAAAACGCGTTTTGGGACCCCCCTTTTATCTCAGCCCCCGCTTGACGAATCCCCCCGAGACTTTCAGGGTAGGAGCGGAGCGTAGCGCCCCACCTATTTTGAAAAATTCGCGAGGATTCGTCGACCGGCGCCAAAGTTATTCAAAATAGAATGTTGCGGATTTCCTATGGAAACGTGGTCCTAACTATAACTACCTACTGGCGACCGCCAGTAGGTAATATATATATATATATATATATATATATATATATTATATAATGTTATATATATTCACTGAAAAAACCATAGGTTTCGGGACGTTATAGTTAGTTGGACATTTGACTTATATAAAACCAGAGAAATTCGCCTGTTATAGTTAGCTGAGCTAACTATAACTCGTGCCCCCACAATGCACTGCTGATGACGTCACATATTACATCACTCATGACATGGTCAGTGACATCACTCATGGCATTTCAAATGACATCACTGATGACATCACTGATGACATCATCCAGTGAATGTGTGTTTCTGTAAAGTTTAAATATGTTTTATAAATATATATATGCCAAGGTGTATTGAAGAATGAATGAGTGTATATGACTGAGGATGGATGATTAAGTACGTGTGTGACTGATTGTATAAGTGACTAATTAATTGTGTCTTGCTTAATGCATGTGTTAGCGACTGATATAGACATTCACACAGTTTAGGTTGTTAGTTGGTGTGTAAGCAGTTCCATGGTTTGGTTAGCAACTAAATGAAGATCTATATGAGCTATTCATTGCTTGTCTGAGTACCTGTATGAGTACCGGAGTGTCTGCGTGAGTGGGTGGGGGGTGGGACTCTCTGCATAGATGTGTGAGGGGCTAATTTACTAGGTATATGTGTTCAAGTCTGTATCTGTGAAGGTCTGTATGGCTGAGTGAGTGTGTGTATGAGTGTCTCGGTGAGTGAATGGATGCCTCAGTGGTACATGTGAGTAACTCCATATGTGAAAGCGTTACAACAAACAAATGATGGACGGAACGATGGATTTAACCCAGATCTCTTGACTGGGGGAGAATGTCTGCATTGTCAGCATTCCGTCCATCATTTGTTTGTTGTAACGCTGTTCGCCCTAAGTGGGATGGGTATTCCCAGACGTGGGACCCGTGCTCACTACGCCACTGGAGTCAAGCTATCCTGGCTGATGACGGCTGATAGCCAGAAACCGGTCCTAGGATGCTTGATTCCGGTCCAGGGAAGACATGGCTTGGCAGTTCGGGCTGGACTGTTCCCATGAGGCACAGGGTCAAGACTGATTTGCATAAGGCCATGTCTAAACTGGGGTGGTGTAGTGGGCAAAAGAACGATGGATTTAACCCAGATTTCTTGACTGGGGGAGAATGTCTGCATTGTCAGCATTCCGTCCATCATTTGTTTGTTGTAACGCTTTTCGCCCTAAGTGGGATGGGTATTCCCAGACGTGGGACCCGTGCTCACTACGCCACTGGAGTCAAGCTATCCTGGCTGATGACGGCTGATAGCCAGAAACCGGTCCTAGGATGCTTGATTCCGGTCCAGGGAAGACATGGCTTGGCAGTTCGGGCTGGACTGTTCCCATGAGGCACAGCTTCAAGACTGATTTGCATATGGCCATGTCTAAACTGGGGTGGTGTAGTGGGCAAAAGAACGATGGATTTAACCCAGATCTCTTGACTGGGGGAGAATGTCTGCATTGTCAGCATTCCGTCCATCATTTGTTTGTTGTAACGCTTTTCGCCCTAAGTGGGATGGGTATTCCCAGACGTGGGACCCGTGCTCACTACGCCACTGGAGTCAAGCTATCCTGGCTGATGACGGCTGATAGCCAGAAACCGGTCCTAGGATGCTTGATTCCGGTCCAGGGAAGACATGGTTTGACAGTTCGGGCTGGACTGTTCCCATGAGGCACAGGGTCAAGACTGATTTGCATATGGCCATGTCTAAACTGGGGTGGTGTAGTGGGCAAAAGAACGATGGATTTAACCCAGATCTCTTGACTGGGGCAGAATGTCTGCATTGTCAGCATTCCGTCCATCATTTGTTTGTTGTAACGCTTTTCGCCCTAAGTGGGATGGGTATTCCCAGACGTGGGACCCGTGCTCACTACGCCACTGGAGTCAAGCTATCCTGGCTGATGACGGCTGATAGCCAGAAACCGGTCCTAGGATGCTTGATTCTGGTCCAGGGAAGACATGGCTTGGCAGTTCGGGCTGGACTGTTCCCATGAGGCACAGGGTCAAGACCGATTTGCATAAGGCCATGTCTAAACTGGGGTGGTGTAGTGGGCAAAAGAACGATGGATTTAACCCAGATCTCTTGACTGGGGGAGAATGTCTGCATTGTCAGCATTCCGTCCATCATTTGTTTGTTGTAACGCTTTTCGCCCTAAGTGGGATGGGTATTCCCAGACGTGGGACCCGTGCTCACTACGCCACTGGAGTCAAGCTATCCTGGCTGATGACGGCTGATAGCCAGAAACCGGTCCTAGGATGCTTGATTCCGGTCCAGGGAAGACATGGCTTGGCAGTTCGGGCTGGACTGTTCCCATGAGGCACAGGGTCAAGACTGATTTGCATAAGGCCATGTCTAAACTGGGGTGGTGTAGTGGGCAAAAGAACGATGGATTTAACCCAGATTTCTTGACTGGGGGAGAATGTCTGCATTGTCAGCATTCCGTCCATCATTTGTTTGTTGTAACGCTTTTCGCCCTAAGTGGGATGGGTATTCCCAGACGTGGGACCCGTGCTCACTACGCCACTGGAGTCAAGCTATCCTGGCTGATGACGGCTGATAGCCAGAAACCGGTCCTAGGATGCTTGATTCCGGTCCAGGGAAGACATGGCTTGGCAGTTCGGGCTGGACTGTTCCCATGAGGCACAGCTTCAAGTCTGATTTGCATATGGCCATGTCTAAACTGGGGTGGTGTAGTGGGCAAAAGAACAATGGATTTAACCCAGATCTCTTGACTGGGGGAGAATGTCTGCATTGTCAGCATTCCGTCCATCATTTGTTTGTTGTAACGCTTTTCGCCCTAAGTGGGATGGGTATTCCCAGACGTGGGACCCGTGCTCACTACGCCACTGGAGTCAAGCTATCCTGGCTGATGACGGCTGATAGCCAGAAACCGGTCCTAGGATGCTTGATTCCGGTCCAGGGAAGACATGGCTTGACAGTTCGGGCTGGACTGTTCCCATGAGGCACAGGGTCAAGACTGATTTGCATATGGCCATGTCTAAACTGGGGTGGTGTAGTGGGCAAAAGAACGATGGATTTAACCCAGATCTCTTGACTGGGGCAGAATGTCTGCATTGTCAGCATTCCGTCCATCATTTGTTTGTTGTAACGCTTTTCGCCCTAAGTGGGATGGGTATTCCCAGACGTGGGACCCGTGCTCACTACGCCACTGGAGTCAAGCTATCCTGGCTGATGACGGCTGATAGCCAGAAACCGGTCCTAGGATGCTTGATTCCGGTCCAGGGAAGACATGGCTTGGCAGTTCGGGCTGGACTGTTCCCATGAGGCACAGGGTCAAGACTGATTTGCATAAGGCCATGTCTAAACTGGGGTGGTGTAGTGGGCAAAAGAACGATGGATTTAACCCAGATCTCTTGACTGGGGGAGAATGTCTGCATTGTCAGCATTCCGTCCATCATTTGTTTGTTGTAACGCTTTTCGCCCTAAGTGGGATGGGTATTCCCAGACGTGGGACCCGTGCTCACTACGCCACTGGAGTCAAGCTATCCTGGCTGATGACGGCTGATAGCCAGAAACCGGTCCTAGGATGCTTGATTCCGGTCCAGGGAAGACATGGCTTGGCAGTTCGGGCTGGACTGTTCCCATGAGGCACAGTGTCAAGACTGATTTGCATATGACCATGTCTAAACTGGGGTGGTGTAGTGGGCAAAAGAACGATGGATTTAACCCAGATCTCTTGACTGGGGGAGAATGTCTGCATTGTCAGCATTCCGTCCATCATTTGTTTGTTGTAACGCTTTTCGCCCTAAGTGGGATGGGTATTCCCAGACGTGGGACCCGTGCTCACTACGCCACTGGAGTCAAGCTATCCTGGCTGATGACGGCTGATAGCCAGAAACCGGTCCTAGGATGCTTGATTCCGGTCCAGGGAAGACATGGCTTGGCAGTTCGGGCTGGACTGTTCCCATGAGGCACAGGGTCAAGACTGATTTGCATATGGCCATGTCTAAACTGGGGTGGTGTAGTGGGCAAAAGAACGATGGATTTAACCCAGATCTCTTGACTGGGGGAGAATGTCTGCATTGTCAGCATTCCGTCCATCATTTGTTTGTTGTAACGCTTTTCACCCTAAGTGGGATGGGAATTCCCAGACGTGGGACCCGTGCTCACTACGCCACTGGAGTCAAGCTATCCTGGCTGATGACGGCTGATAGCCAGAAACCGGTCCTAGGATGCTTGATTCCGGTCCAGGGAAGACATGGCTTGGCAGTTCGGGCTGGACTGTTCCCATGAGGCACAGGGTCAAGACTGATTTGCATATGGCCATGTCTAAACTGGGGTGGTGTAGTGGGCAAAAGAACGATGGATTTAACCCAGATCTCTTGACTGGGGGAGAATGTCTGCATTGTCAGCATTCTGTCCATCATTTGTTTGTTGTTCACACGCTTTCAGGGCAGAGGTCAGGACGTACTGCTGGTTAACTGTTATGGGCCGAACTTTGATTGCCCGGAATTCTACACAGCGTTGGCAGGCACGATAGGGGACCACGGCGCGCGTAACGTGCTCTGGGGTGGTGACTTTAATGTTGTCCTGAATCCTGAGAAGGATAGAACGGGTGGACCGATGCGGGCGCAGTCGGCGTCTGCAAAGGCGATCACGCAAGAAATGCTCTGCTTAGATCTGGAGGATGTGTGGAGAACTCGTAACCCGGAACAAGGGGGCTTTACACACTACTCGGCGTACCACAGCTTGCACACGCGGATAGATTATTGGCTAGTGTCATCGTCTCTCCTTGCGCAGGTGCGAGATTGCGCGGTGCTCCCGCGCACACTCTCTGACCACTCGCCAGTGTTGATGTCCTTGGCTGCGCCCAGAAAGATGCCCCCGCCATTTCTTTGGCGATTCCCCCCATACTCGCTGCTAGACCCCCTCTTTAAGGAGGAGCTGGCGGAGGCGATTGAACAATTCTTCGACACCAATCTAGGCTCAGTGGACAACTTCCAGACTATCTGGGAGACCTTTAAGGTATATATCCGAGGAGTGGCGATGGCCAAACACTCGGGGGTGCTGCGAGACATTAGACGGCGGCTCACAATGCTGGAGCGCAAACTAGAGGCCCTGGAGACTAGACAGCGCGAAACAAATGGGGAGGGCATTCCTGAGGAGATAAAGTCACTACTGGCGGAATTTCACGAGACCGCTGACGCAGAGGTGCTGCATTTGGGAAAGTACGCTACTGCCAGGGTGTACGGGGAGGGTGATAGACCGGGATCGATATTAGCAAATCTGCTCAAAGCCCGTAGACGTCGATCCGTCGTCACCCAGGTCAGATCAGAGGAAGGTTTGCTCTTAACAGAAGAGGAAGACATAGTAGCGCGCTTTCAGTCGTACTACACCCAGCTGTATGATTCTCAGCAGACTGGTATGCAGGATGGCATAGGGGACTACCTAGACTATATTAAGCTGCCGTTTCTTACGAACGAGCACAGGGAATTTCTAGCCCTGCCGATTGAGAAGGATGAAATTCTAGAAGCCCTAGCAGGCATGAAAGCGCAAAGCGCCCCGGGAGCGGACGGCCTCACTGTTGCGTTCTACCGAGCCTTTATTGATCAGCTCCTCCCACACATATCGACGCTGTTCGATGACATGTGCTTTAAAGGGCACATGCCGCCATCTATGCGGGAGGCGCTCCTGGTTGCGATTCCAAAACCGGGTAAGCCGCTGGAGGAATGTAGTTCCTATAGGCCGTTATCGTTGCTGAACGTAGACGCTAAATTATACGCTGAAGTTTTGGCCACGCGCCTGGCCCTGCTCACCCAGGAACTTGTCGCCCCTGAACAGGCGGGGTTCGTGCCGGGCAGGAACCTCACGTACAATCTGCGGACGGTGTTCGGGGTCATGCAGCATGTGCGCCCCGATACGCGCGCATTAGCTGTCTTTCTTGACATGGAAAAGGCTTTTGACTCTGTAGAGTGGCCGTTCATGCAGCAGGTCCTGACAAGAATGGGGCTGGGCCCGGTTTTTCTGCAACTGATCGGGGTGCTGTATAGCGGCCCCACCACGAGACTACGGCTGGGAGATCGAGTCACGGACGCGATACCCATCTCGAGAGGGACGAGACAGGGTTGCCCCCTGTCGCCTCTCTTGTACGCGTTAGTGGCGGAGCCATTGGCGTGTGCTCTGCGTGAATATCATAGTTTAAGGGGAGTCAACTTTCCAACCTATAAGATAATGGTCTCTACATACGCGGATGATACTCTGCTATACGTCAGGGACCCAGAAAATAACCTGGCCCCTGTGTTGCGGGAGGTTGTTCAATTTGGGGCACTCTCGGGGCTGAAGGTTAACTGGAACAAGTCTATAGTGTTCCCGCTGATGCCGGTCACGGCCCCCTTTGACATGGAATATCCACTGCAGCGGTCGGACGACGCGGTCCGCTACCTGGGGATCCAGCTTCATATGGACCCGGAGGTAGTGCTGTCTGAAAATTATGGCAGGGCGATCAGTAAACTTGAAGATGATGTGGAGACTTGGATCAAGCTGCCTCTCTCGCTTATGGGACGCATATCCATCATGAAGATGGTGGTGCTCCCTAGGTTTCTGTTTTTGTTTGTAAACATCCCCATGGTACTGTCGCGTGCCTTCTTTGCGCGGCTGAAGGCGTCGTTGCTGAGGTTGGCGTGGGCGGGCAAGCAGGCACGAATCAGCTGGAGGGTCCTGACGCTCCCCTACCATATGGGTGGCCTGGGAGCGCCGGATATGGAACTGTACTACAGAGTGGCACAGGGGGCTCAGGCGCACAGCTGGATGCACCGAGACGGAGCTGTGCCGTACCTCAAGTTGGAGACTTTGTTCGCAGCACCGCTCCCCGCTGTCATATTTGAGCCCCCGGACCGCCGAACGGGGTTTTTACATTCCTTGAACTCAACCAGACACGCTTGGAACAGTATACTACAACGCACGTCGGGGGCGCAGCTTTACTCACCGGCAATGCCAATTGCCTGGGCGGTGTGGCTGTCCCCCTGCACGGAAGAGGGAGTGGTGCGGTCGCTTAGGGCGCTGGGTGTGCACACCATGGGAGACATGTTCGGGAACGGCGTGGTCAAGACGTGGGAGGAAGTGGCGGCATCGGAAGGGGGTGGCACGCAGTTGCAACGTTTCCAATACCATAGAGTCAGACATGCCTGGAGACAGTTGCTAGGGGACGACATGGCGGAACCAGCGGAGGTTCCGGAGTTGTCCTTCATAATTAAGAATAAAAGTCCACATCAGTTGATCTCTAAATTATACCGCACGGCGCAGTCGCAAAGGTCGCAGGAGTTAGCTAAGGCCAGACTGGCTTGGCAAAGAGATTTGGAAATTACAATAGACGACGCCATGTGGGTATACTGCTGCACGGGGATACGACGCATTTCCCTACATGGCAGACATCGGCTGGTACATTTCAAATTTCTAAACAGGTTTTATTATACTCCGGAGCGACTGCATCGATATGGCCTGCGAAAAGAGCTAGCGTGTGAAAGATGCAAGCACCCAACGGCAGACTTCATGCACTTGGCGTGGCGCTGCCCGGGTATATATAGCTACTGGGAGGCTGTCTATCGGCAGATAGCGGAAGTGGCGGAGGTGGAGTTGACTCCAGATCCGGCTGTGGCACTGTTGGGAAACTCCAGGGGGGTGCCAAGGGCGGCGCGGCGACTGGTAGATATGGGGATGCTGGTGGCGAAACGGCGAGTGGCGATGTGCTGGATGCGGGGCCCATTACCCACAGTGGCGCAGTGGAATCGTGATGTACTCTATTGTTGTACTCAGACAGAGAGGTTCAGTGAGCTGCTGCCGCCGCGCAGTTGGCCCAAATACTTTTGGGGATTGTACGCAGACTATATTGGCAGACGAGATAGGGAAGCGGAAAGCCCCCCGGGGTGTTCTGGCTCGGAGGCAGCTGAAAGAGAGGCCCCTGGGGAGGGCGCTAGCGGGGTGGAGGCTTAATAGCTGCACTGAAGGGACCAGATTAAAGGCGGTGAAGAGTTTCAGGGACGCTACTATGTGCCGGGATGCGGGTGGGCAGAGAGGGCAAACTGCTGAGACGGTGGCACCGACAGGAGACCTCCACTGTTTAAACTTGGTGGGTGGGATGGGAGGGCTGGGGGAGATTTCAGGGTGGGGGAAGGGGGTTTAGAGTTTATCGCCAAAGGTACGGAACTGTGAACAACAAGACACGGGCAAAACATGCTTAGACCTTGCTAAGGACAGGGGGTCGCTCCAAAGACAAGGATTCCAAGAGATGGTGGCTTTGAATACTGTAGGAACTGTGCCAGCGGCATACGGCGATGCCCGACCTCCGGGATGTGGGATAGCCGGTGCTGTTGGATTAACAACGGTGACACTGCAGCCGGCCCCAGGGTTGTAGGCGCAGAGCTTTGTCTGTGAATGTGCCTTTTTGCAGTTAATAAAAACATTAAAAAAAAAAAAAAAAAAAAAGTCTGTGGGCGTGCCTGCTAAGAACCTGGGGATATGGTTCGGTGACGACCTTCGCTTCTCGGTTCAAGTCAAGAAACTCACCGGTGTCTGTTTTGGCATTCTTAAATCTCTTAGAAGGTTTTCCCCCTATTTCCCAGGCATGCCAAGGAAACGGTCACTCGGTCACTTATTCTCTCTCGCTTGGATTATGCCAACGCCCTATATTGTGGTATCCCGGGATATCTGTTGAGTAAATTTCAAACTATACAAAATGCCACGGCCAGACTTCTATTTAACATCTCTAGAAGACCTAGCGTGAGACAGTATTTGCGTGACCTGCATTGGCTTCCGGTGGCCCAAAGAGTGCAATTTAAAGTTCTTACGGTGGCTCACAGAGCTCTGCATGGTTTGGGCCCTTTATACATCAGGAAGCGGTTCTGCTTCTATGTCCCCAGCAGAGCTCTGCGCTCAGCCACCCAACATCAGATGACCATTCCCCGATTTCGCAGGTCCCGGTTGGGAGGTCAGTCCATATCTGTCAAAGCCGCTCTGGCTTGGAATTCTCTCCCTCTAGAAATACGAAGTATTCAGGATTTTTGAACCTTCAAGAAACGGCTTAAAACTTTTCTTTTTAACTAGCTGATCTATGCATTCCACTCCCCAGGGTATTTGATAACTGCACGCGCCAGGACACTCTTGAGTAACTGAGCGCGCTATAAAACCCTTTATAACATATAACATAACATAAATGCCTCCCGCACTTTGTTTTTTAAAAACAATTTCGGTGTAACTTGCGACCCCTAAGTGAATCCTGCCAAAAATATTTAAAAGAAATGCTTTTTGGGCCCTTGGGGTTCCTTTGGGACCCCCTGAGCAGGCCTAGGGGGTCAGGGTGTTTCTACCCTGCCCCATTTTCTTGTTTTTTTAAATGTTTTTCTTGTGACTCGGTTCAACCGAGTCACAAGATGGCTGCCAACACTTCCTGGTTTGAAGTATTGTCAGCCAATCAGAGTCAAGCTCGTGATCGGGAGGGTTCGCGGATCCACCGCTGTCACCAGATACTAATATTTCCAAATATATGAATTTCTCAGGAACTTCTGAACAGATTTACACCATTTAAAAGAAAGAGTGCACTCTGGACCAAGAGCTACCTTTCTACTAAATTTGGTGTAATTCCGTTCAGCAGTTCGGGCTGTAGCTGCGACAGAATTTTCCTATGTAAATTAACATCGAGAAAACCAGTTTTGGGACCCCCTTTTAGTCTTGGCCCCCACTTGACGAATCACCCCGAAACTTTCAAGACAGGAGCTGATCAGAGCGCCCCATTAGTTATGACATTTCCGTGAAGATTTGTCAAACGGCGCCAAAGATATTGACAAATCAAAAAATGCTTTCCCTGTGGCAACTAGGTCCTAACTATAACTACTTACTGGCAACCGCCCTCTGGACCTCCATTATTGCACTTGGAAGAAATCGGAAGCGGAGAAGACGGCAGCGTGGGACGAGAATTGGAGGATCCTCGTTGAGCACGGGCAGAGAGCTACTCCGGTAAGAGCCGTGCTTTGGGGTGGACGGGAGTCGGACCGCTAAACGCTAACTCTCAGAGTGAGGAGGGGCAGACATCGATAGAGGCGGCGTGAGGGAACACACGTTTTTTTCAACAAGCATTACAAAATGAGCGATGATGAGTGCTCTTTGAGGGAGCAGGAGGAATTAAGATTATTCACTTAAATCAATATAGGAACCCATGACAAAGAGGGCTCTAGTGCTATAACCAGCCATATTAACACTGACATTGGTAAAACCTTGCAACAGCTGGAGAGACTGAAGAAAATAGAAATCTCCTGATGGTGGGAAGTAGCCTCATTAAGACAGTATGTTCAAGCAGGTTGGTGCCAAGGGATTTAAGGATAATGATTACGCCAACATATGAAACCCCTAACCCTGGGCTTCTCAAGGATTGGGCGGAAAATAGTGCAGAGAGCTCCGTGATTATGAATATGATCAAAATACTACTGAAATATGCTGAACGAGAAAGAACTGAAGTACTTACACATATTAAAGAAATTCAAGAGATCTTGGATAAGGAAACGGACCAGAACAGAATAATAAAATGTAAAAGTGACTTTAAAAATCGTCTGGATAAGTATGAAAAAAGAATGAAAGATAGAAAAGCAACTAAATTCTTAAGAGATCATCTGGGCTATGAGAATGGCCAAATTTATACATTTGCAAGACGCTTTGACACAGTAAGAAGGCAGCGGGTGCAAAATAGTGAAATAGCACGTAAAGATGTGTCGCAGAGAGAACAGAGCTCTGACACAGGATCTGAACAGGAGGATTCAGTAAGAAGAAAAACACCTGCCACAAGACTCAATGTGTCCACCGGGAAGGCCAATAATTTCGGCCCAAAATAGCTTGTTTGAAAATATTTCTAAATATTTATACTATTTTTTTAACCCCATAGAAAAAACTTTGCCATCATATCTGAAAGACTCATCCGATTTATGTAAACGTATTTACGATGTCAGATGGGAAAAGGAAATGGTTCTTGTAACGTTGGATGTATCTACACTGTATACCAGCATCAGACATCAAGATGGACTTAGAGCCACAGAATATTATTTACGGATGAAACCCATTAAATACACTGAACATAATGGCATGCTGCTAGATATGATGGAGGATTGTCTTACAAAGACATTTTTTCTGTTTGAAAATTAACTTTTTCAACAGGAACAAGGAAGGGCCATGGGTACCTGCTTCGCCCCCAGTTATGCCAATCTACATCAAGGCTGGTGGGAGGAGCAGGTGCTCAGGGGACCAACGCTTAATCAATGGACTGATAAGATTCTTTTATGGTTAAGATACATCAATGGTGTCTTTGTGCTGTGGCAGGGCACAGAGACAGAAGTAGATGAATTTATTAGTGATCTTGATGTGAATAACCTGAATTTGAACTTTGTGGGACACAAAAGTACAACATCAATTGACTTTTTAGATGTACGAGTAATGGTGGAGGGGGAGAAATTAGAGACAACTATTTTTAGGAAGAAGACGGCTGGGAAGACAATTTTACATGCCAAGAGTGCACACCCAACCCCCCTAATCAGAAGTATTCCCTTTTGTGAATTTTATAGAGCTAGGAGAGCCTGTAGCTCACAAAGGGAATATGAGAGAATTGAAAAGGAAATGAAAATCCGATTTTTACAGAGAGAATACTCACCCAAACTACTAGAAATAGCATTAAAAAAATCTAGATGTATAAAAAGAGAAAAGATACTTTTTAAACCATCCAATACAGATAAGAAGAGGAATAACAAAGAACAAAAAGTCACTCATAGATTTATCGCAACATACAACAAAGAACACTTAAAAGTACATCAAATTTTACAAAAGCATTGGCACTTTATTAGACATGATCCGATATTAGGACATCTGGTTGATAGGAATCCACAGATTACTTACAGAAAGTCTAAATCTTTGAGGGATTACCTAGTCAGAAGTGACAGTCTGCAAGTAAGACAACAACGTACCTGGTTACAATAAAAAGAAGGTTTTAAAAAATGTTTTAAGTGCAAGGCTTGTTTACATAGAGAAAATATTTCAACTTTTAAAACAGTTTTTATTAAAACTGTTAAAGTAAAAGGGTTTTTAACATGTAAATCAGATTTTGTTGTATATATTTTAAAGCGTCCATGCAATAAAATGTATGTAGGTAGCACAACTCTCCCGGTAAACAAATCCTACAGCATAGGTGAGCAATATTAAACAAGGATCATAGTTATCCCATAGCGAGACATTTTGAAAAAGAGCATTCCAGTGATCCAACAACAGTAAGATATAGCTGCATAGCACAGGCACCAAAGAGGAGGAGGGGTGGAAACAGGGAAAGAGAATTAAGGAAACTTGAAACATATCTCATCCTAGAGCTGGACAGTAGAGAACCGAATGGTTTTAACGTGGCTGAAGAGATGTATACCTGTCTTTATTAAGCTTCCTGTAGCCCATATAGAGCACTCATTAGAAGAGCAAGAACTACGTGTAAATAAAAAATCAATTGTACTCAGGGGACGATAGAGCACTTTTAAGCACATTGAACTGTAAGGAAATTGAATCTTGAATTAAACACTTTATATGATGTTATTTGCACTTTATATTAGCACTAAGTCACTTTTAGCACTTTTGCACTTTAGTAAGATCGTTAGAAAAGAGAAAATAACATTTAGAGCCTTTGTAAAAATATGAAAAGTCTGCACGATTAAGAGTAATAATATGGGGCACTTGCCCAGGAAACTCGAACTAAAATAAAGTAAGAACATAGATACAGATAAAATACTGTATTTGAAATAACGAATTTTAAAAGTTATATAAAGCTTTTACAGAGATACTGACTTTTAATTTTAAGTGATATCACTTATTGTAAAGCATGTTTTAAGATGGCGTCCATTATGTGTATTTGAGACTAATGCAATGGTACTAAGCAGTCCACTTTCTATGTCGATGTTTGTAAAGCACATAAAAATCAAAAAAGTCAAATGCTCACCATCGTGAACAAGGCTGCGTCTGGCAGCCGGAACACGTGGATGTTTTATCGCTCTGCATTGAAACAATAAAATAGCAGTGATACAGTCACAGGAGTGCCGGAGTCATCTTTCCAGTAAATCGAAGGTGTAACTGTTCAAATATATATATGTATATATATATATATATATATATATATATATATATATATATATATAAATTCGCTGAAAAAACCATAGGTTTTAGGGGCGTTATAGTTAGCTGGACATTTTCCTCGTACAAAACCCTAGAAATTCCCACGTTAACGTTAGTTCAGCTAAACTCTATAACTCGCGCCCCTCGCAATGCACTGCTGATGACGTCACATATTACATCACTCATGACATGGTCAGTGACATCACTGATGACATCACTGATGACATCTCAAGACATCACTGATGAAATTTCAAATGACATCACTGATGACATCACTGATGACGTCATCCAGTGAGTCTGTGTTTCTGTAAAGTTTTAATATGTTTAATATATATAGGGAAAGGCCTGTTGAAGAATGAGTGGGTGTACAAGTGTGTGAATGGATGATTTTCTAGGTGCGTGACTGACTCTATAAGTGAGTCATTAAATGTATCTTACTGCAGACTAGTGACTAAACTGTGTGAATGTCTGTATCTGTCTGTCTGTCTGTTGGTGTATAAGTGGCTGCATGGTTTTGTGAATAGCTATATGAGTGTCTATATGGGTTATTGATTGGTTGTCTGAGTATCTGTATGGGTGCCTGAGTGTTTGTGTGGGTAGGGTGTGTGTGACTCTGTGCATAGATGTGTGAGTGGGTGATTCTGTGGGTGCATGGTTTTAAGAGTGCAACTGTGATGGTCTGTATGGTTGGGTGAGTGTATGTATGGGTGTGTTAGTGATTGAATGTATATCTCAGTTGTACATGTGTCAGTAACTACATATGTGAAAGGCAGTGTATATGTGTGTAAGAGTATATAACTGGCTATATGTGAGAGTGTGTGATTGTGAGAGTGGCTGTATGGATGAGTGTGTGCTTGTATCAGTAGTTGTATAAGAGCGTCAGAATGTGGTAGTATTTTTATGAGTAAGTGAACTTGTGTGTGTATAACTGTATAGGTGAGTACATTGGAGTGTGATTAATTATTTGCATGACTGACTAGGTGTGTGAGTACGTCTATGGATGATTGGCGGTGTCTGAGTGTCTATAAAGGTGTATAATTGCATATGATAGTCCTGTACTGAGTGACTGTAATTATGTGTGACTGTACAGGTGAGTGAGTGGAGGTGTGTGTAGACCTAAGAGTCAATGAGTGGGTATGTAGTTATTGGTATTGGAGTATCTATGGTTTTGAGAATGGCCGTCTGAAATTTTGAGTCGGTGTATCAAAGGTTGTATTAGGGTGTGAGAAGATGCACTAATTTATCACATGGATGACGTCATCAGTGATGTCATCAGTGATGTTACTGACCATGTCATGAGTGATGTAATATGTGACGTCATCAACAGTGCATTGCGGGGGCGCGAGTTATAGTTAGCTAAACTAACTATAACGGGGGAATTTCTAGGGTTTTGTACGAGGGAAATGTCCAGCTAACTATAACACCCCTGAAACCTATGGTTTTTTCAGTGAATTTCTAAGGTTTTTTAAATGCCCATTCTGCTCGTTTTTACCTGTTTTAAACAACCAGCTTTAATCATTTCGCCGATTTTGCACATTTATTCATTTTAGGAGCAAGCAGCACGTTGTTCGTCGTCTTGTATTTTTAATTAGTTATATTCATGTACACTTGCCTATTTGCACATCTTAGTTTTATTTAAACTTGCGAGGTGTTCTAATTGGCATTGGGACGGAGTTGTGTGTTATACTCCGTGGCGGTGGCCATATTGGGAGGAGAGGGTCAGCGGTGCAGCTACCACGGGGATTCCCTGCCTCCTGACTTAAAAGGGGCGGATGTGGCGACCGCGCAGCGGACGCGCGCAGTGGGCGCGCCGCTGGTGCGCCGAAGGCGCGCCAGGGGCAAGCCCGTCTGCGCCCGACCGCGCCAGCTCCGTGCCTAGGGCCAGCCACGCTGACAGTCTTCCTCTCCCTCTAAGAGTAACGTGGACCAGATCACAGTTACTTGATCTAGGTAAGATCTGTTCGTTTCCCTCTATTTGCAATTTCCCTTTATCCAGCCCTTTTGTGCACAAATGTCACAATTGTTGTTTTTCCTTATGCCCTGACTGGAGTGGCATTACGAATCACGTAGTCGCTCCCAATCAGTCCTCCTTCATCAATACTTATTCCATGGGTCTGGTGAATTGCCGCTCGCTTCCCAGACACGCAAATGACATATGGCTTCTATTGTCTACCTCATCCTGGGATGTATTATTCCTAACTGAAACCTGGATCAAAGACTCCTCCACCCCAGATATTGCCCTTGCCATACCTTCTGGTTATAGCTTTATGGGATTAAGTCGAGAAGGCTCCAAAACAGGTGGTGGAATCGCGGTGATCCTAAAGAATCATCTGAAAATCACTTCGCGAAGAATTTTAAATATTATGCCCATCGAAGCCTCATATTTCTCAATTACAGACTCCTCATCTGCCATTTCCTCAGGTCTTTTGGTTTATAATCCACCGCACACTTCTCAACCCATTATACTTGAGCTGTTGGCAATTGCGGCTGACCTCTCCCTTAAACACCCCCACTTTTTGATACTGGAAGACTTCAACCTTCATGTTGATGTAAAGAGCTGCAATCACGCAACTCAACTTCTCGAATTTATGCAAAACATAAACATGAAGCAAAAAGTAATTGGCCCCACTCATATTGCAGGTCATACTCTTGACCTCATTTTCTCGAATTGCGAGAAATTAATAATTCATTTCCCCCTACCTTTGTTATGGTCTGACCACTTCTTAATACCTTTTGATCTACCTGTGACCCAACCTGTCAAACAAAATTCTATGATCAGAACTCAGGGCAGAAAATGGCACAAACTTACTCCTACTGCCCTGGCGCAGTACTATCATAACAATTTGACTTCCCTCCCGGACGATCTCAATGAAGCGGTGCTTATTCTAAATAGTGATTTAACGTCTGCAATTGATAAAGTCACGCCTTTACAAACTTTTACTTCTCGCAGACAAAAACCATCGGCCCCTTGGTTCACACCAGAGGGCACACAGAAGCATGTGCAAAAAGTTGGAACGACGATGGAGACAGGACTATGATCGAGGTGCCAAGGCCCTTTATCGTCAAGGCCTCAAAGAGTTCCGCAAACTTAAACGCGACTCCATGAGTACCTATTTTTCAAATTCCATTACCAAAGCAAAAAACTCGACCAAAGCCCTATTTAATATAGTGAAAGATTTCACTCATCCTAGTGCCCTATCCACTCCAGTTCCCATGTCCCAAGCACTGAGTGATAACCTATCAAACTTTTTTGCAGAAAAAATTGCAAACATCGCTGCATCTATTCTTCAGAATAGTTCTGGCTTCACTGAAGATCCCGCCCCCAACAGCAAGCAGACTTTCACGGCATTCCAACCTCTTACCAAAGAGCTCGCCTTGAAGGTATTTTTGGAATGTAAATCGGGCTCCCCTTTGGACCCTGCCCCGGCCTTTATTATGAATGAAGCGGCTCCCCTAATGATTGACCCCTTACTTGACATCTGGAATTCTTCTCTATTAACCGGAGTTGTTCCTTCCGTTTGGAAACACGCAGTCCTTATTCCTATCCAGAAAAAACCCGGCTTGGATCACACTTGTTTAAATAATTATCGACCGATATCACTTTTACCCAAACCGGCAAAAGTTCTTGAAAAAATCGTCCAAAAACAATTGTCCCACCATTTGGAATCTAACTCTCTACTTCACGATACCCAATCTGGCTTCAGACCAGACTACAGTACTGAGTCAGCTCTACTTGAGGTATCTGAGTCGATTCGAGAATGCACGGATAGGGGAGAGGAGGCCATGATGGTACTCCTCGACCTGTCCGCGGCATTTGACACCATTTCCCATGACAAACTCTTAACTCGCCTGCAAGAAGTAGGCATTGGTGGTGCACCTCTATCATGGGTAAAATCTTTTCTTACTAACAGAGTACAACAAGTGATGCTGGGTTCCTTTTTCTCCTCAAAAAAACCTCTGATTTGGGGTGTGCCGCAGGGCTCTGCCCTCAGCCCGCTCCTTTTTAATGTTTATCTCAAACCTCTGGCAAATGTAGTTGAATCCTGTGGCGTCCTTTTTACGCGGATGACACCCAATTGGTGTTCTCCTTTAAAGACCACACTGAAAAAGCATTTACCAGCTTCCGCCTTTGTATGCTTAACATCGCCTCTTGGATGTCTGCCAATAATCTTAAGCTTAATACAGATAAGACTGAAGTCTTATTTTTTAATCAAAAATCTCCCTTACCCTCCAATTTCTGGTGGCCGACTGTACTTAATCCCCCCCCGGAACCGGTTCTAGCCGCCCGTAACTTAGGATTTCAATTTGATACCTCCCTCTCCTGTAAGATTCAAATCAATAAAGTTACCTCAGCCTGTTTCGGGAAGCTACGTATGATAAAAAAAATCATTCCCTACTTACCGTTGGATTCCCGTAAAACTGTAGTCCATGCCCTTATCACTGCACATCTAGACTACGCCAACAGTTTGTACGTAGGTGCTCCTACTTACCTCATTAATCAATTACAAAAAGTTCAGAATGCTTCAGCCAGGCTAATTTGCAATATCCCTTATCGCCATTCCATTTCTCCCCATCTGGTTGCACTTCACTGGCTCCCAGTAAAATTACGCATTCAATTCAAAGTTCTAACTCTAGCCTTTAGAGCCCTCTCGGATAGAGGCCCCTTTTACCTTCATCGCAGATTGCGATTTTCACAATCATCACGAAACCTCAGGTCCAATCATCTCCGTTTTATGATTTGCCCTCGTTTTCGTCTTACACGTACAGGAGGAAGGTCCCTGGCAGTAGCCACCTCCAAACTATGGAATCAGCTTCCCATAGAACTAAGATTTTTGACGTCAGAACCCCTATTTCGGAAAAAACTAAAAACCTGGCTTTTTTCCCTTCTTCTGATTTAACTTACCTTCCTCTTTAACTCCCCTGATCCTTCTGCAACAATGTTTTAGCGCAATGACACCTCCGTTGGAGGTAGCCGAGCGCTCTATAAAATACTAAATAAATAAATAAATAAATAAATTCCTAACTATAACGTGCATGAAACCTATGGTTCTTTCAGTGAATGTCAAAGGTTTTTTAAATGCTAATTCCTATCTATAATTTATCACTAAAGCTATGATGTTTAATGATTTTCATTGGATTTCTAAATTTTTCTATTTCAGTCTGTCAATTCCATTAATTATGTTTTTTTTATTTTTTTTTCTCACCTTTCTTTAACGTATTTTTTCAATTAATTCTTTTAAAAATTAAAAAATATTATTTGTTTTTATTGTGTTTTTAAAAAAAAATTGTTAATGTTTTAAAATATATTTTTATATTTAAAAAAATATTTTTTAAACTATATTTTCAAAGCGTTATTTTTTATTTATTTTTTCCATTTTTGGGGGATCTGCACACCCTATGCGCACCCTTCACGACCCGTACGCAAAAGCATCCACGTACGGTAAGCGTTGGCTACGTGTTTAGTGTGCGATTACAATCCAACCGGTGCGCGACTCCAAGCCTATACGTGACACGTACGATGCACGTTACGCGACGCTTGCGCGCTTCCGCGATGCTTCATGTGCGTGCAAGACGCGGTGAGTGCGTGAATCCCATGAAATATTTTACATTTAAAAAAACATATATATATCTATTTTATGTGAATATTAATTGAAGACAAACTGTAAACTACTCATAAAAGTAATATATTTTTACATTTAATCCTATATTATTTTTTAATTCAATATTGCGGATGCGCGCTGGGTGCATGCTGCGTAAGCGCACGGTGTGCAGATCCCATGTGACCTGAAAAAAAGAGATTTGATTGGTTCATTACACTTCCTGTTCCAACTATTGAAAGACCCCACCCCTTTCAATCATTCTTCATTGACCTTCTTTGGAGGAGCATCTCTTTGTAGAGAAGAAGCTTTTTTGACTAGGTTTTAACTTCGCTCAAACTTTTTTCTAACCAAACAATGGCTTCAGGGCATCAGGCATCTCCTGGATCTCCTCATTCATCTGAGGATGAATTTTTGGAAGAGCCATCACGCACTCCATGTTTTTCATCTGTGCTGTGGAAATTTTTCACATATCCAGAGGGGCAAACAAAGACCAATGCCACCTTGGTGACCTGCAAGATCTGCCAGAGAGTGCTGTCTCGTGGGGATCCAAACAAGAAATATTCATGCGGAACAGCGAGCATGATGAAGCATCTGAGGACCCTTCATGCAGTAAATCTTGCTCGGGAGGAATGCCGAAGGATGAGAGTCGTTCCTGCTCCTACGGATTCATCACAGCCAAACACTTCAAGAGTGCATCCTTCTGCACAAAATTTGGACATCCGTCCGCAGTTCCAATTTTTGAAAGTGCTCTGCATAAAATGCAATGCTACTTTATGCTACGGGGAGCAGTCTATTGATCTGATCTACCGCAAGCAAGAAAGTCACCATTGCTAGTTTTTTTTCCCTGAAGTTCATTGTTTTGTTCCTCCAGTTCTATTTTTTCCTTTTTTTAAAAAAAAAGAAAATCCCCCAAAATTTAAAAATTGTTCAGAAAAAACAAAAAAAAATATATAAAAGAAAAAAGAAGAAAAAAAAAAGTTCTTCTAAGAACTAACTTTCCTTGTTTAAAAAAAGAGCTATATACTTGTTTGTTGGTGTGTGAAAGTTTAGATGAATGTATGTGCAGAACGTAATTGACTGAATGAATGCATTAATAGCGTATGGTGAATGTAATAGTGCAGAACTATGAGGAAGTGCTGCAGCATCACACAGTAACCTCTTTAACTGCAGTGTGCTGTAGTACTTCCGAAGCACAGGGATGCAACATATGTACATAAATATGTTGCACATCTATGCTTTTCTCTGCACGGCTGCTTAAATTGCAGCCATGTGGTGACACAGGCACCCTTGCGCCATAGTGGAAGGATATCTGTGTCATGTGCTGTTTGTTTTGGTGCAGAAAGACACACCTTCCTGCACAAAAACAATCAATAAACGCACCTTTTTCCTTCAATGTATGCTGAACATTTTAGCATGCATTGAAGATTTAAAAATGAGGAGAAAAGAAAACAATTCTCCTTGTTGTGCTTTCGTACACCAATTAGAGAATGGTGCAGCATTCACACACATATTGAGATTTATGATTCCTGATTAATCTGGAGCTGTGTCTTGTTCTATGAGTATTCAGGGCAATCATGCACAACAACACTTATAGAACAACCTTTCAACGCAAAGTGGTGTGTATGATGAGGTTGTATTTACATGGTGTAGAAAAAGTACACAGAGAGCCTTTTCCTCTCTTTGTAAATATGAAAGAGAGTCTTGCGCAATAACTATGTTACAAAAAGTGACATATTTCTGTTTTAAAATTGCTTTCGAATGATAGAAGGTAAGCACTGAGTTTTGTGTGCAAAGATGCTCAAACAAGAATGATTGAAATGATTGCGGTCCTTCGATAGGTACAATGGGAAATATTGTGAACCACTCAAATCTGTTTTTTTGCAGCTCACATAATATCCGGTAACAGAGAGATTTCAAAACTACATCGGTATAAATAGACTGTTTTTAAAAAGTTGTTCAATCTTTGTAGATTCTTGCAGATCTGCCCATTCTGCATATTTATACTTAGTTAAACTTACCTTCACAGTAATAGAAATTAAAAATGGTATACATTTTTTTCAGATTTTGTTTGCAATAAAAATTGATGTAAACTGCTTAGTTTAGAATTAGGATCTGTAAAGAAAAGAAAAAATAGTTATAACATGTAATACATTTTTTACAACACAGCATAATTTCAACAAAGTAATTTGTTTGCCTTTTTTGCTGTTCTCAGAATATATTGAATTTCACTAGAAATAGTGATTTCAATCGTACTCATCACTTAACAGCGGGCAAAAAAAAATAATCAAAAAGATTGTTTAAAAAAACCCAACATGCTATTCTCAATAAAATACCACAAGATACAAATCACACATATATGAAATGCTTATGGCTAACAACATTTTATAAGTTTAACTTATAAAAACTGTAAATGTTGTCGCTTAAAAATATTCACCGAGTCAAGGAGCACAAAAAAGTCCATAATTCAAACATATACATTTCCTTGAGGCCAAATGGTATTTGTGCACTCCTTTTTATGTAAATTGTCCAATGGTAGTCCTATTAAATTATAATAATACATTTCTCAGAGAGTGAATTATCTTCCTAAAACTTTGACTTTAAAAATATTAGGTAGGAATTTGGTAATTCCCTAGGCAAACGTTGTTTGAAAACCAACTGGGAATCATTACAAAGTGTCCAGCCTTTCTCACATTTTAGATAGGCAGTGTAATGTCCAGATGTGGTGGAAGGACCATCATGGAAAATGATTGCAATTGCTACAAAAGGCCTTCCTGATATTGATACTTGTGTTGCTACAAACTGCTTTATTAAAGTATCCAATTTTCTTCCATCAGCTGTACAACATTGCATCATTAAAATTATGTATTGTCCATATTTTGTTAAAAATAATGTGGATAACATTTCTGATTTACATTGGCTACACTCCATGTTTTGATTTGCACCTTTAACTAATTTATTGAAAGACACTGATTTACAGTCTGGTAATGTTAAATACAGAAATCTTTCAGTGTCTACATTAGTGGAACATGTATACATGCAATTTTCACAATGATGTTCCCATTTGTAAGAAAGGCCAAAAATATTTTCTATTTCTACACCTTCATTTTCAAAAATGGGAAGCATATACATAAAACATTCCTGAGCATCTTGTTGGATATTTTGTGTAAATTGTGTAGAACCAGAACACACATCCAAAAGATTACGAACATCTGAAACAGATTGTATTTTACTTGTATCTGTTGTCAATTTTTCAAAAAGAGAATGCAACAGAGAACAAAATCTTTCTTGCCGATTCTGCATAATTTGGTCTTGCAAACCTTCAAGATAAAAAACAACATTGACCACTACATTAGCATAGCAGTTGACACCTGAACTATTTTCAAACTGATAACCAACAACCTCTTCAACAGTGTCCAATTTCTTTTTACTTGCAATCACAACATTATCTTGTTCTATTCCCTTCTCGACACCTTCAGAACAGATATTGTCAAACCTTCTTTTTCGACCAATCACACGCTTTTCAAATACAGGATATTGACCTAAATTTGGAGCATACACCCTTCTTAACCTATTATACTCTTTTACACAGTTTGCATCTGCAGTAAACTTTGTCTCATCAAAATCAATCAAAAACAAACCAGATAATGTTCTGACTCGCGACAAAGCAACATATGCCATACGCTCTTTAAATTCAGTAGATCCAATGTTCACCAATGCACTGTCTACACTTAATCCTTGAGATTTATGAATAGTCACTGCATATCCCAGAGAAAATGGAAATTATTTCCTACGGACATATAAATCTTTAACAAGCAAAAAACGAACTGAACAACGACCAATTTCTTGAACATCTTCAATCTGATCAAATTTAATTTTTAAAAATTCAATTCCTTCTTTTTTCTTATAATTAACAAAATCCACCACTTTACCCATTGCGCCATTAACTAACCCTTTTTCTACATCCAGATTACGCCTTAAAATTACCCGCCAGTTTATATACGCATATAGTGTCTTTTCTAAACCAGCTGTTTTAGATCTTTTTTTTTCTAAAGAATCTAGTTTTGTTTTCAACTTTCCCATCAAAATAATAGTGATTCCTTCATGCTCTGTTTTATCGATGGCTTCAATTTTTATAATTTCTTCATTTTCCAGTTTCAGTAGTTCTTCGTTGAATATGGAACACTCGCGCAGTGTTGGCATTAAACAGATCACTGATTTATTTTCAGCAATTTTCATGTACACTTTTGCAGGAACTACATTTTCATTTGGAAAGACATTGCAAAGTAATTGACTTTCCAAAGCTTGTTTGCCATGTTTTGTAAGAATTCCAATTCTTATATCTTGAATAATACTTCATACCATATTCAGCATCATTTGCCTGTCGCATATTTGTTGTCAGTTCTTTGTATTCAAAATTAGTCCAAATGTTCACATTACCAACACAACCAAGAGACTTTCTGGTATCTTCATGTGCAAGTGTTTTAAATACCGGTTGTCCTTTTACCGGAGTCAGTTGCAATAGATCTCCAAAAACTATGACGTGTTTTCCTCCAAATAACACGTCATACTCTGTTTTAAGAATTTGCTGCATTCTTAAATGCACAAAGGCAAGCATCAAGTTTGAGACCATGCTCACCTCATCAATAATGAGAAGTTTCATTTTCTTCAAGACTCTTGAAACTTCACAACAAGCTTCTCCAGATAGCTTGTGGTATTCCAATTTGATCTCATGCTCTACTGGTAGCATTAGTAAACGATGTAAAGTAATTCCTTTAATGTTATGTGCTGCCAACCCAGTTGGAGCAGTGACAACACAAGACAAATGTGACTCAGTTGTTTTTTGCAGATAACTTGTAATTACTTTAATTAAGAAACTTTTTCCTGTTCCAGCTTGACCACTCACATACATTCGGATAGGTTGAAATGATGTACATGAGCGCCCTTTCTTTTCATGAAGTAATCCATGGTCAATGTGCTCTTTCACTTGTTGATATATTTTTTTCTGTTCAACATTATGGTGCCGATTAGGATCCTGGAAAAACCGGGTATGAACCGTCGGTCGGAGCGTTTTCTCCGTCCGACTCGTACCCGGGACAAAAACATTACAAACATGGAAGTACGATTCGCACGGAAACACCATTTCCGTACGAGTCGTACAAAACACCGACCGACCAAAATATACATACGAATGTGATCCGGGAATGCTCAGACGTGACGTCGGGACGCTTTCAGGCAGCGTTTCACGACCCAGGAAGTACGAATCGAACCGACAGCAGTCCGGACGGCAATATTTTTACGGCACCCAAAAAGTGCCGGAAAAGCGAAGTACGCCGCGAAACGACCAGATTAGGGGGCCCGGTACGTGCCGTACCCCCCCCCAGCCCCCGTGAGTACGCGCCGAACCCCCGTGTATATACACCCGTGTACGTACGAGTCGAATCCCCTCCCGTGTATGTACACCCGTGTACGTACGAGTCATACCCCCACCCGTGTACGTACCACACCGTACATACACGGGTGGGGGTACGACTCGTACGTACACGGGTATACATACACGGGTGGGGGTATGACTCGTACGTACACGGGTGTACATACATGGGTGGGGGTTCGACTCGTACGTACACGGGTGTACATACACGGGTGGGGGTGTACATACACGGGTGTACATACACGGGTGGGGGTGTACATACACGGGTGGGGATACGACTCGTATGTACATGGGTGTACATACACGGATGGGGGTTCGACTCGTACGTACACGGGTGTACATACATGGGGGGGTTTGGCGCATACTCATGGGGGCTGGGGGGGTGTTCGGCGCGTAGGCGGGCTCATGTCTCCATGGTTGCTATGGGAGTTCGGTCCGTACGGCGCATTTTCCATACGGTTGTAACATCGGACGCACGGGATGGATCGTACTTGCGCGGTCGGACTTCACTTTTCACATTTGTATGGTAAATCGTCCGAGGACGTGTCGGACACATTTTCCGACCCGAGGACGTGTGGGGAATTATTCCCAATGCGATTCGTATGGACTTTTTCCCATGCGAATCGTACTTGGCAGTTTGTACGGCACTTGTACGATTCGTACGGTAAAAAGACCGGATACGAGTCGTACAGGGAAATTGTTTCCAGGATCCTAATCGGCACCTTAGTTGTTCTTCCAAGTTTCCTAACTGTATTACATCTTCTTGAGCTTGATACATTGCTGTTTCCACCTCATTCATGGCAGTTGCTGCTTCATTTTCTACAATTGGTTGTCCAAGTGGATCTTGACTCAGTGCAGCAGAACTTTGACTGTCTTGAGAACTGTCTCTAGCAATCTCAGCTGCAATTGTAGCTTCTTGATCAATTTCATCATTCAACACTTTCACAAAATTTGCAAAAGCACTGCATTGTATGCTATCTTTACAAGCATTAAATGAATCTTCATAGCTCTGAAAATCTCCAAGTATTTCCAGTTCTGAACGCCATGGTTTGAACATTTGCAAAAGGGCTAAATAGTAAAATTCCCTTTTATCAGCAGTGTCGTAACTCAGTTTCCTGTGATTAATTTCCTTTCCTTTGTTTCACCAGACATCCTTCAGAACCAATCACTGCATATTTTCCATCATTGATGTTCTCTGTAGTATTCCGTTTAAAAGTGTAGTTTTGCAGCACTTCATAGAGACACATGTTCTCAAGATGATGACTTCTGTTTGGGTAATATGTGTCCAACATATTCGTTTTCAAAATATCTGTACTTTCTGGTTCTTTTTCTGCTAAATATTCAATTTCTTGAACAGATTTCAGTACCCGATTTCGCATTCCTGCAAGACCTAGACTCATCCAAATGATTCTTCTACTTTTGGAATATAGACTTGCAGATAATAACCGATCTGAACATTCTTATGCTCCAATTTCACGATGCGATAACATCTTCAAACTGAAACTGTATAATTTCTTACTTAGAGTCTTCTCGTGAGAAATCTCTTCCCAAATTTCTTTCAATTCCGTCTTTTCTGATTTAGTAATGTAGATATCGTGCAACAGCAATGGAATCGTCCGCAACATTCTGAGTATCCATGTTAGCATTCCACATGGATAAAATAACTGGATTGTAGTCATTTGTGTATTTTGATTCTTCACTTCTTCTTAAGTTGTAGGTATTTTTCGGAGACTTTCTTGTGATGGTATGTCGCATAGCTGACATAAAACTGTTCACTCTTCCTTTGGATAATACAGGACGTGGAAATCCAAAACGACATTTTGTATAGAACTTATCCTTTAACTTGTACTTCCGTCGACAGTATTTTCCACATCGATGGCTTTGGAATCGTAAGAGTTGTTGTTTTAAGATTTTATGTTCTCTTTTATTGGGTCAGCACATGTGGCATAATCTTCAATGAAAGACAAAACAGTTTCATCTGAATCTGTTCCAAATTTGGGGGCGTCCTTGATCCATAACAACATATGCATATGAGGAGCACCTCTTGCTTGATACTCCTTTCTCCAAAAGAAATCCACAACTTCTCCAAGAGGAGGATTCTTTTTATTGCAGATGAAAGACATCATAGCTTCAAATCTATGATTGAAAATATCTGCATACATTAACAGGATCCAATGAGCACAATTCTCCAGGTGTCTTGTATTCAATATTTTTTATATTGGAATTTGCCTCTCGAAGAAATTCAAGTAAATTATCCCAAGCATACTCAGCACAGCTTAGTGTAACAAACCATGTAGGAGTTCCCAAGTTCCGTAGCATACAATTCAGTTCTCCATGACGACGGTACCAATATTCATTAGTCCCACGCTGACATGCCATCAGATTAATCAACTGAGATTCTAAATGATCATCTCTCTGATGCACTTTATCCATAAAATCCTTTGCAGTTACATTTTGCAGATGCATTCCAGTTTTTAAAATGTGATTTACTGCATATGAAAGTCCAGACAAGTCACTTTCAAACAGAAGATGAAACATATAAGGGATACATTGTTGAAATCTTGGATCTTCTGCATATAATCTTGTTGTCCGATATTCAGATGCAGGACGTTCATCATATCGTCCACCTTTTCCTGTTGGAAACAACTGCGGGAAACAATGAGCTTCCAAACTCTCTTCCCATACACTCATGGGACTTCCTGTTGCTTTTTTCATTTGGAACAACTCAATCATATTCCCCATCACCTCTTTGGAATGAAGTGGATGTACACTTTAATGTTCATAGATTTCTTCACATCTGGACATGTCCACTTTTTCAATTTGTCCACTTAATGTTTCAGTATATTCTGCTAAATCTATTTCTTCTTCTCCTACAGACACATTTCAATAGCACTCATTATTTTTTTTACAGATACAATGATGCCTTTTGCACTTTTCTAACATCCACTAACTCTTGCCAGATTTTCTTATTCTTAGTATTAACTAGAATGACTAGTGGCTCATTTTCTGCATGGTCTACACCAATAGTTTCAATATTTTTCCTTAAATCTAACGGTAAATGCACAACTCTTCCTTTCAATCCACTTTGCAACTCTGATGGATGTAATTTACCTGTTTTAGGCTCCATACGAACAATAGCCTGAAATGGGTGAACACATTGAATGAGAATAGACTCATACGTATTTAAATCTATCAGCTCTGGAGGAATAGCAACGAACTCTAGATTATTATGAACAGCTCTAGCAGGCATTTTATTCTCATCTAATTTGTTATACCAATATTTGAAAAGACGCTGCTCAGATCCCAAATCAAAACAATCCTCTACCAACAAATAAGTTGCAAATTCCATCCACTTATCATTATCTTCTATTTCACTTTTTAAATACAGATTGACACCCCTAGTCTGATTTTTATAGTGAGTTCGCCGACAACAAATACAAGAAACATTTGGTCTTTCACCTGAAATTACCTTAAACTTTGCGATTTCATCCTCAACATTTTTTGTAATTACGGGTTCTACATTGTCTTCAACATTTTGTTCTACTAATGTGTCAGTTTCTGCACTCTCTTTCTCAGGACCAAAGTAACAAAACTCAATATCATCACAAACCTTCTTCACATCTGATACTGAGCCACGCAAAAGAGCACTGTTCAACTCATTTAACTTTAGTGCTGGACTTTTCTCATAATACAATCTTCTCACTAACTTCCGCATTTGAGTATGATGTACTGCCAGCATCCTGAAATGGTGAAAAATACTTTCACAAACTTTCCTAGAAAGACAAGCCAGAGAATGACCTTGCAAACCAGTATTTTTTCTCACTCTGCAAGGGTCTAGTCCTTGCAACACCTTAATCTTTTGTTTAACACTTTTTTTTACTATATGCTCGTAAAATACTACATAATTTATCAATAGATTCCTGTCGTATACTACAAATAATACTGCAATCCCAAGTATACAGAGGGTGTTCAGGACGTCTCCCTAGAACTTCATCAGCTATCACTTCTTCTGCATTTCTTTCAACCATTTTCTCTTTCTCAATTGGACAACCATCTCTAACTTCATAACCTCTACAACTGGTATCAACTGCAAACAGTAATTTTTTGCTCTGTAAATAACTCTCTTCATTAAAGAAAGGCTCTGAACTGGAACTGTGTTTCCATTCTCCCAAAAAAACATCACAACATTTTTTTCTATTAATTACTCTTTTCCTCCTACTTTTGGCCTGCAAGAAATGGATTGGTTTATCTAGTGATCGAATTCTGTTTAATACTAAAATGAATAGTTTCCTTTTTACTTCAAAAGCCTTTTCAACAAAGTTTTCAATATGCTTCTTCTTTTTATAAAATAGAGCTCTCTTTTTAAATTTCTTCACATCTTTCAGCAAATTATGTACTACTCTCTTGTAAAATATTTTTTTGCGTAATTCCTTATACTGATTTTGCCTTCTTTTAGCATACTTTGGGGCCGATTCCAATCCTGGAAAAAGGCTGTACGAATCGTTGTATGGAGCGTACTCTCCGTGCGACTCGTACCCGGTAAACTTTTCTTACAACCTAGGAAGTACGATTCGTACAGAAAGCCGTTTTCCGTACGAATCGTACAAAAGACCATACGGGTAAAAAAAAACAACGATTCTGATCCGGAACAGCTTGTACGCGACGTCTGGACGTATTTAAGCAGCGGTTTCTGGCCCAGCAAGTACGAATCGTCCCTACGGCACTCCACACGGCTCTTTTCTTACGGGAGCCAAACACAGCCGGAAAAGCAGAGTCCTACGCGAACCGCTACGCAACGGAGCCCCGGTACGCGACGTACATGAACCCCATCGTACGTGTCATCCCGGTCCTCTTAGCCTACGACCTGGTTCACCGGACCCGACACACACGCCGCAGAAGGTGAGAACAACACCCAGGGGCCAGGGTGGGGGTGAGGGGCAGGAAACATACCCCATACCCAAAACCAAACCTACAATATGGAGGCCATACATTACCACCAGGGTCTGGTCACTTGGGGGGGCGTGTCCAGCAACCCTTCATACCGCAACAACGGAAGTGGACGTGTACGGTGCATTGCACACGTACCCCTATGGCACCATTAGAATAGTGTTACAGACCGTACACACGCAATGAATGTGTGGATACGGTGTGTTGCACACGTACTCCTACGGCACCAGTACAATAGTGATACCGACCGTACACATGCAATGAATACGTGGGTACGGTGCGTTGCTCACATACCCCTACGGCACCAGTAGAACAGTGATACGAACCGTGCACACGCAATGAATGCGTGGGTACGGTGCGTTCCACACGTACTCCTATGGCACCAGTTGTACGGTGCGTTTCCCACGTACCCCTACGGCACCAGTTGTACAGTGCGTTTCACACGTACCCCTACGGCACCAGTAGAACAGTGATACGGACCGTACACATGCAATGAATGCGTGGGTACGGTGCGTTGCACACGTACTCCTACGGCACCAGTATTACGGTGCGTTTAAAACGTACCCCTACGGCACCAGTTGTACCGTGCGTTTCACATATATCCCTATGGCGCCAGTAGAACAGTGATACGGACCGTACACACGCAATGAATTCGTGGGTACGGTACGTTGCACACGTACTCCTACGACACCAATAGAATAGTGATACGGACCGTACACATGCAATGAATGTGTGAGTACGGTACGTTGCACACGTACTCCTACGGCACCAGTAGAATAGTGATACGGACCGTACACACGCAATGAATGCGTGGGTATGGTGCATTGCACACGTACTCCTACGGCACTAGTAGAACAGTGATACGGACCGTACACACGCAATGAATGCGTGGGTACGGTGCGTTGCACACGTACTCCTACGGCACCAGTTGTACGGTGCGTTTCACACGTACCCCTAAGGCACCAGTAGTACAGTGCGTTTCACACGTACCCCTACGGCACCAGTAGAACAGTGATACGGACCGTACACACGCAATGAATGCGTGGGTACGGTGCGTTGCACATGTACTCTTACGGCACCAGTAGAATAGTGATACGGACCGTACACACGCAATGAATGCGTGGGCACGGTGTGTTTCACCCGTACACCGTTACGGCACCAGTACATTTGGGATACGAGGCGTACACACGCCAGGAATGTGGGGTTACGGTCTGGCCCTGCATGTTACCTTCATATTGGTGTGTGTGTAGGTCCAGGCCAGCAGTGTACTGCTCCAAGGGGGTGAGTGGGTGGGTGCAGAGGATTGCCAGCAGTGGCCAGCCATATGGGGGTGGATGCAGATGAATACCAGCAGTGTCCAGACATATGGGGGTGGGTGCAGAGGACTCCCAGCAGTGGACAGAGACATGGGTGGGTGCAGAGGACTCCCAGCAGTGGTCAGCCATATAGAGGTGGCTGTAGATGAATACTCGCAGTGTCCAGCCATATGGGGTGGCTGCAGATGAATACCAGCAGTGGACACACATATAGGGGTGGGAGCAGATGAATACCAGTAGTGTCCAGACATATGGGGGTGGGTGCAGAGGACTCCCAGCAGTGGACAGAGACATGGGGGTGGGTGCAGAGGACACCCAGCAGTGGTCAGCCATATAGGGGTGGCTGTAGATGAATACCCGCAGTGTCCAGCCATATGGGGGTGGCTGCAGATGAATACCAGCAGTGGACACACATATAGGGGTGGGTGCAGATGAATACCAGCAGTGGCCTGCAATATGAGGGGTGGGTGCGGAGGACTCCCAGCAGTGGACAGAGACATGGGGGTGGGTACAGAGGACTCCAGCAGTGGACAGAGATATGGGGGTGGGTGCAGAGGACTCCCAGCAGGGGACAGAGATATGGTTGTGGGTGCATATGACTACCAGCAGTGGCCTTCAATATGAGGGGTGGGTGCAGAGGACTCCCAGCAGTGGACAGAGATATGGGGGTGGGTGCAGAGGACTCCCAGCAGTGGTCAGCCATATAGGGGTAGCTGTAGATGAATACCCGCAGTGTCCAGCCATATGGGGGTGGCTGCAGATGAATACCAGCAGTGGACACACATATAGCGGTGGGTGCAGATGAATACCAGCAGTGGCCTGCAATATGAGGGGTGGGTGCAGAGGATTCCCAGCAGTGGCCAGCCATATGGGGGTGGCTGCAGATGAATACCAGCAGTGTCCAGACATATGGGGGTGGGTGCAGAGGACTCCCAGCAGTGGACAGAGACATGGGGGTGGGTGCAGAGGACTCCCAGCAGTGGTCAGCCATATAGCGGTGGCTGTAGATGAATACCCGCAGTGTCCAGCCATATGGGGGTGGCTGCAGATGAATACCAGCAGTGGACACACATATAGGGATGGGTGCAGATGAATACCAGCAGTGGCCTGCAATATGAGGGGTGGGTGCAGAGGACTCCCAGCAGTGGATAGAGACATGGGGGTGGGTGCAGAGGACTCTCAGCAGTGGACAGAGATATGGGGGTGGGTGCATATGACTACCAGCAGTGGCCTGCAATATGAAGGGTGGGTGCAGAGGACTCCCAGCAGTGGACAGAGATATGGGGGTGTGTACATCATCATCAGATGACCACACCTACATAGTGGTGTGGACGCATCCCTAACTTTGGACTATGATGATAGTGCAATAACAACACATCACTGAGAGCAGTGTCCAACTCCCAGGAGGATGGATGTCTTTTACACACTGCATGACACACCACATGTGGGTGTGAGGACAAATAACACATGCATACCCACCCATGGCGGATGCAGCACAATACACACCCTGATATCATGCCACAGGACTCTATAGTCATGTAACTGCCTACAAAACTAAGAGAGCCTTAGGGAACACACACTGTCACGCACATCCCAGGAGTGATAGGAATGTCCAGGTGCTGGTCCAGCCACAAAGATGTTGTCTCTCATGGAAGGAATAGAGTGGAATTCCCCTACATACAATGCCCACCATTTTGAGTCAGATGCCCAAATACCCTGCATAACAAGTACCATTTGTGTGGTAGTCCATGATTACACACATGCATAGTGCTGAAAATGGTGAATTTGTCCCTGAAGGCATTCCTACATACTCAAAACACAAGTACAGTGACTAGCAAGGATGGCACAGACGATTCAGCAGGAGACATCGGTGAGCAGGCATGGCCATTGTTGAAGGGATCCGTCACCAACAAAGGAAATGTTGACACAGGTCAGCACAACAATAGTGCAACTGTTTGCAGGGAAGATGTCAGTGCCACAGAGGAAGGAACACTCCTTGGGACAATGTCTCAAAACAAAATGAACACACACTACCAATGATTCTTTGCAGAGACATTGTGATGGCACACAGATACCATGGTCCATCTCATGACCATCATACAAAAACATTTCTCAGAACCCTAACACATTACCAGAACACCAACTCCAGGAGAATCATCACCAACATCAAGTACCTGAAATGCAATAGTGTTCAAAGTAAAACAAAAGGCTTTATTCAGCACCAAACCCCCCCCAAAAAAATAGACTATGTACAGAGGCCAATGGCCAGTCCAAATTTCAAGTCCAAGGGGGGACGTAGGGGACCGCGTCTACCCCTAGCTTGCCTGCACAAAGGAACCTCAAGGTTTGTTGACCGGGGGGGCATCATCTGTGGCAGTACCAGGCACCGCAGGGACAGGAGGGTGAAGGGTAGGTGTGGTGGGTGCAGGGGTGGACGTCTCCACCACAGGGGGTGGGGCAGCGCTGAAGGTGGAGGCAAGCTCGGCGCTGCACACCACTGCAAAGACGTCCAGCCTAACCCCTGCACCTGAGGAATCCCCAGGGTCAAGGGAGGGTGTGGTGTGGGAGGGATGGGGTGCAGCACTCCTGGAGGAGGGGGTCGATGTGGTGGGTGACTCAACTCCCAAGCCCGGGGACTTCCTCAACCGCTTGTGGGGTGGTGGCTCAGCGGGGGCGAGGTCCAGCTCACCCAGAAAGAGCTGCTTGGGTGAGCGTTTGGCATGGGAGCCAAGGGAAGTGGTTTTGGAGGGACAGGGTTGTGAGGACTGTGAACTGCGACTGTGGCTGCGTGTATGTCGTCTGTCCCCAGACCCTGTGGGTGTGCCTACATCCCCCTGAGTGTGCGTGCCAGGAGGTGTGCACTTCTCCTTACTTGGGGGTGTGCTGGCTGTGTCTGGTGGGGTGCGTGATGGTGACTGTCTGGGTGTGCGTTGGACAGGTATGGGAGAGGGAAGTGTGGATGGGTCCGGGGTAGGGGGGGATGGAGCGCTGCAGGAGAGTAACTGCTGCCATCAGGGAAGAGTCCATGGACCGCAGAATCCTGCGTTGGTCAGACATCGTTGCTGACATGCCGTCCATGAACGACACCATCTGTGTGAGCAGTTTAGTGTGGCCATGGAGGACATTCAGCACCGATGCCTGCCTAACCTGCAACTGCCGCAGTATGTCCACAGACTCTTCACTGAGGGCAGCAGGGGTGACAGGGGCAGGGGGTGCGGTGCCTGGGCCGAAGGAGACATGGTGGGCCTCTGCACAGACAGAAGGGACGGGAGCAACTGGGAGGGCGGAGATGGTAACGGAGGAGGCAGGGACAGATGTGGGGATGTTGCCAGGTGGTGTTGACATTGATGTTGGCTGACTCTCAATCTTCATTTTTCCAAACAATGTCCTGCAGGGCACCGCCTGTCCCAAGACCAAAGCCAGACTTGGCTGCCATGAGGGAACGTGCCTGCATCCGCCGTTACAGATTCACTCAACAGTTGATTGAGGACTTGACAAACAAGCTGGCACCACACCTCCAACCGTGACACAGGTATCCTACTGCGCTGACCCCCAAGATGAAGGTGATGGCAGCCCTAAATTTTTTTGCCACAGGTACGTTTCAGTTAACCATAGCTGATGTTGGTGGGATGTCACAGACAATGTTTAGCCGTGTCCTGCGTGATGTGTTGGCAGCCATGTTGGAGCACCTTGATGAATTCATCAAATTTCCTACTCCTGAGGAGTTGACAGATGTCAAGGGTGATTTATATGCCCTGGGAGGGATGCCCCATGTCATTGGGTCCATTGATGGGACACATGTGGCTTTGGTACCACCACAGGCACAGGAGCGAGCCTATCGCAACCGAAAACATTACCACTCAATAAATGCCCTTGTGGTATGTCTTGCTAACATGCTGATTTCCCATGTCTGTGCACTTTTTCCAGGATCAGCACACGATGCCTACATCATGAGGCGTAGCAGGGTGCCACAAATGATGCTGTGGCTGCACAACGAACGAGCATGTCTTGTTGGTGGGTATACTCTGTTTGTCCTGTGTGTTGCGGTATCTTTGTCTCTTACGGCATCTCCTGACCCACTTATTTACATGATGTTTCCATGTAGGGGACTCAGGATATCCCAACATGCCATGGCTGCTGACACCTCTCCGCAACCCAAGAACAGCTGCAGATCACCGGTACAACAATGCACACGGGCAGACCAGGCGAGTGATTGAGAGGACGTTTGGACTCCTGAAGAGCCAATTCCGGTGCCTTGACAAGACAGGTGGGTCCCTCCCATATGCACCGGAGAAGGTCTGCCAAATCTTCCTCGTGTGCTGCATGCTTCACAACATGGCAGTTCAGAACGCAGTGCCACTCATCCTGTATCCGGATGAGCAGGAACATCCACCCGTGGAGGATCAAGGGCTTGGTCACAAGGCTAGTGATGAGGAGGAGGAGGAGGAGGATATCCGGAGTCAGCTCATACGCAACTTCTTCTCATAATGGTGAGTCACTGGGTATGAGTGTGCAAGCTTGTAGCATTGAGGGGCATGTGTTGCAATGTGTGTGTCCAGCTGACTGAATGCGAAGTGACTTTGATGTGTGTTCTGATGTGTCACTCGAGTGATGATGTCATGCCACACAGTTTTGCGGAGAGACTTTCTTTGAAATTTGCATGTGTCCAACATTGTTCATGTTTCGTAAATGACCATGTGTGCGGCGAGAATTGTTTTAGGTGACTTCTTGTGTGTCTGTCATTCCCAGGTTTTTGCGCCTGTTGTCTGCTCGTGTCATCGTGGTCCTTCTGCTATCCCTCAAGAGGATTGCAACGTGTGCTGAATCAGCACATGCACGGACATGTGGAAATGTCAGTTTGGGTAAGGATTGCAGCAAGGCTTTTTGGTGGTGGTACGGGTTGGGAATGTGTGGGGACTGCTTCTGTGCATGTTGTGGTACCATGCATACATGTCTTCTCACCATGGAGCATATAACAAGTAGCATCACTCCCATGTCATGATAGTCACCCTTCTTGACAGTCATCTGTAGTGGAGTGTGGAGTCTGGTGAAGGCATCAATGTGTGTAAACCTTGCCTCTGAAACATTGTGGATGCTACGGGTGGACATAGTGTGGGACATCACAAGAACAGGCTCTATGGGGAATTGCAGCCTCTCCGTGTGCAGCAGGATGTGTTTGGCTCATCCCCTTAACTTGTGTGCCAGTTCATTGGGATTTACATCATCCATGTTGTGAAGGGGGGGTCCAGCGTATGTCCCACAGCTTATGTCAACTGACCTGTGAGTCTGTTCATATGGATGCATTTCCCTTTGTGTGAGTTAGTGGAATAAAGGTGTTCAGCACAATCCAAAGTGCCTCATCTCTGTCACTGCAGATCTTTTGCCAGTTTGCATGCGTCATCTATGGCATAATTGTCAAAGATTGAGCATATGGGTGTTTGTGTACTTCAGCAACATGCATGCAGTTCTTCATGGCTAATAATATCTATTGTGCATGAAGTACCTGGTTGTGTATGTATTTGTGAAGGTTGCTCCCCACAACGGGACGTGAACGCCTGCTGATTGTGTGTCTCCTGTGCGCAGCTCCGCATTTTGTTGCCTGATCCTGTGGCCGTCATTTTTGGTGACTGTTCACACATTTTCTCGGAGTGACCCATGAGTAGCCTGACACTCCTTCCTTTCCATACACCTGTTGCACTGTGCCTTTCTGACCTCATTATCTTTGTGTGCTACTTTTTGCCTAGTTTCTCACCCCTTCCGCCTGCTGCTGCCTCACCTGAGGCACCGCCCCACCGAGTGCCCAGATTCTGCAACCCACACGCCTCCAAAATGCTCCTCCCTTCCCCCTCCACCCATTCTAAATACAGCCAGCAGTTTGTCTGTGCCACTGTTGCACCAACGCCGTGCCAAAGGCAGGGCCGTCTGCACCTGCAACGTGCACAGTGCACGAGCCTCTGGTCCTTGCATGACCCACGTCACACAACAGGCTCATGCTGCAGCCACCCTCCAAGCAATGGCCTCCAGACAATCAACCGCCTGCTATCAGGCAACCCCTAAGCGCACACACGACACCTTTGCATGCTGAGTGTGCAACTCCAACTGCCTACACAGTGCTGCCCCGCATACCAGACCCTGTCAGAACAACCAGGTCATGTGCCTCCTACTCCACACCCGCTCCGTCCACAAGCACGCCATTGGACTCTGTTACCTCCTCAACACAACAACCCCACACATCACCTTCATGACAGTAACCTGGACAAAAGCATCCTCAGCACACAACTTCTTCATTGCCATCTCAGACAGATACAAGATCGCCCACAGGGACGGCACCAACAATCCCAGAGAATGAATTGCAATTTATTTCCAAGTACACCCTCAGAGTCACAAATCCGGTTTTGCACCAACCCCCTGGCAACCCTCAGAGTAACACTCATCTACAGATATCCAGGCCTACATCCACAATTCTGCAAAGCCATCAACACGTACATCTGCACGCACGCCCTCACCTCCACAGGCTACATGTGGCTGGGGGCCAGTAACTTCTTGCTGGAGGAGAACCACACCACCATCCATCATTGGTCCATCAACATTTGCATCCACGTCTCCGACAAGCAACACACTGCCCCACACCCCGCTACCGATCTCCCAAAGATGCTTGATGTAAGTCACCACAGACAAGCTGTGTGGGACACTCAAAACAACACCACCGCCACACCCTGCAACCTCACACACTGGATCAGCAACTGATCCAACAATCTTGCCACATCGACGGACTTTCCTGTGAAGCACAACAACAGTTAAGCCACCTGGGACAAGGCAGACCTACTGGACTCATACAGATCTAGCCGGACTCTTGTGCAAACCTTGCAACACAAAGAACCATCAGTTACCTTACAGCCCTGGAAAACGCCACACACAGCCATCACCATATCATCAGCAAGGACAAGTGGAGATTCTTCAGATAGTGCCGAGGCACCAAGACACACGACATCAAGGAGCTCATCAGCATTGTGAGTGAACTGACAGCAGATCTCTATCCAAAAGACACCCCACCCTTGCAAGGCAGATCTTATCCCTTGCAACTTTCTACCACTGCAAGCTCATGGCCATACACGACAGCCTTGGCACACAGAGGCAGACAGCACTATTATCCGCAGGACAAACCCCCCTCAGGTTCTGGAGTCCCGTCAACAGCAAATACACCACCTGCCTCATGTACACCATCCACTCTGGCTCTCTATCAGGCCCCTTCCCACACAACATCTCAATCACATCATTCCCCATCCTTGAAGCCCACGTGCAGCGCGTCATGTATGTCTCCTTTGAGTTTGCCACATTCCATGGGAGCTGGAGGCATGCAGAGACACAGGCCCTTCTTAAACAACGGACTGCAGTACCGCAGGATCTCCTGGAACATCACCCTGCTTCCCTACCCAGCAAATGTCATCAGGAAGACACAACGAGCAACTGACAAACTTCCTCCATGCAAACAGCTCCAGGCAACCGGCACAAGACCATCTTCCACAGTAATCACACCACTGCAACCGTCATCATTGGCACCACCAACGACAACTTTGCCTGCTCAACAATGGTGAGACCACCCCCCTTGACCTGTCAACGGCATTCTACACCATGTGCTACCACACTGTCAGCTCACACATCTCCAACACTGGTATCCAGAGGAGGGCCCAGGATTAAAGCAACAAGTAGCTCACCAGCAAGGCCCAGGGAGTCGGCCTCCACCCTGCAGCATGTAGTACACTGGGGTCATCTGGCCCATGCCTCAGGGCTCATCTCTCAGCGTGACGATCTTCAATGTCTCCATGACCCCCCTCTCCACCATCACATGCGCACACGACCTCATCATCATCTCGCATGCCATTGACACCCAGCTGCTCCTCAACCTCACCAAAGACCCAGCCATTGCCAGATCCAACCTTCAAGAAGGCATGAAATCCGTTAACGAATGGCTGAACATCAGCCACCTGAGGCTGGACTTGGACAGGACTGAGGTCATCATCTGAGGATTGTCCCCTTATGGCTGGGTCAACTCCTTGTGTCCCATCGGCCTGGGCACTGCACCAGCACCCAGTGGCCACGCACGCAAGCTGGTGTTCATCATGGACTCATCGCTCACAATTACCATGCAACTCACCACCATCTGTACCTCATGCTGAAACACCCTCCGCATGCTGCAAATTATCCACAGATAGATCCACTCCAAGGCAAGATAGACCATCCCGCAGGTCCACAACACCAGCCGGGTCAACTACAGCACCACCCTCTATGGAGAACAACAGCAAAACTGCAGGAGAACTTGTCCACATCCAGGGTGCATCCGCACACCTCATCTTCAACATCCCCAGCCACATCACCGTCCACCTGAGATAGCTACAATGGCTCACTGTCTGCTGCAGGATCACCTCCAGACTCCTCAACCACACTCAGGAGGCAGTCCACAACCCCAGACCCAAAACCTACCTTGGACGTCTGTCATCCAACACCCCGTTGGCCCAACTACGTGCAGCCCACCTTGCCCTGGCCACCATTCATCACATCCACAGAAAACTGCATGCAGGAGATAGTTCTCCCACCTCGCCAAACAGACCTGGGACTCCCTCCCCGGGCACCTCCACATGACCCATGACCTCTACACCTCCATGATACTCTTCCAAATTGGTCTGTCTGAGCAGTATTGCAAGCCCCCCCTCAGCAGCTTGAGGCCATCACAGGTGAGTATTGGGCTGCATGTCTGTATTTGATGATACATTGTGACCCATGTGTGTCCTCAACCGGACTTAGATCCAAGTGTATGGATGGCTGGAGTTAGTTCCACACTCAGGCATACTTTGACATATCCCCACACGTATGTTGTGGACTCATGCTAAATGACTGCAACATAAACTTTCATTTAATATTTTTTTATTATAGGTCTGGGGCATGATTTGTGCACAGAAAAAGGTGCAATACAGGGACCATAGAATCCAAAGTTCACAGGGGGAGATGAGATCCTTGGCATTTGAAGTCAGACACAGTGTTTGGCATCATTGGTCAGACTGTGACCAGCAAGTCCATGTGGAAGATGATGTCAGTCAATGAGGTGATGTTGTCGCACATGAAGGCCAGGTGCCAGGCCAGGTGACCTGGGAGATGTGGATGTGCCGCTGCCTCTCACGGTCTTTTCCGTGGACGACCCACCTTCCTCGGGGGACCCTCAGATGCAGGCCTTGACGATGCTTGGGATGCTCCGTCGGACGAATCCTCCTCCTCCCTCCCTGTGCCTGGTGGTGGTCTTCGACTGGTGGTACAGGGAGGGTTGCCCATGTTGTCGGCGATCCGACGGAGTGAATGGCTTATGTCCCTTTGCACCGCCAGGAGCTCAACCAGTCTTGCCTCCATCCGTCCTTGGTGTTCTTGTTGACTGGGGTGTTGCTCGGCCTGCTGGTTCTTCATCTTTGTGATGGTCCCCTTTATCTCTGTGAGGGTCCCGACTACCTGGCTGAACTCCCTGGTGTCACGCCGGTATGCGTCCATGATGTTGTCTATGTGTGACATACCGGTCCCTTCAGCTGGCTGGTCAGGTTCTCGCCTCCGCCTACCTACACTCCCACCACCCCTGCCCACATGAGCCTGGCCTGCCATTGTGGGCACATCGGGTCTACGGGACCCCTGAGGGATGGCAGTGGCGGTGTTGTCTGCCTCCTCCTGGGTGCCCGGCGCACCTTGCCCCTCCTGGTCAGACTGGCTCAGTTGTTCACTGCGGGCAGGGCTCCTCAGTATCTCCTGGGATGTGGCAGGAATGGGGGTGGTGGTTGGCACAGATGTTCCTGAACCAGGTGCTGCAGGGGCTTGGACAGCAGAGGGTCCAGGTCGGTCGGGGTCATCCGCGGAGTGTTAAGAGTTGTCACTGCCGGTGGGATCAGGTTCCTCCCAAGCCTGGGACTGTGATTCTTCACCCCCATTGTTGGGGGGAGATTCATCACGTTGCCCTGTGTGTGAGAGACAGACAATGTTAATGCTGTTTCATGCAACATCCATGTTTCATACACATTCAAGTTGGCACTGTTCCTCCAGGTAGTTGTATGTGCCTAGAATTCTCCTCAATGTTCACTTGTGGATGGGTATGTTGCGGGGGACAGATTGATATGTTCTCCTGAGTCTTTGACATGTAGATTTTTGCCTTGGATGCTTCTTCGGCTATGTATTGGTCTTGTTGTGTTACATGTCCATTGTGAAAGTGGGTAAATCCATTGCCTGTCCCGGGGGTGTCTGCTTGTGTAAGGGGTGTGTGTGACAGGGCCTGCTGGTGGGTGTAGTGTGATTTTGCACTGGGTCTCCCAGTTGATGTAGCTGTCCCCCCATGGAGCATGCTGCCATGACAGTGAGTGTGGGTTCCTGTCCTAGATATCTGACCTTGTTGTCTTGGTGTTTGTGTTTGCACTGGTCACAGGAGGGCCTTGTGCTGCCTACACCCGGGCCAAGTGTCAGCTATCTTGTCAGTACTTTCCCAATCCCTGTGCATTGCGCATGGTGCATGGGTATGTACCTGGGCCATATGGGATGAGGGCAATTGTGTCTGATTTGGAGTTCATCAATGCGTTTTGTGACACCCACCCTCCCAGCATACCGGACATCCATTCTTGGGTTAGTGCTTCGTGTAGCATGAGACATAGCATGGCCTTGCTTTCTCAATGGAGCATACACATGTTAGTGGCATTAGCGTTATTTTTGACTGTGGTTCTGGCCGGTGAGGGCTTGGGGGTAGTTGCGTGCATTTGGTGTAGTTGGGGTGTAGATGCCATTACCCCCATGTTACATAAGTTGTTTGTGTACTCACCAGGCTCTGGAACTCCTTGAAGTCCATGTACTCCCACCGGCGGAAGCAGGGCCATCACCTTCTCCTCCCTGGGATGGAAATGTACTGGTCTGCAGGGCCCACCACCACCAGTGATATTGCTCTGGGCATAGTCGTCATTCATTTTTCGCTTGACCGACCTCCGCAGATCGTATCACCTGGCTTGGCATTCTGTCCTGGTCCTTCTGATGGGTGCAACAGCATTCACCCTATCAACGATCCTCTGCCACAGGTGTGATTTTTCGGCTATGCTGGTCTGTCTGACCAATGTTCCAAACAGCTGTGGCTCGACTCTGATGACTTCATTGACAAGGATCTCCAGCTCCTCCCTTGTGAACTTTGGATTCTTGTCTGTGGGCATGGTGTGGGGTGAGGGTATGGATGGTTGTGGGTGTGTGGGTCTGAATGTGAAGGTGTGGGTCTGAATGTGAAGAGGGGGTATGTGTGAAGGAGGTTGTGTGAAAGTGTATATATTAAGGTGGATGGGTGCAGTTGTTGGTGTGTGCTCTCTAGCTGTAGTGAGTCTGTTGGAAAGGCTCATGGTTTGTGTGTGTGGGCCCTTTTTATTGGTCCATTTGTGGGTGGGCCTCAGTTTGAATTTTTGTGCACTGTAGACGTGTTTTGTGGTGTTGTGCGAGTCGAATAGACCCTCCTTGTGCTGTTTTACAGTGTCCGTGGTTCAGTACGGTACAGGGGTATGAGTCGTACAGGCACATACCCCCATGCGTTGTGTATGTACGGTGCGTACACCGACATTGCGTATGTACGGTGCGTACACTGACATTGCGTATGTACGGTGTGTACAACAACATTGGTGCGTACAACAACATTGCGTATGTACGGTGCGTACAACATTGGTGCGTACAACATTGCGTGTGTACGGTGCGTACAACAACATTGGTGCGTACAACAACATTGCGTATGTACGGTGCGTACACCGACATTGCGTATGTACAGTGCGTACACCGACATTGCGTATGTACGGTGCGTACACCGACATTGCGTATGTACAGTGCATACACCGACATTGCGTATGTACAGTGCGTACATACGCGATGTTGTTGTAAGGTGCGTATATATGCATAGGGGGGCCTGTACGACTCGTACAAAGTTCGCTTTGTAGCGGGTAAAGTCATTCCCCATGTACGGGACGTTTTACGTACAATTTGTAAATCGGAAAGCCGGTCCGGATCGTACTTGTACGGTCGGACTGTATTTTTAGGATTCGTACGGAAAAGTTTCCGGGTCCGTCTCGTACAACTTTTCCCGATATGATTTGTACGGATAGGGCAGATCCGTATGTATTTTTCCAGTACGAATCGTACTTCATGGGTCGGACGGGACTTGTACAATACGTACGGAAAAATTTACGGATACAAGTCGTTCGGAAAAAAAAAATACAGGATCGGAATCGACCCCCTTGTCTCCTTTGACTGAACATTTGTTTTTTTGCTTTTCCTCTTATTTTGAATTTTTTTTCTAGTTGAAACATTCTCAGTGGTTTCAGCATTCTGTACATTCTGTTTGCTCCTACAAACATTTTTAATAAATTGCTTTGTGATCTTACACGAAGATTTTTTCTTTTTAGCCTCATTATCTTGTACATTCAATACTTGTGGTTGATGTTTCTTCAAGTAATTCTCCTGTCTCTGTTCTTTTCTTTTTCTTTTTTTTTCTGGCATGATTTCTCTATTTTAATGTTGAAAATCAGTATCTGTAAAAAAGAATCACAAATAAAATATATTAATAACTTTCAAATTTATACTATTCTATTACTGTAGAAACACATTTTATATGAAAACTGACTAAGAAACTATAGCCCTGAAGCACAAGTGTGACGATGGTTAAAACACTACATGCATAGTGCATACTACTTTGAAGCAGTTCATGCCCTAAAGCCTACCTCACTAAAAGACTACATGCTAACTGACTGAATGATTACAATACTATAAGGAGGCACACTGGGTGAGTGACAGGGTGTTTCCTAGAAGTGTATGAATACTGACATGGATATTGATGGTGTGAAAGACAAGTGTGTAGGCGATTAGAGACCTACATGCATAGTGGACACATGTTTGAATCCATCCATATGTTAAGGCCTGTCTCACTCCAATAGTACTTGGATACTGACGAAATGATTTGAGTACTGCAAGGAGAGTTCCTGTGTGAATTTATAAGTGTTGGGGTTTTGGCACAGTGAATGGATTAGTCCATGGTGCTGAATGGGTCACTAGAGGACTGCAAGGGGAGTGACAGGGTGTTTGCTAGAAGTGTATGAATACTGACTAGGGAATTGAAGGTGTGAAAGACAAGTGTGTAGGTGGTTAGAGGACTGCATGCATAGTGGATAGGCATTTGAAGCAATTCATGTGCTAAGGCCTGTCTCACTGCATGAGTACTTGGGTACTGACTGAATGATTAGAGTACTGCAAGGAGAGAGCCTGGGTGAATTTATAAATGGTTGACTTTCGGCGCAGTGAATGGATTAGCACATGGTGCTGAATGGGTCACTGGAGGAGTGCAAGGGGAGTGATAGGGTGTTTGCTACACTGTATGTATACTGAGTGGGGAATTGAAGGTGTGAAAGACACGTGTGTAGGTGGTTAGAGGACTGCATGCATACTGGGTAGGCGTTTGAAGCAATTCATGTGCTAAGGCCTGCCTCACTGCATGAGTACTTGGGTACTGACTGAATGATTAGAGTACTGCAAGGAGAGTGCCTGGGTGAATTTATAAATGGTTGACTTTCGGCGCAGTGAATGGATTAGTACATGGTACTGAATGGGTCACTGGAGAAGTATAAGGAGAGTGACAGAGTGTTTGCGGGAACTGTATGAATACTGTCTGGGATATTGAAGGTGTGAAAGACAAGTATGTAGGTGGCTAGAGACCTACATCCATAATGGATAGACGTTTGAAACAGTCCATAGAGTAACACTTGGATCACTGCAAAACTACCTGAGTACTGACTGAATCATTAGAGTACTACAAAAAGAGTGACTCAGTGAATCTTTTTAAGATTTTGGATTCTAGTGCAGTGAATAGGTTAGTACTTACTGCCAAATGAGTCAGTGGAGGTGTGCAATTAAAGTGACAGAGTGTTTATTGGAGTTTATAGATACTGACAGAGAAATTGAAGATATGAAAGGCAATTGTGTTGGTAGTTAGAGGCCTCCATGCATACTGGAAACACGTTTGAATCAATCCATGTGCTAAGGCCTGCCTCACTCCATTAGTACTTAGGTACTGACTGAATGATTAGACTATTGCAAGAAGCGTACCTGGATGATTTTACAAGTGTTTCAGTTTTGGCGCAGTGAATGCATTACTACATGGTGCTGAATAAGTCACTGGAACACTGTAAGGGGAGTGACAGGATGTTTGCTGAAAGTACATGGATACTGACTGGGGAATTGAAGCTGTTAAAGACAAGTGTATAGTGTGTTAGAAGACTGCATGCATACTGCATAGGCATTTGTAGCTCTCTATGTGGTAATGCATGGTTCACTACATGAGTACCTGGAAACTGACTGAATCATTAGACTACTGCTAGGAGAGTGCCTGGGTAAAACTTTTAAGTTTTTCAGTTTTGGCGCAGTAAAAATATTAGTATATGGTACTGGATCAGTCACTGGATGAGTGCAAGATGAGTGACAGGATGTTTATTGAAGTATGTAGATACTGACTAGTTAATTAAAGAAGTGAAAGACAAGTGTGTAGGTGACTAGAGGCCTGTATGCATACTGGATAGGGGTTTGAAGCAGTCCATGTTGTAAGGCCTGGCTCGCTGCATGAGTACTTGGATACTGACTGAATGATGAGAGTATTGCAAAGAGAGTGCCTGAGTGAATTTATAAGTGTTTGGGTTTTGGCAAAGTGAATGGTTTAGTATATGCTGCTGAATGGGTCACTAGAGGAGTACATGGGGAGTGACAGGGTGTTTGCTTGAAGTGTATGGATACTGATTGTGCAATTAAAGGTGTGAAAGAGAACTGTGTAGATGGTTAGAGAACTGCATGCATAGTGGATAAGTATTTGAATTAGGGGTGGGCGAAATTTGCGAAATCCACTTTCGCAAATTATCGCGAAAATGTTAAAAATTATCGCAAACACGCGGAAATATCGCGAAGATGCAGAAGTTTTTTTCCCGCATGTTCGCGAGATTTTCTGCATGGTTGCGGCTTGCCAACTTACCCATGTGGTTGCTCGTGGGCGCGGCCATCTTGTTTTCAGTTATCTCACGGTGCATGATCGCGAGAAGAAAGACGTGATCGCGCGACGCATGACGTCACTGCGGGCGCGAACTGTTGCGAGACAGCGCAAATGGCTAAAAACAATACAACATCTCATGGAGAACGCGACCGGATCAAGAAAACTTGTCGGCGAACGCAGGGATTCAGGTAAGGCGATCGCGCGCGCACGAGAATGTATTATTTTACAGCGCGAGCAAGAAACAAATTGTCGCCAAGCTGCGGAATGCGGAAATTTTGACATTTTCACGCTCTCCGCGGAACGCGAAAATGTCAAATAATCGCAATTTTCGCCCAGGCCTAATTTGAATCAATGCATGTGCTAAGGCCTGCCTCACTCTGTTACTACTTGAATATTAACTGAATGTTTACAGTATTGCAAGGACAGTTCCTGGGTGAAAACATAAGCAATGACTGCCTTCTAATTCTACCAAAACTTGAGAACAGAAAAGTTTTTAAGCAGTTATGCGTATTCAAACATATGAAGTACCCAAATGCTTCTCTCACAGTGGTTCCCAAATGCACACAGACTCACAGTGTGATTCTAGATGAGCAACACTATCCCTAGGAGTTTGCCAAAACTCATTCACTACTGTGGAAGGGGTAAGGGGACTGCACACAATCTACTTATTTCAGTACTGCACTTTACTGTCAATGCCTGACTCATTTTATCAATGCATAAGCAATGACTGGCTTCTAATGCTACTAAAACTTGACAACATGACAGGTTTTAAAACAGTTATCTGTCAGCAAATACACAATGTTACCAAATCCTTCTCTCACAATCCTTACCCAAATGCACACAGACTCACAGTGTGATTTTAGACAAGCAACACTATCCTAGGAGTTTACCAAAACTCATTCACTAGTCTAGAAGGGGTAAGAGTACTGCACACAATCTACATATTTAAGTACTGCACTTTAGTGTCAAAGCCTGACTTATTTTATCAATGCATACGCAATGACTGGCTTCTAATGCTACTAAAACTTGACAACATGACAGGTTTTAAAACAATTGTCTGTCAGCAAATACATAATTTTACCAAATGCTTCTCTCACAATGCTTACCCAAATACACACAGACTCACAGTATGATTATAGACAGACAACGATCCCTTGTACAAAACACATTTACTAGTCTACAAGATCTAAGGAGACTGCACACATTGCAGAAAATCTACTACTACAGATTAGTACCAAAATGTTTCTCTCCAAATGATTCCTAAATGCACACAGACTCACTGTGTGATCCTAGACGAACAACACTATCCCTTGCACTATACCAAAACACATTTCTTAATCTACGAATACTACATTTTAGTGTAGAAACATGACTCATTTTGCAAATTTATAAACAATGACTGATTTCTAATTGTACCAAAATATAAAAACAGCACAGTTATCTTTCTGCAAAGACATGAAAAACACAAATGCTTATCACAGAATGATTTCTACATGCACACACACTGTCAATAAGATTGTAGACAAAACAAAAGTACTCCCTGCACTTTACCAGGAAAAATACATTAGTCTGATTAAAATCAAAATACAGCACATACATCCCCTCACAATTAAATAACTCACCTTTCAAGTTGTTTTGTAGATTAAGAAGTATATCAGTCACACACCAGATTTTCTTATACAGAATCTCTGCACTGTGCACCTGTCAGCAAAACCAAAGAATGGCAAAGTTTCCCTCTCATTTTCCACACATATACATATAAACATCAAATCACATTCCTTCCCACATAAATTCAAAACCAAACACACATTTCTATTGGTTAAACATTTCAACCCTTTCCAAATGACATAAATTTCAACCCTACCCCCAATCTGCCTTCTGCCTGTTACCATAGAAACAGGCCATGGAACACTGAACTGAGCACACAGGTCACAAGTTCAGCACACAATGTTGCTAATAAAAACAGCAAGTGTGCTTGACTTTTCAACATATCAGTTTATCATATATAATGTTCCTTTCAATCACTTTTTGTTAACCAATAAGAATCATCCGTTTAAAAAACAGAAACATGCATTCTACCTTTCAGTGTAGAAGGTTGTCAAACAACCAATGATTTCTTGGCTTTTTTCTAAACTGCATCTTAGCCACCATTTTAGAAAAATCTTACTTTTCAAACTGCCATTTCATTTACAGAGACCATCTGAGTGCATCCAGACCTCCCTTCAAGATGCTTAGAGTGTGGATTGTGGGACACAGCTATATTTTCTGGAGCCAACGGTATGCAGAAAACAAAGGCATTCACAAAGACCTAGGTTTGCCAAATGTAGACATTAAATGGATTGGACAGAGAGGGTTAAGGTGGCACCAATTGATGCCATTGGTAAAATCCGTTATGCATATCCAACACCCTGACCTCATAATAGTGCACTGTGGTGGCAATGACCTACGCACTTTGACTGGGGTAGGTCTGGAAATGCTTATGAAGGACACCGTTGCAGAATTGATCTAAGTCAAGTCAAGTCAAGTCAATAAATTTATATAGCGCTCTACATACCCAGAGGGTCTCAAGGCGCTTGAAGAAGGGTGGGGACTTACTTGTCAAATATCCACGTTTTAAGTTGCTTTCTGAATGCTAGGTGGTTCTGAGTAAGGCGAAGGTGAGTGGGAAGTGAGTTCCAGGTTTTAGCTGCCAGGTAGGAGAAGGATCTACCTCCCATGGTGGTTTTGTTGATGCGAGGTACAGTGGCAAGGGCCTGGTTGGAGGATCGTAGCTGGCGGGGGGGGTGTAGAAGGACAGTCGTGTGTTGAGGCATTCGGGTCCGATTTCGTAGAGTGCTTTGTGTGCGTGGGTTAGGAGGCGGAAAGTAATCCTCTTATTGACGGGGAGCCAGTGGAGGCTTTTCAGGTGACCAGAGATGTGTTCTTTACGCGGGATGTCTAATATGAGCCTAGCTGAAGCGTTCTGGATGCGTTGGAGTTTTTTCTGGAGTTTTGCGGTGGTACCGGCGTAAAGGGTGTTTCCGTAGTCCAGTCGGCTCGTGACCAGAGCGTGGGTGACTGTTTTTCTAGTTTCGGTGGGGATCCAGCGAAATGTTTTTTTGAGCATGCGAAGAATGTTGAAGCAAGATAAGGAAACGGCGTTGACTTGTCTGTTCATCGAGAGTGAGGAATCCAGGATGACGCCCAGGTTCCGTGCGTGGTCTGTCGGGATGGGTGCTTTTCCAAGGGCCTCTGGCCACCAAGAGTCATCCCAGGCGGAGGGGGAGGTGCCTAGGATGAGGACTTCTGTTTTGTCTGAGTTCAGTTTCAGACGGCTGTGTTTCATCCATTCGGCTACTTCTTTCATTCCTTCATGCAGGTTGGTTTTGGCGGTGTTAGGGTCTCTGGTGAGTGATAAGATCAGTTGAGTGTCGTCGGCGTAGGAGATGATGTTGAGGTTATGTTGGCGTGCGATGACCGCGAGGGGGCTCATGTATACGTTGAAGAGGGTGGGGCTGAGTGAAGATCCTTGTGGTACGCCGCAGATGACTTCAGTGGCCTCTGACTTGAATGGTGGAAGGCGGACTCTCTGGGTTCTTCCGGTGAGGAACGAGGTGATCCATTCCAGTGCTTTTCCTTGGATTCCGACGTTTCTGAGGCGTTGTAAAAGGGTGCTATGACAGACCGTGTCGAAGGCTGCGGAGAGGTCGAGGAGGATGAGGGCGACTGTGTCTCCATTGTCCAGTAGAGTTCGAATGTCGTCTGTTGCGGCGATGAGGGCGGTTTCAGTGCTGTGCTTGGCTCGGAAGCCGGATTGTGAGGAGTCGAGGGATTTGTTGGTTTCGAGGAAGGCGGCGAGCTGGTTGTTGACCGCTTTCTCGATGACTTTGGCCGGGAATGGGAGGAGCGAGATGGGGCGGTAGTTTTTGAGTTTGGTGGGGTCAGCTGTGGGTTTCTTCAGAAGGTCGCTGAGTTCGGCATGTTTCCAGCTTTCCGGGAAGGTGCCGGATTTGAGGGAGCAGTTGATGACGTCTCGGAGGTGTGGTGCTATGACGGAGTCTGCTTTGTTGAAGATGTGGTGAGGGCATGGGTCTGTGGGGGATCCTGAGTGGATAGAGTTCATCAGACGGATGGTGTCCTCAGTGGAGATTGGCTTCCAATCATTGAGGCTATTCGGGGGGGTGGGGGTCCTGCAGGGGGTTGGGTGGGTTGGTCTCTGGGTCGGTTGACGAAGCTGTTGTGGATGTCTGCAATTTTGTTGTGGAAGAATGAGGCTAGGGAGTCGCAGAGGGCTTGAGAGGGGGTGATGTCGTTGGAGTTGGCCGAGGGGTTGGTAAATTCCTTGACGATGTTGAATAATTCCTTGCTGTTGTGGGCGTTGTTATCTAGTCGGTTCTTGAAAGCGGCTTTCTTGGCATTCCGGATCAGTTGGTGGTGTATGCGGGTGGCGTTTTTGAAGGCGTCCTTGGTGCTGGTGGTTGGGTCTTTTTTCCAGGCCTTCTCAAGGGAGCGACAGAGTTTCTTGGATTTCTGAAGATCATCGTTGAACCAGGAGGCCTTCTTGCTGCCTAGTTTGATTTGTCGTTTTTTCAGTGGTGCTAGGATGTCGGCGCTGTTGGATAACCATTGGGTGAGGTTGGTGGCTGCTTGGTCTGGGTTTGAGGAGTGGGCTGGGGGGTTTTGCAGAAGCGATGAGGAGATCTGGTCGATGGTGATTTTGTTCCAGTTTCTTTGCAGAGTGGGTTGGGGGTGGATGTTGGATGTGGGCTTGTTGTAGGTAAAGTGAACGCAGCTGTGGTCAGTCCAAAGGAGAGCTGTGGTGTGGCTGAAGGAGACATGTTTGCTGGAGGTGAAGATAGGGTCGAGTGTGTGACCTGCGATGTGGGTGGGGGTAGTGACAAGTTGTTTAAGTCCGAGGTTGGCGAGGTTGTCCAAAAGGGTGGTGGTGTTGCGGTCGTTGTTCTTTTCAAGGTGAAAGTTGAGGTCTCCCAAAAGGATGTACTCCTCGGAGGGGAGCGCGTGTGGAGTGATGAAGTCCGTGATGTCTTCACTAAATTGTGCGCGGGGTCCTGGTGGTCTGTAAAGGAGGGTGCGTCTGAGCGTGGTCTTGGGGTCGGTGTGGATCTGGAAGTGAAGGTGTTCAGAGTTGGCGAGATTGACGTCTGAGCTGGTTGAGATGCGGATGGATTTCTTATGGACGATAGCGATGCTTCCTCCTGTGTGGCCGGTACGGTCCTTGCGAATGATCTTATAGCCTTCCGGGATGGCAATGGTGATGTCTGGGGCTGAAGAGGCATTCATCCATGTTTCTGTTAGGAAGGCGACGTCCAGAGAGATGGTGTCTAGTAGATTCCAGAGGTCAATGGCGTGCCTGTGGACCGATCGGGTGTTGAGTAGGATGCATTTTAGATGGTTGGGGTCGGTTATATGTTTTGTGTTCGTGGATGAGGAGTTGTTCTTGGTGCCGTCGAACTTGCAGGAGTTGCAGGAGAAGGGTCCATGGGTGTGTCCAGGGGCGGGTTGGACGCAGTTGGGGGAACGGCCGGGGTTGAGGGCTAGGAGGGTGGTGGCATCGTAAGTAATGCGGGAGGGGTGGGCATTACGAGGACCAGGGGGTATGGCGCTGGGCGCGGTCCAGGCGCGGACGGGCGTAGACGGGCTTACCTTTGGCGCACCTTCGGCGCGACTGGGGCGCGATCGCTGCGCGTGAACGCTGCGCGCTATTGCATCTGTCATATAAGGATAGTGGAGGGGGAGGGGCGAGGGAGGAGCTGCTGGGAGGCGGGTGCGTGGTGTAGGGGGCGGGCTCCGGCCACAACAACAACAACCCAGGTAATGGCGGCTCAAAGGCAATAGCCGACCGGGTTGGGGAGAAATAGTTAAATAATTAATCTGTGGTGAGTAGCGGGGCGCAGACAGTCAAGCAGACAGACAAAGTGCTATCTCTAGGAGCAAGGCACTGTGAAAAATAACAAGCTTCAATCGATGTAGGCACTCTCACAGCGCTAGCGAGATACAGTAAATTCAAGCAAGCAGAGGCGCAGTTAAATAATGCTTCAGTCAAAGTAGGCACAGTAGCAGCGCTAACGATACCCAGCCAGCGTTAAGGGAAGAGCAGGGCAGGAGGGAGCGACCGTGTCCAACAGAGTCAGGACGGTCACAGCGTCGCGATGTGCGCGAGGAAGCCTTGCCTCTGAGTGGGAGGGAGGAGCTGCTGGGAGGCGGGTGCGTGGTGTAGGGGGCGGGCTCCGGCCACAACAACAACAACCCAGGTAATGGCGGCTCAAAGGCAATAACCGACCGGGTTGGGGAGAAATAGTTAAATAATTAATCTGTGGTGAGTAGCGGGGCGCAGACAGTCAAGCAGACAGACAAAGCGCTATCTCTAGGAGCAAGGCACTGTGAAAAATAACAAGCTTCAATCGATCTAGGCACTCTCACAGCGCTAGCGAGATACAGTAAATTCAAGCAAGCAGAGGCGCAGTTAAATAATGCTTCAGTCAAAGTAGGCACAGTAGCAGCGCTAACGATACCCAGCCAGCGTTAAGGGAAGAGCAGGGCAGGAGGGAGCGACCGTGTCCAACAGAGTCAGGACGGTCACAGCGTCGCGATGTGCGCGAGGAAGCCTTGCCTCTGAGTGGGAGGGAGGAGCTGCTGGGAGGCGGGTGCGTGGTGTAGGGGGCGGGCTCCGGCCACAACAACAACAACCCAGGTAATGGCGGCTCAAAGGCAATAGCCGACCGGGTTGGGGAGAAATAGTTAAATAATTAATCTGTGGTGAGTAGCGGGGCGCAGACAGTCAAGCAGACAGACAAAGCGCTATCTCTAGGAGCAAGGCACTGTGAAAAATAACAAGCTTCAATCGATGTAGGCACTCTCACAGCGCTAGCGAGATACAGTAAATTCAAGCAAGCAGAGGCGCAGTTAAATAATGCTTCAGTCAAAGTAGGCACAGTAGCAGCGCTAACGATACCCAGCCAGCGTTAAGGGAAGAGCAGGGCAGGAGGGAGCGACCGTGTCCAACAGAGTCAGGACGGTCACTAACTTTTTCTCAAAACTGCCTTTGTGTATTCCAACATCTGCCAAAGGCAGAAATTAAACTGGTCCAATCATTTGTGTCCACAAATTGAGAAAGTTAGGAAACATGTGAATAAATCTGTTTCTGCTTTTCTCCGAGACTATAGAATGGGGTCCATTTACAATAACAATCTGTGCTTTCATATGCAAGAGATGTATAGGAGAGATGGAGTACACTTTACTGATGAAGGAAACAGAGTCTTCCTCAACAACTTTAGACTCTGTATAGGTACTTACTTATAAGTACCAAAAACTCTCAATGAACACAACGGCTCTTTTTAGAGCCACTCAAGAACAAAACACTTAAGCTTGATGTTTATCTCCCAAAAATTTCAGTTTTTTTCCCTTGGATCCGCGCACCCACCGCGAGAGAAACCGTGCACCCAACGCGTTAGGATGCGCGACTCCTAATTTTACCGTAGAAAAAGAAATATCCTCTATCACTAATTTTTATTATCCCCGGGGACCCCATCCCCCAGGGCTTATAAAAAAACGTTGGAGACCGTGGGGGGAGCCCCAACACCCCCATGGTCCCAACCGGCTCCCGGCGTCCTTCGGGAGCCGGCATTGCTTTTCCACATGGGGAGCTGCTGACATGCAGCTCCCTGTGTGGAAAAGCAATATTGTTTGGATTTTGAAAGAGAGAGCAGGTTTCCCGCCCTCTCATAGCAAACCACAGTGTCCTGGGGTGGTGGTCCCCAGGGCCCTCGAAGGCTCCAGGAGGGGGCCACGCAGCCCTCCTCCCCCTATTAATTTCCAAACATTTTACCCCCGGGATTTGGCCCACTGAGGGCTAATTATTCACAAAGCGCGGAAGACCGCGCTTCGGGTTTTTTTTTCCGTCCGGATCCGCGCACCCTGCGCGCATTTTGCTGATTTTTTTTGTTGAAAAAAGGGGTCCCCAGGGGGTCCTCCTGGGACCCCCTAAGCAACACTAGAGGGTCAGAGTATTTCTACCCTGCCCCCTTTATATGTTTTAAACACTTATTCCCCTTACTTCTTCAGCCTCGCTTCTACCGAGGCACAAAATGGCTGCCAACAGTTCCTCGTTTCAAATGTAGACAGACACTTGACAGCCAATTAGCATTCAGCGCGTGATCGGGAGGGTGCGCACTCGGTTCGGGGAGGGTGCGCTTAGGGTGCGCTTAGGGTGCGCGGATCCTCCGAGGCCATAGATATATCTATCTTTTTTAGTCCCATTTTCTCAGGAACTACTGAACAGATTTGGTGTAATTCCGTTCAGCAGTTTGGACTGTAGCTGCGTCAACAGGGCCTATGGGAAATTGCATGGGGAAAACGCGTTTTGGGACCCCCCTTTTTTCTCAGCCCTCGCTTGACGAATCACCACGAAACCTTCAGGATAGGAGCGGACCGGAGCTGGCCAAAAGTTTGGAAAATTTCGCGAAGATTCGTCAACCGGCGCCAGACTTATTAGGAATAAAATGTTGCGGATTTCCTATGGAAAATAGGTCCTAACTTTAACTACCTACCAGCGCCAGTAGGTTATATATATATATATATATATATATATATATATATATATATATATATATATATATATATATATATAGAGAGAGAGAGAGAGAGAGAGAGAGAGAGAGAGAGAGAGAGAGAGAGAGAGAGAGAGAGAGAGAGAGAGAGAGAGATCTACACACACACATATATATGTATATACACACACATATATGTATATATATATCAATAGAATAACCTTAGTTATTTTTCAGTTGAAGGTTGATGTGAGTAGAGTGTTGAGATTCTGCATAAGATTCTTTATAGGCTGATGTGTATCCCAGAGCCATTTGTTAGTTCTGAGAAAACGTTGTAGTTAGTGTAATCCATTCTGTCGTTTCACATTTAATATGTTTGTAATTTTGATTTAATTGATTGTAAAGATTATTCAAACAATCTTTATTGATAAAAATATTGTAACACTATTTTATGTGTGCAGTAATGTTTGACGTTATAAAGATGGCATGGTGGAGGAGGAAGTTAAGGTCCTTATACTACTTTATATGGTCTGTTACTGGTCTTTTGGAGGATTTGAGTTACAGGCACTATTGAACTCCTGTCAACTTAACTAAACTCAATTTTGATTCTGATAGAGCGTTGCTGATGCGAAAATTGTAGGGGTGCACCATATTCATTGTTAGTCAGCACCCGCATATAACTGAGCATGTTATCCAAGAATAATGGAAATGTATTCGTTGAGATAGAAAAGTAGAAATGTAAACAGGCCTCGAGAGAAGAGAAAGGCCACCTGTTATTCTGAAACGCATTGGTGTATGTGTAATGCTTAGTATAATAATGTCATGCATAAAGAGACATTAAGTCATGTTAGAGGAATGAAGAAGGTAGTTCTCGTCAGTATGAGACGAATAATTAGAATTGGTAATTGTAGTGTGTTTAGTTTGAGGCCTAACCATATATGTAACGTGAAGGCCTTCGTTTATTTTAGCCATGCTTTATTAGGACGACAGGATTTTAGCAAAGCTTAATTTGCAGTGAGTTGTGAAACCTCATAATGTTAGGGGGTTTTTCTGTTCAGCATTTGGCTGCAGGTACAAGGCCATGTAGCTCGTTAGTTAGAATGCGTCTTTGTTCAAATGGAATGGAGACAGAAGGAGTAGACATGAAGGGAGTGGATTGGAATGTAAAGTTGCATCTCCTGGTACAGAGAAGGCCTGGGACCCAAGGTTGAATTCGTGGAAAGGAAGATGAAAGGATCCAAATGGAAATCTACTGAAGGAAGAAGCTGCCCGAAGGGGTGTGCTGAAGGGCGTGTACAGCTTTTTGGGGTTTTGTATTAGGGACAGAGCCCCGTGGGTTGAGCAGACGAGACTTAGGAGAGGGACTGAAAGGAGCATTATAGATCGAGCTCTCATATGGTGAAGTCTTCTTAGGAAGTTTCACTGCTGACACCTTTTATGCGGTCCTCACCTGGAAGGGAATGTTGAGTTGGGATGTCACCTTAGAATAGAGTAGGGACAGAATGATTTGATTCATGACTGCAAACTTTGATATCACAATTGCCATAGGGTACTTGATGCTTTTGGAAGCTGTAATCCTGTTTATCTTTAGTCGTATGCGGATACTTCGTAGACTAGCATTTGTATTAGTCCCCATTTATCTTTTGTGCCTTGTATTGAGGTGCCTATATATTCAGATGTTTTTGCTGATAATAAAAGGTCAACCTCCCAGATTATGAGTCTTCTTTTCTGAGATGTCAAATTGCGGTAAATACGATTTGATAATTGTGTTTCTTCCCTCTACGCTATTCTGCAAGTAAAAAGATCCTGGCGACCTGAGTAGGTTCTTGTAGATAATCAGATGAGATCAAGAACCGGCGTTCCCAATTCCAATGAATTTAAATTGGTCTTTTTGGTTTGGAACCCAATCTTATAGTTATTGGACCGTGGCCTTAAAGAGAATAAATGTATCCTGCATTGCCCAAGGCCTGGTGAATTTCATGAAATAAATTCGCATCACCCAAGAACAGAAGCCTATTTGGTAGTTCCCATGCTGTACTTAAGGCGGGAGGTTTCGTTCAAGCCATCACCTGCCACGCACAAAAGCAGGATGTATTTGTTTGTACTTACTCCTCCTTGCCAAAAGACAGGGGCAGGGGGTTTGTACCCCCTCCCTTGCCCAAGACATGGGATATTTGTATGAACTTCCATACCCTTGGAGGGGATTTGGTAGATCTCTGCCTTTCCCACGAGTTATGGTAGGTAACTTTCCCTATGGCATAGAATTTTATTAGGCCTCTACCTTCTTCTACCTCTTCCAAAAGTAAGGGATATTTCCCCCGCTCAGCCTTACCCATGGGTCGAGGGCATTTGGAAGATTCCTGACTTCCCCATGGTTGGGAGAGGATTTTGTACCCTTTTCACCTCCACTTCGTCCGAGGTGTGGGCGAGACTTTGGTAGCTCCCTCTTTATCTCCTCACCCATCTTGATGAGCAGTCCTCTAAAAGTATTGTGGTGATTGAAATCTGCCCGGTGCCGTGTTTGCAACTGCAAGCAGAGCTTTGAGGCTGCTATCACCTCTTTGACCTACAAAATGGTGCCGGCCAAGAAGTGCCAGAGAGGCTAACCACTGGCGCAGCGCATGCTTTTTACAATTTAACACACTTTTTAAAGAAAAACTCTCTCCGCATGTTCAAGAGTACAGAGAGAGGTTCTAACACGTTTCCAGACTGTGAATAAAAGGGTTTGCATACTCTAGGAGAGTTAGTTGTTCTGCTTTGACCGAGGCCGGTGTTGGGGATGTTGTGTCCTCCCCTCCAGGCATTGAAATAAAATGGTTCAAAAAGAAATGATATTGAATTTTACATATCAGTAGTCATAAGCGACTCAAACCAATTATGAACCACAGTGACAGTCTAATAAACTGGACTATTAACATATATTTATGAATTGAACATAACTTTTCAGGGAAACAAATATTTTAAATATATTGTGGTATTGACTGAATGAAAGCACATTTCGCATAACTAGTGTTCCACATATTCACAGTGAAAAGCTATACTTCTATTATAAAAAAAACATGGTCAAATTATATCAACAGTGGCAGTTATTGAAGGGTTCTTTTTACTATGTAGTTATAAAGACTGATCTTGGAATGTTTTGGCAAGTGAAGATAATTCAAAACAGTGAATTAAAAAAGTGAAGCAGACAGTGAGTCCTCATAACAGAGGTAATCGAATAAATACATTGTTTTACCCATAAATAAGCAGGGATTGCTCATTTCGTTTTAGAACATTGTGTGAAAACATATTGAACATTTGAAATATGCAGCAAAAGAAGAATCATTGAGGGTCATAAAACATTGTTAACACCAGCTGAGGTAAGCCATAAATCTAGTGCTGTAAAACCGTCTAGTTTTTGTGTCTATCTTTACCAGATGCGTCAGGTTCATAAAGATCAGACCTAATGAAATACCCAGACCGTGACTGTGCAGCTGATGCTCCTGATGTTGTGAAAGTATGGTATAGTTTTTTGACGTATTACGTTTTAATGTTATACGAAGGTTTATAAATCCCTCGTTTCTTTCTACTGTCTGAGTGGTTGAATCATCTACTGTACATGTTGCTGATAATGGAGTTTTCAAAACAGCATTTTGTCTTTATTGGTGAGCATAGTTAAAAAAAAAACACACACACACACAAAAATCCTCGTGAAGCATTTGACTGTGTCAATCTACACAGTCAAATACTTGACGATGATTTTTGTGAGTTTAATTTTTTTTTAACAACTATGCTCACCAATAACGTCACTTAAGGAAGCATTACCAAGGCATTTGATTTTCTTACAGAAACCCAGCACACTATTTGATTTTTTTTCAATTAGAGAACCCTCTATATACGTTTAATAATACATCAATATTTCATAAAGTAAGTACTTCATTGTAATGTATTTAGCATGTGAGTGTTAGGCATAGTCCTTGGAAAAGCGTGAAACTCGGCAACTGAGATACACAAAACAGAAGCCATTACTCTGTGTTTCCGACCTGTGCTGTCGGATAGGCGCACCCAGATCTTCCCAGTTTCCTGGGACCATTCAGGATAACTTTCTTTTTATCATTTCAGATACGCTGTATCAGACATCAAGTAGGTGTAAAATATTTTGGTATGCATGGTGCGTGGTTGCAATGCACCTGACAAATGTTGGATAAGTCTGTAAGAAGTGAACTCAGGGAGTGAGATTTCCGGTCCTGAAGAAGGGTGGCAGAAACATGTAGACCAGATCAAAGTAGGACGATAAGGCCACAGTACCCCTCTGAACTTTCCACTTTGTCTTCCCAGATTTTAATCACACCAACTGGGGCATTTATTAAAGTAACTGCTGCTACCAGCCAGGTATTTTTAACAGCCCCCCCAAAAAACTTTTATTTTCTTCTATTTAGTCTGATATTACTCAGTGCTGCTGTGTAGCTAATTGGCCACAGCACGCCACATTTTGCAGCAGAACGAAAAGGAAACAAATGATGAAGCAGGCCACCAAGGGGAAACCCTGGTGGGTGAGGGTTCTATAAAAAGAGCATTTTTGCTTATTTCACAAGAAAGTGGCCTGGATAGTCCACATTGTAAAGTAGGGCTCTCTAATTTGTGCATAGCTTGAGTTTGAGTAGTATGAGCCCTCCTCTGTTCTCCCTCTTCTCTTCACCTAATTTGAAGCATAATTCCTTATATACTGTCTTGTCTCACATGACAACATTTAATATGGTTGCCAACAATTTGGCAATAACCGCAGGTTTCAACAGTAAAATGAGTAGACTGGTCGAGGTTTCACCACTAGAAGTTCTGCGATATACTTATCTAACCCAGTGTCTGTATTTCTGATAGAGACAAAGAAGACCTAAGACATGTCAAAGAGTCTCTGCAGAACTGTTCTTGGAATATCTCCGGTTATGACAGGCTGGAAGAAAAACATCATCACAAACGACACAGTTTTTTGAATGCTTATGACATCATCTGTTTACAGAAAACATGGAAGACAGCAGAGTTGAACTTTCAAAACTACATATATCAGCAACTAAAGGCCCTTTGGATAGTCGTAGCGGAGGTCTATCGGTACTATTGCCCTGTGGTTCTGGTGTATCCAAATATATAATTTCCTAAGGGTCTAAAACATGTTGGTAGTATGGGTAAATGTTGAAACTGACACTTTCTGGTTGGTTGAGGTGATGCCCTTGGCAGGTAGAACCTACCACTCCCATCAGGGGTGGGTGATTACACTCACTGTGTAAACTGCGCTTACCCTTGGGTAACTTGGCACTGAGCAATCAGGCTTATCACAGAGGCAATGTTGAAAGCATTGGCACAGCACTCTCCTGCAATAAATACACTGAGGGTCACAAAAGAAACTTCACATGTAGTGTATGTAAATTAAATTTGTATTCAACACACATTAATTAACACAACATGAACATCATGTTTTTCTGGACATAAATCACATTTGGAAATATTACTAGCAGTACTAGGCCCAACCGTGTTAAAAAGACATCAGTAGTATGAACACTTGAGAAAGATCCTACTTTACCCCCAGCATCCTTATGCGGTGCGAAACATTGTCAGAACTAGGCCCACCCTGGCAATTATTACTTTTCGATACCACACAGTTATGGGGTGCACCCCAGATCACAGCAATATCAGCACCCGATGCCAAGGCCGCATGAGTGAAAACCAATGTCAAACATAGTATTCTTTTGGCAAGGAATCAACGTGTAAAGCAACACGGCCCTGTGGTGTAATTGGTAACAGGTGTTCCTCATGCAGTCACTCTCATTCAGCACTGATACGTGTGCCACGGATATCCGGAAGGGCTGTATGGAGCTACGACGGTGCAATATCGAGTTATGATGTAAAATACACTCGTTAGCAACCTTCAAATGTATTGAACCGAAGAAATGTTCATTTGAATGACTCATAAGAATAAAATTTCAACCTTCAACTTCGCAGAATTAATTTTCATTATTGGAGTGCAATCCGAGGCACACGCTCTCACCCAGAACGTGAAATCACCTGTATGGAGCACACTCACACACACACATGCATGCACTCAGCACCGTAAGGCGGTGCAACTGATATCTGGCAGGTCAGTTGATAATACAAATGCAGACCCCATGACCCAAGCCGTGCTAAACCTTTCAGCTAACCGTGACTACCCTACGCTTACGGGTTGGAGATTGAGAACCCTTCCCTGATACTAGGCCTATTGCGGCTGGAGTCACACTTATTCAAGGTTCCAGGGAAGGAGGTAGGAGGGCTAATTAGGAGGAAGACAACAAATAGAGGTTTGGCCACCACTCTGGAAGTTCACCCATGGTATGCGGAGCAGAAGCGGCCTGAGGGTGATAGTTGTTCAATCAAAGGGTTCCACAGTTGGCCTCCTAGCACCAGTCCAGTTATGTGAAGCACAGGGGGGGAGTCATACAGTCTCTTGAAACCGCTTCAGATTGCTCTCTGAAGCATTCCTTAGCCCAGTCAATTACTCTCTCCACCCAGGCCCAATCCAGGCAATACTAGATGGCAACGCAAAGTCGTAGGGGCTGGGTGAGGAGCGAGCAGTTGATCCGCCGCACTGAGGGCACAAAAGGAACAATTAATGAATGTGGGATGAAGCAGGTGAGCCTCTCAGAAGAAGTAGGCCCCCGTCAGACAGACATTGATCAAAGTAGCACCCAGGCAATCCAGGCACAATGGAACACTAATCCACTCCTCCGCACCGCCCTGGAAATTAGGCACAACATCTGATGCGCATTGATATGAGTCACACCAGATAGTTCTGGTCATACACAATGAAGAGTCGCAAACTCAGTACCTCCATGGGAAAGGAGGCACAACGTCAAGTGCTCTTTGTTCCAAGTCACACCAGACAGTACCTATCACACACAATGAAGAGTTACAAATTCCGTACCTCCGTGGAAACGAGGCACAATGTCCAGTACGAATTGATACAGGTTGCACAAGACTACACCGGTGACACACAACAAAGAGTTGCAAATTCTGCATCTCCCTGGAAACGTGGCACAATGCCTGGTGTGCATTGATACATGTCACACCAGACAATTCTGATCACACACACAGGTGCAAGTTTAGCAGTACCGCATGAGGTAGAATGAGGCACTACTGCGGGTAAGCCCTCCCTTCGAAGGTTGCAACCTATGGATCAGACACTGTACGCAATGAGCATGCAGTTGGCGTGTCGCCCAACAGAGATTCAGCACGACAAGCGGGCCATGCTGGATCCCACAACCAGTAAATCCGCTCACCACCAACAAGCTCCATTTGTGTGTTGAGGCCCCCACTATGCACGTGCCACACTCCTTAGATGAGGGCAGTACTTTTTGGGGCTTCGAAAAAGGCAATCCAGTTTCCAGGCACAATACTTAGTTTCATGCTCATGCTGCACTACTAGTCGGGATCAAGCAGACGATGTGGGCCCTTAAGAGGGTACCGCTCTTCAGGTGTCACACGTAGACGGTGTGGGTCCCTCCCAGGAGATCTTTGATGTCCCTGAGAACTTCACAAGAGAACAGGGGGCAAGCCAACAAGCCCTTGGAGAGAACCCATCAGGGTGCCACACAGCAGCAGTTAGTCAGCTCAAGCCAGACACTTTTCAGGAAGGGTGCTCTGTCCCTTCCAGTGGCAGTAATCCTCCTTGTGCACAACAGATTCCTCTGGCAGTGTGCACCACCCAGTTCCAGGATGTCCAGTCCCAAGTCCCCACAAGTGTATCTCTACCCTGTTGAAGTATGGCACCAATATTTATACTGTATTGTGCCTTTGAAGTTGGGGGTGGTTCTGAGGGTTTCCCTTTGAACCACAGATGTCTCTCATATATTTTACTGCTGTCTGCCATGAGGCCATGGAATGCAGATCTAAATCTTCAGTGAGCCATGATCCGGCTTCTCAGAGGCAGTGTCAAAACCTCTCTCTCCAATCTATCCAGCCAGGACCTCAAATGGCAGACGTCTGTCATTCCAGTTGCATGCCCAGTGTTTATAGCTGGTGCTGGGGAATGCACAGATGTGCTCCCCCAGCCTCCAGTGTGGACTGCAATCAAGCTTAAACGCACACAAACAGTTTTAGAGCAGAGAAATGCCCACTTTCTAGAAGTGGTGTTTCTAAGCTCTTAATGACAAATCCACCTTTACTAGAGGAGAGGGTTTGCCATTGTGAATCTAATGATAGGAAACATGATGATGCTGCTCCACTGTAAGTCACTATTGCAGTTTGACGTAATTTCAACCATACCCCCATGTTAACCTATTGGAAGAGCAAACCTCATAGGTAATGAAAACACGCATGAGTATTCTTCACTACCTGGGCAGGGAACCCACAAGTGTACGTACCCTGCCCTGCCTTTCTCCTACCACTTGCTTGACCCCTCAAGACTTATCCTAGGGATGATTTATCAGTAGTGAAAGGACCTCTCAGGATTGGCCACTGGTTTGGAAAGGCCTACCTGAGCATAAATGCAATTGCACACACTCAGGCCTTTACTGCAGGCTTGACACATTGTTAAAAACATCATAGGTGCAAGTCTGCACACACAGGCCTGCAATTGCAGGCTTGAGACATGTTTCAAAACATAAGGTAAGCACCACTTTTCAACATGTGTAGGAAGGGCATGCACACTTTCACACTGTATTTACAGTGGGAAAGTGCCCAGAGCCCTAAGGCCACTAAAAGATCATCAGCAAAATCCATGAGGAAAAAGCAAAAGGTTTAGGGAAGTACTACCTCTGGAATATCAGGTGTAACAGTCAAGTATATTGTGACCCCTTAAATTCATGTAATCAATGTCTACATTCCTTCTTCAGAAGCCCGGGACAAGAAGAGACTAGCGACTATTCTCCTAAGGATTGGAACTTTATTATGTTTAATCCCAAGCTCCAAGATCGTGCTTACTGGGGACTTTAACAATAACTTTATTCCAACATGGGCAAAAAGTATTCCAAGGGGATTCTATAGCCCAACAACTTTCAGTCCCCATTCCGGTCTTCAAAGTTAGGACATTCACCAGCTTGAGCAGATTGGTTAACTCCTCTGTCATGGACCTGGGGCTATGCCAGCTAAATGGTAGACATTTGAATGATCAACCCACAAAACCAACTTTTAAACAATAGGCACAACAGCTGCCATTGACTATATATTCATGCATATTGATTTTGACAGCTTACAAGAAGTATAACTCATAGTGAGGCGAGGGAAAATATTAATCTGGAATTATGAATTTTGTCGGCTACTACATAAGATCTGGGCCTAGCCATTTCTTGTCAGCTTCCTTTCAGTCAAAATACAAAAATGGAAGCACTTAAGAGAGATACTGATCTTTTTACTGCTCTTATTGCACATATTTTCAACTTCTTAGTTACAGCAGTTTCAATAAATCCTCACAAGCAGAAACACAAATCCCCAATGGAGCTTACAATAAAACTACAAATGACAATGTATAGAAAGAAATTAAGGCAGCTGCTGCGGTCCGAAGGAAGTATGCATAATGTATCCCCTATAAAAAATGTTTCATCAAATTTAGAAGCAAAATCCATCACAGCACGTAGATGGACGGATTAACATCACACAATACTCATGAAACACACTTGGGACTTTGGTGCATTGTTGGCAAGGACACTAAAACCCATGAAGCTGAATGTGACTATCACATCTTATATCAACAAGGGGAAGAGCTTTTAATGTCATTATATAGAGCTGTGGACACAGACAGGCAGTTTAACATGAGCTAGGAGGATAGGTCTCAGTTATGCAGAAGTTACGAAACTCATTAATATCTTTAATACTTCAAGTGCACCTGGTCCCAATGGTGTCCCCGTTGCCTTCATGAAACTCAGTCTAGATCTGTGGCGTAACAAAGGCCACCGCTGACCCCACAGTGCAGGGGGGCTGAGCTGCAGGTGACGCCCTCAGCACTGAACTCTGGTCCGACAGCTTCTCATTAATTCAGGAGCAAGCCACTCCATGTACCTTGCAGGGGGGCCCCCTTAAGTTTCGTTACGCCACTGGTCTAGATAACTGGGCCTCATTTTAACTCAAATGTTTAACATGTTCATACAGTCGGGTCAATTATTACCTTCTTGGAAAGGGTCAATTATGCATCCCATTTATAAGAGAGGCCTGAAAGTTTCTCCCAGTAGTTACCACCTTACAGCCCTATTGGATGCATCGGGGAAACTATTTGCAAAATATCTGTTATTGCATCTGCAAATATAGGTCAAATATCTGCATCAGATGAGCTATTGCCCAAAATGTAGACTGATGGATAACATTATGGCATTAACAATGCTCGGACAGAAAGCTTGTAGTGATAAAAGTAATTTGTATGGTTGTTTCATAGACTTCTCAACAGCATGTGACAGAATTAATCAAACTCAGCTTTGGGGGAAGTTTCATGAGTGGGGTATTCCTTCTGGTCTTTTACAGTTTATTATAGAACTGCCTAGCAATACTTGGGCTAGAATTAAGCTGTCTGATGGCAACGGCATGTACCCGAGGATTTTCACCCATAATGGTCTAAAGCAAGGGTGTATTTTGGCCCGCTTCTGTACACATCGGACCTTGCTAACTTGTTAGTACATAGATTAGATGATGCCTCAAAGGTAGGTGGGAGCAAAGTTCCCTTTCAAGCTTACACTAATGATTTGGTCATCTTGATAACCACTCAGGTGGGCCTTCAAAGGCAACTGGATGGAATGCAATCATTTCATATGGAAAAAAACCTTTACATTGACATCAATAAAATGAAGGATCAAGTCCTTTGGTCAATGGAGATCTAATTTTATCTGGGCAATAGGTATCAATAAGATAGAAGAGGTCCAAGAATACACATATCTGGGTGTCAGGGGTGATCGGTCTTTTGTTAGATATCTAAAAAGAAAAGATTATCCCTATCCTTTTTTTATACAACTCCTTAACTTGGAGTTGTAAAATATTCCAAAACCTAGATTGAGGCCCTGATTATAGGTTTGGTGGTCATACAGTGGTGGCGGTCCTCCACCGTCCACTGTAGGACCGCCAAACCTGTGGTGTGACCGCCCACCAGATCAGGAGTTAAATACTGGTCTGGCGGTTGGTGTTGCGGCTCTCGGACTGTGGCAGTCTGCAAGGTTCATATCAGAACCTATAATGCAGACTGCCGCAGTCAGACCACTAACTGCACCTTCCTGCACGGTGTGGCATACGTGCCACACCATGCAGGAAGTGGCAGTGCAAATACAGAAGGGCACTACAGGTGCCCCCCGCATGCACCCCCGGCCCAAATCCGCCCGGCGGCCTTGTTAGGGCCCCCTTAGTTGCCTTTCTGCCAACCTTTTTAAGGCAGGATTGGCCACTTCTATGGGTGAGGTATTTCTGTCAGAAAGTTCTATCACCAACTTGCTTGTAGACTATAATCTCTCTTCCTTCGGCGGCATTAGTAAAGATGTCTAGACCAGCTCGAAAGTTAGTGGAGAAAAAAGGTATCAAAGTGGCATGTTCAGGGATAGTGAGGATGCAGCAAGGTACAAGCATAATAAGTACACCATAGAAACTTTTACTTCCTCAAGACAATCATAGCTTGATTTTAACATATGGCCCTGGGCGAAGAATGCGTTCCTTCATTTTAGGCTCTTTTATCTCCTTTTTAAGGACTTTGATGGCTCTTGGAAATCAAAGGGTCAAACCACCAGTAGGTGCAGGATGTGTAATTCAGCCTATGAGTGCATCAAACACATAATATGATTGTGTCCATTGCTGCTTGAGGACCGAAAACAAACCTAAATCCCATTTTTATGCAGAAGGTGTAAGAAAAATTTCAGAATAGGTATTATACTGTTTTAAAGGAACTACACCAAAATCCGTGGGCATTACAGTAACGTTTTTGAGTCTAGTTCTCAAGAGAATTCACAGTATGAGCAGCTCTGGTTTGATGTACTAGTTTTAATATATATTGCATTTGACCGTATCATTTCAATGTCATTATGATAAAGTATCTTTTATGCACCAGTTTTAATATGTATTGTATCTTCCCTTTTCATTTTAATGTAACTTTGATAAAGTTTGCATGGATTGTATGTGTAAATTAATATTTTATATAGTTTTATGGAACCTTAAACAATAAATCCATTTTGAATTTTTACAATTTTCATATATACATAAATTTACCACATACCTTGTATTTTCAGGATAAACCACATTGCTTGAAGAGTCATGGTACACAAATTAACTCCAGCAGATGTTAGACAGTTCTCCTGGCATTCTTATGCACATACCATGCTAACAACGCTATATAGCTGGCAAGCTGTTGCTACCCAAAATGCACCTTCTCTCCTCACCCAACCACCACCTGAAACTCTAACACATATGTCAGACCTGTCATCCTAAGGGTGGTCTTACCTGAACTTTTGACCCGCTTACCTCCACTTGTTGCTGTATCTTTTTATTGGGCTTAGGACTCTGAGCACTTTACCACTACTGACCTGTGCTTAAGTACATGTGTTTCTCCTCTAAACATGGTGACATTGGTGTATACCTGATTGGCGTATTTAGTTTACCTGTAAGTCCCTTGTAATTAGTATACCATATATCCAGGGCCTGTAATCTAAATGCCACTAGTGGGCCTGCAGCACTGGTTGTGCCACCCACCAAGTAGCCTTTCAAACCTGTTTCAGGCCAGTGTGTGTAGTTTATTACCACTTCGACTTGGCATTTAAATCCACTTGCCAAGCCTTAAACTCCCCTTTACTATACCTAAGTCACCCTTAAGGTAGGGGCTAGGTAGCCCTAAGGTTAGGGTGCTGTGTATCTAAAAGGTAAGACATGTACTTTTAAGGTTTACATGTTCCTGGTATTGAAAAACAGCTCAATTCGTCTTTCAGTACTGTGAGGCCTACTCCTATAATAGGCTTGCATTGGGAATTCCTTGAAACACTTTTAAGCTGTGATTCCTGATTAGAAAGGGGTAGCTAATTCGTGTTTTAGATCTTTGGATTAATAATGAGAAATCCCCATCCTCTTTAGTGGTAAAGTTGGATTTAACAGTACTATTTTAGAAATGCCACTTTTAGAAAATGGGCTTTTCTTTGCTCTGTGTGTCTGTAGCCTGTCTCCAATAGACAGCCACAAACACAGGAAGGGTGGGTGTGACAGAGGACTCATCTGCATTGTGATAGTCTTCATGGACAGGAAGGGGTAGAGGGAGCTGACACATCTTAATAGGATGTGTCCTATCCCCACACAAAGGACTGATTACCCCCCCCCCCACAGATAGCCTGGTAGACAGGGCTGGGATTGAAGGGGCCTGTGCACTTCAAGGAGCTGCTTTGAAGTCACCCCCCACTTCAAAGGCACATTCGGTTATAAGTACTGGGTCTTTGACCCTACCAAATCAGTACACTTCTGGATCTGTGAAGAACTCTGCCAGGTGTAAGGAATGCTGTGCTATAAGGATTGCCATTCTGCTTGACTGACTGTTCCAAGGAACTGCTTCACTGCTGTGCTGAGCTGCCCTGCTGCCTGCTGATCTCTGCCTTGCTGAGATCAAGGACTGGACTCATCTCACTTGAACCCAGAGTGACTCCAAGGGCTTGTCTCATGTTTTCTGACATCTCAGGGTCATAATAGATTTGCAATTCTTTTGGTGCTGCTGAACTCTGCCATCTGTGTGTTCTACCCTTGCCTGAAGCGCCTCCTCCAGTCAACTCTCCAGCCGACGCGTCTCAAAGATAACACAGTGCCGGATTTGTACAGGGGTTCGTCTATGAAGCTTCTCTCGATGGAGCACATCGGCACTGATGCTTGCCTCCATTCATGGGATCGACAACGACGGAGTGCCCCATTGAATCCTTGCCTCGAGTCCCTGATGTCGACGCTTTGCTCCATCCAAGGTACTTTGTCAGGGGGACCTGTCTGAGTCCTGTAGCCGGCTTGCCCTCCATCGCGGTCAGCCTGAACTTTGGATTTACCCAGTCTAGCACGACCGCAAGTAACCTTTTAGCTCTATTGACTTCTAAACACTATTTTTGGTTTATTCTTTAAATATTCATAGCTAGGCTTCTACTCATTAGATTTTAGTCATTATGGTCTTGATATTCTCATAAAATTATTCTCTATGTTTCTAAACATACGTGGAGTCTTTTTGAGGTATTTTCATTGTTTTACTGTGTGTGTGTGTTGCACAGCTACTTTTTACACATTACCTCTTTAGATAAGCCTGACTGTGCCAAGATACCAGAGGATGAGCATAGCTTATCTTCTAGTGTGTATCTAGCTTACCCTGACTAGAATGGTGGTTCTGCTTCGGCAGGGTGCATACCTCTGCCAACCAGAAACCCCAGTACTAACAACATTGTAGGGTCTGATTACGAGTTTGGTTGTCCAATGGACCTCCTCAACTGATAAGAAACCGTGTTCCCTGGTGGTGGCGTGGCGGTCTGCGGCAGCAATATGGTTGGTGGTGCCACTGCGGCACCGCCAAGCATATTCTGAGTTTCACCACCACCAGCCTTTTCATGGCGATGAGCCCGCAATCAAAAAGGCTGGCCCCTGTACACTGTGATGCATACAGGGGGCACCTGGTGTGCCTCCCTGTGTGCATGCATGCCCAATTCCTGCACGGCATAGACTAAACAGTCCATGCCGTGCAGGAACTTGCTTTGCCATTCCCATTGTGGTGCCTTTTTCAAAGGGACTGCCGTGGGAATGCCAGAGGATCGTCTGCCAGACCAAGAGAAAACTCCTAAGCTAGTGGGCGGCAGGCAGTCAACATTGGCGGTGCAGGAGCAGGGTAATGGCATGCCGCCCCACTCCCGCACTGCCAAAGTTGTAATCAGCCCAATAGCCGGAAAATGCTGAACACATGCATGTGTTGACTCTAACAGAGTACATTAGGGCACCATGCATTGAGTGTTCTGCCACAATATTGAATAGGAAATATTGTGGGGCAAGAATATTGTCGCTTTCATATTGTGATGTCAAGTATTTCATCAAATTTAATATCGCTGGGTATATTGCTAATAATATCATTTAAAAAAAATATTTTTACTTTTCATTTTTAGGAGCAGAATGTGTGGGTTATTGGGAAGAGGAATAAGTTGGGGAGTATTTTTTATAATGTAGTTTGTGATGTATTTTTCAATTGTTGTTTTTTGAATTTTATGCTTATTAAATATTTCAGTTGGTGTATATTGTTATATTTTTGGTGAATTATTGTATATGTTTGAACATTTTATGAGTGGCTTATATGGTTTATTGTGGAATTTGGTGAGAATATTTCAGTATTAATGTTTTAATACATGTTTTTATTGTATTTTAAATTACAAATCAAGCAATATTTTTCTATTTTTTATGTATTTGATTTATATTTTGATTGTGACTATTTTAATATAAATATTTGTATTTATCTGAGTAACGTTGTTTAAATTTTTTTTAAATTGGAACACTCTGTACAATATTTGGTTGAATATATATTTGTTCCTTTATTATTTTTCTTTTAATCCAACTATTTACATTTATTTCAATTTTAGTAAATTTTAATAAATTATTAACTTAATGTTTTTTGTTACATTTAAAATTAATTTGTAATTGAATTTTTTATTTTCTCTGTATTTCAAATTGTATTTTTAGAATAATAATTTTGTTGAGTGTATATTTATGTTGTTTTTTAAACTTTTCAGGGAAATTGGCAATTTAATAATGTATATTTGTTTCATGTATTACTTTGTTGAGGACAGCACCACCGCAGAGGGGCGGGCCGGAGGCTCTGGATGTCAAGAGCCGGTTCGGTCTATGAGGATGGCTTGCATTGAGAGTGGACATTGTGATTATGAACTCTGGGGCTGAGTTAAGAACTGCTGTTCCCAGAATGCAATTCGCTGACACTACGAGGCCTCACCTGAAGGCCATTAAAGGTATTTGTAACACCCAGCAGCAGTTTTTGCCTTTCATTTGATGTCGCTTTGCCTGGGAGAAAGGACAGTCTATGTCTGAAACGCGTAAGGCAATGTTATTTACTAGGGAGTTGCAGACTGCGTTGTTGCCTTATTTGTCCTATGGAGAGTGCGTCCTAAAGCTTTGGCAAGTGTGGAACTTTATAAATAAACGGCAGCCATGCCGTGAGGACAGCACCACCGCAGAGGGGCGGGCCGGAGGCTCTGGATGTCAAGAGCCGGTTCGGTCCATGAGGATGGCTTGCATATTTTTAACAACGTTCGTTTGCTTTCCCAGGCAGCCCATTAATGGCGAAGTTATGGATATATTGAGAGTGGACATTGTGATTATGAACTCTGGGGCTGAGTTAAGAACTGCTGTTCCCAGAATGCAATTCGCTGACACTACGAGGCCTCACCTGAAGGCCATTAAAGGTATTTGTAACACCCAGCAGCAGTTTTTGCCTTTCATTTGATGTCGCTCTGCCTGGGAGAAAGGACAGTCTATGTCTGAAACGCGTAAGGCAATGGTATTTACTAGGGAGTTGCAGACTGCGTTGTTGCCTTATTTGTCCTATGGAGAGTGCGTCCTAAAGCTTTGGCAAGTGTGGAACTTTATAAATAAACGGCAGCCATGCCATGAGGACAGCACCACCGCAGAGGGGCGGGCCGGAGGCTCTGGATGTCAAGAGCCGGTTCGGTCCATGAGGATGGCTTGCATATTTTTAACAACGTTTGTTTGCTTTCCCTGGCAGCCCATTAATGGCGAAATTATGGATATATTGAGAGTGGACATTGTGATTATGAACTCTGGGGCTGAGTTAAGAACTGCTGTTCCCAGAATGCAATTCGCAGACACTACGAGGCCTCACCTGAAGGCCATTAAAGGTATTTGTAACACCCAGCAGCAGTTTTTGCCTTTCATTTGATGTCGCTTTGCCTGGGAGAAAGGACAGTCTATGTCTAAAACGCGTAAGGCAATGTTATTTACTAGGGAGTTGCAGACTGCGTTGTTGCCTTATTTGTCCTATGGAGAGTGCATCCTAAAGCTTTGGCAAGTGTGGAACTTTATATATGTGACCAAGACCACGGACGTGGTCGAAACGCGTCGTCCTCTTCTGATTACTGAAGAATAAAGCTGCTTTACTGATCGAGTGGGCTCGTGTGGATTCTTTCCTTGACTGGAATCGACAATCGTAGAAAATATATATATATATATATATATATATATATATATATATATATATATATATATATATATGTAGCAAAACGAACTCTCCGAACCTCCACAGCAGCGCAGCAGCAGCGGCGAACAGAGGGAAACAGACCTCGATAGAAGTGGCAGGTAGATTTTATACACAAAGTGAGAGACTGATACAGATATTTACATATTTAAACATTACTCACTAAGCCATGTATTCACTAAGATACACTTAATCAGTCAGTTATACAATCAATTTTTAAAAAACAAATCATCCATTTAGACACTTATATACCCATTTATTCTTCCATCGACCTTGAGATATACATATGTAAAACATGTGTAATTTTCAGAAAAACACACATTCACTGGATGATGTCATCAGTGATGTCATCAGTGATGTCATCAGTGATGTCATTTGAGATGTCATCAGTGATGTCATGAGTGATGTCACTGATCATGTCATGAGTGATGTAATATGTGACGTCATCAGCAGTGCATTGCGGGTGCGCGAGTTATAGTTAGCTGAACTAACTATAACGGGGGGATTTCAATGGTTTTGTACGAGTGAAAAGTCCAGCTAACTATAACGCCCCTGAAACCTATGGTTTTTTCAGTGAATTTCTAAGGTTTTTTAAATGCTAATTCCTAACTATAACATGCCTGAAACCTATGGTTTTTTCAGTGAATTTCAAAGGTTTTTTAAATGCTAATTTCTAACTATGCCTACAGAGATAGGACATGTGAAGAAAGAAGAAAAAACGCACAGAAAGAAAAAAAAGAAATGCAGAAAGAAGCAACAGAAGTCCTCAAAGACGAAGAAAAGTGCAGGAAGAAGGATAACGTGCAGAAAGAACAAACAGAAGAGCAGAAAGAAGCCTTGTTGCAAAATCATCCTGTACCCTCAACTTTTTCAGACGGATACTGGTGGTAACTGAGTCTGACTAACCAGTCCTAGAGCCAGTGCTATGTTAAAAGACACTCAGAATACAGTGAAAACATCTACATACACTAGGGAACACTATGCGTTGGGGTCCCCCTGTGATCAGCATGACCTCCTCTGTAAGCCCCTAGTATATAATAGGGCAGTGGATTAAAACTACCTCTTAAAACACGCCACAGGGCGTGTTTGCACACGTCACCTCAGGCCCCGTCCCCTCACTTCCCCACTGTGTAAACACGCCCTGGGGCCGTTTTAAGTTGGGAGATTAAGTCCCCTTGAATCCTGAGGGTCCCTAGGGTCCAACTAGACCACTAGGTACCACCAGTAAGCGCCACAGAGCTGTGTTGCAGAGAGATGTAAAAAGGGGCACGGCCTGGACTACCTCTCTGCAACGCAGCTCAGTGGCGCTTACTGGAAGCACCTGGTGGGCTAGTTAGCCCCCAGGGGCCCTCAGGATTGAAGGGGAATTATTTCCCCATCTTAAAACGCGCCATAGGGCGTGTTTGCACACGTCACCTCAGGCCCCGTCCCCTCCCTTCCCCACTGTGTAAACATGCCCTGTGGCCGTAAGTTGGGAGATTAAGTCCCCTTGATTCCTGAGGATCCCTAGGGGCAAAATAGCCCACTAGGTACGTCCAGTAAGCGCCATTGCAGAGAGGTGTAAAAAGAGGCACGGCCTGCACCACCTCTCTGCAACGCAGAGCAGTGGCGCTTACTGGAAGCACCTGGTGGGCTAGTTGGCCCCCAGGGTCCCTCAGGTTTGAAATGGAATTATTTACCCAACTTTAAACGTGCCACAGGGCGTGTTTGCACACGTCACCTCAGGCCCCATCCCCTCCCTTTACCACTGTGTAAATGTGCCCTGTGGCCGTTCTAAGTTGAGAGATTAAGTTCCCTTGAATCCTAAGGGTCCCTAGGGTCAAACTAGCCCACTAGGTACCTCCAGTAAGCGCCACAGAGCTGCGCTGCATAGAGGTGTAAAAAGGGGCATGGCCTCAGAACACCTGTCTGCAACGCAGCTCCCTGGCGCATACTGGAGATACCTGTTGGGCTAGTTGGCCCTCAGGGACCCTCAGTATTGAAGGGGAATTAATTCCCCAACTTACAACTGGCCAGGGGGTGCGTTTGCAGAGTGCTGCAAGGAGGGGGCGTGGCCTCCGGCGCGATGCCGGTCTTTTATTTATTTTATTTTTTTAAGAAGGAGGGCTGTGTGGCCCCCCTTCTTTTTCTAATTTACAAGCCCTGGGGACCCCATCACCCAGGGCCTGCACCCTAATTTGTTTTGTTGAAAAAAATTAATTTGGCCCTCTCAAGGCCTTAATCGACCCCGGGGACCCCAACCCCCGGGTCATGACCTTTTTTTTAAAAATTCTTTAGGAGGGGGCTGCGTTGCCCCCCTCCTCAGGACACTTATGGCCCCGGGGACCCCATCCCCCGGGGCCGGCCTTTGTTTTTTATCATTTAAAAAAAATATATATTTATAGAAACACCTAGGACATGCTGGACAAACCGTATGTACCTATCACCATGACGATTTGCGTGATATTCATTAAAAGGCGACTATGCATAGAATTAGGGGTGGGCGGAATTTGCGGAATTAACTTCCGCAAATTATCGCGAGAATGCAGAAAATCTCCGCAAACACGCCGGAAATATCGCGAAGACGCGGAAGTTTTTTTGCCGCCTGTTCGCGGTATTTTTTGCGTGATCGCGGGTCGCCAACTTACCCATGCGGTTGCTCACGGGCGCGGCCATCTTGTTTTCACTTGTCCCGCCCTCTGGCGATGTTTACTTCCTGTTCCGGGTCGCGCAATGCATGTTCGCGGTCGATATTTCCTGTTCGCGACCGCTTTTACTTGATCGCGTTGCTTTTTGCTTGCTCAGGGAGAAAATATCGCGCGAACTTGCGCACGTGGTCGCAATGGGCGCGGCCATCTTGTTTTCCACTCTATTGCATGGTTCTGGGGCCTGATTTTCAATCCTCCCTAAATCTTTTCAATCCTTTGTTTATAGCCACTTTTTTTGGATCTTTATTACTTATTATTTCTCTAACTATTTTCCTGCCTCTATATTTTTGGTTTTTGTCTACTTTTTTTTTGTTTTTTAGCTACTTTTTCTCTTTGTATTGCCCGCTATTTATTTCCTTTACTCCTTTATTTATTTTACCTTTTCTTTCCCGCCCCGTCCCCAGAACCATGTCCAAGGGCAGGGCTGTTCGCCGGCGCAGCCAGAGCCGCGACCGCCTTCCTTACGGAAGGCGGCGCCCACAAGGGGTGCATGCACGGGCCTTATTTGGGGAGGCGGAGTTGGCTGCACTAATTTTCTTTGTGCAGCGCCACCTCCCCTCAACCCTGGCAGCAGGTGGCAGGCCTGGGTCCGGGTACAGCCTCCGGGAGCGTCGGCAGCGGTGGGGGAAGGTGCGCCGGGCAGTGTCGCGCATCTCTGGGGTCCGGCGCACCCAGGCACAGCTGACGCACCGGTGGTCCGACATCCTGGACCGTGAGCAGGACCTGCTGGACCTGCTAGGAGTGGAGGTCCCGGGGCTTGGTGAGTACCTATTTAATTATTACAACTTTGTGTCTGTTCTTCTGCTCTATGTTATATATTGCGAATATCTTTTTTTCCTTCCAACCAGCTAGAATGTTGCTGCTTACAATACATTCCAGGTTAATAACGTTTAAAAGTCTTCTGTGATTATGACACAGGTGCTCTTCTGCGCTACTACTAATCTTACTTGTTTGCAGCTTTGCGTTTGCGCTTGCTTAGCGTGATTCTTTACGAGTTTATTTTAGAGAAATTAAGTTACGTAATGCTACAGTGACTCACGTCCAGTCCTTACTTTGTCCTGTCACTAATAGATAGGGGCGGATTGATACTTAGGTTTAGGTACTTTGTATGAGCTTCTAATTGGTTAGTGGTATGCGTGATGCCCCCCCCTCACTCAGTTACGTGACGTGCTGCTAGTACGGCAGTCTTTAGAACCTTTTCTAGTTTGTTCAATGAGTGGAGGTAGGCTTTGCAGTTACTTAGCAGTAGCAGATCAGCATCAATCAAACCAAAATTTGGTGTATACAAAAAATGTAGTCATGTTCATGTGTCCTCCATGATTGGATCATACACATTGTTGAGGAATACAGTGGAAATGCATACTTAATGTACAATTGGCATGCCTGGAATAGGTGGGCTAGGTTGGGTGGTACGTTGTACTAATACTTAGGCTTACTTGTAACTTAGTTTTCTGGAATCAGAATGGAAGAATGGATTACTGTTGATAAATAGTAACTTAAGTAGTCGAACTGCGAATCCCACGATATTACATGTTGACCAGATGAGATCGGTCAATGTAGTTATTGCAATTGTTGTTTACATAAGTGTTTTTTGACCGTTGTTGAAAAATATTGTATTTGTTTGACACCATCCATCAATGTTTGTCTCTTTCTTAATTCTTATATCTCTCCTGTCCATCAGCACCCAGGGGCAGACCGACAGGGACTGGACAGTCGGCGGGACAGGAACACCACCAGGAGGACACCGCTGAGGGCTCCTCTGCTGGCCCCAGTAAGTCTTCTTGTTTTTAATAATATTTCTTATTCCATAACTTTTACTGCCCCATTTCTCCCGAATTATAGTGTGTTTCCAAATGCTATTTTTTTACCACCAATTATCCTTCGATCTGTACGGTTTCAAAAAGCTTATCCCTGCCTCCGCTATGATGACTGAGTACTACTACATACTATCAGTCTGTCTGTCTGTACTGTAGTAGCTAGTCTTGCCCAGTTGGCCAGTGCCACTCTTTGTGAAAGGTTGTAATATAAAACTCATATTCACCAGTAGCTCGTACAATCCGTTGGGTCGTTGTCTTGTACTACTTTTTACTCTTATTGATGTTGAGGCTTTGAAAATTCACAGCAACAACAGCCCTACCAGATTTCTTAATATTTTGATATGATACCCTATAGGACATACCACTGTTGTAGGGATCTTGCACATACATTTGCACCAGAAAATAGGATGTTGGTGATGGTAGGTTGGACCTTCCTTGCACACCTCAATCAGAAATTCCGCACCCACCACAATTCCACTGCTTGACTATAGTACTGTCTTGTCATACCTATTAGGTCTCGGAACCCTCCCCCCAAGATAACCAACAAGTAGACAACCCAGAACATAACACACCCAACCTCTGTCGTGGAAGCAATTCACATGCACACCCTTACTTTATTTTGCTCACTCGTGTAAGTTAGTCCACTCCACACCAAATACCACAAAGTCTATGTAAGTTTAAAATGTTTATTTCAATTTGAGAAGGTCTGTACACTGTTTTCTTAGCAGCACCAACCGGCAAATCAATAATATTAAAACAATATACATTGTTACACTTATACAGTTGGGAATTAAATCATGATAACTGAACAGTGGTGGAAGGCAGCACCACCATCCCATAGCAATTTAGTTTATATACATTTATAAATGAAGATGTGAGTGAAGGGACCCCTCACCTCAGAAGAACCTAGTACTGGTAGTTGGTGCATCGTTCAGAAGCTCTGGTTCGTAGAAGGGAATCTTGCGTCTGTAATGCGAAAAAAGAAATGGTGTGCGTTAGTATATTGCAACTTGCAAGCATTTCTCAGCCGTGCCAAAAAGTGTAGCATCTATGGATAAGCAATATGGACTAACAGTAACAGTAGTACACCAGTTCTTCCTAAAAAAGTGGCTTGTTAATGTTTGTTGACCGCTTGTACGCAGCGCGTAGACTAGACAGTAGCAGTGTGAGGCAGGTCATGTGGGCTCAAAGGTGTCTTAAGAAGCTGCAAGGTAAAGGTAACGTCACATGTGCATGGCTAGGGCTAATCAAGCAAATGCTACAATGATCATATAACTTAGTGTCTACTCTACTACTACCTGATTTGTACTAGTGATGTATGTTAGTATTAACTCATTTTTCAACCTTGCTACTGATCAATAGGGGGGAGGTGTATATGTCGCCTAATAAATGTGTAATGTTTTCTAGGCGCACTACCGACCACCATTGCTGGGGCCAGCGAAGGCGACGCCGAGGGCGAGGATGCGGCAGTTGCAGATAGCAACGGAGGGGGAGTGGCAGCACCAGTGGCAGGCGGTGGTAAGTTAGATTCATAATCTTTAACTATTGTTGAACTTGACAGCACACTCACTGCAAAGGTGTACTGTATGTATATGTATACTGTACAGTTGTGAATTAGGGCCCCATTAGGATGGTGGGCGTATTGCCCCCGCCGGGCCGGCTGGAATTCACTGCCGTCACCGCAGGGGCAAACCTCCCGCCATCCCTGTAGAAAATATTCAGACATGTCCAGGCGGAAAAGTGTTCAATATGGCGGTGGTGTCTCTCTCACCACACCGGCAGCCATATAATCTGCATTTTGGAATGCCTTTGCGTGGCGGCATTGCCGTCCGCCACGGAAAGGCATGCACACATTGCAGAGTATGCTTGGGGGCCCCCATGGAGGGTACCTACCGATGCTATGGTACCCCCCCGACTTTCAAAGCAAAACGTGACAGGCTCCGTGCGAGGCCCGTCATGTTGTGCTTGGAAAAGCAGCACAACATTTTAGCATTGCTTTCAGCAAAGCCAACCAGAATTTAAATTTAAAAAAACAGGGTGCGCCCGCCACTGTGCCGGGCACATCATCCTAATTAATGTCCCCATGGGACCCCCACCCTTTTTAGCAGTCGGATGGCGGGCGGACAAAGTCCGCCCGCTATCCGATGTCGTAAGTAAGTATGAGTTCTTGGGGACGTTTGAAGAGTGAACTAGAAGACTAGAATTCCCTTTAATTGGTATAGGACTAGGAGCCGGAGTATTGAGTAACCAATGTCCTCATCTATCTGATTTCAACTCCGCTTTGAAAGTTTTATGAAGAAGAGCACCTGGTGCACTGTTCAACTAAAAAGTGTAAGACAGGTGGAAGGAAGAAGGACGGGCGACATTTAAAATGTTATGTACTACTGTGCTTTATTTTATAGTGCTACTCTACCATGCCACTATGTGTATAAATAATTACCTTGTCCTACTGTTTTATTAAGACTATATTTTACAATTGTCTTGTTTTTTTCTTTTTGATACACAGCAACTCCGAAACTCAACCGTAAGGAGTTGGCCGCCAAGGCACGGCGCCGGAAGCTGGAGGCAATCCAGCAGGAATACCGGCGGCTGGTGGTCCTAGCCGAGGAGGAGGAGGAGGCTGCTGCAGCTATTGAAGCCTCCTCCAGTGCCCCGGGCCCCAGCCACCGCCCTCCAGCGGTACGGCGCCACCGCCGGACGGCTGCCCGCCGCCACCGTGTCATCTCCGGTGCCCCCCCCCACTGTGGCTGCAACTGCCGCGGCCTTAGACGCCGCGTCGCCCATTTAGAGGACCAGATGCGTGTCCTCCTCCAGTCCCGCCCCACCAGTTAGTCCCTGTCACTGCCCCTTTTTTAATTTCTGTTCGTTCTTCACTCGTTTGGGCGTTCTCTACTTCTATGGACAGTCGTTGGGGTTAGGGAGGTGGGTGGGTCAGCTTTTGTGGGTTTAGTTTATTTGTTAGGGTCAATTAAATATATTTTTCTATGTTACATGCAATGTTGTTAATGTTTTGTAGGTGGGGTAACTGTTTTACATCACACTGTTTCCTTGCTGGTGCATGGCCGCCCATAGCGTGTGTTTGATTTCAATAATTTGCTGACTGTATAAGACACAAACAGATAGATGCGACACACCTCACTCATTGACTGGTCCTACTATGCATTCTTTGGAGTGGTGTTTGAAACTGAAATCATTGACAACATGTCCATTATTAATTCTGCCTCCCCCAAACTTCTCTCTTACCGGTGCTTGATGTTTATGTCCAACTGTGGCACAGCACTGGCTGCATGGTGAAGATGGTTTCCTTTTTCATACATGCCATGATTGGGGTGGTGGTGGTGGTAGTATAGTAGTATACACTGGCAGGGTGGCAGCATTTCCAAAAAAAGAAAAGGAGATAGTCAATCGCCTTTGAGAGACTGTTAGAGGAGTAGTTGAATGAAGTACATCACAGAATTTACCGAGCCACAATTATATGCTCAAATATTTGACAAAAAAACTGAATGCTGGTTATTATGAGGATAGCCTACTAGACAGAGTTACAAACTATAGTTTTGTCGACTCGAGTCACTTGACTATGCCTACAGTCTAACAGTTAGTGCTGTATATGAGGAATGACAACAAACAAATCCAATCAATGCCGGCAATTCATGCTGAGGTATATGTTCCTTTGTTACATAAAATAACCTCTGAAATATCCTACTCATGGGTGGGCAAGCAGAAGAAGATCATCGCTCTGCATTGAAATTGAAGTAGTGTTGCTTTCACCACATCCGCCCCAGCAAGTGTGTGATTAAGTATTGGTGTACATTTAATTTAGTTACACCTCGACAATAAGTCACACAGCCCGGGGGAAGAGGGTTAGGGTCCGTTGATTGGATGGGAAGGGGGATTTTGGGAAAGGTTTGACATAGAAAAACAGTATGCATACATAGACAAACAAACGACAATCATTGAAGACTACCATACCATATCCATTCCATATGTTAAGGGAGAAAAAGGCAATGCATGCATGATGATGAGACCCGGATTACATACACTTCTATTTCTTGTTCTGTTCCGGCCTTAATACTTTAACAGATAGCAAATAGAAATTTTAAATATTGGTAGTGAAGAATCGTAAACACAGAGCAAACGTAATGATGATTGATAATAACAACTCCAAGAACACACTGTTGTAAAGAATGTATACAAGATATTAATCAAATTATTTAAAAGAAGTGAAAAGTGGATACTGTTACTGTCTTATCCTGGTCAAAAATGTGGACTGGTTTTTTGCATATCGGCATTCCTCTTGCTCCTCTCGTCCATCAATCTTGGGTGTGTCGCCTCGCCACTCGCCACTGCCCGGCTGGAATAAAAAGGTGATTGATTGGTAAGGTAATTAATATGCATTGTAATGTTTTACAAAGTTTTGGACAAGGCCCGGCCTGTAATTTTAGATTGAAAACCAAAGGGGATATTCAGAAAGAAAGTGAAAACAAATGCACAAGTGATGGTGTAGTGCAACAAGAACACTTTCCGAGGTGGCATGTATGCATATGCATCATCTCTACTGTAGTCTGTTTCCAGCATAGACCTTCAACAGTAACAGGAGAGATCAGGCCCACAGTGCTTACCATTAGCACATCCTACGTTAACACTTTAGAGTCCTTTTTTTTTCTCTCAAAGAGTTGGACAAACGCAAAGCACATTATCCATTCCAAACATAGCATTTTACAGTTAAAGTTAGTAAAATCAATGCACTGCAGTCATCCCACCGCTACACTCTATTCAACTTCTACACAGACATTTGGGTGTGCTGTGGTTGTTGTTGACGTGTTTACCTTTAGGCTTTTCCGTTTTATGCCACTCATGAAACATCCTCCTGACTTCATCATCAGCTCTGATACTTCTACTGACTAACTGGAGATCGGCCTGCAGTACAAGTGTAATTTTTATAACACTACAAGAGTAGAAATATAAATATTACTGACTTGAGTCATTCTTTATTGTGTACAGAAAGATAGATTACCACTAGTACACTTTGACATCACTTTGTGCACAACAAACAACGCAAACACAAAGACCAATAGCTCAGAGTCAGGTGTCCAATGCATGCCATTAATTGTCATCATTCATTACCTGTTCCTTCTCATCTTAAGTTAACGGGCCGTCTCTTTCGCCATCATCATGATGGACGGTGCTGTTAAGTCACAGTCATTTGCATTGCGCAGATTGAGTGAGTCCCCTTCCTGTATTGAATTAAAAGCAATGTATCACCAAGATGCAGGAGAAGTACATATTTCTTGTTTGCCAGAAGGGGAAAATTAGTAATTACTAGTGTGTTCTGTAGAAAGTTGATTAGTGGCAGTGCACAATTACATCAATTCATGCGCAACAAACACCACAAAATCTACATCATTCAGTCTGCCATTCTGCGGCCAATGCATGGCATCAATCATTACCTGTTGCATCTCATCTCGTTAACGCTGCAGGCCGTCTCTTTCGCCATCATCATGATGGACGGTGCTGTTAAGTCACAGTCATTTGCATTGCGCAGATTGAGTGAGTCCCCTTCCTGTATTGAATTAAAAGCAATGTATCACCAAGATGCAGGAGAAGTACACATTTCTTGTTTGCAAGAAGGGGAAAATTAGTAATTACCAGTGTGTTCTGTAGAAAGTTGATTAGTGGCAGTGCACAATTACATCAATTCATGCGCAACACACACCACAAAATCTACATCATTCAGTCTGCCATTCTGCGGCCAATGCATGGCATCAATCATTACCTGTTGCATCTCATCTCGTTAACGCTGCAGGCCGTCTCTTTCGCCATCATCATGATGGACGGTGCTGTTAAGTCACAGTCATTTGCATTGCGCAGATTGAGTGAGTCCCCTTCCTGTATTGAATTAAAAGCAATGTATCACCAAGATGCAGGAGAAGTACACATTTCTTGTTTGCAAGAAGGGGAAAATTAGTGTGTTCTGTAGAATGTTGATTAGTGGCAGTGCACAATTACATCAATTCATTCATGCGCAACACACACAACAAAATCTACATCATTCAGTCTGCTATTCTGCGGCCAATGCATGGCATCAATCATTACCTGTTGCATCTTATTTTCAGTTAATGGCCAGTCTCTCTCGGCTCTGAAGGAGGATAGCTATAGAAGTCATCAGATTCATGGTCCACTTGTTTTGGAAGGACGAGGAAAGTTTGAATTTGTTGTTACCATCATCCAATCATCATTCATGAGGGAAATGGAATTGACCAGGAGATGCAGTATGATCGAGCGGAGGAGCTGGATTCTGAGGACTGTAGTGTCAAATGGCAGACACCTGAAACTTGTATCTTAAATTAGAAGAGTAGAAGACGGTGATAATGCATTGGTTGCGATTCACAAGTTTATAACCGGAACGACAGACACAAACAAAGGGGGAAAAAAGGGAGGAAGACAGTAAGTGCGAGCCTAATTGTCAGGGAAGTATAGCTCGTCCTCAAACTCTGGGGGATCTTCCAGTAGTAGGTAATCATCTGACACAATACTTCCGTCACCTGAGCCGCTGTCCTCATCTTCCTCTGTTGATTCATGCATTGTGTAATTCGGTGGTATGAAGTGCTGATTCATTTTGATCATTGTTAACCTCTCCACGTTTTTGGGAGATAGACTGGTCCTTCTCAAGGTTACAATGGAACCAGCAGCACTGAAAACACGTTCGGAAGAGACACTTGCGACAGGGCAAGCCAGATAGCTTATCGCCAGCCTGCTGAGCTGTGGCCATTCAGACCTTTTCCTATACCAATACTGCACTGGGTTTTGATCAACGTACACCTCTGTTGGGTCGTCCAGATAGGCCTGGACCATCCGCTCAATGTTCAGGGTTGCTGCTGGTAAGCTTTTGTGCTGTTTTTTCTGTGCATCAGCACTGTGCTTAAGGCCCATCTTTACATACCAATCTGATAATGATTGTACTCGGCCGAATGATCCAGTTATTGTTTTTGTAGTCGATGGTGATGGTGAGTGTTGCGATTGTGAGCCAACCGCACTGCCCTCAGCCGACGAAGTTGCACTTGATTCTGCATGGCCTGCTTCAGTATCAGTACTTGTTGTGGGTTGATGTGGCGGGCTTTTAATTAGCAGCCCTTCGTTTTCAAACTTGATGGCTGCTTCAGCTATACAACTTTTGTAGCGGGCAACATCAGTGTCGGAAAAAGAAAGGAATAGTCCTAATTTTGCACATGGATCCAGAATTGTGGCACAAATGTAATGTTCTTGTGACAAAATTTTATTTTGTATCCTTACATTTTCTGATAAGCGCCTGGATAAGCTCTCCACCAAGTCATGGGCGTGCCTTCTGTCCTCTACACCTTTGTAGGATTCAGACACATTATTCAGCTCATGCTCTAGCATTTGCAACAATGGGATAGCTTGGCCCATTGTACAGTCCTCCTTGCTGACTTCACGTGTGAAGACCTCAAAAGGAGACAGCATCTCAGTCAGGCATTGAATTAGGGTCCATTGCTCCCTCTGAAGGGTCATGCCTTTAACACTAGCATCACTGCTTCTGTACCAGACATATTCATTGAGTGACCTCTGCTGTTCGTACAGACGATCAAGCATGTAATACGTTGAGTTCCAACGTGTTGCCACCTCCTGGATGTGTGCCTTGACTGGCATCCTACGCTCACGTTGGAGGATCCTCAGCTGCTTCCGAGCTTTAAAAGAATGGCTGAAATGAGTGCATATTCTTCGGCAGATGGCCAGTAAATTGCTGACTATGGGTTCTTTTTTCAGAAAGTCTTGCACTATAATGTTTATGCAGTGTGCCAAACACGGAACCCTGAAATAGGAACCAAGTTCCATGGCCTTAAGTACATTACTGCCATTGTCTGTGGCAACAAAACCAATACCAAGCCCTCTGGGCCGCAGCCATTCCAAAACCTTGGTGCGAAACTCTTCTAAAATGTTTTCAGCCGTATGAGATTTCTCCATGGCGAACATGGCTACAGTTGCATGTTTCCGAGTACCTTCAAAAATCGCAGCTGTGTCAACAACACCTCGTGCAGATAGTTGATCTCTAACCCCCACAAAAGAGATCCAGTGTGCAGTGATGCACATGTAATCTGTGGCTTGGCAACTGGTCCACATGTCTGTTGTCAGGTGGATATTGTGCACAGCACTCTGCTGCAAACCGTGACCAACCAATTCCAGCACATCATGATGTAGTGCCGGAACAGCAATTCTTGCAAAATAGGACCGGCTGGGAACTTTTCATTTCGGGCAGATGGCAGACACAAATTCAAGGATCCCACCCCTTCCACAAATGAAAAAGGAAGAAGGTCCAGCGCTAACATTTTAGCCAGCTTCGCATTGTACAATCGTGCCGTTGGGTGGTTGCGTTGGAACTGCCCCTCCAACCTAAACATGCTGTCAATGGTAGGCTGGCTTACTTTCCTTAGTGGTGCCATTAACCCACTAAGGCTCAACGACACAGATTGTCTCATTGAGGTACTCGCCGGTCGCCTTGGTGTCTCTCCCACACTCTGAGTATGGCTCTTACTGCGGTGCCACTCTGATGTTACTGAGGAGGATGTGGGCGTTACCACTGCAGTGACTGCACTACTGGAGACAGGGCTAGAAATGCCTCCCTGTTCTTCACCTGCCACCACAATAATATCGCTCCCTGATTCCTGACCAACTTCAAAGGGTTTAGTTTTCCTACTTTCTTTTAACTTACGTAGGTGATCCTCCCACACGATAGTGTGGTGTATTCTGAGATGACTTGCTTGTCCTCCGGTACCATAGTTTGTACCAAGCTTACCACGCCGAACACCTTGCCGACAAATTGCGCATATAGCACCGTTCTCCTCCTTAGCGCTAACAGAAAAGAAGTCCCAAACTGGGGAGGAGAACTTTCTGGCACTGCTGGATGTGCCACTTTCAACACCAGATGAACTTGAGGGGGTGCTTGAAAATATGTGACCCTGTCCACCTACACTGTGACTTTTACTACCACTTCCTACTGAGATGGTTGAGCTGGATGTAGGTCCCTGCCGGGCCTTGGAAAATATGGCAGCTGGAGGTAGTGGTGGTGTAACCTGTGTTGGTGAGATCCGTGCTACATCCCGCTCAGTAGCAGCCTTTCTGGATAGGGTGAGAATGTCGGTCTCCAATCCCTTTGGGGCGGGAGTAATGTGCGTGATGACTGGCTCGTCTTCATCAACATCATCACCCCCCTCTTCTACATCTACCTCCATAACTCTAAGTTTTTCTGGGACCTTCCTTTTCAGAAGCAATGTCTTGTGGCGTACTTCACTCTCAGACCGAGCTGGTGGGACCCAAGTGTCATCACGATCATCAGAAGCGGGGCTTGAAGAAGAAGATGATGGACTAAGCCTCCTTTTCCTTGCTGGTGGTCTGGAAGACAATTGATCTTCTGAAACAGTGGTTTGACTTCGCTCCACTTTGTCTGCAGGAAGCTCGATTTCCTGAAATGCCCCTACGTCAGGAGCAACAACTACTATGGTGGGCGGTTGCTGCTGTTCTGGTTGCGGCGGCTGCTGCTGTTCTGGTTGCGGCGGCTGCTGCTGTTCTGGTTGCGGCGGCTGCTGCTGTTCTGGTTGCGGCGGCTGCTGCTGTTCTGGTTGCGGCGGCTGCTGCTGTTCTGGTTGCGGCAGCTGCTGCTGTTCTGGTTGCGGCGGCTTGACACTGATATGCTGAGTTTGCGCCTGCGTTGAACTTGATTGTGTACTACTTTGCGGTAATGACATTTCTTCAACATCGCTGCCCGTTAGTAGACTGGCTACCTCTGCGACAGTAAAGCCCTTGGGCCTAGGTTGGTGGGGTTGCTGGACCGCTGTGCTGGTCCCAGCTTGGTTCCCGGACAACGCTTTGGTGCCAAAAAAAACCTTGGCCGGCACACCACCAGTCGTGGTTAAAGGCACTTCCTTTTTCTGTTCCTTCTTCTCACCAGCAACTTTCTTGGTACTGGACCTGGTACCTTTCTTTGGGGCCATCTTCTTCCGATGTCAGGCAGGAGGCAGATGCACAACAAGTTCTGGTCACACGTGGGCGTGATGCGCAGCAGGACTTCTGTCTGGCTGGCAGTACAACGGGTAGCCAGGTGATGCCGATGACACCTCCTACTCTGTCTTTTGTGCACCTAAAAGCAAAGAAGACAGGAGAAGAACATCAGTGAAATGTTGCATTTGTTTTTGTGGTTCAGTTACTTAGTACTGTACTAGTGCAAACAAAAGATAGTCTACCCATTTATGACTTTTTTTTAACTAGAGCTATGTTATACTACTAGTACTGTGTACAGCCACACACTACACTCTCAGGAACGTGATGTCTAAAAATTCAACAGATCCCATAGAAAACACTTGATCAATAAAGCTGTGGCTACCTGCTCTGATCCTAGTGGATGAAAAAGCAGGCCTGTTGGCAGACAAGGCCAGGCAAGCTTGCAGGCCTAGGCCTCAAAATGGCCACCAGCCACATGGCCAGGCCCAACAACATCAGCAAGGCCACCCCAAAAAACACACTTCCCCAACTCAATCCAATGCCATCCATGCCCTAAATGATGTCTAAATTCACCAGAGCACACAGAAAACAAGAGATTACTAAAGCTGTGGCTACCTGCTCTGGTAGCAGTGGATGAAAGCAGGCCTGTTGGCAGACAAGGCCAGGCAAGCTTGCAGGCCTAGGCCTCAAAATGGCCACCAGCCACATGGCCAGGCCCAACAACATCAGCAAGGCCACCCCAAAAAACACACTTCCCCAACTCAATCCAATGCCATCCATGCCCTAAATGATGTCTAAATTCAACAGAGCAAACAGAAAACAGTAGATTACTAAAGCTGTGGCTACCTGCTCTGGTAGCAGTGGATGAAAGCAGGCCTGTTGGCAGACAAGGCCAGGCAAGCTTGCAGGCCTAGGCCTCAAAATGGCCACCAGCCACATGGCCAGGCCCAACAACATCAGCAAGGCCACCCCAAAAAACACACTTCCCCAACTCAATCCAATGCAATCCATGCCCTAAATGATGTCTAAATTCACCAGAGCACACAGAAAACAGTAGATTACTAAAGCTGTGGCTACCTGCTCTGGTAGCAGTGGATGAAAGCAGGCCTGTTGGCAGACAAGGCCAGGCAAGCTTGCAGGCCTAGGCCTCAAAATGGCCACCGGCCACATGGCCAGGCCCAACAACATCAGCAAGGCCACCCCAAAAAACACACTTCCCCAACTCAATCCAATGCCATCCATGCCCTAAATGATGTCTAAATTCACCAGAGCAAACAGAAAACAGTAGATTACTAAAGCTGTGGCTACCTGCTCTGGTAGCAGTGGATGAAAGCAGGCCTGTTGGCAGACAAGGCCAGGCAAGCTTGCAGGCCTAGGCCTCAAAATGGCCACCGGCCACATGGCCAGGCCCAACAACATCAGCAAGGCCACCCCAAAAAACACACTTCCCCAACTCAATCCAATGCCATCCATGGCCTAAATGATGTCTAAATTCACCAGAGCACACAGAAAACAGTAGATTACTAAAGCTGTGGCTACCTGCTGTGAGAAGTTGGCCTGATATATGATGTCACTAGTTCTAGTGTACACCTTATATCAGTCCAAATACCCTTATGGTGATTGGTTGTAAAGTCAACCTTATAGACCAGCTATCCTAGTGGTAGCATGGACAAGAGCAGTCTTAGGCTAAACTCTGAATGGCATGTGAAGCCAGCTGTGATACCATATATAATCCCTTGAATACCAAATGAAAGGACACCACAACAGATATATATATAAAATAAAGTGTATTTATTCTAGTCAAACCCTCAGCACTCTTTATGAGATTAGAGGTAAGTACAACACAGTCTTATTTAAGCATACATTAAGTCACACAGGTAAGTAATACAGTTAGGCCCTAGGGGCCACGCAAACCATATACTACGTAAGTGGTATAAGGACCACTGTCACGGAAATAGAATAGGCCTAGGCCTAGGGAATCGCTGGGGCTACACTACACTAGCGTTAGTTAGGAAGTGGGAGGCCCACGGGATTCGTGTGCAGAGTGGAAACACTCACGCGTAATGCGTAAAAGTCAATAGCAATAGTACAGTTTAGAAATCGATAGATTTAGGACACTTCCGGAGTAGCTAGGAAGTTGAGACTGGAAAACTAGACACTAGGATAGTCACTATCCTGATGAGCACCGGAGTACCCAAGTTACCTAGCCCACAGGCTGCGGGTGCATAGGGGTGAAGTTGCGTCGGTTTTCGTCGTCGACTCCTATGGATGCCTGAAGAAAGATGCTGACAGGCAGTCAGTGAAGAGTGTCCGGTGGATCCCAAGGCTGGGATCAAGAAGAGAGGAGACCTGCAAGCAGAAGGGACAGAGTCAAGGTCACTAGCCAGTGACCACGTGGAACCAGGAAGGAACCAGGCGATGTCGTGAAGATTGCAGGTGAAGGTGAAGCTTGTCGTTGCAGCCAGGAGGACCAGGAAGCGTCGAGGACGACCAGGACCAGGAGGCGAGCTGTCCCACGAAGGCTCTTGCTGTCGGCGGCGTCGAAGTTGGACTAGGACTCACCAAGCCTTGGCAAGCGGAACCCATGAAGAACGGAGGACTTGCTTCTGGTGCAGACCAGGAAGGTCTGGGGTGCTTCTTCTTTGCAGAGAAGTGGGAGCCAGTCTGGAGGAGCCAAACCAGCGCAGAAGATTTCAGGGTGCGTCGTCACAAAGGCCACTAGCCAGCGGGCAAGCAACCGGACAGACGCGGCAAGCAGGAAAATGCAGAAGGGCCCCACGCAGGACTCGTGGAGTGTGGGGGGCTGATCTTCGGTGCAGATGATGCTTGGGGTTGGGGCTTCTCAATCCCCGGTGCACAACTTCGAGGGTGCCTCAGAAGCTGCGCTTGAAGTTACTAGCCATTTTTCCCAGGTAGCCGGTCCCACGTCGCTCGTCGCCTCCACGGATCTCAGCTTTGCTGTGGATGTGGATCAGGGTCGGAGAAGTCTGGAAGTCAAGGCTCTGGTCGGGCTCTGCAGTCGGTTCCTCGTAGAACGTGGGCAAAGCAAAGGGTAGTCTCTTGATGGTGCCTGTTTGCACAGGGTGGCCACTCCTTGGCCACAAGGGAGATTCTTCAGTCTTCTTCTTTCGTCGAATGTCGAAGGTCCAGAGTTTCTGTTCAAGTTTGCAGGTTCAGGATAATCTAAAGTCTTGAGGCCCAACTCCCACTCTTATACTAATCTGGGGGGCTGGGATACCTGCTAGGTCACGCCTTATGGGTGGGACCTGGGAGGGGGTGGTTACACCCACTTCCCTTTGTCCAGTTTCGCGCCAGAGCTGGGGCTGGAGTGCCCCAGCGCCGGTTTGAACTGGACTATGCAAGGAACACCTTGTGTGCCCCAGGCATGTCTCATTCCTTTCAGCCCACCCTGCCCCAATACACTAAAGGCTGTCTGGGGAGGTGCTAGCACCTCCCCAAGCAGGAAACCTATTGTCCAGGCCTCCCTGGCTGGGATCACTCCCAGCTGCAGGAGGTCAGACTTGTGTCGTGGCAGCAGCATCCATTTTGTGATGCTGAGGCTTTGGTCAGAGGCTAACAGTGAAGTATGATTTTAACATGTCTTTCCCTCTAGAAGGGGGGAATAATATCCTCATGTCCAGAAATGGCATGGGGGTATTATTCCACAGTGTTAGACACCTTACACGACATGTTTCGATAAAGCCAAACCATAGTTACCATAACCGTCTAATTTTATAAGGCACTTTAAGAGTATATGGTAGGCTATATCATAGAACAGCTATAAGGACAAGGTTCCGAAAGCTGCAGACAGGCTCAGCTCATGCTAGAGCACCATCTCACATGTTACCAAGCCCTCTGCCTCCAGGATTGTTAAGGCCTGCCATAGGAGTGACTGATAGGTACACATGTGTCTATATGTAAGTTAGGTATAGGAATACTACACCTAAGCAAGGGGTGATTACACGACCTTGCCCCAGCTGAGTGATCAGCCAGTTGTGTCAAAATGGAAGGCCAGGCCAGGGGTGGCATAATACATGCTGCAGCCCCTGGTAAGCCTAGGGTACACCTATGCCCTGGGTACCTAGGGTACACTGTACAGGGGCCAATAAGGTGATCCTGTCCAAATGGGTTATGTACCTAAAGTACATAGTATTAATTTAGAGAGAGAACAGCAGGGCTGTGGGTCTGATTAGCAGGCCCACAGCCACATCTAAGTCGAAAACCAGTAAAGCAAAAGCAAAAGTGGGGGTGAACATAGAAAGCAGACCCTACTCTCCTACACAACCGCCCCCCAAACTTAGGGACATTAAACTAACCTTGACCAGTTGAGTCTTCATGTTCTAAGTGGAAATATCTGGAGAGTCCATCTGCATTGGCATGGTCAGTCCCAGGTCTATGTTCCACTGTGAAGTCCATCCCCTATAGGGAAATGGACCACCTAAGAAGTTTGGGATTTTCACCCTTCATCTGATTTAGCCACAAGAGGGGCTTATGGTCTGTCTGAATCTTGAAGTGAGTGCCAAACAAGTATGGCCTCAGCTTCTTCAGGGCCCAAACCACAGCAAAGGCCTCCCTCTCAATAGCTGACCAACGTTTCTCTCTAGGGGTCAGCCTTCTACTTATAAAAGCAATGGGCTGGTCTTGACCATCTACATTCAGTTGTGAAAGAACAGCTCCCACACCTAACTCAGAAGCATCTGTCTGGACAATGAACTCTTTGGAGTAGTCTGGACTTTTCAGAATAGGTGCACTGCACATGGCCTGCTTCAGGTCATCAAATGCTTTTTGACAGCTTACTGTCCACTGAACTTTCTTTGGCATCTTCTTGGAGGTCAAGTCATTAAGTGGTGTCACTATGGACCCATAGTTCTTAACAAACTTTCTGTAGTACCCAGTCAGGCCCAAGAAAGCTCTGACCTGAGTCTGGGTAGTTGGAGGAGCCCAGTCCTTTATGGTCTGGATCTTGCTCTCCAGTGGTTGAACCTGACCCCCACCAACCAGGTGGCCCAGGTATACAACCTTGCTCTGCCCTATCTGGCACTTAGTGGCCTTGATAGTGAGGCCTGCCTTTTGCAGGGCCTCTAAAACATTCCTCAGGTGGACCAGGTGATCCTCCCAGGTGGAGCTAAAGACAGCAATATCATCAAGATAAGCTGCACAATAATCATCCAACCCAGTAAGGACTTGATTCACCAACCTTTGGAAAGTGGCAGGTGCATTCTTCAAACCAAAGGGCATTACCACAAATTGATAATGTCATCCTGGGGTCGAGAAAGCAGTTTTGGCCTTTGCACTCTCAGCTAGTCTGATTTGCCAGTAGCCTGCTGTCAGGTCAAATGTGCTCAAAAACTTAGCAGCTGCCAGTCTGTCAATGAGCTCATCTGCCCTAGGTATTGGGTGGGCATCTGTCCTAGTGACAGCATTGAGACCTCTGTAATCCACGCAAAACCTCATCTCTCTCTTACCATCTTGGGTGTGAGGTTTTGGCACAAGAACTACAGGACTAGCCCAAGGGCTCTCTGAAGGTTCAATGACTCCCAGCTCCAACATCTTTTGTACCTCAACTTTTATGCAGTCCCTGACATGGTCAGGTTGCCTGTAGATTTTACTCTTCACAGGCAGACTGTCACCAGTGTCCACCTCATGGGTGCACCAGTTTGTCTGACTTGGGGTCAGAGAGAACATATGTCTGTAGGATTGCAGAACTTGCCTGCAGTCCTGTTGCTGATGGACAGTGAGGCTGTCAGAAAAGACCACACCATCAACTGAGCCATCATCAGGGTTCTGAGTCAACAGGTCTGGGAGAGGGTCACTCTCTTCCTCCTGCCCCTCATCTGTAGCCATGAGTAGCCCCATGTCTGCCCTGTCAACATATGCCTTCAATCTGTTGACATGAAGCACCCTGTGGGGGCTTCTGGGAGTCCCAAGGTCCACCAAGTAGGTGACTTCTCCCTTTTTCTCAACAATAGTGTGGGGTCCAGACCATTTGTCTTGGAGTGCTGCTGGGGCCACTGGCTCCAACACCCACACTTTCTGTCCTGGCTGGTAAACAGTCAGTACAGCCTTTTGGTCATGCCAAGCTTTTTGGAGTTCTTGGCTTGCCTCAAGGTTTTTAGAAGCCTTCTTCATATACTCTGCCATCCTGGAGCGGAGACCAAGTACATAATCCACTATGTCTAGTTTGGGTTGTCTGAGAGGTCTCTCCCATCCTTCCCTTACTAAACACAGGGGTCCTCTTACAGGATGCCCAAACAAAAGCTCAAAAGGGCTGTAGCCAACCCCCTTTTGTGGGACCTCTCTGTAAGCAAACAGAAGGCAGGGTAAAAGGATGTCCCATCTTCGCCTAAGCTTGTCTGGTAATCCTTTTATCATTCCCTTTAGAGTCTTGTTGAATCTCTCAACAAGCCCATTGCACTGTGGGTGATAGGGTGTGGTGAACTTGTAGTTAACACCACACTCCTTCCACATTGCAGTCAAGTATCCTGACATGAAGTTGGCACCTCTGTCAGAAATGACCTCCTTTGGAAAGCCCACTCTGGAGAATACTCCAAGCAGGGCCCTTGCCACAACAGGAGCTGTTGTGGTCCTCAGGGGAATTGCTTCTGGGTACCTGGTGGCATGGTCCACTATCACCAGTATGAATCTGTGCCCAGATGCTGTTTGTGGGTTCATTGGTCCTACAATATCTATGCCCACTCTTTCAAAGGGGACCCCCACCACAGGTAGTGGTATGAGGGGGACCTTTGTGGTGCCACCTGATTTGCCACTGGCTTGGCAGGTGACACAGGAGCGACAAAACTCCTTAGTATCTTCTGACATATGGGGCCAGTGAAAGTGAGGGACAAGCCTGTCCCAAGTCTTGTTCTGGCCTAGATGTCCTGCAAGGGGAATATCATGGGCCAAGGTAAGAAGGAAGCCTCTGAACTTCAGTGGTATGACCAACCTCCTGGATGCACCAGGCTTGGGGTCTCTAGCCTCTGAATACAGTAGCCCTTCATCCCAATACACTCTATGGGTACCTTGAGCATTCCCTGCAGCCTCAGCAGCAGCCAGCTGTCTGAGGGGTTCAAGAGAGGGGCAGTCTAATTGAGCCTGCCTCAGATCTGCCCTGGAAGGTCCCCCTGTCCCAAGAAACTCAACCTGATCAGGTTCAAGTTCTTCTAGGACAGTTCCTTCAGGGCTCTCAGAATCATCCTCCTGGGAGGGCTGATCCACCACCTGAGGCAGGGGGGAAGGCACAGCCTTAACCCTACTGCTCTTTCTCTTGGGTTGTGACTGGTCCATAGTTTCAGGATCCAGCACTTGTTCAGTGGTGCACTTTTTGGCCTGTGACCTGGTCACAGCAAGGACATGTGCATCTATCCCCAGCATTTCTGCATGGGTCCTATACTCCACTTCAGACCAAACTGAAGTTTCAAGATCATTGCCCAGTAAACACTCTACAGGAAGGTCTGAACTAACAACAACTTTCTTGAGGCCAGTTACCCCTCCCCAGGAGAAGTTAACAATAGCCACACTATGGGAGGTAGTGGCATTGCTAGCGTTGGTCACTAGGTAATTCTCACCTAGTATGATCTGTCCAGGGTCCACAAAAGCAGGTGTCACCATTGTGACACTAGCCCCAGTGTCCCTGTAGGCCTGAGCCATTCTTTGGTTGATAAAAGGAGTCTGTCTGTACTTGCCCAGGTTACTGGGGCCTACAGTAGAGGACAAAGCTAAGTCCCCATCACAGATCAGAACAGCCTGAGTAGGTACTCTGACTAGGCCAGTATCCTCCTCAGTTCCCAGGGTTAACCCTACTACACCCTTTTGCTGGGAACCACCACTTACAGCTGAACTAGGGGGTACAGTTGCCTTAGGGGCAATGGTGGCTGGGGGCTTATCCTTTTTGGTGCACTCACTAAACCAATGTGAGTTGGACTTACAATAGTTGCACCATGGTTTCTTTTTGCCATCTTTCTTTTTATCCTTTTTGGGACCACCCTCCCCCTGAGCCTTTTGGGGGCCTGGTGAAGACTTCTGGTCTTTTTGTTTCTGATCATTACCCTTCTGGTCTGCCTTTTTCTGATCACCGCCCTGGTTCTGGTTTTTCTGCTGAACTCTAGTCCTGACCCATCTATCTGCCTTCTTTCCCAATTCTTGGGGAGAAGTCAGATCAGAATCAATCAGGTGTTGATGCAATAGCTGGTTCTGACAGTTGTTAAGTATTTGTTCTCTCATGATCAAATTATACAATCCTGTATAGTCCTTAACCTTACTTCCCATTAGCCAGCCTTCCAGAGCCTTAGTGGCACAATCTACAAAGTCAGTCCAGTCCTGAGTCTGTGTCTTCTGGGTATCCCTGAACAACAACCTGTATTGTTCAGTGGTTAGGCTAAACCCATCAATCAGAGCACTCTTCAGGACAGTGTAATTATCTGCATCCTCATCACTAACTGTGAGGAGCTTGTCTCTACCTTTCTCAGAGAAGGAGAGCCACAAGATAGCTGCCCACTGACTTTGGGGTACCTGCTGTACTTTGCAAGCTCTCTCCAAAGCAGTTATCCATTTGTGGATGTCATCCCCACACTTGTAGGGAGGGACAATCTTGCGCAGGTTTCTATTATCATAGTGCCTGTCTCTATCCTTAGGGATATTGCTGCCACCAGTGGGTTCTGACCCACTTAACTTTTGCTCTCTAGCCAGAGCAAGCTTCTCCTTGGCAAGGGCAAGTTCTTCCCTCTGAATCCTCAGATTAGCTTCCCTCATTCTGGCTTCATGTTCCTTTCTCTCAGGGGAAGTCATTCCCCTGTGAGAGGAAACACTAGAGATGCTAGAGACATGGGAGTGGATGGATTCCCTTGAAGGGGATCTGTCCCTCCTGTTTCTCTGGTTAAGCCCACTTGGGGGTCTGTATGGGGGGACCCCATGCAAACTCCCATGTAAACTTAGGTTAGCCTGGCTAAGTCTTCCTACTTGGCCCTGGCTGTCTACCTCTCCATCTGAAGCCCCATCTGACTCCTCTGTGGTGGGTAGACCCTCCTCTGTACCTAGGGTACCTGCCTGAGAGGCCCTAAGAGCATCATACTCCTCTAGGAGTTGTCTTAACTGAAGGAGGGTAGGGTTTGCACCCTGTTTTATTCCTCTGGAGGTACACAATTGTCTCATCTCCTGGAATGTTAAGGTATCATATCTAGAGGGGGTCTTCTGCAGACCTGACCCTCCTGAGAGAGCATCTACTTGATCTCCTCTCAGAGACATGATCTAGTGAGGGTGTGGTGTGTGCACCTACCTACACTAGTTGTTTCTACTAAACCTCTCTAGTAGTTGTAGTCAGGGTGTGTTACTCCCTTCAACCTACAACTACTAAGTCCAGTAGGACTTAAGTATTATAATCTATGTTATATGTACCTAGACAATATCTGTGTGATCTTTCAATTTAGTATTTCAAGATTACAATGGTATTACAACAGCAAGCTCAGATCCCAACCGCTGCTCACCAATGTGAGAAGTTGGCCTGATGTATGATGTCACTAGTTCTAGTGTACACCTTATATCAGTCCAAATACCCTTATGGTGATTGGTTGTAAAGTCAACCTTATAGACCAGCTATCCTAGTGGTAGCATGGACAAGAGCAGTCTTAGGCTAAACTCTGAATGGCATGTGAAGCCAGCTGTGATACCATATATAATCCCTTGAATACCAAATGAAAGGACACCACAACAGATATGTATATATAAAATAAAGTGTATTTATTCTAGTCAAACCCTCAGCACTCTTTATGAGATTAGAGGTAAGTACAACACAGTCTTATTTAAGCATACATTAAGTCACACAGGTAAGTAATACAGTTAGGCCCTAGGGGCCACGCAAACCATATACTAAGTAAGTGGTATAAGGACCACTGTCACGGAAATAGAATAGGCCTAGGCCTAGGGAATCGCTGGGGCTACACTACACTAGCGTTAGTTAGGAAGTGGGAGGCCCACGGGATTCGTGTGCAGAGTGGAAACACTCACGCGTAATGCGTAAAAGTCAATAGCAATAGTACAGTTTAGAAATCGATAGATTTAGGACACTTCCGGAGTAGCTAGGAAGTTGAGACTGGAAAACTAGACACTAGGATAGTCACTATCCTGATGAGCACCGGAGTACCCAAGTTACCTAGCCCACAGGCTGCGGGTGCATAGGGGTGAAGTTGCGTCGGTTTTCGTCGTCGACTCCTATGGATGCCTGAAGAAAGATGCTGACAGGCAGTCAGTGAAGAGTGTCCGGTGGATCCCAAGGCTGGGATCAAGAAGAGAGGAGACCTGCAAGCAGAAGGGACAGAGTCAAGGTCACTAGCCAGTGACCACGTGGAACCAGGAAGGAACCAGGCGATGTCGTGAAGATTGCAGGTGAAGGTGAAGCTTGTCGCTGCAGCCAGGAGGACCAGGAAGCGTCGAGGACGACCAGGACCAGGAGGCGAGCTGTCCCACGAAGGCTCTTGCTGTCGGCGGCGTCGAAGTTGGACTAGGACTCACCAAGCCTTGGCAAGCGGAACCCACGAAGAACGGAGGACTTGCTTCTGGTGCAGACCAGGAAGGTCTGGGGTGCTTCTTCTTTGCAGAGAAGCGGGAGCCAGTCTGGAGGAGCCAAACCAGCGCAGAAGATTTCAGGGTGCGTCGTCACAAAGGCCACTAGCCAGCGGGCAAGCAACCGGACAGACGCGGCAAGCAGGAAAATGCAGAAGGGCCCCACGCAGGACTCGTGGAGTGTGGGGGGCTGATCTTCGGTGCAGATGATGCTTGGGGTTGGGGCTTCTCAATTCCCGGTGCACAACTTCGAGGGTGCCTCAGAAGCTGCGCTTGAAGTTACTAGCCACTTTTCCCAGGTAGCCGGTCCCACGTCGCTCGTCGCCTCCACGGATCTCAGCTTTGCTGTGGATGTGGATCAGGGTCGGAGAAGTCTGGAAGTCAAGGCTCTGGTCGGGCTCTGCAGTCGGTTCCTCGTAGAACGTGGGCAAAGCAAAGGGTAGTCTCTTGATGGTGCCTGTTTGCACAGGGTGGCCACTCCTTGGCCACAAGGGAGATTCTTCAGTCTTCTTCTTTCGTCGAATGTCGAAGGTCCAGAGTTTCTGTTCAATTTTGCAGGTTCAGGATAATCTAAAGTCTTGAGGCCCAACTCCCACTCTTATACTAATCTGGAGGGCTGGGATACCTGCTAGGTCACGCCTTATGGGTGGGACCTGGGAGGGGGTGGTTACACCCACTTCCCTTTGTCCAGTTTCGCGCCAGAGCTGGGGCTGGAGTGCCCCAGCGCCGGTTTGAACTGGACTATGCAAGGAACACCTTGTGTGCCCCAGGCATGTCTCATTCCTTTCAGCCCACCCTGCCCCAATACACTAAAGGCTGTCTGGGGAGGTGCTAGCACCTCCCCAAGCAGGAAACCTATTGTCCAGGCCTCCCTGGCTGGGATCACTCCCAGCTGCAGGAGGTCAGACTTGTGTCGTGGCAGCAGCATCCATTTTGTGATGCTGAGGCTTTGGTCAGAGGCTAACAGTGAAGTATGATTTTAACATGTCTTTCCCTCTAGAAGGGGGGAATAATATCCTCATGTCCAGAAATGACATGGGGGTATTATTCCACAGTGTTAGACACCTTACACGACATGTTTCGATAAAGCCAAACCATAGTTACCATAACCGTCTAAGATTATAAGGCACTTTAAGAGTATATGGTAGGCTATATCATAGAACAGCTATAAGGACAAGGTTCCGAAAGCTGCAGACAGGCTCAGCTCATGCTAGAGCACCATCTCACATGTTACCAAGCACTCTGCCTCCAGGATTGTTAAGGCCTGCCATAGGAGTGACTGATAGGTACACATGTGTCTATATGTAAGTTAGGTATAGGAATACTACACCTAAGCAAGGGGTGATTACACGACCTTGCCCCAGCTGAGTGATCAGCCAGTTGTGTCAAAATGGAAGGCCAGGCCAGCGGTGGCATAATACATGCTGCAGCCCCTGGTAGGCCTAGGGTACACCTATGCCCTGGGTACCTAGGGTACACTGTACAGGGGCCAATAAGGTGATCCTATCCAAATGGGTTATGTACCTAAAGTACATAGTATTAATTTAGAGAGAGAACAGCAGGGCTGTGGGTCTGATTAGCAGGCCCACAGCCACATCTAAGTCGAAAACCAGTAAAGCAAAAGCAAAAAGTGGGGGTGAACATAGAAAGCAGACCCTACTCTCCTACACCTGCTCTGGTAGCAGTGGATGAAAGCAGGCCTGTTGGCAGACAAGGCCAGGCAAGCTTGCAGGCCTAGGCCTCAAAATGGCCACCAGCCACATGGCCAGGCCCAACAACATCAGCAAGGCCACCCCAAAAAACACACTTCCCCAACTCAATCCAATGCCATCCATGCCCTAAATGATGTCTAAATTCACCAGAGCACACAGAAAACAGTAGATTACTAAAGCTGTGGCTACCTGCTCTGGTAGCAGTGGATGAAAGCAGGCCTGTTGGCAGACAAGGCCAGGCAAGCTTGCAGGCCTAGGCCTCAAAATGGCCACCAGCCACATGGCCAGGCCCAACAACATCAGCAAGGCCACCCCAAAAAACACACTTCCCCAACTCAATCCAATGCCATCCATGCCCTAAATGATGTCTAAATTCAACAGAGCAAACAGAAAACAGTAGATTACTAAAGCTGTGGCTACCTGCTCTGGTAGCAGTGGATGAAAGCAGGCCTGTTGGCAGACAAGGCCAGGCAAGCTTGCAGGCCTAGGCCTCAAAATGGCCACCAGCCACATGGCCAGGCCCAACAACATCAGCAAGGCCACCCCAAAAAACACACTTCGCCAACTCAATCCAATGCCATCCATGCCCTAAATGATGTCTAAATTCAACAGAGCAAACAGAAAACAGTAGATTACTAAAGCTGTGGCTACCTGCTCTGGTAGCAGTGGATGAAAGCAGGCCTGTTGGCAGACAAGGCCAGGCAAGCTTGCAGGCCTAGGCCTCAAAATGGCCACCAGCCACATGGCCAGGCCCAACAACATCAGCAAGGCCACCCCAAAAAACACACTTCCCCAACTCAATCCAATGCCATCCATGCCCTAAATGTGCTTGAAAATGAAATATATTCAAAAAACAAAAGGAACCGTTGCTTCATCATGCACACACACACCCATGAGGCCATGCCCATGGCTAGCTCGGGCCTACTACTACAACCCACAAAATTTAAAGGAAAAAAAAAAAAGGAATGATGATAATTAATTAATTATCAAAAATAAATTGTAGTTACACAACAACTGCAATGCCCACAATCAAACACAACAACCACTTACTTGTAAAATATCCTATTCCAAAAATCCTGAAATCCAATTGCAATGATGCAGCAGACAAAAAGAGTGATCTTTCCAGCTCCAAATCCAAAGGCAGAATGAGCAGGAGATGGACAAAGCACTGGGAGGAGCCTGCTGGACAGGAACAGGAAGTTGGAGATTCTGTGTCACTTCCTCCCTCTCTCCACCTTGTAAAAAAATGACTCCTTGCACAAAAAAGGAAAGCCAAATGTGAATGTAAGGAGTTCTTTTCATCCAAAATCAGTATTGGCAGATGGTTTCATGCTGCTAGAGCCGATATTCCTCTCCAAATTGTAAATTGTACGTTGTTGAGTTCTCGAGCTTCACATTACTTCCGCCGGCGTGTCGAAAACGATATGATCGCGTTCTCTTCTTTGTCCCTGTCGCTTTGGATATGACGTGTTCGCGGTCTCTTTCTCCTGTTCGCGTTCGATTTCACGTGCCCGCGTCCTCATCCTCTGGCTCGCGATGTAGAATGACATGTTCGAGATCTCAATCTTCTCATACTCGCGCGGTGCATGATCGCGAGAAGAAAGACGTGATCGCGCGACAAATGACGTGATCGCGTGAAAAATGACTTTAATGCGGCCGCGAACTCTCGCGAGACAGCGCAAAATGGCTACCAAAATTCAACATCTCGTGGAGAACGCGACCGGGTCAAGAAAACTTGTCGGAGAACGCAGGGATTCAGGTAAGGCGATCGCGCGCGAGAATGTATTGTTTTACAGCGCGAGCAAGAAAAAAATTATCGCTTAGCTGCGGAATGCGGAAATTTTGACATTTTCGCGCTTTCCGCGGAACGCGAAAATGCCAAAATATCACAATTTCCGCGAACGGAACGGAATTTTGGCCCAGGCCTACATAGAATGAATCCACGTGGAATGTGTTTACACCGCTAGTGAAGCTCTGATGTGTCTGACGCCCTACCGTGTCTAATCTCGGCACCCCCGCCGGTGGGTACTCTCCAAGTAGACACCCTTGTCGTTTATTTATACAAACATGGGTAGCTATTGACAGGCACATTTAATATACACGCACACCAAGCCATTCAAAGGGGAATCGACAAAAATTCGACCAAACTATGCAAGAAATCCCCCTCACGGTTAATAAAACACACATCCACCGCCGGATGTGTAATACTTTTTATTTTACTCTCTGGAAAGGAGACAAACCTCACTTGAGATTCACAGCGTGCTCCTGGCTGAGCCCAATGCTATGTTACACCCACCAGTGCCCGCCGAGTGCCTCACACCTCTGTGTTGTGTTCCACCAGCTAGTGAGTATGCTATGACACTCTCTAGCCCATGTGCACTGTAACACCACCCCGTGAATATGTCATGCCACACTTGCCTTCGCACGGGTTATATTGCCCCATCTAACGTGCCTTCCTCGATGCCTATGTTATAACGCACAGCGCTATGCCATACATATTACAATCTGGGATCCATATCTTTGTCACAGTGCATATGCAACGTTAAACTCCCCAGTACATATTTTATATTACAACTTTAGAGACTAGTTAGGTTACACAACACTGCCCTGTGCATATTACACTCCAAGGCGCATATCGCATAGCACGCGCTTGTGCCTGTGCTATCTCGCGCTCTCCAATGAATCTGTCATTGCGCACAATGTATTGCATATTATATTTCACGCCCCGGTTCATCTTATATCACACTTTTTGGTGCATAGTTTATACTATATACTATATCTAGTTTTCATTTTCAATCGTGCTCTCAGGACTATGTTCTATATAACACTGCGTCCACCTACCCTTTTCACGGGCATTACATTTTGCGATGGGGGGTGGAGGGTCAGGGGGTGTTTCTGCCAAGTGAGCCCGGAGTCACAGTCACAAACGTCCTCTTCTTTCTGAATAAAAGTGAGATTATGCTGCATACTTGTTCATATTTTAAGTAGTTTGCACAGACACACATTTTAAAAACAATAAAGTTCCTAATACCCACCTTCTCTGAACAGTTAGCTTGCTGTCCCATCCACCTCCTCCCTATCCTCTGTTGTCTGAATCCATGGACTAGCCTCCTCCCTCCTGCCATGCATGGTCTGATGTGCTGCTGCTGGAGCGGGTTATGCAAAATTTTTGTATACCCATCCCATTTTGCATGTCGTTTTATTAATTAGATTAATTAATTAATCATAATCGTACTAATGGTTTGGAGTGATGTGGAAATAACTAATCAACCTTATTAATGACCGAAATACACGTGGGATTTGCATCTGCATGGCCTAATTAATGACGTGAACTAAATTTCGTACGCATATTAATGATAGATAATTAGAACATTGCATGATATACGTCGCTTTGGTGATGAAGTTGTGATTTGTGCTTTATTTAGTAAGTATAAACTGCATTGAGTGTTGCTTTTGGCTAGATAAATACACACACATATGGGTATTAGCGAGGGAATAACATTTAATTAGTCATTTCTATGTATTAATTACGTTTTTGTGTTTCTTTGCTTAAGCTGACTATTCTGGCCTATTAAATGATGGCTGCTTTTGGTGCCTAACCCAACTGCCGACGCTGAACCAGGCTTGGGTGAAGTGCGCCTGCGCTAAAAGATGAGCAACAATGGCCCTGTCTTGACCCCAGGCAAGCTGTACTTATCAAGGCCACTGGGAAAGGTGCCAGCGCTACAGACAAAAGGCTTTATTAAAGAACCGGAACCAGCAAGTATGCTGACAACATGGACTAAACCTTATGGGAACGGAGAGGTTGACCCCTGATCAGCCAATCAGAACAGTTTAAAACTCAATATTGTTACATTTTGCTATTGAAATTATTATAAAACCCATAGAATAGAGAGGTTGGAGGGTCGCTCCTTCGATTTCCTGATGATATGCTGACGAAGTGGACGGTGACACTGCAGGACAGCTGTTAGCGTGAATCTTTGACTGACTGAATTAATGCCCAAAATCATGATGAACTTAACCTGCTAAATTAATGGGCATAGATTTGCGAGATTGCCAGATTTGACATAGAGGACGACTTTAGCCAGAATAGGTAAATATGAATGGCAACTTGATCAAATGAATGATTTAATCTGCAATATTAATATAAATTTGGATTTGAACATCTACAGAAATGAGTTGGGTTGTTTATTCATTGAAATGTGTTAATGAAAAGGTTAATCAGATTATTAGAAATTCACTTAAATCTACAACTAACAGATCCATTCCGGTCATGAGGGGAATACCAAATGTAGAATCTAGGGCCTAATGAGTATAAGAAGGGTTTGTAGGTTTGTTGCTCATTAGGGTAAAGTGGTATCTTCCTCCATCATTATCCAGCACTTGGAAGGATAATCGCCTCTCGTACGGACTGTGTTGGTGTTATGGGCCCCACCAGCGAATGTATGGATAGTGTGCGTGTCTGAGATCTTTTGGTCCGCACGGTAGGGAGGGATTTTGCACTCCGCGCTGGAGCACTGCCACTGCCCTCCATTTAGCATGATGTACCAGTCCACTCCTCCTGCCCTCCATTGACCAATTCTATGGCCCATTATTGACCTCCTGATTAGCCTCTGTGCTTAGCTTGCTGCCCCTATTCTCCTTCCCCCTGCCCTCCGATGTCTTTGTGCATGCCCCTGCTCCATCCTTTTTGCCCACCATGTTCCATGGACCTGCCACTCCTATCTACTCTGAGTGTTCTGTTGAGCTGCCACTCCCCTCCCACCTGCCTAGCATTGTCAGATGACTGTAACCTGTCCCTGCCACCTCCACCCTGCCTGTCCACATGCCATGCCCCTATCCCCTTCCTCCTGTCCTCCATGGTCCATTTTACTGCCACACCCTTCTACCCTCCCTGGTCTGTTGTGCTGCAACTGCTCCTCCTGCCTGCCCGCGCGGTCTGTTGTGAGGCCCCTTCCCCTGAACTCACTTGTCTGTGCCCAGGTCCTGACCCTCCCTTCTATCCTCCATGGTCCTTTGTGCATGCCCCTGCACCCTCCTTCTTGCCCATCATAGCCATTGTGCTGCCACTAACCCTCCCGCTTGCCATGCATGGTCTTCTGTGCTGCCATGGCCCCTCTCACCTTCCCTGTGTGGTCAGCTAGCTGCCCCTGACCCCTTACCACCTTCCCTCCATGGTCTGTGTGTATGCCATCATAGTCTCATTTTTGCTCTCCATGGTGTGTTTTGTTTCTAGTGCCCAACCTGCCTGACCTCCATGGTCATCTTGCTGCTCCTGCCTTGCCCCCTTGCCCCAGCCCTCTGTTTCCATGTGCAGACCCCTATTCCCTCCCTCCTGGCTTGTCTGTTCCATTGTAATGCCCCTGATCCGTCCCTCCTGCCCTTTATGGTCTGTTATGCTGCAGATTTCTCTCCTGTCTGCCCATTATGGTCAGCTTGCTACCATTGCCTCTTTCCCCTCTGTTCTCTGTTGTCCATGTGCATGGTCCTGTCCCCTCCCTATTGCTTTCTATGGATTATTGTGCTGCACTCCTGTCCCGCATGCACTGTGTGGTATATTGTGCTGCTGCAAACCCTGATGCCTGCCCTGTAAGGACAGTTTGGTGCACCGCTCAATGTCCCTCCTGTCCTCTGTTATCCGAGTCCATGTCCCTACCCCAATTCCTCCTGCCTACCATGATCCAATGTACCATACTTGCGAACATTTTGAACTTGGTAAGAGGGAGATTTTGAAAAAAAACTGGGGTATTGAATTTCCCCTTTGAGTTACATTGAAAAAGAGGAGATTGTAGACAGGAGAGAGATCAAATAAAGCCCATTTGAGCTTAAAAACTTTGGACGTTTCCTGGCTGAAACGGGTCTGTTGGCATGTTTGGTTGTACTACCACTGCCTCTTCCTTCTGCCCACAATGGTGTATTATATTGCCACAGCCTCTCTTGCCAGTCCTGTATTGTTGGTTTGTTGCCCCTGCCCCCTTTCCACTGCCCTCCATAGTCTGTTGTGCTGCCACTGCCCCAGGCGCGTAGCTAGGGGGGGGCGGTGGGGGCGGACCGCCCCAGGCGGCACTGTTTTTAGGGCGGCCGCTCAGCACTGGTGGCCCGTTGCGGCTGCGGCGGCCTTTATAATTTATTTAGGGACAGATTTGACTGTCCCTAAATAAATTATAAAGTCAGCCGCGGCCGCAACAGCGCGCGCGGCCGGCGGCCCAGTTAAAAGTTAAACGTCTTCAAGCAGCGCGGTGAGCGCGCTGCGCACTGCACGCACCTGACGCTGACCAGCAGACCTACTTGTTTGTGGTGCGCCAGTGCGTCAGCGCCTGCTGCAGTGCTGCCTTGCCATCATGACGTCGGTCGGTTCCGGTTCGCCAAGACTAGAGCCAGGACTTCGTATTGGTCACCAGCCTGCTCCAGGGCCTCGCGATGAGAACGTTACGTAGTGGTGACGCGTCACGCGCTTCACCACTACGCACTCGTGAGGACCCAATTCTGTGCTGCAGAGGTCGGAGTCGGATTGTCGGAGAAAATACGTTTGTTTATTCCTATTCCCCTTTCCTGACCCCTGCAGCTGCTTATCGCATCAGGCTGTGACACAGAGTTCGACTAGTAGGTAAGAGAATGTGTTACTATTTTTTTTCTTTTAAAAATATGTGCAGGCCCAGCAGGACACATACTTCTGTGCACGTCATTTAAACAGTTTTTATCCTTCTCATGGCCGATGCAGGACACAATATGACAACGCAATTCAGAATGCCCAGATAACGCTAGTGATTAATGATCCTGCTGGAGAGCAATCGTTTGTCTGTTGGTAGTTTTTAAGTGCAGATGAACTGTATTTTATGTGGATAGCTCAGTGGGTTACTGCCTTTGTCACAGAGATCCTTGTGTTACTTGCAGTTCAGAAGTCACAATCCTAACATAGGACAGTGACCAATGAACTGTCATCAAAGAGCTGCATACAAACATGAATGGTATCGTTTTTTTTGTTTTGTGATATAGTTAGAGCTTCCTCAGTCTTTCATCATTCTAATGTTGCTAAAATGAGTATGTTTGAGCAGAGATACATTTTTATCAGTAAAGCTGATCCCCATGGAATACTCTTTTAAATCCTAAGGTTGTGAAGGTTGTGTTTCCCCAGACCAAATCCTCTCAAAATATACTGCCCACCAGTATGGATGACATGTGATTCCTACACCTTGTAATCCTCATTGGCTTATGTGACATTCCCTGTAGACTGATTTACATACTTGTATGATTGATTGTCTCTGTATAATGTGTTTGTGGTGTAAAGTGCTGACACACTACACTACACTGATATGAGTAGCGCTAAACAACAAATGCATATGAGAGAGGGGCTACGGAGCGATGAGAGGCACTGGTGGAGGGTGGCAGTGAGGGAATCTGAGGAGGAGGTAGTTGGAGGGGCTGTGGAGCGATGAGGGGCACTGGTGGAGGGTGACTGCAGGGCTCGAGTCGGGGTACCAGGCGGGTGGACGGTGTCCCCTCACTTATTTTAACGGGAGCTCGATTACTGGAGCAAATGGAGCCACACATTTACTCTTTGGCCTCTCTGGGGCGAGATTGGAGCTCATTCAGAACGCTGCTCACGCGCTGGCTTCTCTGATGCAATGGCATCTAAGGGGTGAGCGAGGGGAGGCAATGAGTCTGATGGTGCAAGCCACTTTCGTGACATTACTTCCTGTTGTGACGTCAGCGTCCCCATACTTCTTTTTTTAGGACTTGTGCCCTGGGTGACAGTGAGGGAATCCGAGGAAGAGGTCATGGTGTGGAGGGGGAGCTAGGGTGAGATGAGGAGCACTGGTGGAGGGTGGTAGTGAGGGAGTCTGAGGAGGAGGTCATGAGGGGGAGAGGCTGCAGAGAGATAAGGGGCACTGGTGGATGGTGGCAGTGAGGGAGTCCAAGGAGGAGGTCATGAGGGGGAGGGGCTATGGGGAGATGAGGGGCACTTGTGGCGTGAGGCAGTGAGGGAATCTGAGGAGGAGGTCACTAGGGGGGCCATGGAGGGACGAGGGGCACTGTTGGAAGGTGGTAGTAAAGGTATTTACAGAGAAAGAGGTTATTAGTGTGGCGCCAAAAAAGACTTTCGCATCAGCGCTAAAGCCGGCCCTGTCATGGCCTTTCTGTTTTTGTTTATTTAATTAGCAGTCGGGTCATAAGGGCTACTGTGGAACATGCTTTAAAGTGCTGCTAATTATATTTACTGCTATATTCAATGTTTTAAGTTTTAAGGTGATTTTACTAATGTTTTTACCGGGAAAAAGCAAAGTGGAGCTCGATAGTGCCTGATATGGGGCTGGGGCCCAAGGACAGCTGTGAGAAAAGGTGCACTGGAGAGAGGAGTAGTGGATAATCAAGCCTGTAAGGGAGAGCGTTGCCGAGTCCGGGGTCAGCTGGAGGTAGTAATGAAGAGGGATCCTCCATGAAGGCTCAAACAGATGGAGCCTGAGTAGTATCACTTGCCTGATACTCCCACCTCAAAAAAATCCTCTTCCCATCAAAGGAACATTACATGGAAAAAGCACTTTTTGTGAGTGATAATATTTAGAAAGAGATTTGGAAAAGAGTGAGTTTTACTGGTCCTTATAAGGCTAAGAAGTGATAAAGGAGGGCTCTGAAGCAGGCCTGCCCAGACATATATGCGACAAATCGAGCCCGCAGTGGCCCACCCAAATGCACCCTTGGCCCACCCAAATAAAAATTCCTGGAGCCAGGCCTGATGTGTGGCAAAAATATTTGTGCATGTTTGTTATGTGGCATTGCTCTGTGGTGGTGACTGTTTTTAAGCTGCCTCATCTGGAGGCATCCGACTGGGCCTCAGTGGGTTTATCCTGCTGGCTACGATGCATGCTAGTATTTTACAATGAACATTTATGTGCGATGGGGATAGTGATATGTATGGTTAGGGTTGAATGGCCACACAGTGTTAAAGATCCTCAACCCTTTACGTTCAAAGAATGGGTGAGCACAGCTCTAAACGGTTTGAAGCTGAAAGGCTCTCCACAGAGAAGAGGTATGGGGCTTCAAAAAGCATTCCATAAGCGATCAATGACTGGGTGTATAATAATGTTAACAGACAAATCTTGTGGTTCCAGCAACTGAGCAGTACTTCCAAAATTAAGACCCATTACACACATTAAAATCCCACTCCACATTGAGGAAGAATGTAACAGCTTGGACCCAGGGGCTTAGTTGATCCTCGACCATTTACATTCAAACAATGGATGTCTGGAGCTGACAGCATGGCACTCCACAGAGCAGCCCTGCCCTGGCACTGCCTCCCAGCCCGTGTCTCTCTCGGCAGTGGCTCCCTTCCTGTGTCCTGGGTAGACTTGGGGGTAAGTTACAGGCTCAGCCCACAGGACAGGCGGCTCTCGGCTTCCCACCATTGGCTGCACTTCCAGCCCATTAGGAAAATGAAGACCCCTCTCCGGTTGCCCGAGCGGCTAATGCCGTTTTCTGGAAACCCTCCTCATTCTCTTTATCACTCCCTGGCCTCTCTCCCTCACACTGGCCCTCCTCATTCTCTTCCTGTCTCGCCTGTTGGTCGCCCCCCTAAGTATGTGCATCTACAGTCCCTCTACCAATTTGCCTGCCTCTACTCCTTCATTACCTCCCGCTGCTCTCTGACACAAGCCTGACCATGTAATTGCACGTTCTTTTTTCTTCCTGCATCGCGTCCTCTTCCATGAGGTTCCCTCCCTGTCCGGAGTGTGTCTTGCTGTGCATTGCCCTCCCAGGTTCTTTTGTGTCCTCCGTCCCCAGACGTGAACCAACCCCTGCCATAGAGACCCTGGCTCTGGCTGCCACCACTGTGGAGTGCTGCTGGAGGCTGAGTGAGGTAAGAGCTAAACGTTTTCAGAGGGGATATTTAGTGAGTGGCAGAGTGGCAGCATAGCTGCCAAGGTTTCAGATGTGTGACATTTTCTCATAACTTCAGTGTAATTATGATTGACATTTCAACGATTATGAGCATAGCTCCCAAGGTTTCAAATTGCTATGTGTGACATTTTCAGAATTCAATTGTAGTTGTGAGTGACATTTCAACGACTATGAGTGACACTTCTTTGCGAGCAAAACTCAAGCAATGAAGACGAGGGAAACATATATATATATATATATATATATATATATATCAGTAATTACACCCATTTGAGCAATGAGAAACTCTAAGAAGACTAAAACTGGTACAAATGTCTGCGGCGGCGGACTCATAATTGCAATAAAATTATGAAAATATCACACCCAGCAATCTGAAAGCTTGGCAGCTATGCACTTTGAGGCTGCTATTTACCAACTGACGTTGGAACTACTCAAAACAACAATGTACAGTAGAACTCTTCTTACTGTGTATCATCTGTGACTTGTCCATGCACATCAAGGGTTGGATCTCTTTGGCAGTACCCCCATATAAGTCATATAGATTGCACAATTTTCTTCTCTAATGTATAATTCAGATGTAGCTTACTCAAATTATTTTAACTTATGTTGGTAATAGATTTTAATGGGCACATATAACAGGGGGGCACAGTAGTATAGCACAATACAGCCCATCCCATAATCTCCATGATTATCTCATGTACATCCAGGGTTCGATTCCCTGGCTTTACATCCCTTAATTTTCAGTTTGATTGTTATTGTCTTCTTTAATTTAGCCATAATGTATGTGTGGTATTAGTTTGGCAATATATTTAAATAGACACACCTAACAGCATCTCATGTAAGTTTAGCATAATGCAGCCTACCTGGTATGCTCAAGACTCACCTCTGTACATCTACTTCCTTTAATCTAGATGTATTTCACTTAAATTTTAGCAGCTGACAATCACACTTAACATGCTTGATGTCGTCTTTGTCTTGTATCTATTTATTTGCCCTGCACATTTCTTTATTTCGAAACATTGACCATTCTTGGCCGACATCACTGTGGTTTAATATTTCTTGTTTCTTCTGAATATTCAAGGAGTGCCGCAGCGCCGGAACAGTTTGTCCCGGGTCTTGGATAGAGTTGAACAAGTCCCCATGGCCCCCACAACTGTGTTTAAGGATTGTGATCATAATGTGTCGGCCCTCCCTGTATTTTAGCTTTGGGCCCCCAGGCAGGCTGTGCACCATGTGTGTGCTGAGGCTGCTGTGAAGGAGAGATGCACTATTACAAGCTGGTTTTGGGTACCAAGAGCACACGTCTTTTCATTCCCAGGGAGTTGGTTGCTGCTGCTTTGAAGTAATGACAGGGAGCGGCCCCTGGATGTTGCCTTTGGGCCACCAGAGTGGGCTTTGTATCTGGTCTGTGTTGGCAAGGTGGAGCTGACTGACCCCTTTGTGCTGCGTTTAGTTTTAAGGGCACACAGTGAGTCATTCCCTGTGAATAATTAATTTGCTGTTTTTGAAAGATAAAGAATCACAGGCTTCAACACTGTTAAGTTGGTTTTGGGTCCCCAGAGCACATCACGTTCGTGCAGGTCCCCACTGCTTTAATGGTGGGACCATGATGTATGGTCATTTAATGTCAGCTGTAGATGAAGGTTACATGAACAGTGTCATGTGTGTGCATGTTTGCATTGTGTTGAGGGGATTACCAGGTAATTGTTCACGCAGCTCTCTGATGGATGTCATATGAGGTTTTTCTGAGTCCCCAGATAGATCATGCAGTCTGTGTGTTCTCTTTTGTACTGCCAGTCACCGGTGTATTCAACTGTGTAGCCTTGGACCGTGTCATGTATGTGCATGCAACTTGCATGATCAAGGTAACTATTCGAGGCGATATTACGTTTTTTTCGGACCTCTTTGAAGTGCATGCCCTCCCGCCAGGGGGGGGGGGGGGGGGCGGCAATCTGAGGGATAGCCCCGGGCGCCACAAGCTCTAGCTACGCCACTGCACTGCCCTTCCTGCCTGCCCAGTGTGGTCAAATTGTTGCATCTGCACTCTCCTACCTGCCTTCAATTTTCAGAGTCCGTGCCCCTGGCCTCTGCCTCTCAACAGTATCCCAATGAACAACTAGATTGCTAACATTCTATATTTATTACAAAAGTGTGGAATGTCTGACGTCATCTTGATGTAATCAAAACTGTAATACCTAGAGTATTTCCTTTAGAAATTACATATATGAGAGGGTCTTATTTGCATCAAAATTATGGTTAGTGCTCTAAAAAACCAAAATGAGGACATATTTTCTGAGTTTTCAAATAGCGACAAAGAACTTTTACATTATTTGTATTCTTTATGTTTTTTTTATCCAGTTGACCACTTGATTAAATGTTGCACCTAGGGGAGATGATGTGGTGTTACTTCCAGAGCTGCAGACTTTTCAACTGGGGAACCAGGTTGGAGTTCAACATTCTGTGATTCTGGTCAAATCACTTAATCTCCCCATGTCTACAACCAAAATGAATTTGGTCTTGTGTGATGTAACCAATGCTCATGTAAAGCACTCCAATACCTGACAAGTCTGCACTATATAAAACTAAAAATACTCAAAAAATAAGTGTTTTGCACACTTCTGTCATTGGGCTACATGTGGGCTACATCTGGGTGATATTTGTGCTGCATTTGAACTCTTTTGTCTCTGGTGGCCATCTTGGGAGATTTATTTGTTATGAAGTTTGCTAATTTCCTCATTTACTGCAGTCTCCTCAGTAGGAAATGCTTTCAGTTTTTTACTTTGGTTCCATCAAGAAGGCATTCAGATGTGTCACACATTTGCTATAAATTCTGAATGTTAGCACTCTAGTTGCTCATTAGATCACTGTAGTAAAGCTACTGCTCACCAGGGAAGTCTGCTGCTGGTATTCAAAGTGCATGTTTCAGTCTGCATGTCAGAATTTTTTTATGAAATAGAAGAGGATTTGAGAAGTCAAAATGTGCCCTAATTTTTCTTTCTACAGCACTAATCATAATTTCTATGGCAAAATGAACCCCCTCATTTTGTTCCTTTGTAAATTAAATGTTTTAAGTGTTACCACTTTATTCCAATCAAGATGGCTTCAGGTGTGCCATACTTTTGTCATAAGTAAGACTGTTGGCGCTCTAGTTGTTCGTTAGAACACTCTGGGACATTCTGTCATTGGGCTATACTTGGGCTACATCTGGGTGATATTTGGGCTACATTTGGGCTCTTTTGTCTCCGGTGGCCATTTTGGGAGACTTATTTGTTATGATGTTTCCTAATTTCCTCATTTACTACAGTCTCCTCAGTAGGAAATACTTTCAGTTTTTTACTTTGATTCCATCAAGAAGGCATTCAGATGTGTCACACATTTGCCATAAATTCAGAATGTTAGCACTCTAGTTGCTTATTAGATCACTGTAGTAAAGCTACTGTTCACCAGGGAAGTCTGCCGCTGGTATTGAAAGTGCGCTCTATAAAACTCCTTTTCTTTCATTTCATTTCATTTCATTTATTTCATGTTGCAGTCTGCATGTCAGAATTTTTTAATGCAATAGAAGAGGATTTGAGAAGTCACTCAAAATGTGCCCTAATTTTTCTTTCTGCAGCACTAATCATACTTTCTATGGCAAAATGTGTTCCTTTTTAAATTAAATGTTTTAAGAGTTACCACTTTATGCCAACCAAGATGGCTTCACGTGTGCTATACGTTTGTCATAAGTAGGAATGTTAGCGCTCTAGTTGTTCTTTAGAACACTCTGGGAAGCTGCAGTAGAACACAAAGGAATCAACTGACAGTCTCTGCCCTTGTTGGATGTACATGTTTTACTGAGAATGTTAGACTTCATTCTCACATGACTGAGAAAGATAATGTGAATTTACCGAAAATATGCTATCAGTTTAGCTTATAGATCACCTTCCAAACCTCTGTGGGAAAAGCATGAGAAAATAGTTTTCTCTCAAACATGATTCATGATATCACAGCAGAAGGCTTTTTCACATGGTAAAATCACCTTAGAACACACCACAATTCCTAAAATGAGTATGGTACCATCAACAAATGATTCATAATGTAACTAAAGTCTTAAAACCTTCTATTAACTGCAATGCTTTTTAAGGAGGTGCTATCATGTATATTGGTCCCAAGATGGCTGCCAACACTTCTTGGATGAAGTGCTGACAGCCAATCAGATCTCACGATGAGATGTGTGGTTAGGCTCCGCCCAGATATATATGTGATTTTACTTTTGATTTTCTCAGGAACTACTGAACGGATTTACACCATAGGCACATGCCTGACCTGAGAACTACCTCTTTGCCAAATTTCAAGTAATTCTGTTCAACCGTTCGGGCTGTACCTTCGACTAAAGGTCCTATGGGAAAATGCATGGGGAAAACGCATTTTGGGACCCCCCTTTTTTCTCGGCCCCCGCTTGACGAATCACCCCGAGACTTTCAGGGTAGGAGCTGAGCGGAGCGCCCCATTAGTTTTGAAAATTTCACGAAGATAAGTCAACCGGCGCCAAAGTTATTCAAAATAGAATTTTCAGATTTCCTATGGGTACTCGGTCCTAACTATAACTATTATATATATATATATATATATATATATATATATATATATATATATATATATATATATATATATATATCACAGTGAAGACCACTCATTAAAAGCAATCAGAGGGCTCAGTGGGGAATTTCACCGAATCCCTTTTATTGATCACTCTCGGCTTAATGCATTTCGGCGCAACAAGCCTTCCTCAGATGCCATTATATATATATCATGAAAGTCCGGTAGTACGGGGCTTAGCCACGCAGTGGTCCTGAACGGATTCCGGCAATCCACAATATAACGACAATTTTTCTCTCATTCAAGAAAAAGTTCAGGATACTCCAGGATGCAGAATAGCATTTATTGCAGTAAAGACAGCCCTCTACCAATGCGTTTCACCTTTCGGCTTGTTCACGGTATGGCGAGCAGTGTTTCACTTCCGTTTTACATACAATCATGTATAGACATAAAAAGTGGACAAGCGCATTACTGACTCAGATTCTTGGGCGCCATAGTATAATGTTGTTTGCCCCAATTTCTCAAGGCTCAATACATATTTAAAAAAGTGCTTGTGCAGATAATGTTTTCACTATGAAGGTTTCCTCGTCTCCTATCCCTTCAAAATTAATCTCTCACCTTTACTGCAAAATAGAATAAAGTGCAAGTGCAAATATATATCTTTCGCAGTATGTATTCTCGGCATTCATAAGTCTCATTTAGTGATATCATGTCCCATATTCACGGAACACAATATGTACAAATAAACTGCAAATACAGATATTTATTCAACAGTGCTACCATTCTGTACAATTAAAATCAATCTCACTAATTATAAGATTGAAGTCGTGTACCCATAGCGACATTAGTACTCATACTGCCATCCTCGAACACATTTTCCTGCAGTGATATTATACCCGGAAACAATTGTCATATGTCAAAACATCTTCTTTAGACAGTTTCAATAGTATCCATATGTAACCTCAAATGGCAATTCATGATATCTATATCATTAAAATGTTCAGAAACATGTGTCCTGCCCAAGTGGGCATAAGCGCAAGCATTTGACTTGATCTTCGTTGTTATCATTCCTGCCCCAGTAGGCATAGGTACACGTGTCATAATTAAATTCAATCTGTACAATTCATAGCATATCACACTCATCGTAGCTAAATTATGACCCTTATTACACAATTGTAGAGGTACCTCCAGTCAGCGCTTGTTCCTATTTACAAACACGGAAAAGAAAAAGAAAAATAATAAAAGAATTGTATATACAATTTAAAATACAAATTAATGTAATCACATTGTGGAAGGAGACCTCATACCATACTATATATTATAAAATATTTTTCACATTGGTTTGGCAACCCACATTTGTAACCAGCTCTATCAATGATGATCTATCACATATGAATGCTTATTCGCATCTTAATTCTCATAAACCCAAATGGATAGCTAACTCCTCACTGGAATTGAGGCCTACAGGCATTAATGTCTCAAAGTCAATAATATATTTAGACTCCAGAATTCTCAATTGGCACTCTCTATCGCCCCATCTCTCCTGTGATTTTACCGCATCAAGAACTACATAGGTCAATAACTTATAATTCTGGCCATGAAGAGCTTGGTAGTGACGAGCCACAGGATATTGTTCATTATTGTTTCTTATGGCTCGTTTATGTTCTAGGATTCTTTTTTGACTTTGTGAATTGTACTGCCAATATAATACTTTTTACAGGGGCAGATAAAACAATATACACAAAACTCAGTGTTACAATCAAAGCTACCCTTGATTATAAAGTCCCTGCTGCCTCACAGCCAAGGTTATCAACAACTTCAACCTGGACTGAATGTCTTCAAACTATCAATCTGTAAAATATGATGTAATGCCATAGGGACTAATCAGACAACTTAAACCCTTAACCGGGTTGTCACATATGAGACTATTCTTCTAAAACGTATTAGCTCAGTAGAGTCCGATACCAAACAATCCATCTACACTCCCCACCATTGCAAAACAATGGAGCTGGAATAAGCTGACCACACTCATGTCTTTGGACCTAACCATGATCAACGTCATTGAAAGTTCTCATGGGACCTGTGTACTTATTAAATCTGCAAACGCATAATACACATTGCTATGTGGAGCGGTGGACCAAAACCAGTACCGCATTACCGGATATGTCTAATTGTAGCTATCAACAAGCATTGTCACATCTATTATCATGTCATGTAACTCCCGGAGCAGATAACCAAGCCTACTCCTCGCAACTGTGACTCCAATTTATTGTGTTATGTGTGACTCACACAAACGTAGCATATGGTTATCAACCTTTTATAGCTGTTCAATGTGTATGTGAAACTTCAGTTCCTAAAAGTAAGAAATACAATACATATCTTCATCTAGTTGTACAAGTTTATGGTTAGTATATACATGCTACCCCATCGAATATCGCAGTGTAACCAATTGTTTATGAAGAACCAATTTATACAGTATATTATTAATCATATTTATGGTACACACATGCTAGGTGTGCTTTTAGAATGGCGGTATAGGAAATAGTAAATTGAACCTTCCCAAAGTCCAATGATCTGCTTTTCATACTAGCTTATCAAGTTAACATTCAAGAAGGACACACTGTTTTTCAAGGTATGTTTTATTTATTACATGTAGTTATTGTAATCGCATATACAATTGAATATTTTGTGTTCTTATATATATATTTGTATTTCATTCTGCTCCAAAGGTTGTCCACCTGGTGAGTAGCACTCGATCAGCAGCTTTAGTTATGATAGGCAGGGGTGAAGATCCGCTGGTAGAAGCCGCTCCGTAATGGAAATCCCATTGGAGGGAGTGCAATATTTAAATGGGAACATCATATGCACGCATCCTTCCCATGAAAGCCTCTGAAGAGAAAGCTGAGGAGCTTTCGAAACGCGTCAGGCAAACCTGCACGGAGGCTGTTGATGGCTGTAATCGGTATCCGTCCATTCCATGGAAAGAGAGTTCTCTTGCTGCTGCTGGCCGAGTGCGACTCAACTGATGGACTCATCTTGGAGCTAAATATTTGTATTTCAACATACATTGTTATACTTGTTCTATGATTGTTATGTACATACATTTGACATTAACATAAACATTTTCAAACATGTATTTCTTGTGTATTTTAATGCATCTTTAACATATATGTTGAACATTTTACATTTGGATATCTTTAAATATATTTTTCACATTTTTTACACATACTACATTTTTTGCATTCATAAAGTTATTTTATACATTGTCTATTCAGACAAAGGTTGAATATATTCAATCATCAATTAATAATTCTTTATACAATTATTAATCAATAATCATAAAAATGCAATTAAAAAAAACATACACAATATAACATACATCATAAAACAGAAGCGCCATTTATAAATATACAACAGATAAAAATATCTTAAAACAGAATCTAAAAACTAGAATAAAAGAACATCCTACTTTTAGTACATTTAGTTGGATATTTACATGTGAATAGGAGCATTCAAATATAAGGCACTTTTTAAGAAGGACACGACTGCAGCTATAATAGCTCGGTCAGCCAGCATTGGGAAATGGAGAAAAACCACCCTAAACTGATAGAAACCCCTAGATCTTAGAATGGGGAGCAAATAGCTCTTGCACGGGTAGTGATACATTGGACAGAATAACACCAAATGATCCAAAGGCTACAGTGCAATGCCATCACAAGGGCAGGTTAAAATAGAATTACAATCATATTTTCAAGGAGGAAAACATAACCTGCACCATATTGAGCCCAACTGAAACCTTGCAAGCAAAGATCTCTCTCACAGATTTTTAACCAGGGTAAGATTAGGCTCAAATCCAGGATTGCATTTTATTATCTTACAAGCTCTCATAATCGGTTCCTCCCGTGCCCTGGCTTCCCTCGCTTCGATGACTAAGTTAAAAAAAACTTCTCTTTCATCCTTTTTCCTTCAGCTTTCACAATGGACTGTGGGGTATAATACAACCATGGTATTTTGTTGTACCCCAAAGCACAGTTAAGACAATCGTGTAATATTTCTCTGTTAAAAGCTGTGTGGTCCCCACATCAGACAGTGATGCATAAGAGAAGTGGGGCTAGTTTTATAAATTATTCAACAAACCCCAGAACCAGTTTATCAGGGATAAAAGTGCTTGGGCTAGTTGGAGCGGCCCCAAGCAATTTTAGACAAAACCTACTCTCTTCCCTCTGTATTTTTGGCTGTGCCATAGGGGAGTATCAATCAATCAAATTTCTCTTTATTCGGTTTTCATAGAAATAAAACCATAAAAGTACAATGTAAAAACAGTAGTTAAAAAGCAATTATTCCAGAATTCAATATATAAAAAAATACAAATCGACTGGCAAATCATATAAAAAGATAACAGGACATTCACCCATTTTGCACATATATTTTTTCAATATTTAAAAACATTTCCTTATTTCATTTTTATTTTTTAAAGATTTTTTCTGTGCCTGATACTTGTTTTCAAGAAATATGCAATGTTCCTCGCAAAACATTCTGCATCTAAGCATTGCAGTGCAAGATAGGCTGGACGGCATTGCCGAAAACCCCAAATCAATAAAATAGGTTTGATCAATTTTTCTCTTAATTTCTTGTAATATTTACGAAATAGGACCACATGCATCGACGTTTGGGGTGATATCTCATCGCAGGGGCAATTAGGTAAGTCTTTGGCCCAGTCATTCATTTTTGGGAAGCTGACCAAACGTTGAAAAACATTTAACCTAAAACGCGTTAGCACGAATCTATCATGCCCACTTAAAGTAAAAATTAAGTAAGGTTGTATATTAAGACTAGTTCGCATCATCAAGTTATTTTGAACTGTTCGCTTGGATGCCTCTACCGCCAATCTGAGTTCCTCCATGTGGCTCATACATTGTTTTTTAAACGTTTTCCTGGAGATTTGAGCTAACATAACAGGATTTTTACAGTAATTTGGTAGCCCCATCTCGAACAGGAAATTTTGAACGTACCTGAGCCACCTGATCTTAAGAGCGTTCTCTAGGCCTCGGAGATCTTTCAGCACCTCCCGGTTAAATTATGTTTTTGGGCAACACCAAATACGGTGCCATAATATCACCGGTTGAACTTTTATAATATCTGTAATGTAAGGTGCGCCAAGTTCCAAGTGATACAGGAACATAAAAGTGCCTTGTGGGACTGCCAGTAAGTACCTAAAAAAGGCATTCTCAACTTTCTGAAGTTCATCTACTACTCCATATCCCCAAACTCCTGCCCCATATATCGCTGTACTAAGACATTTGGGTTGGTATATTTGGAGCAACTCCATCAGCGGTCTCTTACCCAGCCTCTGCGAAAAATTAACCAGGGCTGTTGATGTTCTCAAAAACAACAGTTTCCTGGCTTTTATGGCTTGGCGCCATGAACCTTTATTTTCAATTAGGATGCCTAAATACGGATAAGTTTTAGTAAACTCTACCGATTTATTCTCGATAAAAATATCCTTCTGTTTAGTACTACCGTCCCACAGCTCATTATAAAAGTTTTCCCAATATTTATTTTCAATTCTAAATTTGCCATATATTTATGATAGATATTCAAGGCGCGTTGTAAACCTCTCGGGGTCCGTGCCATAATCATGGCATCGTCCGCGTACAATAGGGCAGGTATTGGTCGTTTTTGTAAGAGTGGTACGTCCTGACACCCTTCCAGCATTGCTAATTCAAGACCATTTGTAGAGAGAGTAAATAGGAAGGGTGCCAGGACGCAGCCCTGCCTGACCCCCCTCTCTACTTTGAACGACTCTGTGCACTCCCCGTTTTTTCCGAACCGGATCCTGGCTGTCGCCTTCCCATAAAGTTCTCTTAGGAAGTTAATTATGGCGATCTCCACTCCCATGTCTTCCAATGTCCTCCATAGTTTGAAATGGCCTACGCAGTTGAAAGCTGCTGTTAAATCGACAAAAACCATATGCATTTTACCCCCTTTTGCATTTACGTATTTTCTCATTAGGAGGGTCAGATTAAGGCTTTGTTCAATGGTACCCAGTCCTTCCCTAAATCTGAACTGGAGGTCCGACAATACGTTATTGTCCTCTGCCCACTGTTGAAGGCGGTTTAGGACTATCCGACCTGCCACTTTACCCAAAGAGTCTAACAATGAAATGGGACGGTAGCAGGTCGGATTTTGTCGGTCTCCCTTCTTGAATATAGGGACCAGAATAGACTCTGACCATGATTCTATAAGACCCACTGCACAGGAAGCTTCCAATACCCTCATTAGTATTGGGGTCCATAGATCTGTATTAGCTTTAAAAAGATCAACTGGGACCCCATCGGGTCCCGGTGCCTTTCCCCCTTTACTAGCCTCGAGGGCAAGCTCAACTTCTATTAAGGTAACATCTAATGCTATATAAGAATCTATCATATTCGAACTAGAGCTAATACTACTCTTCCCTTCTGTCACGTCAATCTCCTCAGTATCTCGTCCAAAGATCTGAGAAAAGTGTCCCACCCATTGCTTTCCATCTATCGCGATTTCTATAGATGGCATTTTTTCAACTGCTAGTAAAAATGGGGATTTGATCACCCGCCAAAATGTAGAGCTATCATTATTAGTACAACTTTTATGTAACTCTTCCCAAATTTCTTTTTTTAGTTTACTTTTTCTTAGTTTCACAGCCTGATTGTATGTCTTTCTAAGCTGTCTGACTTCCAGCCTATCTCTATCCTTTCTATGTAATGCTAATTTTAGGTTAGCATATGCTTTTGTGCAGCAATTATTAAACCAACCCTTACGCTTATCATTCCTGTGTTTTAGTTGGACTCTCAGAGTGTCCTTAATTACTTTCGTTATCTCCTCATAGCGTCTTAAAACATCGTCATGTGGAGTTAAGGGATCTAAACATTTCATAATTGAGGTTAGGGATTTTTTAACCACTATTTTAGTGAACTCCTGTGGATCGACTTTATTCCATTTTAAGGAGTACCCATTTGTTTTATCGATTTCCAAGTTATCTAATCCATGGATACTCTTGTTCTTGTTTTTACTGGTCTTGAGTGGACAGAGTAATGACACACTGATTGGAAAATGATCGCTAATAGCATTCTTATGTGCGCGGAAATTCAGTAAACGGGAAGCATACCTATTAGATAATAAAATTAAGTCTATAGTTGTACTTGCTCCTCTGCCATTAAAGGTCTGAGTGAATGGGGTTGGAGGAGAAGACAGTTCATTTGCAAAATCCATTTCCAGAACGAATAGTATCTCATTTAGACATTCACCGTTAATTGTATGGGGGAAATGTGGAAAATGTCTGTTATTCTCATCAATTAAGCCACATGTTAAAGTATCATTCTTTTCACATGGGGATAAATTAAAGTCTCCCCCCCACACAAATAGTACATTTTGAGTACAGTTGTTTTGGATGACTAACAGAACATTTCTAAGCTGTTTTAAGATATCCGCCAAACGGCCCTTCTGTACATTGTTATAGAAATTGACCAATACATACATGTTTTGCGTGTTAAAAATGAAAGTTAGTATTTGAAAATTAGGCTCTGACTTTACGAAATGTATTTCCTTTATCTTTATCAAATTGGAGATATATACTACGAGACCTCACTTTGCCCTCCCAAAGGTGGACAGGATAGCAGGGGTATGGTATGTCTTATACCCCTCAATATGAAATTCGGTGGTAACCCATGTCTCTTGAAAACAAAGGACATTAAACTTTCCCACAAAGTCATGCCATATATGATTGGTCAATTTCGAGCGCAGCCCAGCTATATTCCAAAATAAGATTTCCAAGGTTAATTCATCAATGGCGATATTCCGTTTGGATTCACCTGTGACGAACCCAGATTTGGATATTGCTGGGCTCTCGGCCGTACTCGTTCTTTGTTCTAGAACTGAAATAAAATCTACTATGGACCCGCCACTGGCCAGATTATTTTCAATACTCTTAGTCTGGAGTTTGGTTTGATAAAAATGTTCTAGGGGTAGTTGATATGAATTAGATTTCAAAACAGGATCTGTAGGGGGTATTCCTGTAGGGGTACTTACTGATACGTTCTTTACTTGAGTTGCCTGTAACTGGGGCAGTCAATCTGTCTCATCCAGACCTGAGAGCATGGCAAACCTGTTCCTAACCGAAAGATTATAAGAACATTCTTGCCCTGCCACCAGGCTTCCAGTAATACCGCCCCTCTGCATCCTAAATGGTGGGTGATAAAAGAGACCCAGTGGGACTATACTAATCCCTTTTGTTAAGACCGAATTCATTCCGGCCCATCGATGTATATTCTCGACCAACCAGGGGGTTTTGAATGTTAGGACCACGCAGTCCCCTGGTAGGGTTTTTCTACAATTTCCAACCCACTGGACCCTCCTGGTCATCTTGAACTCGCTAAAGAGTTGCTCAGTAAGCCCGACCTTCGAGCTTAACCAGTGTAATGATTTGTTTCTAAGTGTCTCCCAGGTTTCATTTTCTGGAATCTCCAGCTTTGGCACATTTGCCAAAATGACTATATATGGTGTAGCTGCCGGTGGAAGATCTAGATGTTGGTAACTACTAGGTTAGTCATTATGCAGTATAGAATGTGGTATTTCTGAAAGAAAACCTGTCTTTTGAATATTGGTGGGATAATTCAGCCTTCTCTCTAATGTATTATCTGCAATACTACCCTTAATATTTCTTTCCTCTAAAATATTAGCAGATCGATTAGTCATATTCAATTTTTGTGGTGCTGAGTTGGTTGTTTGGGTTTTCTTCGGCGAGTTACCCGTACCAAAAACTACGGCTTTTTTTCCATACAGTGCGTGGGGATGTATTTCTACCGTCTCCATGTTCCCGCTTCTTTCCCGGTTATCGTTACTCCGCTTTCTAGGATCAGTGGGTGTAGGATCACTGCTTTCTTTCAATAGATAATTAGTCAAGGTGGCTTCTATCAAGGATATTCTTTCTCCATTTTATCTAACGAGGCTCGTGTATACAGATCTAATTTTTCCACCAAGGCTATTAACTTATTTAGTTCAATTCTGGTTGGCTCAATTTTTCTATGGGTATCTTCTTTAGATTTCCAAGAGCCCTTTATTAATGGCATTCTTTTTTTCCCCTGCTTTGCTTGTTTTAAACAAGCAACACCCTGTCCCTTAGTTATTTTTATATTATCTGTCCTATCTTTAATCTCATTATCCCCATCTTCTAATCTAGTCTGGTTCTTTTTCTTTTTCTGTGGAGATTGTGAAAGGGAATCAGAGTCACTAGGTATTATTTCATCTGATATATTTAGAACGCATCCGTTCTTTGATCTCTGCCCTGTAATCTCTGTTACGGCTGTAACCCGCCCTGGTTCCTTGTTAGAGGAGATCGTGCCTACCTCTATGGACTCTTCTACTGAGGATATTTGTTTATCTAACACCCCCATTGCGCCTTTAAGGTAGCTCAACAAAGTTTGCTGTGCATCACCGACAGGCTTTTTAGTGTCCTGAGTGCTTAACAGTTTTCTTTTCCCCATAATTGCTTTCTTTTTAAATCTAAACGGTCAGTACAAATACGAGACTGTAATGTCACCTGACCCCCAACCCCAACTGGGCTCTCTTTTTCCCCTCCACTAACCAAACAAATAAGATCAAGGTTGCGTTCTTAAGCAATAAAAGGACACATTGAGGGCATACAGTAAAGTGCAATTGGTGATCTAAACTCCCCCATGCATTAAAGGTATAAGTAGGCCAGTAGTAATATTTGGGATACTATTGAATTACTTGAACTGTTAATAGTATCTTTCACCAAATACCTCGTAGTTCCAATAAGATAACCAAGAGCTCTAGCCCAGCCCGGTCTCCTCTGGGCGATGACGGGCAAGGACGGGCCCGCCCTTGGCCTGGGCTTTGCCCGGGCGAGCCCACGCACGTCTCCCGCCGCGGGAGGCCGGCAATGGCTTTATGCGCCGGCTGGCGCCCCGGTGTTGCGTAGCTGCTTGCGCGAGACTCGTTATGGCCGCTGGGAATTGCAGTTCGGGGCAGTCCGCGAGTCAATTGGAGAGGGAATACTCCGAGTACGACGAATTGATATCTGAAGCTACGTGGTGTAGGTCTTTTTGTTTGAAATATAACGAGCACCAAAGTCAGTTTAAAAAAAAAAAAAAGGTATTTGGAGTTCCACGTGTCATAAGCTGTTTGGCAGCAGCGGATGAAGAACAAGTATAGTGAAAGGCGTCCCGCGCTGCGGGAGGCCGGCAATGGATTTATGCACCGGCTGGCGCCCCGGTGTTGCGTAGCTGCTTGCGCGAGACTCGCTATGCCCGCTGGGAATTGCAGTCCGCGAGTCAATTGGAGAGGGAATACTCCGAGGATGACGAATTGATGGCTGAAGCTACGTGGTGTAGGTATTTTTGTTTAAAATATAACGAGCACCAAAGTCAGTTTAAAAAAAAAAAGGATTTGGAGTTCCACGTGTCATAAGCTGTTTGGCAGCAGCGGATGAAGAACAAGTATAGTGAAAGGCATCCCGCGCCACGGGAGGCCGGCAATGGCTTTATGCGCCGGCTGGCGCCCCGGTGTTGCGTAGCTGCTTGCGCGAGACTCGCTATGCCCGCTAGGAATTGCAGTCCGGGGCAGTCCGCGAGTCAATTGGAGAGGGAATACTTCGAAGATGACGAATTGATGGCTGAAGCTACGTGGTGTAGGTCTTTTTATTTAAAATATAGCGAGCACCAAAGTCAGTTTAAAAAAAAAGAAGGTATTTGGAGTTCCACGTGTCATAAGCTGTTTGGCAGCAGTGGATGAGGAACAAGTATAGTGAAAGGCGGAGTACTGGCAGGCATTTCATCCTAAACATTTGGAGCAGAGGAACTATAGTTTTATTTCCAATAGACACAGAAAACTTAAAGAGGGTACCACAGGCTTGATTAAACTGTTGTCATCTAATAGCCAGACAGGGCTACAATTGCAATTTTAATTGAAAGTAACACCCAGGTATGGAAAAGAGCTAACTTGTGAAATAACTTTGCCCTTGATAGTTAAAGGCCTATCTTTAGAGGTCATCTTCCCACAAATCATTAAATAGGTTTTAGGGATATTGGTGTCCAGATCAATATCATTCATAAAATTTACAAACGAATCCACCAATTAGACCATTTGCTGTGCGGGATAACAGAACCACATCATCTGCGTATTGCAGAGACAGGACAAAAACACAGTTAACCCTGGGCATATCCTTTCCATTGGAGATCAAAAACTGATTCAGTTCATTGATGTATAATAAGAATGAGAGGGGTACCAATAAGCACCCTTGCTTAACTCCTCTCGGGTAAATAACAGAGTTACTCCTCTTGGTTAGATAAAAGAGATAGTTAAGGGCTCTTGCCCTTAACTATCTCCCAAAAGCCCCTGGAGTCTCCCTTGGCTCAGTCATTCATTTGTCTGTTCCATGCCTCTTCCTTTAAAATGTGCTTCCTAAGCTGCTTGATGGCCAACTTATAGTTTGCTCTAGCCCGGGTAACATCTGCTTGGATTTTTGGCCTGGCAATAAGTGCCTCTCTAAGTAGCTTGTTTGCTAATCTACAGTCATGATTAAACCACCGAGTTTTTCCTTGCTTCCCTGGGGCAGAAAGACTCTTTGTGATCTGGTTAGCTGAATTATTAAGAGACCCAAAGGTCACCAAGACCTCCTCAGGAGAAGGGTTGTTCATAAGCAATGGGTCCATAAGCTGGCCAAAGTTAGTGCTAACAAGGGACCTGAATAACACAGGGATCGATATATTGCACCATCTAATTCTATGCCCCTTATCTTTAGTGCTCAGACCAGTCAAGCCTAGTTTTCTTGCTCTAACTTCTCCTAGGGGTATTAATAATTCAAAATCTATAAGATTGTGATCACTGTAAAAAGTATATAACACATTTCCTGATTGGATCAGCACTCCCATTGACCTTGAGAGGAATACAAAATCAATTATTGTTCTCTTTCCACACCCTATGAATGTAGGTCTATAGCTAAAAGCTTGCCCTGCAAACGTCTGTTAATCTGTCTGGCCTAGGGTTCTCACCAGCCTCCGACCCCTTTCATTGACCTCTGAGGAGGGGTTAGGGTACAGTTCCCTCTCATACGGATTCTCATCAAGGCAGGGCTGACCTATCTTGGCATTGATGTCACTACCAATTACAATATTACAATTCTGCAACCAATGGTGAGCCCTGGTCTCTAACAATACCTTAAATAATGCAGAAATTTGACAGCCTGAATTATAAAAGTTAACCAAGAAAAAATGTACATTTTGTGACACCACGACCCATAACACCTGAATTCCCTTAGGCTTAACAGGGACAACTGTAATTTTACACAAGTTTGATACACGGATCAAAATAGCTAATCCACCTTGGGCTTACCTTCAGTAAAAAGGGCAGACGTTTCAGGGAGTCAATCATTACTATCAAGCCTTGCTAATGTAAGGAACCTATTGGCAGTAGGAGTGGGAATGTAATTCTGGGTAGCGAGTAGGAAATTCTGGCTGTGACTATTTATGGGCCACAAGTGTTTATAGAATAAAACCCAGTGATTCAATGCCAATTCCCTCGGCTATCAGATGTTGGGATTGGAAGCTGTGTATCAATCGCCTCACCAACTGAAGGTATCTACAATTCACCACAATACAGTCCCATCACTTGCTGTTTTCTGCCGAGCCCCACCGATCCTACCCTTCTGGCAAAGAGGATATCTCTATGCTCCCACGCACTAAATTTAGCATTTTTACAGAACCAATGGCAAATGTTATTACACAGTTGGGAAGTAGGTTCCTCAGAAGTTGAGGGTAACTCAGGGACCCTTGTCATTACTACTACATATGAGTCACATTCAGGGGGTAAGTTGTGTGAGGGCAAAATAGCCCTCTTCTGAGTGTGATTGCCTAAGCCTCCCCTAACCCCCCTACTGTTATTTATTTCTCCACCCATGCCCATTCCTGCTGGAGCTGACTCCCTACAGTCCATAGGGAGAATAAGGGGATCAGGCGCAAGGGCATTACTTGTCCCTGTATTTTGCTCAAGAGGCTTTGAGTTAGCATTTGGGTAGGGATGCACCTCGACACTAAGAGCTCTTGGATAAGCTGCTTCTGCCCCCTCCTGAAGTCACTATCATTAAGGTAGCCAGATATAAGATCTAATTTTGTGCAATGTCTCATACAGAGGAGCAGTACATTTTTGAATTAGTCATTTACATTTTTTCTCTTTCGAGTCCCAGTTAATGAGGGCCAAGTCTCTTGCTGATTCTATACAGGTCCCCTTAGACAGTTCCTTTTTCCTGGCATTATGTGTGCTCAGTTTCTTGGTCACTGATCGCTTGCCTTTGCATTTCCTTTTGGCGGCGGGTGCACAGTCACTATCATTTAAGTGTTCTTCCCTGCTATTCACCATAGAGTCTACTTCAGGTACAGAAGGGGAAGTTGTTCATGCCACTGTGGACACACAGTTATTGCTTTGAATATTATTGGGCTGCAAAGACTCTACAGGAGAATGACCAATTCCCTCACCCTAGCTTAGATGGTGTTTGGCTGAATCTACTTCCTTTGAAATTTTCCCCACCACACGTGCCAGATAAGTGTCCAGGGTATTCACAGTATGAGGTTTAGCTGGGCTACCCTTGCCCTTACCCCTTTCCTGATCCTGATCCATTTTCTGCAAGCCTTTGTTTGGCGACTTCTCAAAACCAAAAAATAACGAGGTTGCCCAGCCCAGTCTCCTCCGGGCAGAGACGGGCCCACCCATGGCCTGGACAATTTCTGGGCACGACCCACGCAGTGGGAGCAACAGCTGGTTATCAGGAGCGCCTCCGGGTGTGAAATCGTGCCTACCTCTATTGACTCTTCCACTGAGGATATTTGTTTATCTAACACCCCCATTGCTCCTTTAAGGTAGCTCAACAAAGTTTGCTGTGCATCACCGACAGGCTTTTTAGCGTCCTGAGTGCTTAACAGTTTTCTTTTCCCCATAATTGCTTTCTTTTTAAATCTAAACGGTCAGTACAAATACGAGACTGTAATGTCACCTGACCCCCAACCCCAACTGGGCTCTCTTTTTCCCCTCCACTAACCAAACAAATAAGATCAAGGTTGCGTTCTTAAGCAATAAAAGGACACATTGAGGGCATACAGTAAAGTGCAATTGGTGATCTAAACTCCCCCATGCATTAAAGGTATAAGTAGGCCAGTAGTAATATTTGGGATACTATTGAATTACTTGAACTGTTAATAGTATCTTTCACCAAATACCTCGTAGTTCCAATAAGATAACCAAGAGCTCTAGCCCAGCCCGGTCTCCTCTGGGCGATGACGGGCAAGGACGGGCCCGCCCTTGGCCTGGGCTTTGCCCGGGCGAGCCCACGCACGTCTCCCGCCGCGGGAGGCCGTCAATGGCTTTATGCGCCTTTTTGCAAGCCTTTTTTTGGCGACTTCTCAAAACCAAAAAATAACGGGGTTGCCCAGCCCAGTCTCCTCCGGGCAGAGACGGGCCCACCCATGGCCTGGACAATTTCTGGGCACGACCCACGCAGTGGGAGCAACAGCTGGTTATCAGGAGCGCCTCCGGGTGTGAAATGGTGGCTTTGGCAGCTTCCCTGCCATGATGGTTGCTGGGGATTGAAGTCTTCCCCTTTACTCCTGCTTATTTTTATTTTTTTATAGTTCTTTTTAATATATGTTTACATTTTTACTACATTACATTTTTGACATTCACAATATTTTTATGTAATAAAAAAGTAAGAAATATTTAATTTGTATTGCTTTTGTACTATTTTGTATGGGGCTTGAGTCTTTTTTTAAATTTTATTTTGTTGCCATTTTTTTGACCACTTTATTAATATTGTAGTCTATCTTCATTATAGTGGGCTGTTCCTGGATCCTTTCAGCTGCAATTCCATGTTCCTGTTCTCCGGGTCAGGTAAGATTTTTTTTTATTTTTTATAATTTTGAGGTTTTAGTGTTATGGAGTGTGGTTATAGAATTAGGTTAGTAAGTTTAGGTTGGTGGTTTATGTTACTTTGTTTAGTGGTAGAATTGTGTTGAAGTAGCCGAGTGCAGGTGGTCTAATTGTATTGGAGTTATAGGTTTATTGTCTTTGTAAGTTATGTATTTGTTCTATGTGTTTTTTAAAACTTGTTTATTGTATTGTAATTTTTATGGAGTGAATATATTGCATGGGTAGGTGTTTTATTTTTCTCATTGCAGGTTTCTCGTTTGGATCATTGGGATACTGTTTTTTCAAGCAACACATTTTAGTGGCTTTTTTCACGCTATTTTTAATATCCTTGATTTTCTGGTTTTACTGCAGCAATTTTTGATATTTAGATTTTTTGATGTTTCAAATGGTTGCTATTGACTGGTATAAATTATTTAGAAAAATATTTTTATGTTTGTTATTTTTGCATTTTGGGGGAGAATTTGTAATCTTTATTTATGGATTATTTTTGCCTTTCAAGTATCATTCTGTTTTATCTTTTCAGCTGAAAAACTGTAAGTAATATTTTTCTTAACTCATAAAGGGTGGGATATGCTATTGTGTTTTGTGTTGTATTATATATCATTTTTATGTAATTTTGTTTTTATGATCTGTCTATTCCTGTGTGTTCTGGTTTAGAGAGTTGGCATTTGACGTAGTTATTATATATGTATTTCTTCATTTTTATTTTAGATGTTTTTATTAGTAAACCTTATTGAATAACTTTATATGTTTAAATGTATTTTTTATTTAAATGTAATTGTTTTCATTTAATATTGAATAGTAAAAATAGTAAAATAGTTTAAATACATAAATAAAATGTTTAGCTGTTTATAGGTGTCTTTAAGGTTGTCTTTGTTATGTATTTTGATTAGTTGATTTAGGGCAGACGTCTTGGTATGGAGTCTAGGTGTTGTAGGCCTTGATAGTTGGCCAAGAATTGGACTTTGCATTGTGACATGTTGTGCATTTCTATGATTCTGTTTGAGATTTTAGTTGGGTTACTGATTGTTCCATTCTTGGTATCTTTGTTTATAATTTAATAACAATGGTATAATTTAAGGTAGTTTCCTCCTAGAATACCTAGGAAGGAATTGTGCCACTCTTCCACTGTTTTGTTGGTTTCTTCCTGTTGTGCCATGATACTGTCATAAATGTTCCACCATGGTATACTACACTTGGGTTGGTGTCTGTGTCCAGAACAGTGCACTCTGCCAATCCATGTATATTTAAAGTAGTCCATTAGGCAAGATAGTTTTTATTAAGGTGAATCTAATAATTGTGTGTGATGTATAGCTACTTATGGTACAGGGACGTATGCTAGGCCAAATTGTTTTTTAATGTCATGGGCAAATTGCACATTTGTAGAGTATTCTACACATAATGCCAATTGTTGCAGGTATCTCCATATATTTTGATTAAAATGAGAATAAAAAACTTGAATATATTTTTTAAATGGTAGTAATCATTGCTTGCTTAAAATCGATAATTATTTATTGAGGATTGTAATTGTTGGTTTTGGATTTTACTTCATTTGATAGTTCTTGATATGTTGCATTTTTTTATTTGGTAAAGGTGCGTAGACTAAGGGCATGTTAGTGTTTTGGTATTCTCCATTGATTGGGTAGATTTGTGTAAATAGTAAAGGGCACGATTTGAATGAACATGCCGTCCATCATCCATGTGTTACTTTTGGTGAGTTTTAGTAGGTTGTTGCCAGAGGCATATATAATTTTTCCTCTCACATTGTTACCATTGTCACTTAAATGGAAGGTATTATCTGTGTGTGTAAAGATCAAGTTTTCTAGGATGTTTATTCCCTCAAATCTTTTTGAAACAGCAGGTTTGTCTCTGGTAGCTTTTCTAGATATGCTATGAGTCTTTTTAGATTGGGAATTTCAAGGAGCTGGCATGTAGTGTATTCAGGAACATTGTGGATTATATTTTTTTAAATTGTGTCAGTAGGCTATTCTAAGCTGGTACTAGCTTCTCTGAGTTTTTGAAGAACGTCTCTTACTTCAATTTCTGTTATGTTGGGGTGATGATTATGCTCATTAACATTTTCAACAATTACTTTTCTTTGTTTGCCTTCTGGTAACATGCATTAGAATAATATTTTCTACATTTCTCATGCTTTCTTTCACTGCTTGCGCTTTCTTTGCCATAAGTATATCACATGTGGTTTAGTAATAATTCTCCTTTCAGAGATCCTGTGCACAGGTCTCTGTTACACATTTTATCTGTGGGTTAATTTTGTACATTGATACTTATGAAATAAATGTTTCTGGTGATGTTCGGAAACCTTATTTTCATTTTTCATTGATTTAGTTTTTTGAACCATAAGAAAACAATAGTAGCATTAATTTTATAGTGTAAATAATTAATTTTGTTTAATTTGTTAACTGTTTTTCACTTAACAGAGAATTTGTTAGTTAATTCTTATTTTATTATTCTTTTACATTTTGCTTACCTTTTATTTGTTGCTGTGCTGCTCCTCCCACAGAAAACTCTACAGAAACAGAAGAGCGCAGCACACCAGATTTCTTGTAATAACAGGCGCTTTATTTTCCAGAACATCCAAGCGAAAGAGGTTGTAATCTCGTGTCCTTATGCGTTTCAGCTATCGTGTAGCCTTGATCACAGGTGAGACTTCTTTGGTATCCTGCATGACGCTCTGTCTTTATGCGCCTGACGGGACTACAAGGTTTTACGTAATCAGGTTGTCAACTGCATATCCCAGAATGGACTTCAAAAGTTTTTTGCCATCCCTTTACGCTGCTTCTCAATCTCTCATTCATTTTTCTTACATAGCGGGAAAATGCAGCTTTATTATTGCACAAGTCAATTTCAAAGTGTCACTGTTCTTTACTCGTATCTTTTCCCAATTATCGCCGCTATGTTCAAATTGTTAAACGCCCCGACATACAGAAATCCATTAGCAAAAGAACTTCTGCACTCCCTTGCCACGGATAAACCAAATTCCAAAAAAAGGTTGGACATTCCATACCTATTTCAGTTGGTAACATGCGGGTGGGTCTAGCTCACTTTATAATTCATCCATCATCCGTTTGCTCCGTTTGGAGCTGGACCACACTCAGTGCGGCCTTGGCGCATGGGGATGGGTCTCTCCATACAAATCCACAACACCGTCTCTTCCCAGAGAAAACTCCACGGAAACAGAAGAGCGCCGCACACCGGATTTCTTGTAATAACAGGCTCTTTATTTTGCAGAACATCCAAGCGAAAGAGGTTGTAATTTCATGTCCTTACGCGTTTCAGCTATCGTGTAGCCTTGATCACAGGTGAGACTTCTTTGGTATGCTGCATGATGTATGTGTATGTATATATATATATATATTCACTTAAAAAACCATAGGTTTCACACACGTTATAGTTATCAGTGATGTCATTTGAGATGTCATCAGTGATGTCATGAGTGATGTCACTGACCATGTCATGAGTGATGTAATATGTGACGTCATCAGCAGTGGATTGCGGGCGCGCGAGTTATAGTTAGCTGAACTAACTATAACGGGGGAATTTCATTGGTTTTTTACGAGTGAAATGTCCAGCTAATTATAACATGTGTGAAACCTATGGTTTTTTCAGTGAATTTGCAAGGTTTTTTAAATGCTAATTCCTAACTATAACGTGTGTGAAACCTATGGTTTTTTAAGTGAATTTGCAAGGTTTTTTAAATGCTAATTCCTAACTATAACGTGTGTGAAACCTATGGTTTTTTAAGTGAATTTGCAAGGTTTTTTAAATGCTAATTTATGAATGTATTATTATATTTTTTAAATATTTATTTTACAATAAGCTACCTATATATCTAGTTATAGATTAACTTTATCCTGTAATATGGAATGGCTCTGTTTTTTTTTAAAATTTGGATAGAGTTGAATAGCATAGTTAATATCTTCTATAAACATATAAACACTTTTAATTTAAAAAAAATTTTTTTAAGTGTTTTTGACCGTGAGCGCACGGTGCGCGCACGGTGCACGCATTCGTACGAGCTCCACGTGCGCATGCGTACGTCGTGCGTGCTCCGTACGCGCGTGCTCCGTGCGCGTGTGCGCATGTGTGCGTGCTCCATGCGGGTTCGCGCATGCGCGCGTGCTCCGTACGCGCATGCGTGCGTGCTCCGTGCGCGCACCGTGCGCGCACACTTTTCATTGGTTTATAGTAGTTTCAGGTCATGTGATTAAGAAACAACACTTTTCATTGGTTTATAGTAGTTTCAGTTCCAGAAACCTCCAACACCACACCCACTCCCCTCATTATTACTTCTGATTCCCTGGGAGAAGGGAGCAGCTTTTCCAGTACTCCAGTACTTAAGAATGGCAGAGCAGCAGTCATCTCCTGGGAGTGAGCAGGAGACCCTTGTGCCACAGAGACAGAGGAAACAGAAAAACTCTTTTATATGCCAATTTTTCACTTTTCCAGAGGGGCAGAAGAAGGTGAATGCTCCAAAAGTCACCTGCACTATGTGTAATGGTGTCTTATCAAGAGAAGATCCTAAAAAGAAATACTCTTTTAGTATCTTCACTATGATCAGGCACGTTAGAGATGTGCATCCTGTGGCTTATGCTCGAGCTGCTAGAGAAAACCCTCCAGCAGCTCAGCCGAGCACATCCGCAGCAGCTCAGCTGAGCACATCATCGGCAGCTCAGCCGAGCACTTCATCTGCGGCAGCAGCTTCACCTACTTCTGTTCCTCTGGATATACACCCTCTGTTTAAGAGGGTGCATATACGGTGCAATGCGTGCAATGCTCTTCTCTCTTATGGGGACACCAGCATTCCCCTAATAGAGAGCAAGATACAGCAGCACACGTGCGGCACCCTGTAATTTTTGTCATTTTTCTGTTCCTCTGTTCCACAATTAACACAACGGCTCTTTTTAGAGCCACCTAACATCTAAACACTTAAATTTGATTTTTAATTCTATTTTTTTAATGATTTTTTTTCCACCGTGCGCGCACCCCGCGATTTTTAAAAATAAATAAAATGTTTTTTTCACCCTTCATGGTCCTTCCGGGACCCCCTGACAAAAGCTAGGGGGTCAGGAACTCTGTACCCTGCCCCCTTTTCACGTTCTCCACCTTTCTTTTTCACTGTCACACACAAAATGGTGGCCGACACTTCCTGATTTTGACCGATTCGAATGTTGACTGACATGTAACCACCAATCAGAATTACGCTCGCGCACGGTGCGCGCACGGTGCACGCATATAGATATTTATGTGCTTTTAAATGCAATTTTCTCAGGAACTACTGAACAGATTGACACCAAATATGCAAAAGGCACATGAATGACCTGACGACTACCTCTTTGTCAAATTTCAAGTAATTCTGTTCAGCCGTTCGGGCTGTACCTTCGACTAAAGGTCCTATGGGAAAATGCATGGGGAAAAACGCGTTTGGGACCCCCCTTTTTTCTCAGCCTCCGCTTGACGAATGACCCCGAGACTTCCAGGGTAGGAGCTGAGCGGAGCGCCCCATTAGTTTTGAAAATTTCGCGAGGATCCGTCAACCGGCGCCAAAGTTATTCAAAATAGAATTTTCAGATTTCCTATGGAAGCACGGTCCTAACTATAACTATCTACTGGCGACCGCCAGTAGATAATATATATATATTCACTTAAAAAACCATAGGTGTCACACATGTTATAGTTAGGTGGATATTTCACTCGTAAAAAACCAATGAAATTCCCCTGTTATAGTTAGTTCAGATAACTATACCTCGCGCGCCCGCAATGCACTGCTGATGACGTCACATATTACATCACTCATGACATGGTCAGTGACATCACTCATGACATCACTGATGACATCATCCTTGTGATAGAGTGGCAGTCGCGCGAGTTATAGTTATCTGAACTAACTATAACGGGGGAATTTCATTGGTTTTTTACGAGTGAAATATCCACCTAACTATAACATGTGTGAAACCTATGGTTTTTTAAGTGAATTTGCAAGGTTTTTTAAATGCTTATTCCTAACTATAACGTGTATGAAACCTATGGTTTTTTTCAGTGAATTTGTACGTTTTTATAAATGCTAAGTTATGTATGTATTATTATTTTTTTAATATATTTATTTTACAATAAACTACGTATTACATTTTTTTTTTTTTTGGTTTTACACCGTGCGCGCACGCGATTTTTTTTTTCTGCCTTCGGGGTCCTTCAGGGACCCCCTGACAAAGGTTAGGGGGTCAGGAACTCTCTACCCTGCCCCCTTTTCACGTTCGCCACCTTCCTTTTTCACTCTCGCACTGAAAACAAACAAAATGGCGGCCGACACTTCCTGATTTCGACCGATTCGAATGTTGACTAACATGTAACCACCAATCAGAATTACGCTCGCGCACGTTAGGGTGCTCTCACTGTGCTCGCACAGTGCGCGCACGGTACGCGCTTATAGATATTTATATGCTTTTAAATGCTATTTTCTCAGGAACTACTGAACAGATTGACACCAGACCTGTAAAAGGCACTTCCCTGACCTGAGGACTACCTCTCTGCCTATTTCAAGTAATTCTGTGCAGCCGTTCGGGCTGTACCTTCGACTAAAGGTCCTATGGGAAAATGCATGGGGAAAACGCGTTTTGGGACCCCCCTTTTTTCTCGGCCCCCACCTGACGAATCGCCCCGAGACTTTCAGGGTAAGAGCTGAGCGGAGGGCCCCATTAGTTTTGAAAATTTCGCGAGGATTCGTCAACCGGCGCCAAAGTTATTCAAAATAGAATTTTCAGATTCCCTATGGAAACACGGTCCTAACTATAATTATCTACTGGCGACTGCCAGTAGATAATATATATATATATATATATTCACTGAAAAAACCATAGGTTTCACACATGTTATAGTTAGCTGGACATTTTACTGATAAAAAACCAATGAAATTCCCCCGTTATAGTTACTGTAGGCAACTATAACTCACGCGACCGTAATCCTCTGCTGATGACATATGTGTCTTTATGAAAAAAAAATATTTGTAATATATGTATAGCTAAAATTTAATGGAAGAAGATATGGGCAAATAAGTGTCTAAATACAGTATTAGCATCAGCAGAGGATTGCGGTCGCGTGAGTTATAGTTGCCTACAGTAACTATAACGGGGGAATTTCATTGGTTTTTTATCAGTAAAATGTCCAGCTAACTATAACATGTGTGAAACCTATGGTTTTTTCAGTGAATTAGCAAGGTTTTTTAAATGCTATTTCCTAACTATAACGTGTGTGAAACCTATGGTTTTTTCAGTGAATTTGTACGGTTTTTTAAATGCTAAGTTACTTTACGCCATTTGTGGCGTGCGCGCCCACTTAACGCAGTTCGTTCCGTGCACGGTTTTTATCAACTTTAATAAGCCCTGTACATTTGGTGGCCTTCGGCCACCAAAAGCACAGGGGGTGAGGTCAATGTGGATAGTGTTTTTTTTATTTCGATTTTATAATTTCATGTTGCCAAAATTACGTTTTTTTTCTCTATTAATAAGCCCTGCACATTTGGTGGCCTGCGGCCACCAAAAGCACAGGGGGTGGGGTAAGTGTGGATAGTGTTTTTTTTATTTTTATTTTTTTACCGTAAGCGTACGGTAAGCTTACGGTAAGCGTACGGTAAGCGTACGGTAAGCGTACCCCGCGAAATTGCCGAAAAAAAAATAAAACCGTTTTTGCTCTTGGGGGATGTTTGGGGACTCCCTCAACATGACTATGTTGGAGGGAGTTGTCAAAACAGCCCCGTAACATGTTTTTGGCCATCATGTTTGATAAACAACACTCAGTGCGAGAGACAAAATGGCGGACGCCGCTTCCTGGTTTCGGCCGATTCGAATGTTTACTAAGATCTAAGAGCCAATCAGAATCGCGCTCGCGCACGCCACCGTAAGCTTACGGTAAGCGTACGGTAAGCGTACCGTAAGCGTACCGTAAGCGGGCTCAGATATATATATTGATTTAAAGGCTATTTTCTCAGAATCTACTGAACAGATTTACACCAAACCTACAAAAGGCACTTCCTTGACCTAGGGACTACCACTCTGCCAAATTTCTAGTAATTCTGTTCAGCCGTTCGGGCTGTAGCTCGTTCTAAAGGTCCTATGGAAAAATGCATGGGAAAAACGCGTTTTGGGACCCCCCTTTTATCTCAGCCCCCGCTTGACGAATCCCCCCGAGACTTTCAGGGTAGGAGCGGAGCGTAGCGCCCCACCTATTTTGAGAAATTCGCGAGGATTCGTCGACCGGCGCCAAAGTTATTCAAAATAGAATGTTGAGGTTTTCCTATGGAAACGTGGTCCTAACTATAACTACCTACTGGCGACCGCCAGTAGGTAATATAGATACATATATATTACCTACTGGCGGTCGCCAGTAGGTAGTTATAGTTAGGACCCATTATCCATAGGAAATCCGCAACATTCTATTTAGAATAACTTTGGCGCCGGTTGACGAATCTTTGCGAAATTTTCAAAACTTATGGCCCGCTCCGGCCTGCTCTGGCCGCCCGCTCCTATCCTGAAAGTCTCGGGGTGATTCATCAAGCGGGGGTGGAGAAACAAGAGGGGTCCCAAAACGTGTTTTCCCCATGCAATTTTCCATAGGGACCTTTAGTCGCAGCTACAGCCAAAACTGCTGAACGGAATTACACCAAATTTGGCAGAAAAGTAGACCTTGGTTCAGAGTCGTGCCTTTTGCTTAAATGGTGTAAATCCGTTCAGTAGTTCCTGAGAAGATCAAAAGTAAAATCACATATATATCTGGGCGGAGCCTAACCACACATCTCATCGTGAGGTCTGATTGGCTGTCACCACTTCATCCAAGAAGTGTTGGCAGCCATCTTGGGACCAATATACATGAGAGCACCTCATTAAAAAGCATTGCAGTTAATAGAAGGTTTTAAGACTTTAGTTACATTATAAATCATTTGTTGATGGTACCATACTCATTTTAGGAATTGTGGTATGTTCTAAGGTGATTTTACCATGTGAAAAAGCCTTCTGCTGGGATATCATGAATCATGTTTGAGAGAAAACTATTTTCTCATGCTTTTCCCACAGAGGTTTGGAAGGTGATCTATAAGCTAAACTGAGAGCATATTTTCTGTAAATTCACATTATCTTTCTCAGTCATGTGAGAATGAAGTCTGACATTCTCAGTAAAACATGTACATCCAACAAGGGCAGAGACTATCAGTTGATTCCTTTGTGTTCTACTGCAGCTTCCCAGAGTGTTCCAAAGAACAACTAGAGCGCTAACAGTCCTACTTATGACAAACGTATGGCACACCTGAAGCCATCTTGATTGGAATAAAGTGGTAACTCTTAAAACATTTAATTTAAAAAGGAACAAAATGAGGGGGTTCATTTTGCCATAGAAAGTATGATTAGTGCTGCAGAAAGAAAAATTAGTTCACATTTTGAGTGACTTCTCAAATCCTCTTCTATTTCATTAAAAAATTCTGACATGCAGACTGAAATATGCACTTTGAATACCAGCAGCAGACTTCCCTGGTGACCAGTAGCTTTACTACAGTGATCTAATGAGCAACTAGAGTGCTAACATTCTGAATTTATGGCAAATGTGTGACACATCTGAATGCCTTCTTGATGGAATCAATGTAAAAAACTGAAAGTATTCCTCCTTAGGAGACTGTAGTAAATGAGGAAATTAGGAAACTTCATAACAAATAAGTCTCCCAAGATGGCCACCAGAGACAAAAGAGCCCAAATGTAGCACAAATATCACCCAGATGTAGCCCAAGTATAGCCCAATGACATAATGTCCCAGAGTGTTCTAAAGAACAACTAGAACGCTAACAGTCTTACTTATGACAAAAGTATGGCACACCTGAAGCCATCTTGATTGGAATAAAGTGGTAACACTTAAAACATTTAATTTGCAAAGGAACAAAATGAGGGGTTTCATTTTGCCATAGAAATTATGATTAGTGCTGCAGAAAGAAAAATTAGGACACATTTTGACTTCTCAAATCCTCTTCTATTTCATTAAAAAATTCTGACATGCAGACTAAAACATGCACTTTGAATACCAGCAGCAGACTTCCCTGGTGAGCAGTAGCTTTACTACAGTGATCTAATGAGCAACTAGAGTGCTACCATTCAGATTTATGGCAAATGTGTGACACATCTGAATGCCTTCTTGATGGAACCAAAGTAAACAAGCATTGAAAATGCAATAGCTCTCGCCCTCGTTTAAGTTAAAGCAATTCTGTTTGTAATTAGGTGGCTTTTTAGCTTTGCTTGTATTAGTGTTTTTCAAACTTTCATGTACTTAACATGCATATGTATGCATATATGTATATGTATGCATGCATTTATATTTGTATTTATATAGATATGCAGATTATATATATGTATATATATATATGCACATACATATATATAAATGCTTATGCATATATATGCATATATATGTGCATATGTGTGCGTGTAGAAAGAGGTAGAGAGGAAGAGGTGTAGAGGTAGAGAGGTAGAGAGGTAGAGGTAGAGAAGTAGAGAGTAGTAGAGAGAGAGGTAGAGAGTGAGTAATAGAGAGTAGAGAGTGAGTAGTAGAGAGTAGAAGAGAGTAGTAGAGAGTGAGTACTAGAGTGAGTAGTAGAGAATAGTACAGAGTAGTAGAGAGTGAGTAGTAGAGAGTGAGTAGTAGAGAGTGAGTAGAAGAGAGTGGTAGAGAGTGAGTAGCAGAGAGAGAGTATTAGAGAGTAGTAGAAAGTGAGTAGTAGAGTGTAGTATAGCGTGTGTAGTAGAGAATGAGTAGTAGAGAGCAGTAGAGAGTGAGTAGTAGAGAGAGTAGTAGAGAGTGAGAAGTAGAGAGAGTAAGAGAGAGTAGTAGAGTAGTAGAGAGTGAGCAGTAGAGAGTAAGCAGTAGAGAGTAGTAGAGAGTGAGTAGTAGAGAGTAGTAGAGAGTGAGTAGTAGAGAGAGTAGTAGAGAGAGAGTAGTAGAGAGTGAGTAGTAGAGAGTAGTAGAGTGAGTAGTAGAGAGTGAGTAGTAGAGAGAGTATTAGAGAGTGAGTAGTAGAGAGTAAGCAGTAGAGAGTAGTAGAGAGTGAGTAGTAGAGAGTGAGTAGTAGAGAGTAGTAGAGAGTGAGTAGTAGAGAGAGTAGTAGAGAGAGAGTAGTAGAGAGTGAGTAGTAGAGAGTAGTAGAGTGAGTAGTAGAGAGTGAGTAGTAGAGAGAGTAGTAGAGAGTGAGTAGTAGAGAGTAGTAGAGTGAGTAGTAGGGAGTGAGTAGTAGAGAGTGAGTAGTAGAGAGAGTAGTAGAGAGTAGTAGAGTAGTAGAGAGTGAGTAGTAGAGAGTGAGTAGTAGAGAGAGTAGTAGAGAGTAGTAGAGAGTGAGTAGTAGAGAGTAGTAGAGAGCGAGTAGTAGAGAGTGAGTAGTGGAGAGTGAGTAGTAGAGAGTAGTAGAGAGCGAGTAGTAGAGAGTGAATACTAGAGACTGAGTAGTAGAGAGAGAGTAGTAGAGAGTGAGTAGTAGAGAGTAGTAGAGTGAGTAGTAGAGAGTGAGTAGTAGAGAGAGAGAGTAGTAGAGAGTAGTAGAGTGAGTAGTAGTGAGTAGTAGAGAGTGAATAGTAGAGAGTAGTAGAGAGTAGTAGAGAGAGAGTAGTAGAGAGTAGTAGCGAGTGAGTAGTAGAGAGTAAGTAGTAGAGAGTGAGGAGTAGAGAGTGAGTAGTAGAGAGTAGTAGAGTAGTAGAGAGTGATTAGTAGAGAGAGAGTAGTAGAGAGTGAGTAGTAGAGTAGTAGAGAGTGAGTGGTAGAGAGTAGTAGAGAATAGTAGAGTGAGTAGTAGAGAGTAGTGGAGAGTGAGTAGTAGAGAGTGAATAGTAGAGAGTAGTAGAGAGTGAGTAGTAGAGTAGTAGAGAGTAGTCAGTCAGTGTCAGTCAGTCATTGTCAGTCAGTCAGTGTCAGTCAGTCAGTGTCAGAGTCAGTCAGTCAGTGTCAGTCAGTCAGTGTCAGTCAATCAGTGTCAGTCAGTGTCAGTCAGTGTCAATCAGTCAGTGTCAGTCAGTCAGTGTCAGCTAGAGCAGCTCTGCTGACCTGGTTCTCTGGCTCTAAAGCAGCTTTGCTGACCTGGTTCTCTCCCTTTAAAGCAGCTCGTCTGACCTGGTTTCTCTGGCTCTACAGCAGGTCTGCTGACCTGGTTATCCGGCTCTACAGCAGCTCTGCTGACCTAGTTCTTAGGTTAAAGAGCAGCTCTGCTGATCTGGTTCTCTGGCTCTACAACAGCTCTGCTGACCTGGTTCTCTGGCTCTAAAGCAGGTCTGCTGACCCAGTTCTATGGCTCTAAAGCAGTTCTGCCGACATGGTTATCTGGCTCTAGAGCAGCTTTGCTGACCTGGTTCTCTCCCTCTTGAGCAGCTCTACTGACCTGGTTCTCTCCCTCTAAAGCAGCTCTACTGACCTGGTTTCTCTGGCTCTACAGCAGCTCTGCTGACCTGATTGTCTGGCTCTAGAGCAGCTCTGCTGACCTGGTTCTTAGGCTCTGGAGCAGCTCTGCTGACCTGGTTCTCAGGCTCTAAAGCAGCTCTGCTGACCTAGTTCTATGGCTCTAAAGCAGATCTGCTGACTTGGTTCTCTGGCTCTAGAGCAACTCTGCTGACCTGGTTCTCTGGCTCTAAAGCAGCTCTGCTGACCTGGTCCTCTGGCTCTAAAGCAGCTCTGCTGACCTGGTTCTCTCCCTCTAAAGCAGCTCTGGTGACCTGGTTTCTCTGGCTCTACAGCAGCTCTGCTGACCTGGTTCTCTGGCTCTAAAGCAGCTCTGCTGACCTAGTTCTGAGGCTCTAGAGCAGCTCTGCTGACCTGGTTCTCTGGCTCTACAACAGCTCTGCTGACCTGGTTCTCTGGCTCTAAAGAAGCTCTGCTGACCCGGTTCTATGGCTCTAAAGCAGTTCTGCTGACCTGGTTCTCTGGCTCTAGAGCAGCTCTGCTGACCTGGTCCCTTGGCTCTAAAGCAGCTCTGCTGACCTGGTTCTCTCCCTTTAAGGCAGCTCTGCTGACCTGGTTCTCTCGCTCCAAAGCAGCTCAGCTGACCTGGTTTCTCTGACTCTGCAGCAGCTCTGCTTACCTGGTTCTCTGGCTCTCAAGCAGCTCTGCTGACCTTGTTCCATGGCTCTAAAGCAGCTCTGCTGACCTGGTTCTCTGGCTCTAGAGCGGCTCTGCTGACCTGGTTCTCTGGCTCTAAAGCAACTCTGCTGACCTGGTTCTCTCCCTCTAAATCAGCTTTATTGACCTGGTTCTCTGCCTCTAGAGCAGCTCTACTGACCTGGTTCTCTGGCTCTAAAGCAGCTCTGCTGACCTGGTTCTCTGGCTCTAGAGCAGCTCTGCTGACCTGGTTCTCTGGCTCTAAAGCAGCTCTGCTGACCTGGTTCTCTCCCTTGAAAGCAGCACTGCTGACCTGGTTTCTCTGGCTCTAGAGCAGCTCTGCTGACCTGGCTCTCTGGTTCTAAAGCAGCTCTGCTGACCTGGTTCGTTCCCTCTAGAGCAGCTCTGCTGACCTGGTTCTCTGGCTCTAGAGCAGCTCTGCTGACCTGGTTCTGTCCCTCTAAAGAGCTCTGCTGACCTGGTTCTCTGGCTCTAAAGCAGTTCTGCAGACCTGGTTCTTTCCTCTAGAGCAGCTCTGCTGACCTGGTTCTATGGCTCTAAAGCAGCTCTGCTGACCTGGTTCTAAAGCAGCTCTGCTGACCTGGTTCTCTGGCTGTAAAGCAGCTCTGCTGACCTGGTTCTCTGGCTCTAGAGCAGCTCTGCTGACCTGGTTCTCTGGCTGTAAAGCAGCTCTGCTGACCTGGTTCTCTCCCTCTAAAGAGCTCTGCTGACCTGGTTCTCTGGCTCTAAAGCAGTTCTGCTGACCTGGTTCTCTGCCTCTAGAGCAGCTCTGCTGACCTGGTTCTATGGCTCTAAAGCAGCTCTGCTGACCTGGTTCTCTGGCTCTAGAGCAGCTCTGCTGATCTGGTTATCTGGCTCTAAAGCAGTTCTGCTGACCTGGTTCTCTCCCTCTAAAGCAGCTCTGCTGACCTGGTTTCTCTGGCTCTACAGCAGCTCTGCTGACCTGGTTCTCGGCCTCTAGAGCAGCTCTGCTGACCTGGGTCTCTGGCTCTAGAGCAGCTCTGCTGACCTGGGTCTCTGGTGGTTCTAGAGCAGCTCTGCTGACCTGCTTCTTAGGCTCTAGAGCAGCTCTGCTGACCTGGTTCTCTGGCTCTACAATGGCTCTGCTGACCTGGTTTCTGCCTCGAAAGCAGCACTGCGGACCTGGTTTCTCTGGCTCTAAAGCAGCTCTGCTGACCTGGCTCTCTGGTTCTAAAGCAGCTCTGCTGACCTGGTTCTCTGGCTCTAGAGCAGCTCTGCTGACCTGGTTCTCTCCCTCTAAATCAGCTTTATTGACCTGGTTCTCTGCCTCTAGAGCAGCTCTACTGACCTGGTTCTCTGGCTCTAAAGCAGCTCTGCTGACCTGGTTCTCTGGCTCTAGAGCAGCTCTGCTGACCTGGTTCTCTGGCTCTAAAGCAGCTCTGCTGACCTGGTTCTCTCCCTTGAAAGCAGCACTGCTGACCTGGTTTCTCTGGCTCTAGAGCAGCTCTGCTGACCTGGCTCTCTGGTTCTAAAGCAGCTCTGCTGACCTGGTTCGTTCCCTCTAGAGCAGCTCTGCTGACCTGGTTCTCTGGCTCTAGAGCAGCTCTGCTGACCTGGTTCTGTCCCTCTAAAGAGCTCTGCTGACCTGGTTCTCTGGCTCTAAAGCAGTTCTGCAGACCTGGTTCTTTCCTCTAGAGCAGCTCTGCTGACCTGGTTCTATGGCTCTAAAGCAGCTCTGCTGACCTGGTTCTAAAGCAGCTCTGCTGACCTGGTTCTCTGGCTGTAAAGCAGCTCTGCTGACCTGGTTCTCTGGCTCTAGAGCAGCTCTGCTGACCTGGTTCTCTGGCTGTAAAGCAGCTCTGCTGACCTGGTTCTCTCCCTCTAAAGAGCTCTGCTGACCTGGTTCTCTGGCTCTAAAGCAGTTCTGCTGACCTGGTTCTCTGCCTCTAGAGCAGCTCTGCTGACCTGGTTCTATGGCTCTAAAGCAGCTCTGCTGACCTGGTTCTCTGGCTCTAGAGCAGCTCTGCTGATCTGGTTATCTGGCTCTAAAGCAGTTCTGCTGACCTGGTTCTCTCCCTCTAAAGCAGCTCTGCTGACCTGGTTTCTCTGGCTCTACAGCAGCTCTGCTGACCTGGTTCTCGGCCTCTAGAGCAGCTCTGCTGACCTGGGTCTCTGGCTCTAGAGCAGCTCTGCTGACCTGGGTCTCTGGTGGTTCTAGAGCAGCTCTGCTGACCTGCTTCTTAGGCTCTAGAGCAGCTCTGCTGACCTGGTTCTCTGGCTCTACAATGGCTCTGCTGACCTGGTTTCTGCCTCGAAAGCAGCACTGCGGACCTGGTTTCTCTGGCTCTAAAGCAGCTCTGCTGACCTGGCTCTCTGGTTCTAAAGCAGCTCTGCTGACCTGGTTCTCTGGCTCTAGAGCAGCTCTGCTGACCTGGTTCTCTGGCTCTAAAGCAGCTCTGCTGACCTGTTCTCTCCCTCGAAAGCAGCTTTGCTGACCTGGTTTCTCTGGCTCTAGAGCAGCTCTGCTGACCTGGTTCTCTCCCTCTAAAGAGCTCTGCTGACCTGGTTCTCTGGCTCTAAAGCAGTTCTGCCGACCCGGTTCTTTCCCTCTAGAGCAGCTCTGCTGACCTGGTTCTATCACTCTAAGGCAGCTCTGCTGACCTGGTTTCGCTGGCTCTACAGCAGCTCTGCTGACCTGGTTCTCGGCCTCTAGAGCAGCTCTGCTGACCTGGGTCTCTGGCTCTAGAGCAGCTCTGCTGACCTGGGTCTCTGGTTCTAGAGCAGCTCTGCTGACCTGCTTCGTTCTTAGGCTCTAGAGCAGCTCTGCTGACCTGCTTCTCTGGCTCTACAATGGCTCTGCTGACCTGGTTTCTCTGGCTCTACAGCAGCTCTGCTGACCTGGTTCTCTGCACTCACAATGCACGCACCCGACTTCGTGAAAATGTATTTAAAAATAATATAAGTTTACAAATATATTATTTTTATGAATATCTTGGATAATCTCTTGCCAGCATCTCGAACGGTAATGCGCATGTGTCGCGAATGCGCGGGAGCAGGAGTCGCGGACTGGTCGCATACCAATCGCGCACATCACGTAATATTAAATGTATATGATGTAACTGAAAAACACACAGCCATCGCACACCGTATGCGGATCCTTCACCACTTTTCTAAAATGGCGGCTAGAATGCGCCCACCCACCGTGATGTGTACGCTTTGAGTGCGTGACTCCATAAGAAAGGGGATTTTTTATTTTAAAGAAAATCATATAAATATATTCAAATAAAAAATGAAAACAAGAAAATTAATCAATATTTCAGTTAGAATTTCTTGTAACTTTTTTGCATTTTTCAGAAAAATATATAATGTTATTTAATGAATAAAATATTTATAAATAAACAGTTAAAAACTGTAGAAAATCAGTAAAAAAAGATAGGCATAACTAATATCACACTTAAAAATTAGCATTTAAAAAACCTTTGAAATTCACTGAAAAAAAACATAGGTTTCAGAGACATTATAGTTAGAAATTAGCATTTTAAAAAGCTTTGAAATTCACTGAAAAAACCATAGGTTTCAGAGACGTTATAGTTAGAAATTAGCATTCAAAAAAGCTTTGAAATTCACAGAAAAAAACCATAGGTTTCAGGGGTGTTATAGTTAGCTGGCCATTTCACTTGTACAAAACCATAGAAATTCCTCTGTTATAGTTAGTTCTGCTAACTATAACTCGCGCGCCCGCAATGCACTGCTGATGATGTCACATATTGCATCATTCATGACATGGTCAGTACTTACTTACTCCTTCTCAGGTGACTTTCTTCCTTTTATCTTTTCATCTTTGGTTCTCTATTCTCTACTTTCCTCATCCTCCGAAGCTCGTTTTATTCAGACTATTTTCTTGTTTCTCTCTAAATATCTTTCACCTTTATTGCAAAGAATTGATTTTTAATGCTACAAGTTTGGATTATTTTATTGCTGACCTTTTCACTTTATCTAATTGGAATATTACTAGGAAATGCTTTTTGTATTTTATCTTAGTATGTCAAGTCACAAATTAGTTTCATGGAATGTTAGGGGTTTAAATGTGATGCTATAGGTGAACCAGGCTTGTCCCAGCAGATGGCTCTATATTTTTCAGGAATCCCATCGACCCAACTTTCGGTTCGGCAGAATGAAATTCTTGCTGCCCCTATAGAATGGGAGGAGGTTGACCTTGCAATCAAGTCTTTGACCAATGGCAAAGCAGCTGATTTGGACGCCATCCCGCTGGAATTCTATAAAAAATTCTCACATGAGATTCGTCGGGTTTTTATATCTGTACTTAGAGCAGCACAAGAGGGCTCAATACCTGAATCAAGATGCTATACCAATATTATTTTCTTTAAAAAAAAGGATAAATCAGAGCTGGACCCGTCTTCATACCGGCCAATTTCACTTATTAATTCAGATAATAAAATATTTTCAAAAATACTAGCCTCCAGACTGTCAGCTGTAATTGCCCCTTTGGTATCACTACGCCAGCATGGATTTATACCCGGGAGGGACACGGCTAATCATATTTCTCGCGTATTGGCACTTTTGGACTAGGCCCAGGCCACTGAGTCATCTGTTGGGGCGATCCTGTTGGACGCCGAGAAGGCGTTTGACAGGGTCTCCTGGGTCTTTTTGTGAAGGGTAATGAAGTGGAAAGGATTTAGTCCGGAATATATTTCAGCAGTGTAATCTTTATATATTTCCCCCAAAGCAGTAGTGTCCGTGGCTGGGCTGTCCTCAAAGGCATTCGGTATAAGCAGGGGTACCCGCCAAGGCTGTCCATGCTCCCCCTTGCTTTTCGCTTTGTATATTGAACGTTTTATAAGCTTAATAGAGGGAGCCCAAGACATATTGCCAGTTACGGTCAATCTTATTGATTATAAGGTGTTGGCCTATGCTGACGACATTGTTGTTTTGACTGAGGAGATGGCGTCAGCATTCCCTGCAATAATAGCCTTAGCAGATCAATTCGGGAATCTCTCGGGCTACAAACTTAACACATCCAAAACCCAGGTAATTCAATCCGCAACAATGCCTATTTCAGCCGCCCCAATAGTACAGGCTGCTACTTATTTAGGGATTAAAATCACCCCACAGGTAGATCTTATACCGGAATTGAATATCTTACCCATGATTAGTTCAGTTAATTTATTGTTAACTCATTTGGATAATTTACATAATATGGCAGGTGCAATGTTCTTAAAATGCTAATCCTTCCCAAATTTCTATATCTGTTCCGCACTATCCCTTTGGAATTCTCTCAACAAAGCTTAGTCAAAGCAGATTCAATATGCAATAGGTTTTTGTGGGGCTATCGTCGTCCACGTAGGGCGGCAAAGTGGATGTGCTTACCCCGGCAAAGGGGAGGTTGGGCGGTCCCCAATCTTTTATCTTATTTTTGGTCCTCCATAATACAGCATTTTGGACTACCACTGTTTGGGGATGTTGCCGGGCCACCATTGTCGTGCAGGCCCTCAATCTTCGAAATAGGATTAGGTGAAAATGCAAGGGGGATTTTATTGCGAGTACTGGAACCTAGCTATTACAAGAAAACTAAGTTCAAGGTGGCATGTTCTATGTTTTCAGTATGGCGTAAGGTTCGTCGAAAGTGGGCGGTTTCTAACCTGAATTATTATACCCCTTTTTCAGCTTGGTCTTTACCCCCAGTATTTCGTGATCAGGTTACTTTTAAATGGACTGAAAGAGGATTGGCAAAGCTGGGTGATTTAGGGTATCAGCTTAGCACCCAAGATTTCTTTAAATATTTGCAACTCCGGAGTTTTATAGATAAATTGAAGGTCATTCCAAAGGTGCTTTTCGACAAGATTACATTGCTGGAGCTAATCTCTAGACGTTCGAAATAGGGGTAATTTATCAACATCTACTTTTTTGCCTACCAGATGATATTGCAGCGCACACGTGTAAATTAGAGGCCAAGTTGGGGGTAACAGGTTTGGATTTACCAGAAGCTCTTGCACTGACCGGGAGCGTCTTAATCTCTGGGAGTTTGCGGTCTCAGTGTTATATGGCCATGTATGACTTATATTACACTCCGGCCAAGATTTCTAAGTGGGGGGGTAACGGCCTAAACGGTTGCCCCAGATGTGGGCTTTTGGCTGCAAATGATGTCCACATGTTTTTTGAATGCATAAAACTCCGGCCTTTTTTGGGTGAGGTTAAGCAATTTATCAACCTAAGGCTTCAGATACCTGTTACTCTCTCCCCTGAATTGGTGATTTGTGGGCTTGAAAGCAGTATGCTTTACGAAAGATCTCAACATACCTCAGCTTTAGTGTTAATCGCAATGGCTATGGTTCGCCTTTGTATAACCTCGGACTGGATTAGTCCTGAGGCTCCCACATTCTTTAATTGGAGGGCAAGGATGCTGTCCTTGCATAACATAGAGACTGCCGTGTGGAAAAGATGGGGTAAACGTAGACTCGACTATGGTAAAAAGATTTAGACCCCTTTAGCCCAATAGGGGCTTAGCACTGTTTTTGATTTATTGTAAAATAATTGTAACTGCCTGACTTATACTTTAACGTTTGATTTAAAAAGACACCATGTTAATTGTACATTCATATGTTACATATATGCGAGCAAGCTTTATTAATAAAAAAAAATAAAAAAAAGGAATGTTAGGGGTTTAAATTGTCCTATCAAGAGACAGAGGGTTCTGTCACATCTAGCTAAGTTAAATGCTGATATTGTTTTCTTACAGGAAACACATCTCACGGTAAGGGAGTCCTTGAAACTGAAAAGAGGTTGGGTAGGAGAGGTTTACTTTTCTCCGTGGGATGGGAAACGCAATGGAGTTGCAATCCTATTTCGTAAATCTCTTCCAATTATTTTGCGTTCGCAAGATGCTGACACTGATGGGCGATGGCTTATTGTTCAATTATTACTAAAAAATGTACCAGTTGCCTTCCTTAATGTTTATGCACCCACAGGTGGGGAAGCCCCTTTCTGGTCCGCCTTAACAAAAAGGATTTTGCATTGCATTGAGGATAATTTCATTTTGGCTGGAGATTGCAATCAAGTATTAGACCCTTTTTTAGACAGGAACTCTAAAGTAGCTGTTATTCCAAATAAAACGCATAAATCTTTTTCTCACACTATATCTCAATATAAGTTGCTTGATGCTTGGCGTCTTTGTAACCCCGCTACCAGGGAATACTCATTTTACTCCTCTGCACATCACACCCAGTCCCGAATTGACTATATTTTTGTCTCCCATAACATTTCTCAATCCCTCACATCTGCAGACATCGGTCCTATTCTCCTTTCGGATCATGCACCGGTTTCCATTGGTTTTGAGATATTGCCTAAAACTAATTCTCGCAGAAGATGGCGTTTCGATAACGCTCTTCTTTTTTACCCTAAATTTTCTGCATCTTTTATCCCTTTCTTCACCAATTTCTTTGAAAGGAATCATACAGAGTCCCTATCGCCCCCAATTATCTGGGATGCATTTAAGGCATCAGCGAGAGATTTTATTATAAACTTTGTTGCGAAGAAACGGAAGTCCGCACGCGAGACTACCACGGCCTTATTAAAAGATATTAAAGCTCTGGAACAATCTTATTATGCATCACAATCGGAGACTTGTTTAATAGCCCTTCTTAACGCTAAATTAGTATTTAACAAAAAATCAATGGAAGACGCCTCACTCTATTTATTAAAATCAAGTGAAAAATGTTATGGGGGTAAAAATAAAGCAGGGAAAATTTTAGCCAATTATTTAAAGAGCCGTCAAAACAAGTTAAATATAGACTCCATTTTTTATATGAACTCAGTTTTAAAGTTTAAAGATACCGAAATCCTGAACGAATTCTCCCTTTTTTACAAATCCCTATACTTCTCAGAAATCCCTACCAACAGACCATTCATTAGGACAATTATTTTCTAATATCCAAAAACTTTCGCAGTCACCTCCAGATTTGACTTAGAGTCTGATCTCTCCCAGCAAGAACTTCTCCACGCTCTCCAAAACCTTAAAAAAGATAAAGCACCTGGTCCAGACGGTTTTACTGTTGAATTTTATATACATTTTTCTAATCTCCTAATACACAAACTGCACTCACTTTTAAGCTTTTTTTCTTTATCAAATAGTTCTTCTGGCTCCTTCTCGGACGCCCATATATGCCATATTCCTAAGGAAGGTAAAGACCCCAAGCACTGTAAAAACTACAGACCTATCTCATTGGTTAATATCGATTACAAAATTTTTTCCAAAGCCTTAGCCATACATCTAGATTCCTATTTACCTGACCTACTGGGGAAAGAACAATCTGGTTTTGTTAAGGAGCGAGTTATCACGGATAACACACAGCTCTTTTTCGATGTTTTATCCAAGTCATCTCATCTTAATTATTCCCTGGCGGCAATTGCTTTAGACGCTGAAAAAGCTTTTGATAGGGTTGAATGGAAATATTTATTTTATGCTCTAACATGGTTTGGATTCAGCCTTAATTTCATAAACTTGGTGTCTCTTCTTTATTCTAATTCCCGTGCAGCAGTTTGTGCGAATGGTTTAATCTCCCCTTTCTCTAATTTAGGCAGAGGAGTGCGCCAAGGCTGCCCTCTTTCTCCTTTTCTTTTTAATTTAGCATTGGAACCATTTTTGTCCAAATTACGCCAAAACCCCAGTATTTATGGGTTTCACGCATCAAATGCTCACCTCAAACTTGCGGCATATGCAGATGATATTTTACTTTTTATATCCAAGCCAGATGAATCTATTCCTGCTTTTTTAGAGGAGGTCCAATCCTACTCTCTTATTTCTGGCTATAAATTAAATAATGATAAATGTGAAATACTGCCCTTAACAAAATATACTTTCAGTTCAGATTTTCTCCCATCCCGATTTAATTGGAGTCCAAAAAGTATTAAATATCTAGGCCTACATTTTACACCCTCAATCTCGGCGACAGTAACATTATGTATGACTAAATGTCTTCTAAAAATTTCAGACCTGACCTCTAAGTGGCACCCTCTATATCTGTCATGGTGGGGTCGTTTGGAGACAATCAAGATGATGCTATCTCCCATAGTTCTATATACCATTTCGAATATCCCAGTTCCAATCACATCCAAGTTATTTAAAAAAATTAACTCCACTTTATCCTCCTTTTTGTGGTGTAATAAAAAAACCCGTATATCTTTGTTAAAATTAATACGCCATAAATCAGAAGGAGGAGTTAATTTTCCGGATTTTCAGACTTATCAAAAAGTCTTCCTTTTGCGTCACGCATCTCTCTGGTTGCTTGATTCCACAGATGATTCTCCTCTCTGGACCTTAATGGAACGCTCTTTTCTATCTCCTTATACATTCCGTGAATATCTCTCCTTCTCACGTAAGCCACAGTCTATTTCCACTCCTGTCATAAAACACACTTCAAAATTATTTCCTCAACCTACTCATGATTCTAAGGATTCTTTTCTTAATTCAACAATCTGGCATAACACACAATTGTTGGTACATGGTAAACCTTTTTATTGGAGAGTTTGGAGATCAAGGGGTTTTGTTTGGGTACACCAGCTATTCTCAGAATCACAATTTATATCTTTTCCTACGCTCAAACAGCTATTTAATCTGGCGACTGCTTTTAATCATAAATATGCCCTGCTCAAGCGCACTGTGATGGAAGCCTTCTTCCAACTTTCTACCCTGCCAACTGCCCCTGATGCCCCTGACTCCCCTTCTAAACTTCATGCCTTGTTAGCAACTACACCCAAGGCTTCTATTATTTATAAACATTTGCAGGACACAGCCACTGTAAGACAGAAGATAAAAATTGAAGAAGCATGAGAGCATGACTTCACCCCTTGTTGGCCATAATCTCTTTGGGAGGGTATATGGACCAAATTGCGTAAAGCTTCCAGAGCAGCAAATATCACTCAAACACTGTTTTTTGTTTATAACAGACTTTTATTTACACCAGCTTCGTTATGTAAATGTTTCCCATCTAGCACGGATACATGTTGGACTTGCTCCTCCCCTAATGCTGATTTGTTTCATATGTTATTCACCTGTTCACATGTACATAGCTTTTGGAAACAAGTTTGATCTCAAATCAACTTAATATATGACACAAACTTTTCCTTTTCATTTACACACATTTTCTTGGGTAGCCTCTCACCAATCTGGACTGATGTTTCACTTAATGTCAAGATTATTGATTTATTACTAGCCATTGCGTTTCAGCAACTTACTGTCAACTGCAAAGATTTTTCGAAAATCTCATATAGGGCTTGGTGGTACTCTGTATGCCATAATCTTAGGTTAGACACTGCCTTTGTTTACCCATATCACATGACCTCTAAACGTGCTGATTTATGGTCGCCTGTCACGATATTTATTGATATTAGCACTAGGCACTACTCCCAACCTCGTCCTTCACAACAGGAGGTCTCTAAACCTCCTTGAACCCCTAATAGTTCCATCAGCTTTGTTCTAATATCTAACATACATATATATCCCTTTTTGGTATGCATTTTTTTTTTCTTTTTCTTGTTTATTTCCTCTTTGCACAATTCACTTAACTCTTTCATTCTCTATGTTTGGAGCTTAGATTAGAATGTTTCATAATATGAACTGGGACATGTAAGAAGCAAAACAAATTGGATAGTTGGAAGGCACAAGTAGATCTGTCATCGTGTTTTTAGAGAAGGGAAATAATTTCTTGGTTCCTCTGGATGGGCCTTTTGCCAATTGCAAGGGATGTGTTGATCAATTTGGTGATATTGGCAGGGAATTAAGGAAATCAGAGATAACTTAATGCATCTCTCTCTCTTTTGCAATTTGCGAGGCACTATTGTGCATGTACAAAAAGCGTGTTTAACACTGTTTGCAAATCCCAATGGGGTCGCAAATTGCGAGGCTCATGAATATTAATGAGCCTCTTGCTATTTGCTTTTTTATTTTTTTAAATTTTTCCTTATATACCAAGATGGGCATTCCTGATGGGAGGCCACAACCTCTCTCCGCCAATCAACATAACCCAGCCCTGATATTGGAGACCGGTGTGGAGAGAGAGAGGCTCAGACCCTCAAGCTACCACTGTTTTTAATGTCCACTCCTTTTCACGCTACCAGATAACCTAGCGCTATTTTGGAGGGATCAAACCAACAGCGCCTCTTGCTATTTGCGAGCCCATTGGGAATGGCAGGCCCTCCCAGATATGGTGGTCTGCTGGGCTCAGCAGACCACCATGTCTGGGACTGCGTTTAGATAAAGCAGTTTTTTTTAAATGCAGCCCGTTTTCCTAAAAAAGGACAACGGGATGCATTTAAAACACAAATGAAACGTTTATGTTTCATTTTTTAAGGGCAGGTAGTCCCTGGAACCACTACCTGCCCTTAAAAAATATTTTCAAAGCCTGTCACAAAGGGTAAGGGGTTCCCTGGGGACCCCTTCCAATTTGCGACTCCATTACCACCCTCTTGAAGAGGGTGATAATTTGCGAGTGTTATGCAACCGCGGTCGCAAAACATTCGTACATGGGTTTACTGAGTCGCTATTTGGAAGGGAGCGCCCCTTCCAAATAGCAAGTTTCTAAACACTTTATTGCGAGTCGCAATTCATTCGCGACTCGCAAAATTGTGTTAGTACATGGCCATTCCAATTTTAGCATGCACAAACGGGTCGCTAACCCATTTGCACATGCTAAAATTGGTCATACATCTGGCCCATGGTGTCCCGGGCAAGATGTATTTCAACTATTTTTGTGTGACCCTATTAAAGATTAACATATAATTTAGTATTGTTTTGCATCATGAGGGCATGAATTAGCAGGAAAGGGGTAATAAGATTCAAAGTCATTCTGTACAGGTGCTCCTAAAATATTTTTTGCCCTGGCCACAAAAATCCTTAAGATGACACTAAAGGAAATGGTTTTTGCAGGTGGCGTTTTAAGGTTCCTTTGGCAGGTTTCAATGTGTGATCTTTAAAGCTATTGGGGCCGATTCACAGAACTAATCTGAGAAAATCCTAAATTTACTAATTTTGGTATTCACAGAAGGCACTTAGTAGTAGTGAAGTTAGGACTCCTAACTTTACTACTACTAAATGCCTTTTGTGAATACCGAAAGTCGTAAAGTTAGGATGTTGTCTCAGTCTAGTAGTAGTAAAGTTAGGAGTCCTAACTTTGCTACTAATAAATGCCTTCTGTGAATACCAAAAGTAGTTCGTTTAGGATTTTATCTCAGATTAGTTCTGTGAATCGGCCCCTATGTTATTAGCGATTCCTTGTCAGAAGGGTAGAAGTGGAAAATTACACAAGTGTGTCAAACTTAATTATGATTCTTTTTTTGTATTTGTTTTTATTTGCATTTCATTAAAAATTATGATACAATGCAGATAACAGAATTCATAATAGTCTCTCTTATATAACAGTATATTGACAATGCAGCAGGAGGCACTGAGAATACAGAAGAAGCGAAAGAGAAGAAACAAAAGTGCAGAACGTGATACAGTCGATGCAAATATGGGGAAGCATGTCGCTGAAGTGTGGCAGGAGGGTCGGAGAATGTAGAATGGGTAGTGGACGCTGCAATTGTTTGAACAATAAAACAAGCGTAACAACTCAAACTGGGCTAGCCAGCACTTACCGGCACAAATCCAGAGTAATTAAATAGCGCCGTGACAGTGGAAGAACCGGCAAAGAATGAAAACAGTAAGTCGTGTAGGGTGTGATGCATGGGTAAGCTAGGGCAGTATCAATGGACAGTCGTGACAGGTTCCACACTGGAGGTATCATCAGTCTTGCGCACGTTGGCAAGTAGCTCCGACAGGAGTTCATCCTTGGCAGAGGCTATGGGATATTTGTGCACGCCCCTGGAGTCCTTCCGGTGGAGCGCTGTGCTTTCGGCCTGGCCCAAAGCCTCCAGAGAAAGGGCTCAGCTGGCAACTGTGGGAGGAGTGGGAGACTTCCATCTATGTGTGATCTGGCGCTTATCCAGGAGGTGTGCCAACTCTATAAAGCGTGTGGATGCCTTAGCTTTCTTAGGGCAATGTAGTAAGTCCATTTAGCATACCTCCCAAGAGTGCAGAGGATTGTGTCCTGTGCAGCGAGACAACTGGGTGGTGATATTGCCCCAGTAATGAGCAAGGGATGAGCAGATCTAGAAGGCGGTTGATCTTTTCGGGCGTAAGATATGCTCACAAATGTATTAGACGGAAGCAGGCTTTACAAGACACCCGAGCAGGATGTTCTAGTGCTCACTACCATTCTTTGTTGGTGAATGTCCTGCTGAGGTCTGCATCTCAGTGTTGCCGCAGCCGGGTAAGAGGAGTAGCAGATTGGAAGCGCAGGGTGCCGACTAATCATCTTGTCAGGTGTCATCCATCCCCCTTAACATGAATATACTGCACGGTGTAGTGTAGTGTGGGTTCCTTCTGGATATCACCCCAATGTGTCATCAGTGAGTGTGTGATTGTCAGAACCACTACAGACAAGGAGCCTTCTCTTTGCACTATAAGTGCCAATCAACCAATGGGAAATAAAAAGATCTTAAGAACTCTGACTTTGAGCGAGGCCTGGGAAGTAAGGAATCTTAAGATGGCCGACGCTCAGGCAGAGGTGACGTTCTAGTCTTTCTTGTTGTTTATGAACTCTATGTGAAGCGCTCAACTTAGAACGTTGGCGCACTTCACCTGAATTCGTCACCCTAGCGGTAACGTTTTTTCCTTGAGTCCGAGTTAGTTTAGTGAGGGTTTCTCCCTTTTGGTTACCTGAAAAGAAGTAACTTCTGAAGCTAAATTCCTCAACCGCTGCAGAGTCCCGTTGCGTGTCTGTGTGTTTTTCTCTTCGGGCGCTACCGTTTCCTAAGGTAGCGTTTGCCGGGAGCTCATGCGCAGTTCAAGAAGAGAACAAAATTGATGCGCAGCTACAAGGCTGTACAACCCGCCCACCGTTTGAAGGAGGAGAAGCAGTTAGTCTGAGAGTTATGCGACTGTTAGTTGCGTTAGCTCCATTCGTCGAGACAACGTTTGACAGGCGATTCGAGTGAAGAGTTTTTGGAAGCATTTTGTGAAGCGACCAGAGCTAAGTCTAGAACTTATTTAGTACAGCAGTTTAAAGTTATAATGTTATTAAGGAAATAAGTGTTGATAGTACTTACCTAGTTCCATCTCTTAAACGAACTGTTCCCTGCAATTTAAAAAGAAGAAAACACCAGTATTAAAATATTTCCAAAGAGTATAGAAAAGACAGGTATGATAAAGGTCTTGGAAATTAAATAGAATGTAATGCGGTATTGATAAAAGACGAACTAACATATTGTGTTAACATTTAGAAAGACAGAAAAGAGTTAGCGGAGCAAGATAATTCGCTGTCCAAAACATAAAAGAGAGGCAACACTGAGATAGAAAGCTGGTATGTAAATAAGGTTAATAATTAAAGATTTACAAAAGAAGGGAGAGTGGAAATCAAGTAGAATTAACGAGTATAATATTTATTTAGCCTCCTGAACGATCCAACCAGAAGCCAGCACAGCTGAAAGAAGATAAGATCAGGAAGCAGACAACCAGTGGCAGTCTCTTCTCTTTTGTTATTTTATCCAATCCCCCTACCCCCTCTAGAGAAGACATTAACGCATCTTTTCTCAGTGCTGCGTTGGTGGTTCTTGGAGGTGGTGTCGGGAAAAGGCATCTCTGTTCCTGCGCATGAAAAAAGGGGTTCTGACAGTGATGGAGGTATAAAGGAAGAACTGTCCCGGTGGTACAACAGCATCTGCAATGAGCTCGTCCATAGTGATGAGTGCCCCGTCTTTCTAGAGGTCCCCCGGTGTATGCAACCTCAGTTTATACTGGCAGCCCAGCTCCAAAGCCAATGTCACCATCTCACCACATGGCATACCGAGAAGAGGCAGAGCCAGAGCATAGGGTGGGGTAGCCCATATGAGGAACATGCTCCTTTTGAAGCAGTGGTGCCCCGCTCATAATATAAGGAAGTAAGATGTTGGTAGCCATGCATGGGGGTGGAACAGGTGGAGTTGTCAGGGCAGGTTACACAGTGCTTGAGCATCAGCTGTGTCCTCCTGCCGATGCATATTAAAGCCATTTGCCAGGCTATGACTGCGTATTGTTACTTTGAAAGCTTCTCATTCGACCTGATGAGAAGAGGCAGAGTTGGTGTTAATGTCAAGAGTATTCAGCGATGCAGTTGTTTATGGTGGCTCGAAATGGTGGGTCATTGAGCGCAGAGGGTTGGAGGTGCCAAGTGGGAATTGGGAGTGGGGGCATAGTCCCAGCACAGAGTCATGTGTTGTGGACTGTTGTCAGAATGTGTTCTGCCTCGGTAGTCTATTGACTTAATCTTTGGTTGTGTGTCAGCTCTAATGAGGAGCTGGTCTATGCGGACATGTGGATCATGTGTGTGTAAGTAGAATGAGTAGATCCTTGTTTGTTTATTGCTTTGACACCAGGCATCAACCAGGTGCCAGCGCTAAAGATATGTGTGTGGTGCCTGAGCATTGGATAGGGTGGAAGTGCGGGGGAGTAGAGTGAAAGATCTGTCTACGTTAACATCAAGGATGCTATTAAAATCGCTGCCAAGGACCCAGTGAAGGCCATCCCAACATGAAAGCACCTCAGATAAGCTGTGCCACAACACTGTTTGTTCAGAGGTGAGGGTGTATATCCCGCCAAGAGGTAGCTGTCAGCTGTCCAGGCATCCTTTGACAAAGACATATCAACCCTCCGGGTCTGTGACTGTTATCCATCGCATGGACCCATACCAGGACTCCACGGGCATGGGTAGAGTAGTGGAATAGACCTGGCCCCACCTTCATTTCTGGTGGCCAAGAGCCTCTATCTACATGAAGTGTGTGAGAAGTTGGCCTGATATGTAGTGCTCACTATTCTAGTGATCACTGTGTATCATTCCAAACGACCCTTATTGATGATTGGTTGTAAGTCAACCTTTTCGACCAGCTATCCTAGTAGCGTGGATACGAGCAGTCTTTAGGCTAAACTCTAGAGGGCGTGTTAAGCCAGCTCCAGCTGTTTACCATCACATATACCCCTTGAACGTCAAGTGAAAGGACACCACACAAGTTGTTATGAAAATAAAAGATATTTATTTATAACAAGACTACCCTGGCTCTTTATGAGTCAGGGAGCTAAGCACACTACAAAACTCTTAGAAAATACTTCAGTTGCACAATTTACACAAATGCCCGAAGGCACGAGAAACCATCTACGCTAACAGTGAAATGCGAGTGGTTAGAGTCTGGAGTTACTGATTCCGGAGTGATCCGATCAGTGGGACTAAACGAAAAAGGAACTGGACACTTGGAGAGCGAACCTGCGATGGAGCACCGAAATGCTCGAGTTACCTAGCCCAGAGGCTGCGGCTGCGTGAGGTTCGGCAAGGTGTCGGGAGTCCTCGTTGTAGTCTCAGGAGCCTGAAAGAAGAAGTTGCTGGTAGGCGACCAGTGTCGATGTTTCCGCGAGATCCAAGCCTGGATCGGTGTTGAAGGAAACCTGAAAGCAGAGGGGACTCAGTTCTCAACCGCTAGCCAGCGATCGTGTGGGTACCAGGAAGGTACCGGCTGAAGTCACCTCGACCAGGTGAGTGGATGACGTCGGACTCGGCTGTTCCTCGGACCAGGAGGCGCGGCGGCGACCAGGATGGAGGGCGAGCTGTCCCACGAAGGTGTCTGCTGTCGATGATGCCGGGCCCAGGAGTGGGGCAGCAGGTCTTGGCAGTGGCAAACCCACGCGGGGGAGTCAAGATGGCGTCTGGAGTGGACCAGGAGGGTCCGAGGTACTCCTCTGTTGAAGGGGAGCAAGGGCCAGTCTGGAGCAACCAGACCAGTGTTGAAAAACAACTATCGTGGTGCGTCGTGAAGAGGGCCACAAGCCGGTCGGCGAGTGGTCGGACAACGCGGTGAACAGCAAGGAGCAGAAGGGCCCCCACGCAGATCTCGTGGATGCTGGGGAGGCGGACTTCGGTGCTGGAGCCGCTCAGGGTTAGGGCTTCTCAAACCCTAGGTACACTCACTCGAGGGTCCCTCGGTGGGCGTGTTAGATAAGCGTCGTGCAGGTTCTGAAGATGGCCGGTCCCGCAGGTCTCGTCACACCTACGAATCTCAGCTGGGCTGACGATGTAGGTAGAGGTCAGAGATGGCAGGGAACCCGGGTCTCGTCGAGCTGGGCAGTCTTGATCCGTGGGAGAGACGTACAGCAAACCGCAAGCGCTTAGTTGGTGCCTGCTGGTGCAGGGTGGCTACTCCTTAGCCACAAGGGAGAGTCTTCAGAAAAGTCAAGAGTTCCTTTCGAGGAAAGTAGTTCAAGATTCAGAATTATCCAATTTGGGAAGGGGACCCGCTCCCACCTTTATTCTAGGAAAAAGGGGCTGGCCTGTGACTAGGTCCTACCTATGGGTGGGACCAGGAGGGGGGTGGTTACACCCCTATCCTTTGTCCGGTTTCGCCCCAGCTCAGGGGCTGGTGTGCCCCCGAAACTGGTTTGAGCCGGGCTATGCACAGTGAGCACCGGGGTGCCACTTGCAATCACCTTCCTTTCAGCCCTGCCTACCTGGGATACACAAACCCTGTCTGGGATGGTGCTAACACCGCCCTCGACAGGAAACCCTTTGTCCAAGCTCCCTTCGCTGCAGGTCTCCCAGCAGCAGGAGGTCAGACTTGTGTCTGGTGGCAGCATCCATTTTGTGATGCTGAGGCTTGAGTCAACTTTAACCGGGGTTCAAGGTTACTTCCATGTCGTGCCCCTCTAAGAGGGGGGAATGCTAACCCCGTCGCCAGAATTGGCGAGGGGTTCGTATTCCAATTCGTATGACACCTTACTCGACATGTGTAGGTGATGCGATGCCAAAGTTAGCAAATAACCGCAAGGATTATAATGCATTTTAAGGTAGTTGGCCCGCGTCACCATGGAACGGCTATTTAGGACTTGGTTCCGCAAGCCGTCGACGGGCTCAGCTCGTGCCAGAGCACCGTCCCACATGATCCCCAGCACTCTGCCTTCAGGATTGATAAGGCCTGCCATAGGAGTGACTGATAGGAATCCATGTGTCCATTTTAGGGTTAGGTATAGGAATACTACACCTACAGCAACGGGTGATTACACCACCTTGCCCCAGCTGTCGTGCAGCCAGTTGTGTCAAATTTGGGCGGCCATCCAGGGGTGGCATAATACATGCTGCAGCCCCTGGTAGGCCCTGGGTACACCGATGCCCTGGATACCTGTGGTATGCTGAGACAGGGACTGACAAGGCGGCCCAGTTCCAATTAGTGGATGCACCTAATGTACATGTGTGTTAATTTCGAGAGAGAACAGCTAGGCTGTGGGTCTGATTGGCAGGCCCACAGCCAGGGAAAGTCGTAAACCAATGAAGCAAAAGCAAAAAATCTGGGTGATCATAGGATTGCAGACCCTACTCTCCTACATGACCCCCCCCCAAACTTTGGGACAATAAGCTAACCTTGACCAGGTGAGTCTTCTTGCTCTAAGTGGAAATACCTGGAGAGCCCATCTGCTTTGCCATGATCAGTGCCAGGTCTATGCTCCACTGTGAAGTCCATCCCCTGTAGGGAAATGGACCACCTAAGTAGTTTGGGGTTTTCACCCTTCATTTGATTTAGCCACAAGAGGGTCTTATGGTCGGTCTGAATCTTGAAGTGAGTGCCAAACAAGTATGGCCTCAACTTCTTCAGGGTCCAAACCACAGCAAAGGCCTCCCTCTCAATAGCTGACCAATTCTTCTCTCTGGGGGTCAGCCTCCTGCTAATAAAAGCTATGGGCTGGTCATGACCATCAAAATTCAGTTGAGATAGAACAGCTCCCACACCCAACTCCGAAGCGTCTGTTTGGACAATGAATGGTTTGGAGTAGTCTGGACTCTTTAGGATAGGTGCTGTGCACATGGCCTGCTTTAGGTCATCGAATGCCTTCTGACAGCTTGCTGTCCACTGAACTTTTTTTGGCATCTTCTTACTTGTCAGATCGTTTAGCGGGGTCACAATGGATCCATAATTTCTGACAAATTTCCGGTAATAACCAGTCAGGCCCAAGAAAGCTCGAACCTGAGTCTGGGTGGTTGGAGGAGCCCAGTCCTGTATGGCCTGTATTTTGCTCTCCAATGGCTGAACCTGGCCTCCACCTACAAGGTGGCCCAGGTATACAACCTGTGTCTGCCCTATCTGGCACTTAGTGGCCTTGATAGTGAGGCCTGCCTTTTGCAGGGCCTCTAACACTTTCCTCAGGTGGACCAGGTGATCCTCCCAGGTGGAGCTAAAGACAGCGATATCGTCCAGATACGCCGCACAGAAGTCGTCCAACCCAGTGAGAACTCGATTCACCAGCCTTTGGAAGGTGGCAGGTGCATTTTTCAAACCAAAGGGCATTACCACGAACTGATAATGCCCACCCGGGGTAGAAAATGCTGTTTTGGGTTTGGCCTCCTCAGCTAACCTGATTTGCCAATACCCAGCTGTCAGGTCAAACGTACTTAAGTAGTTGGCCGAAGCCAACCGGTCTATCAGTTCGTCTGCTCTTGGTATTGGGTGGGCGTCAGTCTTAGTGACTGCATTGAGGCCTCTGTAGTCCACGCAAAACCTCATCTCTTTCTTACCGCCCTGGGTGTGAGGTTTCGGCACGAGAACTACGGGACTAGCCCAGGGGCTGTCCGAGGGCTCAATGACTCCCAGCTCCAACATTTTCTGCACCTCTGTCTTGATGCAGTCTCTGACATGATCAGGCTGTCGATAGATTTTACTCTTTACGGGCAGACTGTCCCCAGTGTCGACCTCATGGGTACACCAATTGGTCTGACTGGGTGTCAGAGAGAACATATGTCGAAAGGATTGAAGAACCTGTTTACAATCCTTTTGTTGATGTCCAGAGAGGCTGCCGCAAAAGACAACACCATCTACTGACCCATCGTCAGGGTTCTGAGAGAGCAGGTCCGGGAGAGGGTCACTCTCCTCCTCCTGTCCCTCATCTGTGGCCATGAGCAAGCCCATGCCCTCCCTGTCGACATATGCCTTGAGCCTGTTTACATGGAGCACCCGGTGGGGGCTCCGGGGAGTTCCCAGGTCTACCAAGTAGGTGACCTCTCCCTTTTGCTCAATGATCGTGTGGGGCCCAGACCATTTGTCTTTGAGTGCTGCTGGGGCCACTGGCTCCAGCACCCACACCTTCTGTCCAGGCTGGTACGCAGTCAGGACAGCCTTTTGGTCGTGCCAAGCTTTCTGTAATTCTTGGCTCGCCTCAAGGTTTTTAGATGCCTTTTCCATGTACTCCGCCATCCGCGAGCGGAGGCCGAGCACATAGTCCACAATGTTCGATGCCGGCTTTCTGAGAGGTCTCTCCCATCCTTCCTTTACCAAACAAAGGGGTCCCCTTACAGGATGTCCGAACAGAAGCTCAAAAGGGCTGTAGCCAACCCCCTTCTGCGGGACCTCTCTGTAGGCGAACAAGAGGCAGGGTATCAGGACATCCCATCTCCGCCAAAGCTTTTCAGGTAGTCCGTGAATCATCCCTTTTAGGGTCCTGTTGAATCTCTCACCAAGCCCATTGCATTGCGGGTGATAGGGTGTGGTGAACTTGTAGTTGACACCGCACTCCTTCCACATTGCAGTCAGATATCCCGACATGAAGTTTGCACCTCTGTCTGAGACAACCTCCTTAGGGAAGCCCACTCTGGAGAACACTCCAACTAGGGCCCGTGCCACCACAGGGGCTGTAGTGGTCCTAAGGGGAATAGCTTCAGGATACCTGGTGGCGTGGTCCACCACCACCAGTATAAACTTGTGCCCTGATGCTGTCTGGGGTTCCATTGGTCCGACAATGTCGATCCCCACTCGTTCAAAGGGTACCCCCACCACCGGTAGTGGTATGAGGGGGGCCTTTGTCGTGCCACCTGACTTACCACTGGCTTGGCAAGTGACACAGGAGCGGCAAAACTCCTTCGTATCTTCGGACATGTGGGGCCAGTGAAAGTGTGGAACAATTCTGTCCCAAGTCTTATTCTGGCCTAAGTGACCTGCAAGGGGAATCTCGTGGGCCAAGGTAAGAAGGAAACCTCTCAGAGACAAGGGGATGACCAGCCTCCTGGTCGCGCCAGGCTTGGGGTCTCTTGCCTCGGAGTACAGGAGTCCATCGTCCCAGTACACTTTGTGGGTACCTGTGGCGTTCCCTGCAGCCTCAGCAGCAGCCTGCTGTCTGAGGGGTTCAAGTGAGGGGCAGTCTAACTGTGCCTTTCCCAGGTCTTCCCTGGAGGGTCCCCCTGAGCCCAGAAACTCAACCTGACCAGGTTCAAGCTCTTTCGGCTCAGTTTCCCTCAGTTCTTTAAGGTCAGCCTCCTCAGAGACTTGATCCACGACCTGGGGCAAGGGGGAAGGCGAAGCCTTACCCTTACTGCTCCTTTTCTTGGAAGGTGTCTGGTCCGTTCTTCCAGGATCCAGCACCTGTTCAGTGGGGCATCTTCTGGCCTGTGACCTGGTCACAGCAAGGACATGTGCTGGCAAGCCTAACATTTCCATGTGAGTCCTCTGCTCCACTTCTGACCATTGTGACGTTTCCAAATCATTGCCCAACAGACATTCTACGGGGAGGTCTGAACTAACCACAACCTTTTTCGGGCCACTTACCCCTCCCCAGGAGAAATCAACAACTGCCATACTGTGATTGGTAGTGACGTTGCTGGCATTGGTCACTAGGTAATCGGTACCTAGCATGATCTGTCCAGGGTCCACAAAGTTAGGCGTCACCATGGTGACACTGGCACAAGTGTCCCTGTAGGCCTGAGCCACTTTTCCATTGATCAAAGGTGTCTGTCTGTATTTGCCCAAAGTATTGGGACTGGCATCAGGGGACATATCCATATCCCCTGTACAGACAAGGACGGCCTGAGTGAGCGTGCTGACTAAGTCGTCACTCCCCTCGGTTCCCAAGGTTAACCCAACTAATGCCTTGGGAGGCGCACTACCACTGCTGACTGTACTAGGGGGTGCAGGTGCCTTAGGGGCTGCAGTGGCAGGAGTTTGCCCTCCTTTCTTGGTGCACTCACTAAACCAGTGAGTCTTACTTCTACAGTATTGGCACCACCTTTTTGACTGGCCTTCTTGAGTCTTCTTCTTCTGTGAAGCCTGACCCCCACCCTCTTTGGTTTGTTGGGGACCTGTCGAAGACTTCTGGTCATTTTGTTCGTTCTTGTTACTACCCTTCTGGTCTGCTTTCTTCTGACCACCCTGGTTCTGAGTCTGGTTCTGCTTGACCCTTGTTCTGACCCATCTGTCTGCCTTCTTTCCCAATTCTTGGGGAGAGGTCAGATCCGAGTCGACAAGGTGCTGATGCAACAATTGGTTCTGACAGTTGTTTAAAATCTGTTCTCTCATGATAAGATTGTACAATCCTGTGTAATCAGTAACCTTGCTACCCAGCAACCAGCCCTCCAAAGCCTTAGTGGCACAATCGACAAAGTCAGTCCAATCCTGAGACTGGATTTTCTGGGTGTCCCTGAACAGCAACCTGTACTGTTCCGTGGTTAAGCCAAACCCATCAATCAGTGTATTCTTCAGGACTTGGTAGTTGTTTGCATCCTCAGCTCTAGTAGTGAGGAGCCTGTCTCGACCTTTACCTTCAAAGGAGAGCCACAGTATAGCTGCCCACTGACTTTGGGGGACGCACTGGACAGTGCAGGCCCTCTCCAAAGCAGTTATCCACTTGTGGATATCGTCCCCTTGCTTAAAGGGGGGCACTATTTTACTCAGGTGTCTAGTGTCTATACCCCTGTCTTTCTCTCTAAGGAGAATGCTGCCACCAGTGGGATCTAACCCACTTAATTTCTGCTCTCGGGCTAAGGCAAGTCTTTCTTTGGCGAGGGCAAGTTCTTCCCGCTCGATCCTCAGATTGACTTCCCTCATCTTCGCTTCATGCTCCCTTCTCTGAGGGGACGTCATTCCTCTCTGAGAAGATGCCTGAGAGACATGTGTTCGAACAGATCTGTTAGAGCCTCTGGAGAGAGACCTAGCTCGTCCGTTCCCAATGTTAGGCCTGCTTGAGCGTGGGCCCGGGACTCCCCCAGTTCCACTCTCATGCCTGCTTAAGTTGGTCCTCGTAAGCCTACCGACTACCACTGGACCTTTGTTTGCCTCGTCTCCTGATAACTCCTCCTCGTCTTCCTCCTCTGTATGGAGGTCGAGGTCTGGGTCACCAAGGGTTCCCTCTAAGGGAGGCATGTTCCCATCAGCATCAGGGGGACCTGTGTTAGAGGACCTCCTGGCATCGTACGTCTCTAAGAGACCTATCAGAAATGCGATGGTAGGGTTAGAACCCTGGTTTAGCTTCCTGGAGGCACACAGTTGTCTCATCTCCTTGAAGCTAAGAGCTGCATATCGTGACATGACCTGTGTAGGGTCACTGACCACTAAGGGAGTCTCTGCAGACTCTCCGTGGACCGACATGCTTCTAGTGAGGTGTAAGTGATGCACCTACCTACACTATTTGTTTACCTGCTGATCCCTTGCTAAGAGTTGTAGTCAGGGTGTGCTAAGCCCTGTTACGCTACAACAGCTGGTTCAGTAGAACTCAGAGTATTCTAAGTTAAGTTATATGTACCTGGGTACTTATGCGATCTTTCACTTTGATATTCTTAGGATACGTGTGTGGTAAAACAACAGCAAGCTCAAATCCCAACCGCTGCTCACCAATGTGAGAAGTTGGCCTGATATGTAGTGCTCACTATTCTAGTGATCACTGTGTATCATTCCAAACGACCCTTATTGATGATTGGTTGTAAGTCAACCTTTTCGACCAGCTATCCTAGTAGCGTGGATACGAGCAGTCTTTAGGCTAAACTCTAGAGGGCGTGTTAAGCCAGCTGTTTACCATCACATATACCCCTTGAACGTCAAGTGAAAGGACACCACACAAGTTGTTATGAAAATAAAAGATATTTATTTATAACAAGACTACCCTGGCTCTTTATGAGTCAGGGAGCTAAGCACACTACAAAACTCTTAGAAAATACTTCAGTTGCACAATTTACACAAATGCCCGAAGGCACGAGAAACCATCTACGCTAACAGTGAAATGCGAGTGGTTAGAGTCTGGAGTTACTGATTCCGGAGTGATCCGATCAGTGGGACTAAACGAAAAAGGAACTGGACACTTGGAGAGCGAACCTGCGATGGAGCACCGAAATGCTCGAGTTACCTAGCCCAGAGGCTGCGGCTGCATGAGGTTCGGCAAGGTGTCGGGAGTCCTCGTTGTAGTCTCAGGAGCCTGAAAGAAGAAGTTGCTGGCAGGCGACCAGTGTCGAAGTGTTGAAGGAAACCTGAAAGCAGAGGGGACTCAGTTCTCAACCGCTAGCCAGCGATCGTGTGGGTACCAGGAAGGTACCGGCTGAAGTCACCTCGACCAGGTGAGTGGATGACGTCGGACTCGGCTGTTCCTCGGACCAGTAGGCGCGGCGGCGACCAGGATGGAGGGCGAGCTGTCCCACGAAGGTGTCTGCTGTCGATGATGCCGGGCCCAGGAGTGGGGCAGCAGGTCTTGGCAGTGACAAACCCACGCGGGGGAGTCAAGATGGCGTCTGGAGTGGACCAGGAGGGTCCGAGGTACTCCTCTGTTGAAGGGGAGCAAGGGCCAGTTTGGAGCAACCAGACCAGTGTTGAAAAACAACTATCGTGGTGCGTCGCGAAGAGGGCCACAAGCCGGGCGGCGAGTGGTCGGACAACGCGGTGAACAGCAAGGAGCAGAAGGGCCCCCACGCAGATCTCGTGGATGCTGGGGAGGCGGACTTCAGTGCTGGAGCCGCTCAGGGTTAGGGCTTCTCAAACCCTAGGTACACTCACTCGAGGGTCCCTCGGTGGGCGTGTTAGATAAGCGTCGTGCAGGTTCTGAAGATGGCTGGTCCCGCAGGTCTCGTCACACCTACGAATCTCAGCTGGGCTGACGATGTAGGTAGAGGTCAGAGATGGCAGGGAACCCGGGTCTCGTCGAGCTGGGCAGTCTTGATCCGTGGGAGAGACGTACAGCAAACCGCAAGCGCTTAGTTGGTGCCTGCTGGTGCAGGGTGGCTACTCCTTAGCCACAAGGGAGAGTCTTCAGAAAAGTCAAGAGTTCCTTTCGAGGAAAGTAGTTCAAGATTCAGAATTATCCAATTTGGGAAGGGGACCCGCTCCCACCTTTATTCTAGGAAAAAGGGGCTGGCCTGTGACTAGGTCCTACCTATGGGTGGGACCAGGAGGGGGGTGGTTACACCCCTATCCTTTGTCCGGTTTCGCCCCAGCTCAGGGGCTGGTGTGCCCCCGAAACTGGTTTGAGCAGGGCTATGCACAGTGAGCACCGGGGTGCCACTTGCAATCACCTTCCTTTCAGCCCTGCCTACCTGGGATACACAAACCCTGTCTGGGATGGTGCTAACACCGCCCTCGACAGGAAACCCTTTGTCCAAGCTCCCTTCGCTGGAAGGTCTCCCAGCAGCAGGAGGTCAGACTTGTGTCTGGTGGCAGCATCCATTTTGTGATGCTGAGGCTTGAGTCAACTTTAACCGGGGTTCAAGGTTACTTCCATGTCGTGCCCCTCTAAAAGGGGGGAATGCTAACCCCGTCGCCAGAATTGGCGAGGGGTTCGTATTCCAATTCGTATGACACCTTACTCGACATGTGTAGGTGATGCGATGCCAAAGTTAGCAAATAACCGCAAGGATTATAATGCATTTTAAGGTAGTTGGCCCGCGTCACCATGGAACGGCTATTTAGGACTTGGTTCCGCAAGCCGTCGACGGGCTCAGCTCGCGCCAGAGCACCGTCCCACATGATCCCCAGCACTCTGCCTTCAGGATTGATAAGGCCTGCCATAGGAGTGACTGATAGGAATCCATGTGTCCATTTTAGGGTTAGGTATAGGAATACTACACCTACAGCAACGGGTGATTACACCACCTTGCCCCAGCTGTCGTGCAGCCAGTTGTGTCAAATTTGGGCGGCCATCCAGGGGTGGCATAATACATGCTGCAGCCCCTGGTAGGCCCTGGGTACACCGATGCCCTGGATACCTGTGGTATGCTGAGACAGGGACTGACAAGGCGGCCCAGTTCCAATTAGTGGATGCACCTAATGTACATGTGTGTTAATTTCGAGAGAGAACAGCTAGGCTGTGGGTCTGATTGGCAGGCCCACAGCCAGGGAAAGTCGTAAACCAATGAAGCAAAAGCAAAAAATCTGGGTGATCATAGGATTGCAGACCCTACTCTCCTACAAAGTGCAACTCCTGAATAAAGGGGATGTGGGAGGGTTTGTGTCACAGGTATGCGTACACAGCATACCTACAGGATTGAGTGTGAATCCCTCTAATATTCCATGTGAGGATGTTAGTGACGGTCACCGTGGCGCGCAGTGTGTTGAAAACCCTGTCCCTCCTCTCAACAAGCAGGGGCAAGGGGTAGCATGAGAAAAGGTGATCAGCAGGTGCAGGCCAGAACTGTAATAGAAAACAATCAATAGTAACTAAAGATACCATATGGAGGGGGCAGCTGAGCTGACGTGTGCAAACCCGCCCTGTGGCCGTTTTATAGATCTGAGAAAAATCCTAACTTTAAGACTTTCGGTATTCACAGAAGGCATTTAGGAGTCCTAAAGTTAGGACTCCTAATTTCTGTGAATACCGAAATGAGTAAGTGCCTTCTGTGAATACCAAAATGAGTTAGTTCTGTGAATCGGGCCCTCTGGCTTTTTCTTTTTTCTTTTTTTTTTTGAAACCGTTTATTACAGAATCCAAAAAATATACAAAGATGGGCCTACAACCTTCAGGCCGGCCGCTAGCAAACAGAAGGAGCATATAATACAGACAGTAGAACGCACGCTGCGGCAGAAGGGAATTCACAGGAGTTGAAAGAGGCGTTGGCAGCCACACCATCCGGACCCCACACGGCGGTTTCATTTTTATATAAATAACAACAAAAAACAAGTCCACAAGGCAACCCACAGTCGAAGACAACAGCATGTGCTCCCCTAGGGGGGGGACCCCACCGATCCATAGGAATATCGAGGGGGGGAATAGGTCAGAACGGGGACTAAGTAGACTCATTGCCCAGAACCGGAAAGACAAACAGGCTAAGGAGACGGGGCCGGTGACGGATCAGGCAGTAGCGGCGGGGTACAGATTCCCCCACGGTAGGCGTTCCAGGGGCCCCATACTTTCACCCATGTCCCAGGCTTACCTCTCGCAACATACACCACCTTTTCCCGAAACATACACCAATCCATGTTGTCCTTCCACGCCGAGACAGTCGGCGACCTCTGGGAACCCCACAGTTGCGCAATGTCACGTTTGGCCACCATATATCCCAGAGTCGCCCACCACGTCTGCGGCACTGAGTAGTCGGTTGGCTCCCATACATTCAAAAGACATCTCCTCGCCTCAGGCAACAGCGGCACATGCGTAACTACCTGCAAAACCTCATGCACACCACACCAGAATCGCACCACCTCCGGGCATTCCCACAAAATATGGAGAAAGGTCTCCAAAGAACCACACCCACGCTTACACAACCCGTCCACAGCATAGCCCATACGCATCAGCCTCGGCCCCGTAACATAGACCCTATGGAGTATCTTGAGCTGGACGAAGCGAAGGCGGGCCGGTATGGCCACCTCTTTCGGGGAAGCCACCGCAGACACCCAGTCCTCGTCATCCAGCTCCAATCCATCAGCCCCCCACGCCTCACGAAGGCCGGTCAGCAGTCCCGAACGGTCATTGATGAGCTTTTTGTAAATTAATGAAATCGTGCCGTCCGGGACATGCCCATCTAGCACTCTATCCTCCAGAGGGGAGTACTCCGGGATGGAGGCAACGTCCGGAAATACGGAGCACAACGCATGACGGATCTGCATATATCGAAAGTACTCCCTGTCCTGCAGCTGGAATTCTGTCTGCAGCACATCGAACGTTTTGAATCCCCCCCTTGTCCAGAGATCGCCCACCCTGCTGATGCCTATCATGTCCCACTTCTCAAAGCCCTTTGAGGTCCACAGGGAGCCCAGCCGCTCAGATGCGTATAGTGGCGTCGCCCGGGTCAAGCGATCCTTCCACCCCATCGCCACGAGAGCCGTGTGCCACACCCGTACCATGACCCCCGTGGGGCCCGTCAGCCGCGCGTCATGCGAGCTAGAATAAAGCGCCCGATTATAGTCACCACCCGGCAGTAACAGTTTATCCATCTCAAAGGCCGGGTTTAGGGCGGGCCCGTAAAGGCCGTGATTGATCGCAGCCAGCTGGGAGGCCCAGTAATATCGCTTGATATCTGGGAGGGCAACCCCCCCGTCGTACCACGGGAGCGTCAGCTTCGCCAGGGCGATACGCGGCCTACCCTCCCAGAACAGTCGGCGCTGCAAACTCTCCACCTCGCGAAAGTAGCGCGCCGGGACAACGTCCATTGTATTCTGCAAAGCGTACAGGAAACGTGGCAGCGACATCATTTTAAACAATGCCGCCCGGCCGAGCGGCGAGAGCGGCAAGCGCCTCCAACGCGCGACGTCCTCCTTCAGGCGCTGGAGGGGGGGAAGCAAGTTCTGTTTATATCGGGCCTCCGTGTCCAGGGTAATGAAGACACCCAGGTACCTAAATCCCCGTGGGGCGATCTGGATAGGACAACCCCGCGGAAGGATAGGATCCTCCCCAGAGAGGACATAGACACACGATTTAGCCCAGTTGATGACCAGGCCGGAGTTGAGGCCAAATGAGTGCAATACATCAACCAGTACTATCAGTGATTTACGTGGGGAAGCCAGGTACAGAAGAATATCATCAGCGTAAAGAGATACGCGATCCTCATACTCGGGGGTCCATCGGAGACCACGAATAGAAGGATGCCACCGCAGCCACTCCGCCAGGGGCTCCAAGGCAAGCGCGAAGAGGAGCGGTGATAATGGGCAGCCCTGCCGCGTGCCCCTGCCCAGCTCAAACGGAGCCGACACTCTACCGTTCACAACCACCTGCGCCAACGGTCCAGAGTACAACAATTTCACCCAACCGATGAATCCCGGGCCAAACCCAAACTTCGCCAGTGTCGCCCAAATATATGGCCACTCAAGTGTGTCAAACGCCATAGTGGCGTCCAGGGATGCCAAAATGGCCGGTTCCCGTATAAACGGGACACGCGCGAGCACCCCATGCAAGCGCCGCAGGTTAAACGCAGTGTTGCGATGAGGGATAAAGCCGGACTGATCCTGGTGAATCAAATCGCACACCACGCCAACCAGCCGATTAGCCAACACCTTGGCGAGAATTTTGGGCTCCGCATTCAGCAGCGAAATAGGCCGGTAGGACGTGACCCGGTCCCGCGGCCTCCCCTCCTTGTGAATAACCACGATAGTAGCCAGACGCTGGTCTAGTGGGAGGGAACCCGCCGAATGGGCCGCGAGGAACATCGCACGGAGATGCGGCGCCAGCGTATCCGGTCGCAGCTTGTACAATTCGATGGGAAGACCATTAGGACCCATGGCCTTGCCGGAAGCGACCGAGCGTATGGCGAGGGCAATTTCCTCAGAGGTTGGGGCGGCGTCCAACAACACCCTGTCCTCCTCCGAAAGGGAAGGCAGCGCGATATCCCTAAGCAGGGCATGGGAATCCTCTTCCGAGCGGGAGGACACCGGGGAATACACCCCACGGAAATATTCTGCAAAGCAATCGACAATTTCTTCCGGTTCAGTGACACACACACCATCCAGTTTCTCAATCGACGGGACAACTCGACTCGCTCTCTCCTTTTTATCCAGCCACGCAATCAATTTCCCAGCCTTATCACCCACATCATACAGTCTCCCCTGTTGCTCTCTACTGAGGCCCCTGGCCGCCTCCGTGACGAGGGCCTTATAGGCCGCCTGCTTGAGTCGGAGAACATGTAATTTGTCATCCGTCACCCCACATTCGAGGTCGCCCTCCAACTCAGTTATTTCAGTTTCAACACGGGTCACCTCCTCCCGCTCGCGCCTCCGGGAATGGGAAATAAGGGACAAGGCATCCCCCCGAATCACCGTCTTAAATGCCTCCCATAGCGAGACCGCCGATGACACCGACCCCACATTATCGTCAAAATATCGCTTAAGGGACTTAACCAACTCTGCGCGAATGGTGGGGTCACGCAGGTACCAGGGATTAATCGGGACCACCCTACCCTCTCCCCTCGGGAGAATATCGAAGTGCAATAAGAGCGGGGAGTGGTCTGAAATACCCCGCGCCAAATGGCGCACCTCCCCGATCCTCCCCGCATGCGCCACCGGCACCAGGACATAGTCTAGCCTTGAGAGACTGCCATGGGCCCCGGAATGAAAGGTGTACTGTTTCTGCGTAGGATGTTTGAAACGCCAACAATCCACCAGCCCCAAGGTATCCAAGAGGCCAGACAACCACGCTTGGGCACGGGGGAGATCCCTAGGGGGGTGACGGTCCTCAGTTCCGGAAACCACAGCGTTAAAATCCCCCCCAACCACCAGAATCCCCTCCGGAAGGCCAAGGAGGAGGCGCCCCAGATCCGCAAAGGTGGTCGTCTGCAATCCTGGCGGGACATAGACAGAAACAAAAATAATCACTCTGCCCTCCATTCTACCCACCAGAACCGTGTAACGTCCCCTGTCATCATGGAGCACCTCATCAACTTCCAACGGGAGCGAGGTCTTGGCCAGGATGCCCACACCCCTTGAACCAGACGTGAAGGCCGAATGGGCCAGAAGGCGGTAGCCCCGTCGGTTCATAGCACGAAAGGAGTTGCCAATGAGGTGCGTCTCCTGCAGAAAAACTATGTCAGGTGAAATTCGTTTCAGGAACTGCAGGACCACACCTCGTTTTATCCTGTCCCCCAATCCATTAACGTTCCAGGACAAAAGACTCAGTCCCCTACCCCCCATCATAAACGAAAGCAATCACTCGTCCCCCCGAGAGCACTTTGGGAATAGCACGATGATACTTTTGCCTTGTGGTACAAATGAACAACACCCCACCCCAACCCAACCGCCCCAACAAAACTCCCCCCTCCCTGCACCCCTGCATGAGCCCGAACAGCCCCCCCAACTTGCAGTGTGCCTGTCGCCCCTATATAGTTGAAACTAAGTAAACCCCCTAGAGGAGGAAAGAGTACCCCTTCGAGACCCCGCACCACCTACAAAGGAGGGAGAACGAGTACAAAAAACGAGAGACCCTAAGCTTGGCCGAAAGCGGCAGCATCTTCGTCCAGAGTGAGTCCCAGTATCAACACCTCAGTCCCGGTCCAGTGGGCCTTCTCCTCCCGCCGACCCCCCCCCCCGCCATCCCGATCCCGACCCCCAGACAAAGTGTCCAGCCAGTCCCCGGCCGTTTCAGGACGGTCAAAAAAGTGAGTGCGACCATCCACCTCCACCCGCAGCCTGGCCGGGAAGAGCATGGCGTATTTTAAGTTCATGTCCCGAAGCCGCCGCTTGACGCCCAAGAAGCTCAGTCTCTGCTTCTGGACCGCTTGGGTGAAGTCAGGATAAAAGTTCACCTCCATGTTCTCCAGCTTAATCGACCCTTGCAGTCTGGAGGCTTGCAGAATCGCATCCCTGTCCCGAAAATTAAAAATACGGGCAATAAGAGGCCGCGGAGGGGCTCCGACCTTCAGCCTTCCCCCGGGAACTCTATGAGCCCTCTCCACGGCAAAAAATTGACTCAGTCCCCGAGGCTGGAGATGGGTAGTGATCAGGTCCTCCACAAAAAGATCCGCCGCCGACTCCTCCCGTCCCTCAGGTACTCCGATGATGCGGATATTATTCCTCCGGGCCCGGCTCTCGGAATCCTCCAGGCGCCGATCCATGAGCGCACTCGCCTGACGAAGCCGGCGTACCTCCGTTTGAAGGGCCGCCACCTCAGTCGTGAGGCCCGACGCGGTGTGGGCCAAAGAATCGACCCGGTCGTTAGTCTTCGAGAGATCAGCTCTCACCAGGTTGACATCAACGAGGACCGCGTCGATTTTATGCGCTAAAGTGTCAAACCGCTGGCCCACCGAGGCCTTCATCTCAGCAATGGCGCCCATAACATGCAGAGTCAGATCTGTGGGCAAATCCGGGGCATCCGGGGGGCACTCAGATGCCTTGTGCGGTCCACCGGGAGATCCCTTCGGGAGGGTGTAGCGGTTCATGATGTTGGCCTGATGTGCGGCGCCACGCCGGGTCGACTTGGCCTTCAACCGATCTCCGTCCTGTTTCGTGGCCATCATCGCGGGTCTCACACCCTCACCAGCCACGCAGTAAAAAGCAAGCAATCAAGGCCACGAGCTCCGGGGGGCCACCCCAGGATGGCGGAGCGGGCCACAGCAGGCAGGCAGGCAGGGTCTCCCAGCGAGGCCACCCCAACACAAAGAGCGCCGCGATCCCACTTGCAAAAACAGCAAGGGGGCGCGAAAGTGAAAGTGAAAGTGCGGGGTACGCGACTCGCCAGGCCCAGCCCGCCGTTGTTGTTCACTTTGCCACCGGGTCGCCCCCAAACGCGAATCCGGGGTCAGGAGAGAGGTAGGCCGCAAACTTCAATCGGTGCTCACTCCGGCACCCGAGGTCCGATTCGAAAACGGGAAACGGGTACCACCTCGGCTCAGGCTCACCGACACAGTCCCCTCAACCGATGCAGGATGAAGACAGGATAAACGTAGGAGGTTGCGGAGGTCCCCGGGAGCCTCGCACCTATGCGGCCATCTTGGTTGCGCGCTAGGCTCCTCCCCCCCTCTGGCTTTTTCAATTAAGTTTTTAATATGAGCACACAGAGTGATTAACCCCATTTCCATAATTTCATCATGAGTTAAATCCATTTTGTATTTCCTTTTCACATTTTTCATCTTACTGATGTCCACTTCACACTGATCAGCTAACTCTTCTACTGTATTGTGTGCCTCATTTGCACATCTGTCTGCTTCTTTGATCAAATATCTAATTGCATCAATGTTGAATGTCAAATGCCTGTTTAAATCAATGTTTTTCTGTAACAGTTCACCAAATTAGATTTTTAAAATACCAATGTCAATTGCTTTAGGAGGATCTTCAACTAGCACTGTCCTTACAGGTGAATCGACTTCAGTCTGTGTACCAGATTGGGTATCCCTACTGGTACTGGGCAATGCTGAAATTGCCGTCTCAGTCTATGCACTCTGTATCACTGAAAAACGATCTCCTCCTGCACCCAAATGAGTTCTTGAACCAGAACCATTTGTCCCTGTTGCTCTAGATGTATGCGGTAGAGGTCTTGAATTCAAAAGGCCATTTAGTCAATTATCCTATGCATCAGATTCATTGGTCTGCTCCTCTCCCTCAGTTGCATTTTCTTTTCATTAGTTTTTTAAGAGCATAGCTCTCTACTGCATCGAAGGTCAACCAAAGAGAGACATTAACAGATTCAATTTCTTCTACAAACCTATATTGGATGCCCTTCAAGAAGTTCCTGTCAGAAACTGACTAGACCATATCAAATGTCTACAATACACACTGAAAATGTATGAAGAAATCAATCACCCCTGAAAGCATGATCCTCTAATCTCAAAGCCTTATCACCATAGCAAATCAAGGAACTTTTTGACAATATGTATGTCATATGCAGATAGGAAAAGAAACTGAAATTAGCTAATGCTCCCAACAACATCACCCAACTCAAAGCCCTCTTCTACACAGAAAACCCACATTTCTTCAAAAAAGACATAGTCTACAGAATTAAGATCAACAAAACAACTATAAGAAGCAAATCCCTCTTCAAGGTCATCAAGCACTTCATCAACCCTCTCTCAGGTCTTTCGTCCTTCAATCACTTAGTCGACAACGGCTCAGCAATGAATCACTTCCACACCTGCAAAATTGCCAAGATAAGATCCTACAACACCAGCAAATTAACATCTGTACTTCCTCCCAACTCCACCCCAATTGGAAAGCATTTAACCTTCTCTTGCACATTGATCTCACCAACATTCTGAACACATTCCAGGACAACTCATATAAAGATGACATCCTGCTATCATTCCTTGTTGAATCTCCCTAACACTCCTTAACATTGATAAACCTTCATACATGCCCTATAGGCTGGGTGATTCTTCCCCCTGCTGAAGAAATTACTCTTGCACCGAGATCTGTTCTGCCCATCACTTACCCTTCATCAAAAAAATCATTCAGAAAGCAGTCTCCACCGCCCTGCTTGTGCAGACCTACAAGAACAGTTTTCTGCAGGGCTACCTATAAGGCTTCAGACAATGCTGCAGCAAAGAGATGGCTTTTCTCAAGTAGCACGCAATGCCCTAGTTACTAACAACAGAAATGCCTGGTCGTGCTCACAGCTTTCAACACAATCGACCATTAACCACTGACTCTCATCTGGGAAAGACACACAGGCTTATCTGATACAGTCCTAATACCTTGACAACCAGGAGTGGTTATTTTTTACAGTAATTGCAAGATCCCAGAAAATCCCTGTTTTATGTTGAGCAGCCCAGGGACCCAAACTCTCTCACATCATCTTTAATCTTTATATGTATGTTCTTGGATCCTTACTTGCGAAAAATATTAAAATCCATTAATACACAGAGGAGACTTAAATCTGTCTATAATGTCTCCTTGCCCAACAATATTCAGCAATTGAAAACCTGCCTCAAGCTAAAACATAATTGGATGTCAAGTGCCTGTCTGAAGCTCACACCAGAAAAGACGGTGTTATTCCAACCTCCAAAACATCTTCAGACTCAAACTTGGCACTCAGACAAGAACCTAGAAGTCCTCGCCCCCCAGCTATCAGACAATGCAAAATTATGGATTCATTCTCAGCACCTGCCTCACCTTCAAAGAGCACATCACTCAGAAAGGTAAGGCATCATGGCCACAAATCTCCCTTTGGAAAGAAGTGAATCCCTTTCTTACAGAAGAAAATTTCAGAACAACAGTACAAACCCTGTCGCACTATCATCTGGATGAAAGCTAGTCTTTGCTTAACAGACTGCTCAATACCACTTTGACAGATGCCACACATGTTTCACCATGGCTTGAAGAAGTTCAACAACATCGCCCCAAAACTGAAAGAATTACATTAGAACCCCTCTTGGCATACATCATCTTCAAGTCAAGCTGTGTCTCGAAAAAGGCTATCAAAAATAAGAAACCAAAATATCTGGCCAAGAAACTAACTACCACAGGTGAACAGTGACATATAAGGAAATAGGATATCACCAGACATTGGTAGAGAATGTGCAAAAAGGAAAGGTCAGAAGAATCTGGAATAGCATACCTAATTACCTCAGAACTCCTCCAACACTCATCCAATAGAGAAAGAAGCCTAATATCCACCTCTTAAAGGAAACACACACATACACACACACACACACACACCCACCCACCCTCCCCCTGAGAATAAGGACTGTCCAACTTCTCCTTTCAGCGATATCATCTCTTTCCTGCTATATTATCTATTTCCTGATTGATCTTCATCAGATTCTTCATCACTGTATGGTTGAAAAAGATGTCCTTAAAGGTGCTGTAACTTACTATTTGTTCACTGTAATATGGTTTCTTCCTTAATCAAAAGGCTGTCTGTATGTAGATCACACTTAATCCACTGCAATTTGTATATTTTCATCTCACTCTTGTATTACTTTTTAACTGTCTATAAAATTGCAAAACTGTTTATGTAGTTTGTACAATAGTCCCACTCTTCTGTTTTAGTACTTTTTTTTACACATGTTGTAATTGTAATTGCATTTGTATAGCTCCTACGCCCCCTGACGATGTATCGAAGAGCTGTTTGGGAGAGTAGCATGGTACTCCGGAACCAAAAAAGGATTAATGGTGAATTAGTATAGGGAGATACTAAATTAATTTGAGTGGTGGACATGTGAGTTTGTTATTTGTATTGAAAAATGATAGTGGCGGGATAGAAGAGCGAAGGGTTTACATTTATATAGCGCTTGCTACCCCTGGTGAGATGTACAAGTGCTTTTAGGCAGGTAGCACGCTTCTCCGGAACCCTAACAGGATTAGTGGGCAATTAGAATAGGGAAATATGAAATACATTTTAGCGGTGGATTTGTTAGTCTGTTAGTTGGATTGAAAAGGATAGTGGAGGGATATAAGAGGGAAGGGTCTAGAGAGTGTTTTTATTTTAGTTCATAGCAGTAGGAGGAGGTTTGGGATGAGTAAAGTGGAGGTGGAGGGGGAAGAGTCAGAGGTAAAGGTTTAGAAAGGCTTGTTTGGGAGATCTGAATAGGAAAAAATGTTTGAGATGATGTAAGGAAGGGTAGAGGAGGAAAGAGTCTACAAAGGGTTATTTTGTGGATTAAGGTAGTGGAATGGGGTTTTTGATGAGTCAGAGAGTGGAGGTAGAGGATGTATTGAGAGAGCTATAGGGTGAGAAATAGGGTAGTTCATTGGAGAGAGTAGTAGAATGAGGTTTGGGATTAGTCAGAGAGTGGCGGTTGAGGATATACTGGGAGGATATAGGGTAGTGCATTGGAGATACTGAATTAGAAGTAAAGTAATAAATATAAATATACATAAGTACATGGAAGGTATATATGTATAAGGAAGGTCATTTGTGTGTCATCTGCATTGTGATAGCATGTGAGGTTAAACTGATTGTCAGTGCCGGCAATGACTTAATGTAATTGTTGAAAAGCATGGGTGAGATGATAGAGCATTGAGGCACCACTGGTTTGTGAAGTACGGTTTGGATGAGAAAGAGGGGTATGGTCGACATTAGTTCTGTTTTGAAGGTAGGATGTGATCCAATCAAGAGCAGTACCCTCTATGCTGGCTTCGTAGATTCTTTGCATTAGAGTGTCATGGTCAACTGTGTCAAAGGCAGCTGAGAGGTCCAAGAGAAGTAGTGCAGCAACCCCGTTCTGGTCAACTGTGTTCTTAAGGTCATCCCAGATGGAAACGAGGACAGACTCTGTGCCTCTTCCTGGACAGAATCCGGTCTGGAAGTCTGAAAGTATGGAATTATCTTTGATGAATTGTGACATCTGGGGAAATGCAGCTCTTTCTATCAGTTTGCCCTGGAAAGGTCCATTTGTAATTGGTCTGTAGTTGTTGGGGTTAAGCGTGTCCAGGTTTGTTTTCTTTAGTAATGGGAGTATGTATGGCTTTTTGAGAACATCTGGAAATATTCTTGTAGTTAAGAAATTGTTGATGATTCTTCTTATTGGTGTCACAGCAGAGGTAGTTAGAAGAATTTTCTCGAAGGTTTTTGGTGGACACGGGTCAGAAGGGCTGCAGCAGGCCTGTTTGCTTTGACCAGGTTCATAAATTCTTCGGGTGATATTTGTTGGAAGGAATAGAGAGGCTGTGTTTATGTACTCTTGGAGTGTTTGTTTGGAAAAGGGTTGGTGCTGGTGGTTTTTCTTTGTTTTAAATAGGAGTCCAACCTGTTTGCTTTTGGTCGTAATGAAATGCTAATTTTTTCTGTGAGATCTTGAGTAATGGGATTAGCTCCTTCTAGGCAATTTGGTTTACAAAATTCGGTGAGAATTTTATAGAATTCTTTATTTGCACATTTAGCATTTTGAAACCTGTCTGATTAGCATTTTATTTTTAGCTTTTTTGATCATTGACTTGTATATACTGTTAAGTTTATGTTGGTGAAGTGTGTCTTGATTGGTGTTTGTTTTGAGCCAGGTACGTTGTAGCTTTCTAGTTTGCTGTTTTATATCTTTTATGTCTGTATTTCTCCAAGGTGCCTGTTTTCTTTTGTTCTATTTTGTTGTTCTTAGTGGTATTAGGATATTAAAAGCTTCCTGTAGCCAGTCATATAGTTTTTTTACTGAATGTATTGTGTCTAGATCTGTACTGGATGTTAGTTGTGTTTCGAAGTGTTCAAAATTGAGATTGTTCCGCAGTTGAGAGGGGGATGCAGGTAAGGTGGTTTTAGGTGTGTTGCTTTACATTGTTTTATGTTGGAAAGCAAGCAAATGGTGGTCAGACCATGTGACTGGTGTCATTGTTTGAAAGGTAACTAGTTCTGTATTTGCAAACATTACATCTAGGATATGTCCAGCAATGTGTGTGTGGGTTTGTGGACGCTCTGATGTAGCTTCAGTGCGTCTAGGCCAGTGATTGTTTTTGGATCTGGCATATTGGGTTTGTTAAACCAAATGTTTAGGTCACCCAGAAAGCATAGGTTTGAGTGCAGTGTTCTAAGGTTTGAAACTCTGTCTAGAAATGTCTCTGGGAATGTTGCATTGCTAGGTGGAGGTCAGGAAGTTACAGGAGGAATCTGGTGTAGGGTTGCATCTGGAGAAGAGGGCCTAACAACCTGATATGGAGATGTTGTCAGCTGGCTGTAGTGATATTTAGTGTTTGCTTGAATATAACAGCAAGGCCACCTCCTCTTTTGCCTATACGATTGTGTGTGATAGTTTGATAGCCTAGAGGAATGGCTTCATGCAGCACTTGAGCCATTTCATCTCCCTACCATGAGTCAGTTATGAAAAGTAAGTCAGGTTGTGTGTCAGTGAAAAGTTCGTATAAGTGATGATTGTTTTTTGAGAGTGATCGAGCATTTATTAGTAGGCAGTTTAGAGAATGTGCTTTGGTGATGGTGTGAGTTTGTTTTGTAGAAGAGTGAGCAGTATTTTGTGGGCTTGTAGCAAGTGTGTCCTTAGTGCTGGTATTAACTGTAGGAGTATAGCAATAGTGTAGCTGTTCTGTATCGGAATCCTCAACCAGCAGACTAAGAAGGTATTTGATGGGTCTGGGTTTGTAGGTGGTGGAGATGGGTTTTGAGAGTGAGTTGGTGAGCTGTGTTGTTTTTGTACAGTAGCCTTGTAGTGCAGTAGACATTGAGATGAGAAGTTGCGAAGAGTGGCAGGTTACTTATTTTGTTTGCGTCTGTTTAGGGTGTAAGGTGTATGAGTTAAGGGTGGTGGTGCAGCATGTGGGTCATGTTGTGAGGTTCTAAATTGTCCAATGGATGAGAGGTGGTTAGAAGAGAGTTGCTGAATAAGTGTTAGGTGTGAGGGAAGAGATAAAGCTTGGTGATGGAGTTGGTTTAGGTTATATATTATTTGTGTACGGTCTTCCTCCGGTTCCGGCCCTTTGGATCCTGGGGATGGAGGCATGGGTGAGTTTGGAGGATTGGAGTTGTCTGTTGGGTATGTGGAAGGTGAGGTGTTAGTTCAGGTACGCGGGTCAGTCATCATTTAAGGCCTTGTAGGTGTGAGTTTGGAGCATGAAGGTGACTCTCTTGTTGACTGAGAGCCAGTGAAGTTGTCAGAGTTGTTGCATGATGCGGCTGACGCAGGGGATGTTGAGGATCAGTCTGGCTGTGACATTTTAAACGTTCTGTAGTTTCTTGAGCTGTTTCTGGGTAGCGCCAGCATAGAGTGCATTGCTGTAGTCGAGTCTGCTGGTGATGAATGTGTGGGTGACCAACCTTCTGGATTCTGTGGGGATCCATCTGAATGTGTTTCAGAGCAGGTGAAACATGTGGAAGCAGGCTAAGGAAATAGTGTTGATTTGGTGGCCCTATGCGAGCAAAGAGTCCAGAATGATGCCACGGTTGCGTCCGTAGACCGTTGGAGTGGGGGTAGCACCCAGAGTCCCAGGATGAGAACTTCGATCTTGTCCGAGTTGAGCTTAAGGCAGCTGTCTTTCATCCTATAGTGACAGCCTTCAATCCATTGTGGAAGTTGGTTCTGGCAGTTGAGGGTTCATGGTGAGGTAGAGGATCAGCTGTGTGTCATCGGAGTAGGAGACAATGTTGGGTCCGTGGCTTCTGACGATGGCCGCGAGGGGGTTGGTGAGTGGAAGCTTTAAGATAAAGAGGGTGGTGATGTATTTTGGAAATTTTGGAAAGTTTATTGTTTTTGAATAATGAAAAACAGTTATTAATGTAAATCAATGGCACAATTTACTGCAGCAGAGTATTACTACAGAAATATCACAACCACTTTACAACAAATGGGACACCTTTAGGCCACTCTAGACCATGCATTTCTGGAAGTCCAATGGCCTCATAATCTCTGCTGTTTGCTTACATACCATCTCCATTTATTAATCTCCTTCTCCGCTTGGTGCAATAGTTGATGCCTGGGACCAAACTGTCAAGGGAGGGGTCTCAGTATCGCCAATATCTAGCAACAATTTGCTTGGACAGTAACCTTTGACTTCGGGAGTTAGTCCAGCCCTCAATAACCCCCCAATGTGCCACCTTAGGGCTCATGATATTAGGTATTTGTAGTATATCAGCTAAGGTATGATATATTCTCTTCTAGCAATTGGCAATGAGTGGTCATGTACAGATTATATGGTAAACAATCCTTCCTGAATTGCCACAGCTTGCACACTCAGTATCAGTATATCTCTCCATTTGCCACAGTCTGTCAGGAATGTAGTATAGTGGATGAAAATAATTGCTCTGAATCATCCATAAATTAGGGAATGGTTAGCATCCAGGCTGCTGTCAAACGTCATCTGTCTCACCTACATCATTCTTCCATGCAGCCCTCACACCATGAAGCAGGTCAGGGTATTGAGTAGGAGGGTGCTGTAGAGCCTTGATATTACAATATGACCCATTGGGCCAAGCACTAATTTGGCCTCAAATGAGATGTAAGATGGTACCTCCTTCAGGTCTCCTTTATATTTTACATAAATATTCGTCTAGCGCGTGGTGATGTGGAGATATTTAAAAAAAACTGTGATTTGTGTACGTCAAATTCTTCTTGTAAGTGTTTGAAGGCCATGATGTGATCACGATCCCAAATGTCTTCTAATCTGGAAATCCCAATTAGGTCCCATGCTTGAAAGCATGAAAGTCAAGTCACCTGTTTCAGCCTAGTGCCAGCCTATAGGACATCTGTGCCGTGAGTCTACCAAGCTATTTTGTTGTGGGACACGGTTGCTCCCAGCAAACAGGCTTCAGCTTTTTGACTTGTGGAAGGGAGGCCAGGGGTGTCACTTCCTATAGTAGGTCTAGAGTCCAGAGTTTTTCAAGGTTGGCCAACTCTAGCCTCCATGAGGAGTCATGTTTGACATCCAAACGCCAGTCAACAATGGGTAACATCTGTGTCGCCCAATAATAGAGGTGGCTGTCTGGTGCAACCAAGCCACCACCATACACCAGGAAGATGCATTTAATGAGCGATACTCTAGGGAGTTTACCTGTCCAAAGGAATCCTTGGACTAGTGATTGGATGTCCTGAGAGAAGGGAGGCAGGAGGACTTAATGGTACTTATGTACGTAAAAGAAGCAGAGGAGAGCAATCATTTTATAGAGCACCACCCGTCACGTTCGGTTCACTAGTAGTGGAGCCCATGTCTCCAAGTAGGTATGGGTAAATTTTAAAATTGAATCATTGTTACCTTTTCCACAAGCGCCAGTACGCTTCTTCTGAAGCAGCAGTTACACTCTACAGATATCTCTTAATTCATTCATTTACTGTCTGTGAGGAAGTATGGTTTATTTTATGGTGTTGTTGTGCGACCTCAAATGTAATAAGCTCACAAATCCATTTTGGGTCCAGTCAGGCTCATTTGTAAAACCTTAGCTCAATTCTGGGTAGCTATGGCTTTGAACAGTCAGGCTTTAACAAAGGAACATGTGCAAAACATTTAGAAGCACCAAAATAATTCAATACGAAAGAAACACAGCACAAAGAAACTCCAACACCAATTTATAAACATAGATCTTATTTTTAGGAATTTTTAGACACCACAATGAACAAAATCCTCAGAAGGGTTCCAGAGATATAATTTATCAAGCAAAATGTAAATTACTGTTTTCCACTTGAAATAGAACCAAGCATTGCCAATTCCATGGTTAGCAGTTACTTTGAAAACTTTAGAATTTTTTGGGATAAAGTTGTATTTGGGAACTCCGGCAGACTTGCGGTGACCAACTCCGGCAGAGAGCAAGTCACAGGGGCTAGTAAAGTTTAGCAAGACAGTTATCTTGCAGTCAAAGTAGTCTCCAGGACAGTTCCAGGCTGATGGGAGAATCACCATAGGCATTATTGGAGTGGTCCTGATGCTAGGGATACAGGATGCTGAAGATGCTTAGGATGCTGATCCAATTGACTGAGTCTTCCTGGGGCCATCCCTCTGCTCACAAACACGCTGGGGCTGCTTTGGCCACAGAGGTCGATGTACCTTGAAGTCCAGGTGAAGTCCAACCAAAAACCAGTTGCCCTTGGTCTACTGGTCACAGTGAAATCAATGGTGCCCTTTACCTGCAGCTAGTGTCCATCTTGGGCAACCAAACTGCACTTTGACAACTCTCCTGGGTCCAGCAGACTCGGTGCATCTTCTGAGTGCCAGGGTTCGGTCAGTGGCGAACAAGCAGTTGTGGCTAACAACTCTGCCAAGGTGGCGTCTTCAGCTTTTGTGGCCTTAGAGCTGTAAAAGGAAGTCAGTCAACTGACCCTTGGAGTTCACCTCTTCTGTCTGAGGCTTGGAAATGACTTTTTCTTGAGAAGGGCACCACAGGCACAGTTCTCTCTTTGCTAGCCCAGAAGCTTGCCATCGGGGATTGCTGTGACTATTAGCCAAGGAGCTGCCAGGTCCACTCCTTCTTAATGACAACTTACAGCATCTAGCTTTCCCATAGAACAACATTTTGCCCACTCCCAAGATGCCAGGACCCTTCTCTCAGTGTGTGAAGCTTGGTAGCTCACCCTAGAGGTATGGCTAACTGAGGACTACACACTCATGTACAAAATGGTTTGACAACCGTTTCCCCCTCTCTGAATCCAAAGCCAATCTGTCCAGGGTTGGACTGGTACAAAAAATAGGCTTGGGCACCAAAATAAAAGGGTCCCTCCATTAGCAAATCAGATAGCTAAAAATGTGGCTCACATTTGCAAATGGAATTTTGAACTCGTAAAGACATGCTATAGAGTTGTTTTGTAAGGTATGTGACAACAAATATATTGGTGCTTGCTGCAGACAATTTTGTGTTAACATCAATAGTAAAAACAGACCCACAAACAGCCAAGAAATCGGGCCCACACACTGACTTTGCAGACTACTCCATCAGGCACTGACCAATTGCCCTATAGACCAGTCTGACCCTAAACCTGTCTACCAGAACAAAAGAGCAACCCCTCTCATGTGTGTCCACCATTTTCCCTTCAAAGGCGACTACCTCCTTGAAGCTTGTTTTTTTGGACTCACACCCTGTATGGCTTCCTGCTAGGAAGAGGTAACGCCTCTTCCAATGGCAGGCCTCTATGATGTCCTTTCCTGGGAGTTGTTCACACGTCTTCCTAGTAGGGCAGAAGGCTGTCTCGTGGCCAGCAACTGTAAATGGTCAATAGAAAACTTGGGCAACAGAGTGGTACCTTTCTAAAGTTGCATTTTCCTTAAAAGTTACATTAAATTTGGCTTGTGCATCAAGTTGGGTTTAATGCAACACTTCTTTTAATACCTTGAAGTACCAACTTTAGTAGTCCCATTCATAAGTTAGCACAGCTGAGTTTTCAGCTTGTAACCCTGTACTTGACAATTGGACTACTAGCCTTTCTGCAGTAAAAATGACAATTTGAGGTTTTTATTGTTGAGAATACATGTTCCATGTTTTAATATACAGCATCCTGCATTAGTACTCGACAGGCCTACCTTAAGGATGATATATATATATATATATATATAATAAAAGGGAAGGTGTGGACTTTGTCATTAGTTTAAATAGCAAAATCGAGTTAGCAGTTTCAAACTGCTCTACCGATCTGCAGTGGCAGGCTAGGAGACATGCTTTTACTTTGTCACACTCATGGCAGCAGTGAGGAGTGGCCACTTAAGTTTGGACTGCGCATGTTGGTTTGGCTGGTTACCTTGCTACGGCCAAACCAACATGCGCATTCAAACTCTCCCCACCTGGCTGTCTTGGACAACTGGGTTGGAGAGCAGGCACATGCCTACACTGCCCTTTCGAGCATGAAGCCAGCCGCTCCAGCCAATCAAGGCGCTTTAGGACAGCGTCTTGATTGGATCAGAGTTGGCTGTGGGCTTTGCGCTCGGAGGACGTGCTGCCTTCAGAACAACCAGGAAGTACTGCAGAACGAGCAGCAGTATAAGGTAAGTGATTGATTTTTTTATATATATATTTATGTTGATGTGTATATTATTGTGTATTTGTTATGTGTATATGTGTATGTGTTGTTGATATGTGTATGTGTATATGTATGTGTATATGTATGTATGTGTATACATGTGTATATGTTATGTGAATGTATTTGCGCTTGTTAGCGAGCCTCAGTGCACTCTCAAAGTCATAACACGAGTACCTAATAGTCAGAAGGTGGTGGTGAACCTGCAAAAAGCCATTTCCTCACAGTGTACCAGGTGGCTTGTTGGAGATGCATACGCCCAGATATAAAAAAGCATTGGCAAAGCCAATAGGTCTCCCCTATGCAAAAGCTATTGGCTCTGCCAAGGGGCTTAACCATGTTGCACACTAGCGTGGATGCTGTTTAACATGGCTAAATAGATTGGCATAGAATAAAGTGGACTTGTGTAGAGTGCATTGGTGTAGATTGTTGCAGAGTATAGTGGTATATATTGCAGTGGCGCAGAGTGCAACGGCATAGAATTCAGTTGCGTACAATACAGCATCGTAGAATCGAATGGCATTGATTGGAGTGTTGCAAAGTACAGTGCAGTGGCGTAGAGTGTGGTGGTGCAGAGGGGAGTGGTACAGAATGGAGTAGAGTGGTGCACAGTAGAGTGATGTAGAGCGCAGTGGTCAAGAGTAGAGTGGCATAAAGTGCAGTGGTGTAGAGTGGTGCAAAGTAGAGTGGCGTAAAGTGATGCAGAGTAGACTATAGTGCCTTAGACTGCAATGGCCTAGAGTACAGTGCTGTACAGTAAAGTACTGCAGAGTGTAGTGGCGTAGAGTGAAGTGATGCAGAGTAGAGTGCATTGGCATAGAATGCAGTAGTGCAAGTAGAGTTCAATGGCATAGAGTGCAGTATGGCAGAGCAGAGTGCCATAGATTTCAGTGGTGTAGAGTGGTGTAGAGTGCAGTGGCATTGAGTACAGTGGTGCAGAGAAGAGTGCAGTGGCGTAGAGTGCAGTGGAATAGAGTGCAGTGGATTAGAGTAGACTCATGCAGAGTAGAGTGGAGTGGTGTAGAGTGCAGTGAAGTGGTGTAGAGTAAAGTGGAGGGGTGTAAAGAAATGAAAATTTATAAAGCGCGACAATCACCCGGGGGTATCTAGGCGCTGGTCGGACAAAAACAGGCTACGAGAAATTGAAAAAGGTGGGATTATTTGCGGAAGCGCCAGGATTTTAGATGTTTCCTAAAGTCCAGTAGATTTGTCTTGGTTTTAAGTTCTGTCAGAAGAGATTTCCATAGCCTGGAAGTGCAGACGATGAAGCCTCTCCCACCCCAGTTGGCTTTTTTAAATCAGGGGATGATGAGATTGCTGCTTGTGGATTAGCATAGTGGACGGGAGGGAATGTAACATTGGAAGCGCTGAATCAGGTAGTTTGGGCCAACAGCCTGTTGTGCTCTAAAGGCTATACAAAGTGACTTAAAATGAATACGCCTGTCGATGGGGAGCCTGTGCAAGTGAATCAGTGCTTGGGAAGCTGATTTATGTTTGGAATGCCCATTAAAAGTCATGCCGCTGCATTCTGCAGTGTCTGGAGCTTTTGAAGGAAACGCTTTTGAATGTTGACAAAGAGAGTATTGCCATAGTCGACTTTGGAGGAAATAAGAGTTGTAACAACCCTCTTTTGAAGATTTTTGGGAATATATGGCAAGACTTTCCTTAAGGTTTTTAAGATAAAAAAGCATGATGAGGTGATTTGGTTATCTGCCCTTCAAAAGGATAAGTTGGTGTCAAAGATTATCCCTAGGTTTTTTGCTCTGTTACTGGGGGTAGGCAGGGGGCTCATTTCCTGGGGCCACCAGTTGTTGGACCAGAAAGAAGAGTTATTACCGAATAGCATAACCTCAGTCTTTGAGGAGTTCAGTTTCAAACAATTGCCTCTCATCCAATTCCCGATGTGGATCATACAATCATGGAACTGAGCTGCCGTGTCCCCGGGATTGTCCGTGATGGATACAACAATTTGTGTATCGTCTACGTAAGAGACCAGAGAGAAGCCGAATGATCTGTTCAGGTCTGCAAGTGGGGTCACATAAAGGTTGAACAAAGTGGGGCTTAGAGTGCATTGGGACAGAGTGTTGCAGAGTATAGTAGTGTTCAGTGCAATGCTGTAGAGTGCAGCAGCATAAAATTCAGCAGCGTACAATGCAGCGTTGTAGAATGCAGCGGTGTAAATTAGAGAGGTGCATAGAGTGAAGTAGTGTAGAGTGGAGTGGTGCAAAGTAGAGTGACATAGCGTGCAGTGATGTAGAGTTGAATGGTGTAGAGTGGCATAGAGCACAGAGGTGTAGAGTGGTGCAGAGTGGAGTGGCATAGAGTTCAGCGGCAGAGAGTGCAGTGTGGTAGAGTAGAGTGTTGTGGAGTGCACTGGTGTCGAGTGGCATAGAGTGCATTGGCATATAGTGCAGTGGCATGGAGTAGAGTGGCATAGAGTAGAGTGGCATAGAGAACAGTGGTGCAGTGACGTAGAGTGCATTGGCGTAGAGTGCAGTGTTGCAGAGTGGAGTAGTGAAGAGTGGAGTTGTGCAGAGTAGAGTGGAGTAGCATAGACTGGAGAGGCGAAAAGTGCAATGGTTTAGAGTAGAGTGGTGTACAGTTCATTGGTATAGAGTAGAGTGGTGAAGTGTAGAGAGGTGTAGTGTGATGTGGCATAGAGTACAGTGGTGTAAAATGGAGTAGAGTGCAAAGTGGAGGAAGGTACGTGGCACAAAGTGTAGTGGCATGGAGAGTGTAAAGTAGAGCGGTGCAGGATAGAGTGCAATGGCTTGGAGTGGTGCAGAGCCGAGTGGAGTGGCGTCGGGTGGAGTATGCATGGTGTGGTAGCACACTGCCATTACAGACAACACATTTTGAACTGAAATGAATATTACATTTGCACAGAAATAATATTTTACTAATAAAACTGTACAATACACAAACAATAGTGTGTGGAAATGGTATCACCTAGTGTTTTGATTTGTTTTGATCATATTATTCCAACAAACTTAAGAATTAACAAAAAATGTGCTTCATTTTTGCTTTCCTAATTCTGATATATTCTGAAATACTGGCACAGTTCATTCAAATGTGGTGTGCTACAAAAATACCCTTTCCTACCCCCAGTTTCCAGCAAGATTTTCACATAAATCCTCACACTATAAAGTCAGAGAAAGAAAAGTAAACACCAAGCTCTCTCAAAATAGAGCTTGACATTTGACCTCTATCTTTGAATGCACAGCAAATGTGACAAGATAGGATCAAGATTTACAACCCTGTTTGCAGAAAGGAGCACTAATGGAAGAAAACAAGAAGAGTTAATGTGAAAAGGCTTTGCTCCTTGCAAGGGATGAATTCAAGCTGGACAGCCTAATACAAATAAAGCCAGCAAATAGAAAGTCAGAAAATGAGGGTTACAGATCTCAGAGCCAGTCGTAAGCAACTGGTGAGAATGCTTTCCTAGGGTAAGCTTTCAGAATGGCCCCAAGATGTCTTTAGCAAAGCAGCCCTAAAATGGACCATCTTGTATCTGGAACTGGGCCCTCGGGGAAACGACAGTGGTGAATGAGTCAATTTTACATACGTTGTTTTTCCCCATTTGACAATCAGTCCGGATGCTTCATTGTATATTTCCAACATGTATGCCAGGCGTGGCAAGGAAACCTGTGGACGCAGCAGAAGAGCATTTCATCAACATATAAAGCCACTCTACTCTTTTGGTACTTGTATGTTTCAACTTGCTACTTTCTTAAAACAACAGAGATTGGTAATATCAATTTGTCTTTTGATATATTTGTTTTTATAATTCAGAATTGTTGAGCATGGCCCTTCGGACTTCTACTTTAGTGTTGCTCATTTTAACCAATACTTGTTTCTCTCTGTTTCCACAACTCGTTCACATGTTGAAACGTTCTCTAATTTTTCAACTGCCGCTTGCATTTTTTCTCTAGGCAGCATAACTTTCATGAGATATCCTGCATCTCATTCTCGTCTGGAAACTTTGTTTGTTTTCACTCGTTATGTGGACATACTTAATTTCAAAATCTTAATATATTCGTGAGAATTACTTTTCCTCATTGTCTTTTTTTACTAGCAGTCTCTTCCCTTTCATTATTTTTTTTCCCTTTATTATTTTTGTAGAGCGGAGCAAAGGACATAACAACATTATAATAAAAATTGGTCGTCAGAAATAAGAAACAAATCCGCACTTTAAACTGATACACATTCTTGATCATTTGTCATCTGAAACCCGTAAAACCTGGAAGAACATGCCCAAATTAATCGGCATACTACATGAGTCCAGCAAAGCCATATATACATTAAGAACTACCTAATAGTCTGGCTTTTAAACACTACAATGAGTTTTCCACTAATTTATTAAAGTGCTTTGAATACTGATTGCCTCTTAATACACATAATTAAAAACACTATTTACATTAAAGTGCATTGAATTGAGGAGCTCTAAACCGCATATTGTTTTTTTTTCCAGATACGATAAAAGCCTCCAGCCAGTCGTAGCTCGTATATAAAAAACAACATTAAGGAACAACTGCACCCTCCCATTGCTATAGGGCCCTAAAATGGATTGTGGATAGATACCATCCGTTGTACTGGTATTACATCTTCAAGATTACAGCAGAAATGACAACAACACTTCTTTGCGTACCATTAAATAAACAATGAAGACAGAAATCCATTAATAGATGCTTAAAACCTTTTAACTGTGCAAAAATGGCATCTTTACAGTGCAATCGTACTTCCCCTTGACTATAAGGGCCTAAAGTGCAAAGTGCTAAGGTGCTAGATTTTTGTCAATATATCCCCCTTGACAAAAACAAATTCCCGACTTTCATCTATAAGGACCTAAAGTGCGATGTGCTAAAGTGCTAAATTTTTGTCCATATATCCCAATTATCAAACAAATTCCAAACCGCTGTAAATTTGTTTGTTGCCCCAACCCATTTAGCGTAAGCTTCTTTAAATCTCCTTATCCTTTGCATTTTATTTACCCATTTAGAATAAGATGTTACTTCTTTAGATCTCCAGTTTTGGAGAATTAAAGAACGAGCTACTGTGGAACAGATTGCAATACATATCTCTTCGGCATTGGTCTGATCTGACCTTATTTTAGAAAAACCGAAAAGAGCCACTTCTGTCTCGGGGACAAGCTTCTTTTTAATGGCCTGGCTTATTGCTGAAAAGATCTTGCTCCAAAAAACTTCCAGCTTTGGACATGTAAAAAATATATGAAGCCAATCTCCCTCACCGCGGGACTGGCATCGAAAACATTTGTTGTCCACTGCCGCATGGCGCTTATTCAACATTTTTGGGGTGTACTAAGCCAGCCACCGTGACAGAAAGGCCATTCTTTAAAGTTGGCTGCTCTCAGGGACTTGCTTCCCACTTGGGAAATGGACTGCCATTCCTGGTGAGTGAAAGTGCAATTAGTTTTCCGAGTTATTTTTCCCAAGAATTCCTCAACCAGGGGGAGTGCCTTACGTTTCATCAACAAGGAGTACCAATTGTCTACCCTCTTTAGTTTGACTTTATATAGAGCATTAACCTGATTAATTGGCACACCACTTGACAGTAGATTGTATTTTTTATGAAATTAACGATCTGTAAGTACTCCAAAAACCCTGGCTTATTTCGATTACCAAATCTACTTAAAACCTCATCCCAGGAGATCACTGTCTTGGAGATTAGGAAATGGCCCAGGTCCTCGAAGCCACTATCCTTCCAACTCTTAAGCCGACAGGAGTGAATTTGCAGCCCAAAGGCCCTACATTCCTCTAGCTTCAGGAAAACAAACCCTGAAGAGTCCGTTTGTTTAAAAAAGTATTGCAATCTGTCAGAATAATCACGAATTGTCTTATAGCGCGACTTTTTAGGTAATTTAGATGTTTTTAAGAAGATTGGAATTTGTGTGCCAAACTTACAAATCATTCTTTCAAAAAAGTATATATCCAGCCGATCATTAGGTTCCAGTAGACGTGCTGTAAGATCTAATATAGCTGCCTCATTATAAGTTCGAATATTTGGTAAGGCTAAACCTCCTTGATTTATCTCCAGCTGTAGTATGGGCAGTTTAACTCTAGAGGCCTTCTTATTCCACACGAATTCCCTAAACATTGAGTCAATTTCTTTAAAATATTTGGAATTGATTTTCAAGGGTACATTTATAAAAGGAAATATTAAAAGGGGAAGAAAGGACATTTTTAAGAGTGCTACACGACCAATCAAATTCAAAGGTAGAAGGGTCCACTTATCCAGTAGGGTTTTTATTTTATTTTGCATGACTAGGTAATTCAAACTAAATAATTGTTCTATTTGATTAGAGACGTAGATACCCAAATATCTGATCGGTTCTTCTTTCAGTGCCTGGATTTTTAAATTAGGGGGTAAAAAACTTACAGTCTGTATTAAGTATCAAAATCTCTGTTTTATTTTGGTTTATTTTGTAGCCTCTCTTCAAATTTACTAAATTCTAGAAGAGCTTCTTCCAAATTCTGCGTGTCCAGCCATAAGTACATAATTATATCATCCGCGAAAAGTTTCAGCTTGGCCATCCCTTCAATGGAAGCTCTAATCTGTGGGTTTCCACGGATTCTTATAGCCAAGGGTTCGATGAAAAATGTGAACAGTAAAGGTGACATCAGACAGCCTTGTCTGGTTCCGTGGTTTATTTCCACTACCCCTATTGAGTCACCGTTTACTATAACCCAGGCTTGGGCACCTTGATAGATGTTTCTCAATATATTAGAAATTTGGACCGGGATGCCAAATTTTCCTAGACCAAAAAAGAGTGCATCCCAGTTGACCAAGTCGAATGCTTTTTTGGCGTCGACCATAGTAATAAGAGAGGGTATTTTATTATTGGTCGCATAGTCAAGGGTCTGAATTAAAAACCCGGTATTAGTGGATATTGACCTTCCTGCAATGAACCCAATCTGATCAGAATGAATTAGTGCCTGAGCAATGGGGGTAAAACCTTGTGCCCAGACTTTCATTAATATTTTAAAATCAGCATTAAGCAGACTAATTGGCCTGTAAGAGTTGACATCCTTACAATTTTTCCCCTTCTTAACAAAACTCACCAGTATGGACTCCTTAAAGCTTGGGGGAACACAGCCTCGCAGTTTGATATTGTTAAATAGTTTTGTCAAAAAGGGGGCCAACTCCTTAAAAAAGGTTTTATACAATTCAATTGGGAGCCCATCGGATCCACAGGCTTTAGCCCCTGCAATAGACTTTGCCACATTTATAATTTCATCTTCAGAAACATCCAGCTGGAGCTGTTCCGCCTTATACCCAGTGAGAGTAGGGAGATCAGCCTCCTCAAAGTAATTATTAATTTGATCCGCTCCTACTTCATATCTGGCAGTACATAACTGCGAGTAATGCTCTAAGAAAACTTGAGCTATGTCTTCTTTATCAGTTAAAGAGGTTCTTGTCTTGGGGTCAATGATTTCAGCTATCATGGCTGCTTCCTGTTTAGTTTTGGTAGGTCCGGCAAGCATTTTGCCGACCATTTGACTCTCCTCATACACTCGCTGTTGATATGTTCTGGAGCTGGCAATCTCTTCTATTAAACAAAACTCCTTCAATTCATGCCTCACCCTATCTAACTGAACTCTAGCGTCCCCGGTCGGAACGAGCTGTCTATTACTTAGTTTTGTTGCATTTTCTACTGCCTGCCGAAGTTTAACGATTTTCTCTCTCCTTTGTTTAGCTTGAGCGGTGGAAAGTGCGATTATTTGCCCATGAAGGGCTGCCTTAAACCCACCCCACACTGAGAAGATTTCTGCTATATTCTCATTTATTTGAAAGAATTCGTCAATCCACTCCTTTGTGTCAGACACCCATTGAGGGTCCTGCAGGAGGAGACGATCCATCTACCACCTGGATCTTGGCCTCCTGCATTCCTTAATTTCCACTTCAAGTTTAATAAGGGAGTGGTCAGAGAATGGATTTATCTCTATTTCAGTGCTTGTATAGCCCAAGGATTGAGATGTTAAAAAAAAGTAAATACGGGATGCTGTGGGGAATCGATTAAAGTAGCAAGAAAATTCCAACTTAGATGGATTGGCATCACGCCAAGGGTCTATCAAAACATGTTCCCGTCTTAAAACTTCTATCACTTTTTTGGTTTTGAATTTTAGCTCTTTTTTATTTTTATTCGAAGTATCTTTCTTTAAATCTTGAACAAAATTAAAATCGCCACCCTAAATTATCTTCCCCAGTACCCCCCTTATTGTCTCACTCATTTTCAGTAGGGCTGTGGTGTCATCTACAATGGGACCATTATAATTAATAAAGTTTAATATCGTGCCATTTAATTTGGCCTCGACCCAGATCCATCTTCCCTGGGGATCTTTCCATATTTGGCCGAATTCCCAGGGAAAATCCCTGCAGAAATATATCGCAACTCCTCTTTTTGCCAGCCCTGCCAAAGCAAAAAAGGCGTGTGAATACCACCTATGGAGGAATAGCCTTGGAAAATTAGTTTTTAAATGCGTTTCCTGCAGGAATAGAACCTGGTGTGAAGAGGAAGCTAGCCATCTAATTAATGCTCCATATTTTTGCTTATTTAAAATCCCGTTGACGTTAACTGAAAAAATACAGCACTTACTTGACATTTTTTGACAGTGTATCTATCAAATATACCAAATACATCAAAAACTTTCACAATCCTGACAATCTTTCCAAAAATGCCCTTGCTACTGCTCATTTTATTGCTGCTTTTACTGTTCCCCCCACCCATCCTCCCGCCCCAAAACTGTGGTCCCCTCAAGCCCCGCAACCCACATTTTTACCCACTCTATGATGGGGTGCCCTGACCCTGCACTCCCAGTGACCAGCCCCCCCACACACAAGAAGCAAAATTCCACGGTGGCCACAACTTTAAAGTTGATTCATCCTGTAGCAGTAATCTCTTTCAGAAGCTCATGGGCTTCCTCCACCCGTGTGAATAAGTGGAACTTCCCTTTTACAAGCACCCTTAACTTGGACTGCTGTGCGATGGATGCCTGCGCCTCCTGTGCTTTAAATAAAAATAATAGCTTCACAAATTCTTTGCGTCTTCGCGCCGCCCCATCTGACATGTATGAGAAAATCCGACATTTTGTGCCCTCATCGATAACAAATTGCCTCTGCTGGATTGCTTTCGTCAAGAAATTCTCTTTAATTCTATAATCAGAGAAGTTAACTAGAATTGTGTGAGGATACTTTGAATTTGGAAAGGAGTGTGCCGGAACCCGATGGGCCCTGGTTAATGTTAGATCCCCAGCATGGTCCGGAAGCACTTTTTGCTTGATAAATGCTACAACCCAATGGAGGGTATTGGAACCCTCGCTCCCCTTGGGCACTCCTACTATACGAAGATTTGAATGGCGCAAGTGATTTTCCAGGTCTTCCAGCTTTGATTCAAGAGCGGTTTTATCTGCCGGCGCTTCATTGATTTTCCGGATTGTGGAGCTCATCTGGTCCTCTAATTGAGCAATCCTAGACTCTGCCTCTTCGAGCTTTGCTGGAAAGCCAGCAATAGATGCCTCAATTCTTTCCAGTCTTAAATGGAGAGAGGCAGTCTCTTGTGCCTGGGATTTTGTTATCTCCCTGATTTCCTCCAGTATTAGGTTCAGCAGCATTTTCAGTTCCATTTGTTGTTAGCTAGCCCCGGGGAAAGGGACCTCTGACTTCTCAAGCAAAATCTCCATCCTCTGGCTTGATGGATCCCAACCTTTCTCTGCTACACCACCAGGCATATCTTTGGGCTTCTGCCCGCTCTTTAGCTGCTGCTGTCTTAAGATGTTTTCAGCGGTTGAAGCTATTTCAGAAAGCGGCTGCTGCACGGCTGCGGTGCATAGGCTTAAGGGGATAAGCGAAGGATTTCCTTCCACTAGATCAATTATAGCAGAGGATGTCGCAGAGGATGTCACAGAGGGAGTCGCAGAGGAAATCGCTGAGGGTGTCACCGCCACAAATGTGGCCTCAGGGTGGAGAGATATGCAGCACTTCAAAGAGATTAGATGTTGCATCATCCACCGGGGTTGCTGGGGAGGCTGAACGTATTTGCGATGGGCCCTGCGTCGCAAGAGGCTGAATACTCTTTTTAGTGAACAGAGGAAAATCCTTATCATTCTTTGGTTCGGCCATATTACATCCTGGCATCACCAGTCAGTCCCTTAGCAGCCTCTGCTAGAATATTCACAGAGTGTGTGGGGATCCCCCCTTGCAGTAGCAGTAGTGGTTGCATATGCTGTGGCTCGGATTGTACCTCCGGGTGATCTTCTGTAGAGCTCTCGGAGCTCGAGTTGAATTCGGACTGGTTCGTAGTGACAGAGTTTTTTACTACTGATGACACTCCCTTCTCTTGTATTAGGCGCTTTTTGGCTTTCATTCCGGTCGCCACTTCTACCCTGGCTACCGCGTTGGCTTGCTTTTGGTGTCTTCCCATTTTGCTGTGTAATTATAGCTTTCTCCTCCCTTAGCAATGGCCAATGCTGATTCTCCACTCACCACCTCCGCTAGGTTACTGCGGGCAACATCAACTGGCCAGGTACTATTCGCCACCCTTCCCCCTCGACTCCCCTGCCAGCTTCTTCAATAAATCTCTCTTTCCAGGGGCAACAGTCTTTTAGTACTCCAGCTGCTATTGACCGGCTGCGGGCATCCGCTGCTAGGCTACTTCAAATTGTGCCTTAGTTCACAAATTTCACGAGGCACAAAATAGGACTGGGAGCTTACTTATCGCGCCGAAAGCTCTTACCGGTCACTGGCGATTGTTCCCTGTCCTCTGCCAAGCGCTGCCTCATCCTTTTCCACCGCCTTAGCCATTTCAGTTTTTTATTGCTTCAGCGCAGCGTCCCTGCAGCGTCCCGTAGCCTTCCATCCCCATTATGGTACTGACCGCCAAATCAGCCCACTCGCGGTTCCAGCTGCTGTCCCCTGATTGCTGTGCAGACGATGCTTCAAACGGATTCAAAGGGAGTTAAAAATTCATAACGGCGTTCTGCGTTCAGCCGCGATCGCCATTCCTCTCGCCACTGTGGACTCCTCACCTGGACTACGGAGAGGCGGAGATCTCCATAGCCAGTCCACTTCCCTTTCATTCTTCACACCATTTTTCACTCCAGCTTTTAAGCACCGACTCGCTAATTACTGCTTTGTTGTCTGAATTTCTGCGTGTCACTGTAGCAAGTGCCCTGTGTAATAAAAAGTGGTTCAGTTTAATATGGACTGCCAATTACCATAATACTGGTAAAATATCAAATTCTGCATTTTTAGCAATCACGTTATGGATTTGCTTTGCCCTTCAGATCTCTCTTTATTGACCCTCCCACCGCGATTGAAGAGATGCTCCCAAATCGGCTTTTGGGTTTCTGAGGTTAGTAGCTCTTACAGATGTCCTGCATGTTACTTTGTTTGTCAAAATAGAAAAATGTTCCCTTTATACTTTAGCGTAATCAGAACAGTGCTTTATCTGCATCGCTTATTTAAGCAAAAAACCCTTTTCAAACTTTGCAAGGTTAGGGACATGCTTCCATCAATTCTGAAAGTTTTTATAAGGCTTATGATATTGTTACAAATGAATTATGTATTATTCACATGGAATAAATTAGATAGATTGATCAATGTGATTTATGAATCAAAACATTGGTTAGAAATGTGATTATATTGTAAATTAACAATGTCAAGATTGAATTGATTTCATGTATCAAAGTGTCCTAAGTAAGGATAATAATGTTGACTACAAAAAATCACTTAGCCTCCTGGGTATGGTTTAGCTAGATGGCAATGCTAAGCTTCAGCCTAGAATCACAAACAGTGAAAGGCCGCAGCAGCACAGAAGTCCCCAGCAGAGGCGCATTATTGGGGGAGTGGGGGTGTTTGGGGTGTTGCACCCCCCCTAATAAATGTATTCTGTAGTAAATAGTTGGGTACAAGTGCTTTAAGTTGTGTATGGTGAGGTGTTTTTTCTTGTATTTCACTTGGGGTTTTTACATACACATGCAAAGAAAAAACACACACACACTCTTGTCTCTTTTTTAAAGGTCTTAAAAATGGTATTTTACAAAATAAGGAGCTATAAGTACCCCTCACAATCTACACTCCTCTCTCGTCCTACTGCTCCTTAAGGCTCCTGTTGTATTGTTTTCTAATAAAGTTGTGCGTTGGAGGTTTTGTAGTAGGCCATGTGTTATAACATAGCAACATTATGTCAATAGATAGTGGAAAGTAGAATCTTGTGTCCTAGTCAAGCCAGCACTGGAAGTGGCTGAACTGGTTTTGCCAGGGTTGGTTGCATGTATATTCATAAGAGATAATAAGCAAGAAAAGAAGAAATTGGAGGAAGTGTCTTCTTTTCAATGGCGACAGAGGATGGGATTTACCCCACGAAGACCAACCCTGAGTAAAGTTTTTGGGGGCAGTAGTCATTGGAGAGACGACTAATGTGAGTAATGGAGTAAGGAGCCTCCGGTCAACTTCTGAACGGGAGGAGTGTGCTGTGTTGGCAAATAGAAGAAGCATGGGGTGTGGAGAGTAATTTCTTTTTTATTTTTCTTCAAGTTGTTCAGCTACGAGGGAAAGTGCAGAGTTGCATGTGCATCTGAAAGCATGAGCGCAGCGTGGCACGAGCGAGGAGTGCATCAGTGCCTGACAGTGGTTTCTGTGGCAGGAAAGAGTTGGCTGGCACGTACAAGGAGTACATTGGTTGCCGGGCACATGTGTGAGGCAGTGCAGTAACTGTTGCTGAAAGGCAATAGTAGTGCAGCAGTGACACCTTTCTGGCTGAGGTAGTGCATGCAGTCCCGTGTGAGGCACGTCTGGGCGTAGAGCACACCATTTAGCTTATGTATAAAGCGCTGCAGTTGGGTCATATGGAGGGACCTGCGTCGCATCAGGAAAGGTGTGTGCTTTAAATATATATATAAACTCAAGGCAAGTTTTTATTGGTTTGCTGAGCAATGTTAAGTGGGGTCTGATCATCTGAGGGCTGTCATGTGACCCGTGTAGCAAATCGGATGTTGGCAGCTGAGCTGGAAGTCTAGGGAGCATAGTTTAGAAAAGACTTGACTGCTAACATACTGCTTAAAGACCTTTTCTTATAGACTGCTAAGATATTGTTTGAAGACCCATTTCTTCTACATTGTGCACTACGGTGGCAACATTTATTTTGTTAGTTTGTTTCTTTCCATGAGTTTGGACAGTGGTGACTGCATTATTTATTTTGAATTTGTGGAGTAACACAAAGGTGTAGTTTGTTGTGTGGTGTGGGTGTGCTGTGGTGAACCATGCAGGCCATTGCAGCTCCGCCTGTTTTCCTAAATGCCCCAGGGACTCCTAGTTTGCAATGGGAAGATTGGAAAGAAGTGTTCAAGATCTATTTAGAAGCTTTAGGGGGGGATATGTTTATAGCCAAAAGGAAGTTAGTGTTGTTGAAACATAGCCTAGGAGTAGAGGGGAGGAAGGTATTGAAGACCCTGCAGAAGTGTTGACACTGAGAACAATGGAGAGTCGGATGAGGAGGATGAAGAGGAGGATGTAAATAGCATTGCTATGAAAGCATTAGAAGTACACTTTGGAAATAAAGTCAGGGTAATGGTGGAGCATCACAGATATTTTTCATGGGCACAGGCATCGAGGGAATTGATAGACCAATATGTAAGCGCATTGCGTACATTAGCTGTCATGTGTAATTTCTGTGACCTTCATGAGGAAATAATAAAAGATTAGTTGATAAATCATGCAAGAAATATGAGGGTGCAAGACAAATTGGTGAGTTTGAAAGATCCGTCTCTTGAAAAAGCCTTTGTAGTTGCCAAGCGTATAGAGGATACTTTACGTTATGTGAAAGAGTTAGAGAAAAAAGATGATAAAGCAACTGTACAAGTAATATAATAGGAGGATAGGTAGAAGAAGGTGGGTAAAAACAGTGAAGGAGAAAAAAGAACATGTTACAGGTGTGGGAGCATAAGACATGTGGCTTTTTCGAGCAATTGTCCAGCTATGAAAGCTAAATGAGTTAAATGTGAATGAATCAGGCATTTATCAAGGGTGTGTAATCAAAGAAAGTTTCAGGGCAAAAGTAGTGTGAATTGTATACAAAGTAACACCGGAAGGGTTGAAGAAGTTTCATCTGATGATGACCTTGAGGTGCTAATGTTTGATGATATTTCTAAAAGTGTTCATGATACAGAATTCATAATGGAGGGAATGCGCGGGGACAATGTGAATATGTTGGATGATATGCAATATAGTCCTCCTAAGTGTAGTGTGTCAATCAATGGAGTTCAAGTGCAGATGTGGGCAGATTCATGTTCGGCGTACACCCTAATTGGCCAAGGGACCTGGGAGAGGGTAAGAAAAGAAGCGTTATCTACAACCAAGGTGGAGTTAGCGGGTTATGGGGGAAACAAATTAGCTGGTATTGGCTGTTTCCAAACCAAATTGTCTTTTAAACACAGAGAGATCATCTGCTGAATTTATGTGGTAGTAACAGGGTGATGTCTACTAGATTGAAGGGAACAAAGAGCTTTGAATATTGTATTAGATCCTACAATGTGGAACAAATGCTATCGGTAGTCCATGGTGATACTGAAATATTGAACAGTGAGTTCCCAAAGTTGTCCAGGAGTGAACTGGGGTGTTTAAAGAAGTTTATTTGCAAAATTGTGCTAAAGAAGGGTGCTGTTGCAAAAGTTCATAAAGTAAGAAATGTGCCTGTGGTACTGAAAGATGCATTGAAAGCAGAATTGACAAGGTTATTGGAGTTGGGGTTGATCGAACACATTGAAGCATTGGATTGTTTACGTCCGGTTGTGATTGCCCATAAATCAAATGGAAGCATTAGGATGTTTGTGGACTTAAGAGAACTAAATGATAATATATGGATGGACCACCATCCTATTCCTAACATCAATGAGTTGTTGGCGGTGTTCAAGGGGGAAAAGTATATTCAACACTTGATCTATCAAGTGCATATCACCAGATATTGTTGAATCCAGAATCAAGGCATTTTACCTCATTCATACCATCAGAAGGAGCATTTCAATTTGCACGTATGCCGTTTGGGCTTGCATCTGCTTTGGCAGTGTTTCAAAGGGTTATGAAAAAATTACTGGGCGAGGTTGAAAATTTACGATTTTTCCAAGATGACATATTATTGTAGGCTAAGGATAAAGTGATGCATGATGGGCGCTGAGAAAGGTGTGCGAAAGTTTGGAAAAAGCTGGACTAACATTTAAAGTAAACAAGTGTATGTTTTTTTCATCAGTGGGTGGAGTACCTAGGCCACACTATATCGTATGAGGTGATTAAACCCAAGCACAAGCTGATGGAGGCTATTGAGAATGCACCATGCCCAACGGATAAAGACCAATTGAAATCATTTTTTAGGATTAGCAGAATATTATTGTCAGGGCTACTCACAGTTCCACAGGAGCGATATGATAGATGATATGTCCCTACACCCCACCAGTCACTCACTGCACCCTACAATGTCAAAATGCCAGTAGTAACTAAGGGAAGAAGGGAAGAAAACAGAGGGAAAGTGTTGACCAACGTTCACAGTTCAAACACTGGACTCAGTGGTTCGAGGATACTCTAAAAGGAAGGAAAAAGTGTGTAAGTATCTAATAAGAAGTGTAAGGGAGGAGTATGTATGAATATGCAAATATGATATCTCTCACTACACTACCTCAGGATCTCCCTTCTTCTGTTTAGTCCTTGCTCAACTGGGTGGCTGATGTATCAAGTACGTCTGTGAATAAGGAGAAATACTGTGGTGGTGTTTAGAGACAGAGAACAAAACTACGAGGAAGAAAGAAGTTAACTATGTAATTAAAGGGAGCCACCTACATCAGTTTTGTGAATATTCTCTGGAAGAATCTTCAGCAAAAGGTAAAACAGTCCTTATTACAGTCACTTAGACTAAATAAGAGTGAAAACTAGAACAAAAACTATACATAAACTTTCCTTAAGCTGTGCACTAAAGAAATGTAATGATGTCCCCTTTTATTTGTAGGGGCAAAGATTAAAGGCAACAAAACGGAAACTGATCTTAACAGATAAGGGCAACTCTGTTAAATAAGTATAGTCCCTTTATGTATTTAAATGATAATTAGTAGCAATAGTTACATATTTGCTATAAAGTGGGGTGATAGTTTTAATATTCCTTTTCTTTTTCTTTTTCTTTTTCTTTAGAGTTCGGGGGAAAATAACAAAGGACATCCCAATTACCGCCATGACCCAGGATTAACATAAGGGTGACAGGAACTCACTCGACTGGGATCATTAGGAGTCACTGCCCCCGCTGGGATTGCTAAGAAGGTCACCGCCGCAGCCAGGAACGAAAAGCAGTCACCGCCACCGGGATCATGAGGAGAATCACCACTGTGACTGGGACCATCCGAAGTCACCTCCGCCGCCGAGATCTTCAGGAAAAATCACCACTGCGACTGGGTTCGTCAAGAGTCACCACAGCCGGGATGGTCAGGTAAGTAGAGAAGAGATGCAAATGAGTACCGTAGAACGCCAAGGAGCTATGGAATAGTGTGTTGATAGCACACGCGGTCGTCCTCCAGCAACAAGCGTTCTGCATCAGGAGCGAGGTCTTTTTATACCTCGCTGCCATACGCAAAGTGGCAAGCATGAGAACTATGCCAAACTTGTCATAGGGTTTGCAGATAATGCACAACCATTGCGTGCGTTGATGAGAAAAGGACAAAAATATGAATGGACAAAGGAGTGCCAGTTGGCATTTGATGATATTAAGAAAAGTATTGTAAATGCGGTTGAGTTAAAACCTTTTGATGTGCGTGACTACACCATTGTGTCCACGGAAACCATCATGCATGGATTGGGGGCAGTACTGATGCAAGTAAGAAATGGGAAGGAAAGAGAAGTGGCATTTGCATCAAGAATGTTAAAGGGGGCAGAACTCATTTATTCTACGATTGAAAAGGAAGATTTGCCTGTTGGTGGGGAGTCCAGCATTTCAGAAATTTTGTATGAGGAAGAATGTTCAAATTGCAGACCGATTACAAACCTTTGGTTGATGTGTTTACAACGAAAAAGGCAAGCAGATCTTCCCTAAGAATATCGAAGTGCAGTATGTCCTTGAAATTTCAAATGTAAATGCTGATTGTTTATCGAGATTACCAGTACAGCCAGACAATGAAGAGGAAGAATGGATGGTTGCCAACATTATGGACACGAAGGTCAAGAGGAGATGGCAAGGGTTACAGAAATGCAGGTTATTATGAAAAGTTTACCCAATGAGTGGTCAAAACTGGAAAGAGATATTAAGGAATTGATAAATTATAAAGAAGTATTGTCTGAGTTGTCATACCAAGAGGGTATCAGAAGAAGACAGGTTGTGGTGCCATTGGAGTTGAGAGAAATATTGTTGGGGGTTCTGCATTAAGTTCATGGAGGTATGTCTGGGATGAAAAGAAAGGTAAGGAAGGATTGTTGGTGGCTGGGAGTAGATCGAGATGTTGAGAGATATGTGAGAAATTGCATGAGTTGTGTAGTGACAAAATCCATGTGACAAAATCCATGTGATAAAGGACATACCTGCGGTCCCTTTTTTATCCCTGTGCAAGCCATGGCAAAAGGTGGCAATTGACATTAATAGACAGTTTGAGTTGAAAGAATGTGGGAAAAAGTTTGCTATAGTAATAAGGAATTATCATTCAAAATGGCCGAAAGTGAGTGTAGTGAGTGATGTGAAATCATGAATGATAAAGGAGTTTTGTGAGGAAGTATGGAGAAGAAAAGGTTAGCCTGAGGAGCTGGTGCTGGATATCGGGCCCCAGTTTGTATCGGAGAAGTTTGAATTGTATTTAGCACAGTGTGGGTTAAAGCATATTAAGACGGCAGTGGGAAACCCTCGTGAAAATGGACCAGTGAAAAGATTTAATAGAGTGTTGAGTGAAAATGCACAGTTGTCATTACAAAATGGGTTAGCGTGGAGCGAGGAGTTAAAAAAACGTGTTGTGGAGTTATCGCACTACATCGCATTCTACAACGATAGAAGCACCGTTTGTGTTGCTGAAAGGAAGAAACCACGCACCAAGGCTGTGCCAGGCTGGATGGGAAAAATGGGAAGTAAAAGAATAAATTAAATGGATTTGTTGGAAAGGGTACAGTGGACACAAATGGAATATGCCAAGGAGGGCAGAGAGAGTACCAGTTGTAGTGGGTATAAGTGTTGAGAGTTGGTGCATACCAAGCTGTTGGGTAATGTTAGGAAGGGAATGGACTCGCGGATGTGATTTTGGCGGCTTTAATGCCGTTTTCGGCTCCCTGCGTGTATTTCCACGCCTTTGATCACCTGCTCCAAGGAAGGATGATACTTTTATCCAGAATGTTGCTGGTGGACCCTACTTTTACCAGGTTACTCTGCAAGCCCTCTGGCAGCCACCATTTTGACTCTCTCTCTACATACTTTTCTCCACAGAGCGCTGCTGTCTTCGAATTAAAGGGCTGTTTCCTGCAACTTTCATCACTCATCTCCTCAATTTTTACTATTAACTGTTGCTCTATGTTATGAGGAGCAATTGTTGGGAAGGATTCTGCTGATTAAGTGTGTGCTTTACATTGTCTGCTCTACTGCATCACATAGGTGATTTTATGCGTTCTGCTGCGTTGGTCCATGGGCAGGAGCAAAAATTTGTTGCGTTCTTCCAAGGGACATCTTTCTAACAAGCCAGTCTCCTACTCTATCCATACCAGTCCTGTCAGTAATTTCTCTCAGTCCTATGAGAAAATGGCACAATCTTCTCGACCTGCAGCTTCGCCTGTCACTACACCTAAAGCACAACTATCCTCATCAGCTAACAAAAGAGTTAAAGAAGACCCTCCTTCTCCTCCCAAATCGATGTCTCTAATATCCTTAGACATTGTTTTAGAGGAGATACGTGCTCTAATACCTTTCATTGAAGAAACTAACACTCGTCTACAGACTATGGATAATAAATGGTCGTCTATGGATTCACATTTATCTCTGATGGAACAACAGATTAGTGATGTACAGGATTCATCAATTAGAATTATTTGCCTGGAGAAAGAGGTTTTGCAACTAAAAAAAATCAACTGAAGACCATGAAAATAGAAATCGTTACAATAACCTCCGCCTATATGGCCTTCCTGAGGGCCTCGAAGGTGATGATCCTGTTTCCTATTTCACTACCTTCCTCCCACAGCTTATTGATCTTCCTACAATGACCAAATTGAACATTCAAAGTGCTCATAGATTGGGTCCGCGTCTATCTTCTACATCTGCTCCATCCAAACCCCGGGGAGTAGTCTTCTTATTTTTGGAATTCACAGACCTTTTGAAAGTCTTAAACACAGCTAAACTTAAGAAACAGCTTCTTTGGTCTGGTGCAAAGTTGTTTATCTCTCAAGATGTCTCATCTACAACAGCTAAACGAAGAAAAAAATTCCTCGACCTCCGCCACGCTCTCGGTTCTCTTGGCACTCGCTATGGCTTATTTCACCCTTGCCTGTTTAAAGTAACTTTTTTGAGCAAGACTTCTTCATTCGAGGATCCTGCAGAACTCAAGAAATTCATTCATTCCCACTCCACTTCCTCGATGGAGGTTGCTGATCCGTCGTCTGGCGCTTGACTTTAAATTATTCTTCTGTTATACTTGTTGTTTTTAAGTTATAGTGAAACATGTCACTATGATTCATCAATTTTTTGCTCACTTTGACTGCTATTTGCTTTTACAGGTTTTTTGGAGTATAATGTTTACCCGCCTCATGTTCGTGCTCCTATTTTTGTTGATACGGCGTCCTGGTGAGGTGCATTGCCCTGTGTTGGGTGTGCTGTCTTAGTCTAAGTCACACAATTGATGGACGGAATGCAGAACAAATCAAAACATTCACCCCCACTCAAAAGATCGGGGTTAAATCCATCATTATTTTGCTCACCATGTCACCCCAGTTTAGACCTGGCCATATGCAAATCAGTCTTGACCCTGTGCCTCATGGGAACAGTCCAGCCCGAACTGCCACACCAGGCTCTCCCTGGACCGGAAACAAGCATCCTAGGACCGGTTTCGGGGTTTCACCCCTCTTCAGCCAGGATAGCTTGATTCCAGTGGCACAGTGAGCCCAGGACCCACGTCTGGGCATACCTGGCGCACTTATGGCGAGAAAGCAAAAGACACAAAATTGATGGACGGAATGCAGAACAAATCAAAACATTCACTCCCAGTCAAGAGATTTGGGTTGAATCCATAATTCTTGTGCTCTCCATGCCACTGGAATCAAGCTATCCTGGCTGAAGAGGGGTGATACCCCGAAACCGGTCCTAGGAGTGGGAGTGGAAAAAATGGAAGGGGAGCAATGGGAAGTGATAATCAAGGGGAAGAAAATGTGAGAAAAGATGTGATAGTTTTGGAAAGGAGGAAGGAAGAAGATGTGAGGGTGGCATGCAAGAAAGAAAGAGTGGTAGGAGTATAAAATTGCCTGGATATTTGAGGGATTATTCGTTGCTGTAAAATGTGGAGCTGTAAGACGATATGCTGAATGAATGATTGTATTTAGTTTTGCTAACCAGAAACAAATATATGTTGGAAAAGGAGATATGTCATATTGTTAAGTATTAAAGTTATGCATCGGATGTTTTGAAGTAGACCATGTGTTGTAACCTAGCAACGTTATGTCAATAGATGGTGGAACGTAGAACGTTGTGTCCTGATCAAGCCAGCACTGGCAGTCGCTGAACTGGTTTTGCATTGCTTCGTGTATAATGGCATTAACCAGCATGATTGTTGGGAAAGGTGAAGCTCACACCCTTACCCCAATCTTATTGACCAAGCTACACCCCTGGTCTTAACTCTAAATTATTTGCCTCTTGTAAAACAGGGATTAACAATAACATCATACCACTGCAGTGAACAATTGTCTTAAAATATCCAATAATACAGACTAAAAATACAAAGGTCATTCAACCATACATTCTCTACTAAGGCTCTAACGTAACGGAGTACATGATTCACAAGGAAAGTGAAGAATATTCTCACATAACATTACTTCGAGGTTTATGGTAAACCTGCAATGTTCTTGGAATTCACAGTTGTAAACGAATGCTTGCATGCATATACCTCGTTTTACAGGTGTTCTAACCTTGAATCACCAGCAGCCTGCCAGTGTAAGAGGTTTACTCACAGTGAAGATTAGCTAACTGGTGTCTCTTTTCAAATTCACATTTTGTGATTGAAAACATAAATTCTCATCCGAAAATTACATTATTTGTGCATCTAACTTTCACTAACGATGGTTGAACCATCAGGGCACAGTAGAAATGACCTTGTGACTTTGCAGCAAACACCTCTGGTGCAGAAATTAGCTATGCTGAAGACCTGAATTTAGGCCCCCAGCTTTCCTCATGCCTGTCCTGATGTGCACAATGCACGTGACTTTAAGGCAGCCGACCCGTGCAGCCCTCCTCCAAAGTGCAGAGGGAATGTGAAAAACAGTCTTCAGCTTAACTTGTACCCTCATGCAGGTAAAGGCCTCTCCCAGATTCCTCCCTCTGCTGCTTGTTAACTGAGAGTCCCTGTTAGTTTTAGCCATGAGCCAGGATCCTTCACATGACTGTAGAAGCTACTGTCTGGTGCTGCCAGGGGCGTAACCCAGCCCTCTGCGGTGCATGGGGGGCCCCAACCCGTCATGCGGCCCCGATTCAGACCAAAGTCTAGGAATATTTGTGAGATATTTGAGACTCGGGCCGTATCACAGTCTGCTGGGAGGCGTATGCATTACTCTACTGGGTGCTGCTGCACTGTTATTTACTGCAATAGCTGTGAAGTGATAGGAGGATTGCTTTAATTGATTTCTGCCACTGGCAATCACTTGGGCCGCATTCTGGTTCATGGAAGTTTTGACCGTTTTGGCACTCTAAACTAAGCCCAGCCATATGCAAATGAGATCAGTTTTGATCCTGCTCACATAGGAACTGTCCAGACCTAACTCTAGGCCATGGATCTTCCAGATGGCTATACAAGCAAACCTGACTGATTTTGACCTGCTTAAGCCTTGTCAGTGAGGTATGGCTTGAGTTTCTTTCTACAGAGTGTATGGGTTGCACTTTTGGGCATTCCTATCCCAATTAAGGGTCTACTGCAACAACAACAAAATGATGGAAGGAATGCTTGTATTAATATGTCACTTGCAATTGCTCAGGCCACATTCAATCCCTCGTTTTTCAACCACTGTGGCCCTCTGGATAGAGCCCATACATATGCAAATCATTCTTGGTTCTTCTTTCATATACAACCTGACCAGCCTGAACTGCCAGGTACAGTCCCCTCCAGATGGGATTACAAATAAACCCAGACTGGTTTTGGCCTACACAGTCCTCTTCAGTGAGGTATAGCTTGATCCTGTGGCACAGTGAGCACACCACCCACGCCTGGCATATCTACCTCACTTACAGCATTTACTCCAACAACTACAATGTAAAGAAGGAATGCTTGAATTAATCTAGTCACTGACAATCTCTCGGGCCAGTTTCTGTTCTGAGGAGACTGGCGTGACAGTTTGGACTGTTCGTATTTTAGCAGGGCCTAGACTGATTTGCCTAAACCTGGTTCCTGTCTGAGGTGACAATGTGGGCAAAAAAGAATGGACTGGGATGTAGGAATGGACTGGGTGTAGGCTGTTACCAGTGGCTAAGATTAATTCCAACCATCACTTTATTGTTTAACTCATTGCAATGCTGTAAGTGTAATGGCCATGCCCTGGTGTGGGTCTCATGCTCAATGTGCCACAGGATGCAAGCTCTATCTCACTGATGAGGCCTAACTAGGCTGAAACCGGTCTGGATGTGGGCCTCTCCCAGACCATATTTTCAGATTGTTTCCTATCCACCCAGTGACATACCAGGGTATGTGATAAGTACCATTTGTTGTGGAATGGCACCTGGAGCTCCACTGCTGCAGAGGCTGTACCTCTCTGTCTAGGATCATGGTCTTTTGCTTCTACCTGGCCTTTGCCCATACCTAGGAGGAGCCAAGATCATGTGGAGACCATTAGCTCTGGAACCCCTTGATATGTCCAGGCCTACGGGCAAACTGCATATCAAATGCTGGGTTCCAGGTAGAAACAAGTACGGCTGTGAGGGGATTGGATGTAGTTGGCACTGGCAAGGAGACAAAGGCTCTCCCCTCAGAAAGTAAGCATCTGCATCCTCAAGTGGCAGTCAGAAGGAACACACGCCACATCATTGGGGCATGATGAACAGAAGTGGGAACTTTAGTTAACTTACAGGAGCCCAACAAGAAGCATATTCAAAGTGAGTGCCAACCACCGTCAGCAAATGAAGGCACTGAGCTGTGCCCGTCTTGTAACAAACCAGCCATTTGCCATGGGTTGTGTTAGATTGATAGATACATACGCAGGCAATAATGCAAAGTAAACATTGAATATTAGTATGTAGAAATAAAATTGGGAGAAATGCAGGAAATTCTAATTTCTGACAAAAGTGATTATTCTCAGTTATCCAGCTCAGTGTTGTACTTTTATTCCTGAACGTCAATTATGTTGAGGCAGGTTACTTTTAATGGGAACTGGTGTTTTAGATTAAAATAATTAGTACAATTACTACCCACAAGGACACACGAAAACGAAAGTCAGTGAGCTGGCTATTTAGCAAACACAATGTGCAGCGACCTCACTGAACGTTGTGTCACAGCCATTTCATACGCCTGGATTTAATGGTAGTGGGTCTAATTTGCATTCAGTGCCAGCCTTGCAATCTCGTTGTTGAACTATAAACCATTTTATTTAGATATGATCTAATGTGCAATTTTTATGACCCTTAGATATTAACAATGAAAGCAAACTTTGATGACAGTGAGGCTTATGCTTCAAAATATGCTGCTTAAGAAAGATGTAATCCAGCACAAGCATATTATTGTGGTCTTCAAGTAAATGAATAGCGAGGGTATCTTGAAAAGACTGAGGAACCATGGGACAAGTCTTTCAGACTTGTGTCAGACTCAAATTATATTGGTTGGATGTTATTCAGAGCATCATCTTGAGTGTGGAATTGATAACCCAAAGTTTGTCCTTTCATATTTTATTAAAATATGATATAAAAATTCTTATACTTGAATGGTGTCACACAGAAGTCATACTTCCTACTTTAATTGTGGTCAAAAAAGAGATTTTGAGACTCGAAATCTGTCGGATCCGTCTCTGTAGATAACTAGGCACAGGATTTTAGTAAGCTGGCCACTTTATAAAAATCCATTTTCATGAGTAGAAATTGTCCAGGAAAATGCAATTCCATGTGGTATACCCTTTTCTTAGCCAAGTCAATCTATTTGTCTATTCTGAATTTATTTTTGCCTTTTTTATGTGTGTGCCCATGTCTGTGCTTGTCACTGTAATGTCAGTGTAAATATAATCTGCACAGGAGACTATATGTAATGTTTTGTATGACCTTGCTTCTATGGCTATTCCAAAGAGCATTTTTATACACCATGCTATCAATGAAGAGAGCGTTATGTTATGTTTAACCACAATTTTATGTCTGTGCTGGTGCTATGTATTTTTACTGTTTTAATATGGTTGTCCATGTCTGCGTTTTTCAATGCGATGTCAAGGTCAATATAATGTGTACCGGAAGCTATATGTAATATCTTGATTTTGTATAGCCTTCCTGAAATTGCTATTACACTGTGAAGTGATTTGCATTATACTATTGTATCAAGGAAGACATTCAACTGCTTTAACCCTTGTGTTATTTCTGTAGTGTTGCTGTGTGCCTTTTACTTTAAAATACAATAAAAAAATATGAAATCATTAAAGCTCGGTGGATTGCACAATTAGATTGGAGGTAATACATTAGCCCAAATGACACATGTTCCCATCCCAGCGCTGTCAGCCCGTCATTTCTCATCCAAGACAAATGAAATGGTTACCAGGCAAGTCTGGGAAACAATGATTACACACAACTTATTCTATGTACTAATAATTGTTAGATTATTCATATTGAGTCCTTACCGACCATGCATTATCACAATCTTCCCTCACTACGTTCTTCTTTCATACTACCTTTTTTCACCTGTTTCGTTTCAACAAATATGCTTAAAGTTAGTGTGCCTCTAAGAATTGTTTGCTTTTCTTTTTAAGATTTGATTTTTGTTCCAGTGCGGGGGGGTGTCTGCCCTCCCGCTGTGTGGCGCGCTAATTGATTAGGTGCGTGCAGCGGTGAAATAAGACGCCGACTCGCGTGTGTGGTGGTACATGGACTGCCGTGGCAGCTCCACCTTCTTGATTATCTACACGCGCTCACGCCAGCCGGCGTGAGTGCAGGGGTGGGGCTGCGGAACGCGCACCAGCGGGGAAAAGCTGGTGTACCAACTGTTACATCCCATCTAAACTCAGTCCTTGACAGGAGTATGAAACATCTCATTGTTCACTTACTTAGCAGGCAAAGTCTCTCAGGCAGGAGCTTGGCAGTGGATTTGCTCTCAGCGCATACCTAGTAGCCCCTCTGCTGATTGGGGGTGTGTGGACTGGGGTACTGGGGGTGGGGACCAGGTCTAGGTTGGTCTCGGTGACTCCTGGACTCTCTGGCGCAGGGAGTCCTTCGGATTGCCGATCATCAGCCCTCGAGGGCTCGCTCTGACGACCTTCAGTCTCCTCAGTGTGGTTCTCGATGGTGGGGAGGGAGACAGGTTGGTCTACCTGTTTGAACCAGGGGATGTTGCGGGTCACCCTTTCTCCGGATTTCTCGACGGTCACCATTGTTCCTTGCCTGCCGATTACCGTCCAGTGTCCTTGTTTGTAGCGAGTACGGAACTTGCCTCCCGGTCTTCTGTCTTTCAGGATAATGATATCTCCTGGCTGGAGTGGGCGGACTGCTGCTCTCTGGGTCCGACTGGCCTGGTTGTTAACGTTCTCTCTTCTTCTGAGTGCCCATTCTTCAGCAAATGGAGGGGGAGACCAGCCGGGGGCAACGGGGATACCATCTTGGCGGGTGCCGGAGAACATGAGCGCCAAGGGGGCTTGGCAAGTTGAACAGTGTGGTGTGCTTTGATATTCTCGTAGGAACTTCTGGAGTTCTTGTTTAGGGTCACTCTGTTCCGCCACGGCGATGCGAATGGACTTGTTTATCGTTCGCATGAAACACTCGATCTCCCCGTTAGCTTGGGGTCATTGGGGGTGATGCGCCGGTGCTGGATGCCATGGTGGCGCATGAATTCACGATATTCGTGTCCTTGGAATGGGGGTCCGTTGTCGCTGTGGAGTTCTTTCGGACATCCGAACATTCCAAATATTTTCTCCAGAGCTGGGCTGACATGCAGGAACGCTGTTGAGATAACCACTTCTACTATCGGGTATTTGGAGTAACTGTCAATGAGGGCCAACATGACTCGCCCATCCGGAATACTCCCGAAGTCCACACTCACTTTCTCCCAGGTGCTCTGACCATGTTCTTCGGTGTGGACAGGCGCTGGTCTCTCGGGTCCACTTGTGATCTGGCATGACGGGCACTTGCGGACTAGTTCGTCTATCCGGGTATCCAGACCGTCTCTCTCATGCGTGCTTTCATCCTTTCCATTCCCTGGTGTCCTCCGTGGGCTAGTTGTGTTGCCCACAGTTGCAGGGACGTTGGGGTGACGATGCGGGTCCCTCTCAGGAGAAGTCCATTTTGGGTGAGGCTCAGCTCGTTTCTTACCCGCCACATGTGCACCAGACTTTCCTTTTCTGGGCTTGACCACGTGTTTGCTGACTGAAGAAACTGTCGTCACAGCCCTCCTTGGATAGTGTCTTGGACTTTGACCATCACAGGCTCTTCTTTGGCCGTGGTGATTATTTCTTCAATCGTCAGCGCTCCAGGGCACGTCAGGGCTGCTAGCATGTCCAGGTGTGCTTCTGTGTCGTCACCATTTTGCTCTTCCCTCTCCTCCTTGGTCATGTCCAGGTGCCTTGATAGGAGGTCGGCTGGGTTCTTGGCGCCAGGCCGGTAGATCACATCCATGTCATAGTGTTGGAGCCCGATGGCCCACCTCTCGATGCGTGGTGAGGGTGGGGCACTAGGGGTTGGTGGTCTGACGACGGTGAATGGGTGTCTGCAGATGTATACGTGAAAGTGTCTGCAGCCCCATCGGATTGCCAGGGCTTCCCTTTCAATCTGCGAGTATCGCTTCTCTGTTGGCGTGAGCGCTTTGCTGGCATAGGCTAGGGCAGCCCATCTCCCCAGTTCTTGCTCCTGTGTAAGGACCGCTCCTAGGCCCACGGGACTGGCGTCTACGAGTATCTAAGTTCTCTTTGCAGGGTCAAAATACACCAGCGTGGTGTGATCGAGGAGCGCTTTTTTGACTGCTTGGAATGCTGTTTCTTCAGCCGGACCCCATTTCCACTTGGCGTCAGCTCGGGTGAGGCTTCGGAGAGGTTCTACAAGGGTGACTAGGTTGGGGATGAAATGGCCGCAGTACGTGGCCATTCACAAGAAGCTACGAACTTCGGCGACTGTGAGTGGTGCGGCCGCTGTCTTGATAGCTTGGGATTTCCGTGGGTCAACCTGTATGCCTTCTTGCGTGAACGTGTATCCGAAGAATTCAATCGTCTGTTGGAACAGCTGGCACGTCTCTTTGTGTAGGGTGACCCTGTGTTCTGATAGTCACTTCAACGTCGCTCTCACATGTTGGCAGTGTTCTTCCACCGTCTTCGATTGAATGAGGATGTCGTCACTCACGTTTAAGACACCAGGGAGCCCGACCAGGATTTCTTTTACGCCATTTTGGAAGATCTCCGCGGCAGATGATATGCCGAAATTCAGTCTTTTATACCTCCGGAGGCCTAGGTGGGTACTGAACATGGTTATGTACCGGCTGTCTTTGGCAAGTGTCAGTTGGTGATATCCAGCGGTCAAATCTAGTTTCGAGAACCACCTGGAGCCGTTTAGATCAGCCACGATGTCATCCATGGTCGGTGCTATGTGGCGCTCGCGCCGAATGGTCTTGTTTGGGGGGCGCATATCTATGCAAAACCTGATCTTTACTGGTTGACCGGGCTTCTCTACTATTACCATGGTTGACACCCATGGTGTGTGCCCTGATACTTTCTCAATGACTCCCTGGTCTTCGAGTTTTTGTAGTTCCTCTTCTACCAGTGGAGGTGAAACGAGATCCTTCTGTGTCTTAGGGCTATCGGTGGGACAGTGGTGTCGATATGTAGCTTTATTGGGGCTCTCTTTATTTTGCCTAGCCCTTTGAATAAGTCCATGAACTGGCTCAGCAGTTTTGACGTCTGGTCCATCTGCACCTTCCTGGCGAACATTATTAGTCCCAGATCTTCGGCTGCGTGACTGCTGAGTAGCGTTTCCACCTCTTGGTTTATCACTTGGATGTCGATGGTGATTTCAACACTTCCTGACTGTACTGGCATGGTCATCTTCTTGCCTTTGAGTGGTAACGGTGTGTCGCTGCTGTATGCGAATATCTTGGTCTTTGATGGCCTGAGTTCTGGTTTGGGCCTCAGCTTGTTGTACTGCTGGATCCCCATCACAGTCACCGATCCACCAGTGTCAATCACCACATTGACATCGGACCCAGCGACCTGGACCGTGCAGCGAGGTTGGGGTCACCTTCTGCTCTTCAGGGCTCGGGTGAACGAGACTAGATATGTTTCTCCCTCGTTGTCCGACGTGGATGCTTCCTATTGGTAGGCTGTCTGTTCTCTTTTCTTGCTCCCAGATTGAGATGTCAGCGAGATCTGTGACAGCTGGCGGACCATCCGTCTCATCGGTTTAGGCCTGTTCCCTTCTTTACGCTGCGTCTTTCTCCTGCACACTGATGCAAAGTGATTCGCGATGCCGCAGTTGGTGCATGTCTTCCCTTGTGCCGGGCACGACTGTGAGGGGTGTTCTTCGTATCTACAGTATCCGCAGCAGTTCTTCGGGGTTTGTGGCTGACGATCTCGTGGCCTGTGGGTCCTGTCTTTTGTCCTAACTGCGTCCACCTTTTCCTACTTTACCGTGATGCTCTTTTCTGGTCCTCTCATCAGAGCTACGTCCATCTTTTCTGCACGCGCCGCCTACAGGTCATGGGATCGCGCTAGCACCAGGATGTCATTCATTAGTATGTTTGGCTGCCTTAATATGAGGCCACGTAGGTTCTTGCTGTGTATCCCAAGGATCAACTGGGCTCTGATTTCTTCCGCGGCTCAGTCGCCCACGAGGTGTGTTGCGACTAGCTCCCTTAGCTGTGCGTGAAAAGCGTCAACAGACTCGCCTTCCCGTTCCTTTGCTTGTCTTAGTTTAAAGTGCTCAAAGTCCGGGTTCATTTGGGGATCAAAATGGGCGTTCAGGGCCGTGACTGCCACGGGATAATCTTCGGGGGGGCCCGTGTCTGGTAAATGCTTGAACATGAGGTAGATCTATTCTCCTGCATAGTGGAGTAGAAGTAAGCATTTCAATGCTCCATCCTTTTCCTGCGTAGCGATGAAATAGTTCTCTAGGCGGCCAAGCCATGTCTGCCATCGTGGTGCGGCCGTTGAAGGGTCCGATGACTCACTGAAAGGAGGCAGGACGCCAGAGAGAGGGTGATGCGGTACTGCAGGCACCAGGGCTTGGGCGGCGTTGTCCTGATCCCCCATCTTGTGTGGCGTGGGCGCAGGTTGGCGGCCTAGCAAAAAGGCTTGCTGCTGGCGGGCGGTCCTCGGCCACGGGTGGTGGTGCAACCACACTCACCGCTGTGCAGGCCTGTGGGGTACTCACTCAGGCTGGGGAATGGTACCAGGGTGTCTCTGTGGCACTCCTTGAGGTGTGTGTGCTTCACCCTTCTCTAGCACGTGGCACCAGCGGCCCTCTGGGCTAATGCGGTGGGGAGCAGTCAGGGTTGCCGCCTATGTCACCAGGAAACTGCTTCCACAGGGTTGGGGCCACGCCAGGTGGGGCACGTGCGGTGAGCTTGCAGAGGTCTGGAAGGGCCTCATGGTTTCAGCAGAGCATGTGCTGGCCTTGTGGTTGCAGCAGCGCCGCTGCTGCCAACTACACTCCTTTTTGTGCTTTGTGGACCAAAAGCACGCCTGGGCCTCCCGCCCTCATCACCAGTGTTCCAGTGCGGGGAGGGCTGCCCTCCCGCTGTGTGGCACGCTAATTGCTTAGGTGTGCGCAGCGGTGAAATAAGACGCAGACTCGCGTGTGTGGTTGTACACGGACTGCCACGGCAGCTCCGCCTTCTTTATTATCTACACGCGCTCACACCAGCCGGCCTGAGCGCAGGGGCAGGGCTGCAGAACGCGCACCAGCGGGGAAAAGCTGGTGCGCCAACTGTCACAATTATGTTATAATTCTCTGGAAGGGATTACTTTTAATACAGTGGTCCTTTAAAAAGCTGCTAAATTAATAAACAATTTGCAATGAATGAGAGCTTTAAAGAATAAATTATTGTTATTGAAAAAAGACAGCTATTTTCTTCCATGTGAACCCATACAGGACATCAATTCACCTTGTTGCATTGCATGATAGGGAAGGGGCAGGAATGTGCTGTATTTAACATAATACGGCACAGCTCTGCCTTTTCCCAGTGCTGGTGCACAATGGGCTGCCTTGCATCAACGCAGCCACACTTGCACCATGGTGCAGGGGTGCCTGTGTTGTAAGCAAGATTGTTTTTGAGCAGGAAAGGGACACCTTCCTGCACAAAAACAATCCCCTGAGGCTTTTTCCTCTTTCTATGTGTGATGAAAAATGCAGCATACATCAAAAGAGGAAAAAACGAGGAGAAATAACCATTTTTCACCTCATTGCACTTCACCTGGAGAGGTGTAGCAGTTTTGGCGCATTCCCAGATCTGCTGCCTACGGCAAATCTGGGACTGCGTCAAAGACCTTGGCTGTTGCTTGGGAACACCGACACTTGCCTCCCTTGGGCAGAGTAATGCAACACAGCGATTTGCGCTGTGTTGCATTACTATGGATTTATCAAGCCACTCAGGGGCACGCAAGATGGCCTTGCATGCGTTGATAAATCCCGCTTAAGGGTTGTGCCGTGCATGCACTCTGTTGAATGGTGCAAAAGTGATGCAACCATTTAATAAATATGGCCCATAATGCTTTTATTCGAGTAGTCTTTTTGTTCAGTCAAAGCTAAAGTGCATCTTTCAACCTATTGTAAAGACTTTTGGTGCAATCACAAAGGTATTTTTCGCCCTGAACATGTCGACTGCCAAAAATACCCCTTTTACACCTGACAGGAATCCACAAAAAGATTTTTACAGAGATAACTGCATTTACCATTGCAGATTTCTCCATGACGAGGGCAGAGAATCTACAGCAGTAAATTCTGTGCAATTGGTGGGAAGTGGACATTACAATGCACGGTTTGTGGGTATACATAAACTGAAACTGGCCCCTTATTCTCCCTGGAATTCGTCAGAAATTTTGCTTTCCATGATATGAAGTGGAACGGACTAGGCAAGGGATTCTCTACTGAGAAAAATGTTTTGTCCACAGAGAAAAAAGTGTGCATTTGCACTGGAGGCTCGTGCTCCGTAAGCTTAAATCTAGCGATGATGATGTGTGCACAGGTAGAATAGGAGCCCTTGGGGCATGCCACATTACATTCCCAGTAGTATCCTGGAAACTGCACCTGCAGGGCCTTCCAGACCTTCTACTAGAAATGTTTGTGATTTTCTAAATGTAGTAAATCATCTACGGGTGCATATTTACTACTTTTTACATGAATGAGGCCCAAAGCCTCTTTGAGGCCTGAAAACAGTGAAAGTATGAACAATAGCAGTTACTGCTTCAAGACCCTTCTCAGAGATAAAAATGGATGCTGATGGGGGCAGTGGTGCAGCAAGGGTACTATGGGCGAGGGTACAAGGGAATGCCTGACTGCTGGTTGAGTAGTAAAGAAGAGCAATAATGGGGGCGGGTGGGCCCCTTAGGCCTCCGGGTCCCAGTGCCACTGCACCTTTGGAAAGCACCCCTAATAAGACATTGACGTGTACCCAATAGCAATTAATGAACACGCAGGTTAACGCCCACAGCCGTGTGATACAAGGGCACCTCTGCTCGACCGACGATAAAGTCACCTGCATCACATCTGGAAAAACGGACCCCCCCTCCACTTGCACCTTGTTGCTCTGTTTATTTCACTTTACCTTTAAGAGTGCAGATGCAACAACATCAGTAGAACAGAATTGTGTTGATCACTCTCCGCAATACCTGTGATGCTTTTACGTTTTCCTGAGCCAGAGTTCATAGTGTTGGTACTGATGCGACCTCCCCCAATCAAAACACGGTTCCAAAATATTCTAAAACATTGACTGGCACCATAAAAACACCTAAAGTAAAACTGGTGAAGTAAGCAGAAATCTGCGGGACCCCGTGGCCCATCCAGGCTGGGAGTTCTGGGGTCCCCTCCTCTCCCCATTCCGGCGCAGCTTCATGCATTCAAGATGTGCAACAGAACCAGCGTTATTTAGAAGCGGGCTGGGCATTGTGTTTCCCTCGCTCCCAGGCGAATCAAACGCTGCTTTAAAAAACATTTTGCAACCAGCATCTGGAAAAAAGCAAAAGTAATTAAGTTGAAATCTGAGCGATGCGGAAATTGGTCGAACCAATTCTTTTGTGAAGTAATGAAGCAATGGCTGCTCGCAGATGTGGAGCTGAGCCGACCCCCACATTTGGGTCTGATCACTGTGTTTGTGGTTCCTAATCCAAACTGCATACAAAACAGAAAATTAATTGATTCTGGCACTATGAACATAAACATTCATTCTCCAAAAACAGAATAATAACTTTGGTATGAACATGGCCTAATACAAAACTGCATCGAGGCCTTCTTCGAGACAACAGCCCCCCCCCCCCCCCCCCCCCCCTTGAGCTGCCTATGAGTGACACTGCTCTGTAGGAAGGACACATACGGGTTGTGTTAGGAAACAAAGGTATGGCGAAGTTGCTTTGATTTTACACGTTTGAAATAGGATGCAGGTCTCTCCACAAAAGGGTCTGCTGTCTCTTTTAAGTCTCTGCATCTGGACTTTGTTAATTTGAACAGGGTTGTGGGGTGTTAGTATGCACTGATCTCCCGAGTGACGGCAGCATCTGATGTTCCCACGTGCTGGAATGACTCGAAGAATGATATATACTCATCAGGATCTCATTGTATTAATAAATCCTCTCCAAATTGCGCATAATGATACAATATAACTAGTCAGACTTGACTTACGAGGGTGCCAAAGCCACAAGAAGGCTGTGCTTCCAGCAAGAGTGTGTTAAATATAATACATTCTAAGGTATCGTTATGTACTCGAAGAGAAGCAGTTACAAGTGAAATAGCTGCGAGATCCGAGGGTGACTACAAAGGCCTGATTGTCTCTGAATCTACTGACAGGCCTATGGGAAGCGCTCTCACTTTGGAAAGGTCTTTGCTTTGGAGCCTTCATAGCGACCATGAGGTACTTCGCTGCAAATAGTGTTCTCTTTCTAATGCCTCTGTGCACAGAAAGCCTGCAGAGAAAGTCTGAATGCCGCTTGCTTTTTGACTGGTTTCAGTTAAAGTGAATTTATTCTTGCAGGCGATCAAAATGAACTGTGCAAAGCAGAAGACTGTACTGAGCAAAAGAGCGCGCTAACAAGCTTATCGTAAAGCAGGTCCCCATACCTGTGAGCAAATTGCAGAGTGATATGAGAGAGAATACAGGTATGTATTGAGGAGCATGCATTCAGTGACCATTGTGGCAAACAAAGTAAAAACGTTAAAATCAGGTTATATACAAGTAGAGCAATGTTTAGTTCACGGGAAAGTGCTGGGAGACAAGCAGTCCTCCTATATCTAATCCTGAAGAATTTTCATGGTGCCTTAGTATCATCACTTGATCGGTGCTTAATTTGTGAAAGAAAAAGTGCTGGTACCCAAAGCTCTGTTTAGAAACCATCAGCCAGAGTAATTAAATGTCAGTGTGCGGAATACCAGGGCTGATTGTTTTTCATCCACTACCAGATACTCTCTGCCCCTTTTTGTCACTCTTGCAGGTTCCTTCTTTTTCTTTTTCGTTTTGCTGTCTTTCTCTTCCTCCATTTTTACGATCTGTGCTCTTGCACTCAGTAAATATCCGGTGCTTGGAAGCAAGTGCCGTTCTCCCCAAAAAAGTGCCGATGCCCCCCCACCGGCAACCACCGACTCAGATTAAGCACTGCACCCAAGTCCAGTCTAGGGTCATAGGGTAATCCACATCTCTAGTCCGGACTAGTTTACAGACATATTCACAAACAATCAGCATGCATCACAGCATCCAGCTAATCAAGTTAGGGGTTGAGTTTGAGAAGAATTTATTAGAGAGTCTTTGAGTTGTTTTTTTTAAAGACTGGAAGGGGAGTTAGAGTTAGAATTTCAGGAGGAATGGAGTTCCAAATTTTAGGAGCACATCCTGAAAAGCATGGTGTCAGAAATTGAGCTACTGGTTGACTGGGGTGTGAGCTTTGGTCAAGCAGCAACAATAATTCTAGTGAGGGTAAGGCACAACCAAACCCCAAATTTACCTGTGCTCACCCCTCTGGTAGCTTGGCACAAAGCAGTCAGGCCTAACTTGAAGGCAATGTGTAAAGTATTTGTGAAACACTTCAAACAGTAAAAACACCACAGAAAATGATCCCAAACCAGGTAAAGAAAAATAGAGTGGATATTATTGAATAAACAAGACCAAAACAACAAAAATCCAATCAGAGAATCCAGGGATATTGAATTTTGAAGATTTAGAGTGAAATAGTGCCAAAAAGCACAAAGTGCCAACAAGTGATAGCTGGTTGCACCGCACTGGGGCAAACTCACAAGTTCAGCCAGATGGAGCATGGGCCGGCTACAGGGACTCAGGCCACTGAACAAAGTACCTTAAATCCTGGTTGTGAATCATTGCATGTATCAGCGGCAGAGAAGTGTCACACAGTAAAGCAATGCAGCGGTTTGAGCTGCGGCAAGATGCAGCGAGGCGGCAGAGCAAGGTCCAGTTGTTATCCTTCCTGAAAGAATATCCACAGATCCTGAGGAGTACTGAAGTGGTGGTGGTGTCTGAGGACCTTCTTTTATGCACAGGTGTGCCTTTGAAGTGGGGAGAAACTCCTAGAGACAGGCCTTTGAAGTGCACAGATGCCCTGCCAGCCATGGCACTAAACTAACTACAGGGGGTAGGCAGTGCTTTTTGTGGAGACATAGCACAGCTTATTCAGATGTCAGTGAGGCTGAGTCCAGCTCCTCCCTCCCATCCTGTCAGGATAGCCAATTCTGTCACATTTAAGCTCCCATTGTGTGTGGCGGTCTAGATGAAATACACAAAGCCCAACTGACAAATACACCTAGTCATATGAACAGAGGCAGGCTGCAGGCACCAGAATGGCTAAGGCAGGAAAATGCCAACTTTCCAAAAGTGGCATTTTCAGAATTGTAATTTAAAATCCGACTTCACCATAAATTAGGCTTTTAAATTAGGAATCCAGAGACAACAAACACGAACCAGTCATATCTTCTCATTTGGAAATTATGATAATAAAATGTAATAAGATAATGCAAATGTTATCCTACAGGCGAGATAGGCCCTTCAGTAGTGAAAAACTAATTTAATAGTTTTTTACTACAAGGACATGTATAACTTAAAAGTACATGTTCTGCTTTTTTAATACATTCCACCCTGCCCTCTGGGTTGTCCTGGGCCTACCCTAGGGGTGAATTATGTTTATTAAAAAGGAAGGTGTAGGTCTGGCAAGAGGTTTAACTTGTCAGTCGTCATGGCAATTTTAAATGTACACACAGGCTCCCAAATGGAAGGCATGAGACATGCTTACAGTGCTCTCTCTGACTGAGGAGCGGAATCCGGTTTACCTCATTCGCTTTTTTGGCGTTCTGGGATCCAGAAGGCTTTGGAGCTTATCATGGACTCTCTCTTAGAAACCTTATGGGGTGCCAGACTCTTGAGTTGTTTTTTCCTGAGGGTTACCACTTTTAGATATCAATCACGAGACAACTTCCAGGCTGCTCTTTCTACTAGTAGTGTATGATTTACCCTTTTTTTCACAAATATTTGAAAAAACACCGGACATGCTGAGATCCTTATGGAAGAGTCGCATGGTGACGAAGTCTTGGAATTACCTCCAGTACATCGTTTGCATTTCTACTTGCCTGCCTTGAAAAAGTCAAGATTGGCAAAACACGTGTTGGCTGAAATCTTTCAGGAGACTGTGTTTTTTCACTAAATAAACCAAATTGAAATAAAAAGAGGACTGTGTTCATTGTGGAAATGAACCCATAGTTGCACTTAACAATGGCATTGGAGTGAAAAGGAGAAATGTGTTTTTCTATAAACGAAGTACAGAATTTGTGTTTCTGAAATGTAGTGACACATGGATGATTAAAAACCTATCAAAAGGATATAATGTAGTGTGTTCTATAAACCGTTATCCACGACTGTGTTGGGTAATGTGACTTGCAAGGAGAGTACATTTCTCGAGTTCCTTTATAATGTATGTTTACTGTGCTATTTAAGTTGGCAGCACCAACTAGTAGCATTTAGTTTACAGGCCTTGGGCACATGTAGTGCACTTTACTACGAACTTATAAGTAAATTAAATATGCCAATTGGATATCAGCCAATTACACCATGTTTTAAGGCTAGAGAACAAGCACGTTAGCAGTGGTAAAGTGCACAGAGTCCTAAAGCCAACAAAAACAAATTCAGAAAAAAGGGGAAGAGGGAGGTAAAAGGTTTGGGGGTGACCCTGCAGAAAGGGCAACTTCCCACAAATTGGATCAAGGTCTGTTTTTTTCTTGAAGGCTGGAATTTCAATCATAGTGAGTCAGTACTCCAGATTTGCAGAGAACCACCTGAGAGCTTCAGTTTCTTGTCTAGGTATTGTGGTTGGTCATTGTGGATGAATTTATGAACTAGGCAGGCAACTACAAACATGGAAATCCCTTCAATAAGCATCCAATTTAGGGAGGACAAAATAGGAATGATGGTATCAAACTGGTGAGTCTTGATAATCCCAGTCAGGATGGCATTCTGTATTGCAATTGGGCAGTACCAAAACTTGAGTAATTGCTTTCAAGTCTTTTGCAGGTAGGAAGGGCTTAATTCCCTAGATGAATTTAATTTTGTGATTTGCATTTCTTGATGCTGTATCAATATGGCTGAGTAAGTTTAGGCTTTTGTTCAGAGTGAAATCAAAGGATTTGGCAATTTCAGAGATAGTAGAGGAGCAGCTTTGGATGTTAGTAGAACATAGGCATTCGTCAGCTGGCATTAATGATACCAGTGAGAAGAGATAAACCTCTGGCCCAGATTTACGAACAATTCATGCAACATAGAATAGCAACTAAAGTTGCTGCACTGAGTTGCATGAATGGGAGAAAGTAGAACAGCACCATATCTGCTAAGATATGGTGCTGTTTTCCTTGCGCCCTGCGCTAGTGCACTTTAGTCTACCCTTCCCAATGCACACACCCTTGCACTGCTGTGCAAGGGTGTGTGGGTTCCATATGAAATAGTTTTTGCGCTAGAAGGAGATGATTCTTGTAAAAAAGTATCCTTTAACACTTTCTGTGCTTTGTATTTGTGCTGTAAAATGCAGCATGCATGCAACGAGAAAGTAAAACATTTCTGCTCATTACGTCTGCCTAGTTGAGGCATAAGTCGTTGGCAAAATTCTAGTCTACGAATGTTTGTAGCTAGGGATTTGCTTTAAAACCTATTGGGGTTGGCATGTGAACACCCATGTACCACAACTGGAAGGCCCACTTGAGGCAAGGTAATGCAAAGAAGCTCATAGCGCAACTTTGTGTTACTTTTTGAAACTATCCAATGCAAATGCAGATTTTCATTGGATAGTAAATTCGAGCATAATGGTTTGCATGAGGTTTATGTCACAAAAGTAACGCAACAGTGGCACAAAGCGTTAGTAAATGTGGGCCTCGGTCTTTAGGGAGTTGAACCTAAGATGGTGCATTGTCATCTAGGATTATTCTCTGTCCAGTTGCCAGTTGTCAGATGTCAGTAGATGAGGAGACTTTCAAATAGAGTTGAGTGTCATCCGCAAACTGATGATATTATATATCCAAGCTCTTTAAGAGAGCAGCCAGTGATTCAAGGTAGAGGTTGAACATGGTAGGGGCTAGAACAAAGCCTTGAAGTACTTCTTGGGAGAGTGCAACAGGATTTGATACAGCGTGTTTCACTTTGATCACTTGTGTCCAGGTATGGCTTGAACCACTTCAGGACTTTCCCATCAAAGCCCATGTATCTTTTAGAGTGCAGATGAGGATATTATGGTTGGCCGCCAATAGGTCAATTAGAATGAGTAGGCATGAGTCACCACTGTCCATGATACTGACAGCATCATCTGTTATTTGCAGGAAGTCTGTTTCTGTACTTCGACTTCTCTGAAACCTGATTAAAACACGTCCAGCAGTTTATTGTCCTTTCCTAATTGTTGTAGTTGAATGTTGACACAGCTGTCAAAAATGTGGCTTGGAATGGGAACCTGGAGACTGGATGGTAGTTGCTGAAGTCCTCTAAATCATCAATTGTTTTCTTTAGTAAAGAGGATACCTGTCCTATTGTTAAGCAATCCGGGAAAGTCCCTGTTTGTAGGGAGAGACGTATTATATTATTAGCCCACTCTATGGCATCAGGATGTTACGCATTTCTTTTATTAAGTTACTAGGTGGTGACTCTTGGAAGTATTTTGAAGGATTGATCTTGGAGACAGTGATTCACAGTTCAGTCTGAAAGATATCCTTAAAACTGGACCAGATGTTGGCTGATGTCCTGGTAAGTGTGCTACAGGTGTGATGCAGGTGTTAATAGTCTGAAAGGGAAAATATAATTCCTCACATTTGTATTCACATTCCACTTGTCTTTACTGGGCATAGGTGTTTAAGCTTTCAAAAAGCTGTCTGGGTCTGTTGCTGGCCAAGTCAATCTAGGATCTAATGGGCAGACATTTGGATTGAAAGATATGCTCCTTGTAAGATCTTCTAGCACCACAGAGAAGTATGAGATTGCTTCTGGAGGGTTTTTGTTGCCATGAATGGTCAGATGATTTAGATCTTTTGTGTACCTCAAGTCTGATCTTTTTCTGAATAACCTTTATTTTCTGAAGGGTGCTACATCGTCCATGATCAAAGTAAGTAAGGTGTTGTTTAAGTGATTATTGATTTTATTTACATCCTGCTGTTCAATGGGATGAGATAATCTGTATGTTAGACATGTGTCCACGACCCCATGCTTAATGTTGTTAGTGACCCAATTCAAGATTTTGGGTTGTTTAGGTTGAAGAAAGTTATAGATTATATGTTATAGAAAGAGGGGTCAAAGGGGATTTGGTAGTGGTTTGTGATTGGATTAGCAGTAGTTATACGTTCCCTTCTAGCACTAATCAGATACCGCTTGCCTCCTTTGTTATGTGTGGGTTTCAGGGATTGTTCAATCAGCTCATTTTCAAGCAGGAATGAGAAAAAGGTTTGGTAAGACTTGTCTTTTGAATCTCCCCAGTGCAGGTTGAAACCTCCAAGAAATATGTTTATTATCAATAGTACAGGTAGGGCTGTGATTGAGGTTTTCTTATAATACCTGCAACGTCTGGGCTGTTTTTGGTACTAAGCCTGGAATTGCATTTTTTGGAAACCTGAGTGAGAAAGTAAAGCCTGTAGATGGCAGGGATGTGGTGCCACTGTGCCTTGCACCCAATTCTCTAACAATTAGAACACCAGATGGTTTGTGGATTCTGTTTACATGTTTCTCCATCCCCCTCCATGTTTACATCTGGTCTTTTAGGGAGTCACAAGTGGAGATTTTAAGTACCATTACTGATTATGAATCTAGACTGAATGTCCAATACAAAATAAAGATCAACATTAAAAAATGCTGCCATGGTTCTGGAAAATTACTAGTCCGTATGTCCTATAACAGTCCTGTAGACTACACTAATCTAATTACCAGTATGTATATAAACTCTCTATGAACGCAATGCAATGCCATGCGAAGTTGAATCTTCCAGTCTCATAAAAAGCACCCTCAAATAAGTGATACAAAAAGTACTTAATAACATGCACGATGTATGTAAATTAAAATGTATATGGGGCACACCACAACCTCTTTATTATGATGGAAATTTTCATTTGAACTGAGATCAGTTTCATGATTATATTGTTTGATAATATGGAAGGTACGTGAACAAATACATGTCATTCTTTTAAATTCTGTATATTCTTGTTATTATGCAAAAACAATTAAATCAATCCAAGCCACATACTTCTAAACTTTGATTTTACCCAGAATATGAATGACCATTCACACTACTAAATTACCCCATTCTGAAGATGCTCAAACAAACAAGGAACGTTTAATCAATCACTTTAAATATTGACCACCCTGCTTACCAAAATGGCCACCAAGAATTCGTATATTCTATAAGATGCACATTAACCTGATTAAGTATACCTATACACCTTACTTGTTTCCCAGTTTTACTCCATAAATTGTTACCTGTCCGCTTCTTACACCACTGCTGTTTATGGGGAAAAGACATGCCCAATTTTAGGTATTGTTACCAGTTATTTCTCTATGTATTTGATGTGCGGTCACTCCTGTAAGTCTGATTACGACAAGGTAACAATAGCATATATTAAAAATAAACCAATAGCCAGTTCAGGCATGACGTGTGTAGCACAGAGAAAATACAAAAACATGCTCAATTAAGTAAGAAAGGTTATTGTACAGTTAATTAAAACAGTTACAAAAGAAAGAACAAAATAAATACACTGCAATATAAGACCTTGTTAGATGTCGCCTGAGCCAGCGCGCATGCGCTGCCCTGCAAGGCATTTAGTAAGGGCTTTTGAACTCTGAACACACGCTTGTGCGTGTGTTCAGAATTCAAAACACCAGAGAACACCCGTAATTGGCCTGTACATGCGTCTTTTTTAAAAAGACAGCACGCAATTGGTCCAAGGCTGGTGATTGTCCCGCCTTCTTTGATCCCTGGCCTAGGGTGCTTGGGAGCAAGCATCAATGCCATCTGTTTCCAATTATCGCGTTCGCGTTAATTGGAAACAGTTGGCGCTCGCACTTGCGTGCTTGTTAGAATATCCTTATGGCATGAAGTAGAGTGCGGTTGAGTACTGAGAGTAAATCCGGCGCTTAGTGCTCGGCTTGTTGCTACTTTCATTTTGGGTCTCCAGGAGGAGGCAGTGCTAAATAAAGGTATGTGCCGTTCTCTAATGGAATTTATTATAATATAGCGCTTACTACCCCCGACGAAGTGAAAGTCTATTATGTGCGATGCTGAGTGAGAGACGCAAGCGCCTGCTTGCTCACAAAGAGGGACTTCCAAAAGATGCTAATACTATAAAAGTAAAACATTTTGCTTTGGCGGCACACATTTTTACATACGTTCCCAAATGGATGAGTTGGAATAGAGAGAGACGCAGAGATCAGCATGGTTACAAAACCCGTTGGCCGATGTCTTCCGGGGTGCCAAGAACGAACAGTCCAGACTGGCGAATCACAGGGGAAATGGGCATCTAGCGCACCAATCACAAGCACCCACCCACTGTCCGAAGAGCCCAACCATCTGGAAGGCGGCTAAGTACCATGTCAATGTCAAATGTCAAAGATTTTTGTATAGCGCGCAAATCACCAAAGGTCTCATGGCGCTAGCAACCGAGACAAAAGAACCGGAAATGACTGAAAGTGATCATGCAACAACATTTATTGGGAAAACAGCCAGGTTTTCAACTTTTTACGGAAAAGTAAATGGTCAGATATAGAAAGCAGATCCAGAGGAAGCTTGTTCCAGAGCAGAGGGGCCAGGTATGAGAAGGACCGACCTCCGTTACGAACTGTCCGAATGCGGGGTTGGACAAGAAAAAGTCTGGAACTGGACCGCAGAGGGCGTCGAGGGACATACCATTGAAGTTTTTTGCCAGATAAAGTGGACCAGTGCCATACATTATTTTATGCGTAAGACTTAAAAGTTTAAAATGCCCTCTTTGGCGGATCGAGAGCCAGTGCAATCAAACAGCTCTTAAAACGGGTTTGGACATCAGGCTGGTCGGGGTCACAGGTCACTAACAGCTGGGTATCATCGGCATAGGATAGTGTGTCAAAACCATAAGACCTGATGATATCAGCTAAAGGTGTTAGGTAAACATTGAACAGCATAGGGCTGAGAATAGAACCCTGCGGGACCCCTACTGTTACAGAATATGAGCTGGAGACGAACCCATCCACGGAAACCGCAGTGGATCGGTCAGCAAGATAACTGTCGAACTCTGACACCAATCTCCCACAGACGATGTTTAAGAATACTGTGGGAGATGGTGTCGAATGCTGCAGATAGATCCAGGAGGACCAGGATTGCAGATTCTCGACGGTCCAAGGCCAGTCTGATGTTGTCCACTACCTCAATAACGGCGGTCTCCGTGCTATGGGCCGCACGAAAGCCAGATTGAGAGGAATCAAGAAGCTTATGAGTTTCAAGATAGGCGGTGAGACGTTTATTAACTAAAAACTCCAGTACCTTTCCAAAATAAGGGAGCAAAGAAATAGGAGGATAGTTTGCGGGTGCACTGGGGTCGGCAAGGGTTTTTTTAAGGATAGGCTTAACCTGTGCTAATTTCCACCTGTGCGGAAATGTGGCTTGGTTCAGAGACAAATTAAAAACAATAGTTAAGATATCCACAAATAAGGGTAAAATTTTAGCACAGGGGCGGGGGGGGAAGGGGTCAGCTGGGGAGCCCGACTTGATCCGTCCCAGGCATTCCCTAACTTCAGTTTTTGTTATGGGATCAAACTCAGCTAATAAGGGTGATTTGTTTAATTCTGACGGAGGGCCATGTTCACTCACGTTAGTGTTATGACAACCGAAGTCTTCCACCTGAGAGGGGAATGAGGCATATATGGTTTTAATTTTATTGTCAAAAAATAGGGCAATAGAGTCAACCCATTCTTGGGTAGGTGTGAAAGAAGGTTGCTCAACCTGGGGAGCAGTAAATTCCTTCAGTATTTTATATAGCTCTTTACTCGAGTGAGCTGCATTGCTGATACGCTGAGTGAAGTAGGCCTTTTTTGCTGATTTAATATTATTCATATATATCGAATGGAGGATAGTATATTCCCTACGGTGTTTGTCAGTTTTACATTTCCTCCATTGACGTGCCATAGTCACATGAATTGACGCGGCCTTTAATCTAAGAACATCCAGTCTTCCTTGACCAATCCGCTTTAAGAGCACCCTAGCCAATCTTAGTTCAGAACAATTTCCCGTTGTATAATCGAAAATATGTTTCTGACTACTTGATTGGCTCAGCTATGACCCTGCTCGCCTTACTTTGCCGTAATTTCGGGACCCTTAAATATAGAGGGATAGAAGCACCCCATGTCAAGGAGGTGACCGAGAAGGGAAACATGCGTGGAAACATCTGCCGGTTACTTCTGCTTAGGTAATGCTGCTACCCGGTAGTGTATTTACTATTTTAAACTGACTTAAGTCAGACAAAACGTTGGTATGGATTTACGTACTTATGAGTTACTTACTCACCCCAGTTGTTCCCAATATAGGAATGTACATAAAAATGCAAAAAAGCTTGTTTTTTATATTTTTGCTTTGTTATCATGTCGTCCATATCAAAATTACATGTAGTCAAGGTCACCTCATGTCTATACACTGGAAGGACATTTGACTAATTTTTTAAGAAACTATACAGCAGTGTTCTAGTTCTGGATTCCGTGACACTGAGTGTCTTATTTGGGTTTAGGAAGCGATTATACTCTAACCAGCACTGCCACAAACACGCAATCCTAACTAAGGTAGCAGTGTCTAGGTAAGGCTGCTTTCACTCTCCATGTCCTTAGGTGGGATGACCACCTTGAGGAAATATGAATTTTTATGATCAAATTGTGTCCCCTATCTAGACCCCAACGGCTCCATGTACATGCTCCAAGTACATGTATGTTCCCTCCATTTCAAGCTATGAAGACGCAAATACAATTGTGTCCAACGTTAATATGTCCTCTTTCAGATCTGCCATGAATGGGTCAGATATTCCGTTCCTAAGTATGCCTTGCCACCGTCTTTATATGGTATACTTTTCACGTTTTCCAGCTCTGGCAAGGTAGGCCCTGAATTCTGCCATCGAGCTTTTCCTGCTTCTGCCTCTGAATGCTCCAGCCTGGACCTGCATCTGTATCCATGAACTTTGTCTTACTTCCTGCGCGGCTAACGGTGCCTAGCCCGGCCTGTTGCCTGCCAAAACTGTATTCAGCCTTCAAGTTATCTGCTCCGCTCCTCGAGAAATGCATTCCTGTCTAGTAGCTTAGGTAAACATCCCTCCAGCTGCAGAGCAAAGGGCCCGGCCTTACTGTCTCCGTGCAAGTAATTCATGACTTTCGTTACCATGGTAGGCCCATGCCCCCTCGCATCTCATGTAGACACTTAGACGCTTGTACACGCACTAGCAGTCAGTATAGAATAGGCTCTGTCCGAAAAGACCTTTCCTTCTAGATAATATAGTTCCTTAAAACACAAGATATTAGATACGATTTGGGATTAGGTTGTCCTGACATCCCAGACTTCTGTCTCCTCATGTAGGGCTAAATGTCGAGTTCCCTTCACCCTCTAGTTACACGTCAATCACACGTCATGCGGCTGCGCGCGCATCTCTGCCATGTATTTTTGCTGACTTTGCAGGATTCTCTTATGGATCCACCCACTTGTGTCATCATCATAATGACGTTTCTAGTATACGCCTTTTTGCACGCCTATTGTAACGCCTTTTTCATTACGTATGTGTATTCTTATCTTTCTTCTCAGCTGTAACGCCTTCTGCATATGTCTTTACTGTAATACATTTTGCTATAAATATGATAACCTGTCAATAATGTATTGCTGATCCCTTCCTGAACCTTCGTGGTGACGGAACTCGATTGCCTGGTTCGAACCATAATTCCTTTGTAAGGAATAAATTCCCTTTTATAACCTCAAATACCACGGATTCTGCCTCTTATTTTTACTGAGTTATTCTTATTGAATTTTACCGCATAAATTAAGTCTAGGTAATTTAAATTTACCACAACCTGACACAATATCGTTATGGAAACTATTTCCAGTCCTGAAATCCTCACCGATAAATCCCAGTTTTCATGTGTGGCAATCTAATTGGTTCAATGCAAGCAAGAGATCAACATTCATAATTCATTAGCCTGTCACACAAAAGCACAGGACTTGACACTTAACGAGTAGGATGACCACCTGAAACCAGGTAATTACATCACTATTCCCAGCCCTGTGCTTGTCGCCTACAAATCATTGATTTCAGATGTGTTTGTGTAATTAGTTTAATTGCAACAAACCGAAACAGCACCACCCAACATTCATTAGGTTATCATAGGTACTTTCGGAATTGAAATCCGTATCTGTAATGACCTGGAGGGAGATGATCACACTATCATAAGGACATCCAGGCTTAGATTTTGTTTGGCAACCTAGTACGTTCTTATACTTGTAGTCTTGATTCGCTTCAGTTGAACTAGTTCAACTAAATCTGCATGAAATAATTTGTAAGCAAACGTCTCAGCATTGGAAATGTGGTGTCCTTACAGTCTTGATCAAAGATGTAACCAAATAATCCAGCTTAATGCATATACGCATCAAAATAGAAGGTGTAGGCAGTGGCGTGAGTGAAGAGATGAGTGGGCTTTTTAAAAAAGTATAGTTCATCAGCCCATTTTTGCATATATAATGGAATAATCTTTACAAGGAATGACGTTTTGCAGAATTCTTGTGCGTGTTATAGCACAATGAATAATATCTCTGCCGCCTTTGTTTAGCCAAGGAGAAGCTCTACATTGTGGTAGTTCTTTGCACCCTAGTATACAAGTGCCTTCTCTTTTTTTGAGACTTCTTGTATCTATTGGGCTGTGGTGGTGACAGTTTAAGGCCACCAGCAATCAGGTGTGGGGACAGAGAGTTTAGTAGAAATCTTGTTGGCTTTTTAACCAAAACAGCATATCCAGTGAAGGGGTGTAATATTCTTGCTTCAGAGGCCTTGTTGTTTAATCTGTCTGCAGGATATGTGCACACTTGCGAGTGAGTCTCTTTGTGCAGTACAGCCATGCTATTTGAGTGTAATCATGCAGCCATTTGGATGGTGAGATTTATCCACAGCGGGTAAAGGATTGAGGAATTTGAAGATGAACCTTGAAGGTAGTGTCACCCCCTGGATGTGGTCTCACTCGATGGATGGAGATCTCATTCAGCATAAAATGTCCACCTCGACTGGAGGTCGTTGCGTTAGAAGGTGGTCTCAAGGGCACAAGTCCTAAACAAGCAATTGCAATGCAATAGGTCTCGCATTTATGCGAGTTTGAGCTATTGACATTGCAAATAACAATGCCTTTTTTGTTTTTAAAGCATAAATAAATGGCATTTGGCATTTACAATGCCAATAGCTTAAACTCGGGTAAATGCGAGACCTATTGCATTTAAAATGCTTGTTTTTTTGAAGGAGTGTTAAGATGAATGTGAAGTTCCTGATGGCCTGACAACGCGGAGGAGAAACATTTTAGTGAACCACTGGTGAAATCAGACAAGCTGCGTTTATTCCAAGTTTGTTCCATTTCAAGTTGATTAGACCCTCTTCTATGGTGACGACTTGACTCCCAGCTGGGCAGTTGGTGAGCTACCTTTATTTAAAACCTTAGCGATTGAGGGACTTATTTATGAGATCCTTGCATCACTTCTGCACCACATTAAGTAATACATGCCTGACGCAAGGCTCTGAATAAGATTTATGAAGCCACGCTAACCCACCCTGAGTGGCTTTGAGTGGCCTCCAAAATTTTGAGTAAGGCAATGCAACGCATTTCGCTGCGTCGCCTTACTCTGGGCTCAAGAGGTGTTCCATGTGTGTTGTGGTGGGTGTTTCCACCCCACACCATGGATTTTGATGCTTCCCCTGAGTTACAAAATCATGTAAACCTGGGAAAGCGCCATATCCTTACGACTCCCGAGGAAAGGCACAAGGAGGAGACATTTCTTTATTTCTCATCGTTTTTCCTCTTTCTATGTGTGCTGCATTTTGCAACACACATAGAAAGAAGAAAACACCTCTTAGGTTATTTTTGTGCAAGAAGGTGTCCATTACTGCACAAAAAAACATCCAGCATGCAACTGAGGCACCCTAGCACCATGGTGCAAGGGTGCCTACGTTGAAGCTAGGCTGACGAAACGGGTCCAGTGCAGGGAAAAAGGATAGGAATGCACTGTATTGCAATTGAATTCCTACCCTTTCGCTTTGGCATTGGGCAGCACAGCAAGGTGACTTGCTGAGCTGCACTACACCAACATCCCATAAATGAGGGCCTGAGTGTACACTTTGTAAAAAGAAAATTTTAAATAATTTGCCATAAAGATGTTGCACCTTTCCTTGTGTCTTCGTCTTAAATATTGAACATAATGCCACCTCTTTTTTCCTTCTTAATTTCTAAAGTCAAGAATAGTAATAATGGGCAACACACTTAGGGGTAGATTAGTTGACGGGGGTCTAGCTCAGTCTTTCTCAGATATTTGTTGATGTGTTGAGGCAAGATAATTATGGGCACCTAAAACTAGTTACTGCAGAATATTTGAGCACATGCTGAATAGATTGAAGGCAATAAATTTTAATTGAATCTACAAAGGATCTTCAAAGGAATGATGAGCTTATTCTCTGGTTCTACTTTTTCTCAAAATGCTAAAATGAGATTTGAGATAACAAAACAAGAAGGGGCTACTAGTTTTAATTGTTGACCCTGAAAGTTCATGTTGATATATATATGATTGGTTGCCCCCAACAAAAAAACTGTTTCAAACTACATTGGACACGGTCAGAATAATACGGTTTATTTGACTCTGCTGTGTGTTGGTGTGACAAATTGGGTGGTGGCGACTGGGTTTCAGCCCAGGTTAAGCAACAGCCACAATTCCTGTCAGGGTGAACCACGAAAGTCACTATATTAACCTGTGCTTAACCCTCTGGTAGTTTGGCACACCAGCAGCCAGGTTTAACTTAGAGGCAATGTATAAAGTATTTATTCAGCACACAAACAGTAAGAAACTGGAAACACAACACTAGAAAAATCCCACCCCAATTTAGAGAAATAGAGTAAATTGTAATTAATTATTTTATATCAAAATGACACAAATTGATTCAGTAGAACCGGAATGATGAATCCTTAAAGTTTAAAGTAAAAGCCCACGCATAAAAGATCTAAGTGCCAACTGCTGACATCTAGTCACACGAGACCAGTTCAAAGTAAAACAATCTGTCCGACTGCAATGGAGCCCATGTCAGATACAAGAAGGTGAATAAGAACAGGTTGGCACTTGTCTTCGGACTTAAAAGAAATTCTGAGAAAAGTGTTCTGAGAAGGTACAGTTCAGTGGGTCCACTGCCTGATGCTTTATCGGGCAGTGGACGATGATGGAGCATTGTCATCAGGGAGCTGCTGGATGAAGTTGCGGTGAAGATTTATACTTCTGGACTTAATCTCTTTTTTGAAAGTCCAAAACCTCAAGTGGGACAAGGCAGGAGGCTGTAGCTGGTGAGAGATCCACGAGGCCAGGTACTACTTTGGCAAAGGACCACTGAACAGGATTTGATGATGCGGGGAAGAATATAGCTGGGGCTGGCACACAGTTAAGCCGATCGGCAATGCAACTTGAGCAGATAGACGATCAGGTTGGTCCAGGTCTTCCCTCAGTTCTCAGAGCAGTTTTTAACCAAAAATGTCCCACATTTTGGATGTTGGCAATCTTTAACACCAAAACCAAGGGTCCAGGAATGGAGGGGCACCACTTGGGGGGGAGGGGGGGGGTTAAAGATTCACTCAGGCTAGGTCCAGTTGTGGGTTCAAGATGCTTGGAGCCCATGATGTCTCTGAGGCACTCATCAGGAGGTAGTTAACTAGACCTTGGAGACACTCTGGTAGTCCTGGGTTCAAGTGATGAAACAGGGCTCAAGCAGCAGAGCAGGGCACTGAGAGTTCCCCACCGAGACCAGGAAGACCGTCACCCAGGCCCTCGTCACCAGCCGACTGGACTACGGCAACGCCCTCTACGCCGGTACCACCGCCAAGATCCAGAAGAGACTCCAGCGGATCCAGAATGCCTCAGCCAGACTCATCCTCGACATCCCACGAACCAGCCACATCACCGGACACCTGAGAGACCTTCACTGGCTCCCCGTCAACAAAAGAATCACCTTCCGCCTCCTCACCCACGCACACAAAGCCCTACACGACCAAGGCCCGAGCTACCTCAACAGCCGGATCAACTTCTACGCTCCCAAACGCCACCTCCGATCAGCCAACCACGCCCTCGCCGCCGACCCCCGCATCCGAAGAGCGACTACAGGAGGAAGGTCCTTCTCCTACCTGGCCGCCAAGACCTGGAACTCCCTCCCTCCCGACCTGCGCCTGACCCAAGACCACCTCTCCTTCAGGAAGAAGCTGAAGACCTGGCTGTTCGAGCAGTAGCGGCACCCCCCCCCCCCCCCAGCGCCTTGAGACCCTACGGGTATGTAGCGCGCTCTATAAGTGTCATTGATTGATTGATTGATTGAGAGTTCAAGCATGTCACCAGGCAGCAAAGCAGTCCATCCAGGTGCAGAAAAGCAGACTTGTGGAGTACAAAGAAGGCCACAACAGCAGACAGTCCTTTGAGAGTCCTCTGCAGGTCAAGAAAGTGAACTGAAGAGTGTGTTTGAGGGTCTTATTTTTAAACTTGGTACCTCCTTGAAGTCGGAAAAGTTCCTAAGCTTGAAATTGCCTGACTCCTGACAATGCAGGGTTAACAAATCCTTTTTGTGAAGGCAGAGCGCAAGCCTATTTAGCTGCAAGTGGGGCTGTGCCCAACTTCACCCCCATCATCTTACCAGTTGATGGCCCATCCAAGCACACTTAATCCCTCTATTGTATGTTTATCTGGACAGAATTAACAAAATTAATCTGCCAACTACACTGAGTCATGTGACCTAGGACAGGCTGTAGGCACCAAATAGCCAGGGCAGGAAAATGACAACTTTCTAAAAGCGGCATTTTCAAAATTGTAACAAACAAAAACATCTTTACCATCTAATAGGATTTTAATTACAGCTTCTCAAACACCAAACTTGAAATGTTTACCTGTTGCCAATCAAAAGTAAGCACTTATTTATTGTGATAAGGGAACCCAATGTTTTTCTATGAGAGAGGTAGGCCTCACAGTAGTGGAAAAATGAATTTAGAAGTTTTCACTACCAGGATATGTTAATCTTTAAACGTACAAGTTCAGCCTTTTAATTGCTATGTACCCTTCCGTATAGGCTATTTAGGACCTACATCAGGGGTGGCTTACATGGAATAAAAGAGGAGTTTAATGCTTGACAAAGGGTTATATTTTCCAGTTGATTGGCAGTTTAAAACTGTTTTCAGGGTGCAGTGGTAGAGCCGAGGCATGTTTTAAGAGGCTACTTAAATGGGTGGCGGAATAAGTGCTACATGCCCCCCAGTAGCATTAATTTTATAGTCCCTGGGTAGTTGGTATACCATTCTACAAGAGACTTATAAGTAAATTAAATGTGCCAATCAGATGTAAGCCAATCCAATTCTACCATGTTATAGGGAGAGAGCACAAGTGTTTTAGCACAGATTAACAGTAATAAAGTGTACAGAGTACAAAGGCCAACTGTTTGACCTGACAGCCTTTAGGTGGTCATCCCCAAACTTTTTGCATGCTTACCTTAACATTTTGCTGTATTTTCTTTGTTGGCCTCAGGGCTCTGAACACCCTACCACTGCCAACCAGTGCTAAAGTGCTTGTGCATCTCCCCTAAACATGGTTTCATTGACTTACCCACAGTTAATATATTTGCTTTAGCTGTAAGTCCCTAGTAGAGTGCACTACATGTGCCAGAGGCCTGTCATTTAAATGCTACTTGTGGGCCTGCAGCTCTGATTGTGCCACCCACACAAGTAGCCCTTTAAAATGTGTTTCAGGCCTGCCCCTGCAGGGCCTGCGTGTGCAGTTTACACTGTCATGTTGACTTGCCACTTAAAACCCCTTGCCAAGCCTTAAACTCTCCTTTTATTATATATGAGGTACCCCTAACGTTGGGCCTATGCAGCCCATAGGGCAGGGTGCTGTGTAACTAAAAGGTAGGACATGTACATTTAAGTTTAGAAAGTCCTGGGAGTGGTAAAAACACTTACATTAGTTTTTCACTACTATAAGGCCTACCCCTATTACACTTTTAAGCTGTAATTCCCAATTGAAGATGAGTGGCTCTGTCATGTTTAATATTATGAAATGATAATGATAAATCCTCTTTGCAGGCAAGGTTGGATTTAGCATTTCTATTTTAGAAATGCCTCTTTTAGACCAACCAAAGACCAGAAGGATATATTGGGTTGTCCAAATTTATCTGAGCACTTTTAGAAAGATGGCATTTCTCTGCTCTTAAAGCTCTGTGTGCCTGCAGTCTGTTTCTAATACACGTCTGGGGTGTGTGTCAGCTGGACTTTGTGCATTCCGGCTATGCAGCCACTCACAAAGGAAGGGTAGGTGTGTCGGAGTGCCCATCTGCATCCTGATGGTTCACCCAAGGCAGGATGGGGTGAGGAGCTGACACTTACACTTGAATAGACAGTATCCAGTCCCCAACCAAAGGTTTGTGAACCCTCCTGAAGTGAGTTTGGAGCCAAGGCTGGGAAGAGAGGACATCTGTGTACTTCAAAGCACCTATTTGGACCCACCTCTACTTTAATGGCAGTAGCAGCTCCTCGAGGGAGTGCTGCGGGGCAGTTGGGTGGGACAGGGCGGGGGATGGGCTGGGTGGGGGTAGTAAACTCTGGCATACGGCCGAACGGAGTGGAGCAAATCAATAAATAAATAAATAAAAACAAATTACATTGTGCGCGCTGCAACGCCAAATCGGCGATGCAGCGCGCAATGTAATTCATTTTATTTATTTATTTATTTACTCAATTCCGCTCGGCCATATGCCTGAGTTTACTACCCCCCACCATGACCCTCCCCCACCCCGCCCCACCGCCGCGCATCACTCCCTCAAGGAGCCGCTACTGTTCAAAGGTACAACTAGACACAAGTACTGGGTCTCAGACCCCACCAAATCAGACATTGTTGGACCTGTATAAAAACTCTACCAGGAAGAAGGACTGCTGTGCTGCTACAAGAACAGCCAATGTGCTCGACTGCTGCTCTGGAAGTACTGCAATGGTGTCCTACTGCCTGCTACCCTCTGCCCCTGCTGAGGAAGAACTGGACTGTTGCTTGAACCCAAAGACATCTCCAAGGACATGCTTGTTTGCCTCCTGTTTTGAGACTCAGGGCTATCAAAGTCTCACCTACTGCTACTGTACCTGGTCCATTGGAAGTGGATCCAGATGATTGCTCCAGTGGAACCGACACATCCTCTGCTGAGAGAAGCAGAATCAACGCATCGCTGCTGTTGCAGGAACAGGCCTGGTGCATCGTACTTGGAACCAGTGCTTCATCTCAAGAACTGACGCATTGGAACCACCACATCGCCGCCGCTGCAGTGTGAGAAGATTGACACATCCCCTTGACTGCGTGGAGAAATCCAGCAATTGGGCTTCATAACCAATGCATCCCGGCACTTTGTCTTCGGAACAGGTGCATTGCCATTTTTGCGTGGAGAAAATCGACACATCACCTCGACTGCAGGGATTGACACTGACACATTACATGGTTGCTCCCCACATCTCATTGTTGCGTCCAGGATCAAGGTACTTTTTTTCAGTTGGTCTTGTGTGTCTCCTCCATACGGCCTGGTCTCCATCGTGGGCAGCTTGAACTCTTGACTTTACCCTGGTCCAGTGTGACAGATAACTCCCATGTGTGCTTGTTGGTTCTAAGAGCCATTTTGACATTTAATCTTTAAACATTCATGTCTCAACTTCTACTTAGTAGATTTTTGTTGTTTTGGTCTTGTTTTATTTATAAATCATAATCTATTTTTGTAGTGCTGAGTTTTTTGTGGTGTTTTCACTGAGTTACTGTTGGAAGTGTTGCACAAATACTTCACTCATTGCCTCTTAAATTAAGTCTGCCTGCTCTGTGCAAAGCTGCCAGAGGTGAGCATAGGTTAATTTATGGTGTGTATCTGACTTTCCTGCAGCACTGATTGTGCCACCCGCTTAAGTATCAACTTAACCCTGCCTCAGGCCTGTCATTGCAGTCTGTGTGTGAAATGTTAAACTGCCACTTCGGTCAGGCAAAATAACCCTTTTGACAGACCCAAACCTTTCTTTTTTATACATGAAAGTCACCCCTAGGATAGGCCCTGGACAACCCAGAGGGCACGGTGAAATGTATTTTAAAAGTTGGATATGTACTTTTAAGTTTTATATTTTCTGGTAGCGAAAAACTCCTTAAATTTGTTTTTAATTACAGCAAGGCTTATCTCTCCCATAGGATAACTTTGGAGTTACATTATTACATTAAGGGGCCGATTCCGATTTCGGTCGGAAGGTGTCGGCCGGAATCCTTTCCGACCGAGCCATTCTGATGGGCTCGGTCGGAAAGGAATCCGACTCGGATTTCCGGATAGCGGGCGACAGGCTCTGAGAGCCCGTCTGCCATCCGGAAATCCCTCAGTACTCCCCCGGTCGCCTCTTTGCGACCGAGGGAGTACGATGGCAGTTTTTCACTGCCTTTTCATGCCGGTCTTTCCGGCACGAAAAGGCAGTCGGAAACTGTCTTTTGGGGCCCCCCAGTGGGGCCCCCATGGGTGTGAGGCACCATAGGTGCCCCTCTGTGGATCCCTGCACCCGGTGGCAGGCACCTTGGGGTGCCGGGCCACAGGGAGTAGGAGGGATGAACTGCACCCCTGCTTTTCGCACTGCAAACATGCATTCCGCTCGGAATGCATGCTTGCATTGTGAAGTATACGAATGCGACCGAACAGGCATCGTACTTGCAGGGCGGTAACCGACGACAGCAGGTCGGTCACGGCTCCTGACCGATGTTGGACGGACTTGAGTCCGTCCGACATCGGAATCAGCCCCTTGATAAGCTATAATTTCTAAATGGGAACAGGTACCCAGTTCATGTTTGGTGTCTTTGGATTTGTAATGAAAGTTCCTAACTAATGGTTAAGTCTTATTTTAAATTACAATGCTGAAAATGGCACTTTTAGAAAGTTTGCATTTTCCTGCCTTAGCCATTAGGGGCCAGATGTACAACCATTTCATTTTGTGAGTCGCGAATTGCGACGTTTTGCGACTCGCAATTTGCGACTCACAAAATGGAATGTACAATAGTGTCTCAGACACTGTTTGCGATTCCTAATGGAGTAGCTAAAGACCTACCAGATTAATATTAATGAGGTAGGTCTCACTTTGCGAACCCTTAGGAATCTCACATAACACAGGGATGGTGGCCTGCTGGGGATAGTAGACCTTCACATCTGTGTTTGCTTTTTAAATAAAACAATTTTTTTTCAAATGCAGCCCATTTTCCTTCAAGGAAAACAAGTTGCGTTTAAAAGAAAACAAGCATTTGCAATGCAATAGGTCTCGCATTTGCGAGAGTGTAAGCTATTGGCATTGTAAATGACAATGCCTTTTATTTATCTGTTTTGCTGATTAACACATAAGAAAAGGCATTGTCATTTACAAATCCATTAGCTTAAACTCTCGCAAATGCAAGACCTATTCAAATCAATCAAAGAAGCGGCTGCCATTGTCCCGGGCTGCTTGGAAAGTGAAAGCACGCATGGCGTGCTAAATGTTGCAGGAAAGCATGTTGTGCTGTAGTAGGAGAAACTCATTAAAGAAAATAGTGCTTACAGACTATAAAAAGACGTACTGTGTATCAACCGAACTAAAAGTGCCAGTCATCTTGGGAGGTTATAAATGAAGACAGTGGTACTAAGGAAGGATTAACAAGCCTATTAACAAATCAGAAGCCAGCATTTACGAAGGGCAATGACACAAGTCAATGACAAATATGGGTGGAGAGTGGACGGGGCTTCTACTCCATACTTCAATAGCAGCAGCATGCCACAGAGCAGCGCATGTGCTGTCAAGGCTCGACCTAAACAAACGCCGGGAGAAGCACGGAAGTAAGACAAATGTCACAGAATGGTGGGGAAGCAAAACAGGAGACGTGGGCAGAAGGGTAGGAACGCAGGAGACGGAAACAACACGTGGATGGGGGGCAGAGAGGCACAAGGCAAGACAAAGTAAGAAGGGTGAGCATAGAAGCACATGGTGAGACAGAGCAACACAGAAAAAATGGAACACAGATGCACACAGAAAGACAGAGCAATGCAGGGATGGTGAATGCAACACAGAGGACGGAAAGAAGTTCGGAAGGGCATAGAAGCACACAGTGAGACAGAGCAACATGGAGACAAAGGGGTTGGGATTAACATAAAAGCACACAGTGAGACAGAACAACATGGAAACTGGGGTTGGGAGCAGAGAAGCACGAAGTGAGATGGAGCAACACGTAGATGGCGGTAAAGAAGCACACGGTGAGACAGAGCAACACTGAGAGACGAAGCAACGCGGAGACAGCAGAGGGCAGAGATGCACATGGAACATAGAGAAACAGAACAATCATGGAGATGGGGCGGAGAAGCACACATGGAAGACAGCTAGAAAACACATGCACTCTCATAAAGTGCTTAACTGATAGAGGAAATAGAGCAATTAAGGTAGCATGTCCAAGATCCAGAAAACCCAGCTCATGGACCTAAAGCTTTTCCTCAAAGTAAAATACCTGCAATTAGAAGCAGTTTGTGAACATCTAAAAAATCATCAAAAATATATAGCTGCAATACCGCAAATACATTAAAAGTACTTGCTCTAAGGCAGGTTATGGAACAGAACCTCATTTGGAGGAAGGAGGTTGTCAGACCCCATTCAGGAGGCAAAGGGGCAGACAGGGCCTACTGAGCCACAACCGTGGGGGATAAGGCCTGTTACCATTGCTGTCCCGGGTCCTGTCCAACCATGACTCTGCATACTGAGCCAAGCGCAGCACTTTTCGCACTTGACTCTCAATGAAAGCGAGGGCGAGTTGTCACAGGCTTCTCAGGGAGGTTAGTGTTGGTGTACTCAGGCTCACCAACCGACACCCTTCCACCCCCAGCAGAGCAATAAGATTGTTGTTCAGCCCAGTGCTTCTCTTTGTATAAAAGACAAGTACTTTATTGTAGAGAAAACAGAGAATTCTACTACACGTACAATAATGCAAGGATACATGACTTAAGGGTGTGTCTCTTCAGTCTTCCAAGGGCCTTTTCTACCTAGCATGGAGGGGCAATAACAGACCACATTCAGCTCTCCAGTGCAGCAAGACCTCAATGGCAGCAGGGGGTCTCTAGGCGGCACACAGCAGTCTACAAGGGAACTAAGCAGAAGCCGGTCAAATGGCAGGAGCAGAGCCTTCTGTCAGTGGCCCTCTTTTGTGTGGCTGGTGGTCGATCTCTGCACATAGCAATGTTTCCCCCGGCATGCCAGTGAGTACTTGGTTCTTATTTTTGAGTGTGACAACAACACCGCTGCAGGTGATTGTTCTTTGGTGCAGCGGCTGTTGGGTGCTTCCTTTGGCATGCAGTGCCTTGAGGTGATTACCTTGGGGCATATTATCAAGAAACTGCGTTAAAATTATCGCCGCTTTAGAGGCAGAGAACTGCTGCTAAAGCGGCGTTAATGGGCTTGATAATATGCCCTTGAGAATTCCCATAGAAGCCCATGTTCTGGTGTCAACATGGGCTTCTATTGGAATTCTCTGTGGCATATCATCAAGCCCATTATCGCCGCTTTAGCAGCAGTTTTCTTCCGCTAAAGTGGCGATAATTGTAACGCTGTGCTTGATAATATACCCCCTTGATTCTTCACAAGGCACCTCAGAACACTGCTCAATTCACTTGGTCTTCAGGACTAGTCGCGACCCAATAGCACACTTTTACAGTGCTAAGGTCACACAGTCCACTTGTTGAGCACTTGGGCCACCAGCAGCTGCTTATTTCCAGATTTGGCTGTGCTTACCACTCGGGCACTCAGCTCCAAGTACCAAGTACAGTGGTAGCTACGACAACACCTAGAAAGAACACACTGTTGGGTCTGGCAATACAGCAAATCCTTCGGTGCATCTGCTTAGCAAGAGCCTGTCAGACGGACCCTACACCAAGGTCAATTATGTCAGTCCCTTCCACAGCAATCCGTGCTCCTCCTGCAGGGTTGTGCTTCCTTCCTTCATTCACAGAGAGGATGTCTTGGCAATGAGGACAGCCAAGTAATTCTTTCTTCGGATCAGACTCCTGGCAATGTTCCCTCGCCTGTGGGGAGTTAGTTTTGTAACACAAAAAATTCACAGGTCTTATTGTCAGCATACTCTAAAGAGCAAGAAATGCCACAAAATCATTTCAGTTTTAAAAGCACAGTTGTCCTATATTAAAGGAATTTTGAGATTCCCACCTCTGTGTGCAAAAGAGGCATCCACGGGAGCAGGCCTCACCGCACCCACTTATCTATTGTTGTGAACATCGGCAACGCATCTTCTCCTCAGCGCTTCACGTCAATTATCTGCAGGGTTTCAGAACTCTAAGAAACAACCACAATACAAAAACCCATCATTCCGTCATCATTTTATTTTTCTTCTCACATAACCACTGTGATTTTTTTACCACCAAGAATAACGTGAAACTTACCACTTAGCCGACTCCGCCATGTTTAATAACCTCTTTGCAGTTCTCCGACACATTTTGAATAGTAAAGAGTCGTGCTATGCTTGAGTATTTCCCCTGAATGCACCGGGATGACTGGGCCACGCGTTTTTCTCTTCAATTGAAATGTGTCCGAGAATACCAATGAGATAAAGAAGACGGTGGCTGTCAATTCTGGGATCTATCACTGGGCACCTCTCAAACCCCACACCGTGTTGGGTGGTACTTCCTCTCTGTATTAGCTCTGTACAGTCTTCCTTTCATGTTCTTCGGAACGAGGTGAGCGCAAGAACGAACGACCTCTGCTTAACAATCCCATATGCGACCACCAGAGGGAACCCGTGGCAAACGTATTTAGAGAAAGGAACAGCCACTTAAACATCGCTAGGGAGGAGACACCATGCGCGTGCACATCGCCTGTCCGTGCGCGCACATGGTTTGTCTTACTTCGCGCCCCAAAGCGATGACAATAGAGTCTCGCCAAGCGAAGCAGCTGCGCTGCGTTCGCTAGGCGAGACCTAAAAATGAGAATGCTTCTTTTCATTTTTTCAGGTCGGGCAGTGGTCCATGGGTTCACTGCCTGGCCTTAAAAAATATTTTCGCCTACATTCACAGAGGGGAAAGGGTCCCCTGGGTACCACTTCTCATTTTGCAACCGTATTACCAATAAATTAATTAACAATAACAATAAATAAAAATGTATAAATTAATTATAATTATTACAATTAATTAATTAATAAAAATTAATTACCAATTAATAATTAATTAACAATTAATTAATGATAAATATCAAGTAATAAAACATACTGATTAATTAATTATAATTAAATTACTTCCCACCCTATTCCCCTATAAACCCACAACCTGCTCTGATACTAAAACGCTAAATTTACTTTAACAAAATTACTAATTTCTAAACATTTATTTTAAAATGTATTAAAATACATTAAAAAAATGGTTAACATACATATAAAATACATACTAAAATACATAACACTAAAAAAAATCGATATTATTGACAATGATATTTTTGCTTACGATATTACTTACTTCAATATTACTTACTTCGATATTAAAAAAAAGGATATTACTTACCTTGGGGTCGATATTCTGGTCAACGATATTCTTGACTTCGATATTCTGTGCCTGCGATATTAAAAACTTGATATTAATGTAGGTCAATATTTAAAATTCGATATTTTTACTAACCACCTCGCAAAATAGGTTTCGTACATACCAGAACCCTTTTTAGCTGTCGCAAACAGACCCATTTCCCATTTGTGACTGCTTAAAAGGGACGTGCATCCAGCCCTTTGTGCCTGCAGCCTTTCTATGGGTCACATGACTTGGTATAGTTAACAATTGGGCTTTTTTGTATTCTGGCTAGACAGCCACACAAAATTGAGCTTAGATGTGCCAGGATGGGCAATCACTGGCAGGATGGGAGGGGGGAGCTAGGCACAGCCCTACTTACACTTGAATAGGCTCTGTCCTGCCTCAACACAAAGGGTTGCATACCCCTGTAGTTCATCGGGAGCCAGGGCACGGGAGGCTGGGCACATGTGCACTTCAAAGGAAAACCTCTAGAAGCTTCTCCCCCACTTCAAATGCAGAACTGGGTATAAATATTGGACCTCAGACACCACCTCCTTAGTTCAATTTTTGGACCTGTGGATACTCTGCCAGGAAGAAGGACTTCTGTGCTGCTGAAAGGACTACCGCTCTGAGTGACTCCAAGGACTAGTTGGCTGGCCTCCTGGTCTGAAGCCTCAGAGACACAAAAGGCTTCAAAAAACCTTACACCTACACCTGGTCTCTGCCATCTGTAAGTTTACCCTGCCATCAGTAAGTTTACCCTGCCAAGTGCTGCCACCCCAGTCCTGGACCCTTGGAAGAGGTTCTAAGGTGCCCTTCCAGTCTCTGTATATCCAGTGAAACAGAGGCATTGCCACTGCTAGGTGGAGCAAACCTAAGCAGCACAGATGTATAGCCACTCCTGCATGGATCTGAACTGCCACAAAAGACCCACATCGCATCCCTGCCTTTTGCTGCATCAGAACTGCCGCTGCGTGATGCATTCTCAGCACAGCCCCTCGTATCCCTCGTGGACTGCAACATCGACAACAATGCCAGACTCCGCATAGCAGCTCCTCAGAACCTACGCATTGCCCAGCTGCACGATGCATCCTTGAAGACGGACTTCCCATCTCAAGCCCTCAGCAACGGGATTGTCGATGATGATGCAGGACCTCGCAATACAGCCTCGCCAAATCTCGGAAGTGATGAATTGCTTCAGCTGCACAATGATTGTTCGACGCGGATCCTCACATTGCTCCGCAAACCATAATTTAAGGTGCTTTGTTCAACAGACTTCACTGGGTCCCTGTAGCCAGCCTGCGCTCCAGCACAGTTGGTCTGAACTTGTGACTTTGTTCTGGTCTGGTGCAACCAGAATTCTAACAGTTGACACTTTCTGCTTCTTGGTGTTATTTTCACTAAAATCGTTAGAATTGCATAACTCTGGTTCTACTGATTGTATTCTTATCATTTTTGTCTTGTTTTATTTATTAAAAATAACTATATTTTTCCAACTTGGTGTGGGATCCCATTATGTGTGTTTTTATCACTTTGTTACAGTTTGAAGTGTTGCACAAATAGTTAACACATTAACTCTAAGTTAAGCCTGACTGCTCTTTGACAAGCTACCAGAAGGTTGAGCACAGGTACATTTAGGGACAGCTTGTGCCTTACCCTGACAAAGATTGTGGTTGCTGCTTGACCACGTCTCACACTCCAGTCAACTAACAACCCAATTTTTTATAGAATCTGTTTAATTTTAGGTAAAACAATATGTGTGTTAATGAAACAATATATTTTTTCATGATTTATCTAGGGTTCTCTACAGAGGTGTCTTACAAGAATTAGATTAGACAAAGTTGTTATGACAGCAAGGAAATTGATTCTGCTCAAATGGAAAGGTACTAGCTTTGCCACCATGAGGACTGGTTTAGTGAGCTCTATAAATTGGCTACACTTGGAATTCTACATTTCTGGATTGGAAACAAGCTAAATTTGTTTTGGTTTGGGAAGCCTGATTCTTGTTCTGTGAATGGTTTTATAACTTTCAGTCTTTACTAAAACAGTTTACCAAAATGTAAACTTTATGTATGACTGTGACCTATTGAAAGATTTAATTGTTTCTAATTGCTAACACGTAAATAGACTTACCAGGTATAAGTATATTTTGTGAAAAATTTTAATAAAAAGCACAACTTCCCCTATGTAGTATGTTGGCTGTGCATGGTTTTTAGCAATAGGGTCTTGGTGCTCAAAGAATACTTGGGTACTTTTTTAACGCCCAAGGTTTGGTCAAATCAAGTCTGAAATCAATCAACACAAACGTACAGCTTGGATCCTCAAAATCCTGTGGTGCTTCATCAGGTCGATAGACCTTTTCCACCATTTTTGAATGGAGCTAAAGCAGACGTAATGGTCATGTATATAATCAACTGTCAGGTTCCTAATTTTCAGTCAGTGACAAGAATTTGAAGAGGTTTCTAAAACCTTTGTTTATCTTTAATGAGTTAGTAGGGTTTTTGTCATATTTATTCAGAATAGTCCAATTACAGAAAAATCGACAAAATGATTTGTTTAATGACAGCATGATTCAACAGAGTGTTCCATAAAGGAATCAGTACCTAGTCTATCTAAAGAGCCTCACCTGCTCTATAGAGATCCCATGAAGAGTCTCTTCTCGAAAAGACAAGGTTTTCGGACCATAGGTAAAGTCTTGAACTTCCCATAAAAGGGTTATCCTCAGCAGAGTTCCCCACAGCTGCAGTAGCAACCTTTAAAATAAATCATTGACAGAGGAATGATCGCAGCAGTATCATTGATCAAAAGAGTCAGGGTAAAAAGGGTAAAGTCACTGTCAGCAGTTGCTTTCGGTCACGAGGGCAGAGACTTGAATACAGAAAATAATAATGATGATCTCCCTATCTAGTTAGGAATACTCGATTATAATATAAAATGTACAATAATGTAATGAAAATTAGTAGCTGTACGTCATCTTCAGCCACTGGAAACCACTATCCTGATGGTGTTGTCGACATCTGTTGCTTCTCCTCCTGATTTCCATGGTAAACATTCACACCGGTAGATAGTTTGACTACTGTTTCACTTTTTGGATACATTGGAGAAAGTTCTCATGAGAACCTTCATACCATTATCATTTATTCTAACAGTGTATTCATTTTAAATCCACAGCAAATTCATTGTTAAAGCAAGATGAGCCAATGTGGTGTGATGAAGCAAAAGAACATAATCTTAAAGTCAGCACATTCTTTAATAGGATGGTGGTACTAGGCAAAGAATTATCAATAAACACATATTTAGCTGTGAGTAAGAGTTTAAAGAAAATGCTTTGGGCTTAGTTACAGAAGCACATTGCAAATGATAGCCCACAGCATTTTTCACTTTACGTTAGTTTTCCTACACATTTAAAGCAAGCGCATTTTTCCTACGTGTGATTTATTAATGCAATTCTTTAACAGAGTTTTGAATGCATTCTAAAGTGTCATTCAAATACTTTATGCAAGTCTAATTTAATTTTTACAACTTATTTCTAACATCTTCAATAATTTATTTTTGTGTACAGTTAGCAGCCTTTGTATTAACATTTTTCCTGCTTCTGCTGTTGTTGTGAGCATCCTCCTTTTTTGGAGCTTACCACTTCCTTTGTTTCAATGGAGTACTAAGCAGCATCATAAGTTTTAATGACTGATTAGCTCAGTTTTTTCATTGAAACCATTTTTTACGCACTTTGTGCCTCGCGATTTATCAGGCATCTTTTCCAGTCTGAATTATTGCTACATTTCCCCATCTGGGGCTTGGATGATTTACTTAGATGGCTGTGCAATGTAGGGGGTGTTAAGTCTGCCCCATCTAATGAGAATACTCAAGTACAGGAGTGTTTGCTATGCCACTTCTGATTTTTTATTGCTATAAAATGATTCTGTTTTTAATTTCATGAGCTGTCTTCCTAGTACAAAAATTGACATGCTGTAATTATTGGCAAATCACTTAGGGCCTGATTGCAATGCGGTTCGGACTGCAACTGATGGCTTGTCGGTTGTGAGCCGAACCGCATCTATTGCTGCGGTCTGACTGACACATTACGATGCGTGCAGTCGAAGGCAGCAGTTGAAGGGACCAATCAATGCAATCCAGCCCGTCGGTCGGTCAGAAATGCCTCATAATCTCTTTTCATTGGGATTATGATGTCGGTTTCCGACAGCCTTTCCATGTCGTCTGACAGCCTTTCTATATCAGCCATTCCGACATGGAAAGGCACTTCGGAATGCATAATTGGGGGCCCCTAGCAGGCCCCCCTTCCCCCTGGCCCTCCGCATCTGTACTTGGGGGGCACCATAGGCCTCCTTGAACATCCTTGCACTGTGTGAGGTGCCTGCCACACGGTGCAGAGATGTTCACAAGCTCCCATTTCTCAATGGGAACTTGTGCTGTGGGCGGTTTCTGCCCACTGAACAAGATCCCATTGAGAAAAGGGAGTTTGCGACCACCAAATAATGCGGTCGAAACCGCCGAACTGAGGTCAGTCCGTTCCCAATCCGCAGCGATGTCAGTCGGAGGCAACTCCCACCGACATCGTAAACAGGCCCTGAATCTTTCAGTGCCTAACAAAATGAATGTTTCCATCTGTAATGCAACTGGTGCTCATATAAATTGACCTGATAACTTTGGGTCATGTAAATCGATCTGATAACTTTGGGTCGAGTTCGCGCTACATAAAACAAAAACAAAAAACAATAAAAAATAAGCGGTCTTCGCAATACAAAAGAGATCAGAAGGATGTCTGATTCCATATGCTACGACACAAATTTACTTAGGACCTTAATACAAGTTCGGCGGTCTGACAGCGGTGATCCGCCCGCTGTATTACGAGTTGGGCAGATTGGCATTGCGGAAACCGCCGGCACCATTAGCACACCGCCAACCGCTGGGGTCGAAGGCAGCCTCCATTGGGCCGTAGAGAGGCGCAACACCGCCGTCTGTATTATGAGTTGACTTCCTGATGAAACAACAGCAGAAGTCGGACCGCTGCCTTAAGTTTGGTCGCAAACAAAGGATTTGGGGTGCATACTCACCTCATTTTAGTTCTTTCCAGAATATTTTGACGTGGATTCCTTTCTCCAGGTCCCCCCTACACAGGAACATCTTCATCTAGAGGAGTACGACCCAGTCTTCGGTGAAATACAGGTAAGTGGTTTGGTACCATGTACCTGTTACCTGGACATATGGGTCGGACTCCGGAAATGGGAAGGTTGTATTTTCTCACATATATTATGCATATGTGTGCATTCAACACATATGCAGTCAGAATCTCCACACAAGCATTGATATATATGGAAGTACATTGCCCACCGATGCAGCCACACTGACAACCCCTCTGGAAACTCGTAATATGGTGGTTGGAAGGGCACAGGCGCAGTGGTCTCCTAGCGGTTAAAGATTTGGTTCTTTGGCGGTCAGACCCCCAAAATTGTAATAAGGCCCTTAGTTTTCACCTGATACAGCATACCATCCAAATTTACTGTGATTCATTATGGGAAATGGAAAACACAGTGCAGCTTCCTCACGTTTTTTCACCTGCTTCCACCAGGCGTTAGGTTTTAACACAAAGTCCTTTGAGGCCTCCCTCATATATCGGGCTTTGCATTAAAATGTATGGATTTTTGTCCTGCTCCACCCCAATAAATCCTGATTGAAGTAAAGCACAGCAAAGTGGATTTAGCCCAATGAAAAAGATACATTAAAAGTGGCAGTTCCACCTTGTAAATAACAACTCTAGCATCAATGTAAAAAGAGACCCCATACTAGACCACCTTTTGTTTTCCTTCGTTTCTAGCCAAATATAGTATATTTGATACATATATATTTAATGATTATACTATATACCTTTTCTGATTTATCACATTTGAATCTTGTTGGTTCCATGTTTAATCACACATTGGGGCAGATTTTCAAAGAAGTCACGCAGCGCAGCAGCCTAAAATGCTGTGCTGCGTTGCGTGACAGGTAACGAGCAAGAGAGACCATATCTACAGAGATATGGCTCTCTCCTCCCCTCTCTCTAGCGCCAGTGCTGATTTCAGCTCCTGTGCGCAGGTACACACCTTAGCGCCATAGTGCAAAGTCCAAAGAAAGGAGAAATGAAAACATTTCTCCGCTTAATGTCTCCTTTCAGATGACTTTAACTTTTGGCACTAAGCCCTGTCTACTATTGTTTCCAGATAGGGTTTTGCATCAAAAAGCAGGGGTGGTGGCATGGGAACACCCATGTACGACCCATGTAACACCCCCCTGATGCTAAGTAACGCAAATCAATGCTCACACTGCTTTGTGTTACTTGTAGGATGCTTTCCAACGCAAAACAAGTTTTGCTCTGGAATGTAAATTGGTAAAAAAACATTTTGGTCTGGTTAACATCACTTTTGTGATGCTAACCCAGCGCAAAATGTTTGAAAATCTACCCCTAAGTGTTTTGTCCATTATTACTGTTCTTGGCTTTAGAAATAAAGAAGGAAAAAAAGAGGTGCCAAATATGTTCAATACTTAGGAAGAAGACACAAGTAAAGGTGCAACTTCGTTATGGCAAATTTATAGAGGGATTCCTTTTGAGGGGCTTGTTTAATATACATTTTCTTTTTACAAAGCTTACACTCGGGTCCTCATTTACGGGATTTTGGTGTAGTGCAGCTCAGCAAGTCACCTTGCTGCACTGCCCTATGCCAAAGTGAAAGGGTAGGAATTCACAGTATATATGCAATACAGTGCATTCCTATCCTTTCTCCCTGCGCTCAAGCCGCTTCAGGAGCCTAGCGCCAACGTAGGCACCCTTGCACCATGGTGTAAGGGTGCCTCACTTGCATGCAGGATGGTTTTTGTGCAGGAATGGGCACCTTCTTGCACAAAAACAACCTAAGAGGTATTTTCTTCTTTCTATGTGTGTTGCAGAATGCAGCACACATAGAAAGAGGAAAAACAATGAGAAATAAAGAAATTTCTCCTCGTTCTGCCTCACCTTGGGAGGTGTAAGGATATGGCGCTACCCCAGGTATAACTCTGGTGAAGCGTCCAAATCCATGGGTGTTGGGTGGAAACACCCACTGCAACACACATGGAACACCTCAAGAGCCCAGAGTAAGGCAACGCAACGATTTGCACTGCTATGCTAATCTCAAAATTTAGGAGGCCACTCTAAGCCACTCAGGGTGGGTTTGCGTGGCTCCATAAATCTTATACAGAGCCTTGCGTCAGGCATGTACCACTTAACGTGGTGCAAAAGTGAAGCAAGGCTCTCACAAATAAGTTACTCAATCTTTAAGGTTTTAAATATCGGTAGCTCAACAATTGCCCTGCTGGGATTCAAATCAACACCATAGAAGAGGGTCTATTCAACTTTAAATGGATCAAACTTTGAAAAAACAGAGCTGATCTGATTTCACCAGTGGTTCACTAAAAATGTGTCTCCTCCCCCTTGTCAGTCATCAGGAACTTCACATTCATCTTAGCACTCCTTCAAAAAAACAAGGTCTTTTATTGCTCAATGTCTCCACACCCTCACAGGGGAAGCAGCCGTGCTCCACAAATTCTGATTGATTGATTGATTGATTGATAGATTGATAGATTGCTAACAAGACAGTTCAATAGAATCATAAGAGTAGTGAACAAGGACAAAACTAATTTAGCCTTGAAAAATGAACTCAAGGCATTACGAAAGAAGTATCATCACTGTTTGTAAGAAGAAAACCAGCGGTTGCAACATGAGCAATAGATTGCTGCATTTGAAGCATTAAATCTAACAACACTAAGACGTTTTGGCTAATGGTCCATGCATTTTTCACACAGCTGTTCTGCAAGGTGATTTAATTAACATATATATATCTGGATTGTCTGCTTAAATTTCCACTTTATACATTAATCCTTCAGTTCTGATGGGAGACTCAGTAAATGTTCAAGTATCTAACAGGGACTATGCCCTTCTCCCAGCATTGAATTTAATTACAGAGAAAATGATAGCTGACACATGGGCTAAGATGTGCCCTGCTGGTGCTCCTGGTCCAAATGGGCCTCCAGTCACCTTGTTTAAAGGAGAAAGAGCAGAATGGATAAGTCATTTCATGCATCTTCTTATAGAATGTTTGACCAGGAAGCAGGAGCCGGAGAGTTAGAGCGGCTCTCTTTTAGTCACTATACAAAAACAGGGCTCTTATAATAGGCCAGAAAACTTCTGGTTCATTGCCTGACTTGACTTGGAGGGAAAGTGCTTTGTGAAAATCTTGAACAAAGAACTCATGGAGTGGGCTAAGAAAAGTTTCCCCGGCTCACAAACCGTCTTCGAAAAAGGCAACGGGACAGAGTTTAACCTGTTATGTCTAATGGCACTTATTGAAAGCTCCATAAAAAGGGCACATGCCCTCTTTTGAGTGCATTTATTTACTTTGCCACAGCTGTCGATACAGTGGACAGAGGACAGCTCTGGTCTAAATTAGCAGCCTGGGGCACCCCCGCCTACCTACGGCTATCATAAGTCTTCTTTATTCAAAGCCATGGGTAAAGGTGAGAGTTTTCAGTAAATGGTCAACCTCTAACCTAACCTTTAAGATTTACACAAAATGGGGCCAGAATCATGTCTGTGCACTGGCCCCTTTACTTTTGAATTTGTATTTGGCAGATTTGAATGGTCACTTAAGAAGTGCTAAAGATTTCTCTCATAAAATCGGTAGCACAGGTCTCTGTACCTTCTGCTGTACATGGATGATACGATTTTAATGGATCAAGCTGTAATAGGTCTACAAAGGTCTTTGACCAGCCTGGCAGTTTACTGCAAAGCTAATAAGCTCTGTATCGACATATCTAAAACCAAGATTTTAGTTTTTGTCAGAAGTAGGATTATGTATGGAACATGGTTCATAAATGGCCAGAAAATCAAAGAGTGTTTACAATCAAATAGTTTGTCTAAATTAATAAGGTCATCCATCTACACAAATTGAGGCACTAACAACCACTGAAAATGCTTTCACCTTTGCCTTTCTGCAGCTCCTTAGTAACCTCTCGAGTCCAGATCTTTCTGCGATTTGCAAAGTGATCGACAGCCTGCTGATTCTCACATATGTCTCCCTTGTTTATAGAAAACACTTAATTTCCCCATTGGATCTTGCCAATGTCATTGTAATAGACATCTTTTCCATCCTCTGTTGCACATGGCGCAGGCTTAAATCCATCTTGAGCTGCCAGGATATTTTCTTTAAGCTTGATTTCTCTCTCTTTGTGTTAAGCTGAAGTCTGACGTCTATTTGTCCTGTCCTATGGACGCCAAAAAATACAAGGACTCAGAAATGCATACGTTTTATTATGCTTTGATTGATTGGCTTTCCATTAAAGACCTGATGGAATCCCCACTTCCACTGCAGAAATATAAATTAGAAATCTACAAAAACGATGATATTGCTTGTTATGAGAGGGCCGCTACTGGAAATGATGTTGTAATTAGCATTAGTGTGATCATCCATCAAACATCAAAAAAATATTTTGCAAGATCTTAGAAACGCAAACACAAGTTCACAAAAATCCAAAGAAATGAATTAAAAAAGATTTTACCAAAAGTCCCTGACTACACATCAGGGCAACTACCAGGTACCGCAAATCTTAAATGACTGATGACATGAACAAGTAAGGCTACACCAGAACCCCATGCTGTTCCTAAAAGATCCAATGAAATAGATATTCAACCTAATCTAATTACTACATACACTGAAGAACCCTTCCTCATATATATTAACAATAATAGTGACAGGCGAATTATAATTTCTGCTACAGAAAATGCTAAGACTAACACAAATCCAGATATTAATGATAGATGGTACATTTCGATCATGCCTCCCACCATTCATGCAGGTATGTACAGATATATTCCATACTTGGTGAATACCATAAAAATAAACATACCATAGTTTATGAACTGCTTCCTAATAAGCTGCAGCATACTATGAATTAATAATCTAAATCAAAGCAAAAACTAACAGTTAAGACCCCCAGAAAATGAATGCACAAGCAATAATAACCATTATAATAGACATTTACCCATACACAGCCATGCAGATCTGTTAGTATCATTTCACTCAGAATATCAAGTGACACCTTCAAAAAGTTACACCAAGGTGCCGATTCCGATCCTGTAAAACCCGGGTACGAATGGTCGTACGGAGCGTATTCTCCGTACGACTCGTACCCGGGAAATCCACCTTACAAACCAGCAAGTACGATTCGTACAGAAATACCATTTCCGTACGAATCGTAAAAAACACCGTACGGCTAAAAAATACCTACTATTCTGATCCTGGACAGCGCGTACGCGACGTCTGCACGGAGTCAGGCAGCGTTTTACGGACCAGCAAGTACGATTCGTACCTACAGCACTCCGCACGGCTATATTTTTACGGGAGCCAAAAAGTCCTGGAAAAGCTAAGTACGCTGCGATGCACGATGAAAAGGGGGCCCGGTACGCGACGTACACGCCATCAACCACATCGTACGTGTCATCATGTACGGTGCGTACCCCAACATTGCATATGTGCGGTGCGTACATACGCGCTGTTGGGGTACGCACCGTACATAGGCCAACAGTGCGTATGTATGGTGCGTATGTCCGCACCGTACCACCCAATCTTGTATGTCCGCAAAGCACCCCCCCACCCGCGTATGTCTGCACCGTACCCCCCGACCCGCATATGTCCGCACATATGGGGGGGAGGCTGGGGGGGACGTACGACTCATACCCCGGGCACAAGTGTACCCGGGGTAGGGTCGTACAAAGTTCGCTCCGTACGGGACATTTTCCATACGCTTGTGTATTCGGAACGCCGGTACGGATCGGACTTGTGTGCTCGGACTTCAGTTTTACGACTCGTACGTAAAACTGTCTGGGGACATCTCGTAGACCTTTTCCCGATACGATTCGTATGTATTTTTTTACATACGAATCGTACTTCACCGGTTGTACGGGACTTGTAAGATTCGTACGTAAAAAAATACGGATACGAGTCGTACGGTAATTTTTTTAACGGATCGGAATCGGCACCTATGTGTATAATACTCTGCAAATGCCCAATATGCCTATGGGATAAAACATTAATAGCCCTAGCACATGACCCAGATACAGAAGTAGCTAATTACTTTAACCTCATATAATCCCAATACTTCAAGACACACGAAAACACACTAGGTCCCCTTATGGACTACTTTGAAGATACTTGGGTTGGCAAACTGCACCATTCTGGTCACAGGCGTAACCCCAAGTACCAAATACCATGGTGGAACATATATGAAAGCACCATGGCATAACAAGCCGTAACAAACAACGCAGTGAAAAGAGGGTACAATGCCTTTCAAGCTACAGTGGTAAGAAGCCAACCTATCCACTATCAATTCCTAGAAATCCATACTGAAAAAAAGAGCAACGCTGCCAAAAACTTAGAATAGAACAATCTATTACCATTATCAAACCTAAAATGCCCAAACAAACCAAGCAACTTCGCAAAATTCTACAAAGCAAAGTAGAAGTACAAGGACCTACCCACCCTAGAAGAATAACAAGACTGCTACTATAAACAATTTAATATATCAGCTAAAAATAGCTCTAAAAACTAACACCACGTACATTTATTTCAAATATTATTTAAATTGTTTTAGTAATAAGCCTACAATATATATAATATTTCAAAAATGCAGTTAGACTGATAATTAAAATAATTTGAAACTAGACTCAAATGAATACATATTCAAAACCAACATACACATCACATAAAAGTAAACAGATAGTAAACACATGGGGCCTGATTACAATGGCGGGAAGTCCGCCACCGACAGCCTGTTGGTGGCGGTCTCCCCTCCATTTTCAACAACTTCACAGCCTGCCACATTTTGTCGGCGGGTGGCTGTGTGGCAGCCATGAATCCGACGTGCTCAAGGAGCCCGTTGATCCAACGGAGGCAGAGTAATGCCTGTAAACGCCGTAGGCATTACAATGTTCCTTCCCACCGGCCCTTTTATGGCAATGAACCTGCCATAAAAGGCTGGCATAAAGAGTCATTGGGGGCCCCTAGCGGGCCGACCTTATCCCGCATGGTGCCTGCCACATAGTGCAGGAATATGTGTGGGGTGTCAGTTTTTCTGCGCTCTGCAGCAATACAAAATATGTCCAATACGACTGCCACAGGTGCGGTCGCATCATAATTAGCCCTGTGTGATTGCCACCTTGCAGGCAGGTGGTCCCAAATGCGAAACGATGGCAGATGGACTGAAGTCCGTCTGCCATCGTAATTGGGCCCAAAGTTCCAATAATCATAAAATACACTAAATATATAACATTAAATTAAACATTGCCATTAATTAAACAGTTATTGCACAAATAAACATGTACCATCCATTAAAAATGAAATAATTTTCTTCCAATTTTGTAGTTGGTGTCAATGATCTTCAACAAATCCACAGAAAATAAATCCACAATCACATTTCAATATAAGTCCCACAAAAATGCAAAAAATTAAACATATAAATAATAAATCCACAGTACAAGAACAGAGTCATGCAAGCCATCAAACCCAAAAAATCATACAAAAACAGTTCCATAAGAACTGAAAATGGAAAGGAAGTTAAAAATCAATGTTGGTTAAAATATAACCAATCTTATTGCCTTCATAAAGCAAATATGCACCCAAAAATAAGAGAAATCCACGACTCCTACATAAAACTTGTAAAGAAACCAATAATCCCACTCACACAAAACAAATGCCCCATAAACATTTTGAAAAATTATAACATTCAATACAAAACTGCAAAACTACAAAACTTCCCCGTCTCCCTGTTGTGTCTCCTTCCCTCCCCAACCTCCTCCTTCCTTGACTCTTTGACTTTCCGCCTGACTCAATCTGCATCCCTCCCTCCTGCTCACCAGTCCCCCCATCCTACTTTACCCGTTAAGATGTGTTCGCCTGGCTATTTTACACACTAATAACTCATATTATTGTATAACCTCTTGTTTTACCTCATATGTCTACTCTTGGAATAATGTGCAACTTGTAACTGATGTAACTTTGCAACAATGTAACCTCTTGTAAAGCGCTCTGATACCACCGGGTCTAGCCAGCGCTATATAAAACTCATCAAACAAACATGGTACAATTTACTAATACACTCTAACATCCTACACATAATACAGCAAGGTCTACAGCACTAAGCTACAAAACCTCAAACTACAGCCTAACACAAAACCAAAAACCATAACAAAAAACAATGCTAACAATGCTTCATTAACTCTTAACACAATTCCCGCCATTGCCCCGAAACACCTACAAAGTAACTTAAAAGTAGTCTTACCTGATCTGTAGAGCAGTAGCAGGGAACAGTGACTGCCAGGAATCAGGAATAATCCAAATTGACAATAATGGACTAAAAAATAAAGGTAGCTGTAAACAAATGACAGCTAAAAAAAAAAAATATTCATCCATAGTAAACAATGATTAATAATAAAAAAGGTTATTTTTTGTTATGAACAATTAAAATAATATATAACAGTTTCATTAAAATAGCACAAAATATAGAAAAATGAAACAAATATATTGAAAAGCACTATAAAAATGTGTAATGAATTTATAGTACATATTAATTTATTCAGTTCAAGAAATCTTTATTAAGTCATACAAAGGTGTCAATACAAAGTACATCCTAAAAACCTCATGGTAAAATATTCAGCATAAACATATTTATAAAAACATGAATCAGACTCATAAATGTCAATGTAAAAGATACAAGTAACAGCTGAAAACTGAGAACTAGTGAAATATAGGAAATAAAAGAAAAAAGTAGGAACATTTAGGGGATCAGGGAGGTTTGGGAACTTCTTGCTTAATGGTTTTGGCTGAGAAAACTTTTGAGCACTAACATCAAGAAACAATGTAACAGGTGACCATAAGTCCAAACGTTTTGTTGCCATTGTTAGAGGATAAACAAAAGCAGTATCTAACCTGTGGTTGTGGCAAACATTATACTTAAACGTCATGTTTTCCCATACAGGTGAGAGACTTCCTAAGAAAACATTGGTAAAGGAAAAAGGAAACTTAGTATCAAAAATTTAATTGACTTGAGCCCAAACTTGTTTCCAGAAATTGCAAACAAAACCACAAGAGAACAACATATGAAACAAAACATCCTTTTGAGATAAACATGTCCAACATATATCAGAAACAGTTGAATAACTTTTGCTTAAAACATGTGGTGATAATAAAAGTCTATTATAATCAAAAAACAGTGTTTGTGTTATATTTGCTGCCCTAGAAGATTTGCGTAGTTTAGTCCATAAGTTCCTCCAAAGAGGGATTGGCCAAGAAGTCTGAAAGTCCTGTTCCCACGCTACCTCAATTGTGGATTTCTGTCTGGGAATTGCCGTACTCCGTAGAAAGTTATAAATAATGGAAGCTTTGGGTGATTGTTTTAATATGGTAGAAAGTTGTGAGAAGTAATCAACGTTACTTGACAGAACAGGAACACTGGATAATTGAGTGTAGGTGTTCATTACGGTGTCTTTTAAAAGACTGTATTTAGTAATAAATGAAGTGGGAAAGTTAAAAGTTTGGCTAAGTGTAGAGAAGGGTAAGAAAACTGATTGAGAAAATAACTGGTGGACCCAAATCAATCCTCTCTGCCTCCAAGTTTTCCAATAAAAAGTTTTATTACGGATAAGCAGGGTCTTATTATGCCAAATAGTAGAATTAAGAAAGGAGTCAATAGTATGTCGTTGAGGAGGAGATGGTGGCCGGAGAAGTTTAGAAGTCAACTTTATTATAGGGGTGGAAAGGGACTACGGTTTATTTGAAAAGGAGAGATATTCTCGGAAGGAGAAAGGAGATAAGAAGAGATTTTCAACTTGAGTCCACAGAGGGCGATCATCTGTAGGCTCAAGCAACCAAAAGGATGCCTGGCGTAAAAGAAATGCTTTCTGATATGATCGGAAGTCTGGAAAATTGACTCCACCTTCATCTTTAGAGCACATTAACCTTTGCAAAGACATTCTAGGTTTTTTATTATTCCACAAGAAGGAGGAGAGGATTGAATTAATTTAATGAAATAGTTTAACAGGAATCGGGAGTGGTATATTAGATATAGTGTATAGAACTATGGGTGTCAACATCATTTTAATCATGTCTAAACGTCCCCACCAAGATAAATAAAGAGGATGCCATTTAGTTGTGAGGTCTGTGAGCTTTTGAATACATTTATTCAAACATAATTTAACTGTGTCGGAAAAGCTGGAAGTGATATGAAGGCCCAGATATTTAATATGATTTGGGCTCCATGTAGAATCGGAGGCGATGTAGTCAGGTTTAAAAGTGTATTTAGTTAAAGGTAAAATTTCACATTTGTCGTTATTTAACTTATAGCCAGAAATAAGGGAGTACGCTTGGACTTCAGACAGAAATGCGGGAACTGATTCATTAGGATCAGATATAAAAAGCAAAATATCATCAGCATAAGCTGCAAGTTTGATATGAGAGTCAGTCGTTCTGAAACCATGTATATGTGAATTCTGGCGAAGTTTGGAGAGAAATGGTTCTAAGGCCAAATTAAACAAAAAAGGAGATAATGGACATCCTTGACGGACTCCTCTACCTAAATCAAAAAAGGAGGAGACCAGACCGTTGGCGTAAACTGCAGCCGGGGGTTGGAATAAAGGAGAGAACCCAAAGAAATTAAATTAGGACCAAAACCAAACCATTTAAGAGTATAAAACAGGTACATTCACTCTACCCTATCAAACGCTTTCTCCGTGTCTAAAGCGATTACAGCCAGGGAGTGCTGCAAGCGTGAAACCTTGGACAGGATATTGAAAAGAAGTCGAGTATTATCCGTAATAAAACGGCTCTTAACAAAGGCAGACTGTTCTTTCCCTAATAAATTTGGTAAGTATGAATCTAATCTAATAGCTAATGCTTTTGAAAAGATTTTGTAATCAATATTAACCAGTGAAATGGGTCTATAGTTTTTACAAAGCTTAGGATCCTTACCCTCCTTAGGAATAAGACAAATATGTGCTTCTGAAATTGGATCCTGAAGAATTGTTGGAAGAGGTGAAAAAGTCTATTAAAGAATACAACTTAGGTACAAGGAGTTTGGAAAAGTGTGAGTAAAATTCCACTGTGAAACCATCTGGACCGGGTGCGTTATCCTTTTTGAGATGTTGTAATGCAGACAATAATTCCTGCTGTGTAATATCTGACTCTAAGGAGGACAGGTCTTGAGAAGAGAGGTGAGGTTTTGGTATGTGAGAAAAGAAATGTGATAAGGACTGTTCAGTGGGATGTGTTTCGGATGAATATAAAGATTTGTAAAAGAGAGAAAATTCACTTAAAATGTCAGCGTCTTTAAATTTTAGGTTCAAATCATTGTCAAAAATTTATTCTATATTTAATTTGTTCTGCCTAGTCTTTAAGTAATTAGCTAGTATCTTGCCGGCCTTATTCTTACCGCCATAAAACTTAGCACTAGACTTTAACAAATATAGTGAAGCGTCATCAGTCAATTTTTTGTTAAATTGCATTTTAGCTTTTATGAGATTATGAGAGCTGTAAGGCAATTTTTTGAGCGTGAGGAATAATAGGAGTGTTCTAGCTGTTTGATGTCGTGGAGAAGATTCTTAGTCTGTACACGGCTGGATCTACGTTGTTTAGCCACAAAACCAATAATGAAGTCTCTCGCTGAGGGTTCCGTATGATTTAGCTCGAAATATTCGTTAGAGAAATTAGTGAAGGAAGTAGTAAATTCAGGGTTTAAAAGAAGAGAATTATTGAATCTCCATCTTTTAGGGAGTGAGAATTTGGGCAAAATATCAATGCCGACTGAAACAGGAGCATGATCTTAAATTAAAATAGGACCAATATCTGCAGTTGTTAGCGTTTGTGATATGTGGTTAGAAACAAAAATATAATCAATCCTGGACTGAGTGTGGTGAGTTGGAGAGTAAAAGGTATATTACCTGGTAGTCGGATTACACAATCGCCAAGCATCCAGAAGTTTGTGTTGATTTATGGTATGAACGAAGGATTTATGCGGTTTGTTGGGGACAAAAAGGACTCTAGAGTTCTTGTCTATAAAAGTGTCAAAAACCTAGTTGCAATCACCTGCTAATATAAAGTTATCTTCCATTGAGTGTGCAATCTGTTCAGCTAATGTAGACCAAAAAGAGGATTCACCACTTGTAGGAGCATAAACATTAAGAAGAGAAACTGGAACACCCTTTAATAACAGTTTAACAGGTAACCATCTACCATCAGTGTCCAACTCTTGGGACAGGAGTGAAAGTGGAAGTGACTTGCGGCAAAGTAACATAACACCATTGCGCTTCCCACCTCCCGGAGATGAAAAAACATTCCCCACACACCCTCTGTTTAATTTTAGTGATTCAGTAGCTGTAAGATGAGTATCTTGTAAAAACAGCAAGTCAGCATTTAGTTTGGCTAAATGAGTAAGGACTCTTTGTCTTTTGGTAGGCGAATGTAGACCCCTAACATTCCATGAAATGATCTTCAATGACATAAATAATCAGAAACAAAATACAGCAAAACTGTAAGAAAAACGTCTGATTCGTTATAACAATATTGTGGAATATTAAAAGAGAGTAAAAAGAATTGGAGAAAGAGCAGAAAGGTAAATGCAAGAAAAATGTAAGGTACGTAAAAAATAGACCAAGGAAAAAAAGATAGAATGGATAAAAAGTAAAGCATAAAAGTGATGAGAAAGTGAAGCAAGGGTAAAAAAGAGAAAATGCTGAATAATGAAATAAAAAATGATAGAGTATAGAGGTAAAAGTGAGAGAAAAAATAGAAGGAATTGTAGAGGACACCAAGAACAAAAAAAGAGAACCTGTGCAGAACAAAACAAAAACGAAAGACAAGACAAAAGACATACTTACAATGAGGGAAGGAAAGAGTGAGGAGAGATGGAACCACAAGGAGTGGACGGAATACCCAACGAGGACCGGACCGGACCGGACCATGAGGGGAACACGCCAAAACATAAATCTGGCACTAGAAATGGAACGAAATGAAAAATTAAGATTGACTCTAACATATATGCGAAACGCTAACAGAAACTTGCACAGTTACAAGGTAATAACTAGGAGTTGACTAGAGTGCAAAAGACCTATATTAGTATACATATAATAAAGAAACAAGAGAAATGACAATCCAAGCAGCATCTGAAATAAATCAAGTTCCATATGAGGAAGACGGACCAGAAGAATCCATGGAATCTGTACTATGCGCATTGATGAAACTTTGTAAACGCATTGGATCTTCATATGAAATAGTATTGTTATTGTAAGTTACTTTAAACAAGCAGGGATGGAAAAGGCCATATCTGGCGCTCATGGACCGAAGAGTTGGTCTCATATCCAGAAAGGCATTACGTCTGGACGCAGTAGCTCTGGAATAATCCTGTGCAAAAAACAAATTGGCACCAGACCAAGTGATCTTTTGGCAGGCATTGGCAGCAGCTAGGACTTTAAAAAAATCTGTATACTCCAGGAAATATAGGATAACTCCTCTCGGCCTCTGCATGGACGTTGCGCTGGTATTAGCAAGGCCCAGCCTGTGAGCACGTTGGATGTTCAGCCTGGTGTCATCTGGCAAATGAAGAATCTTAGGCAGTAATGACTGAAAGAAGGCAATCCGATCTGTACCTTCAACCCCCTCCGCCAAATTGTAGATGCGTAAATTATTTCTCCTATTTCAATTTTCAAGATCCTCAAGCTTCTGAAGAATTGACACTTGAGACTTTAAAGAAGTAACGCAATTTGTGGTATCCTGAAAAGAAGAAACATTCTGTTCCACAGTTGAGAGTCTAGCATCGAGTTGCGACCAGCTATCAGATAGAGATTGCAGCTTGGATTTTGTTTCCTCCATGAAAGGTCGGAGGGCCCTAATCTCCTGCAGTAAGTGTTCCATTGATACTGGAGAGTTTGATTTTGGGGGGTCTTTTTTAAATCTTTTCGTGATCAATTTCCCTGTAGGAGGTTGCACAGAATCCATATCTGCGTCGCACTGGTCTGATGCAAGGAGCCTCAGACTATCCAAATCTGAAAGTGCTGAGAAGACTTTAGAATTTTTAATGAAAATGTGCTTAGGTTTTGAAATGGCAGAACCAGTACCTTTTGTTCGTCCCATGTAAGAGGAATTCACTTAGATCACACTACAGAATATGCAATTGAGTAGCATGAAGAGGCATAATAAGGTGAGGGAAGACGAAACCAAAAAGCGAGAGAACAACCTTCAGTTGAAGAGAGGTTTCGCCATAGTCGTACAAAGTAATATAGGTAAGCCAGCACAGATCTTATGTGTGCATCATAAAATTATACATAATGTAAAAGAAAAAAAGGAGAGGCGCCAATGACCACACCACCACAAACTCTATAAGGAGGTGAGGTAAGCTGGACTGCTGCGTCATCACTGGGCCTTTGCCTATATAATAGAGGACTGATTTGTGCAGCAGAAAGACCTTATAGGTAGGCAGGAAGCGAACCTACTCCCATCTGAAGGAGGATGGAGAAGCTAGTAAAATAACATATATTGACTAAATTGCCGGTTCTTCAACAGTGCGCCAACAATAACAGAGAAGAGCTGCTGGATAGAGATATCATGCGCTAAGTAAAACAGTAAGTTGAGCGCATAGGACTTCTGCCTCAAGAATTAGCCAGAATAACAATGGGTCGCAATTGTGTATGTAGTCATCCCTCAAAATGGCGGTTTGTAATGCAGCCTCTCAGAGTATGTAGGGAGCTGAGGGAAAAATAGCAGGAACACCCTGGTGAGAGAAAATATAAACAAAGGTAGCCTTCATATCCTGGGAGATGAGAAAAAAAAAGCTTGAAGCTGAGAATTGGGGTCAGTGCTGGTTATGATTCTCTCATTAAATGACTCCCGCGGCAAACTCCGATTACAAAATGGCGAAGGCTACCTCGTAAGGGAGCGCGGCCGCGTTACCTTCAAAGAGACACAGAAATGCCGCTATATGAAGCCGCGAAGTGGTTCCCGTCAGCGGAAGCATCACTTCAGAAAGCGGCTCGGCCAGAAAACGACGTGCTGGGAGTTCTGTGGGCACATTCCCCTGTCGCCGGACCGGGAGCCTCAGAGAAGCGCCGCCATCACCGTCGGGCGCCAAGCCATGCCCCCTACATAATAATTTATAGTAAGTATACATGCATTTACAAAAATCTATGAAAAAACATTTGTTTAAGATAAAATATATTTGTTAATGCATTTTGTTTAACACTGAGATAATGTAATATATTGTGATGTACATTGTATGTATGAAATGTTAAGTTAAAATGTAATATTAAAACATTTCTAAAAATAAATTGTAAACAAAAATATACAAGTGTAATACATAGAAATTATTAAATGTTATGTATGTGCATATAAGTGTATTTTAAAAATAAACAGTGTAATTCTCAGTTTCAATTTCTTTCTAAATATTTACAAATAAAAATAACTTAAAAAAATAAATGTGTAAATATTATTTCTAAAAACATATGTACATTACACTCCACCCAACATACAAATGTGTACATATTAACTAAATGCTGTTTATAATTTCCACTACAATGCACCCTACATTGGGGAACATGTTATATATAACTAAAAGCTTAGATTTACTATTCCCACTTCAATCCAAGCATCATTGGTAAAATTGTTGGACATATTATTCCAACTCCAATCTAAGCTACATGGTGGATGGAGGGTGTTAGACATTGAAGGCTTTACATTTTCTAGTTCCACTCAGATCTACCCTACATTGGAGAAGATGTTGAACTTTAAAGGGGTTACATTTGCTATTCCCACTCCAATCTAAGCTGCTTTGGGGAGGGTGTTGGAAATTAAAGAGTTTACAATAGCTTTTTAGACTCCAAATTAAGCTACTTTGGGAAAGGAGTTGGACAGTGAGGGGGTTACATTTACTATTCCCACAACGATCCAAGCTACACTTGGGGAATCCTCTAATGGCATTACATGAATGTCTTTATTACTAAAAAATGAACATGCATTTTTAATATAGCAGACTTTTAAATTAATAATTAAAAAATATTATTTTTAAAGATAAAAAAGACCTTAAAAATAAACAATTTTTGATCACAATTTTGTTTAAACATATAGGGCCTCATGTAGGAAGCCAAATACCGGTCGGTAACGGCCGATTTTCAGTAATTATACCGTTACCGACCGGTATTTTGGCTTTTGAGATGTAGGGGGAGAATTTCATGATTCGGTATTTACCGAATCGGTAAAATGACCGAATCGGTAATATTACCGATTTGGTAAATTTACCGATTCGGTAAATACCGAATCATGAAATGAGATGTAGGGGGAGTGTGTGGTGGGTGTGGGGATTCGTTATTTACCACCAACTAAAGGTTGGTGGTAAATGACGAATAGGTGAAAAAAAGCATTTTTGTGCACGTTTAAGTGTGCAATGTGGCAGACATACATGCCCTTAGGGCATGTATGTGCGCCACATGTGCACACATGGCCGAATCAGGGGTGCAACAGGGTGTCAATGTGACACCCTGCCACCCTTGCATGTGCTCCCCCATTACCGAATCGGTATTTACCGATTCGGTAATGAGGCATACCTTCCCATCAATGGGAAGGTATGCCTCATTACCGAATCGGTAAATACCGATTCGGTAATTACCGAATTTTTCCGTTTCGGTAATATTTACCGTCTCATTACCTACATTGCATTTACCACTTCATAAATACCGAATCGGTATGATTCGGTATTTATGAAGTGGTAAATGCCAGCCCACCTACATAAGGCCCATAATGTACTTATTGTCAATCAATTAATCAATCAATCAAGTAGTACTTGCATAGCACAGTTTATCATCAGAAGGTATCCAGGTGTTGCACTGCAGGTATCAGTTGAAGAGCCAGTTCTTGAGTCCTTTCCTGAAGTGAGTCAGCAAGGGTGTGGTGCGGAGGTGAAGGGGGGGCATTCCAGGCTTGGGAAGCAAGGTGGGAGAAGGAGCATCCTCCAGAGCGGCTGGGGCGGATACATGGTATTTGTGTGAGGGCGAGGTGTACAGAACGGAGATTCCTGGTAAGTCAGTGAAAATGCAGGCGGTGGTTCATGTAGGTGGGTCCTTGGTCATGGAGGGCTTTGTAGGAGTGGGTCAAAAGCTTGGAATTACATCTCTTCTGCATGAGTTGCCAGTGGAGGTCCATCAGGTGCTGGGTGATGTATGTCCTCTTGTGCAGGTTGAAGATCAGTCTGGCAGCTGCATTCTGGATCATCTGGAGTCTTTGAATGAGTTTGGTAGTGGTGCCTGCATTGAGTGCTTTGCCGTAGTCTAGTCGGCTGGTGATGATGGCCTACGTCACTGTTTTCCTGGTGCTGATGAGGAGCCACCTGAAGACTCTGCGGAGAATGTGGAAGCAGGCTGAGGAAACATTGTTAGCCTGAAGTTTCATAGAGTTTTCGCTGTCCAAGATGGTGCTAAGTTTACAGGCATGGTCTTTCGGTGAGGGAGTGGGTCCAAGCTCCGTAGCCACTAAGAGTCGTTACGGAGGGCAGTGTGCCTGCCAAAAGTTAGAACTTCAGATTTGTCCCAGTTGAGCTTTAGGCAGTTGTCCCTTATCCAGGCTGGGACGTTCTTCATAAAGTTGTAGAAGTTATCCTTCGTCGAAGTGAGGTCCACTGAGAGCAAGAGGACGAGCTGGGTATTGTTGGTGTAGGAGATGATGTTGATGTAGTTCGATCTGAAAATGTCTGTGATTGGTGTCATGTAGATGTGGAAGAGGGTTGGACTCAGGGATGAGCCTTGGGGTGCTCTGCAGACAGTGTTCATGGGTTGCGAGGTGAAGGGAGGGAGGCGGACTCTCTGGGTGCATCCCATGAGGAAGGATGCCATCCATCTGAGCACAGCATCTGTGATTCAAATCTGTCATTGTCGATCAATGAGTGTGTGGTGGGAGACGGTCTTGAAAGCTGCAGAGAGGTCCAGGAGGATCAGAGCGACTGATTCTCCTCTGTCGAGTAGGGTGGAAATGTCTTCTGTTGCGGCAATCAGAGCTGAGGTGGGCTCTGAAACCTATTTGGGTAGGGTTCCGTAGGCTGTTTCTCTCCGTGTGTTCGGTGAGTTGGACGTTGATGGACTTCTCCAGGACTTTGGAGGGGAACGGTAGAAGGGAGATGGAACGGTAGTTCAGGAGCTCACTGGGGTCTGTCAAAGGTTTTATGAGGAGTGGTCTAGCCTCCACGTGTTTCCATGCATCATGAAAGGTGGCTGTGCTTATGGAGGCATTGATGATGGTGGTGAGCTGGTAGCTAATCTAGTCTCTTCTGAAGTTGAAGAGTCAATGGGGGCATGGGTCATTGGGTGCTCATGAGTGGATGGAATTCATAAGAGTGGTTGTGTTTTGAGTGCTGAGTTGATCCCATGCGGAGAGCGGGTGGTCAGCAGTGAGGGTCGATGGATTGCTGAAGAGGTCGGAGGGTTGGGGATCAAAGTTTATATAAATGGTTGCTATCTTGTTGTGGAAGTGGTCAGGGAGGGTGTCGCAGAGTTCCTGTGAGAAGGGGATCGAGTTTTGGTGGCTGACGGGCAGGTGAACCCTCTGAACCTCATGCTGAAGAGTTCCTTGGCTTGATTGGGTCTGATCTCGATCCAGGTGGTCAGGGCCTACTTTTCTGCAGCTGGCGGTGCAGGAGCTGATTTGTAGAGGGCTTGGTCGTTGTGGCTCTTGCTGGTGAGCCATCTTCTTTCTAGTTATTTGCACCTGTGCTTCGACATGCTGAGTTCCGGAGTGACCCAGCAGGCTCATTTGGTGGGTCTGGGCATTTTGGCTGGTTTGGTGGGAGCAACTTGATTGGCAGCACTAGTTAGCCAGGCATTGAGGTTCTTTACTGTCTGGTCCAGGTTGGTGGTGATGTTGGGCTGTATGGTCAATAGGGGCGTTGGTCCATTGTTGCTGAGTGACCTTGGTCCAGCTACGGTAGGGGACACTCTGGTGGTTGCGGAGTAGTCCAGCAAGCAAGAAGTGTATGATTGAATGGTCCGACCAGGTGAGTTCCGAGGTGTATCTGATTCTGTTGCTAGATGTAAAAATATAGCCTTGCATGTGTGCTACTATGTGCATGGAGTCAGTGACAAGCTGCTTGAGGCCATTGTTGTCCAATCTTTCCTATTGATAAACATTAAAATTAAGATCCTCAAACTGCAATAATTAAAGATTAAGATTAAAAATAATTTTTACATTGCACTAAAAACCACTAAGTAAATATTTAATTATATAAAGTCAAAAGTATAATATTTAATAAATTCCCATCCTTTCCCCCTATAAATCCTGCTCTGTCTATTTAAAAAAAAAATGCTAATTTGAAAATACTTAAAAATAATGATTAGATTTGTATTAGTTTATTCATTAAAATACAACAACAAAAACTAATTGTATTAATATGAGCCCAAAATTCCAGCAAAAATGTTAACATTTTCAAACAAAACCATTAGAAAGCATATAACACTTATGACACTACAATAATAGGGAAACAAGTGGACATCTCAATGATTAATAATAAGATGTGTACCATTGTTCATCAAAAAGCCACAGACATAAATTCGCTACTCCACTATCAATCATTTCACCTCAGGGCCCTACGGGATTACCTTCCCGTGGGCCACTTTTTGCGGTACCAGAGAAACTGCTCCTTGACAGGGGTATATAGGGAACAGTCTGCGGATTTGGACAATAAATTGGTACAAAGGGGCTATCCAACCAGGGTGATAAAGAGAGCTAAGTAAAGAGCACTCAATATACCTCGAGATGCTTTACTTGGGAGAAATGCGAGACAGAGTGGCCAGTGCTCATGACTTTTGACCCTTTATCTACCAAAGTACGCCAAGTGATCAGGAAACATTGGTCACGATTGTTGACATCTGAATATAAAATGCCACCACCCAGGTTCGCGTTCAAGCGAGCGTGTAACCTTAAAGATAAATTGGTGCACACTTGTCCTTTGCAGGCTGTAAAGAACTTGTCTATTCCACCAGGGCACTACCCTTGTGGTGGATGTTCGGTATGTGACTTGACAAAAAAGACTAGTAGTGTGCAGTTACAGAATGGCAAGACTTGGCACCAGACCAAATCCAGTAACTGAAACACGACTAACATGATATATAGACTCACCTGTGAGTGTGGTTTACACTATATACTATAGTATATATATACATAGTAATCTGTACCAATAGTGGCCCTGATAGCTGTTACATGGATAGTATGAATCATGGTGACTGAGGTGATCCCCTGACCTGATACTTCTTTAAAGTGACCCACAGTGTCAATGTGTCTGTCATTAATGACTGTCCCCTTACTCATAAAGGTCTGTTGACACTTTTCTAATAGTGTTGCTTTAACTTTACAGGCCTATTGCACATCTGAGACATGAACAGTGTAAATAGCGGGTTACCTTTGAATAGATTTCGAAATGTGAATCATCTGCTTGGCTTAAATATAACCCATCACACTACACATACAATAAATAGTATGTTGATTGTCATCCCTGTTACAGTGCCACATATGGCAAAAGGGGTGTCCTGTGAAGACAGTACAAACAACGTATTATTATTTACTAGGATATTCAAATGAGGAGTCCACATGTCCACACAGCCCCCAGAGAGGTGGCTCTCGGTGTCACACTACCAGCCCTTACATTGTGACTTTAGTCTAAGGATGTTGTGTATACTATGGTTTTCTCCTCCTTGAATCATATGCATCAATGCAATGGGCCTGGCAGTAAAGGTGTCTGGACAGTCATGCACAGGTAGTTTACTCTTCAGAAGGCATAAATGGTGTGTTGTGTGTCATGGTATCTCACATCACTTTCCAAGTAGGATGGCCCTGGCGTACATGATGTTAGTGGGCTGCCTCAGTCAGTGTAGGTCATGACCAGGGTTGAGGTTAGTTATCAGATGACTACAAATTTGTGTATCCATGATTAAGTTGTGCTTATCATGTGACATGGACACATGTAATATGTTGACTCTTGATGAAGGCTTGTGCTCGATGTCAACGTAATGTGTATCAAGCTGACAGTTATCCTCAAAGTTCCAGTTGCAATCTTTTTCTACATCTATTGCCTCCATACAGAACAATGCCCATCAGAAAAAATGACATTTGGATCGCCATTGCCCGAAAGGTGTAGACCCTGTAGTCTACAACCGGCGCAGTGCCCACTGCAGAAAGAGGAGGGAGGACCTGTGGTGCTGGACCCGGCATATCATGGAGGTCCAGCTGAGGAAGTCCTCCCAACATGGAAGGGGCACACGTAAGACCCTGACCTCCCTGATAGCCCGCATACTGGCTGTGGCCTACCCGGACCTTGATGGGCAGTTGAGAGCCTAATAGCAGCTACCGGGGGCAGAGTCCTGGTCAGTCATAAATGTTATATTACCAACTTTGAGTGTTACAGTCGGGCATTTCACCAACCATATTTGTGGTGGTCCATGTGCCACACACAAGATTAGTCATTGTTACTGGTAGTAGCTGCATGCTGCTGTGCTGTGGCCATTGTCTTTCTGACCTGGAACACACCAGAGTCCGGTCCACATCCAATTCTCTCATTTTCTTGAGACAGCTGGCTGAGTGTAGTGAGTAATAATCTTATTTTCTCAGTGATGTTCCCTCACTACTGTCTCTCATTTGATGGTGACCCTATTGTATGTGACATGACATAGAATTCACAGCACATGCAGTGACTGTACAACAGTTCCCATTGGTAAGTACTGGTTATACGTGGAATGATAGTGCAAACATCACTGGTGCCATCAGCATTAGTGCCTACATGTTGGCTCGTGTACATTTGACAGTTGATGTTTCATCTGCAATAGTGTTTCAAAACACTCATTCACTATCTGGTGGCATGCATGAGGGAGTGAGATGCAGAACTGTGGGAATCATTTGTGAGTGCCTACACTGATCCCTACAAAGCAATCTGAGTAAGCAATACCAAAGAGTGGTCTGATGAGCCTGCCCATTGGGACTCTAGTGATCCCACATCCTAATCTCATAGATGTTCAGAGACACACAAAACCTTCAAAGGGGTGTAGGCTTGTGGATATACTATCTATGACTTGCATCATCGCCTGTGCCGAGCAGGACTGGGGATGTTCACATGGCTATATGGAGTCTCGGGTTGTGTAGATTCAGAGTATCTGTCTTCCAAATGTTTGGACCTCAATGTTTTCAGGAAACTTTATCTGCTAAATGTGACACATAGCTAATCTATATGTGTCCAGTTTTTATTTGACTTTTCAGTAGTGGACATATGATGTGATTTGGAGTTTAAAGTGTCATCAGTGTGCAATGAGCATTTGCATGTGACATGATGTCTGCCACAATAGTAATTGATGGTACATTGGTGTTGAACTTGACCTTCAGCACGCCATAATGTGTTATGAGTAATAGTTTTATTTCTTTGACTCTGGGACTTGTGTGAGTATTGTGTAAATATCACACTTGGATCCATCCTATTTATTTACATTTATTTACAATGGTACACATGTAAGGTGATCAACTATCCTAGTGTGGACATAAGGATGGAGTGTAGACAATTCCATCAATGCATTTGGGCCTGTCTGGAGTTATGACATGAGTGGGCCCAACTGTTTGCAGGTTATGTAGCATGCATGCATGTGCTCATGCTAAATTTGAAGCCTATGGACTGAACCAAGAAGGTGGTGTGATATGTGGACTTAAATGTTTTCTGGTGATTTTTGATGGTCATGTGTGGAAACGTTGTTGCAATAAACCCATGTTAGATGTCATTTCAGATATATCCAGGGCAAGTGGAGGAGAAGGGACCAATGTCAGTGGGGATCCAGCTGGTCACAGCTGTTCCGTACGTGAGATGTCAGATACAGAGGGACCCAGTGACTAGGAGGTTGTGAGGAGTGCCACAGAGGACAGCAGCTCAAGCTCATCATAATCTGAGTCATCCTGTAGTGGACACCCCCGAGTGGTGGCGGATCCAACCAATTAGTTCCACCTTTATACTTGTCCACCACCTTCAGTTCTATCACTACCCTCCCTGTTGTCTCCCACAAGTTGGCCGCTCCCGCTCCCCTAATGGGGGAGCAGTCTCCTTTGCTCCAAGCACCTCAGCCCCTGTCGTTTTTAGCGCTGCTGCCCTGAGTGAGGTTGCTATCGACCTCCTTAGGAGCATCTCTGTGGGTCAGACTGCAGTCCTCAATGCCATCCAGGGGCAAGGCACCGGCTGACCCAGATGGTTGCCTACTTGGAATGCATTTACACTGCCATGTTTGCCCTACAGAGATCTTTTCAGGCTCTTGCATCCTCCCTCATGGCAGACCTCCACCCATACCAACCTTCCACCCCCCTCCTGCCTCTTTCCCATCCACACTCCCTATTCCCATTCCTATCCCAAGTACACGCACACCTAAGCATGCACACACTTCATCAGACACAAGCACCACACATAAACAGAAGGCAACTAAAAGCTCAAACATGCACGCACACAGCAGACACTCACCTTCCTCACCACCCCACCAGCATACCTCCAGACACCACAGCAACACATGCAGAGCCCTCCATAGACACACCCATACCAACAGAAACCACACCGACACACACTGATCCCTCCACAGACACACCCATACCCGCAGACACCACACCAACACACTGACAGCCCCACAGACACAACCATACCCACAGACACCACATCAACATCCACTGACCCCCTCCACAACACTCAGCACACCCACATCACTCCAACCAAAAAAACGCAAATGCTCACAGTCACCCACACAACAGACACCAACACAACACACAAGGCAGACAGCAGACCCATTTCACACTTCCACTCCCTTTTCCTCCCAACCCAAACTCCATCCCGAACACCCTATCCGTTTTTCCCATGAGGATGTCATGTTTGCCCTTACATCTCTGATACCTGACCCCCCTTCCAAAGCACGAAAAACCTCTCCCAACCCCATTCCTTCAACTTCCCACTCCATCCCTGAAAAACAGCCTCCCCACCGCCCACCTCCCTGAACCCAGACCAAAAAAGATAAGAACCGAAAAAAAACCCTCCTAAGAGTTAACCCTTCCTTCCACCTCCCACTCCACCCCTGAAAAACAGCCTCCCCACCACCCTAAACCCAGCCCAAAGGACACCAAACCGAAGAAGACCCCTTAAAACACTATGGGCCCTATTCACAAAAGTAATCTGATCTTTCGGTAGTCACAAAGTGCATTTAGGAATAGTAAAGTTAGAAATCCTAACTTTACTACTCTTAAATGTCCTTTGTGAATACCGAAAGTCGTAAAGTTAGGATTTTGTCTCCGTTAAACTTAAGTTTTGTTAACATAAGGCCAATACTTAAGTTCAACTGAGCCCATGCCTCCCTAAACCTCTGACCCCCCCCTTCCCAAGTACCATCTTCGAGGTGCCTGCTATGTCCAATGAATGCCCCTTTGTGAAGAGGTTCCCTAGCAGTGTCAAAAAGGGCAAGTGTGTTGCCACATCATTGTGCTGTGGCACAGGTTGTAACATATGGACTGGCCTTTGGCCTATGTTTAATTTGATGATTTTTTTTCATCCATGCATTATAAACTTTTAACTGTTTGGAAGACATTGGTCCTGCTATTACTTTTCTGACTATTTGATGTTTTTTGTAGTTAGTGATGTGTGAGTACAGCTTTGTTTGTTTCATCTCTGATTGCTGATCTAGTTGAAGTGGTTTGTATGATGTGACATTAGAGCCAGTGCTAGAGTTACACAGGACAATGATAAAAGTTGGATGGATGTCTATGTGGAATGACATCCAAATGGGGCTTGTTATATGGTAAGTATTTCAGCTTGGCCTGGTCACTGTCAACATCATTTAGGTTGCATTTTTCACAATTATGTAAGTTGGATATGTGTTGATGTATTGGATTTATATATTTGTGTATCCACACATGGTGGTGTCAACTTGCCATATCTTTGTGGAGTTCTGCATGGGCATGTGTCCATCCGTATATACATCAGTTCCCAGGTCCAGTGCACATAGTTTATCAGACATGTGCAAAATGTACTGTGCCCCAGGGACCCAGCCTTTCAGGGTTCTCCCTGATAGAGGCATAGCTATCATGCAGAGAGTATTTCCATTGTACCCTTAGAATGTTTCTCACACTGATTCTATGTATTCCTTTTGGCTGAGATTGCCTTTTCATGTGAGTGATGTGTGAGAATACAATTCAGAGATGTAGCAGCGAAGGTATGTTTCACTTTAATGACACATCCATACAGCTGTTTTATTACATCAAAACAGGACCTGAGATGTATCCAATGTGAGTGTGTCACATTCACTATAGCATCTTGTATAGAGTTGGAGTGAGAGTACCTCATTACAATGTCACTTTACCAACACTTGATAAATGGCAAGCTGCATGAACAGTGAAGATCAGTAGTAACATGACAGGCAAGTGAGAAGGGGCAAAAGGAGTCTAGAATATTGTTTAGAGTTCCAGTCACAGGGCCTCATGGTAGTTGTAGTCACTGCAATGTCACTTTACCAACACTTAGGAGATGGTAAGCTGCATGAACAGTGAAGATCTATAGTAACATGGCAGACAAGTGAGAAGGGACAAAAAGAGTCTGGCATCTTGGTTAGAGTTCCAGTCACAGGGCCTCATGGTAGTTGTAGTCACTTCAATCTTACTTTACCAACACGTGAGGAATGGTAAGCCGCATACCTAGTGAAGATCAGTAGTAAAATGGCAGACAAGTGAGTTAGGGCAAAAGAAGTGTGTGACAGAGATCAATAGGTGTGATATTGATGAGGAGGTGGTGCTGTGGAAAACAACATAATGCACACATCACTATCACTGAATATAATTTGTAAACACATGTCCATTTGTGTGCAGTATGCCTGTGCAGTACCAGAATTTTGGCCTAGAAGGGCATCTTACAGATGTATTTTTTATTAGTGTTCTGAAACCATCCCAGACAGGGTCCCTGTATATATGTAAATTACTTAGTACCCCAACTCCCTTGCCTGGTCCATGGCAGGGCATCCTTTTTGCAGAGGAGTCTACGGAAACTGGTAGTTGTATGATTTACCACCAATTTCGTCCACGACGGAGTGTGTTTTGAACTTGGTAGAGCAGCGGCAGGACATGTCCGATGGGCTCCATGAGGGTAGAAGATGAGTAGAAGTGAGTACAGGTGAGTTTCGCCCTTATATCATTCTCTTTCCACCATCTCAGGTGTTGTGGTTAGACTGCCACAGTCATGCCAGCTGTAAAGCAACTCATAATTGGGCCAGCAGTTTCACTGGTGGTCTGAGCCTCCCACAGACTCATTGGTACATTCCGCGGCAGCTGCGGTCAGAGTTGGCTGGCGGTGTCAGTGGTTCAGCCGCAGTCTTTGCAAAGCCAATTCGCCCAACTCGTAATACGGCGGTCAGACTGCTGAGCTCATCGCGGTCAAACCACCAGTACAGCGGTCAACGGACCACCAAATTCATGATAATGCCTGAAGTAATCAGACCAATAGCATGTATGGGCTGATGGTGTAGAAGGTGCTTGTCCAAAATATTTTGTTGATAATACCAGGTAAATCACAACAAGGAGCTCAAGAGGGAGAAATATCAGTCAGGTCGCCCTCCACTCAGATACAACAATAAACAACAAAGACCTGATTGAAACGGGAGAAACACTAATTTTCTTTGTAGGCCCAGTGCTGGGGGCTACTACCTCAACCCAACTGCTGGTTATAAACCTTTGCCAGTCTTATCCAGTCCTAAAAATGCCCAAATGTTTCTATTACAATAAAAAGTTTGTCAGTCTTATAAACATACCCGCCTAAAAAGGTGTATATAAACAAGCAAGAAATATCTGCCAGAAAAATGTGTGTGAAAGTGAGAAAGTACCTCACGTGTGCTTCCCCACTGGGGCTACTGGTAGGTTCTCACTAATGTGCCCACGTTTTCTCACCATCGGCAACTTTTTCACCAAAGAAAGAAAAAGTGTCCAGTAAAAAGAAGAAAGAGGTGTAAGTAGTGATTAGTGTATATCAAAGAAAGACCTCGTGAAATGTGAGTATAAAGTATTCCTACAATTAAAAGGGAGTTAAGACTCACACACACCCAGTCTCAATTTTAATCAAATTTGTGAGCTTACTCAAAATTTAAAAACACTACACGTTGCAGACCATTTTATGTAGGTGCCAACATGTTTCATTGCCTGTACTTTGTTGCGGCAATTTCATCAGGGTTCGAGGTCGACAGACACCTCCCTGGACTCCAACAAGAGACATATATTATAACCCACAACCAGTTAGGAAACCCTCCAACTCATCGAAAATGCGTATATCACACAGTTCTTGATGTATATTTACCCAGAGGTAGCCAAAGTCACTCTTACCAGCTTCTCACCGCGTCTAGGGGTGTATTTTCATAAACTGTAATTCCCCTTCCGGCACAATCAGTTGTCGATGGTATACCTGGGAAAATATACTGCACACGTTCATTGCATTCTTTAAAATGAAAGACATATAAAGCGTGATCTGACTTGTTCACAACCTTTCGGTACATCACGCATTCTCATGTCCACAAAGAGTTCCTATGGCTGGACTGCCCGAGGCGTAGTAGTTCCCTCAAATAGGCTACACACGTTCATTGTGTTCTTTAAAATAAAGACATATAGCATGATCTGACTTGTTCGTAAACTCGGGGTACATCACGCATTCTCATGCCCACAAAGAATTCCTAAGGCAGGACTGCACGAGGCGTAGTCTTTTCATCATGTCAGCCAATTTACACTGAAAGAACGTCACTTAAACATTCACTTGATCGGGTACATTAAATGCCCATGTTTTAATGGCACTGCGTCAAGACATTGTCATGCCTCATACTGGTCCTCATGACCACACACATACCCTTACCGCACTGGGTAGTATTCCTGGTGTTGCCTCATCCCGGCATCACTCATTACTCCCCGCGCTGCGTTTTTCAAGCGCGCATAACGGAACGCAACCTTATCACATGACCTCACGTCACACTCTGGCACAATCACAGCATATATCAAGCCCAACACGGACGCCATTTTGAAACACTGTATTTAACACTTGGGACATAGGAAACCCATGATTTTACAGTACTTAAACTCTTCCCAAGCTGACAGCATATGTATTCATCTTAAAACAAAAACACTTAGTCATGAACTCTGGCACAATTTTTATTAATACCCAGAGTCCACACCATACCTTCTCAATGCATCAAAATCAATGCGTTTAAATATGTCACATCCCTGGCATCGCAACGTTCTTAAAGGGCTCGGTACTTACACATCATAGATATTCCTCAGCAAACTGCTGGTTACCACATAGCCAATGGTATAGCAATACCCATTACCTCCATAGCTCTCTGATAATTATCAAACTCCAGGCTGGAGGGGCCTCAGCTTGGTGCTCTTTACATACACAGGGCCTGCCTATAATAGTCAGCTTAGTGCTCTTTTACATACAAAGGGCCTCATTTCGGCTGGGAGGTGCGATGCTGATCGGCTGATTGGAAGAGGGAGGCCGCAACCACTCCCCCTGACGTCGGATGCCAAAGAATCAGCGGAGCAGAGCGCGCAATCCTACCGAAGCCGCCGCCGATGATGATGATTTCAATGCTACGGAGCCGCGGAGCTACAGACGCCCGTCTCTGATGCATTAGCGGGCAGGATATGGTGTAGTAGCGGGTGGCAATGAGGAAAGGAGTTTCAATCTTTTCCCTTTTTTGACGCTTTGTTCTGCCAGCTCCACTTGGGAAGTGGACCTGGATTCGAAGACTGAAGACTTTGGAGTTGTGTTATCCTGGGGTCACAAGTTAAGTCAAGCTGTTCCAGGTGCCTCGGGTGGCATAATCCTGCGGACATATGAGTACTCCCTGCTAGGCTACAGAGCCAGGACACTTTTGGGTCTCGGCCTGCTTTCACAAACTGCTGCGGCCCCTGGATTCGAGGATTTGGGACCAACTTTGGGACTCCAGGTTTCTCTCTAAGGGGGTAAGTGAAGGTTTTGCCATTACTCACCTTGGTTGAGGGTCGCTGTGGAGGTACCACTAGTAAATTTGCCAGCATTCAGGACAGTGATCCATAGAGGGGCTTCGCGATCAGTACATTATGCGCAAGCCTACCAAAGGAGCTAAAGGGATTGCCCAGGCTGAGTCTCCGAATTTGGGCCAAAAGGATAAAAAGCAAGCTGGACAGGCCGCAGCTCGGTCTAATTACGCAGCCGCCTTCAGAAAAGACCTTCCCCTCTCCTCTGAATCTGCTGAGAAGGCAGGTATTGAGACAGCTAAACAAGACCATTTCGAAGCAGCCTCAGCGGATTTGGACTCCACCATTAGCCCTAGGGGGGTGGCTTTTTTAAGGGCGGATTCACTGATTTCTTCAACTTTGACTAAATCAATCATGACACCTGATGGAGCAGTGAGGGAAACTACAGATTCTAGAAAGTACCCTATATTTCTTAAAGCCAAGCCGGGTAGGCTCATGGGTGAAGCGGAGCAGGAGATGGTAGGGAATGACCTCCTATCAGCTGATGATCCATTGGACTTAGATTCGGAGACTCTAAATTCTGAGACTGGTAACCATTTCTCCCTTCCATCTCAGATGTGTTAAATCAATCAGCTGGAGGAGGGTCGGTGTATCATTCTATCCCGGTGCTCCCAGAGGTGTCTGTGTTGACTATTCCAGCAGAGTCTGTCCCTGTTGATCTAGAGGGTTTGCAGTCGGAGGATAGGCCTAATGTAAATCAGAGTAATCCTTCTCTAGACAGTAGCTCTTTTTCCATGCAATGGGACGCCAAGAGTCTTCTTAATCTGATTATGGAAGAAATTTGTGAATTAAAAACCTCCCAATCTGCTGAGATCGCGGTAATCCATGCCCGCTTGACAAAGATTGAGGAAAATATAGCTCAGATCCCGATACGGCTGTCGGAGGCCGAATACAGGATTTCGTAATTGGAGGATCAAATGTCATCTTTGAACCTCAAAGTTGCCACCTTTCAGTCCCAGAGAACCATGTTGGAATATAAATTGGAGGAGTTAGAGAACCATTCCAGGCGCTCAAATCTCCATATTTTGGGCATTCCGGAGGGCATTGAGGGTCAGCAGACTCTACAATGGGTCGATTCATTCATAAAGAAAAATGTCCTCCCAGAATTCAATGGTGATCTGACGATAATGAGAGCTCATCGCGTTCCAGCACACCTCCCTCCTAATGTTAAATTCCCACGGACTATCTTGGTTAACTACGGGGACTTTAGGGTCAAGAAGCAGATCTTATCAAAAGCCATCAAACAAAGACAGTTTTCTCAGCAGAAGTCCCATTATGTCACATTTTTTCGGACATGTCAGCTTCCGCAGCGAAAAGGCGGAAAGAATTTGTTAAAATGCTACACTTGTTTAAGGCACAGGGGGTGCAAGCTATGATAGCCCAGCAGAGTAAGCTGAAGGTGTTAGTCAAGGGTAGATTCCACATATTTTACAATGTTCCAGATGCACAGGAATTATTGCAACAGATTTCTATGGATAAACCCTAAAGGCATTTTGTCAGTCTTCAGTTAAGTGTTTGGGGGGGTTCTCTTCCTTGTCTTCGAAAGGCAAAGAGCTACTTGTCCATGGAGGACTGTTATTTTTTGTTTCTTTTTCAATTTCTCTTTTTCGAGGTCTATTGTATTTCAATGTTGCTTTTTTTTCCGTTAAAAAACGGGAGGGGAGGGGAGGCTAGGGGGAATGGGCTGCCTGGCAGTACTAGGCACCAAGTCAGTGTGCCTATAGAAGGGTGGGTGGGATTGGTTGTCTGGTTCTGAGCAGAGGCGGCCATATGCTCAGGGTGACAATGGTCAAGGGTGGGGACACAAGGTGGGTAAGGGAGCATGTGGGAAAAAACAAAATCCATATTTTAAGATCCAATACATCCGTCCATCGCTATTTAGAAAGGAAGAAAGGGGAACAATTTTTCTTGCTGGCCCTAGGTTGGAAACTGTTCACCAAAGTGGGAAATTCTTTATTAGATTATTGGGTTATCGGTAAATGGCAAATTGGAAGTAAGGCAAATGGGAAATAAGGAAATACTGAAGGTGGTTTCTTTCAATGTAAATGGCCTCAATAATAAGAAGAATATGCAGGCCATTGAGGCCTGGATTAAGACAGAGAATCCCTCTGCTATTCTTATACAAGAGACCCATATACCAGCAGGGAAAATGATTTTTCAATGTTTAAATCCTGGGCAGTGTATAGGGCTTTCTCTTCATCTTCTGCAGCCCACATAGGGACAGCGATTTTTTTAGTAAAAAATATCAGGCTGCGGTAGTAAACTCGGCAAGTGACAAAAGTGGAAGATGGTGTTGGGTCACCTGTAGTCTAGGACACAGATCTTTGATGCTCGCCAGTATATATGCCCAGTAGAGGATAAACCCACCTCATATGAGGATTTTTTTCAATCTTTAATCCAAGTGTCAGGTGGTTTAATTATGGGGGGGATTTCAATTTGTCAATAAATCCGAAAAGTGATTCCTCATCTAATGCAAAAAAACTGTCAAAACAAAAATCTGTTAAAATTGTACAAAGTTACAGCTTGATGTTTGATATAACCGACCCCTGGTGGGCTGCATTTCCCACTGAAAACGCTTACACTTGCTTTTCAGAAAGATTTCATACTTTTTCGCGTATCGATTTTTTTCTTATCTCCAGGTGTTTGGTTTTTAGTTCACTGAAAACTCTTCAGAGTGGGTTCTCGGACCAAGCAGTGATTGTTTTAGAGTTAGAACTGGGTGAATGTAGTAAAAACCCCAAAAGATGGCTGTTAAATCGACAATACTTATTAGAGGAAAATTGGGTGCCTTCTATTAAAACAGAAATAAGTGAGTTCTTTGAGCGAAATCATGGCTCAGCTCCACTGCATGTGGTCTGGGACTCATTTAAAGCCTTTTTCCCGAGGGCTTGCTATTAGTAAAGACGCGGAGAACCCAAGGAATAGGAAGGAGGAGAAGAAAACACTTGAGCAAAAAGTGCAAAAGTTTTATGATATATTCCTTTCTAGCCCCTCGGCGGTGAACCGAAGACAGCTGGATCAAGCTAAGTAGAACCTGGCCAAAAAATATTATGCTAAAAGTGAATCCCTATTTCAGCATGATAGGCAAAAGATTATCTCCTTTTTTTGGTAAACTCAATTCTTGAAGGAGGGCTTATACCTCCGTCTTTTAGAAAAGGGAATGTAGTCAGTTGTTTAAAAAAGGGCAAAAATAGCAAAGATCCCAAATCATATCGCCCGATTACGCTTTTAAATTCTGACTACAAATTAGTTACTAAACTTTTAGCCAATCGATTTAATGGGATCACCTCACATTTAATCCATCCCGATCAAAATGGTTTTATAGCCGGGAGACAGCTCAGAACTAATACACATTTTTTAGTGGAGGCATTAGACTATTTTGAGACCTGGAAAATACCAGCATTAGTACTTTTTTTAGACACCGAGAAGGCATTTGATTTGGGTGACTTTATTTTGTATTTTAGCGAAATTTGGCATACCCTCTAAAATTACAGGGTTGGTTGAGAAATTATATTTGAACGCAGAGGCCAATATTATTATTAATGCTACTGAGGTTGGCCAAGTAAAAGGGGAACCAGACATGGATGTCCATTATCCCCAGTGCTATTAGACTTTTTTTATTGAGCCCCTCGCGATAGCTATCAGGAATAATGGGGACATCTGCCCTCCGCTTCCAACCATGGGTAAAGTTAAATTATACGCCGACGACATTATGCTTATTATAAAGCCGGAGGAGGAAGTGCAGGCAAAAGCCTTCTAGATTTTTGACCTCTACGAGTCGTTCAGCGGCTACAAAATTAATAAAAGGAAAACAGAAATTATTTTGTGTTGTTGTGCATCTAGGGATTTACACCCCGATATTCTTCCGTGTTTACATTTTAATCCTAAGAGATACCTAGGTGTCTATTCTTCGCCATTAATTTCGGAATTATATGATTTGAACTTTGTCCCATTGTTACGAAAAGTCCAGGACTTATTTTCACGATGGAACTCTCTCCCTTTAACCATTCTCAACAGGGTCGCCATGATCAAAATGTTGGTGCTTCCACTGTTTAATTTCCTTTTTTCAGCAATTCCCTGTGTTTTAGTGAACTCCTTTCTTACGAAATTAGAGTCAATGTTTACATAATTCTTGTGGGGTAAGAAAGTTTCCTGAATTGCACTCAGCACTTTATATGAGAAACTGGAAGACGGCAGCTCAGCACTCCCCAATTTGAGGGAATACTACTTTGCATATTTTGCACAATACATGTATAGATATAGCAGGGTCCGCATCCGGGTCTTTTTATAAACTTCTTCATGAATTCAATATGTAAAGAAAATCAGATCCACTGCCCGCTATCAATATTTAGGTCTCCTAAATTAGTAAGATATAAGTGTTTACATTGGTTCTTTCATAAACGTCAGGCATTTGTATTCTATTTCAGCTATTAATGTCGCAACCGCAACAGCTGGACTTTTCGCGAATTAGAGATTCTTTTTTAATTATGCAAAATTGAACCAAGGTTGGCATCCATAAACTCTCCGATTTTCTTCGGAATGATAGATGGTTGAATATTAGTGAAATATCTCAATTAATCCCCAGCGATTTTCTCCTCCTTGAGTCATATAACTGAAGTAACGACCAACGCTGGTATGTGGAAAAATCTTCTTTATTCATAAGCAAAGTAACTGCATCCTCAGCTTGCTTGTGATGCCTGCGCATCCACTCTGAAGTCTCAGCCTCATCAACATTCTAAGGCTGCCTTCAAGTCAGGGTTCTATGATCATACCATTGTGCGGGCATAGGGGAGGGGGAGACAGGGAACATTCCAAGTGATGAGATTATAACACATCTTCCTCCCCTAAAAACCCAAAGAAGGGGTAACAACAACAACTGGTGGAGGATGGGGTGGATACAGTAAAAGTCCCCAGCAAGACACAAAAACAGCTGAACCCCAAAGTGGGTAACTTAATATTTAACGTGTGCCCCCATACTAAAATCATTGTGCCAAAACGGAGCATTTCTTTGTCGGCACCCACTTCTCCTTCGTGCTTCCCCCGACCAGGCACCTTGCCCCTGAGTCTTGCTGTCCTCCCTGTGGCCCCCATCCCTCACATCCAATGCCACCCGATCCATACTCCATTTTTTCCCATCTTCTAGAATTACCACATTTCTTTTTACGTCCTTTACCCAAGCTCTCAGGTTTCCTGATGTACACACTTTGCCCCTGACTGAGAGTCCTCTCCTTCGCACCCCATTTCCTATCATACCACTCCATGTACTTTTTCTGTCTGGTATCGGTCTTTTCCCTGAAATCATCCATGTTGACCACTACCTTCTCCTTAGGACACAACCAATTTGGAGACAACTTTGAACCTGCCTTCCTTCCCCTCAACAATTCAAAGGGGGTATGTCCTGTCGAGAGGCTAGTTGTGGTGTGGTATGACCATAACATGTCTCTAATGGCAGGCTCAATCGCTATCCCTGATTTGACGGCCAGTTGTATGCACTCTTTCAACATCCTATTGGCCCTCTCCACCTTCCCATTGGCCTTAGGACAATACAACGGGGTGAGCACATGGGATATAGACATGTCTTTTAGGAACTCTTTCATCTCCTCTGAAACAAACTGAACCCCATTGTCTGTGACAATGGTGGAGGGAATTCCCTCTCTAGAGAATACCTCACTCATGAAATCTATAAGTGATTTTGTATTGATGGTGTTCACAAATTTACAAGAGATCCAATTTGAGAAATAGTCAATAAGCACCAAAAGGTACCATTCCTGGGGTCCCTTGGCACGAATGGGGCCTGTGATGTCAAAACAAAGTTTGTCCCAAGGGACCCGCGGGATTTCCACAGGTATGAGTGGGGAACGCCTAATACTTCTTGACTTGTCACTGATACTGCAGGAATAGCAGTCCTTCACCTTGTCTTCCATTAGTTGATCCATTCCTGGGAACCAGTAATCAGCTCTCAATCGTGCCTTACACATACTTCCACCCATGTGTCCCTCATGAGTAAGATCAATAATTTTGGCTCTTAAACCCTCAGGAGGAACAATTATCCCTGACTTGAGTAGTAATCTACCCTCAGTAGACAAATCATTACGAACGTTTCAAAATGGTTGAATGTCCCCTGGAAGATCTTTGCACTTGTTGGGCCACCCTTTGGTCACATAAGCCTTCACCTTGCCAAGGATGTTATCCTGGTCCGAGTGATAGTCCCAAATCTCTCTTGTGACTGCTGGGATCTTAACTTCCATCACACACTCCTTCCCAGAATCTATCTCATAATGTTTTCCTATGGGTGCCCTAGATAGAAAATCAGCAACCTTGTTTTGTTGACCAGGAACAAAACCCACTCTAAAGTTAAATCCCTGTAAACCAAGGACCCCTTTAGCAATCCGAGGCGTCATATTCTCCATGTCTTTATTTCCAAACAGACCGACCAAAGGTTTGTGGTCAGTGTACACTTCAAAAGGCATACCCCACACATAAAAATTTAAGTGTTTGATTGCCCAATACACCGCCAATGCCTCTTTTTCTATTGTGGAATAGTTGGATTCTGCTGCTGATAATGTTCTTGAAGCAAAAGCCACCACCTTCATACCATTTTCATCCCTTTATGCTAGCATGGCCCCTATACCTTTGCTACTGGCATCAGTGGAGATGATAGTGTCCTTGTTCACATCAAAATTGCCAATGTATGGGGCAGCAGCGATGGCTTCCTTTATGTTTTCAAACGCCTCTTCTTGTTCTGTACCCCAAGTGAACTCACAGGTTTTTTTTAACAATTCTCTTAAGGGTTGTGCCATCATAGCAAAATTTCTGATAAACTTCGCCATATATTCTGCCAGGCCTAGAAATGAAAGCACCTCCTCTTTACACGTAGGCATGGGAGCTCTCCTTACTGCCTCCACCAGATCATTTTTTGGCTTGATCCCTTCTTCCAAAATTATGTGTCCCAAGTAATCTACTGATGTAACGCCCACCTTACACTTGCTTTCCTTTGTGGTGAACCCCACTTCTTTCAACTTTTCTAACACCCTCTCGGCATTCACCTTATGTTCCCCTACACTTGACCCGTAAATAAGAATGTCATCTTGGAAACACATTGACTTGGGGCAATCTTTGAGAACATGCTGCATGGCTCTCTGAAAGGCAGAAGCTGCCGAGGCCAGTCCAAATGGCATTCTTAAAAATGTGTATTTGCCAAATGGAGTGGTAAACGCTGTCAAGGATTGGGAATCAGGATGAAGCTTAATCGGGTAATAGGCGGATGATAGATCCAGAACACTAAACACTTTCGCTCCCTGCAAAGTGCTCAGCATCTCATGGACCCTGGGTAATGGATGTCTGTCCACTACAATGTTTCCGTTCAAGGCTCTCAAATCCACACAGAGCCTAATGTTCTTCCCTCCATCCTTAGTCGTGATGACAATGGGTGCCAACCACGCTGAACACTCTATCTCTTGAATAACCCCTTGTTTAACCAATTTTTCCAACTCCATCTTTAAAGGTTCTCTCATTAATAAGGGGATTGATCGTGTTCTGTGAACAACTGGTAAGGCTCCCTCCTTTAGCACTATTTTCTGCATGTAATTTTTAAGCAAACCCAACTCTTCATTAAAAACTTCAGGATAACTCTTAATGAGATTAGCACCAACCTCTGGGGGATCGATGAGTAGGACTTGCTCACTATTGTTGGGGTCAAGTTTAATGCCTAGTTCCTTCTGGTGTTTCCAGCCTAAAAGACTTGAACCCTCACTGGTAATGTATACCTTCCCAACTGTGTGCCTATCTTTGAATGAAATTCTCATCCTTACCATTCCTTCTAAGGGTATGGGCACTCTATTGTACCCTGAAGGAGCAATGTCTGCAGGTTCTATCTTGATATTATGTTTGGAGAACTTCTCATCGAACATTTTTTTTTTCCACCAGTGTAAAAGGAGAACATGAATCAGCGTAAACCTTAAAAGATTCATCATCCAGCCTAATCTCACATGTGGGATACAAGGTATTAGATTCCGTGCTCTCCCCTTCTATCTGAAAAATAAAATTATTTTCCTCCACTTCATCAGCTTCATTAAGCTCAACCACACGTACCTTAGGAGTGAATACATTACACACTTTGGAGAAATGCCCCTTTTTGTTGCATTTCCTACACACAATATTTCTGGCTGGACACTTCCAATTGTTCGCCAAATGATTATGGCTACCGCATCTGAAACATTGCAAACTACCCATCTTTTTACTAGAAACATCTCTGTTTTTGTTGTCCACCATACAAACAGCCTCTGTGCTGGCCCCATCCTTTGACTCTGACTTATCTTTTACTGCCTCCCCGATTTTCATTTCTCTCATACATTGTTGTGTGTGTTCCAGCCCTTTGGCTATGCTAATAGCCTCCTCAAGATCAGGATTTCTCGTAAGAAGTTCTTCTTGAACCTTCACGTCATTCGTGCATCTCACCAATTGGTCTCTAATAAGAGCACCCAACTCACACGTGGCAGCCATGCCCCGCAACACCGCTACATAGGAGGAAACCTTCTCATCCTTCCTTTGATTCCTTTTAAAAAATTTGTGTCTTTCAAGAACCACATTTATTTTAACCTTGAAATGTGCCTCCAACTTCCTCAACGTATATTCATAGACATCCACTCCTTCATCATCCTCCAGGGATTCATCTTCTACCAGTCTCCCTGTAATATCCTCATAAACCTTTCTGCCCTGAATTCCCAGATTATGTAGCAAAATGTGTTGCTTTCTTATATTTGAAAAATTGCCACCCCCTATAGCAATTAAGTAGGATTTGAATATACCTTCCCACCTTCTCCATGGGATATCTGGCTCCCCTAGCTCATTTAAAAATGGGGGTGGTTGACTCATTCCAGCACCTGCCATGTTCCTCTTAGCGCATGTAAACTCACTTAACTCCAAAACAGTAAAAGGCTCTCAATAGCCAGGCAAGAAAGAATAACCTCAGAAAAAAAAACAAAAAGGATGAAGAGAAGAGAAAGACTTTGGATAAGAGGTCAAGAGAGTAGAGCGGCTAGCCCGCACACACCCAGTAATGCTAACTTGTACACAAAATGATTAAGCTCCAAACACGCCACAGAATATGTTCAACACACACTGTACAGCACATCAACGAGTAGTCCTGTTTCTATGACTATACAGTTCGTCAGGAACGCCTCCTCAGAGACCAGGGCGGGAACTTCCCGTCGACGTGCCGGTGAGAAGGAAACGCCGATTGCAGTCTCCTCACAGAGTCAGGTCTCACTGAATTCCCCCAGCAAACGATGAACAACATCCAAAAGATTGGTGAGCTTTCCTTTTAATTCGACGCACTCGGGAAGTCGCCACAATACGTTTGGGGATGCTGTCATTACGCCGCTTTATCCCATCCTTGTCGCCAAAGTGAAGTAACGACCAACGCTGGTATGTGGAAAAATCTTCTTTATTCATAAGCAAAGTAACTGCATCCTCAGCTTGCTTGTGATGCCTGCGCATCCACTCTGAAGTCTCAGCCTCATCAACATTCTAAGGCTGCCTTCAAGTCAGGGTTCTATGATCATACCATTGTGCGGGCATAGGGGAGGGGGGGACAGGGAACATTCCAAGTGATGAGATTATAACAATAACATTCTCAGTAAGTTCTTAGCAAACTTGGTCTGCTTCAGATTATTGTCCAGAAACAATTAGTTTATGACTTACTTGAAGATAGGGTAGTGAAAAAGTCGGGGAATGGAAATAACGTTTAGCCTTAATTAAAGGGTTAGATCTTGAGGCCAAGGCCATAACAAAATGGGGTTAATACGAGGACTTGGAAATTACAGCAATTATGTGGTCTGCAATTAATAAATTACATTTTAGTTCAGTTAGAGGGGCTAACTGGCGAAGGATGTTATATTTTAGCAAGTGGTTACTTTATAGAACCCCTTGCTTCGTAGCCAAGGTTTATCCCAATCAATCGGAGCAGTGTTTCCGGTGTCATATTCACCCTTCAGCCAACTGGACTCATATAATATTACAGTGCCCCTTGATCCAGAAATTTTGGAACAATATTTTTGATTATTTGGCAACAGAATGGTTAATAACGACTGGGTTTAACGCTCGGTTGATGGTGTTGGATTATGACCCAGATCTTCGGCTACCAGAGAAGCTGATTAAACTATTATATATTGAAATGGTTGTTGCCAGATCACTTTTACTTCAAAGATGGTGAACGGATCTAATTCCATCTAAAAATGAATGGGTTCGGAAAATGGGTCAGGTTAAAAGAAGCAAACAAGTTTATGCTTCATGAATTGGTGGATTTAAGAAGTTTGAGACGATCTGGGCATTTTATTTTGACTGTGATTTCTGAAAGTTAGTATATAAACTGTCGTATTTATTCTAATCTGTCCTTACTCTTATGAATCTTAGAGCTTGGCACTTTAATATGTATAGTATAATTCATGTTAGTTTTTTAGTTTTATCGGACTAAGTTACATGTTTTTGATACCATCTTACATATATTTTAGATACCTTAAATTTAACGTTTTGCTTAATTGGTAGTGTTTTGAGGCAGTGGATATAAGTTTTAAGATTTTAGGTGTTTCTATTATCTTTTGGCTTAAAAATGCTATTTTAAGATCTCCACGGCTTATTGATTACTGGATGTATTGCTTCTTGATTAATTGGTGCTATGTATTACTCCTTTGGTTTTCAATAAAAATAAATAAAAAAAAGGGCATCCTTTCAATAATACTCGTGCCACTGATAACGTGAAACGTTATCACACAGGACAGTTTATCCAATCACCGCAACTGTTCTTATTGACATCAGAGCAACAATCATTGTTCTAAGACCAGGAATTAAATGGAACCAGAGCTCAAACTTTAACTGCTGATCTTATTCCATTCTATAAAATCATTAAGGCCAATTTGATCTGCCTTCTCAGAATAAATCCAACGTGCCTCTTTTTTTGCAAGGGTCCTTTCCATATTACATGCCTCACCAAGAACCTTCTCCAACACTGTCCACATTAGTGCTCTGTGGTCATGATGCTGTTCCTGGAAGTGACGTATCAAAAGTGTTGTTAATTTCCCAGCCTTTATTGTGCCCAAGTGCTCTTGAATGCGTACCTTGATTTGACGTGTTTAGACCTATATAGTGTATAGGAGAGCATTTCCGCTATGTAAATGTGTGGTTTGACATGAAATCAGTGTGTGAACAAGGAGACTTGGTTCTTCGAAACGCGTTAATGGAATTAAAATCTCAGCTTGTCAAACAATCGCCTGACTGAGCGCTTACTTCGTCGCTGCATGAAAATTGTGGCCGGTAAGCTTCGCCGGCATCGCACTGCAACTACTATGGGCGTGTGGATGGCAGAAGAAGCAGATGAACGTTGGTAATATATATATATATGCATATATATATTTATATATATATATATATACATCATCCTGAGACAACTCTGTGAAATTGACATAATGTCATCAACATACATTCTGTGCTCTAGTTGAAAATAAATTATAACTTCATTTTCTATAACATCCAAACACTTTTCACTAACAACACTTACGTACAAACTCTCACATAGTATATTATGCTTTAGAACATAAATACTCAAAAATGTATTTTGACACATAAATGTCGCACACAAAACAATATCAGTTACAATTTTGAGATCCTCTAAATGTTTTTGAGTTTTTGTACCTGCAGGTGGTCGCCCTCCTGCATGTAAAGATTTTTCCTAAATAGAGAGGAATGGTGGAGTTTCTAACATTTGCAAAATGTCATTGTGTATTCTGTACCATATAAATCATAAGACCCATGCAATACAAACAACCACATTTTATGCCTTGTACCTAAGGAAATAAATAAATAAATAAATGTGTAGTAAATGTGGGCAAGATGTACAATACTTTAGAATAGGGATTTCCAAACTGCGATTGTATCCTAATAGCACTAAGAAAATCGCTACTCCTAATGTAAAATGGTCACCATTCCCCAATTAGTGAATCGTTAGTATTCATTTTGGTATTTTTCTATAACCAAATTGTGATTCTGCAACTAGAGAATTGTTCTTTGATAATCAAAAATTGCGAAAGTCACATTTGGAAGTAGCTTAGCTTGATGACCTTACAGTGAAGAAGTGAGTTCACAGTTTCACAAAGGAAGGTAGGCTGTGTGAGCTCTCATATTTTCTTATTACTTGGAGTCATTTTGCTTGTTTTTGCTCAGTATATCCTGAAAAGATAATAAGAAGGATGCAGGGTGGTGCAAAAGAAATTGAAGTTCAGAGAGAAGGAGTTTCACACATAAGGATATGCTATTTGGGAAAGCACTTTCCAGGTAAGAGATAGCCATAGAAGAAAAATCTGGAAGGACATCCAGGACAATCAGGTGCAGTGGGAGTGACACAGCGTACAATTGAAGAAATTATAAAGCACTGGTATAATCTGTGGTCACATACCAAAGAGATGGTAGCAATCAGACTTACAAAGGTCTGGGGAACAGGCAATGGACCCTCCAACCAGCCACCTGCAACACCTATTGAAGACTTGGTAGAGAGTACCTTTCAACCTGAAAGCATTGTTGGTCTGTCAGACATTGATACTTTTGCCCCACCGACTACTTCGAAAAGAAAGATACATTTTTTATCATGCATTCCTGTTTTGTGCATTAATCATACTTTTATTTTTTTAAATTAATTCTTATAAAAAAACAATCTTGAACAATCCATACTATTACCTTACTGATGTATTCTGAGAGTTATAGTCCATAGTATAAACCTATGTTTGTGATTTTTTTTGTTGGTCAACTTTTGCTGTCCATAACTAGTAAGCAAAAAGCACGGACAATGAAGAACGAGAGAAGTAATTTAGTCATAAGTAAACCTTTTAATTGATCCCCAAAAAATCTTTAGTAGTCAGTAAACTCAAATACTTCTCATATATCTCACAGAGTATCATCAGCAGGAGTTGAGGAAACAGAGCATGAGGAAACTCAGGACACTCTCTCAGATGTGGAGACCACACTATGACACCAACATCCACAACACTCATGCCACCCAGAAGCAGAGCAGTCTCTCCACTGCATGAGTTTCCATAGGAAAGAGAAAACTAATCATCAAACATATCTACAAGTCATTCTGGTACTAGAGCCAGACAAATGCTTAAGTCTCTTCTTCAATGCCAATGCAATGCAAGCAGAAGACGAGGTGTACGTGTTTGTAGAGCATCAGATGAAGGTGACAACACTGCTCTTTTTAGTGGTTTGGAGGTGTCAATGTTATCTGTGCAATGCCTACAATATAAAAACATTAATTCAATGAAGATACAGCTAGTGGCCATGAATAAAACATTATTCAAATGGAAGATGGCTTAGAAAAACTGAACAACACTTGTTTCAGACACTTTCTTACAACTCACTGATGCTTTAACAAACGTATGCATACTAATGAAGTTGGTCTGTTCACCTGCTCACACATTCAACAGCAGCATTATCAAGGCACAAGGTGAACATGCAGGTAGAGATAGAGCACTACAGTGGTGATACAGCACATGGCCAATATAGAACCGACTTTTTGGAGACCCCCCCCACTAGGAGAGTCAAAGCCAGTGGTGCAGGGGACACCTTAAAATCTACGGGTTCTTCTTGCTCAAATCATACATTACCAGGACAACCAGCCGTGGAGGGAAGTAAGTTATTTATTAGCTCGAGCAAAGGACAGAGGTCCCAGAATGGTACAAAGACAATTCTGCGGAGACTGCTGTTTTACTCCACAGCTTACACATATTTATAGCGCTAGCCACGCCCATTTGTACAATACACAGTTCCTCATTCCACAGTTACTCATTCTGACAAGTTCTTCGTCAGTCTTGTGGTGCAATCGTGGTCCGGGGACATCTGTTCTCTGATTGCACAATGTCCACAGCCCTGTGCTTCCTTGCCCAACTGGTGTGGTCATGGGGCACAGCCTTGTGCTTCCTCTATTAGTTAGTGTGGTCACAGTGCACCGGCTCGTGCTTCCTCTATCAGTTGGTGTGGTCACAGGGCACAGCCTCATGCTTCCTCTATCAGTTGGTGTGGTCACAGGGCAGCTGGTCATGACAGGTTGAGTTACCAACAATGGACAGGATGTGGCTGAGTCTCTGGCACAACTGGGGGGTGAGGCACACAGGCTGCTTCTCGGAATCGGCTCGACCACAAGGAGCAGGGAGGGTTGGGCAAGTTTCAACAGGGACGTGGAAAGTAATTCTTCATCAGGTTGCCGAGAGCATGGCAACACAAAATGGAGTCATGTGGGTCATTTTAAAATACAATTCAACAGTCCCTCCTTTTGCCATGCAGAGGCAACAATCAGTCGTCATCCAGGTCAATGTCCATCATCTCCTGGACCTCTTTCTCGATCATCATCATGGCATTGTGATGGTGTGAATTTATTTGTTTGTGTGCCAAAGAGGTGGCACAGAGCTCACACAGCGCGGGCACGCATTGAACACAGAGGCAGCAAGAGAACAATGCGGCTGCAAGGATTTCAATACTGTAAAGTCATGAGGCGTTCTACTTGAAGTTCAGCCGTGATGTTACTGAGGGCACCAGCAGTTGCATTGATGGTGGCTTCTACCACCCTGGTGAGATGTCGGAGATTGCGACTATTGACCATAGGGCCCCAAAAGGGGAGGAACCCTTTAGTAAAGTCACCAAATTCTTGGCCAGCTGTGTCTTCAGTATCAACCACACCTCTCTTCTGGATGTGGTGTTTTGCATCTGCTGTGTAGGTGGGGGGGAGCAACCAAGCAATGTAACAGGTGCCTGCCCAAGACTTGGGTAGCCAGGTGTAGGCCTTGTTCCCACACACAAAGTACATGTTCAGTGAGGACACCAGAGCTGGGAGAGTCGAACCATTGAACTGGAGTGTGTAGGCACAGTCACTTTTTCCCACCCACACTGTTCCACTGCTCTTCTTGCAGTATTGCCCGGGATGTGGGTAGACAGGGAGATCTCTGATAGGTGGCAGTCTTTTCTTTCCCCCCACCATTGTAGATGTTCGATGGATAGAAAGACCCATGATTGTCCTCATATTCATTCTTTTCTGCTGAATCTTTATTCATGCTTGGCCACTCCGCAGCCATGATGTGGCGGAATGCTTGTCTGCTACTGATCTTTCCCAGGGATCGTGTGGATGTGTCACCTGAATAGAATGCATCAAAGAACACAGTGTACCAGCCGTAGGCCGAGCCAGCTCGAGAAAAAGGAGCAGGAATCAGTGACATCCCAGGGCTTGCAGTATGGGGCAGCAACCGACATACCCAACAGTTTGTCGTGTTCACCACAAGCTGGTGCTGATGTAGGATTTGAATGAAAGTGGTGTTAAAGAAACCTGCCCTTCTGTTTCTCTCATGGGTGGGTAATGACACATGTTGATGTGGCGATTCTGTAGTGGTAGTAGGCTCAGATGCTGCAAGGGTAGCGTGTATTACCCATCCGAGGCAGGCCAGTCCCAGTGAAATAGTCATTAATACGATTAGACAGATCAAGTACCGGCCACGTATTGTCTTCATGTACTCTTGTTTCTTTATTTCTTTGCTCTTCAAGCTTTCAGTGTTCATTTTGTTCATCATCTGCTTCACTTGGTCTTCCCTAGTTGCTGCCTGTGATTGGAGGTTGCTTCACCGGTCAGTGATTCCGGCGGCCCTATTGGCATGTTCCGGTCCGCTGTACCGGCTCCAGCCAAAAGCGCCGGTGTATCACAGCCCTGCAGCGGTTTGTCGGACCATGTCAAGCAGAGGGCAGAGACCCTTGTCTCTTCAGTTCTTTTTTCTGGGTCGGAGGTTGTACCGGGTGGACCTGGGCGTTGTCTGATCAGGAAACAAAGGCTCTGGCTGTTGAGTGTCCAGCAACCTCAGATGCGGAGGAACGGCAGATTGCGGGATGTCGTCGTCCTCTCGTTCAGATGAAGCCCAGGCAATGTTGGCGTCACTGAAGGGTACAAAGCGCGGACTCTTTCACATTCGTCGTCTCCCAGGCCTTCCTTGACCCACCGGTCGTATGGTAGTGGTAGAGGCACCTTCTTGCAATGCACTCCGTGGACCCAGTTTTTTCTTCCTGCCACCTTCACTGCAGACCTGGTAGCCAGCAACACTTGCTGGGGCGGCTTCCACCTCGGCTCCAAGTTCTTTGTTCTCTGGAAGTTCCGGATGCAGACCCAGTCACCGGGCTGGATGGTGTGACCAGGGCCCCCTGGTTTGGGTGGCAGGATATCTTGTACCTGACGATGAATGAGACGTAGGTTAGTGGTCAATTCATGTAAATAATCAATCAACAATGGGTATTCACTGGCGGCAGTAGGAGGTGATACCAATGAAAGCACGGACCTCCTTCTGCGTCTTTGGTGGGGGCATTTTACTGATTGGTTGTATTCGTTCAGGGGTGAGGCGGCGTCCCTCCTTCGACAGGAGATGACCTAAGTAGGTCACCTCATGTCGACAATATTGGAGTTTGGATAAAGAAACTTTGTGATTGAACTGGGCCAGATGTAGGAGCAATTTCATTGTAGCTTCTTTACACAACGCCTCGGTGTCTGCTGCTATAAGCAAATCATCAACGTACAGGAGTAGTGCTGTACCTTGGGGTAGGGTCAGGGAATCAAGTTGGCCCTTGAGGGCCTGACTATAAATTGAAGGGCTCTCTGTATATCCTTGTGGAGCTCTGTAGAACCGGAAACTCCGTCCTGCCAATGAGAATCCAAAAAGGTCCCTACTCTGTTCATCAACGAGTATACTAAAGAAGGCGTTTTTTAAGTCAATGACAGAGAAAAAACATGCAGACGGGGGACCCATAGTCAGTAGGGTGGTGATATCTGGGACCACAGGAAACTGGGGAACTACTATTTTGTTTATCTCGCGCAAATCAATGACAAAACGATAAACAGGGGGCTTGGAAGGATCGGTGCGTTTTAGGACAGGCAAAATTGGGCTATTGCACACATTTCCTCTTGTCTCTTCAACAAGTTCAGAAATGATCTGGAATAATACCCTTTCCCCTTCTTTGGGTATTTTGTATTGGGGAAGTGGCGGAGTGCGAGCATTTTCATTCAGGGTAACAGAAAAGGGGGTTATGGACAAAAGGCCGACATCAGTATCACCTTGGGCCCAAAGATCAGGAGGGACATTCTGAAGTTCCTGAGGAATTGGATCTAAGGAGGCTAAATATACTGGGTGTGTGGTGGGGGGACCCATAGTGATGTAAACCCCATCAGGAGAACAGCATATTGTTGCATGTGATCTTTTTAATATATCTAAACCCAACAAATTTTCGCCACATGTGGAAGTCAAAACCAAAGGGGAATCAACTGTGTAGGGTCCCATCGTTAGTTCCAGTGGTTGTGAAATGGGGCTAGATACTGGGGTGCCAGAAAACCCTACAGAAATGTTATTCACGCCAGACAAGGGGGCCCCAGGGACTTTGGACCTAGCAATAGAACTTTTGGTTGCACCAGTGTCGACCAAGAATTTTTCCGTATAGCCCAGTGTTGTAACATGAACATACGGTCCCTTCTGGTCAACAGGAATAGGCACGGGTCCCTTCTCTTGTCCTTGGCAATCCTAGTGGGACAAAAACTCAGTCCCTTCTTCAGGCTCATAATCCTCAGTAAAGTAATTGCGGTCCTCATAATTAGCGGTATCAAATCTATTCTCTTGCATAAGGGAGCGCCTGTCCTGTAACTGTGTTCTAGGTCCGCCTCTGCCTCGTCCTCTCTGGGGACGTTGTCCTGTGAAGCGGTCAGCGGGGGCAGAGTTGTTCTGGGCCAACAAGGGACACTCGTCGCGCCAATGGCCCTCTTGGCGACAATAAGCGCACTGGTTGGGTCCCAGCGGCGGGCGAGGAGTCACGGGGGCAGGTCTCTGAGCTATTCGTTGAAACTTAGGGGCACCTCTGTTTTGGGTCTGGGTCGGGTATGCTTGTTGGAGTAAGACCTTTGTCTTTAAGTCTTTAGTCTTTTTATCCGTTCTATCTCGCTCTTCATTCTCCATATTCTCATAGTACTGGGTCATTGTCAAAATACCAGACGGGGTGGAAATGGGCCATGCACTTTCTGACATTTTGAGCTTAGTCCCAAGTTCTGGCAACAGATTAGACACAAATTTATCCACAAACAGTCGCTGTCCCCCTTCTGTAGTCATGTCCTGTCCACTATAGTCGTTGAATGTGCTTTCGAATCGTGTGAAAAAGTCAGAGACACTTTCATCTTTCTTTTGTTTGCAAGCAGCTAATCTGTCCCAATTAATACGGTGGGGTGTCAACATCTTTTTCATGGCAGTAAGTATCTGGGCCGGAAGGGCCAAGATCATGGGATCGGGTTTCTCACCGCCAGTTCGAGCTCTGTCAGCTTCCTCAAAATCCTTCCATGTATGGCCAAATTCTGTTTGATCATTATGGCGTATTTTTGGACCATACTTCAGTCGGTACTACTTGTCCCATTAACATATCTATATCTGCTAAAGTCATTACGCAAGATTAGAGTGTCTGAGTCAATTCCTTATAATAACCTGCTGGATGTTTACGCGGGTCAGGCAATTGATTTTTAAGTTGGAGGACGTCAGACCTTTTCCAAGGGACATGGACCCACATCTGCCTAAAACCTGCCGGTATTTCAGGGTTGCCATCTGCGCCAGCAACGCGGTCTCTCCAAACAGGCTGTACCTCCCTCATTGGGAGATCCTTATTTAACGAAACACCAGATAAGGAGTCTCTGTAGGCTACTAACGTGATTAGATCGCATAATAGTGCTGGGCCCTGAATGTCCCCCTTTTCAACCTTATGGCGAAGGTCAGACAGACTTGGGGGTGGACCTGATTCTAAAAAATCCTCCCACATTTGGATCAGTATGTCACACATTTCACAAAAAATGTCAATCTGTTGAATGCGTGCCCACTGATCCATTGTCATCCATATATCCTGAGCGGTGTACATAGTGTTATTTTCCATCCATACATGAGCTTGTTGACTCATAGAGAGTTGTTCCTGTGTACTACCTATCAGTCTGCGCAAGGTGCAACGTCTGAGAGTGGGCGGTCTATGCGGAGTTACATAAGGGATATAATCACGGACCACTGACCATGCTAATGCTAATAGCCCTGCACTAGGGGAAGGCGTCGGATGACTGTCAACAAGAAATGGGTTGGTTGCAACGGGAGTTAAAGGCACATTAGGTTGGACAGGTACAGGACTAGTGGAAGGTGCAACAAGGGAAAAGGAAGGGTGGACTTGCATTGGTGCGGTGGCCTGAACTGTCGGGGCGTTGGGAACGAGTAGCTGAGGTATCGGATGGACCGAGGCATGGGCAGGGGCAACAACTGGAGCAGTAGCGGGGGTCAATTGGGCGGGATCAAGGGCCGGATACATGGCGGGAGTATAAGGGGGAGGGGTGTTCAACATGGAGGCCATGAGAGAGTCATCCTCCATGTCCCGGGCCTTTCCCGGAACTTTTTTTTTGTAACGTAACATCCATCTATCTGCATTCTATTTAATCTATCATGTATTACTATACTCTCTTCTATTCTCTGATTATCATGATTCTGGGCTTTCTGAATCACACTCATACGCATTATTTTAGCTTTGTTCTTTTTGAGTTTGATTTCTTTCTGTTTGGACAAACCCGAAAGAAATCAAGCATTGCAGGCCTAACTTTTCTCTGAAACAATTTCTCCTCTAAATTATCTAATACAGGCGGCTCAAAACTACCATATATTGCCCATTGCAATTCAGTATTACCCTTTGTATACTTGTCAACATAATCGGGCCAACACCATGTTTAGCATAGACTTCATGATTGGGGGTCCCCAAAGGAGGAATCGGACAAGATTCCTCCACTGCGGAGTCCTGCGTACAATAACAACAACATCATTTCCGGAATTTACTAAGTCCAGGCATCTCTAGATGTGTATCCTGGATCCAAACGTCAAAGGGTACAATCGAATATTTACAGCCTATAACTGTGCTTACCCCTTGGCTTCGGCTTTTGCAAAAGTCAAATCAAATACCAAAACCAAAATACAATTCACCAAAGAAGTGGGCCACTCCCACTTTTACCTGACCGTTAATCTTCCGTCACACGGCAAGTGTCACAAAGGTCTCGATCTCCAAAGACTAGGAACCGGAACTGGGGCGTCAGTCGAGCCGCAGTCAGGTAGCCCACTGGAGGGAGGAATCACGCAATCGGAGACCTCGGGCCCACAAAGACAATTTTCAGCCAATGTGGTTGCGCACCTCCCTTGGAATTCGATCACGGACCCCTCACGACCACCAGGCTTGATGACGACCACCGAAGACGTCCGACGTTGGGCGCCAGATTGTAGAACCGGCTTTTTGGAGACCCCCCCCACTAGGAGAGTCAAAGCCAGTGGTGCAGGGGACACCTTAAAATCTACGGGTTCTTCTTGCTTAAATCATACATTACCAAAGAGACCAGGACAACCAGCCGTGGAGGGAAGTAAGTTATTTATTAGCTCGAGCTAAGGACAGAGGTCCCAAAATGGTACAAAGACAATTCTACGGAGACTGCTGTTTTACTCCACAGCTTACACATATTTATAGCGCTAGCCACGCCCATTTGTACAATACACAGTTCCACATGTTGATAAGTTCCTCATTCTGACAAGTTCTTCGTCAGTCTTGTGGTGCAATCGTGGTCAGGGGACATCTGTTCTCTGATTGCACAATGTCCACAGCCCCGTGCTTCCTTGCCCAACCGGTGTGGTCATGGGGCACAGCCTCGTGCTTCCTCTATTAGTTGGTGTGGTCACAGTGCACAGCCTCGTGCTTCCTCTATCAGTTGGTGTGGTCACAGGGCACAGCCTCGTGCTTCCTCTATCAGTTGGTGTGGTCACAGGGCAGCTGGTCGTGACAGGTTGAGTTACCAACAATGGACAGGATGTGGCTGAGTCTCTGGCACAACTGGGGGGTGAGGCACACAGGCTGCTTCTCGGAATCGGCTCGACCACAAGGAGCAGGGAGGGTTGGGCAAGTTTCAACAGGGACGTGGAAAGCAATTCTTTATCAGGTTGCCGAGAGCATGGCAAAACAAAATGGAGTCATGTGGGGCATTTTAAAATACAGTTCAACACCAAGTACAAACACCAGCGTAGTGGAAAACATCCAAACATCAAACCTATATGGAAAAGGCAAATTTGACGAGGGGAAAGTGAGACGTTGTCAAGCCTTAGTAGCATTTCAGTCAGGAAACAATGAGCCTACCTTAATGTACCAAAGTTGTGCAATATACTACATGCTACTATTTGGCAGCAGGCGTCTTGTCTATGTTGTAGTGTCCCACTGCTCATGTGATGACATTGAAAGCAACTTATGAGAAGTCCGTAAGTTTTCTCAATGAAAGTACTTGCAAATTTCAGTGCAGCATTATAGCGGCACTCACTTGCTGGAGCTGGGTTCAGATAAGCGGTTAAAATCCAGGAGCACAAAGCATACGCACTGCCTCCTACAATGTAAAGGTAAAAATTAATTAACCAGCACAAAGGAGATACATCTTTACTATGTACCAATGCAAATATGGAACAATTACCAAGTATATATCTTTCACCAAATTCTTCTCTAAAAAAGCCTGCATCAAACCCACAATGTAGGAGACATCCAGTTTACTTCCTCAAAATCTGGCCACTATATCAGTAATTACATTTGAGACATTGCAAACAACTTCAATGTTTCATGAATTACTGTTTTTACGATTTCTAAATATAAACTCATTCTCAGATAGAGGGCATATCTGAACATAAGTACCATCAATGCAGCTCATGACATGAGAGACATGATAAAAATGTAATTTTGTTAGCTACAATTCCTGTGCTGTAGTAGTAAACGTAATGTAATCATTGATTTTACTTAGCATTGCATCTAGAAACAGCCCACTTTGGGAAACCCCACCAGCTGCAGTTGTCACGCCCTAGTAGCTCCCAGAGACAAAGTAGTGCAGTGAGTAGAATACCTGCACATGGGTGGGGATAGTGGGGATACAGAATTGCTCTGGAAGTGTTACTCTCTGCCTGAGGTTTAACTTCTGCTGGTAAATGTAAGTGCACTAATTAGCCTGTAATTGTCAAGAGTAACTCTACCTCAAAACATTTGCTCCTTTCACCTCCTTCTCTCCACACAAATAAAATTCTCATCCTCCTCATCATCACGTACAAAGCAGCCATTGCGGAAACGCAGATGCATTCTGGGGCTGTTTATAGAACCTGCACCTTTTTTTTTTCCTCATTATGCAATAATATGTAGTTGGAGTTTTCGGGGACCCTTAACCATCCTGTTCTGACCCGTATCTGCCCCTTATATTGGATCTGAGATAGGGGAGTTCTCTTCTATGAGTTGTCAGGGTCCCTTTATTTTCACTACCAATAAATCTTATCGGAGGCGGGAGCTAGCCATCCTGGCTACTCATACAAGCACTTTGCTTGTCGGTTATTGCTATTGCTTAATCATTGGACATCCTTTACTCCAACTAGTAAATTACGTTGACCAGTTAAATTGTTCCCAAATTCCCCAGAAGTTATACCTTTTACCTTGCCTCCCACTTCTATCCAACCTGTTTACCCTGTGAACAAATGCTAGCCATTCCCATTGTGTAGGAGGGATAGGACTTATCTATTTAATACAAATTTCCCTTCTGGCAAGCAGTATTAATAGAAAAAGTAAGTTTTCCTGTTTCTTATTCAGGTTGGGGTAGCCTCCGTTATCCAGACCCACTCCAATAATTACGAGGTCTATGCTTACCTCTATTGGTCGTTCGAGTAGACTTGCTAAGACCTTACCCACTTCATCCCCAACTTTTTTGAGCTGGGGGGCACTGCCGGAACATATGCATGTCGTCCACCCTCTCTTCTCCACATTTTGGACAGATTTTCACCTTCTGCCCGATGAGTTTGGATAACCTCTTCAGGGACCAGCACGCTCTATGTGTGGTGAATAGATGATTTTTCCTTAAGAAAGCAGATTTTACAATGTACCAACATTTATTCAGAGATACTTGCCATCTGTTTTGAGCATCCAGCGTCGGCAGTTCTTCCCCCCCGTTCGCAGCAGGTACTGTGAAATCCTCCTCTTCGGCTGATATAAGGGCCCAGTACCAACGTGAGACTTCTTTTTTTGAAGTACTGCCTTCCTTCAGTTTCTTCTCCAATTCTCTATTCCCTTTTTCACGTTCTACCAGGCTCTTCACCCAGCTTGATAGTTGATAGTATTTAAACTTCAATATTGTGCCATTCGTTTTGATTGCCAATTGGTCCCAATCGCTAATGTTGTTACCCTCTATCAGTTGACCCCATTTAATTATTCCTGCTTGCATCAGTGGGATTGCTAACCTATCCTTGAGGCATTTTGGGGCCTGGTGAGTCCCATATAGGAGCAAATTCACTATAATACGGGATTTTCAGTGATAGCCTCACTTGGTACCACAATTTTGCTACTTATAAAAGAATCTTCAGTTTAACCTTTTTAAAGTACTTAGGATGTCCAAATTTATATAGATAACTTCCTTCTGCGTTGACCTTTGTTTGTAGGTGTGTGGGATATATCTCATATTCATTTAGTAATACCCTCATATATTTTAATTGGAAAGCTCTATAGTATTCTAGTATATCAGGGCTTGCTATCCCACCTTGCTCTTTTTTCATCCTTACCTTCTTCCAGGCTATCCTTGTCCCTTATGATGCCCATATGAAGCTATTAAGCTCCCCTTGTAGTTTTTTATTGACTCCTTTTTAAATTCCAGTGGAATCGAGCTAAAAATATATGAGAATTTAGGTAAAATTGACATTTTTATTATGTTGGATTCCCCCATAAAAGTCAAGGGTGAACACCCCCAGACTTTCATAAGTTTTCTGGCCTCTCCGAATACCCTGTTAAAATTTGTTTGGGCTATATTATCTATATCTTTAATTAATTCCACACCCAGATAGCGTATTTTTTCCTTTACGAGGGTATTGTTGCTGAGAGTGTTCCATTCCATAATTTCCGACTTCGACTGATTAATCAAATATCCAGAGACCCTCCCATATTGCTCCAGGATTTCCTCTATAACCTTAAGTGACCCTGCCAGATTGCTGGTAAAAATCATTAGATCATCCACATACAGGGCCACTTTTTTCTCCCACCCTTGATAGAAGAAGGGGGCTATTTCTAGACTGCTCCTGAGATTACTCGCTAGAGGTTCAATGTATAAATTGAAAAACAGGGGGGAAAGGGGGCAACCCTGTCTGGTACCTCTCTTGATCGTTATCCTTTCCTTGAGGTTGCCGTTGACTAAGATTCTAGCCATAGGTTTTCTATATAACATCTTTATTGCTTCTTGGAAAGTTTCCCATAAGTTATATTTCCCCAAAACAGCTTTCAGGAATGACCAGTTAACCCTATCAAATGCCTTGGCTGCATCGAAGGTGATAATTGATAGGGGGAGATTTTTGTGTGTTGCTATATCTATTGTACCAATTACCTCGTGGGTCAATTCTTGAATCTGTCTCCCTTTAACGAATCCTTTCTGATTTATGTGGAATAAATGTCCCGCTACTCTACTTAAACTTTTGGCCATGATTTGAGTGTATATCTTGTAGTCGCTGTTTAGGAGTGATATAGGCCTGTACGACTCGCATTTCCCTGGATTCTTCCCGGGTTTCAGGAGAATGCTGATTATTGCTTCATTCCATGAATCCGGAAGGTCTCCTTTTACACAGAAAATGTCATTTATCAACTCCGTCAGGGGAGGTACCAAAATGTCTCTTAGTTTAATATATAGTTAATTAGGTAGTGCGTCTGGTCCAGTGGCCTTCCCTTTCTTTAAACCCCTAACAACCTCCTCTACTTCCTCTGCTGTAACTTCCCCAGTGAGGTCTTCTCTCTGATCTTGTGATAGTGTTGGGAGGTCTAGCTTCTCTAAGTAACCCTTGACTTGGTCTGTTGTTGGAGCGGACTCTTCTGTATGTAGATCCTCAAAGAATTTCATACAAGCCTGCTCTATCACTGGATCTTCGGTACTTATCTCCGCTTGACTCACAACCTGAATACCTACTATCTTTTTCCGAGTTTGATCTGTTTTTGTCTTCCAGGCCAGCATCTTACCGCACCCCTCCCCGTATTCTTAATGAGACAGTTTTCTTGCCTCCCATTTTTCTCTAACTATACTCTCTAGGGTCTCAGCAAGGACTTCTTTCTTTGCTTTCCTTTCAGCCTCTATTCTATTTACCTCTTGTGGTGAGGCCTCTCTCTCTAGTTGTATATCTAAGAGTTTTATTTCTTCTTCCAGCCGGTTAATAATGCTCTTTGTTTTTTTAGATTTGTATGCCGCGATACTGAGTATTTTCCCTCTAATTACTGCCTTGTAGGCGTCCCAAGCTACTTGCCTAGAGGTACCTTCTTTGTTTGCTATGCAGAACTGCTCTGTTTCCATTACAAGAGCCTCTATGTTTAGGGGGTCAGAGAGGATTGTGCAATCAACTGTCCACCTTGGAGGAGCAACAGCATGTCTCATCTGAAGTTGTAACTGGACGGCAGAGTGATCAGATAGATGAGCTGGCAGCTGTTCTACCCTTTGTGTTCCGCTAATCAGACTCCTGTCTATCAAGAAAAAGTCAATTCTAGATGAGTGTCCTAGTTTTTTGTTATCGAAGGTGAAGCGTTGGGTCTTACCTCCTTTCTCCTTCCAAATATCAACTAGTTCCAAATCCTTAATACATAGGCCTATCCACTCCCTCATTTTTGGGAGGTTTCCAGCCTTTCTAACTGGAAGTTGATCCACCTTTGGATCAAAGATTATATTGAAATCTCCCCACATAATTATGGGGGATGAAGCCGTCAGTAACTGTGTATAGACCATTTGTAAGTGTTCGGGGTCATCTGTATTAGGGCCGTAATAGCCCACTATCGTGTACTGCTTATTATATATTCTCACTCTCACTGTTGCCCATTTCCCCTTCCTATCCACCTCAGATGTTTCGATACTTGCCTTAAGTGACTTTTTAAACAAGATTGCTACCCCCTTGATGCAACAATCCTGATTTGTGCACACATATGTGTCCACCCATCTTTGACTCTTAATTATGTCTACCCATTCCTTCTTCAAGAGATGTGTTTCCTAATATATTATGATTTCGCTATCTACCGTTTTCAGATATTCCAGTTTTTTCCATCTACGACTCTTGATTCTGAGGCCATTAACATTCCAAGAAAGAATGTTTACTAATTCTGGGTCTTTCTTCATTTCTTTTTACCATCTGGGCCTGGGATTCCCCTACCGTCCTGCGCATTCCCTCCTCCTTCATTTTGCATTGTACTGACTCTTTTGTTTCCCTTTTTTTCCCTATTATGCTCCCCACCCACGTGCACACATTTTTTCTTCACAGTTTCCTTTTTAAGAAATGTCCTCTTCTTCCGAGCTTCCACCCTCCCTGGAGAATCCTCCCTCTTATCTTCACTGGGCAGTATTCATTGCCCTGTTTGAGCTCTTTTCTCTCAAAGTGCCTATTCTACTTTTACTGTTGTGTTTGCATTTGTTCCATAAAGCACTCCACCTCCTTGGGTTCTTGGATATTATACATTTTGTTCCTCCACATTATCCTCAGAGAGACAGGAAAGCACATCTGGACAGTTGCTCCCATGGACCTTAGTTGCTGCATCTGTTGGCCTAGCTCCCATTGCCTGTCTTGTGTTGCCTTTGAGATATCAGACCTAATTCTGAATGACCAGTCATCTTTGGTATAAGTGCCTTTTTTGAGAGGTTCACTTTGGATTTTTGTCTTTGTGGGTAAATGGTTTAATATTTATCAATATTTTCCTCCGGTTTTTTCTCGTTTTACCCTTTCCAAAGGGGTCTCGATGGATCCTTTGAATATCCTCTGCTAGGGCAACTGATTTTGTCCAGGGGAAGCTGTCTTCCAGCTTCTCCTGGACTACATACTTTTTAATGTCTTCACCTTCCAGTCCTTCTGGGACATTTAGAATTCTTAAATTGTTCATCCTTGCTTGATTTTCCAGGGATTCTATCTTGTCCCTGAGACTTCCTTCACTTAACTTGAGTAGTTTGATTTCCTTTTGCTGTGACTCTACTTCCTTACTCAACACTTCTACAGTTGCCTGTACTGTGGTAAATCTCTCCACTAGTGCATTTATTTTGATGTCCAGCGCTTCACATGTCTCCTGTATCTTGTTTTGGTTTTTCTCGGAGACTGAAAAATTTGCCCTCATTTCTAATAACATGCCTTCCAATATTTCTTCGGTGGGATTTCAAAATTTTGCTTGCCTCACTCTGGGCTGGTTGCATTTGGTGGCTGGCTCTCTTCCCTTGCGTCTCCCTCATTGATCTCATCTGTTGCCAATGCTTGGAACCTGTTACTCTCCATCTCGGTCACGAACCCCCTCCCCTGTTTTCATTTCTTAACCTGAGGGTTTGTATAAGACACTCTGTGTTAGGAGCAGGAATTTCATGTCCTTCTTGCACTTTAAAAAATGACCTCAGAGATGAGGTGATTTTAATTTTGGGACCTAGACCTGGACCTACTCCTGTATTTTGTTTGCCTCTAGTTCTTGGGGGTAGTGTTTGTGCTGTACCTTGGTTCCTCCCCTTCTTTCTGGTGTTCAAGGGGGCTTTATTGAGCTGCACCTTGGGGGTGGCTAGCGGGGTATTTGCTAGGAGTTGCCTATTCCTGAGGCAATAGCTTATGCGTTTATTTATCATTATGACAGGCTCACTTATGTTTAAGGGGCTTATGCTGGTTACATTTTCTCCCCTCTCTTCCGTGGATGCTGGTGAGTTAGTTTTATTAAAAACGTGGGGCAGCTTATACCAAACTGTGCCCCCCTCTGCTCCGCTTACCCTCTTCATGCGCTTGCCCTGACGTCCTCCAACTGGCTTTACTACAGCTTCCACATTACTTCCACACGTCTCTGCAGAGGAAAGCGGTCTCCCGACCAACGTGTTTGCTCTTCCCAAATTATCCCGGACGGAGATTCTTGCAGAGGTCCTGCGGTTGCTCCGGCACGCCACAGAATCTTCCACCCACACGCCGGGGCCGTTCAGGCTGCGTTGCGTGTCACTGCCTCCTGATTTCGCCCATTCAGGCTACTTTCCCTCATTGTCACACTGGTCCCCGGTAAGTTCTGCTTTTTTTCCACTTATGCACATTCCTGCCTATATTGTAGTTAGGGAGGGCTTGACATATAGTAGGATTAGTGGGTTACGAACTCCATGGATTCCACCCCTTGGAGAGCACAGAGCTCCCGACCGGTCACTCTAGCCGGTCGCCATCTTCTCCCTCCTCAGCCTTGTCCTAGGCTGTGCCTTGGTACCACCTGTTTAGAGTTGGTGGTAAAATGCACATGAAAAGTTAGCATTTTGCAAATAGTTGCAAATTGCTAATGCCTAGTACATTGAAATAGCAAACAGGGAAGAGGAAATTGCTAAATGTGATTACCAATTAGGAGTTGCAGTTGTAGCGATTTGGTAACCATTCAAATCCCCAAAATTGCACTGTGAATGGCTTTAGTACATAACAAAAGGCCTTTTGCACTTACAAATGGACTTATTCAGCGCTTTGCATGGTTTGCGAAAGCAAAAAGCCTTATAATGTCTGGTCCAATGTACAGTAACTATGCACAGTAGCATAGTGTGTTACAATAACCTGTGCAGTTGCTCCACGCCAGGAGGGGAACGGCCAACTTGTAGCCACTGGACTACACTTCCCAGCAGCCCCGTAGCGGTGATGCGCTACATAAACCGCGCACGTATCCCGCAGCGCGGGTCCCACGAACGCCGTGAGGGGAACGGCTCACCTGTAACCTGTGCAGTTGCTCCACGCCGTGAGGGGAACGGCCAACTTGTAGCCACTGGACTACACTTCTCAGCAGCCCCGTAGCGGTGACGCGCTACATAAACCGTGCACGTATCCCGCAGCGCGGGTCCCACGAACGCCGTGAGGGGAACGGCTCACCTGTAACCGGTGCAGTTGCTCCACGCCGTGAGGGGAACGGCCAACTTGTAGCCACTGGACTACACTTCCCAGCAGCCCCGTAGCGGTGAAGTGCTACATAAACCCCGCACGTATCGCGCAGCGCGGGACGTGCGAAGGCGTGCCCGGGCCAAGGGCGGGCCCGTCAGCACCCGTCATAGACCGGAGAAGACTGGGCTGGGCCACCCCTCGTGTTATTGCAGTAAGACATTCTTTACAACCGGTAATACAGTGACAAAGATTCCCTATAACCTTATGAGGGACACGATCCATCCTTTTTCATTTTTAAACGCCGTGCAATAATCGATTGAGTGATTGTTGTTGTTGTTTTACTCTAGTATCTTTTTAGAATTCGTATATTGATTTAGTATTAGGACGTACATGCTGTATTAAGGCACAAATATTTGAACACAGCAGAAAATTCGGTTGTGGTGCCAATCGTGGATGCTTTCTGGTTATACTACTAGGCACGGCTCCCTTTTGTTTTCTGGTTTGGGGCATTCGGCCATAGCAAGGGAGCAACAATAGTAATAATTGTATATTGTGTATTTTACTCTTAGAATAATAATGGGGAAGAGGAAAGCTGCCGAACCAATGACAGGGAAAAAAAAGATAGCAAAGACGCAAAAGCTGGGTAAATCTGCGGCAAACAATTGTACTTTGGCCGCTATTGATGACTTGATTGAAGAAGTTGAAAATATGTTGACATGTGGCAAAGAGATTAATAACAAGGGGAAAAATAAATTGTCATCCTACTATGGCAGAAGTGAAAAGGTGGTACCAGCAAAGTCCACTAGTCCTACTGTCATAGTCCATCAAACCCATACCAAAGCTCAGCCACAAATGCCAACTATGCTGCCCTTGAATTCAAGCATGGGTATTGATACGACATGCCCCCCTAGTTTAGACAATACTGAAAAGCTAGATAAGAATCCAGGAAGCACCATTTGCAGAGATGTGATTAATGTAGAATGCTCAAATAGATACTCACCCTTAGACGGTAACAATGAGGTTGTTCATATGGATGACATGAGCAGGAAGGATGAAATTGTTTCAACAAATCTTGGAATGACTGAGGATTACAACCAGGTACAATCACATGATACACATACTCTTGTGGTAGATCTCTATAACAAACTTAATGTAGTCCAAGAAGAGTTTAGGACGATTAGAAGAATGCTTGAGGTTTTAACCTCTCAATCATCAAGATATGTGAGAGGTCCAACGTCAGCCTTGGAGGAGAACATCCAACCAAAAAAGACACCCCCACGTAGTAGTAGGGAGAGTCATTCAACTAAACCTTTACCTGGAGTAATCCTAAACCATCCAAAGACCCAGAACCCAATTTTGAGGAAAAACACAGTTCTAAGGTCAAATCTCCCACCTACTACTGGAGGAAACTGGGTAAATAGATATGATCATTCCAACATACCTATCTTGCAACATCAGGCACAATGTACTTACTCAAACTTGAGAACCTCACATACAAACGGATTATCACAAAGTGCCCAGGATCCCCGGAGGGGGTCCGGGGGATTAGAGCGGAAAGAAGGCCCAGATAGGGCTTCTCACTTCACAATTAGGGAGGATTCAGATTTTTGTAGTGTGTTCCTTACAAATGTTCCTAGATTAAAGTTGGGTAGCAGGGAGGATAAGGACTCCCTTGTAAACAAAGTCATATACTGGATTAGAAATGAACGGCAGTGCCTCTCCATAATCAGATCAGACATAAAAAATGTGGAACGAATCCACCAGAATGGAGGAGACCTGGATGACATAAGGTTAACATTTTATTCTAAAATTATGGCTGACAACTTAATAATTATGAATTTAAGATCTCACTCCCTCTTTAAATCAAGAATTCGTATTAGGCAGAAAAGAACTTGCATATACACTACAGACACTGAACAACACACCAGTGGCGGGCAAAGGAATCTCGAATCCATAGATTGACTGACTCAAGCATGGTACCAGTATCCCTTTGGGGGAGGGATATTCCCTATAGCGCCTGAGGCTCGAAGTGCACTTATTGAATCATCTGAGGTGGATACACCCCATGAGATATCATGTCTTGAGGAAAGACAAAGCACTAAACCTGTGGAATCTGAAGGTTTTGATGGTATTAAGGATGATGGTCACCATCTTAATCAGCCAATTCATTCACCAGTGGGCTGTAGTGGTTCCTCTAGTAAATCCATCTGCACGACCATAAATTGTGTGAAAATGGTGTCATGGAATATAGAGGGTCTTACAAAAAAGTTCCAGGAACCAAATTGGCAGGAGTATATGGACACATTCGATCTTTGTCTCCTCCAAGAAACGTGGGCTAGAGAACCTCTACACAGAGTGGGCTATAGAACATTTAGTGTGGAGGCTCGACAGCCACCTAGAGGAAGACCATCAGGAGGAATCTTAATCTGGGTAAGGAATAATATAAATGCCTCTATAGGAATTATACCCATTGATACAGAGGATATCCTGGGCCTAAGTTTTAAATTTACAAATAAATTATGTTTACACCTATTTAATGTATACATAAGGCCAAGGGAAAGCTCAAAAGAATCAATAATATTACAGTATTTGGAAGAAGCCCTAGACTCCACACCACGTGATGGGCTTATTATAATTGGGGGTGATTTTAATTGTTGTTACGAACCGCTGCCAGGGTTAAATGAGATTTTTGAGGAAGAAGACATAGCACTAGGTATTCCATCTTTAAGGACGGAAAAAGTCCCTAGGTGCTCTGTTTCCGTATTACAACTACTCAATTTTACTGTAGCGAAAGGGCTAAGATCATGTAATGGCAGAACCTTCTCTGATCCTGGTTGTTCTAACACCTTCTCAAGAGGTTCTTCCTCATCCCGGATCGATTACATTATGATAAGCGCTGCCTACTGGATTTACGTGAAAGACTTTAAAGTAGATGACAGAAGAGAAAGTGATCACTTCCCCTTATGTCTAGATCTTACAGAGGAACATTTCCAAATCCATTCTCTGACCCATTCTGGAGCTGGAGTGGAAGTTATACAGCCTGTAGTGAGTAACAACAGAAGGGCAGTAAAATGGCCTTCTATGATGGGGAAAATAGTTCCACTCACCTGCATCTACAATACTTTTAGCGATCTATTACTGTCTTATTTAAATGAATGCCCTGGGACTACATCTATAACGCAGATCCATTTAGAACTTGTTGAAAAGATAAAAACATATTTAACTAAACCAGGGACTGTGAAGTCTAAACACACTAATAAGATAAGGCCAACTAACCCCTGGTATAATAAAGAATGTGCTGAAATGAAACAATCCCTAATAAAGGCTTTGCATGATAAGGATCCAACTGCTATTAGGGAAGCAAGGAAAATGTATAACAAGGCTCTGAATGTAGCCCGTAGAAATTGGGAAGATGCAAGCTGGGAAGAACTGATATTAGCATCAAAATTAGGTGATCAATTTTCGTTTTGGCGGATTATTGCAAACGGCAGTAAATCAAGCAATAAAGCCCAGGATTATAATCTGGATCCTGGTACATGGCATAGGCATTTTTCTCTTTTGTATGCTTCCCTGGCCCCTACGGAGTGTGACTATCATTGCAGTATAGAAAACCTCATGTCATCAGATGAAATTGACCCGCTATCTTTTAGTATAGAAGACACCAGATTGGCCCTGGCTGCTATAAAACCATCAAAAGCACCTGGCCCTGATAAAATACCGGGCGATCTTTTTAAACATGCACCGGAGGTGTGGGCGCCATATATTAACTTGTTATGTAACGCAATTGCAGGAGGGCAGCCTATACGCGAATCTTGGAAGAGAGCGGAGATTGTCCCTATATATAAAAAGGGCAGTAGGGACGATCCCGCTAACTATAGACCCATTAGCTTGTTAGACATATTGCAAAAGGTCTATGCTAAACAGATTCTGGATAGGTTGAACGAATGGATCGTAGCAAATGACATAATCTCCCCATGCCAAGCAGGTTTTAGAAGACGGACAAGCACAATAGACCAGGTGTTTAGATTGATAACGATAGCCTGGAAATATACAAGGTTAATATCTGGCCATTTATATGTGGCCTTTATTGATTTAAAGGCTGCATTTGATTCAATCCCCAGAGACCTCCTATGGCTAAATTTATTACAACAGGGGGTACCTAAAAACATTTTAGTGCAGTTGGTCAGGTTGCATGAAAACAATTTTGCAAGAGTGCGTTGGGGCCAAGGGGGATAACTCACTGAAGAGATACCAATTAAAAGAGGTGTGCGTCAGGGCTGTGTCCTGGCGCCAACACTATTCCTTTTATATGTTAATAACATGGTTGAGTTCCTACAAAAATATAATCATGATTCTCCAAAATTGGGGGGGAATCATGTCTGTGCTCTAACTTTTGCTGATGACACAATACTGTTGTCACAAACACCGAAGGGTTTGCAATGTCTCTTAAATTCACTTGATGAATATTGTAAATTAAAAGGCCTGGAAATTAACCCTATAAAAACTAAATACATGTCGATAAGGCCCCACAAGTGTTTTAAGAACGACATTAAGCTAAATGGAGTGAGTCTAGAGCGCGTCTCTAATTTTATTTATTTAGGAGTGAATATCGATTCCAAACTCTCCTGGAACCCACAGATAACGAAAGCAAGATCAGTTTTAATGCAAAACTCAGCACCAGTTTTAAAGAAACTTTTTGCAACCACGTCAAAGGCCGTCACTCCAGCCTTTTTAGAAGTTTATAAGTCCAGGGCTCAATCCGCTGCCATATATGGCTCAGAGTTGTGGGGGGGGGGGTTCTTTATCGAACTTAACTGCGAGTGAAAATAAGATATTGAGAAAATTAGTTGCTCGCCCCAAAATACACCTGTGACCCCTTTAATGTTTGATATGGGCATAAAACGTATTGGCCAAAGGGCAGTTTGGATGACCCTGTCTTATTGGATAAGAATATGGACGACAGAAGAACTTCTTACTTATAGACAAGCACTGAGTAAACTATTGGCCCTTGATATACATGTTAGTTTTCCGTGGTTGATCCATATTCGTAAATGGTTATTGGATCTGGGCTTGAGCAGGTTCTGGGAAAATCCGAATCTGCTGACCCCCGACTCGAAACAGGAAATTAAGACCATTTACTGGAATTTTATTAGGCACAAAGTCATTTTAAATTGTGGAGCAGGTACACTTACCACACAATTTTTGATGTTTAAAATAACCCCCTACTTTGAACAATTTTTAGATGAGATTGAACCCCTACTTGCTAAGGTACTGTACCTAAAATTTAGGTATGGTACTCTTCAGATTAAGTCCTTTACTGCCAAGTGGGGGCAAGTCCAGAAGGGGGAAATCGATTGTAGGTGTACCCAGTGCCATTCAGGAAGCAAAGAGGATGTCGCGCATGTTTTATTTTTCTGCCCTACATATAGACATTACAGAAATAAATGGATAAAACCTTTGGGCAGGAAATTATGTATTAGGAAATATAGTGAAATGTTACGCATTTTGAAAACTGACACCTCAAGACTTACTGTTTTTGGCATTAGCAGGTTTTTATTGGCTGTTAACTTTTTTAGGATGAAGAAAGGGCTCAAATTTTAATCGTATGAATTTTATAATATGTTATAATTAATCGATTTATTTGGAAAATACAAACACTGAACTGTATAGCTGACGACTATTTATAAATATATCCTCGAAGAGCTATGATTATATAATGTCATGTAAAAGATATAGGGCCTCATGTAGGTAGCTAAATACCGGTCGGTTACGGCCGAAATTCGGTAAATATCCCGTTACCGACCGGTATTTAGGCATTTGAGATGTAGGAGGCATGATTTAAGGATTCGGTAATTTACCGAATCGGTAAGGGATCGGTAAAATACCGAATCGGTAAAATACAGATTTGGTAAATTACCGAATTCTTAAATCATATGTAGGGAGCACTCAAGTGAGTGAATTTCAGTAGTAAGGATTCGGTATTTAACACCAACTACAGGTTGATGTTAAATAAGGAATACCTTTCAAAAAGCTAAATTTGGCTGCTTTAAAAGTGCCATGTGGCAGACATACATGCCCTTAGGGCATGTATGTGCGCCACATGTGCACACATGCACGAATCAGGGGTGCAACAGGGTGTCAATGTGACACCCTGCCACCCATGATTATGCTTCCCCTATTACCGATTCGGTATTTACCGAATCGGTAATAGTAAATGGCTTCCCATTCATTCCTATGGGCCTCCAGGCCCATAGGAATGAATAGGAAGGGATGCATTATTACTGATTCGGTAAATACCTATTCATAAATACCGATATTTACCGAATCGGTAATAATTACCGATTGTTTACCTACATACTATTTACCGATTCATAAATACCGAATCGGTAACATTCGGTATTTATGATTCGGTAAATAGTATGTTACCTACATATGGCCCACAATCTCTTTATTTTGCACTTTGCACTTTGCACTTTATGGAAAATCACCCCTCGGCTTTCGCTAAAACCTGGCCTAGAAATACTATGGAGTAACCCATATGTTAAAAGTCTAATGATGGACAAAGTATTTACGCACTATGCACTTTGATTTTGGGTAATTGTTATGCCGCTGCTAATGAAAGAACAAGGTATTTATTGAAATGTAAAAATTATCAATGGATGGATTGGAAAAATTCCCCTTGCACATGTAAATAGACTGTTTGTTTGTTTTTATGTCATTGTTGTATTTATGCTTTTATGATTCTTTGAATCGAAAAAAGATACTATTGATTAAATAAACTGAGTCCTGCACCCCAGGTCAATAATCTAGGCCTGTTGGCACAGCGTTAGTGCCTTTGAAACTGATTTTATTTGCATAGCTGAAAGCATATGAAGTAAGGGAAAGGCTAATTCATGTGTGGAAAAGTAGGTCTGTTATCTTGCCATTCACCCCGCCATTTTGACCTATACCCTTCATGACTGACCTTCTCTCTCTTTCACGATCACTCTGGAGCTCCACTTTTGACCTCCCACATTCCTGCACGGACGCTCACACACTGTTCGTGCTTTAACCTGCCACAAACTGACCAACCCATGCTCAACCAGTCGGACAGGGAGTTTCCCAGATGTTTATCGTCCTCACCCTACACACTATGCCCTGCAGGCGTCCAACAGCTACCATCTGCAGGCCTATCAGATTGACCTCTGCTTGCTGTGTAATCATTCCTCTCGCCTGTGCCCTGCAGGGGTCCAACAACTACCATCTGCGGACTTATCTGATCGAACTTTACTTGTCGTATAAACATGCTTTTCGCCTACACCCTGCAGGGGCCTCACCGCTACCATCTGTGGACTTATCAGATTAACCTTTGTTTGACATATAATCATGCCTTTTTCACCTATGCCCTGCAGGGGCCAAACAGCCATCAACTGCTGATTGTATCATAACTGACCATTGCTTGTCTGTAAATTATTGGTGTTTGTTATTGTTCACCTAGCACGCACAGGGTGGGGATGAAGGGTATATAAGGTGCAAAAGCAAAGCACTCAGGAGAATGCCTCCTCAGGCAAGCTGCGGGTGTCTGGTGCCGATGCTCTCTCTCCATCTCATGAGATTGTAATAAATATCCTTTCTCTCGGCGCTCCAGTGTTGGTCTCAGTTTGTATCCCGGACCCGTGGATGAAGGGTGGACCCTGAACCTTTGGGTGGTCCCCCAAAAGACCCCCAAATCCACAATTGGCACCCAAACGTGAGGCCCGATCAGCGATGCGGCTGCCCGGTCGAGGGGTCCCGACGAGGAAGTTGAACGGACGGTGGTGGGGCATGCCTACGCGATAAAGACCCTCGTGCTCGTAGCCACCACCCGACCTTCACTACATCCAAAAAGACCCCCGCAAGTGGCTCCGGTACTGACTCAGGCCCCCGATAGACTTGGATGATCTTTGCAGTAAAGAGACCGCCTGGAGAACGAGACAAAGAATTCTGGTAGGGTCGCTGGTTTGCGACACCTTTTTGTTGTTTGGTTAGCTGGTTTTCTTCGGTAAGAAGTCACTCTTTGCAAAGAGTGATACTGGGCGGGTAATGTGGACTTTTTGTCCGAACTAGAAATTTGTAGAGATGTTTTTTAACATAGAAAAACATGCATGCGTTTAGTAAATTTGCACGATGGTTTGGTTGTTGTATATCTCGATCGAGGGTGTTGGTAGATAGTCAGCCGGCTCCCCCGGAAGGTACCTCATGTAAGGATATGTACATAAAATACAGTATTTCTCCCATAATGTATAATTCATTATGGCATAAATACACGTCCAAGGATAAAGAGACTCAGTGGCCCATATATTGTTCTTTTGAATCTCACAAAATTGAGGCTGTAGAAATACAGCTTTATAGACGAAGGTCGCGACAAGCTATGTTTGACTCCCTGGGCCAATGGAAAAAGGAGGGAGCTGAAAGAGAGAGAGAGAAGGGCTCAGGCGAGGCTACAGAAAGAGGCTCGAAAGAGCGATAAACAGACATTAATAGAATTACAGCAGGAAAAAGTTGCATCCAATCTTGCGTGCACAGACAGAGAACACAGGTTGAATGTGTCTGGTCAGTATCCTGTGCGTCATACACCACTAGCGCAAGCAGACCCCCATGAAGAGGAGCTTCTCATCCATCCATTGCCACCACCGTACCATGTCCCTCCCCATCCTATCCCACGGCCGGCCGATGGAACTGTACCCTCTGAAAATGCACAACCCCTGCCTCCCGATCCCACTGCCCCTCCCGCTCAATCTGACCCCGAGACCACATCTTCTGCTCGATCCCACACACCCCGCATTACATCCGCACAGAAACAGGCCTTGGATGGTCTAGTTCACACCTGCCTGGAGGATCTTTTCACCTCTAGCCAAGTCTGTGCTATCTATGAGGCCTATGCAACACCTCAAAAGGGCTACTTCCTACAACAATTTGCTTATGAAGTATTCTCTCTTTATGAGAAACTCCACGAAGTGACACCAGCAGACCATGTTAGAGGATTGTATCGTAAGTTGACAGAGGGGGGAGGAAGTGCTGAGGAAAGCAACAGTTTGTTAGCACTCATGCTACAAATGATGGAGGGTCTAAGGAGAGACCAGGAGGAAGAGGAAAAGCCACTAGTAATGGAGGGTGCGACTGGAGGTCGTATGGCACCAATAAGGGAAGCAGCTCCAGTCTTTGTCCCCGCTCGAGGGGCAGGTACTGCTGAGGGACTGGATAGTCCAGATGCCAAAAGTAGGACGTTATATAATTGGGTGTACACTCCGTGGCTTCGAGCTGACATCTTGGCTTTCAAAAAGGACTTGCCTGACCCCCGAAAGAATCCTACGGGATTCTACAAAGGGCTGGACACGGTTATTTCCACTTATACGATGACACTGACTGACATAGATCAGTTCTTTGGGTTAATTCTGTCCCCAGATATTTGGAGACCCATAAGGAAAGTTGAGGCCTTGTTCAAACATAAGTGGGAGGATTTGACGACAATGGATAGGGACAGAAAACCAGGTGAAAGGACTGCAGCAGCTATTTTAGAGCTGCCAGGTAACAGTAAAAAAATTGAAGGCCACAATTCCAGCTAGGAAAGTAGATTGGACAGCCATCACTGCTTGTAAACAAAAATCTGAGGAAACTACATCTGACTACTTCTCCCGCCTCAGCCAGATGTTTATTGACTATAGTGGACAGGACTCGACGACTGAGACAGGTCGACACTTACTAGTTCAGACTTTTGTTAAAGGATTGTCGCCACCCATCTCCACAAAGTTACAGAGTAGCGAAAGCACGTGGCCTGCTGCAACACCCACACAGATCTTGACTATGGCCCAATATTATGAACATCTGCAGAATAAGATAGAGGAGGAAAAAGATAAGAAAAGAAAAGAACTTAAAGAAAAAGTAATGCTTTCCCAAATAAGCATCAGCGGGTTAGGAAACGGTAGAGGTCAACACTATAATTATATGCCCGCAACTGCTGGAACACACCCACCCCCACGTCAACTGTCCCAGGACCAATGCGCATATTGTAAGGAAACAGGCCACTGGCTTGCAGATTGTGCTCTTTTACAGCAAAATACAATGGGTCGGGGAAGGGGACTGAGTTGAGGTAGAGGAAGAGTCCCACCCTCCAACGGACAACGCCCCAATGTCTTCGATAACAATAGACAGGCTTTTGCACAATATTTCTGGTGACCACTTCCCCAACAATGAATTTGCATGAGACAGCCAGGGACAGGGAAAGGAACCAGTGGAACTTACAGTTGATCAATCAGGGCCCTATGTCACAGCTTCAGTGGTTGGAACTCAGGGCAAATTCTTGGTCGACACAGGGGTCTCTAGAAGTGCCCTCTCACATAAGCTGATTCCTAGGGCGCCCCTGTCTGGCTTATCGGTCACATCTGTAGGATTTGACAGCACACCCTCCACCAACCCCCTTTCTACTGAGGTGCCCCTGGACATACAGGGGAACGCAGTGATGGCCTCTTTTCTGCTCTCCCCAAACTGCCCAGACAATTTGATGGGCATTGATCTCTTTAAGCATTTCAGAGCCACCATTCGCTGTTCTCCTCAGAATGTCAGAGTCATACTGTTTGATAATGATTGCCCCCTTGGTTATGAATCCCGCCTTTATTGTCTCACTGATTCCGAACAGCAGGATTTGTCCCAGTTACCGGACACCCTGTGGGCCATCATGGACACCGACGTGTGGGAGATTGTGATGGATCCTGTCCACATAACAGTAAAACACAATGCACCTCTTCCTCGCCTCCCTCAGTATAAAATTTCTGCAGACGGCAAAAAGGCTCTCATGACTATAGTACAGGATATGATTGCAGCTGGGGTAATTGAGGAAGTTCAGTCTAACATTTGCAATAGCCCCATCCTTCCAGTTTTGAAACGTACATCCACTTCTGAGAAAATATACCGCTTTGTCATTGACCGCCGCGCAATTAACAAAATAGTGGTCCCACAATATCCTGTGGTCTCTGACATAACAACTATATTGACAATGATGCCCTCAACTGCTACTACCTTCACAGTAATAGATCTCAAAAATGCCTTTTTCTCCATACCAATACATCCTGAGTCACGCTATCTTTTTGGTTTCACCATAAAAAACAGATCGTACAGATTCTGTCGGGCTCCTCAAGGGTATACCGAAAGCCCTAGCATCTACAGCCAGGCCCTTAAACAACAGCTCGACCAAATACAGTTACCACCCGGCGCTGTTCTCATCCAATATGTCGATGACATTCTGTTGGCTGCAGACACTCCGGCCCTGGCTCGCACTGCCTCTCTTACTACACTGCGCTTTTTGGCATCACAGGGCCATAAGGTATCCAAGAATAAGCTACAGTATTGTAGACAGCAGGTGACCTACCTCGGCCATCTGCTGTCTAAAGAGGGACGTACTCTCACACCTGACCGCATCCAAACAATACTACACCTTTCCTCTCCCACCACCCAAAGAGATGTTCGTGCACTAATTGGTCTCACTTCCTTTTGTCGCCAATGGATACCGAATTTTTCCCTCATAGTTAAGCCACTCCTTGCTGTGCTTACAAAAAACACACCCACACCTCTTCCTTGGACACATGAACACGACCAAGCCTTTAAAGACTTACGCCACGCTCTTTGCTCTGCACCAGTATTGGGCACACCTGATTACTCTAAACCCTTCTGCCTCTACACCCATGAGTGCTCAGGACGTGCTCTCTCAGTCCTGACCCAAATTCACGGCACCAAACAATGCCCATGTGCGTACTTTTCGGCCACCCTAGACCCTCTGGCCCGAGGTCTGCCCTCTTTCCTTAGAGCGGTTGCAGCAGCGGCCGTCTCTATCCGACAAAGTGAAGGGATTTTGTTGGGAACTAGATTGACGGTATTAGTTCCACACGCAGTCGACATATTACTGAATCAGACAAAGACACAACACCTCACTAGTGCACGACTTACAGGATACGAACTTACGCTGTTAGCACCCCATATCACGCTAAAGAGATGTGCGACCTTGAATCCTGCCACACTCCTGCCCACACCAGATCCTGACATCCCAGACATTCCACATGACTGCCTCTTTCGAACAGAAGAACAGACTAAGGAACGGGTAGACTTAAAAGACACCACTCTCACGGAACAGGATGGGCAATTGTGGGTGGACGAATCTTGTATTAAACTATCAAACGGTACCACATCTGCTGCCTATGCCGTCACCACTACCAATGCCATTGTTGAGACTGCACGCATACCTCAGAAATCGGCCCAGGCCGCAGAACTTATAGCTCTCACCCGCGCTTGTATCCTTAGCCAGGATCTCGCTGTCACCATCTATACCGACAGCCAGTACGCCTTTGGAGTGGCCCACAGTTTTGGTATCCTTTGGAAGGAGAGAGGGTTCTTAACGTCACATGATACGCCCATTCAGCATGGTGACTTAGTCACTGCATTGCTCCAAGCATTGACACTACCCAGAACATTAGCTATTGTTAAATGCAACGCACACAAGAAGGTCACAGACGAAATAGGATTAGGAAATGCCTTTCCTGATGAGACAGCCCGGGCTACAGCACAGGAAAGAATATATACCCCTATGTACATAGTAAAATCCCAAGCAGAGAAGTGGCATGATGTTAGACAACAGATCCAGGACATCCAGTCCACTGCCACCTCTGAAGAACTTCAAAATTAGGAGAAGGAGGGCATGCTTGATGAAGAAAATTGTTGGCGATCCAAAGATGCAAAACTTTGGAAATTGCCAAATACTTATCTCCTCCCATTGTTGAACATGACTCATTTGCCAGCACACACCAATGCTGCCACCATGACTAAAATATTACAGGAAGTGTGGGATAACCACCAACTCCGGTCTACCGCCTCCAGGCTGGTCCAACAGTGTTTGGTTTGTCTCCGCTACAATGTAGGTAAAGGGATTCGTGTACCTCGGGCAGGATATGCCATCCCCACATCACCTTTTGAAATGCTGCAAATGGATTATATCCAAATGGAACGATGCAACAACCTTAAATATGTTTTGGTGGTTGTTTGCGCGTTCAGCAAATGGGTGGAGGCTTACCTGGCTAGAGACAACACTGCCCTAACCACCGCCAAGATATTGCTGAAGGAATTCTTTCCCCGCTACGGCCTTTGCCGAGTCCTATGGAGTGACAGTGGGAGTCATTTCAGTGGAGAAATAGTCAAGCATATACTATCAGGATTAGGGGTTCAGCAAAAATGTCATGCAGTCTTCCACCCCCAATCAGCAGGCCTAGTGGAAAGATACAATGCCACGATCAAATCCAAACTAGCCAAAATAGTAGAAACTACGGGGCTAAAATGGCCAGATGCTCTACCTCTGGCCCTTCTATCAATGAGATCTGTCCCGCATTCCCGCACCTCATTGACTCCGTATGAGGTGGTCTTTGGATGCCCAATGAACATCTGGGGCGCACCCCCTGCTACCACATTGTCTGATTCACCTTTTGAATTGCTGAGTGATTATTTGTCCGTACTTACATGAACTTTGTCTTCCATTCATCAGCAGGTCCAGGAAACATTGCCTGATCGATCCACCGGGCCGGGACATGCCATCCGACCGAGCCACTTCGTTATGGTAAAAAACTTTGCTCGAAAGAAGACGCTGGAACCCCGGTGGAAAGGGCCCCTGCTAGTCCTTCTGACCACTAGAACGGCCCTGCGAGTGGAAGGCAAGAAATCCTGGATCCATGCTGTGTACTGCCGAAAGATCCCCAGCATCACTCAAACTGATCCTACCTTGTCCACCTACAAGGAAGTTCTAACGTGCGACCCACCAGTGTGTGGTCTCCCAGAACCAGAACTGGAATTATTCAAAGATAACACCGTGCCAGCTAAAGGAAGATGCAACCTACGCCCACGCACGGCCTCTGCAGCTCCAGCGACCGGTCAGGGGAGGTGAGCCAAAAGTTGCAGGGCGGTAGTATTATCTGGAAGGGTGGATTGGTACTCCAGGTAGCGGGGTACTGAGAAGCCTAGCCAGGAGAAGCAACCACCAGCTACCGGCGATGCGTAGGGCTCACCTTTTATCTCCAACAGCTGTACAGCCCAAAAGATGACTGATTATGACAAACAAAGAAACCATGGAATTTCCAACAAGAAGATAGCACTATGTAACAATCTGCATAATAACAGGTCAATAGCTTTGACGACAGTTCTCCTCCTCACTATTATCTTTGGCATCCTCTTCTGGATCCTAGAGGAAGGGGCACCAGCCAAGGATACCATATTGCCCAATGATGCCACGCCTCCTGAACATTCCCATGTCTCCTTGTCCCCTTATCTCCAAAATAGGCGACAAGAGTTTTGGAACGACACCTTCATCCAAATGTTGAATCAACATAATGAGGTATTGAATAAAACGAACTGTTGGGTCTGTGGTCTCCTGCCTCACTCCACGGAGAATAACATTCCCTTCCTCCCTTACTCTTACTCTATACACGTCTCTTGCGCTGCCTGGATGTCGCTCATCATGGGCGCCCATCGGTCCAGCGGCCTTGCCGACATCACTCTCCAAAAATTGCAAGATGAGTTCTGGCAGAACAAAACGGGCAATGCTTTTTGTCCAAAGAACAATTCTACACGCATGTCTGAGGTTGAGAAGGAGGAAATGCTGGTATTCGACTCTACCAGTAGAATACGCTTCTCCAGCTTCAAAGCAAGGACACCCGCCAAGCGGACCCCACCGCTAGCTGTTGTTCGCATTCCTGGACTAATGTGTATCAGAGGCTTAGGTATTGAGTACGTTGGGGACAGCTCTTGTGTCGTGACAACAACTCTGAATACGACATCTCCACCGCCCCTTGTTGCCTCCCCAAACACCTACATCGTGTGTGGAACAAAGGCCTACACTTGGCTTCACGAGAACTGGGGAGGCACATGTTACATAGCTTTCCTCCTTCCCCCTGTCTACATTGCTTCTCCTCTTCATCATCGTGCCCGCCGCAGCAACGATGTGGGTGAACAAACAGACACAACCTCTCAACAATTCCTGGATGCCATGAAGGGCATGCTTCCCTTCTGGGGACCAATGGTAAACAGCGGAGCCATTCGCCAGCTCACAAGAGTCATGGAAGCCACCGTCAACATCACAGCTGGTATTTTGGCCAACAACACTGCGGAGCTCCAAGCGGTACGCCTCGTCACTCTACAAAATCGCATGGTCCTTGATGTCATCCTAGCTGACCGCGGAGGAGCATGTCGCATCATCGGCACCAGCTGTTGCGTGTATGTTCCGGATCATTCATCATCTGTCTACGAGGCTATTTCCGCACTCCATCTAATAGCCTCTGACCTCCATCAAGATACAGACCCATGGTCCCCTGGTTCTTGGATATGGCAACTTCTGCTGACATGGGGATGGAAGGTTCTAATGATCATCCTGATACCTCTTGCCCTGGTCCTCTTTTGTTGTCTTTGCCTTCAATGTGGTCCTCCACTCTGTGGCCTCTGTGCAAATGCTATCATGTCAGACCCCGTAAATGCACAGGTCAAGAATGATAAAATAAGGACTGAACGTGAGACACAGCTATTGATGAACATTGTAATTGACAAAAAAAAAGAAAATGGTTTCGCTTATGGCAAAAGGAGGGACTGTGGAAAAGTAGGTCTGTTATCTTGTCATTCACTCCGCCATTTTGTGCTATACCCTTCATGACTGACCTTCTCTCTCTTTCACGATCACTCTGGAGCTCCACTTTTGACCTCCCACATTCCTGCACGGACGCTCACACCCTGTTCGTGCTTTGACCTGCCACAAACTGACCAGCCCATGCTCAACCAGTCGGACAGGGAGTTTCCCAGATGTTTATCGTCCTCACCCTGCACACTTTGCCCTGCAGGCGTCCAACAGATACCATCTGCAGGCCTATCAGATTGACCTCTGCTTGCTGTGTAATCATTCCTCTCGCCTGTGCCCTGCAGGGATCCAACAACTACCATCTGCGGACTTATTTGATCGAACTTTACTTGTCGTATAAACATGCTTTTCGCCTACACCCTGCAGGGGCCTCACCGCTACCATCTGTGGACTTATCAGATTAACCTTTGTTTGACATATAATCATTCAAGTATCTACTAGCAATCCCTTGAAAACATATACATTAACACAGTCTAGGTGTCCAAATATTGTCACAATCACACATTCAATTTGAAAAGCAATTGACATTTATTTTATATGAAAACATATATTTCATCGTATTTAAAAACACCGTTATGAACCCCTATGCGCATAGGATAAACACAATCCAAAGAAACGGATATATCCACTTGTGGAGATAAATAGGTTTATGTTTCATAAGTGGTCAATTCCCAGAGTTGTTTAATTGGATGTGTAGCATATGACAAAGTGTAGTGTCTTTTTATGTTGTGTTTTCTCTGTTATGCGGGTTCATAACGGGGTAGTGTATTGTATTTTATTTGATCCTCTGACCTTTTTATGATTATGCAAGAAATGTAATTCTGTCTCATGCTCTTTTGTGTGTATTTTCAATTTACTATATGTTTTGTGGATAAGATCCACTGTGTAGATCAGCGCGCAACAGGGACTATTACTAATTTTGCTTTTAAATACGATGAAATATATGTTTTCATATAAAATAAATGTCAATTGCTTTTTAAATTGAATGTGTGATTGTGACAATATTTGGACACCTAGACTGTGTTAATGTATATGTTTTCAAGGGATTGCTAGTAGATACTTGGAAGAGTACCCTATTCCCTTGAGTATTACAAGGGGTCCCTCTCTATTTTTCCTTTCCTGACATATAATCATGCCTTTTTCACCTATGCCCTGCATGGGCCAAACAGCGACCACCTGCTGATTGTATCGTAACTGACCTTTGCTTGTCTGTAAATTATTGGTGTTTGTTATTGTTCACCTAGCCCGCACAGGGTGTGGATGAAGGGTATATAAGGTGCAGAAGCAAAGCACTCAGGAGATTGCCTCCTCAGACAAGCTGCGGGTGTCTGTTGCCGATGCTCTCTCTCCATCTCATGAGATTGTAATAAATATCCTTTCTCTCGGCGGTCCAGTGTTGGTCTCAGTTTGTATCCCGGACCCGTGGACGAAGGGTGGACCCTGCACCTTTGGGTGGTCCCCCAAAAGACCCCCAAATCCACACATGATGCTGGTACTGGTACAGCAGCCTGGCCTCCCACTCCGAATGGATGGGACAGTTGCAGCTGAAATACGCTTCTTTTTCCCTTCCGTGCTGCTTACCTAGAGACTTAAATGGCACTGAGGCCGACGAGGTAAATGGGGCATGGGGCATGGCTACCAACAACTTCTTCAGCCCCCACCCCCCCGGCAAAAATGGATGGGTGTTCAATAACTTTCACCACGTTCACTTGTAGCACATTCTTCACTTTTTGTGACGCACCAGCGGCGTAAAAAATTTGCCATGTTGCAGCCTACTTACAAAGTGACGCATCCAGGCAGATGCGTCACTTTGTAAACCCCTGCGCTATCTTATACCTGCGTCAGGTATAATGTATGCAGAGTGGGCGTTCCCCCGCATCTAAGCTTCGTAGAAGTGGCGCATTGAAATCAATAAGATTTCAGTGCACCAACTGTAGGACGCCATTGCGTCAAATCCTTATGCCTGCCTCATAGCAGGCATGAGTGTGAAGCAGTGCTTTATTCATAGCCCTCCCTCCTGCATTGCTGGAGTTGTGTCACGCTTCTGACACAACTCCAGCAATGCTTCAGTTTTGCGCCGACATATATGTCAGTAATACTGACGTAGCTGTCATTCCTTGCAACATGATGCGTTATACAGTAAATATGATGCATCCATCATGTCGCAAGGAGGGCACACTGAGAAGTGAGGCATTGCTGTTTTCACACAGCGATGCATCACTTCTCATAAATAAGACCCTGAGGGGCAGATTTACAAGGACTGGCGCATCCCTGCATATTAGCAGGGATGCGCCAGTAAAGATGCGACACGTAGGAATAACCTTGCACCACCATGGATGCGTCGCATTTACAATGCGACGCATCGTGGAGCAAGGATAGTCAGATGCGTGTCACATCTTATGTTGTAAGGGCAGCGCATTGCTGGAGTCATATCACAAGCGTGACACAACTCCAGCAATGCTCAGGGGCGCCCTATACCTAACATGGTGCGTCACTCCTTACGCCTGCTTCAAGCAGGTGTAAGGATTTGACGCAGCGGGGGCGTAACAGTCACTTTTACGGGGCTGCCTTGCGACGGAGCGCCCACCCTGCGTACATTATACCTGATGCAGGTATAATGTAGCTCAGGGCTTTACAACATGACGCATCTAGTGATGCGTCACGTTGTAAATCTGTCGCATAGTGGCGCATTGTTTACGATGCTGCTGCGTCACAGAAGTGATGCAACGGTGTCATAAAAATGTCGCAAGGGGCTTGTAAATCTGCCACTGAGTTTGCTTACCAGCGCTCAGAAGGGAGGGCTATCTACTAAAAAGCATTAGGAGCTCACTAAGGCTAACAGATTGGCTGTGGCTGAGGCAACTGGATTTTTGAGCTCAAAGACTCCTAGATTTTTCATCAAAGTCCATTTACCAACCTTCATAAATTAGACATGATTCCGTCAAGGTCTTGAAATCCTCTAACTTCAATGGAACATTGCCTCTATCTCAGATATTGATGTCCTGGGCAGGGACAGTCTTCACAAGCTGGCCTTTCTGAACATTTCCCTCAGGCACAGGACTTCAATATTTCATGCGACAATGGCAGATTGAGCGGTAAGAAACGCCCCAGGGCTGCGGGTCAGGAGGCGAACCACTATTATACATTCAAGAAAACAGCATTCTTCCTAGCCCCTGGGCAAGTGCTGCTTTTTATTGCCAGTGTGAATACATATTTCAGATGTATTGTAGACTCCAAGAAGTGTCCAGATGGAGACTGAACCCGCGAACTCCTTACATAAAAAAGTCGATGATACGAATTGTCCCATCTGTTCGGCATAAAAGCACATGCTCTATCTGTTCTTGGCTCTTATGCTAAACAAAAGCTGAAGGGTGATATGCAGGCTGTTCTGCTTTATGCATGCACCCTAATACAAACCACACGTCCACAGGCAGAGAACAAAGAGCAGCGGCATTAAGGTTCAATTTGCATTCGCAGTCAGCACAAACTAGCATGGAAATAAAAAACAGTTGTTTCGGAAAACAAGAAACCTGAAGTATGACTTGGAAATTAGCCGCGTACTGCAAGGCACGCGAGAGGCAAGTGTGCACCGCTGATGGCCAAGAAATGCTGAAATGACCAGAACCATCGAGCTGCCAGTGTGAGAGGATGTCCTTTCATGGCTGTCGAACCTCCTAAGACTGGCTTCCGTGGAAGACTCACTCTAAATAGATGAATAATAGGATGGGGTCCTTTCATGAAATGGGGGTACTTTTAGGAACTCCACGGGAGAAGCTGATAAGAAAGCGAGCTCAGCCCCCTTTTTATGTAGTGATTTGCACAGATTTAGGTTTAGCTATTGTTTAAGCTGTGAATTGCTCAGTGGAAGGGCATTTGCCAGCATCTACTTTCTTGTTACATGATATGTAAATCATAATAAATAAGAGCTTCGAAGTCTTTTTGCTGCTCCCTGGGGACATACCCATTCAACAAATGTACTGTCTTTGTCAAAACAATTATATTTCTTAATATCGAGTTTAAAACAAGTTTAATTCTGAATGTAAGTTCAAGAGTTTCTGATACCTTCTTATGGCAAACAGCAAGATTTAGAAAGCAATCTGAATCTCTATTTTCAGAAACAGGATCACTCAGATAGTTGCTTTATGCAAGGGCATTTCTTTTTATACTCACAACCAGATTACGAATATGCATTTGGAAATTCTGATGTGTTGCAATATTGATTAAATTACCTTGTGTCTAGAACAAGTCTATGATTGGACGTCATCCCTAATGTAACCGCAGCAGATGGGGTGAGAAAATCCTGTAAATTAATCACCATCTGGAAAACACCAGTGCATAGCGGATTTTTGAAAGGACATCAAACCTAAAAGTAAAAAAAAAACAGCAGGAAGTGTTGAACTGAAGATCACAGACTTCTATTAAAAACACAGAATAACGTTGTTCGGATACCAACAAGATGTTGCATTGTTATGTCATGCTTTTTGAGTTTGTGGAGCACGTTTCTGTATCCCTGTAGCATGTTCAGAGCCTGGGCACCCTTTACATGCAATTCTCATAGACAGATGTTAAGGGGACTGGTGCTATTATGATTGATTAGAGAAGACTGGTATTTTGAATGTATTTTTTAATTATTTAGTAATGATTCCTACTGTTAATGGGATGCATAACATATGTTTTACCTGTCAGAAAATGTTGTACTCGAGTATGTGTGTGGATGTCGTCACACTGAGATGTCAGATTGATCACTGCCCAACCTGAGGAGACTGAGTGTAATTGGCTCTAGTCAGCTATTTACTTTTGATACAATGGTGTGAAATTGTCGGTGTGGTGCTGATAGGGTATCTTGTTCTGCATGGCTCTCAGATGGATGTTTGTGTAAAGATTGGGCTATGTGTTTTGGTCAAAACATGTTGCCGACTAAGTGGCTTTTGGTGTTGTTTTCTGCACTGCAGACTGCCAGGAGACCAATATCAAGCCCTTTTAGAGTTGAGTGAGTTATACATATAAACATACAGATGGGACCAAATCGAATGCATGGCTGAGTGCTTGGTCCTGTTGGGAGATCTGTGATATCAACTAATGGCATACCTGAACTGTGATGAGTGTATGTGAGAAAGGCAGTTTAACGTGTTCTGTTCTGATGTATTTCTTCATGTTGGGTAGCGTTGAGGCATTGTAGTGATGCAGCGGGAACCGCAATTTATTTGTAGGGGTGCATTATAATCACACTTGTAGAGTGCACCTGTAGATAACCTTTATCATATTAAAGTGACGTGTTAGAATTTTGAAATGTAATAACATGAAACGTGATGTGTTTAGGCTTTTTAAAAGTAACATGGAGAATGAATGTAGAAGGTGAATGCAACTAGCAGAAAATATTAACTTGAACAGCTCGTGTTGTGGTATTGACATCTATTTATGTACTAAAATTGTTATTAATTGTGTAACTGCCGTGACCGCAGTGGGGAGAGGACTTCATCCCCCAGACTCCCTGATCTTTGTGGACGTCACCGCCATGCCGGAGGTGCTTTAAATAGTTGACGGGGGTCCTGCAGCGCAGGAAGCCCGCCGTGACCGCAGTGGAGAGATTACTTCATTCCCCAGACTCCCTGTTTTTTGTGGATGTCACCGCTGTGCCTGGAGGCGCTTTAAATTGTTGTCGCGGGTCCAGCAGCGTAGGAAGCCCACCGTGAACGCTGTGACCGAAGTGGGGAGAGGACTTCATCCCTCAGACTCCCTGGCCTTTGTGGATGTCACCACCATGCCCAGAGGCACTTTAAATTGTTGCAGCGGGTCCTGAAGCATGAGATGCGTGGGGGCAAAGAACGCACTAAGGGCGGGACCATCCTACGCCCGGAGGAGACTAGACTGGGCCCCCCCCATTACTTCTGGATTCCAGCGCCATCATGGAGGTGGTGAGTTGGTAGTCATTATACATTTTTCTTGTAGCCCAGCGGCCTTCCTCTAACAGAGTGGCATCTCCTTGTGTGGCCTTGTATTTTCATTGAAATGTAGATCTTTGAGCATGGGGAAGAGAAAAGCAGAAACCTCCCGTGGGACAGAGAAAAGACATAGAGCTGGCAAGACCATACTGTCCTCTTTAAACTAGGCTGTTGGGGTGCTTACGGACCAGATCACCAGTGCTGAGATAGAGTAGGCGGTTAACCATCATGCCACTATCCAAGACATAGACACAGAAAGTGAGGGGACTACTGGTTCTGGTATGGCCCCACCAGTGTTTCTCTTAAGCCATCATCTCCTCTCAAGTCCCAATGGCTAATCTTCTGAACACCAAGGCCCACAACACCAAGCTAGTGATCTTACATGTAAGAATTCAGAAATTTCACCTAAACAGAGTGCCCACCGTAAAACAACAAATTTGGGACAGCTTCACTCTCTTCAACTAGGAAGCCTACAACCAGCTTTAGGAAGCCCCCAGCTAAAGTAGTGCAGGACATTAATGCTTCCCGCTACAAGACAAAATGGAGAGTTTCCTTGTGGAACTTATTAATAAATTGGACTTTTAGAGTTCTACAGTTTTAAAAAGGTTTGGCACCCGCATCACTACACTGGAGAAAGTAGTGGTAACTCTCATATAGTCTGTTTATAATTTACAACTGCTCATTCATAACCGGCCCAGCAATCTTCCCTCAAGATTTACGCTTATGTTAGGTGATACCATTTCTACAAGTGACCCTACTAGCATTCTGGGTAATGGAGTGCCCCCAAGCCTCAGTACCAGGATATTCGCACTACCTCATTACTCGTCCCTCCTAATGCTTGCTCACTTCATCAAATTATTTCTTCATCGGATAATGGTGATTTCTCCAATCGGCCAGCTCCTGTTTCTTCAAATCTGTCAGGTCATAGCAATCACATCACCCTGGTAATGCCAGCTCCCCAAGCATCCCCAATAATCCCCTTGGGGGATCTCCCTTGTAACACCACTATCCAGCTGCCTCTTACTGTAACTTCATACATCCTTGTATTGGTCGATGTGCCCCCTATAAGGAAGGACTCTCAGGAAAATTATTCATAGCTCAAGAATAAGGTATTTCATTGGTTGGCTACCAGGTTGAATACTCATTACCCTCCATCTCAGACTCTGGCAGAAGAGATTATAATGGTCCGTAGGGTGGGCTGGATTGGTCAATCTCATAAATCATCACCGGGTGACTGCATAATAGTTAATTTTAACAATGCTCTGTGAGCTGGTCTTATTTGACGCGCCTTGGGGAGAAAAGGTGCATCTATGGATTGTAAATCTGTTCTTCCTCTGGATATTTTCTATCCTCCATCTAACTTTGAAATACCTGATAGAAGAGGCTGGCGCACTATCCATAGGAAATCGCGCAGCAACCTGGTTAACTTACCTTGTTCTAAAAGCACTGCAACCCTTTATCTCCGTAATCGCTTCTCAACCTTGAGTGAGCTGGACGCCCCGATTATGGCTCCTGAGACCTACAGATTTGAGACCCTTAGAGTGCTTACCTGGAACATAGCTGGGGTCCAGAGCAAGCTTTCAGATGCTGGATGGTTGAGCATGCTGATGAACTTTGATATCATTTGTTTGCAGGAAACTTGGCATGTAAAGGGATGTTTTCATCCGGATGGTTTCACCTCTTTTTCAGTTCCAGCAACTCATTCTGCCAGTGGTCATGCCAGTGGTGGTCTCACCACTTTGGTAAACCTAGGTCCTAGCTGTAAAATTGAGGTTCTGAAGTCCAATTTCAAGACCATTCAGGGTATTCTCTTATTATTTACTAATAAGTGTAGATATCTTATTATTAATTGTTATAATGCAGTCATGCTGAAGAATGAGCTGGATGCTGTCAATAATCTTAAAGTATTTATTGATGACTTTTTTCAATCTGAACCCCCATTTACTTTGACCATGCTAGCTGGGGATTTCAATTTGCATCCTTGTCAGTCATGCCCAAATAATATTGACCTAGACCATGAGCATTCTCTTATTAACCGGGTGCATCTTAAACATACTCGCCAAGGTGACACTGCCAATAGTTTAATCTATGAGTTTAACTTGATTAACCTAATGAATTTTAACCAGAAGAACCTGACTGAGAGAATACCAACTTTCAAGGGTGGAGGGCACAGCTCTGTAATAGATTATATCTTCACCTCTCTTTGCTTATTTTCAGCCCTCCTAGAATTTAAAGTATTAAGGCATAATCTGAGTGATCATATTCCCCTGACGGCCATTTTTTGTTGAGTTAAAAAACCTATTGGTGATGTATGTCTGTATAGTGAGCCAATCATTCTGATCGATCAGAGTCCAAGGGTGAGGTGGGCCTCTATCCTTCCTTCAGTTTTTGTACATAATTTGATTCTACCTGCTGAGATGATTTTTCCTCTAGTTTATCTGAAGAAGAGCCAGCTCAGGATATTATGAAGTCCTTTTTATATATTAGCAGGTTCATCAAAACAGCACTCTGCAAAACAGGTGTATCCCCCGCGATTCGTGAAGTAAGATGGTTTGATGGACGTTGCGCCAGAAACCATAAGGATGTCTGGAATCTTTTGCATGTGACCCCCTGGTGCCAAGAGAAGGTAAAAAGAGCCAGGGCCACATATAGATTGGCCTGTAAGGAACGTAAAGCCCAGCTCAAAGAGGAGGCTTGGGACAAGCTATTAACCGCAAGCTTGCAACGAGATAGTGCTGTCTTCTGGAGAGTGGTTAACTGTCCTCTCTTTAGCAATGATCATGTTTCTAATCAGGCTTGCACAATTACAGCACACGCCTGGGTTGATCATTTTAAGGCCATCTATAGGTTAGAATTTGAGGATGGGGAATTGAATGACACAAGAAGTAATCAGAAAATTGTTTTTCAATTACCTGAGGTTATAGCAGCCATTTCCAGATTACCATCTAACAAAGCAACCGGCCCTGACGGGTCCCAGGGGTTCTTATTAAAACTGATATAAACTTGTAGGCTACTTTGCTAACGTTGCACTTAAATTCAGCAGTCACTGGACATCTCCATTTAACCTGGTCTCAATCAATAACAGTCCATGTTTTTAAAAAGGGCAACAGGTCATTTGTCACCCCGAGTGGGACGGGTTTGCTCAGACGTGAGCCCCGTGCTCTCCATGCCCCTGGAATCAAGCTATCCTGGCTGAAGAGGGGTGAAACCCCGAAACCGGTCCTGTTCTGCATTCTGCCCATCAACTGTTGTTTTTGCAACAGGTCAGACCCCGCCTGTTTTATGCCCATCTCTCTGATTGATTCAGAGGTGAAAATTATTGGCCTGATTTTATTAGATCGTCTCTCAGATTGGGCGGAGGAGAGAGGCTTTTTATCCAACCTACACTATGGGCCCGATTCACAGAACTAACTTAAGACAAAATCCTAAACTTACTACCATTTTGGTATTCACAGAAGGCACTTACTCATTTTGGTATTCGCAGAAGGCACTTACTCATTTCGGTATTCACAGAAGTTAGGAGTCCTAACTTTAGGACTCCTAAATGCCTTCTGTGAATACCGAAAGTCTTAAAATTAGTATTTTTCTCAATTTAGTAGTCCTAAATTTAGGACTCCTAAGTTTAGGACTCCTAAATGCCTTCTGTGAATACCGAAAGTCTTAAAATTAGGATTTTTCTCAGTTTAGTAGTAGTATAGTTAGGACTCCTAACTTTAGGACTCCTAAATGCCTTCTGTGAATACCGAAAGTCTTAAAATTAGGATTTTTCTCCATTTAGTAGTCCTAAATTTAGGACTCCTAACTTTAGGACTCCTAAATGCCTTCTGTGAATACCGAAAGCCTTAAAATTAGGATTTTTCTCAGTTTAGTAGTAGTATAGTTAGGACTCCTAACTTTAGGACTCCAAAATGCCTTCTGTGAATACCGAAAGTCTTAAAATTAGGATTTTTCTCAATTTAGTAGTCCTAAATTTTTAGATTTAGGACTACTAAATTGAGAAAAATCCTAATTTTAAGACTTTCGGTATTCACAGAAGGCATTTAGGAGTCCTAAAGTTAGGAGTCCTAACTATACTACTACTAAACTGAGAAAAATCCTAATTTTAAGACTTTCGGTATTCACAGAAGGCATTTAGGAGTCCTAAAGTTAGGAGTCCTAACTATACTACTACTAAACTGAGAAAAATCCTAATTTTAAGACTTTCGGTATTCACAGAAGGCATTTAGGAGTCCTAAACTTAGGAGTCCTAAATTTAGGACTACTAAATTGAGAAAAATCCTAATTTTAAGACTTTCGGTATTCACAGAAGGCATTTAGGAGTCCTAAAGTTAGGAGTCCTAACTATACTACTACTAAACTGAGAAAAATCCTAATTTTAAGACTTTCGGTATTCACAGAAGGCATTTAGGAGTCCTAAAGTTAGGACTCCTAACTTCTGTGAATACCGAAATGAGTAAGTGCCTTCTGTGAATACCAAAATGAGTAAGTGCCTTCTGTGAATACCAAAATGGTAGTAAGTTTAGGATTTTGTCTTAAGTTAGTTCTGTGAATCGGGCCCTATGGTTTTAGACCAGGTCAGGGTACTATTGAGCAAAACCTGAACCTTTACTTACTGATTTGTAAGTATACTAAGGTCAAGAAGGAGGCAATTCATCTGGCCTTCATGGACCTTAGCTCTGCCTTTGACAGAGTCAACCGTTCCAAACTATGGACCATAATGGCTCAGATGGGAGTAGACTCTGCATACATTTATTCTCTGCACAATTTTCACAAGGATCTCTCAGCAAGTGTCAGGTTTGGCCCTAACGGGAATGCACTGAGCACTTTAAATTGCGGCGTGAGGTGCATCAAGGTTGTATTTTAGCTCCGTTTTTATTTATTTTTTATATCAATCAAATAGAACAAGTTTTGTCAGGCCCAGGTTTGGCCGTTCTTTACTGGCCCTGCTTTATGCAGATGACATTGTCTTAATTGCTCGGACAGCCAAGGGTTTACAAAAACTTCTAAATCTTTTTATAGATTTTATGAACAGTCTCGACCTTTTGACCAACTTCTCAAAATCACATGTCATGACGTTTGGTCCACCCAACACGAAAACTACATTTGTGGTAGACGGTCACCACGTCAGTCAGGTAGACAAGTTAAAGTGTTTAGGGGTTCCATTGGATTCTGGTCTAAATTGGCACCCACATATAACCCAGAATGTGATATCTTTTAACCCCTTCCATGCTCATGACGGAACGGTTCCGTCATGAGCGTCGGTTGAGCTGTGCTCATGACGGAACCGTTCCGTCATGAGCCCGCCCGCGCAAGAAACGGTCAGCACCGCGGCGGAATTCGCGCCGCATGGAAGGGGTTAATAGGGCTATGTTTAGTATTGGTGATTTCTCACACCGGTTTGGGCGCACTCATATTAGATCCGTCTTGGACATTTTCAAGGCTAAATGTGTCCCGTTAGTGAGCTATGGGAGTGGAATATGGGGCTATGGCCCGGCTGCCCCGATTCAAGTAGCAGAAAATACATTCTTAAAGGGCCTCCTGGGAGTCTCACAAAGTGTACCTTTTTAAAATAATTCACAAAGAACTGGGATTAGGTTATGTTATTGACCAGATCTGCATTTCCCCCTTAAAACTTTGGTTATCAATTTGGACAAAGGAGGATCTTGCTTTAAATATATTAATATTGCAGGATTTTTTTTAAATTGGATAAGCCCCTCCTGATCCTGTGGCTGGCTTACATCTCCCATAATATGAAGTCTATAGGGAGTCCCGATTTATACTCTAATCCAGCTGCTTAGTAAGGTCTGATCATAAATCGGTTGAAGCGTCATTCACGGGTAAGATGGCAACGGACAGGGAGGACTCTGTACTATTGAAACTTTCAGTCAGACATGCCATCGTGGTAAAAACTGTTTGTAATTTAGAACCTTATTTGACTTGGAATATAACTCGTCATCAGTGACGTTTATTGACTTATTTTAGGCTGATTTTATTTCCGTGCTTAGTCGCTTTTAATCACTGCTGTTTTAAGGAATCAGAGCTGCCCCTATGTGACTATGACAATCTCTAGGTTAATGACCCCCCACACATTGTTATGATTTGTTCAAAATATAATACCCTACGATATATGTTCATGTGACCAATTTTAAAATCTATGAATTTTATGCAAGTTAGGCCGGCTTTACTGTATTTACAGTTTTTAAACTCACCCATAGTTTGTTTTTCTCTTGTATGTTACCTCTCGGGGTTATAAAGCTGTTATCATGTAGATGTCATCATTTGTTTTTAATTGACTTGTCTTTTATGATTTTAGTTTTAAAATAGAATAAAGATTATATATGATATGTGTAATTTTACATGTAGGTAAATGTATTAATTGAATGTGCCTTATTTCCTATGCAATTTCGAAAAGCTCTTTTGCTATTTTCTTTATGTTAGCCGAATCTTGTAGGCTTGAAAATCATTTTCCCTGGAAGCTCTTGCTTTAGAATTAACAAGTTGAATTTTGTGTGTGCTGTGGAATTTGTTCTTTCTCACGTTTTGTGTTCCAGGTGAAAAAAGCACTCTTGTTAGGTAGAATGATGTCTTTGTTTTACTAGTCAGGCAAGGAGAGAAAAAGTAAAAGACACAATTGATGGACGGAATGCAGAACAAATCAAAACATTCACCCCCAGTCAAGTGATCTGGGTTAAATCCATCATTCTTTTGCTCACCATGCCACACCAGTTTAGACCTGGCCATATGCAAATCAGTCTTGACCATGTGCCTCATGGGAACAGTCCAGCCCGAACCGCCAAGCCTGCATATGGCTGGGTCCAAACTGGAATTACATGGTGAGCAAAAAAACGATGGATTTAGACCCAGATCTCTGTACTGGGGTGAATGTATGACATTGTTCTCCATTCTGTCCATCAATTGTTGTTTTTACATTTGTCACCCCGAGTGGGACGGGTATGCCCAGACGTGGCTCCCATGCTCTCCATGCCAGTGGAGTCAAGCTATCCTGGCTGATAAGGGCTGAAAGCCCGAGACCGGTCCTAGGATGCTTGTTTACAGTCCAGGGAGGACCTGGCTTGGCAGTTCGGGCTGGACTGTTCCCATGAGGCACAGGGTCAAGACTGATTTGCATATGACTGGGTTCAAACTGGAATGGCATGGTGAGCAAAAAAACAATGGATTTAGGCCCAGATCTCTGCACTGGGGTGAATGTATGACATTGTTCTGCATTCTGTCCATCAACTGTTGTTTTTGCAAGGAGAGAAAAAGTTACATTGTTTGGTCTGAATGGCCCCATGGAAAATTACCTTTAGGATGATACCCAAAGCGGATGGCGTGAGCCGCAAAGACTCTTGGGAACGACACATGTAATAATGCGATGTTGAAAGTAGGAAAAGTGCCCACTTCTCCTTCTGCCTTCGGAGAGAGAGCATCTAAGAACAAGCTCTGTTTTAATAGCTTTAGGCTAATTTACTGATCAATGGTGGACAGACTTCTAAGGAAGACGTCACATGCTAACAACTTTTTTATTTCTTGTCCCTGAAGATGTTTAAGTAGGGAAATCATTTTAGCGTTAGTGAAGGGCTAGATCAATGCTTCATGTTCATCAACCCTCGATGCAAGGAAACTTGAACTCATGCTTTTTGATCCTTTGCATTCTGCTCCTTGAATGAATTGCTCTCTTTATGTTGCACAGTTAACCTTGATATGTAGGGTTGGCTTTCGGCTGATTCCGATGTATTTTTACACTCTTGTTTTGAGGTGTCTCTATCTCCAGTTGTTTCTGGCTTTGTAATAAACTAACTAACCTTACGTAGTTGTCTGTGGTTACTATGTGTCTAGAGAAATTCCTGTTGATTTGATTGACACTAATAACCACTTTCTTCCCTCTATGCTTACATGCTGCAAAAAAGAACCATCAAATTGTGATTCTAGAATAGGTCCAGAACATATGAGCCCAGCCCTTTCAGTTGTAGTAGAGTAGGATGGTTAGCACATGAAGTGAGGGGAGAATCCAGAACTAGTCCAGAAAAGCAGAACTTAGAACCCCAAAATCCCAAAATAAAGCTGAATTACAGAGAACAGAGAGCGACGGATTTTGACGGAGACTAACGGAGTCTGCTGTGCAGAGAGATCAGCGGTGCGTGGAGGAGTGAGTATCAATAGGGTGTTTGTTGTGTGTTAGATTGCGGGAGTGAATTGATTGTGTAATGTCTGGTGGAGTTAGTGTGAGAGTCGAGTGAATGTGTTGTAGGGCCGGACGTGGTCCAAGGATTGAGATTTGAGTTTCGGGCCCCAAAGTGGCCTGAGATCCCGGATACATTAAATGGTGTAGAAGACACAGAGATTGATTGTGATTGTCTGACCACAGAATTTGGGAGTTGTCGTGAGACATCATCGGCAGTTTCACCTAAGACAAGGAACTTTGTATGAATGGAACATATGGTCATCGTTTAGTGGACCATGTATACAGAGGTGAGCTATACTGATTTGGGTGATCAGCACAGGTTGAGGGTCACTGTGTCTATGTTCTTGGATGACTGAATTTTATCGATCTCTTAGATGGCAGACAATTGCGGAATTTAATACGATTGTATGAGTGAATGTCAAGGACTAATAACAATGTGGCACTCTGATTAATTCCGTGACACGCTGTCTGTGGATTTTGTGGCGATATACTACCACGATTGTCTAAGGCTATCAAACCTTTATTCACTTATCTCTAGACAACATAACATAGATGTCGATCTCTACAAATACACAGATTCATGATTTTTGAATATTTGTCTATAGAGTATTCAACTTTACGTTGGATTTTGCACGCATCATTTTTGAGCCTTGAAGAAGTCCCGTTGGGACGAAACGCGCCGCGTCGGCTATGAACTGTATGCTGTGCTTTTAAAATCAGAAAATTTGAACAAAAGAATAAAGAAAATTACATCATTAAGAAACTAAAGTTCACTGTGAATCTTTTGGAAGACATTGTATTGTTGTTCATTCTCAGATATTGACATACACAATTGTCTGCTATATATAATTACAGCTGTGTGCTGAGCCATTCCTGTTTTTGCATTTTTGGTTTTGCCAAATAATAGGGTCGTAAGAAGGTCACGCCCCTGGCTCTTTGCACCGCACCCTTGCTAACATAAAATAGAATACCAGCTTGGCTGGTGCAGGTTTCTAGTGCCCTGATCTTTTGTTCTTTTTTGTATTGCTTAACAATGTGGCACTCCACCGGCTGTGGTTAGACGACCCTTTTTCGATGGTTTTTCGATGGTTTCCGCCTTGCTTTTTGGTGTTATTTTATTTTTTCTTTCTTTGTTTGTATTTCTAAAATGTATGTATCCTGATAACCTCTGAGGTGCACACAGTAATTTGTTAATTCGGCTGAGCCCCAGGGGGCCTATTACTGCCTTGATGTTGTGGAACATGTATATATTAGCGGCCGGCCCTGGTGGTTGTAGGACCATGTTTGTATTGAGTTTTTATGTGCAATAAAGGTTTTCGGAAAAAAAAAACAAAAAAAAAAAACAATGTGGCACTTACCTTATTGTCAGCACTGTATTACTTTGAAGGGATGTTATAGATACCTCAGTACAATCTGACCCCAAAAATGATGACAGGGATTACACCTGTAATTGATTTCATGATTTTGCAGGGCATTCTGAAGGAGCTCATAGGAAGTCCGTGCAATTCTCCCTTCATGGGATTGCAGAAACCGAGCGGGAAATATCGTTTTGTTCAGGATCTTAGAAAGGTGAATAACATTGTGATTCCATGTTGTCATGTGGTACTGAATCCATCTGTGATCCTATTCCAGATCCCTTGTGAAGCTGCCTGGCTCACAGTGATTGACCTATGCCAGGCACTTTTCTCCATTCCATTGCACGAGGAAAGCCAATTTTTAGTTGCTTTCCGTCTGGAAAATCGTGTCTTAACATGGTGTTGTATCCCTCAAGGGTATACTGAAAGTCCTCCATCTTCAATCAGGTCTTAAAGAAGAACCTTGAGAGCTTGATTTTTCCCAAAACACAGTGCTAGTTCAGTACATTGATGACCTCCTCATTGCATCTGAAACAAGGGAGGCTTGTAGGGACAATACTACCACTTTACTAAACCATCTGGCTGACAATGGGCATAAAGTGTCTCCGAGCAGACTTCAGTACTGTCTGATTGAAGTTCAGGATTTTGGTCATCGAATTGTGAGAGGCAAGAGGAAGGTGTCACCAGAATGAGTGGAGGCGATCTTGAAAATGAATCCGCCTACTACCCAGAAAGAGGTCAGTATGGTTTGGGAATGGTTGGCTACTGTGAAAATGGATTCCGAATTTCTCCTGATGTCAAAGCCTTTGCAGATGCTGACCTACAAGGATGTGAGTTATCCGGTACCTTGGGATAGCAACTGCTTGCTTGCCTTCTTAGAGCTGAGGGAGTGCCTTTGCCACACTCCAGCTTTTGGAATGCCTGATTACAACAAAGCGTTTTAGCTGTTCTGCCACAAACAGGCGGGTTGTGCTTTTTCTGTACTAACCCAGACACATGACGGTGCCCGTAGATCAGTGGCCTATTTCTCAGCTAAAGCATTGTGATGGGTCATCCAATTACTGTATATGTACTGCACTATTTGAGCTCCTGGTGACGAGGACCAAAACACAGTATTTTACTAATAACATGCTGAAAAGATAGGAACAGGTTTTGCTTGCAGCAGAAAATGCAACATCGAAAGCGCTGCTCTATGATAAATCCTGCTAACTTGTTACCTGTTCCAAATGCTGATGGGAAGATTGTGATGACCATGACTGTCTGGACGTTGCTGAACTTTGCACCGAGCCGAGACCTGACATTGTTGATGCACCATTGCCAGATCCCGATCAGGCCCTTTTTGTTGATGGTTCATGTCTAAGAGACATGAATGTAATTTGAGAGCAGCATTTGTTGTTTGTAATATCTCTGGAGCTGTGAAAGCTGTTTTTTTACAAGGAGTAGACTCTGTACAATTAGCCGAAATCATTGCCTTGACCCGTGCATGTCTTGTCTCTGAGCAGATCTGAGTCACCATCTATACCGATAGCCAGTACGGTTTCGGTGTGGTTCATGACTTCATACAGCTGTGGTCACAGAGCGGGTTGCTAATGTCATGAGGCTCTCCCATTAGGAACTGGGAATATGTGAGACAACTATTGGAAGCAGTGCAATTAGCAAAGTAAGTGGCGGTCGTTAAGTGCGCTACACATGGGAAGGGAGATGACTTTGTCACCACGGGAAACTGCCATGCAGATGAAGTTGCGCGTCTTTGTGCTACACATGCATGCGTTTTCAATGGGTAATATATTGGCGAGAGTGCAGAGAAGATCGAGCTCAGCATAATTCTAGCTGTTGCAGACACATTGGATGAAGTTAGGCATTTGCAAATGGAAGCAACAGATCAGAAACAAGCGAGTTGGATTAGAGCAGGTTGTAAAAAAGGGTAAACTGACATATAGGTTTCAACTGATGGTAGGGCAGTGTTGCCATATTGTTTGTTGAACCCAATGGCAAGGCAGATTCATGGAGCAGCTCATATAGGAAGTGATGCAATGGTGAGATTGTCAAGCAGACTTGGGTCAATCCAAGGTTTCGTGTGAGTGAGGAAGCAGTGTGTCATTGGTGTGTTACATGCCAACAGATGAATGCTGCAAAGAAAACTGTTGTTGCTCTGAGTCACATTGGAAGATCAGGGGGTCCTTTCAATCTGATCCAATTGGACTTTGGTGAGATGCCTGTATGTAATGGATTGACATATATTCATCAACCTTCGATGCAGGGAAATTGCACTCATGCTTTTTGATCCTGTGCATTCTGCTTCTTGAATTAATTGTTCTGTTTATGTTGCACTGTTTAACCTTGATATGTAGGTTTGGCTTTATGCTGATTCCGATGTATTATTACACTCTCGTTTTGAGGTGTCTTTATATCCAGTTGTTTTTGGCTTTGTAATAAATGAACTAACCTTACATAGTTGTCTTTGGTTAATATGGGCCCGATTCACAAAATGAATCCCGGACACAATCTTAACTTTACGACTTTCAGTGTTCTCAAAAGGCATTTAGGAGTAGTAAAGTTAGGATTCCTAACTTTAATACTCCTAAACTGAGACAAAATCCTAACTTTATGACTTTTGGTATTCACAAAAGGCATTTAGGCATAGTAAAGTTAGGAATCATAACTTTACTACTCCTAAACTGAGAAAAATCCTAACTTTAGGACTTTCGGTATTCACAAAAGGCATTTAGGTGTAGTAAAGTTAGGAATCCTAACTTTACTAATCCTAAATCCCTTTTGTGAATACTGAAATTAACATTTTAATTAGCTGCCCTTTTAGGGACTCCCCTATTGCATTTAAAAATCTCCCAATCGCACACACAATATTTAAACAACTCATGTTTATCAATAGGCTTATGGCCGGATCCCGGTTAATATTTCATTTGGCAATAAAAACTGGCCTTAAAAATTATTTTCGTTCATCTAAAAACCACAATCTATTAAAATGTGTAGCCCATCACATTTAACTTTCAGTCCACATGTGCAGAAACCCTGCTTATCTCTCATTACTTCTTTTGTTTTCTTATCTAACGATCTGATTAAGCCAAACTCTAAATTTTAACATGGCATTCCTTATCTTGGGGATTGGAAGGGCCTTGATATAAGGGAACACATCATCATTACTGCAGCCTTTGACCAAGAACTGGGTAGATGGTTTCCCCTCCCCAAATACAGCCGGTCCTCCTCTCTCACGCTATTCCTGATAATGGTGTATAAATCCTGCTTAGGGATCGGTTGCCCTTCCTTCCACTGATCTGGTGATAATGACAATCTAATGCAGAGCTTTGCTAGTGTGTAATTAACTTGAAGGTTCCAATTTCTTTCACTGTTCTCTATATCTTTCTTACAGAGGTATGATATTTTGAGATTACCATCCCCATTCAATCTCTGACAAAAATTACCGTAGCTTGCAGCCCCTGATAGCTCCATGCTGTATCTTGGCATTCTGCCCTAATGGCCTGTATCATGGTTGACGGTGGGAGAGAAAAGAGTTGTTTCAGACATTCGCCCTCCTCAGGATTTCAATCCAATTTACCATCTAGGGTTAGCACTTCCACCCGTACTGAAATTGCATAAAAAGCCGACAGTATGGGGCGTGTTTACGACTAAACTGTTTTTGGCCCCAGACCAAGGACCAAGGATAATGCAGATGATTTTAGTGCACCTATGGGGTCTCTCCTGTTTAATTTGGTATCAAACCACATACCCAGGTATTTGTATTTATCACCAATGACCTGGTTACATAGAACACTGCAACCTTTAAAAGTTACATCAACAAAAAGGGATATTTGTATACTCCTAGGTAAGGCTACGCTTGTTTATCAGTCGTACCCATCTCCAAGTGTTCTTGTCTAAAAAAACATTTGTTTGTCAACCAATCAAACACAGGGTCACATCGAAAGAAAAAGAAAAAAAGTGTGGGAAGTCAGAAAGTACCTCACGTAAGCACCACCAATAGAGCTACTGGTTGACAATTGCTAAATGGCTGGGGAAGGTGGAACAGCTGCCGAAGACTGTGGAAGTTGATAACGAAGATGTGGATGTAAGATCTCGCTGTAACAATATCTGTATTATTGGCATTGCAGGAGCGGCTTCTTGCTGAACCTTTCTGGTCTCTTGGCTAGTGGCTGCCCCCCGGTGTGCGCCATGCCCCACTCTGGCTCATCTACTTAATTTTAGAGAGCCGGACACAGCATTCCACCTGGCATGTGAACAGGGTCCAATACAATACAAGGGCTCCACCATATTCTTTTTCACAAACTTCACAATGGCTATCCAGGATGCGCAGCGCAGGTTGGCAGATGTCCAGGCCATGTTGCACCAACATGGAATGAAGCATGGCATGCTTTACTCAGCCCGTCTCAGAGTTGACCCTCACGGGAAATCTCACTTTTTCAAAACTCCGGTGGATGCACTGACCTTTTGCAAACAATACGGCAAAGAGAAATCTCCCTCTCACCACAGCACACCAGACCGTTCTCCCCCGGATCTAAATGCTTCAGCAAGCACAGACTTTTTTCCACCAAACAGACTTGTCACGCACCCTGAACCTGCCATCAGTGGTCATCGTCTGTCCATTCCTTGAAAAGCCCAGCAGTACTTTGCCTATGCTCATTTACTGACACAGCCACTGCACGCCCGACCTTCTATATCCAATTCATTTGCTCTCTTTCTTATGTCTCCCCATACAAATGGGGCCTGCTTGCTGCAGCATTGCCCTCCCCCAGTGGTGTATACTGACTTGGAGATTGTTGGGCTAAATATTTTAGTTGTTGTTTGTTCTTGTCTTCACTGGGCAGATTGGTGCCTAGTGGGTTTGGGAGAGGGGGTTGGATACTGTTGTGGGATTTGATTATGTTTTCTGACATTTTTTACTCGGTAAGAGCCAATACCACTGTTGTGCGCATACATTCACACGTGTACACTCTTAAATATCACAACATCACAATTGGGATGGGACTGCACAGCTAAGCTCACATTCCTGTCTTCGAACATTTGGGCACTTAACAACCCTTTCAGAGGAAAGCAAGTGCTTTCCTACCTCACCCTATTAAATACAAAAGGGCAACCCAATATTTCAATGTGGGCTTGGGTAACTATTATCAGGTAGGTAAGAATGCCAGCTAGTGATTTAAAATGGCATTGCAAATAAACGTATTATTCGTACATGAAATCTAAATGTGACATCGCAACATTAATTGAAGGTTATTTAACCTGTGTACAATAATATGAACTAAAAAAATATATCTAGGATGCAGGTGTATATATTGTCAAATTTATATCGAAAAAAATAAAAATATTGATGACAAGAACGCCCTGTTGTTTTTGGTTTGACGCTCGCTGAATGGAAGTTTTTGATGGACATTGACACCCATGCTGCGGATTCGTTGCTCATAGATTTTTTATTGTATTCCCTATTGGAAGCTCAGGTATTTATTATTGTTTGTCCTGATGATGACCATCAAATTCAGATATGGTTGAAACGGCATCGACGCCTACATGTGGCCCTAATTAAAGAGTACGCAATTTTTTGTTATGTGTTGTTTTTTTTTGTTAAATCCACATATCTGTATTTTTTCCTCCACCACTTTTTATGTATGCATAGCAGATTGTTTTTATGGTTGTTTGTGTAACTTGTTGAGCGCCATCAGTGTTTTACTGTTTCTAATAATATTGTCTTGTGAATACATTTTTTACAAATATACAATTTAAACCTCTTGGCGTATCACTTGTTTAAAATACTTCTCTACTTTTTCTTCTCCTCCTTTTTTTCTTCCTTGTTCTTTGTCTCTTGATTTCATTATTTCTGTGCCCTAATCCCTTGGCATTTTTTATTCTGTATTTCACACCACATATGAGATTTTACTAGAACCTTTGTTAGGATTCCAGTCATTATTTGGGCCTCGGTTCAGGTCTTAGGGCTGCCCCTGTTGGTGGTAACCTCAAAAACTGCTGAGTCTGAAAACTGGCCCAAATATTTTTTTAAGATTGTTTTTTGCTTTATAGATGCCAAAGCACGTTCTCCCCTGGTCACACTTACCCCCAAAATAGACAAGGAGTTAAGTGATTTTTAAAATCCAAAATTATTAAAATGCAATCCCATCTTGGTGCGCCTTTGATTCCCTCTACCTTTGACCAATCTTTTATGCCTTTCGACTCCATGCCTACTAACCAACTGGTGTCATTTTCTACACCAAATGAAGAGGAACTGAAAAATATTTTCCTATTCTGCAAGTCGGGCTCTCCACTACACCCTTCCCCCCTATCCTGGGACAATTGATGGATGTTCTTTGTCCTGTCTATGTAAAGGTATTTAATACCTCCCTCACGACCGACTTGGTTCCAGTGATATGTCAAAAAGCCATTGTTGTTCCACCATTGAAGAAACCAATGGCAGACTGCAATATATTATCTAACTTCAGACCTATTTATCTCCTCCCAGCAGCCACTAAGATCTTAGAACCAGTTGTGAACAAACAACTCTCAGAATTCTTAGAATATAATCATCTGTTACACACTTCCCAATCTGGCTTCCGAACACGACACAGTACTGAAACATCACTACTCGAAGTTTCAAAGTCATTAAAAGCATAATTGGATAGTGGACAGAACACCACCTTAAATCTTCTAGATTCATCTGCGGCTTTCAACATTATCACCCATGACATTCTCTTACAATGTCTAAGGGCCAGATGTAGGTGGCCAAATAACGAGTGCTAAATTTCAGTGTTCGCCCTTGCTATTTGGCAGCGAGCAATGTAGGTAAGTTGAAACCCACTAGCAAAATAAGGAATCACAAAATTGCGATTACTTATTTTGCTCTTGCATTTAAGGAATCGCAAATTGCGATTCCTTAAATGCAATGTAGGTAGCACAAAAGAAAGTGCACTTTAGCCTTAAGGAATCGCTAATTACCACCAACTTCAAGTTGGTGGTAATTAGCAATTTCCTTTAAAAAAGCACTTTTTTGCTTTTTTTAAAGAGCCATGTGGCACACATTCATGCCCTTACGGCATGTATGTGCACCACATGTGCACACATGCACATTTCAGGGGTGCAATAGGGTGTCCTTTTGAAACCCTGGCACCCTTGAAATTGCTCCCGCAATTTGCGAGTGCCTCTTGGTGACTTGCAATTTGAGGAAGCAATTAGCATTCATTCCTATGGGCCTCTTGGCCCATAGGAATGAATGGGAAGGTATTCCTTAATTGCGAATCACAATTTGCGATTCACAATTAAGGAATATTAAGGAATCGCCCAAAATATTGCAATTCCTACCTACATGGCATTTTGCGATTCCTTAATAGCGATTCCCTAAAAATCGCTATTAAGGAATCGCAAACATGCATTTACCTACATCTGGCCCTTAGTATGGCATCAGGAGGCAAGTCTTACAATGGCGGACACCCTTCTTAACAGAGAAAGAACAATCGGTCTGGACAAAACCTCACCTCACTAGTGCCAAACCACTCAATTGTGGCGTTTCCCAAGGCTCCTCATTAAATCCAACACTATTTAATGTTTACATGTCCCCTTTTGCCACCCTGGTGGAGTCTTTCGGTATCACTATCATCTCTCACACCGACAATACGCAACTGGTGTTTTCTTATGCAAACAACTCAGATGGCAGAAAATAATCCTTCTCTAATTGCATGAGAGCACTCCTGGGTTGGCTCAAGGAAAGCCAACTGCAATGTAATCCGGATAAGACAGAAATTCTTCTGTTAGGGTCCATTTCCAATCAGAGATGGCCTGGCTCTTGGCCAAGAGCCAGACCCCCCCCCCCCCTCCAGCGACCCAGTCAGCAAGAAATCTGGCAGTTATTTTTAATTAAAACGTATCCTTCAATGCTCAGACCCATTCAGTCATCAAAAAATGTATGTGGATCCTTAAGGTTCTCAGGAAATTCCTACCCTTTCTTCCCTGGGAGGCACACAAAACAGTAGTTCGAGCCACAATTCTTTCTAGGCTAGACTACGTGAATGCCTTATACTTCGGTCTGCCTATATAATCCGCCATTTCCAGGTGATCCAAAATACTGCAGTCCGTCTGCTCTATAATCTAAAAAAAGGTACTTCAACTTCATTGTTTCTCGCTAAACTGCACTGGCTTCCAGTTAGTAAAAGAATCACTTAAAAGCACTTACTCTAGCACATTATGCATTGTGTAACTCAGGTCCTGTTCACTTGAACAAAAGAATCGAAAAGTACCACCCTAGCAGAAATCTTCGGTGCTGTAAGGCTCACTTGATTTCCACCCCCCTATTTCAAAAGCTCCAGACATGGCAGAGCCTCTTATCTAGTACAAACAGCTAAAATATGGAATCATCCCTGATTGTAGCTTATAAGCATGGAAAATGAAGCTACCTTCCAGAAATCTCTAAAGACATATCTCCTCAATTTGTAATACCCCCCTCCCCTGTCTGTTACTTTGGTCACAGCACCGGGACACTCTTTCTGAGTAGATGTTGTACTTTCTAAACAACACCATTCATTCATGGCTGGGACTACTAAGGCACATTGCTGAAGAGTCACATGATTTAGAAGCTTGGGAGGCTCAAAGCTTTCTATAGGAATAAAACCAAGAGACCATACAAAAGAGTTGTTTCAATTGCACTGAAACATGTGGGTAGACCTTTCTTTGAGTATGTTTTAAATGAATGGCACAATTTCTCTCTTTTTTTAAACCTTTCATAATTACATTTTTAAGAAGTCAGGTGAATCTATAAAAAAGGATTTGCAGTCTTAACGGATTAACAGTTCCAAAAACTGTGGCACACGTTTGTAACATAGAACTTGTGCATCTCTATGGGACATTACTTTAATAATTTAACAACATCAATATTGCTCATATGATTAGAATATCATCATCTGGCTTATCTCTTTAGGACTTTCTCTATCTGCTGAATATCCAGCAATAGTTGCCTTGTGCAACCAAACATCAATAAATCAAATACTGGGACCACAAAATGTCAGTATGCTATAAATTGCTGCTTTAAGGAGTTGGGGTGTTCATTGTTTAATTCATTAATGGACCTCTTGGTTTTATTCCTATAGAAAGCTTTGAACCTCTCAGGCTTCTAAATTACATAACTCTTCAGTAGTGTGCCTCAAGATTTCCAGTTACATACTCTTTAACTTTCTGGTTACATCTTCTGCTTCCTATCTAAAGGCCACTTCGACAAGCTCATCTTTTTAATTGGTTCCTCTTTCTGTCCTTTGGAAATGCCAGCTTTTGTTTGGTGGATACGCTTAGCAGTCCCTCCTTTTGGACTTTTTTACCTCTCATGAGGACTGCCCCTGTTTCATTTGTTCTTACTTGTCAGGTTATGTAGAGAGTTTCAAGAGCACTCTTTTTTTGTTGGCCTACCTCTGCTCGTTCAGTGTCCTGTTTACTTAGCTTTGGCAGCATAATATGCCCTGCCTTCACTTAATCTCCCAGTGCCATCCTGCCAAACACCTCACCTCTCCCACCACCCTGCTTGCCCGCCCCACCACCCCTTTGATATTGCTGCTTTGTTTTTGTTTAATTTAAATTACGATTCTCATACTTTAATGTCCCTGCACCGTTTCTCGCAACATCCGCATTCCTCCCACAACACTACTTGCCCACCCCCACCACCCCTCCAAGATTGCTGCAATCGCTTATTTTTCTTTTCATTTAAATAAGTACATTTATATAGCGGGGGAAGGGGGAGAATATGTTTTTTGCCCATATTCACAAGTTGTTGAGACGACGCCGAGGCTTGAACACGGATCCCCAGCTTCGAGTTGGCAGCTCAGAATGCTGGGCCGCATCCTCTCACTCTGGAGATTCATGTTGGAGTCTTCTTTCTTGACACAGCAGTGCCTGCAAATCACCTTAAAGGTGCTGCTGTTATGTCAGGGTACTAGTGCCGCCATGTGCCTTTTATCAGCATGGCGCCCGCTGCTGCAACAACAACAGGCTTCGTGCTTGTTTATTTAAATCACCGCTTCTTATACTTAATCTCCCTCTGCCTTCTCTCTCCCTCACTCCTCCCATTACACTGCTCTACCGCCCCCACCACCCCTCCAAGATCGCGTTTTTTTTTTTACATTTAGTTTAATACATTCATATAGCAGGGGCGAAAATGAGTGATTTGCCAAAATTCACAGTATGTTAAGCCGACTCCTAGGCTCGAACACGGATACCGAGCTCCTAAAATGCTAGCACCCACAGCTGCGCCACATCCTCTCACTCTGCACAAATGGGGAATCTTTGTCTCATTTGTGCAGGAGAAAACACCCCTTGCAGGTTGTGAACATTTGGGTGAAATTTGCCCTTGTGTCATCAATTTAAATAGAATGGGTGGCACCGCCAGAGGCTCAGCAATTTTATATTTCTATGACAGCCCTGATTCATGACTAATGGCCTACTCCTCAGTGCAATGAAGGCTTCCAGTGCTCTCACCTCTGACATGATTTTTGATTGCGTGTCTGTGCGATGATGAGGAAGTGGTGCTCACAATTTGCAGTAAGGGAGAGAATAGAGCACCTGTCTGTCCATCCTTCACAGGATTTATAAGGGGGCATTGAAGTTAAAACACAGAATCTCTTCTGACTGAGGAGGGAACTTGGTTGAAGGCAGTGAGTGATATATGTAACAGCTCACTATGTAACTTAAAATAAAACATTTCACCAGGTTTATTGTGTGATCTTAAAGCTGCAGGTCCCCCACCCAAAATCCAGAGCACTCAACAAAACTGCACACTCGAAACTACATAATTACACTTCATGACACATAATTGCACTCCACATACATTGATTTAGCACCCACAACACATAATTACACTCAACAAAATTCAACTCTGCAACGTGCCCTATATTTACAATCCACATAATTCCACACCATGCCACATAATTCCACACAATGCCACACCACACAGTTCAACACCACACAATTAAATACCACACAACATAGTTACACGACACTCCATACCACATTATTACACTCCTCATAAAACTACCCTCTGCCACATAGCAACACTCCACATAAAGACATTTCACACCGCTCAACATAATTTCGTTCAATGCCAAACAATTCCACACAATACAATTCAACTCCACACAATTCCATTCCATCCCACAAAATTATACTACACAACACAAACATCCAATACGAACCACACAATTCCACATCATGCCACATGATTCAACACCACGCCACATAATTCCACTCAATATATACCACTCCACAGCACCCAATACCCCTACATATAAGTCCACTATACTTAATGCCTCATAATTACTATCCACATAATTTCAATACACACATATGCACTGATCTAGCATGTCTCATAATAGTTCACTTCAAGACTTTCTGCAATTTCTTTACCAGAACTTTAAAAGAAATACTAACCGTAAACACACACTCTCCATCTCTTTTTCAGTGTTTTCTGCATACACAAGCGCAGCCTCTTTATACTTCTATAACCTTCTCTCCCCTTCATTCTCTCTTTCTCACAGACTCTTTCCACTACTGTATCTAGATTTCATTCACCACTTCATTCACAATCTACCTATCACGCTCATTCTTACTTTCTATTATACAGCTCTCACCCCTATCTATTCACCATACCACATACTTTCAATACATAAATACACTGCACACCACACAATTCCACTCCACAAAATTCCACCACTAACACTTCCAATTCAAACCACATAATTCCACTACAACATACACCCACTCCCCTACAATCAAAAAACATAAGTAAGAAACAATATCACTTACAATGCAAATAGCTCTAACTTTCACAAATGTGACACCGATTACATAGTAAATGTTTATTAGTATAGCCATGGGCCCTCTAGTCTGTCACTTACAGGAGAAACACCTTCATTGTGGCATGCACATCATGCCCGACTCATTGCTCCTGTCACCCTATGCTGATGACATTGTGTTTTTCGTACAGCACCCTGCACACAACTTGGCCTCCATTTTGTAGAAGATATTTCAGTTTGGTGTGTTCTCTGGCCTTCAGATTAAACGGGAACAAGGCGGAACTGCTTCCTCTCACTGATACCATCACCACCATAGCATGTGAATACCCACTGACTTGGTTTGACAGTCCGTCTAAGTATCTGGGCAGCATATGACACTGCAGTAAAGAGCAGGTAATCCTCTGAACTATGGTCCAACCATAGACATGTTGACCACTCAAACTGAAAAATGGCTTCAGCTTCCTCTTTTTATAGCATGCTGTATCGCTATCATTAAAATGGTCATACTCCCCCAGTTTTTATATTTGTTTCAAATATAACTGCCCCCAACCAACTGCTTTAATGCTACCCTGCAGAGCCTTTTGCTGCGACTAATTTGGGCAGGTCGTCAGCCCCGGATAAAATGGCACATGCTTGAGATTCCCTATGACCATTGGGGGTTTGGAGTTCCAGATTTCCAACTATATTATCTCACTGCACGATGTCAGTTTGAATATCATTGGTACCACACAGATGTGTGTCTCCCCTATGCCAAACCGGAGAGGGTCCAGGCAGGGTCAGTTCCATTGCAGTCCATACTGCCAAAGGGCATCAAGTTGGATCTCACTGATATCCAAACACTGTTGACTGCCAGTTGGCCGTGACAGAAGCTCGGCTTGTTACTTGGAGGAGGGCTATTATCCACCTCTGCTCTACCTTTGGCTGATAATACTTGGCCACCTATCACCCAAGAGAAGCTGGTTCAATGCACCCTCTCACAACATTATTTACACACATTTGGGGACCTCTTTCCAGATGGTTATGTCCTATCCCATGCTGACGATACCAGGTTCACAAATGCCACTCACATGAAACAATTCATCCTACCATGCCTACATGACACACTACATGCTCAGATCCCCTCTTATCCACTTACCCCAGAAGAATTTCCCCCTTTAGGGATAACAGACCCTGAGGGGGTGGAGGCTGGTTTCCAGACTTTACCATGCATGTGTGGATATGCTGCCGGCTCAGGATGGAAAGGCCAGAGCAACCTGGGAGCAGCAATTGGGTTGCCCATTACCCAACACAATATGGTATTATTGTTGCAAGCAGACCAAACTGTTCTCCCACAATCACTAACACAAACTCATACATTATAGATCCTTGCAGAGAGCATACACCATGCCTACTGCTCTGGCTAAAATTTATCTGAAGAGATCCTCTCAGTACCCCAAATGCCAAGTGGACGAGGCAGACTTCGCACACTTGACGTGGACCTGTATTCCTACAGGCGAGTTTTGGTGAGATGTGTTGTCCAGGCTGTCTTTAATGATAGAGACTGGACTCGCACCAGACACACTGGTGGCCGTGTTGCGCTACGTTCACAATGTACCGAAAAGGGTCTGTAGGGTTACTGCCATGGCGTTTCTTTTGGCAAAGTGAGAGATTGCTTCCACACTGAAGCCGTAGACGTCGTCCAACTATTGATGCATGGTTGAAAAGCCTGACATACTAGGTGAGGTACCCGGGCGGTGCTCATCGTGTGTCTAATTGTGGTACTTTGAATCTGCACCCGCTCACTGCTTGCTATAAACTGCTGCTAAAATCGCCTTGCACTGCTGTAAGGACTGGTTGTAAAGACTCAAATATGCTTTGATTTTACTACCGTCTTATGTGAAAGTCAGTCGCTTTTTATGCACTAATGTTTTTTTTTTTTAAAAGAGAACAAAGAGAAAGTAACCACTCAATTTTTCCTGATTGCACTTGCTCGGGGAATTACGGGGAGAGTTTCTATTGGGCTCACCTGCTCCCAGGCTTTTTCCGCAAATCCGCGTTAGAGCACTTCCGCATTTGCAACGCGGTCTAGTGCTGGGAGGAAGTCTCAGCTGCTGCTCATCAGAGCTGATTGGTTGGTGGGCAGGAGGGGGCAGCCTAAGGCAAGCCCCTCTGCGCCCGTCCGCGCCCAGCCGGGGCCAGGGGCCAGGGGCCTTAACCCCTGGTCCAACTAAACATTACTCAGCAAGGAATCTGCTGTGCCTTGCCACAGGTAACCACAGCTTGAACTCCTATGTTACCACCAAATTGAAAGCGGAAAACCTCTTGAGGCACACCGGGACAGACACCGACTTGATCCCAGGGCTAACACCTCAACCCATGTTTTTGCCAGGAAACACCCCTGGCCTAAAAGTGACGGTTTTGAACACAAGATCTCTTCAGAAACACCATTTAGAGATCTTTACGTTCCTCCAGGAGGGGGATATCGCCATACTGGCACTTACAGAAACCTGGATGGGGGACTCATTGGCCCCCGACATTATCGCTGCATTGCCAGGGAACTTTTATGCCATCTGGCATAATAGGCAGGATAACAGAAAAGGGGGGGGAGTGGCGATTCTCTTTAACACCAGACTTACGGCCACCATGATACTAGCAGAAAGCATGGATAATACAGACATCCTAGGAGTTAAATTTACCTCCAAATCCTCCTGCCTCCTCCTCCTGACAGTCTACCGCCCCCCAGATACAACTCCTGGTTTCAATGACCATTTTGCCAAGACCATGTCTGATCTCAGTACACAATACCAAAGACTCATGATAGTTGGAGATTTCAATTTCCACTGGGAGAAGGAACCACGGGAGCCACAGGCAAAGCAAGTTGACACAATAACGTCGAATCTGGGACTTCACCAATTGGTGAACTGCCCTACCCACATCAAAGGACACACCCTAGACTTAGTCTGGTCATCTAACTACCGGGACAGGCTAATGAATATTCAACCGTGTGCCTGGTCCGACCATTCACTAATTTCCTGTTGGGTCCCGTTGGATAGTTCCCCGATACAACTTTCACCTGAGTGGAGGAGAGTGCGGAGCTGGCTCAAAATCCAGGCGGACAATCTAGTGGACACACTACAGCGGTCACCCACACCCATTGTCGAGGAAGGCAACACTAACATTGATATAGACAGCCAATCCCTCAGTAACACTCTACAATCGGCTATTGACCAATTAGCTCCGGAACGTAGGGAAAGAACGAGATTTAAACGCAAGGGGGCCCCTTGGTTCAATGAGGCACTGAGGGAAAGCAAACAGAACCTTTGTAAAGCTGAGAGACAGTGGAGGAAAGCCTATGACCCCACTGACTTAACCACCTACAAAGCCATACTAACTTTCTATAAAAAATCCATTACCATCCGGAAAGCCGAGTACTATGAGGCACGGATAATAGATGCTTCAAATAAACAAAAGGAAACCTTTAAGATCCTAAACGAACTCAGTAAAAAGGCTGATGTAAAATCTGCAGCAGCACCCTTCGACTGTAATGTACTACAGACTTTCTTTCTCCAGAAAGTAACAGACATTCTTCTGGAGATTGGAAAAACTCCCATCACCCTGAGCTCCGTGGAGCTGGCTACACCCCTGCCCCTGTCAGGCCAGGTTCTCACAAATTTCCCTCCATTAGACCTAGAATCTCTGGTAGCCCTGATTAACAGAACTAAATCAGGCTCCCCGGCTGACCCGTGCCCGCAAAGGATTTTCCGGATGGCCTTTCCGGCCCTGGACCGTCAGATTCTCACTCTCTGAATAACTCCCTGGTGACTGGTCAGGCACCCTCCAATTTGAAGGAGGCTAGAGTTACCCCCCTACTAAAGAAGTTAGGAGCGGACAAGACCGAGCTGAAGAATTACAGACCTATCTCCCAGCTCCCATTTCTGGCAAAGGTTGTGGAGCAACATGTTTTGAAGATGACCTCAGCATTCCTGGAGGAACACTCGTTGCTTCAACCGAGCCAGGCTGGGTTCAGAGCCCACCATAGTACGGAGCTAGTCATGCTATCTGTAGTCGACGATCTCAGGATGAAGGCCGATAACAAAGAGTCAAGCGCCCTGATCCTCTTATATCTTTCTGCGGCGTTCGACACGGTCAGCCACACAACACTACTGACTCGGCTGATGGACCTGGGCTTTCGGGGGCATGCCTACAATTGGCTAAAATCGTTTTTATCAGGACGCTCGCAGAGGGTCCAACTTGGCGATCAGGCATCAGATAAGGGTAGCATCTCTTGCGGGGACTCTCAGGGCTCCGCATTATCCCCGATCCTCTTCAACATATACCTGCAGCCCTTGGTGGCCGCGCTAGCCAACATGGAATGCCGGGTTTTTAACTACGCGGACGATACGCAGCTCATTCTGAGGATCGATAACTCGGCCCGCGCCCAAGAGGCAGTCCAAAACATCCTCAGGTTTACAATAAACTGGATGACTGCAAACTCCCTAAAAATCAACCCAGACAAAACCGAAGTCCTATGCATTCCGGTAAAAGACATCCCCTGGAGCGGTTTGTTCTGGCCCAAAGAACTAGGGGCCTCTCCTAACCCATCACCAGTTGTAAAAATTCTGGGTATCAAGATCGACTCCGAACTCTCCATGAGTAACGAAGTCAATTCGGTGGTGGGCACATGCACTGGTCTTCTAAGACAACTGAGGAAACTGGTTCCCCTGCTTTCAGTTTCATCCATGAAATCCATCGTATCGGCAACTATCATCTCGCGTCTCAACTATGGGAACGCGCTTTATATTGGACTTCCCCAGAAACTCACGAACAGACTACGGGTGGTAGAGAACGACTCAGCCAGTTTGATCTTTAGGCTGCCCAGGAGAACTCATGCCTCCCCCCTGCTGCGTAAGCTGCACTGGCTGCCTGTCAAGCAACGATCAAAATTCAAGGGATTGTGTACCACCCATAAAGCCCTTTATGGACAAGCCCCAGGGTACATAAGGGAACGCTTAATCAAATACGTGCCAGGGCGGGCGCTTCGCTCAGCAGAAGCCGCCCAGCTGGTTTGCCCTCGGAGTAACTTGGCTTCCGAAGGTGGACGAGCTTTTTCAGTCCTTCTGCCAAAACTCTGGAACCAGCTGCCCGACACCTGTCGGTGTACATGCGCTATACAAAAACAAAATACATACATACATACTGTGACATTACAAGCAAAATTGATGACACATTTCAACCGACTGATTTGCTGTGTCATGACTAGTGGTGAATAATATGGAATCTACTCCATCCTGCTCCTCTGTGGGCAGTCTCCGCTACCATCTTCCACAATGAGCCAGCAAAAGGTCTCCCTTTACTTTACGATCATCAATTATACTGATGTCGTATACTTATTGTATCATGAAGGCTCTTCCGATTAACAGTCATGATAACAACATTTGCAGATTGTTTACCCACTGAGTGGGATGTTTAATTGTAAGCTTCTGTGGTTAAGCAAAAAATGATAAATAAAAAAAACCCCAACTGGAACCTTTGTGCTTTTAGGTACTATACTTATCTTAAGTCTTTGAAATTGCACATCTCCATTTCTACTGGTTGATTTTTCGTCATTTTAGTCTCAAATAATATATTAAATATTTCTCTATTTGATTAAATTGGTGTGTGATTTTTCTTGTGTTTTTTTAATGTATTTCTGTTTGAGTGCTACATAAATGCTTTACACAATCTAACTTAAGCCTGTCTGCTTTTGTATCAAACTACCAGAGGGTTAAGCACAGGTTAATTTGGTGACTTTTGTGGTTCACCCTGACAAGGACTGTGGGTGTTGATTGAGGAGGGCTCACATCCCCCTCTACCACCAACATAATTTCTCACAGTTACTTGCAATGTTCTGATGTCCTCTATCTGAGTCTGTCCAATTCTTCATGCTTCCGCCTGTTTTTGGTGGATAGTTGCCTTGTACATCGCCATTTGGGTTGTTTTTTCTGTGGTTCTTGTGTGGCCATCATATGGCAGTCTGTCCTTCTCCTCCACACTCTGAAGATCCCCCATGCTTCTGTTTTTTATCCTTTGTCAAGATTATAGATCTGGACTATCCTTTCATTTTCTGAAAGGGCAAGGGGTCCTATTTGCTTATTGTTCGAGTAGCAGCTGGTTGGAGAATTCTTCCAGCCGGTTTTGTTTGCATTCCCCCTTTTTAGTGATCTCTGTTGTAATGTTCACGTATTCTTTCAGATCTGTGATTTCTTTTTGGAGCATGTCATTATCATCAAAATATCTCTTTTAGGTCAATATTGGCCATAAAAGCACATATAAAATGACAAATATAAACAAGTGAGAAATTCATACATGTAGATATGTTAGAATATAAAGTGCAAAAAGAGATAATTAAAAGAATAAACCAGACAATAGTAACTGTATGCATACAAAAATGTCCTCTCAACATATGCCTAAAAACAAAAACACTAAGAGGGTCCGCTATGTTAACAGGTCAAATCGGGGCTATCGTAAACACCTTAGGACTGTCAAACCGCCTGGACCATCATTTGGTAATACCATAATCAGTCAATCAATCAGTTCCTTTTGTTCAGAAATAATGATATCCATAAAAGTATCACAATAATGTGAGATACATTTAAGAACACTTTCTTTCTGTTTTATTATAAGAACTCTAGGTTAAAAGGATAAGATTCTTAATATTAGACTCATGTGTACTAATTTAAAAATAACTAGGACATTTTGAGTTACAGTGTATTACAATTCACAAGCCGTTCTCTGCAAATAGTACTGCCATATATATAAACATAAATAAGAGTAATAGAAAATAAACTAAAAATGATACCCTCTGCAAATTAATAAAATCTTCCTTAAGATCTTTAAAAACATCTCTACGATTGAATCCATAACATCTTTTTACATGATACAGTTAAAACTCATTGCCCACCCTCGTATGTTAACACTTCCAGATATGAGAGGAATTTCCTTCTGGAGATGGCGCAAACAATAAAAGTAGAGTCCATGTGACATATATCCATGGTAATGAATCTATCTTCCAACTTCAAATAAAGGTCTTTAAAAAGTTTTTCTTAAGTCGTTATAAAATTTACAAAACAGGATAAAGTGCATAGTGGATTGGTTTGATATGCCATCACGCGGGTATTTAGGCAGCATATGTGACCAATCCTTCATTTTTGGAAAGGCCTCGGCGTTGTCTAGTCAGATAAAATCTAAGTTGCACATTTGGTACTATTATTAAATAGTTTGGTATTCCTTTTTGTATAGGGCCATAGAGGTAGCAACGAACTGTAGTTTTACTGCTCTCCCGTTATCCCTTTCTACCTCTTTTCTTCCCAATAATAAAGTTTTTATTTCCTTCTTACTATAAGACAGAATGCTGCTAGGTTCCTGAACTATGTTGTTCTTGTCATCCATTTTCAGAAGGCTATCAATGTAGGTCAGCCATGTGATCCTCTTCCCAGACTCCAGTCTAAGTCAATCTGATATAATATCTTCAGTGATTTTTGTCCCCAATTTACCCCATAGTCTGTGCCAGAACAAGACAGGACTTATCTGAATGGCATCCTCTAAAAAAGGTACAGCTAATACCTTGTGTATAATTTAGGATGAGCTAGACTTTGGAACCCCCAAACGTCTGTCTGAAAGAGGTTCTCTTGGGTCTGTAGGGAGCACTATATGCCCATCCCCACAGCGGGCCCCCTAGCTGAAACTTGGGAGACATTTGTGTTTGTATAAAAAACAGTAATTCTCTTATAGGTTTATTGCTTACTTTGGCTGAGAATCTTAAAAGGGCGTCTATAGATCTTGAAAATTTCAATTTTCCTGTTTTGACTCGTGTCCCCCATCTTCCATCACAGTAAATTGTATTCCAAGATACGAAAAGTTTTGGGTTTCAACCAGGTCCTCTAATTTAATATGATTATACCTCTTTTTAGCCCTCCCCTTTCCAAACACCATGGTAAAAATGTTCTTTGGATTAATTTTCAGATCTTTTTCTTCCATATAAATGACAAACACATCGATCAAAAGCTGGAGACCATTTGCGGCTCTAGAAATCAGAACCGCATCATCGGCATATAGTAAATTTGGAAATGAGCGATGATTTACCCTCGGTGTGCCAGCCTTCATCTTTTGTAGTGTCTCGTCTATCCCATTGATATATAGTGAAAACAACAGGCGAGGGGGTGTAAAACACATCCCTGGCGTATCTCACAGGAGACTTTAAAGCGAGAGGTACATTCCCCGTTTGTCCCAAACATACTCGGGTACCAGGTGTTGTTTTTTTGCTTGAGGAGCGGGCAGTTGCCCGCGAGGTTGAGTAGAGTGGCCAAATAGCCACCACCCTTTAGGGATCTTCAGGGTATATTTTAGTGGAAATTGTATTTTGGAGTTATAAGTGCTAGTGCGGTTAATTTTATGTTCAATGTTTAGTCTGTCTCGTTCTGTCTGAGTCTTTGTTATCCCCCATTTGTAATTTGTGATGGCAGAGAATGATGCCTTCGCTTACAGCGAAGAACACATTCAGAATTTAATACGAGCACCGCCGGTCTTCGCATCGGCCACCTTGAGTGTTTCAGCAAAAACACAGAACGAGTCGGATAAACTCACTAGATTATGAAAAAAACAAATACGCACGGACCTTCACGGACATTTTTTACTACAACATTTAAAGGAAGGCACCATTCCATCAGGGCTTCAGATACGGAACATTCCAGTAGTTTTTATAGACGACCCAATCTATAAGAAAGGATACAGCTGCATAGAGACTAAATGCAGCAGGGACCTTATGGTTCTAACGGTGGAGACAGCCCACAGACTTTCGTTGATACAATTACAAGAGATCGCGGACCTTGAAACTGAGATTAAAAACAATCCTAATCTTACGGATGCAAAAGCCTTATTGGAAAAGGTTGAGAAAGAAATTTTGGAGTTTAAAGACTACACGGTTATCCAAAAAAGTAACAAATTTGAGTTGGATAAAAAGAATTTTTCGTTAGAATCTACTTATCCCTACCTGAACAAGGACTTTTATTCTACCAACGATTCGAGAAATTATCTTCAAAATTATCAGGGAAGATCCCGGAAGAGATTCATTAATTTTTCAGAATCATCATCATCATCTAGTGAGACTACAGATACAACGACTAGGGCTAATCAGAACCAAAGGGGAAACCAACAAAATCAGGACCCGCAAACATCAAATCAGGAGGTACGTTTTTTAGGCCGAGGCCAACGACAAGGCAGAGGACGGTTGCGATATTCCCAACCATGGGAAATGAGGACACGACGCCAATATTACAGGAGCTAGCTTCATCACCAATTTACAACCTGTCTGACAAAATCCTCACAGTTGCGGAAATTTCCATTCTTCAAAAAGGACTTAGCTTTGTTCCTTCCAGAACTACAGACTTTATCAAAATGAAGCTTGAAACCATGGAGTTCTGTCGCAAAATCCGTTTGAAAACGTTTTTTTCTGAGACAACCGAAGCAGTAACGGCAGAAATTACTGGACTAAAGAGGAAATCTACTTTTTGTCCAACAGGACCCAAGGTCCCCAAGGAAATTGCAACTTTTGAGAGAACCATCTTATCAGGAATTCAGGCAATGGAAAGCAAAAAAAGCTTTGTTAAGTTTAACTTAGCCAAAAAGGAGAAAGATGCCCTGATTGACCTGCAAAATGATAGATCTATAGTGGTGAAGCAGGCCGACAAAGGTGGGGCAGTTGTCCTTTGGGACGTCAATAAATATAAGAAGGAAGTACTCCGCCAGTTGGAAGACGTTACCTGCTATCGGAAAATTAAGAAAGATCCAACTAAAGAACTACAAGATCAACTTTTTCATATTATTGAGGAAGGCTTTTCACAAGGCTTCGTGGGCCCCAAAGAACGTCTGTTTCTTAAAAAGATGAATCCAAGGATACCGGTCTTTTATGCCTTACCCAAACTCCATAAAAATGAATTGGATCCCCCAGGACGACCTATAGTATCTGGTTGTGAATCACTCATTGAGCCAGTGGCTCAATATATTGATTTTTTTCTGAAACCATTCATCAATCAAGTTCCGGCACATTTGAAAGACACCACTGCTTTCCTTAATAGAATAGCATCCGTGCATTTCAACAAAAGCACACAACTGATGGTTTCAATGGACGTGGTGTCACTCTACACCCAAATTCCTCAGGATCAAGCTTTGGAGGCCTTAGAGTGGTTTTTAAGTCTAAGAGAGCGACCAGTACAAGTTCCAACGGAATTTCTTCTGTCTCTGGCCAAGTTTGCACTATCCAAAAATTACTTTTCTTTTGACTCTCAGTTTTTTTACCAAACAAGAGGCGTGGCTATGGGTTGTCCTTTCGCCCCTGAGTTGGCTGTGCTATTCATGGGTTTATATGAAAACAATTTCATATATAACAACAACCCGTTTGTTGCAAACATTTCCAACTACATGCGTTATATTGACGACATTTTCCTAATTTGGACTGGCACACAGCAAACACTGGACGAGTTTATTGGTTGGCTCAACGGAAGATCAAATGACATCAAATTTAGTAGTGTTTCGTCAAACGAATCAATTACATTTCTGGACGTCAAGGTAGTGGCTTCGGATGGAGAGCTTGAAACCACACTTTTTAGAAAAGAGACAGACCGGAATAAGGCACTACATTATACGAGCAACCACCCTCGTAGTCTGAGACAAAATCTACCTTACGGTCAGTTCTTGCGAATTCGCAGGAACTGTACCAAAAAAGAGGAATACTTCATGCATGCCAACAAATTAAGAGATCGCCTCCTTGAGAGGGGATACCCGAAGAAACTAATTAAACACTCTTTGAAGAGAGCTTGGTGGACACCAAGAGAGACATTGTTGGAGCAAAAAACTAGGAATAAGGGCAACAGATCTGTCTGTGTTACAACATTCTGCCCTAACAGCCACCAACTCCGGAAACTCATCCTAGGCAATTGGCATTTGATCAAGGACCTCCATGAGGATTTTTCTACACCTCCAATGTTTGCTTACAAAAAGGAGAAAAGTGTAGCTAACTACATAGTACGTGCTGCCCTACCAAAAGAAGAACAGCGGACATTAAGGAGTATGCTTAATTTACCGCCAGTTGTTGGTCACCACAAATGTGGAACATGCATAAATTGTGAGCAGACCATAGAGGGTGATGTCTTTTCTTTCAATACCACTCACTGGAAGCATAACACATTCAGTAATTGCAAAACAAAGAATGTTGTTTATGCAATAATTTGTCCCTGCCCAAAGTTGTATATTGGGAAGACAACCCAGGAGGTCCGACAACGTATCATCCAGCATAAATCCAGGATCAGACGACAAGTGGAGAATGCCCCATTAGTCCACCACTGGGTCACTAATACACACAGTGAGGCTGATTTGAGATGGACAGTTTTGTCCAAGATTGAAAGAGATCCACGTGGAGGAGATTTGGAAGGCCAATTAAGCCAACGTGAGGCATTATTAATCATGAAATACAACACGGCAATTAACGGCCTGAATGAAGTTGCGGAGATATTCAGACCAATTGCTTAATTTGAGGACAACATCATTTCGTTGTCTCCATTGTTTTTTCCTGGTCCTTCCTGTTGTTCCAATTTTTCAAACTATGCACAGTTTTACCTATCATCTAAGTCTGTTAATTATAATTCATGGACAGTTCCGATCCGTTTTTTAGCCACTAATTCCTCCCTTTTGGAATCCTTCCTTCGTTTTATACGCGAAAATATTTTTTTCACATTCGTGAACACACAACTTCAGGAGAGCGAAGTTTAAACCACATTGCCCGGCAGCCACTTGGCGGTTTTATGGACAACCATCGTTTTCCGATTCTAAGCATACTCCTTTTATTGTTCCAAAGTTTTTATAAAATCGTGGCCATGTTTTCCAAAATACACCTGGAAGGGGGGCCGAGCACAAACTACACCTACCAGCAACCTTTGGGCTTCTGGTAGTTTCAGTTAGTTTTAACCGTCACTAGCTCCCATAATGCAATGTGTATCTCACTAATGGATTGACACGTTTATGGACGGACGAAAAATGCACTCCCGGTAAGCTTGCGGGTTAACAAAGAATAAGAACGCTAAGGGGACGGGAGCTTTGAGGAATCAGGTCTTAAGAGTCTTTGCGATGACTTATGCCGCTCGTTTCGTTTTTTAGATCCCGGCGCGGGCTAAGCATTTGAAGTGGACTAATGAACTCATTCAAGTAAGTTTTGCACTTCACAAGGCTGGTTGTTGTTCGGCTTTTGAACGCTTTTGATAACGGTTGTTACGGGGTTTGAAAGGGATGACGTTAGTAATCGGAGCTCGTTTTCCTTCACTTCAGAAAAGCAAGTATTCAATCATTGGTAGCCGGAAAAGAGGACACGTTCCCCTGATCCAGTAAGTCGAGCGAGTACTATCATTTTAGTCCAAAGTCTGCTGTGTGTCCTGTGCTATATGTATAGCCTGTTATAGACAAGTTGGAAACTATAATGTAGATGGTTTCTTGTTTAGGTCCCTCTTCATTGGAAACGACTTGGATCCATTTCAGGCAGATAGATTTCTACATTTTAAGGTGGGTGTTGAGAGGCCGTGTTGGTGCTTCGTAGGAACTCTGAGTCACAGTATCATATCCTAAAACGTTTTTTATTGTTCATTGCAGAAATTGGTTGGTCCTGAGGAGAACCCATAATTCAGTGGTTCGAAACGCGTCGACCAGTTCTTTTTCCTTGTGTCGCACCGCTTTCAAGATATTTTTTCTTGTGTATTTCAAAATAATCTGTTATATTCATTGTGGCAACGAAAAAACAGAATGTTTTTTGATGTTGAAATTGAGATGTAATCAATTTTACAAGTGAAGAAAGGTCGCCACAAGGACCCAGTTCTTTACAGTGTGTGTATGTTTTTGTGTATGCATGAGTATAATGGCCATGAGTGCTTGATGAATGTTTGCATGTTTGTTTCAGTTACCCAGGGGATCATTATTAATGTGTTGTTGTACTACATGTTTTGTAAATCTTGTATATATGATCTTAGCGCAATGAAGCAATGTCTCAGCGCAAAATCATTTTGAAATGTGAAATTAATTAAAATCATTTCCGTTAAATAATAAGGAAATTCATAAAACCCTCCTCTCAAGTTTCATTTCTTTTTAGGAGTTATTAAAGTATTTTGTTGAGTTATTCTCAGCTTGAACTTCCTGTTCTGTTGTCCGGGTATTAAATTTGGCATATAGTTGTGAGAGGAAAGTAATGATCCCGCCTGGTGCGCCCAGCTCTATCGGAGTTTTCCAGAGCTTAGCGTGGTTTACCAAGCTAAATGCACTGCTTAAATCTGCGAAGCATAGGTGTACATGACCCTCTTTTACTACAGTGCATTTGCTAATAAGAAGTTGTAGGTTAGCACATTGCTCTAACGTACCCACATCTTTCCTAAACCAATCTTGTGCATCTGTGAGGATATGTTTTTCTTCCACCCATGTTTCTAACCTCTCCAAAAGAATTCTGCCCATTAATTTGGCAGTGGAGTCCAGGAGGAATATTGGTTGATAATACATGGAGTTCCCCCTATTACCCTTTTTAAAGATTGGGACGGTAATACTTTCAGTCCAAGTGGCTAGAAGAAATCAACTAACTACAGCATTACAAACGTGTGTTAGACGTGGGGCCCACAAAGTAATGTGAGCCTTGAAGATGTCTATTGGCACACTATCGGGGCCCAGGGCTTTTAAATGAGCTGATTTATTTAAGGCCTTATTTACTTCATCAGGGTAATAAATGGTAGGTATACTGCAATAGTTCTTAATACTGCTGAGGAAGACAAATTCATAGCAAGAACTTCAGGATTAAAGATTTCTCCATAAAATGTTATCCAATACTCATGTAATACCAAAGCTTCCACCCTAGGGGCCCCTACATCTTTCAGAAAATGAAGATTGGTAGTTTTCCAGAATAGGGTATTATCAATTATGTCAGTGGCCTGTATTAAATTAACCAAAGCCTTTTCTTGCACCTCCCTTTTCCTATTGGCCAGAGCTTTAGTGTCAGCTATTCTCAGTGTAGTGATTCCAATACCATGCCTTGGTTTCACCTGTAAGGCTTTCTTCCGGTTTCTGTTTACCACTGTACAATTATGGTCAAACCATCGCTGGCCCTTGTTTCCAGAGTTTATATTTCTGGCTCTCATCCTACCAGCTATTTCTGTCATTATCTTACAGAAGGAGCCCATAATAAAAAAAGGCCAGAATTCCAATCCATACATATATTAAACTCATTGCGATTTTTTCTATAACTGTACCTAGAGTAACGTTATCAATTACATTTTACCATTTAAGGCTGATGACATTTGTGCCCTGAGTTTTTATATTATCCGCAAGTTGCTGACCATTAGAGCAGGACATTTTAATTTTAAAAAACTGCTGTCAAAGGGTAATGGTCACTAAAATAACTTGGGGTAACCACAAAGGATTCCAGAAGGGTCTTCCCATTTTCAGAGACTAAAATGTGGTTGAGGGTGGAACTATAGCCCTTCCATTGGAAAGTGGCTACAAGTGGCATCCCTGTCTTGGGTAAATATTTTAGGAGCTCCAGGTTGTATTTAAAGATGATATCATTTATTGCCTCCCCATTCATATTATGTGGAAAATGTGACAATACCTCCTCATTATACTTGAAGTAGCCACAGATTCTGGGCCCTAGCCTTTTACATTTAACTATGTCAAAATCTCCAAACCAGATCAAAATATAGTGGCCTTTATTGTTCCTCGTAAAAAGCACCAGCTCCTTTTCAAGATCGATAATGACTCTAAATTTGGTGTTATCAAAGATGTTATTATAATGATTAACAAGGACAATATTAAGTTGTTCATCAGACTGCAAAATAATGTTTTTTAAATAAGGAGAATTGGTATAAAAATATTTTCATTTCACTGAGGCAGTTATAGCTGTAACAAGGGTTAGCCCCAGCACCCTGGCCTGACCTTTCTCTGAGGGGGTGGCTGAGGTCAGAAAAGAAGAAAATCCTTGCACATAGAAATCTTCCACCGCTCATGTTTGCTGTCGGCAAATTAGGTGTGATGTTGTAATTATGTCCAACCATTCTTGGTTCACCAGTTTATTTTTAATCCCCGCAATATTCCAGGATTTAACTATAAGATTGGTGTTATCAAGATTATTGTCGGATGGAACCCCGCTATCCATTATATTTTCAACATCATTATCAGGTAGTACCCACCTAACCATTGTTTTATTAGTGTATTGTTTGATAATACCCCACTATCCATCCTCATTCGATCCAGCAAGTGTTGCACATCCCTTGAAGTGGTCTCATCATTTTCATCCAAGTTTTGATGTTAGTCCTGTTTGTGGCAGTTAGAAAGAGGAGCAAGTATATTTAGTGTTGGATCTGTAAAAAGTGTACTAGGTTTGGGTATAAAGTCATGTTGCTGTACATGCTATCAATTGGGGGCTCCTAACCGGGCTGGGACTATCTGCATGTTAGGGAACATATCTGGTCTATAAAAGAGGCCAAGTGGTTCAGCTATGATACTCATGAAAAACAAGAACATGTACTTAAAACAATGTGCACAATTCACAAAAGACAGTTGTTACTTGAAAAGTTCTCAGAATATCTTCATTTAATCAATTTCATATTAATGTATTCATTAGAATATCAAATTGAATTCATATTGGTTTACATATGAATTTTACAGAATACACATTCGTAAATATACAAAATTCGAATTTAATATCTACAGATGCTTGCTGGAGACATCCTCTGTACACACTCTTCTTGCCCGCCTAATGCATTTCGGGACCTGTGTCCCTTTATCAGGGGCAAATCTGTAAAAATTAGCAATTACAACGCAAAGAGTAATGATTGCTTCCATGTCTTTCTACTACTCTAAAAACATGATGTGAACAGGAGACAACTACCAATGTTAACCCCATAGGTGATCGTGCTCATGCCAGAAAACAAATCTGTAATTCTCAAACGCACCTACGTGCATTGTTCACCACGTGTACAGCTTAATTCCTTTTGACTGTGCTGACAATATTTACAAAAGCACTTACAAAACGTGCAAAGGATTCTACCATCTGTTCCAAAACTGTACCTAATCACCATCAATGTTTAAACCCTTCCAACTACAACTTACTTCGCAGAACTTCCTCTTACATCCAGGTTCCACAAGGTTTGAACTTATACCACTCACTGAATCTCACTGTTGAATGAAGCGAAAAACTGACTCGTGCTTTAAACCTTTAAGTGCACTGTGTGACAAACGGTCCGAACAATGCCGTTCACTGACAAATGAAAAAAAGTACCAAATTGTCAACAAACACTCGTCTTACTTAGTTAAGCTGCTTCTTTCCTACACTCCTTAACACTTCATCACCTTCTGATTTAACTCAATGTCGTTACACTTTACTTGAAAACACGCTCCGGTATAACTACGGACGTCAAAGTCTGTCACTTCGATTCTGCTCAACTTAAAAAGTAAAAAATGCAATCAACCTAAAAAGGGAACTATCGCATGACTGTGATCCCAGAACAGTAACACCGCGGCCATCTTGGAACATGAAAAAAAGTGCACATGTACCAGTGAAAAGGAAAACTTGTGTCCATTCAAAAACTCTTCTCTACAAAGACGCAAGAAAGTGATCTGAAATCAACATGTACTGGTAGAGCTCAAATGTACATGCAAAGTACAATGCCAATCTATGTATGAACACTTAGTTCCATATCAAGACTATACTGTTCCAATCATTGCCTGGTGTGTAATCAGGTGGTTGTTAAAGGAAGCAACTCATGTCTACCTTCTCATTTAGACCCTTCAGAATTTGTGTGTCTAGTCTCTTGATCCAATACATTTCTCTCTATAATAAGGATCTAGTTAGAACCTTCCCATGTGTTGGTGCTACGCTTTCAACTACCTGAAAGCGTAACTAGGAAATGGTGTGTTTGACAGTTAACCAGTGTTCTGCCAAGCTGGATATTGTGTTCTTAGTGTGAATGGTGCTCTTGTGCTCAGAGATTTGTGTTTTTATTTTCCTTTCTGTCTTCCCAATGTATAATAGTCTGCATGGACACTTAATGCTATAAATCAGGTTTTTGAAATTACAATCAGATGTGTGCATTAATTCAATTTTTGCTCTGGACCTGGGATGAATAATGTGTTGGGATATGGAGCTGCTCTGTGCGTTGAATGATCTCACTTCTTGTACTAAAGCATACAATTCTGTTGCTTGTTCTGCTGTATATGCTTTGCTGTTAGCCCTGTTATCTGCCAGATTTAATATTGTGTATTTTGTATATTTGCGAATATGTATTCAGTAAAATTCATATGTAAACCTATATGAATTCAATGTTATATGCTAATTAATGTGAAATTGATGAAATGAAGAAATTCTGAGAACATTTCAAGTAACAACTGTCGTTTGTGAATGGTGTACATTGTTTCAAGTACATGTACTTGTTTTCCATGAGATTAGTTGTCTTAGAAGCATAAGGAACAGTATGCTTCCCAATGTAGCACAATAAGGTTGATTGGATTAAGTTTCTTTTGTTTATGAATATGATAGAAAACTTAGAGTGCACTACACAACCCCAACATAGTTCAGCTATGATACTCCCTCATATAGTCTCCTGATGGTTATTCCTATATTTTATTTCCAAAAGGAGGTATTTAACTACCGAGGTGGAACAAAAGTTCACCACAACACAATCACCCTGCCCGATCTTCTTAGAAGGACCTATCCATTCTATCCTTCGTACCATAATCACTTCTTGACACAGGGGGTTGATATCCCCTGACTGTTTAGACAACCAGTGTACCGCCTTGTTTTTCAAGTCCCTGCATGATTCACTCGAATGTTGTGGTAATTTGGGGACATTTCTTAGTATGATAACATACAGGGTAGCCTCTGGTGCAATGTGCAAAATAGTGTTAGGACAAGCTACAGTGTCCAAGACAGATGCACTCTTTGTGGATCATGATAGTAGGTTCCGAAGCATCACCCTTTCACACCCGCAATTTGGGTGGTGCAGGGAAAGCTAAAGCTGCTTGTGATAGCTCAGTGAATTAATACTCAGGCAGCACAAATTGGCCCGTGCCACTTGTCACATGTTCGATCCCACAGTGATTGACTCGCCCTTGTAAGTTGTGGCTCGCTGGCCGACTTTGAATGGGGCAGATGAAGTATGGTGGTGTGCCACCATATCCTGGTGTCACCCGCATTTCCTGGCATAGCAGTGGCTGTGATCAAGGCGCAGCTCAATGGTACATGCCCTGAAGAAATCTCGTTTTTCGGTTCCCTCCTCACTGAGCACTTCCAGATTTACATTGAATTCAATGGCACCAGGTTTGGTGAATTCATGAGTGCCGAGGCATGGTGCCCACCACCCCAATGTCTTTCTTCTGCTAGTTACCTGCATTCGATGCCATCATAAGAAGCGGTCATTGGCGGTCGCTATAGTTGGGGCTTCAGCATTGCAAGTATTTGGTTTGCTGATCTCAGTGAATACTGCTGAATACAGTTTTCTCTGGCATGAGGGGCCTAATCAGTCATCCATCCTGAACAGCAGAGGACAGAAGGCACACAGAAGGCATTGTAGTCTTTTTGGGGGGGTAATGTAGGGTGAGCAGGGAGCATTAGTGCAGCAGACTTCTGGGCATGGGTGCAAACATAATTAAATGCTCGGTGCTCTGTTTGATTTACGTATGGATGGCGGTGCTCCATTCTCCCACAGCTATAGTGTTGACCGACCATTTCTCCCATTCCACAGTGTAATTCTAATCCCCTGTGCTGTTGTACACCAACTTGAGTCCATCAGTTAAACACTGGTGGTGTACGGCATGCAGCTTCCTGGAACTGGAGAACCAGGTTCGTGTCAGACGCATCCTCAATATCTGGTGAATCTCAAAGCGGGTTATAAACCCACCAGATAGATTAACAAAATGCACTTTCATGGAGGCATAACTTAGTACGTGAAGAATAGATAATCATACTTCATTGACCTTGGTGGGGTCACACTATCTGAAACGCCTGACTTCATGTGCATTTTGAGGTTAAAGGTAGACAGGTAGTGTGTAAGTCGGTATCATTCGCATAGGCATGCGGGCCTACTTCCTTGGACCTGCTGCCACAAACTGAGGGAAGTCACTCATTCTTTTTTTAGGATTCCACACTTAATTTTGTCACACTTTCAAAGTAGTGGAACAATGTTATCTCATTTTACAGGACGCATCAAATCACTTTTGCTTCAAAGTAAAGCAGCAGACAATCCAACGAGAGATGTGCAGCGAAACATGGTTGAAACTTAATTGTGCAATTAGCAACAGGTACTATTTGCACTTTGTGTTAGATAAGATTTCACAGCAAATCTGGTATAGAGCCGTATGGATCGAAACCAATAAATGAATCGGGAGCAGTTTTACAATGCGCTGCTGTTGCTCTTATTTAGATTCCCTTGATAATGGGCATGACGCTAATTTCACGTATCAGACGTCCCTTGCAGCATGATGCAAATGATATCTCATTTTGCTCAATCTCCTTGTATCGTATTAAAATTGAATTGAATTTCATCCTCTTGAAAGAAGAATGAAAAAATAAGCTGATATTGCGCGATTGAAACAAGAAACATCCAGGCTTATTTACAAGCCCCTTGCGCCGCTGGTGCGTCACTTTTACCATGGGAAAAAGTGACGCACAGGTAGCGCTAGGGACTTTTAAATAAGCCCCATCGGGGGATATGTACAATGAAGTGGCGGAGAATGTCGTTATCCCCCTTGGCTTAACGATACGCTCCGCCACTTTGGAAACGCAAGGCTGCACAATATTTACAAGAATGTGGTGCAGCCTTGCGTTTCCCCCTGCGATGGCGCTAGGTTTAACAAATTAGCGCCAACGCAGGCACCCTTGCACTCTGTGTGCAGGAGAGGATTGGTTATGTGTAGGAAGGTGTCCCTTCCTGCACATGAACAATCCTAAAATGCCATTTAGTAACTTTCATGTGTGCTGCATGAAGCAGCACACATGAAAGTTACTAAATTGCATTTTTTTAAAGGTTTGTTTATGAACAGGAAGGGACACCTTCCTGTACATAAAAAAACCATGGCATTTTGCTTTTGCCATGTGTGCTTCACAAGGCAGCACACATGGAAAAAGCAAAAACGAGGAGAAATAAAGCATTTCTCCTCGTTTCGCCAACTTAAGACCAGGATTTTCCTGGTCTTAATTTTGGCGCTGCCTCTAATGTACGCCACCCTTGTACATAGGGAGCAGCATCAAATACAATGAGTGTTGCGGTGGAACGCCCACCAAACATCCACTGCACGCCCCTTTCACGCTAACCATAGCGCGAAAGGGGGCCTTATGTACAAGACAGAGTTAAGCCATGTTAAGTGGCTTAAGGTGCATTGAACATAAGATGCAGCCCCTATCGCCACTACAACGTCCGTAAAAGTGACATTGTGGCGGCGATAGGGGCTTGTACATATGCCCCATCGAGTTTCACGGATCTGCTGCTAAATAGTCGCTGCGGACCAATCATTATGTTGGGTCCATCTCATCATAATCTAATTGCGAGAAATACAAGGATTTGCCGTTTCCTAGGAAGCAGCAATTTTTGTTATGCTCAAGGAAACCACTGCCATGAGTCCAAGCACTTAGAATGTTCATTGGGGAGGAGTGCAAATACTTTTCTTGCATTTTAATGATTTCAGGACCCAGGAATGTGCTATAGACAGACACTTCCCTCTCCCCCCCCCCCCCGAATAATGAGGAACCACATTTAATATTTTGTGGCACAAGAACGGAAATTTTGGAGCTCAAATTAGCGGTTTTTTGTCTTAGTTTGGCATTTTTTTGTGTATTGACATTCCTTGGGTTCTCATAGTTTAAAGCATCAAAACCTCAGCATCTTCTTCCATTAATCTGTCCTGTCATCCCTCACCTGGAGAATTTGCATGTCACGTGGCTTCTCTCAGCCCAGGGTATTCAAATATTAATACACTTCAGGGAATATTTCTCGGCACCCTTCCTGCCTGGCCGGCTTCTATATTGACCCAAGTCAGCCTTATTCCCCCTTCTTTGTTTCCCTTTCCTGATGTTTTGCATCACTTTCTTTTGGGATTGTGTTTACTCTTGGGATTATTTCTGGGCATACTTTGTCTCAGGCAGTAATTAGAAGGGAACAGGACGTGTATACAGCGTTTGTCTCAGTGCCTGGAGTGTACAAGATGTTTAGTAGCAGCACACACTTTGCCCGCCGGGACTATACTCAGCTGTGTTTACCAGTGCGACACAGTGCTGCAATTAGTGTAATACTTTTACCAGCAGTACATGCCAGGAGTTCGCACGGTGTTTAACAATGGTGCATACAGTGTTGACCGAGCATGTCGGTACACACTGATTCTCAGCAGCGCAGACGAGAAGGTCACACAAAGGGACTCATTTGTGAGGCATTATCGGCACTTTTGCGCCCCCAGAACGTCACTTTTTTGACGTCCTGGTGGCGCAATGTGCCACATATTTATAAGGCTACGTAAAGCCACTTTACGTTGGCTTTTCATGGCCTTATAAATATGTGTCCCTTTCACGCAGAAAACTGTGTGAAAGGGGAGTTCCATGGGTGTTGCTGTGGGTGTTACCACGCAACACCCATTGAACTTGACACATTCCTCTCAGAACCTAACGCCACCCCAGGGGTATCGTTAGGGTGGCGCGACAAAGAGAAATGAAAACATTTCCCCTTGTGCTTTCATTTTTCTATGTGTGCTGCAGAATGCAGCAGACATAGAAAAAGAAAGCACCTGAATGGATTGATTTTATGCAGCAAGGGTCATGGTGCAAAGGTGCTTGCGTTGACGCACGGCAGCCCATTGTGCGCCGGCGCACGGGAAAAGGACAGGAATACGCTGTATCATATAGATACGGTGCATTCCTGCCCTTTCGTTTTGATGTAGGGCAGCGCAGCAGGGAGGCCTGCAGCACTGCCCTTTGCCAAAAGCCATAAATAAGGCCCAAAGTGTTTGCCAGAAGTGAATTCAGTGTGAGTAGAAGCGTACACAATGTTTAACAACAGTGCATGGAACATGGGCTGGATTGCGCGCAGTAAATACCAGTGGCACTTTGAGTGTCAGTTGAATTTTGAAGAGACTTTATCAGATTTTCATTAAATAGCATGGAAGACCATTCTTGTTTTAAAAGCTACCATATTTTGCTTATTTTTCAGTGGCAGTGAGCTGCACGTCAAGTACGACCTCCTGTGCCACTGGCACTGTCCCAGCTCTTCCAGTCTTTCCAATTCAGAATCATGGTATCTCCAAATGTTACTAAAAAGCACCATAATGTGTGTATTGTACAGTGGCAGTCAGCTGTACATTAATCAGGACTTGCACTGACACTCTCCCAGCCCTTCCAGTGTTTCATACGCAGTAATGTGGCAACTCTTAAATTTTGGCAAATTTTTTAAGGGAGGGAGAGTGTTGAGTTATTAGGGAAAATAAAAGGTGAAGGAAGGCAAATAATAATCCAATGGCTTTGTTACTCCCTGGAGAGGAAATACGGATTTTAATGCTTGTGATGGCTGTTAGGCACTATGTGTGGAATAGTATGTAGGGAAGTTACATTTTCAGACAAGGTTTCCCATTAGAATTACATTTAGTGTAGAGGGGTGGGGCCAAACGTTTCAGTCAACCATTGTGTGGCACTAGGCTTTATTTTGCTTATGTTTATCTCACTTTAATGTAAATAATTCAGACCTCTTTCACATGCTTTGTCGGTGCTACACATTCATCCATTCCACTCCAAACCAAAACGCATTGGTGAAAGACATTGTCATTTATAATGCCAATAGCTATAACTTTCAGAAATGCAAGACCTATTGGCATTACCAATGCTTGTTATTATATATCGTGATCCCAGGTCATGTTATGCTACTCTATGGGGATATTCTCAAGTTGTTATCACCAAGTTATCGGCACCTTAGCGCAGCCAAAGTCGCAATAAATTCATCGCCCTATTCACAAGCTGGTGCTAACCTCTGATATCACCAGTTTTCCGGCTATAGCATCCTCAAAAAACATATTTCCCTGCGATGCCATATGTGATTGGGCATTTTTTACACACAAGCGACACCAGTTGTGTCCTCTGTTCTGTTGTGGATGTGTTGAGGATTGTACCACATCGTTGTCAATGTTGATGTGCTCTGCTTGTGATGTGTGTGTGCCGCATTTTGGGGGAGTCGCCCCTGCAGCTCAGATGTGGCTGCCCCTTATCCCTTCCATGCGGTGTGCCTATGACTTCTGTGCTTATACAGTTCTAGGATGTTGCATACTTGGGTGCATTGGTCTCTTGGTGGGAGTTGGGGGTCTGGGACCTGGTTTGTCAGCAGATGTGCTATGCTTACATGTGCATGTGTGCCATTGTGGCCCTCTCCCCCATCCCCCCAGTCCCTGGTCATTACTCACCCTGTTGCTGTTGTGTCCAGTCATGTTGAGCAGTGTCCGGGCCCCCGACTCCTGCCACCGTCTCCCCACTGATGACTGTGGACACCATTTCCTCCATCTCATCCAGATCCTCCTGTGGCGCAGGACTCCCACCTCCAGTCTGCAAAGCTGCCTTCTGTTTGTTTGCGAGTTTCTGCTTGGTTTTGCGCTTGACATCATTCCAGCGCCTCTTGACCTCTTCCATTGTCCTCTTCGGAACTCCGACTGCATTCACCTTGTCCACGATGGTCTGCCATATTCCATTTTGGGTTCCCAGTGACACAGTCGAGATGACGAACAGTGGTTGATGGTGTTCTATCACCTCCATTACCAGGATCTTGTTTTCCTGCGGACTGAACCTTTTCTTCCTACTCTTCTTGTCCTTGCGCTTCCCTGACCCCGAGGTCCCAGGCTTGTACGGGGGGCTTGTGGGGTTCTGGTTGTCCTCTGCACTTGCTCCAGCTGACTCCATTGTGTTTCGCTGCTGTTTGGCTTTTATATGTGTTTTTTAAAACTTTTGTAGTGCTTTTATCCCGCATGTCATGTGGGGATTGCAGGCCTGTGGCTGGTTTTCGCAGATTTTTGTATCATGATTAGCGTCATCCTGTTAGTGTTTCGCATTTTTGCGGCCTCGTGTTGATTTTAGCGCGTTCATTTGACGCGTTGTGGTGAGTCTATCGCATAGTACGACCGTGAATACCACATTAACACAGTGTTATTTTCCCACGATAGACTGCGATGTGAAGAGTTGCGTTAAGCTACTTTTGCGGTAGTTATCACACGTTCATGAGAATATCCCCCTATGTGTATTTGTAAAGCATAGGTGTGTGTGCTTATCCCTTCCTACGGTACATTGGTTAAATGAAAAGCCAGTTCTGACAGCGTTGTCTGCAGTTTAGTCATTGGGGCCAGTTACACTATCATTTTGAGCGAGTATCAGGTATATTTAGGAAACGCCTTGGTGATTTCCTACATTTTGGACCTTTGAATAAGTTTATGTCGACAGACGTTTTTCGGTCAGCTCTGTTCTGATCCAGAATCGCATAAGGAAGGATACCGATTAATCTCTATTCTTGTTGTCAGTTGAATTGGCACGCACTTTGATAGCTGATCCGGGTAGATACATACACACTTCTATTCTTGGAGCGTCTTGTTACTAATCATCGTATTCAAATCAAATTTAATGAGAACCAGTGAATTATATCGTCTTTGACTGCGCAAACATTGCCTTTAGTCATATAACTGACGCCCAACCAAATCCAAGATAATCCAGCTTCTTATTTTTTGCTATTCATTTCAGTACAATAGACGGTTTTCCTGATGAAGACAGTTATGCCGAAACGCGCGTAGTTCTCATCTACCGCATTGTTTTTATTATTCATATGTCTATTTAGTTTTTTTGTTATCTGTTTTCACGATATCAACCTTTTTTGTATTCCCTCCCCCTTTCTTTTGTTACTGAATTAACTTTATTGTACTTTGTTTGTTGACTTGTAAATATTGTTATATATTTAATTGTTATCCGCCATATCAAACTAAGATTGAATAATAATACACAAAAAAGAATATCAAATGAAGAAATAAAAGTATTTTTCTATTCATTAGCGTATATAAAGTTTTTGTCTATATGATTAGCACTCTAGTGGTTACATTCATGATTTACATTGGATATATATTATTATGTATATTCATCCACTTGTTATAGTTTTTTACCTACAGAGTCTATCGCATAGTACCACCGTGTTGTGAATACCACGTTAACACAATGTTATTTTCCCACGATAGACTGCGATGTGAAGAGTTGTGTTAAGCTACTTTTGCGGTAGTTATCACACGTTCATGAGAATATCCCCCTATGTGTATTTGTAAAGCGTAGGTGTGTGTGCTTATCCCTTCCTACGGTACATTGGTTAAATGAAAAGCCAGTTCTTCAGCTTCTTGTAGAATTCAAAAAGAAAGGAGGTGGCTCTGTTGTAGAGTGAGAGGTTGTGCCACACTTTAGGAGTAATTTAAGAGAATGTCCATATTTCTCATCTTTTTTGTGATCCTGCATAGAAGGTGTTCCCGTAGTCCAATTTACTGGTGGACAGGGCGTGAGTGATGTTTTTCTCAGCATCTTCAGGGTGTGGAAGCAGGATTCCGCAACAGCATTGTTTTGTGTGGGTATGTCCAATGTGTTGTTGATGATGATTCTGAGTTTCCCGGTGTGGGCGCTGGGTCTGGGTCCGAGTTCAGGCCACCAATTGGATTCCCATGGCGAGGGTTTCTTGCTGAAGATAACTACTTCTGTCTTATCGGCGTTGAGCTTGAGACAGTTGGCTAATATACACTTAGAGATATCGGTCATGTAGGCGGTGAACATGTTTCTTGTATTCTGAGTCTTGTCAGAGAGAGAAAGTATGAGTTGCATATTGTTGACGTAAGCGAGGATGTTGATGTTCCCTGCACGGATGACGTTGGTCAGAGGGATCATGTATGTATTGAACAGGGGGGGGTTGAGCAATGAACCTTGAGGCACTCCTCAGATGAGCTTGAAGGCTTCCAAGGAGGAAGTTGTCAGGCTGATAGTTTGTGCTCTATCCATTAAGAAGGAGCAGATGTAGCAGAGAGGGAGTCCTTGGAGGCCAATCTCGTGCGGTTGCCTGATGAGGATGAGGTGTCAAAAGCCAGAGAGAGGCCAGGAGAATGTGGACTGCCATGTCTCCTCTGTCAAGGATCATGTAGATATCGTCTGCACAGTGTTTGGGCCTGAATCTGCTCAGCGGTGGTGTCAAGGAGCTGATGGTTGCTGATGTGGTCGGTGACACATCAGCTGGTTAGTTTCTCTAACACCTTGCACGGGTATAAGAGGATGGAGATGGGTGTATAGTTGGAGAGCTTGGCTGAGTCAGCACATGGTTTCTTGAGGAGATGCAGGAAAATGTGGCAAAGTCAATGGAGGTGTTGAGAATGGGTGTTTATGCTTCTCTGGCTGGTAGTCCTTTGGTGAAGGCATGGCAGAGTCAAGGGTCAGATTGGGGGGCTTCTGAGTGGATGATCTTCATGGTATCAGCAATTAAGTTTGGCAGTAGTGATGGCAGGTGTTAGAAATGGGGTTTCTGGTTGTCAGAGTAAGCTAGATGCACACTAAAAGATTACCTGTGCTCACCCTCTGGTAGTTTGGCATAGAGCAGTCAAGCTTATCTAAAGAGAAAATGTTTATAGTATTTGTACAACACACAAACACATTAACACAATGAAAACACCACAAAAATACTCCATGCAGTTTGAAAAAAAGATTATATTTTGTGAGTAAAACAAGACCAAAATGACAAAAATAGAATAAGTAGAACCGGAGTTATTAATTTTTAAAAATAATATATTTTGCTTAGAGTCAAATAGCTCTTAGTGGTTACATGAGGTCGTGCTGGATTGTGGTAAATCCAAAGTTCAGGCTGACTGCGATGGAGGGCAGGCTAGTTACAGGCCTCATGCAGGTCCCACTGAAAAAGTACCTTGGTTGTAGAAAGTGACAGTGTCTAAGACCCCATACGTTGGTTCCAATCCGCGCAGGCAATGAAGGTAAAAAGATTGGGGTGACCCTTCAGAGAGGGCCATTTTTCAACAGCAGGCCATGAGGTCAGGGTTCATTCTTCAGCCGTGATGGGAAATTGAGGTGCCAAGGTGACAGGTATCTGGTTGACAGTCGAATTTGCATATATGGAGGTGATTTTGTTACAGAAGAATTCTGAGAGTTTGTTGCAAAGGTCCTGATATTGGGTGATATTGCTGACAGTGGTAGGACGTGCAGTGAAATATTTGATGATGGTGAAGATTTTGTTGCTGGAGTTTGTGCCGGCATTGATGCAGCCTGTAAGAGCTGTGAGCTTGGTGTTCCATATCTGCTGGTGGTAGCACCGTAGGGCGGATTTGAGGATGTCTGTATTTGTGGTGTCCTGACTTGTTCTCTGTTTCCGCTCCATTTCATCTGCCTGAGTTCCTCTGTGTACCAACTGTCCTGTGGTCAGGCTCTTGCCTTTGAGGAGCCACACTAGCCTTTATATTTTTAATAAACACTTGTCTTGTAGTCAGATGCCATTATAGTTTGATGAACCATTGTACCCTCTTCAGGCATGTCTTGCAGAACAAAGTGGAAGTTAAGGAAGAAGTTGGTGTATAGACTACTCAGCAAATGTACAAGAAGGCTGCCATGAGTGCTTCTGTGTTCATATTCAACTTCCAGTTTAGTTGTTCCTTAATTCCTAAGTGCATCTAAGCTATTTGTTCATCATATTATATTTGTGAAATTCCACACTTATTTATTAATCGACAGTAGGCCTGTTGATAGAGGTCTTCCAGGTCGCCAGAGGTTTGTGCAATGGCTGAGCTGCTTTTTTAGTCCCTCTTTATTGACTTATGTGATGATGAGTTTTTCGCTTCTCATGTGGCCACATGACAGGACTTGAAGTATTAGACTACCAATATATTGTTTGCTGATAAAATGCTTTTGTTAGATCAAACTAGTAGGGAGCCAAAACCCAAAATGACTCTACCCCACGGAGTTGGGAATCGTAGGTTTGATATTATGGCATTGTGAGTGCCGTGACTCCTGTAATGCGACCATTAAATGAGTGGGTATTTTTGGCAATAACCTATTTAAGTGTGGAAAACTCATAATGGAAGAAAACGTGACACTTTCATGGAACTTTGGAGATTGAAACCAGCATTCTGCAGGTCATGCATAGACAGAAGAACACGCCTCTCGGGACTGTTTTGGTGCAGGAAGGAGGCCCTGAATGTTTAAACACGCAGCTATCTTAGTTTGCATAATTTCCAGAATGTTTTTCAGCTTGCAATTCAAGTGGCATTCCCATTAGTGAAGGAAATAAATCTTATTTTCTATATATGTTGTGTGAAAACAATGGAATCTATTTCAAAATACAAAACTAATTGCGATATGACTAATGTGAGTTTTGAAAAAATCATTTATAATAAAAAAACGGTTCATGGATTCACCTTTGTTTTCTTCTGACTCAAGCAAACTGCTTTTCATTTTGAAATGCCAGTATGCTTTTAATTCCAGGGCCTTGATAGTTTCATTTAAGAACATAATAAAAGAAAAAAATAAAGAAACATGGCAAACAAAGGGTTTGTTAGAACGTGATAACTGGCAACAGCACCCTTTGTGGCACTCAGGAAAATGGATCCTGTTTTAGTGTTGGGAAATACCTGAAATCCACTCATTTGTCATCCCCTGGCCTGCCAAAAGCCCTCTCAGGAGGATTGTCCACCACTGGAGTTTCCTCTGGCCGAATGACCTCTTCAATTGAGGACATTCTACTGCAGGCTTCTTCAAAGGAAATAACTCTCAAATTCCTCCACTCATCAGAAGATTGATCCATGAGTCTCAGTAGCGAAAAAGCAGAAATCACATTTTAATAAGACAAACTGGAAGAACCTGAGGAGTGAGTAGGTAAGATGAGCCAATAAGCGCCCTTGGTGAGGAAGGAGAATAAGTGCTCAATCACATAAAAGTACCAGGATTACTGAGACAAGGAAAATCTACAAAAACTAATTTAAAGCGAGAGGAAGTTAAGAAAGTACGGAGAAAGAGAGAGCCAAGAGAGTGAGAGACAAAGACAGAAAGTGAAGGAGACGGCATGAAACAGGGAGGTTTGACGATTAACAAAAGATCCACAAGTAGCTCGCTGAATTCCCAGAATTGGCAGAGAGGGATGGAGAAAGCTTGCATGCGTGTTGCCCGACTACAGACTCTAAAATCTGTATGTACATTTTTTTATTTTTTCATTTTATTTAACGTTTTTGCACATTACAACCTTTCCACGACACAGCATGAGTAAATCAAGTGACGAATACATCTAGCAAGTAGACACAGAGCACAACACCATCTTGCCACGTATTCCCATCGGGGAGTTCGGCACTCATCCAGTTCTATACATAATACATATCCTACCCTGTCCCACGGGCACCCTTCATTGGGATAACTTGATATTATTGTACAGCACAAAGAAAGCATTTATCATGTATACTTCACACTCTATCCCTGCATTTCTGAGAGGCAGCTCCGATCCCCCTCTAGTTATGTACTGGTGCCAAAGGCTACCCCAGGCGGCACAGACCCCCATGAGAAGAGTCTGCACCACATGGGAACGGACCCCAAACACCATCCATATTGAACAGTTTGTGTGTCGACAGGAACCCCAGAGTAAGCAAGCCTCCCCCCTAGCCCCACGCCTCCTGTTCCTAAGCTGGGGAGTCCGCCACCTCCACAGCAGTCGATAAAAGATAGTTCTGGAGGGGTCCCCAAATATCCTTCGGTCTGGACATTGTCGGAAGAGTCTCGGCGTATATTGCCAACTGTCCCTGGCAATAGGTCAGGTCATCAATCCACTCTTTGTATTTAGGAGCCCTTCCCCTACCCCACCTACAGGCCACCCTGCGCCTGGCCAAGAGCAACACCATACCAGTGAATTTGCGATGCGCCTGAGGGAGGTGTGCAGTGTAACCTAGTAGTGCCAATACGGGGTCCCTCTCCACTGGTGCACCCACCATCTTCCCAAGAGCCTGGAAAACCTGTGTCCAGAAATCCAGTATTCTCGGGCATTCCCATGCTAAGTGTAAAAAACCTGCTCCTGAACGGTGACACCTCTCACACCTATCATTATCCGTCAGTGCAAATCGAAACTTTTTAGCAGGCGTGTAGTAGAGGCGCTGTAAGAACTTGTAATGGATAACCCGCAGTCTGCTGCTAGCAGAAACCCTTGCAGTTTGAAGGCAGCAATATTCCCATTGCTCTTCAGTCACTTCCTATCCCAGCTCCTCACTCCATTGGGTCCTCGCCGTGCAGTGGGGTCCCGAATAATGTGTGCGTATATTATGATAAAGTCGGGATACTAGGTATCTGCCATTAGCCGATCGCAGCATCTGGTGCAGTGGTGCAAAGATCTTGGGTTCCTGTGGAAACCCTGGAAGGATAGAACGAAGGCCCTGCCGCAGCCAGATATATAGAAATGTATCTAAGGCCGAAGGAGAGGCCTCGCCGAATATTTGTGCAAGCGAGCAAAACCTGCCGCTCCGAAAGAGATCTCCCCAAGTGACAATCTGCACCTGTGCGCACATTTGATGGAAGACCCGTTCCTGCAACAGCGGCATACAGGGATGATAGGAGAGCGGAAGCTTCGGGGAGTACAAGAATGGGGAACCACAGAGTCCGACTACGTCATGCCACGCGTCTACTGTGCACGTTACAGTGGTGGGAGGGATGTCTCGGGTGCGCCTTGGGGCCAATATCATTCCATCCAATGGGTAGGGTCTGCCAACCAGTGTTCCGCGGCCACCTGTGGCATGTACGGAGGAGGACGAATCCAGTAATACGCATAGTGCGCTTGCGCACTAAGATAATATATTTCGAAATTTGGAATTTCGAATCCTCCGCGACCATAAGGTTGGGTTAGGATGGACCATTTGAGCCTGGGCTGTTTACCACCCCAGAGCAGCCTAATAAGTTCCGATCGGAGGGTCATAAAAAAGTATTGCCCAGGGTGATAAGGTATATTTAAGATACAGAAATTGCGGAAGCACCACCATCTTTATCAAGGATGCCCGTCCAGCAAGTGAAAGAGGCAGGGAAATCCATCGGGTGACAGCATCAGAGAGGCGCTGCACTGCGGTGCCATAATTAAGGCGAATCAACTCATCGCGATCCCTAGAGAGCTGTCTCCCGAGATACCGAAGATCAGAGTCGCACCAAGCCAGTGGGTAGTCCAGATCGAACCTGGTGGCTGCCGCCGTCAGCGGGAATACCTGCGATTTCCCCCAATTAATATGTACCCCGGATAATCTACCAAAGGTGATAAATTTACGGAGCAATATTCTGCTGAGGGTCTCGCACATACAATGTAATGTCATCTGCGTACAGAGATACCTGTATCTGACGCTGGATACATCAGAACGCTTTTTCACCATGGTGCTGTCTCAACCTGGAGGCTAAGGGCTCCATCACTATGGTAGACAGCAGGGGGGAAAGCGGGCACCCCTGGCGCGTACCCCGGGTTATGGGGAAGGCTTCAGATAGGTGCCCATTAATTAACACCCTAGCAGTGGGTTTGTAATACAACAGCCGAATCCAAGATATAAAGAGAGGGGGGAACCCCATCCGTCCCAGTATCCCAAACAGATAGTCCCACTCCACAGAATCGAATGCTTTCGTAGCATCTAGGAACACCGCAGCCAGTGGTAACTCCGGAGCAACATTTTGCAACAGGGAGAAGAAGGTACGCAGGTTGTGAGAAGTATCGCGTCCCGGCACAAATCCCGACTGGTCGGGAAGTATGAGCCTTTCCAGTAGCAGCGACACCCTGTTGGCAATGACTTTTGCCAGGATTTTCATGTCGCAGTTGATAAGAGATAACGGCCTATACGAGTCAAACGAGTCGCTAGGTTTGCCCGGCTTCAAAAGTGAAATTATAAGTGCTTCACGCATCGATGAGGAAGCTCCCCAGCCTCCAGCGACTCTTCGTATACTTCCTTGAGTACCGGAGCCATTATGTCTATGTATGTTTTATAGAATTCAATAGGGATGCCATCTAGGCCCGGCGCTTTACTCAATTGCGTTTTCATAATTGCCTCTCGTATTTTGTCAAGTTCGAACGGTAAGCAAAGAAACCCGCGATGTGTATCGGAGAGCCAGCCCAACGCAACATCTCCCAGAAAATCTTCAAGCGCCAGCGAGCCACTGCGTTGTGTAGTGTAGAGGTTGGTATAGTGTGTGGTAAACGTCTCTTCTTTTTTTTTTCTCTTTTTTTTTATTTTAGTCCTCATATATACGCCAGATAGTGATTGCTCTAGGTGGGAACTTTCCAAGCCCTCCACACAGGCCAACTCGTTTCCTGCCCTCGGGGACTGTGTGCAGCGACTGGGTTCCCCCAGAGAAGGGCTGTCTCCTTGACCAATTCCCGTTCGCCACCAAGAATACCGTGGGTACTAGGAGAGAGTGGACCACAGACCCCTGGCTTAATCATTGGACCAATCATTCTTTCTTTAGCCAGGCCAAAAGTAGAGACCAGATCTTATCGGTGCTCCCTTGATCACACGCAATATCGGACTGGCTGATCCACATAATATTTCTCAAACAGTCGACAAATCTGGGAGGGGTCTCAGACTTCCATTGTCTACAGATTTCTCTCCTGGCAATAACAATCACATAAAACACAAATTGCGCAGCAATATTCATGTTTTATCCTGGTAAAATACCCAAAAAAATCAATCTGGGACAACAAGTGATTGGTACACATAAGACCTCCTCAAGAAAACAACAAACGGACCCCCAGTAACTAGAGATCGTAGGACAGTCCAGAAACATATGAGTGTCATCTGCTGCCGGAAATTTACATCTTGGACAAAAGAAACTGTCTGACGATACCCTAGACAATTTAGCCGGAGTCCAATAAACCCTATAAGCTGTAAATAAATGGTTTCTCCTCAGATTAGCAGGTTTAATAACTCTCTGGGACATAGAAAACGAGTCTCTCCAAATTTTTTGTACCTCCTCTGTATTCCCATTGAACCATTGCCCCAAAGTTTCCCTACTTCTGATGTTAAACTATCCTCAGATCCAACAAGTGTCTGATACCAAAAGGAGACTTCCCGTTTTCTACCTCCCACCCTACAAATAGAATCCAGGATTGGGAAATCCACTGCCGACCCCCAAGATTGTCTAACCCACCACGCAGACAGTTGGTAGAACTTAAACCTAGTTAGGGATCTATTGGTTAGATTTACTAGACACTCCCAATCCATAAGCCTGGACTCACAACACAGGTCTCCCCATGTCTTAACCCCTGCTAGTTTAAGAGGCTGAGACAGTTGGTCTAAAAGGCATTCAGGAGTGCCTGGGGAATCCCAGATTGGGGCATATAGGTTAAAATAAGGTATCCCAAGAGTTTTCCGGATAAATCCCCAATTTTTAAGTGCTGCTTGTAAAATCTTAAGGCGGACCTTTTTGAAGAATGTTTGGTCCCCGAATTTGAGAAGAAAACACTCGAGGCCCTGTGGCTGATCATGTAATAGAGCCTGAAAAAGGCGCCCTTGTGAAGAGAAGTCCAATTTGTTAACTAAAATTCTAAAATTTTTAAAGTGAAAGGCATGGCAGTATATGAGCAAGTCGGGTAAAACCAATCCGCCTACATTCAAACCTCTCCTCAATTACTTCCACGCTATCCTGGGTGATTTAGTGGCCCATATGAACGAACCGATCTTTCCTTGGAGAGAAGCAATATCTTTCTAATTAAATAATAATGGGATAGAATTAAAAAGAAACTAAATCTTAGAGAGGATAATCATTTTAACGAGATTCACTCTCCCATAAATATTAAGCGGGATACTTCCCCATCTCGACATTAGCTTACATGCTTCCTTCGCAACTTTCAGCCAGCTAGTTTTTGAAATATCAGCCAATTTCTGAGTTAAGAGTATTCCTAAATATCTGATTTTTTGTTTGGCCCCTTCTATCGGGATTAAATTATTCCAGCCCATTATATCTGTTTTTTCCTTATTAATTTTATATCCCGAAACTCTTCCAAATTCCTCCGCTAATTCAAAAAGCCGCGGGATTGCCTCAACATGATTGGAAGTGTACAGTAGAAGATCGTCAGCATACAAAGCGGTTTTCAGCTCCAGCTCACCAATTTTAAAGGGTATGATTGTATTATCCCTTCTAAGTGTACAAACGAAAGGCTCTATATAGACATCAAACAATAATGGGGATAAGGGGCAGCCCTGCCTTGTACCTCTAGTGATGTTGAACCACTCTGATAGCCCCCCATTCACTAAGACTTTTGCATGAGGGCCACGATATAGAGATTTAACAGCTTCAATAAACAATAAAGGGAAGCCGAACTTCATCATAGAGGCCCAAAGGTACCCCCAATTAACCCGATCGAAGGCCTTGGCTGCGTCTATTGCTATAATAGCAAGCGGCAGCCCTTTCTCTTCAGCATAATCTATTGCCCCTAATGCCTGAAACGTGAGTTCATTAAGCTACCTCCCTGGTATAAACCCTCTCTGATCTGGATGTATCATTGTTTTAATGGATCTCGCTAATCTAGTAGCCAGTATCCCTGAAAAGATTTTTAGATCCGAATTTAACAGCGAGATCGGTCTGTACGATTCCATTTTTTGTGGATCTTTATTTGGTTTAACTAACAGAGTTATAGTGGCCTCAGACCAGGATGAAGGGATAGGCTCTCCTTGTAGAAGAATTTTATTAAAAAGTGTGTTAAGAACTGGAACGACAGTTTCAGAATTATCGGAATAGATTTCTATCGGTAGCCCATCTGGGCCGGCGGCTTTCCCTCTGCTCATTTTCTTTAATTGTTCCTGTATTTCACCATCTTTGATTTCACTGGCTAAATAGGTTTTCTCTGTCTCGGACAATTGGGGCAAATTGCCCGAATTAAGCCACTCGTCCACCTCCTCCGATCCTACTCTAGTGTCCTCTTGATACAAAGCGGACATAAACCCCATGGCCTCTTCTCTGATCAACTCATCCTCCCAAATTAATAAACCAGATTCCCTTTGTACTACAGCCTTAATATTGTTCCTAAGCCTATCGACCCTTGATTTCCAGGCTAAGAGAGCACCACATTTTTCTCCATACTCGAAATTTTTAAGTCTGCTGGCCTCCCACTTTTCTTTAATAATCTTATCGCACCTTGCGCTAAATGCTGCTTGTAATTCCAGCAGCTCTCTCTCGAGTTTAGGGACCCTCTCCCTGTCTACCAAGGCAGCCCTTTGTAAATCTAATTCTTTATCTTTTATGACTTTAATATCATCCAATTCTTCTTTCCTACGAGTTTTCCTCCTGTATGACATTTGCGAGCCTAACAGACCTCGTAAATGGGCTTTGAAGGACTCCCAAACCGTTTGTACTGTGAAGGAGACAAGGTTAAAATTGAAAAAATCTATTATTCCTACTCTTATTAGCGCCTTCACTTTGTCATCCATAAGGAGTGATCTATCGAGTGTCCATCTGTTTACTGTGTTCCTAAGTCTTAAACTAAGAACAAGTTCGACCACTGAATGGTCGGAAATGCCCACCGAGGTATAGGCAGCCGGACAGTATTAGAAAGCAAAGCTTAATCAGCCAAGAAAAAGTCTATTCTGGAGAATTACTTATACTTCTTACTGTAGAAAGAATACTCTATTTGAACTGGATTTTTCACTCTCCAAAGATCCAATAAGTTAAAATCCTTCATGATATTCTTCAGTGATATTAAAGTTTTAGTTGGAACACAATATCTAGCCCTTGAGGTCCGGTCTACCTGCCCATCGAAAACCAAATTAAAGTCTCCCCCTAAGATAATCGGAGCTGGATTCTGTAGAAGGCATGCACTAAGTTTTAATATGGGACCTGGATCATCCTCATTCGGGCCATAATATACTGCACACGTAAAGGCCATACCAGCTATAGAAAGAGCTGCCACTAGCCATCTACCCGATTGGTCTGTTTCCCATTTCTGGACCTTAATCCCTCTGTTCGATCTGACAATTATAGCTACACCTCTAGTGCATCCTATCTGACATGAACATAATATGTCCTGAACCCACCCTAATGTACTAAAGACACATCATTTAGCCTCTAAATGTGTTTCTTGTTATAAATAGAGGTGGGCTTCCGTACTCCTTAAATACTCACAGACCCTCCATTGTTTCCTACTGCACCCTAAACCATTGACATTCCAGGAGAGGAATTTTATGCTAACTGATCCACTCATAAACTGCCTGTTCTACCAAACATCTAGAGCAATTGACGCGAAAAAGCAGTCTTGCGTAGTATGAGGACAATTTTGCAAATTTTCTGATCCACCTATAACCCTTCCCACACCTTCCAGTGAGGAACCCACCCTTCATACCTGGCGTTGAAAATCGCCTATTCAGGAGCCCAGACCCCAGTGGCGACGACATGTAGATATTACACAGAATCAAAACTCTGGAAAACAACATGATAGGAGTAACCACCCCAATACATGTTCCATCTATATTCCATCTGTATTCACAACAAAAATATTTTATTTATATAAGCTTATTTCTTCCCCCTTCTCTTCCCTTTTTTTTTAAAATTTCCCCCCTCACCTTTCTCCTCTTTCCTCCCCCTTTAGAAGCTTTTTCCTCACCCCCCTACTCTCATTTCACATTTCACTTCCCTTTACCCCCTACCCTCCTTTATCTGGGATAAGAAGATGTCAACATCTTCTGGCTGGCTAAAATTATGCATTTTGTTCCTCCACATCACTTTCAAAAGAGCAGGAAATTTCATCTGAACTAGTATGTGTGCAGTGTCCCTGTGTCTCTGCTCCGCAGGGCCCAGAATTTCCAAAATGTAATTAGAGAAGCAGGGTCATCCGATCATCTCCGCCAGTGCCCTCCCCGGTCTCTCGCCCTCGCCATACCTGCGAGCCTCCCAGTACCGCCCCCGGAATTTTGCCTTGCGCTGTGCAGTTTCCTCATAATCTGACAGTAGTGCCCGAAAGTCGGCCTGCACCTTTCCCGTTTCACCCAATTCCATGCGGTGTTCCAATGCCTTAAGGTTTGTCTCCAGGGTCTTTAACATCCCTTGTATATCCCGGAGCACTCCGAAACTTTTGGAACTACAGAACCCCCTTATTGTTACCTCAAAGGCCTCCCAGATCGTTTCCACGCTATCCACCGAGCCCCTGTTTGTTTAAAAAAGTCTTGTATCTCATCCCCCAATTCGTGCTGAAACACTGAATCTAGCAGCGCTGTGGGCTGCAATCGCCAACTAGGCCTGGGTTTGTCATATCCTGGTGGGCGGAGTGTTATCCTCACTGGACAGTGATCGGAGAGCGTTCTAGCAGGCTGTGTCGCTGCGCTTAGCGTCGGCGCCAGTCCCCTTGTAAGGAGAATGTAGTCTATTCTCGCCCAGGTAGCCGCATGTGTCGTGAAATGTGTGCCTTCCTTGGTCTGAGGATGAAAGTGGCGCCAGGCGTCCATCAGGCCTCCCTCCTTCAATATGTCCTGTAGCACCCCTTGGGTGCGACTATAATGGTTGGGATTAGGGTTAGATATGTCCAGCGCAGGGTTAATCACAGCATTGAAGTCTCTGCCCCATATGATATGAGTTGATCCTATGTCTACTATCTTACCCCAGAGTGTGGTGAAGAAGTCGGGTGTATCCGAGTTAGGGCCATAACAGCAGACCAATGTAACCGAGTCTGCTCCCAATCTGCCCCAAACAATAACAAAGTGCCCCTGTGAGTCCGCTACGGATCCTGCCAACGCAAATGGCGTCTGTCTCTTTATTATAATCGCTACGCCACGTGCATAGGAGGAGTATGAGGAGAACAGCCTATGCTCCACCCATTTAGCAGCAAACGTATTGGAGAGTGTAGGATTAATATGCTTTTCCTGCGATATTGATCTGGTGACGATCCAAATATGCCAACACCTGCCGCTTCTTTCTGGGGTCTCCCAGGCCCCGAAAAATCCATGATATGACCCCTAGTTGGGACGTGGAGATCCTAGCGCTCGTGTCCCCTATGTGTGGTAAGCTAAAAAAAAAAATATTGCTCCCTCCCTAGCAGTTGGGTAGGGGGCCGGAAGAATCCTCTCTCGGATATCTGCCTGTGTTGTGATCGTGCTCTCGACGTCTGATATGTACCTGCCCCTCAAGGCGCGTCGCTGTGTCGTGTACTCCCCAACCTGTGTTGAACCCCTGTGATGCCCCCCTCCCACTGAAGCAGCCCCAACTTGCCAGAATCACATTCCCCTCCCCCTCCCTCCGAACCACAACTTTATAACTGCATTGCTTAACATGCAAACTCGAACCAAAGGGGGTTGCCCAGTCGGGGGAAACCCTAGGCAGCAATCCGGAAACACCCCGCCCCCAGAGTCCATGGGTGATGAAGTAGACAATCCCTGTAGGGGACTGGGGGGGGGGTGCCCAGCATAATCCTGAATACCAGGCCCACAGGTACGCCCTATCCAAGTCAAGGTGCAGTGCCAGGCCGCCCATGTCTATCACTGCAAATTTTACTAGCGGTCCTCTGCCCTTGTCCATCGCGTCTCTTCTCTGTCCCCCGCTCAGGGCATAACCGGTGGTGGTACACATCAGTCTGGCGAGGTGTAGCGCCGCAAGGCAGATGGCGAGCCAGACCCGCCACCAGTGCGCTTGAGGTGCTTGAGAAAGTCTTCCACCTACTGCGGATTAGTAAAAAAGTGTTGTTTGCCCTGGTGGGTGATCCTGAGGCGTGCCGGGTATAGCAAAGCGTTGTCTATCTGCACCTGTCTTAGCTTATTTTTAACTGCCATGAATTTACGCCAGAAGGAACTTATTCACAAACAAATGTTATAAATTTTGGAGCAAAAGTTAACTCCTAACTGATTCAATCTATAAGCCAAACAAAAGTATCTTGTTACTTTGGAGTACTTATTTATTCAGACAAATAACAATTAATTGCATAATTCACAGAAATATGAAAAAAAATATATACATTTCAGTTTTCAGGCACAAGGAAATTGGTGAAGAAAGTGAAGCTAGAACCCAGTGTGAGTAGAAGTGGCCTATAAGGTGAAGTAGATATAAAAAGGTCTTTCAATTAAAAAACAATGAGGAGCAAGTTAGCGTGTAACGAGTCTTTTTTGCTCTCCCTTTGTTGAGGTCGACGACGTTTCAACCCTCTCGGGGTACGGGGTCTCATCAGGACATGATCTGGGGACTACAAATAAACAAGGAGTGAGTGCCTGATTAGCACTAGTATGTAAATGAATTATAGGACTCCATTGATTCATTGGCTTACCTAATTATTTTCAAATGAAATTTGAAGGATGATAGATAATTTATCTGACGAATCTAAAAGTGAAAGTGAAAAAATAGTGTGTAAGGAATTTCACAAGTAAATCCTTATCAATATATAGATTTTATCCCAAAAACCGGGAAGTGTGTCATTTAGACGGCACAAACTAAATTAGAACAACTTCCTCCAAGGGACTATCACCAATCAAGTATGTTTCCTGTTGTTGGTCACACTAGAGCGATCTTTCTACTATTTAACTATGTATATCACTTACTTGGAGTAATGAATATCTCCGCGTTCTCTGTATAACCAAGGCTTCCCAATTTATAGCGCTGTGTGCCCAATCTGTATAAAGACAAGTGTGGTGAACCCTAATCAATAAATGAGGTTGCATAAAGCGGTTGTCTTCTGATATGAAAAAATTAAATAATTACTCACAGGGCTGTTTTAAGAGTCCAGCGTGGCCTTGAACTGTACTTGAAGTGCCGATAAAGATTCCCTAAAGAAAAACGAGGCTAAGAGTTAAGTCCAAGCCTTCACTTCGTGAGTTAATATATACGAAGCAATACGTGTAAATAAATCACTCACTATTTCAAAAGATAACGATAAGGGAATTCAGTCGCCGGATGAATTAAGCATCCAAATCGCCCGCGCAAGGTCGGTGAACGCTGACTCTAAGGCGGAAGTATTTAAATACACTTGGAGACCCGCCTATGTGCAGGGCTGAAGCTGAATCCTACCCCACTCTAAGATGGCCGACATAGGATTCAGCTTCACCCCGGCGACTGAATTCCCTTATCGTTATCTTTTGAAATAGTGAGTGATTTATTTACACGTATTGCTTCGTATATATTAACTCACGAAGTGAAGGCTTGGACTTAACTCTTAGCCTCGTTTTTCTTTAGGGAATCTTTATCGGCACTTCAAGTACAGTTCAAGGCCACGCTGGACTCTTAAAACAGCCCTGTGAGTAATTATTTAATTTTTTCATATCAGAAGACAACCGCTTTATGCAACCTCATTTATTGATTAGGGTTCACCACACTTGTCTTTATACAGATTGGGCACACAGCGCTATAAATTGGGAAGCCTTGGTTATACAGAGAACGCGGAGATATTCATTACTCCAAGTAAGTGATATACATAGTTAAATAGTAGAAAGATCGCTCTAGTGTGACCAACAACAGGAAACATACTTGATTGGTGATAGTCCCTTGGAGGAAGTTGTTCTAATTTAGTTTGTGCCGTCTAAATGACACACTTCCCGGTTTTTGGGATAAAATCTATATATTGATAAGGATTTACTTGTGAAATTCCTTACACACTATTTTTTCACTTTCACTTTTAGATTCGTCAGATAAATTATCTATCATCCTTCAAATTTCATTTGAAAATAATTAGGTAAGCCAATGAATCAATGGAGTCCTATAATTCATTTACATACTAGTGCTAATCAGGCACTCACTCCTTGTTTATTTGTAGTCCCCAGATCATGTCCTGATGAGACCCCGTACCCCGAGAGGGTTGAAACGTCGTCGACCTCAACAAAGGGAGAGCAAAAAAGACTCGTTACACGCTAACTTGCTCCTCATTGTTTTTTAATTGAAAGACCTTTTTATATCTACTTCACCTTATAGGCCACTTCTACTCACACTGGGTTCTAGCTTCACTTTCTTCACCAATTTCCTTGTGCCTGAAAACTGAAATGTATATATTTTTTTTCATATTTCTGTGAATTATGCAATTAATTGTTATTTGTCTGAATAAATAAGTACTCCAAAGTAACAAGATACTTTTGTTTGGCTTATAGATTGAATCAGTTAGGAGTTAACTTTTGCTCCAAAATTTATAACATTTGTTTGTGAATAAGTTCCTTGTGGACGTTGTTCTTACTTCATAGTAATACCCAGTTCACAGGGACATATGGGTTGCTCTTGTTTGTTATGAATATGAATTTACGCCAGTCCTCTTGCACCACGGCTGTGAAATCCGGATATATGGAACAGGTAACTCCCTCATAATTGAGTTGCTGTTTGTTTCTAGCCACGCGAAGCACAGCGTCACGGTCCCTGTAGTTGAGAAGCCTAGCGATTATGGGGCGAGGCGTACCCCCCGGCGGCGGGCGAGTCCCCAGAGATCGATGAGCGTGCTCCACAATGAATTGAGGGGATAGATGTTCCGCACCGATGGCCGAGGTCAGCAGTTTCTCCACGTACTCTTCCATCCTGCCCGTGTTGGTGGTCTCCGGTACACCAAGAACGCGGATATTATTTCGCCTACTCCTCGCTTCCAAATCCTCGTTCTTGGCTGCTATAATTTTCAGTAGTTTGTCCATTTGTGCTACCTGTGTGGAGACCCGGGTGGAGGTGTCCTCGGCATCCGAAATGCGATGCTCCGCCTCCCGTAGGCGATCCTCGTGTTTGTCCAGTTTGTGCACAATGGCATCCATGCGCGTGGACATGCCATCCATCTTGACAGCCATAGTCGCAAAGCCCTGCCTGACCTCCTGTAGGATTGATGTCAGCTCCCTTGTCCTCTCAGCTGGGCCATCAGTAGGACGCAGTTCTTCTGAGGCAGCACGTTCTTCTGGTGGGGCGCGATTTATCTTTTTCGCCTCAAACGTGAGGCGAGATTGTTTGGCGTCCAATTTCCCCATCTCAGGCACTAGCTGGGAGTCTGTGCAAGCCACCGAGGGCTCAATCCTCCAGTATGTGGTGAAGTTGAACTTAGTTGAATGTAGCCACCCACCTCCGCACATCCAGCGTGTCAGAGCCACAGTCTGATCCCTCTGACAGTCCGCGCTTTTGTGCACCCCTCGCCGGGGGGCACCCAACGATGTCTATCTCTGGCTTTTTGTGGCCTGGGCGATCAGGGGCACGCCTCTCGAGGCACTAGCCGATCAAGCCACACTCTTTCCCGGCGAGCGGAGGCCACAGGCGCACATGGTACAGGCATGCATGTCCCTTTCCAGTCCCTTTCCCTTATGCAGTCTCTTGCGCCAATGCCGGTCGCCGCGCCCCGCGCAGCCCCCTCAGGACGAACCAGTCCTCCAGTTGCAGGGTGGGGCAGCGGAGACCCAGGGAGCGCCGCACCTTATCCAATTGTCCGCTCCCCTCCGTCTGCAACACCCAGGCGGGAAGCTTCGCACTGTTGCCTCCGCCGCCTTCTCTCCGATATGGCGGGCCGGGTAGCTTCACGGCAGGCCCCAAGGGGGAATTTACAGTGCCGGGTGCCTCCTTCTTCCCACGCCAATCACTCTCCCCCAGGCAGCCCCAACCGGAGCCCAGCCCCTCACCTGAGGCAATCGCCGGGTCCAGCCTGACCAATTCCGCTGTTTATCGCCTCCTCCCGACTCCGAGGCCTAGCCGCCACGCGTGCGGACATGGGCTCATGTAAGTCCGCATTCCGGGCCCCGCGCGGCTCGCGACCTCCTGGTAACAGCGGTGCGGCATCGGCAGCCTTTTCTACGCCGCGGGAACGCTCCAGCCGCTCGAAACTTCTCCCGGTGGCTCCCGCAGTGCCGGGCCATAGGCACAAGCGCAGGCAGTCCTCAGCAGTGCCTGTGGGCAGGATAAATTTGCGGATTTAGGCTCCGGGCGGCAGGAGCCTCACGTCCGTGAGGCCATCTTGCGCGGCGCCACCTAGTGCCCCCCATCTGTATGTACATTTTTAGGTCTCGCTGAACCAGCGCATGCGCTGCTCGGAGAGACATTTTGTATACGGGTTTTCAAAGTGCTGCCACAGTCTTTTGGTGGCCTAGCGCTTGCGTTCATGCGAGCGTGCACGCGCGCAGCCGCCATATGGCTTTTATGGCTCATTAAGCCTTGCTCTCCCAAGCGCCTCGCTCTGCCCCTCCCCCACCACAAAGCGCGTCCCTGCCATCACTTTCGCGGCCAATGCTGGTTGTGGAACGAGAACAAGAAAACTTTGCTGGAAGTTCAGACGGTGTTCAAGAACCCGACCCCATATACAGCCCACCCCATTGGAATAACTGAACGGTCGGCATACCAAGACACCGAGGAGCTCCCAGAGGACACACAATGGGTAAACGCAGCACTATACATTAAAAAAAACCTTTACGCTGCATTCTTTCATGCACGCGGTTTGTCGTCTCTAATGCTTCGTCGTCTCTAATGCTTTGGTGTACCTGTCCGCTTCCTCCAGTGATAAGTTGGTACGTTATTACTGGCACCATTCCATGCCACACCCGTGTGTCCCGGATGTGGTGGTTCTGAGCCCATGTCAGCTATTTTGCAGACCGCTTGAGAGTTTTCCATCTCCAGCACTCCTGCGCAGGGATCCTTCAGCGCCAATAGCGAAGAACCAACGGGAAAGACGCCCCTTACCTCGGGCTAAGACATGGAGATGAAAAGCAGCATTTATCTATAATTCTCTTTCATGTTAAAGACCCCGGCGATGCTTGCTGTAGCAGAGCTCTAAGCAGCCGCTTTGAAGAATTCCGAACACGTGCAGGGCGGAAGCAGATCATCTTCAGATAGAACGAATTTATAACTTTTACCAAATGCGAAAATAGGACAAACTGCATATTTTGGGCTCCAAGAACTATGGCAGGTGGTGTGTTTCAGAGAGGCGGTCAACCTGAAAATTAGGAACTTTGGTCGGGTGGAGGGGCGCATGTCCACGGTGGTTTTTCAACATATTGCTCTAGATACATTTACTAACAATTAATTGAAAAGGAGGCAATGCTTATACTTTAGTGCTGCCGATCATTTGACATACATCAGCCCTCCCTTCCGCCCTGAAGCAATGTGGAAAGCTTACCCTGGTCCATGCAGGGCTGCCAGGACCTGCTTAGGTGCAGTGTTAAGGTGCAAGTGGTCTAATGCCCAAGTTGGACAATGGGAAATTAAGAGCATTCCTGAAATGTCTGCGTGTCCTGCTCATAGGCCTGGACAGGCATGCTTCTGCCGTGTAGCTTTATAAAGATTTGGCTGGCCACAAAATTGCCATCCTATGTAGAAGCTCTTTGTAGTTCTCAGCTAAAGATAGGTTTAGATGTCTGTCACATCCTCTTGCTTCCATCACCTTACAAATGCTCAAAGTGGGCTTTGGGAGAGGCCCTGTCTCGTGGCTCGTACATGCCAGCATTTAGAAGCAGAAAAGGGGGAGATTTTAAATAAACCATAGGAATTTATTTTCCCCATTTAATTATATTGAAGTGCGGGCAATTTTAAAAGGAAAAAGACTAAAATGAAGCCATTTCTTGCTTTAAAAAGTTAGGAGTCTCCCGCCTATGTTTGGTGAATTGGCATGTATGTGACTGGAGGATTTTGTTGGCCATTTGAAGTCTCTGTTTTTGATTCAGTGGCTTTCCTCAGTAGTATTTGTCTCACTCAGGAGCAGTTCGGTCTCCGTGTTCTGATTGTAATCTTTCACTGCTGACTTGAGCATGAGGTCTTTTTTTATGTTTCCAAAACGCACGCACTGCAGAGCATGCCTACGCCTTGGCAGATTTCTTGAAATGAAAAACAGAAAACCCACTCCAAAACGGGGCTGCTGAGTCCGCATGTGTCATGACTCATGCCTGCACATGTGCTGTGATGCAATGACAGCCATTTTGACATTACCTAATAGCAATGCAAAGCAGTAATTTACTGTGTGATACAAGACAAGCAAAACCAGCAAGAGGACTCTTCAATTTAAAAAAAAATATTCTTTTTAAGTAGTATCAGTGGCTTTCTCATGCTAGGTCCCACCAGGATGCTGACTTCTCTTGTGTAACATAGGCACATGGGGGAACCCAACTCTCCAGAGCCCTCCACCCTTCAAGGGGTGGGGGCCCCCTTCCACGCAAGACCAATGAATATCTGGGAGATGTGGTAAACTCGGTGGCATCATCACATTCTGCAGGGAGGGAGGCATCTTTTTTTAGCTATGCCACTGTCTTTTGGCTGACAAAATCTAGGGTCTGCTACTGCTCACTCTCACAGACTCACTCTCACACTCTCAATGACTGACTCACTCTCACTGACTGACTCTCTCTCACTGACTGACTCACTCTCTCACTGACTGACTCACTCTCTCTCTCTGACTCACTCTCTCTCATTGACTGACTCACTCTCTCTCACTGACTGACTCTCTCTTACTGACTGACACTCTCTCACTGACTGACTGACTCTAGCTAAAAGACTGACTCTCGCTAAAAGACTGACTTACTCTCACTGACTGACTATCTCACTGACTCACTCTCTTTCACTCACTAACTGACTCACTCTCTCACTCTCATTCACTCTCACTGACTGACTCTCACTCTCACTGACTGACTCTCTCACTGACTCACTCTCTTTCACTCACTGACTGACTCACTCTCTCACTCTCATTCACTCTCACTGACTGACTCTCACTCTCACTGACTCACTCTCTCACTGACTCTCACTCTCTCACTGACTGACTGACTCTCTCACTCTCACTGACTGACTGACTGACCTTCACCCTCCTGTTATTTATGCCCCCATAACAAAAAAAAAAACACAACAAGCAACCATTGGGACAGGCAGGTACAAGTTGCCAGCATTGAAAGGACAAAGAAAAATCAAGACATTATTTGTACTACTTTTTTAATATGGTTGTTTAGTTGTACATAATGCTTTTTTGGTCATATCTATGGCAACAAAAATGCTTCTGACACTTCTTTATTATAACTTTTCAGCATGCTGCAAACTTCTGTACAGCACAGCTTAAAGACATAGGTAAAGTCAATATCTCTGGCTAAACACTTATAAGTTCCCAAAGGTGAGACCTATTGGCTATACCAATGCTTGTTTGCAATGAAATCCTGACATTGTCAATGTTGTTTGTTGAGAAGTAAAATTGAGGAGGTATGCAGTGCACACTGTTGCATGTGACTGGAAGAGCTATGAGGGAGAAGGAATTGGAATTTCTGAGGAAGGTGAGAATCACCAGTCCCTAAAGGCCTGTAAGAAGTACAAAGAAGATCAAAGGGAACAAAAGCCTGTAGCAAAGTAAAGGATGCGCCATTGGAGAGAACGTAGGAAAGAACTCTGTCTGCCAGTGGACGATGGGCAGATTCCACGGCAAGATGAGATGCAAGATGAGGAAGATTTTCATAGAAAACGGTTTTGGATGAAGCAGAAATCGTCCTCTCCAGACTGCTTTCAATGCAGTGTGGCCTTTGTTAGGTTGCAGAAGAGTAATACCTACCAGGATCTCAAGATAAAGGGGCTTATTTAGAAGCACCTTGCACCACTTTTGCGTCATTTTTTACATGGGAAATGTGACCAATGGGTGGCGCAAGGGGCTTATAAATAAGCTCCAAAATGCTTAGACCTCTGCAGACAAGCCCAGATATTTAAGAGAGAGGATGGCCTTCAAGAATGAGCTAACTCAGCAAGCTGAAACTTGTTCAAAAAGAGCTACCCAAAATGTGAAGTTTAATGAAATGCTCCTTGCCCTAATCCGAGTAGCTCCATGAATAATAATGAGGTAAGTGGCATCATCAATCTTTGTTCCGGATCCCATTTATCAAAAAATGTAATTTCCAAATAGAAAGTGTGTATGATCTCATTCAATTATTTGTTTTGGGAGTTTTATTTAGCGCGACCTCGACACCAAGGTATCAGAGCGCTTTACATGAGCACCAATTGCGCTACTGATGGACACATTCATTTTAGTAGGCACGGGGAGATTAAATGATCTGCCCAGAATTACAGGATGATGAGCGGCCTTGCTGAGACATGAATCCAGTTCCCCAGTTTCAAGGTCGACCACTCTAGCCGTTAGGCCACATCCTCTTTGAATTGTATTTTTAAAATACAACATTATAGATAGTTTGAAATTGTTTGACTCCTTAGATTCAAATTGATGAGAAAAATGGCAGATTTTGTAATTATAAAATGAAGACATCTGTCTGATGTGCATGAAGAATTATGAGCTCCATTGTTGCACAACATCTCCAGAGTGAAAGAAAAAGTATTTTAGGGAGAATGAAAAGGCAGTAACAGTAGGAGACAAGGGAGTAGCCAGGAAAATAAAATACCCTCCAATGTGAACTATAGGGCTGCTACTGAGTGAGTGAGGTGTGTGATCCTGATTGTTTCCAGGAATTGTTCCTCCAAAGAGTGACCAGCCCATAATACCCTGTACAAATGGACTTAGGCCAGTTGCAGTGATAAACTACAGGATTTTTATTCTGGATTCTATGTATAAGTTACTTCAAAGTCTAAAATATGTGCTCCACCTCTTCATAGCATATTAGTCAACCAAAAGATAAACATTGAGGGAGTAATGATTTTCAAAGAAATTGGTGTTGTCAAAGATTCTGGGTGAAAATAAGGTTTATACAGCGGTGGCCGACACAGGTAAACGTGGCGGGGCAGGGTGGGCGAGGGCCTAAGTCGATAGACGACGGAATAGGTATCATTAAATAAATAAATAATACCTATTCCGTCGTCTGTCGACTTCCCCCCCGCTGTGCCCTGCACCGCCCCACCCACACACACACTGCGCTTACCTGTGCTAGCTGCCGCTGGGTTTATGAGATGTCCTTCTACTTGAGTTGACCTAAAATAAGGCAACGAGAAAAGAAACGAGAATATTTCTAATGGTCTGTGAGAAAATAGCCCATTAAATAGTTTTGCAGAATGATGGGATTTCATTCAGAGGTGCACTTCAAGAAATACTTGGGGGAATATCAGCAAGGGCCGGCAATAAAATTATCGCCGCTTTAGCGTCCATTTTCGGGCTATCGCATGAATCCATGCCTTAGTGCCCTTTCCCTTAACGCCCAGCTTTGCATCTCTAATGAGATGCAAAGTGGGCGTTCCTCCCCAAAATAACGTGAGAAATGTCGCTAACAGACATTTCTCCTATCAGCAAGCTGATCGCTAACCTGCGTAGCGATAAGAAAAGTAACGCTAACCTCGGTTATCACTCCTTTCCTTACGCCTACTTTCAGTCTGACTTAGCCATTATATCCAATGGAAGGTGGATATAATGGCTAAGTCTGCCCTGCCCTATCATCAAGCTATCGCCAAACGTTGTGCAATTATCACTGGATTTCAAGCGATAATCGCACATTTGGCAGCTTGCGCTTGAAATTTTAATGCTTTGGAGATAAGCGTTGCTGATAGCACGCTATCTCAGCGATAAAATCCAGCGATAGCCGGCGATAATTATCCTCGCGCTAAGTGCGCTTAGCGATAATTATCGCCAGCCCTTGCTGATATGCCCCATGGTGTCTGCCAAGGAGTGTGTGTATTAGACCAAACATGAGTAAGGTGTTGTGATCCAGTTGGCACTTGAAAGTGAAATGTTTAAAAGAAGCAACTATCATGGCATAGAACTCTTCTCTTTGGGAGCAGACTCTGGATGTCACATCATGCCCACTTGATGGTTCTGCATCTGTATTAACTTTCCCACATGTCCGTTCATTTGTCTCACTCTCTCTCTCACCCACACATACATACATACAAACACATCTGGGGGCACTATATAACCCCCTTCCTTATCTAAACCCACCACACAGAAACAGTAACTCATATCACCCACTATTAGAACATTGGAATGTTGACCGCTCCATTGAAAACAATGGAGAGCTATGTGCTTCTAATGGGCAGTAGAAGCCCAGAGGATCAACATTCCAATATGTATTCACAGTAACAGCTGTGAAAAAAGGCCTCACAGAGCCCGACGGGATTTCAATCCCCTCGGGTTCCGTGAGGCCTTCGTTTTACAAATTCGAACATTCTGCCCACTAGCAGCGGATTGTTCTAACAGCCTTAGAGCCCTCCGTAGTGGGTTCTACCGGCCATTAAAGGCCTGCTTCCTTGTTATACACTGGAGAGGGCCTTAAACGACTGGTAGAGCCAGCTACGACAGGCTCTAAGGCTCTAATGGAAATTAAGACCTACCGTAATCCTGCATCATTACAGTTTACACAATGCCTAGAAATATATTGTTATCCTGAGTCCTTGTACTCTTTAAGCCATCAGACTTTTCTAGTTGCTTACCACCGTCTCTTAACACCCTGCATCAATACAATTAACCTACTACTACATGAACAATACCCCAGTCCAGTGATATACCCACCTCATCTCTCACAACCAGTCATTAATGAACAACCCTCCGACTAAGTCTTCAAATCCCACAAACAGTTCCACTGAACCTCTTCCTGAGTCACCATATCACAGTGGTCTCTTTTTTATACAATGCCAGTCTCTGCAAATTCCATCTTTTGTCATCACCCAGCTTGATATCACTTCTCCAAACATCCTTCACCAATTGAAGTTTTGAAAAGATAGAAGCACTACCCTATTATTCTTCAAGCGTACTTCTAACGAAAACTAATATCTGGGTTCCAAAGATTATTCCTTGCTCTACCACCCACTGTTTGTTTCTTTCTTGTTCCATCTCATAACCCTATGATCCTCCATACCTTTTTCACACATATTTTTCTCAACTATAATAAAACCAACTTGCATTCAAGTTTTGCTTCTCTCTTTAGTTTCAAAGCGCCAACCTTGTAACAGAATTTCAAGTGGGTACATACATGAACCACGTCTCCTTCAGCAATATCAGCACTTTTCCTGCATTGTTTTTAGCAATATGAATTGCTCACTTGACAACTTGTTCAACTTCACTGTCTGACCATTACCCTTGCAATTGCACAAAGATGTTTATATATGCCCATTGTCTCCTATTGGGAAACCCTTCACCTCAACAATGCTCTCTAATACACTGACTATTTTTTCAGTGGTTATTTCCTTCAAAATCTTAACCTCCACCCCGTTGGAAAAATGGCTGTTTAGATCCACTGCTATAAGCATATTATGTGCTGGACCACGTTAAATATTTCCTCTCCATCCCCACTTTATTTTGGTCTACTACATCCACTGCTAGCCTCTGTCTTTCTCTAACCAAATTCTTGGGCCACCAAAGCCATCAACTTCTCACCCATACCATTCTTGGAAACTCAACTAATTCTGAATATCCATGTCCATGGCATTCTTTGTCCATAACTGGCTCCCAGAAATTCTTACTGGAACTTCTTCTTAAGGGTTTAATGATAGACAGTGTCTCACAAATTTGCAGGTAACATATAATTTATTGATTAAATAAGATAAGGTGAAGTGAAGGAGCAACAGGAAGCAGCAGGTCCCAGTCCCCTCACTCACAGATGCAAACGATTTCCACTTCCACTTTCCAAACCAGCAGAATTTCCTTGCCCTCCTTGCTTTGTAATGACACTGTTTTGCCATCAAAATTCATCACAAATGTTGTTTATTATTCTACAAGTCCCATATATGACCTAAACTGAATTTATTGTTGAACTTGTCAACATCGTTGCTTTAATCAGGTATTCCTTGGGTTTGACACTACTTGAAGAATATAAATATCCTAGACATTGAGTCTACCCTAGATAATAATAAAAATTATCTTTGTAAAGTCAACCCTTCATTGTTTCAAAGCAGCCTTGGACCTTCATCTATTTCTTTTTTTTTGTGCCCTCATACAGCCAAAACTCTAGATGGGATACCTCTAACCACTCCATGCCTGTCTTTACCGACCCTTTGGGAGGGGCAAATGGAGAGAGAAGAGCTTTCCCTCCCAGATCACACCATTACCTTGTCCCACTCCCGTTCACATTTCTGTGGGGCCCTTGGGTGTTACTTAGGAGGCCAGGTCCGATGGTGTAATGGCTTAATCATAGGACCCTTTTTACTTCTACATCCAGTTTAGAAGAGCCGCCCAGGTCTTACTTTTGCTACGTTGATCACGGGCCATATCTGATTTGCTGCTGTAAATAATGTTCTTCAAGCATTCTGTAAAGGTCAGAGGATGTTCTGATTTCCAAGCCCTACAGATTTCTCTCCTTGCAAGTATTATCACATAGAATGTAAAATTGGACCCAAGGGAATTCACATGGTAGTTATTCATTAAACCGAAGAAAATCAGACTGGTACTTACTACCATCGGCTTTTCCAAGGCGATTTCCAGAAATTTACATACCTCCATCCAGTAGGGCTTAATTCTCGGACATTCCATAAATATTTGAATATCATCCGCAGCTGGATGCTTGCAACTGGGACAACTGTATACTTTCCCAGTCACCTTGGTTAACTTTTTTGGAGACCAATACACTCTAGGGCAGTGTAGAGATGATTCCTCCTCAGTGCAGCTGATTTAACCATGGCCTGCAACATAACAAAAGAATCAGACGATACTTTATAAACATCCAATTCGCTATCACCATATTCTTTGCCCCATACTCTTATAACTTTGGATTCCCCCTCATTCTCCGCTTCCAATAAGGCCCCGTACCAGAAAGAGACTTCCTTTTTCCATGTGCCTGTTCTAGTAACTAGATCCATTTTCGAGTTCACCTCCTCCTCCTCCTGCCAGTTCTGCGTCGTCCACCAAGATGAAATCTGATAGAACTTAAACCTCGTCAGGGTTCCTCAGGTTAACCTGCATAGTACCTCCCAACTCATAAGCTTACCGTCTTCTTGCAGGTCGCCCCAACATTTTATACCCCCAATTTTAAGAGGCAGACTCAATTGGTCTTGTAGGCATTCCGGTGTACCGGGGGAGTCCCAGACTGGGGCCTGTACCGCATAGTATGGGATTTTCATCCTTCTTCTTATGTACATCCAAGTCTTTAGGGCCGCCACCAAGATCTTTAACCTAACTTTTTTGTGAAACTTCGGGTCTCCATACTTAAATAAGAAGAATTCCTGGCCTTGCACCACATCTTTTAACATGGCCTCAAACAGTAAGCCTAATGAAGATGAATCGGTTTTATTGGCCAACATCCTGAGGTTTTTAAAGTGGAAAGAATAACAGTATGTGAGTAGGTCTGGTAGTGCTAACTAGGCCTGGGCGGTAAATTCTGCTCCGTTCGCGGAATTTGCGGAATTTAGGTAATTTCGCGTTCCGCGGAGAACGCGGAATTGCCCAAAATGCTGCTTTCCGCGGCTTCGCGGAATTTTTGCTTGTTTGCGATCTCAAAATGCGTGTTCGCGAGATATTTCCCCTCGAGCACGCAAACAGCGGTCGCGAACAGGAAAAAAGCATCGCGAACAAGCAATTCCGCGTGTTCGCGGAATTTCTGCGTGTTCGCGGAGATTTTAAACCATTTCGCGGAGATTTGCGTAACGCGACTACGCAAATTCCGCCCACCCCTAGTGCTAACCCACCCACTGTAAGGCCTTTTCTTAGTTTTTTCCAGGTTATTCTAGGACTCTTCGTTGCCCAAATAAAGGTACCTATTTTGCCTTGTAGTTTAGCTATATCTTCTGTCCTGAATAACAATGGGATTGAATTATATAGAAATGTGATTTTTGGCAAGATTATCATTTTCACAACGTTAACCCTCCCATTGATGTTTAGAGGGAGGTTTACCCAACATATAAGTAGACTAGCAACCTCTTTAGAAACCCTCCTCCAGTTAACATTGGGAATATCCTCGAGTTTCTGGACTAACTGGACCACTAAATACCTCATTTGACTCTTTACCCCTTGGCTTCCTTTTGCTTGATTCCATTCCAATATTTCCGTTTTCTCCTTATTGATTTTATACCCTGACACTTTGCCATAGCTCTCTGCCTTCTCAATTAGCCGAGGGATAGCCTCTGTTGGAATTGTTGTGTACAGAAGCAGATCATCTGCATATAGAGCGAGTGTAGAAATGAAAGAAGTCTCATAGACAGGGTCTTGTAGTTGTAGTTTATTCTTCAGTTACATCATTACAGGTTCCTTTGTAAGTCTTAATGTAAGCCCCACCAGGAGCAGCCTCCTGGCTACTCAGCCCATCTCCTCCAACTGCCACCCTTCAAGTACCAACATCGATAACATTCTACATGACATCACATAGCTAGACAGAGAACCAGGGCAAGGGAACTGAATAACATTAGAAGCAGATCACTACAGCGAGCTTCAGTTCAAGTTTTCCCATTTTAAAGGGATGGATAACAGGATCCCTCCTAAGCCAACTAACAAACGGCTTGATGTACAGATTAAATAGTAGTGGTGACAAAGGGCACCCCTGCCTGGTGCCCCTCGAGATATTAAACCAATTAGTCAGGACACCGTTAACAAAAACCTTAGCTTTAGGGCCAGAATACAGACTCCTGATCGCCTGGACAAAATTGTTAGGGAAACCAAAACTTTTTAACGCTTCCCAGAGATATACCCAGTTAACCTGGTCAAAAGCTTTTGTAGCGTCTATTGCTACTATCGTCAGCGGAGCCCTCTTAGCTTCTGCCATATCTATGGCCCCCATTACCTGGAAGGTAAGCTCATTTAGTTGCCTCCCGGATATGAAACCTCTCTGATCAGAGTGGACTACTGCCTTTATAACCTTTGCCACTCTTGCTGCCAATATGCCTGCAAAAACCTTGTAATCTGAGTTTAATAGGGATATTGGTCTGTAAGACTCTCTCAACTGTGGATCTTTGTTAGGTTTTAGAATCAGAGTCACCGTGGCCTCCGCCCACGAACCTGGAATATCTCCCCCCCTAATATACATTTTGTTGAACACATTTTTTAAGATTGGCACCACAATATCCAAAATGGCTGTATAAAACTCAATTGGGAGCCCGTCCGGGCCTGCAGCTTTTCCCGTGACCATTTTTTTGCATTGTACTCTGACTTCTTCTTCAGTAATGCTAGTTTGCAGAGATACCCTGTGTTCTTCAGTCAATTGAGGAAGGGCAGTTAATTTTAGCCACTCCTGAGCTACCCCTTGTCCTAGTCCAATATCCTCCTTATACAGATCATTCATAAAGGTTCTGGCTTCCTCACGAATTTTATCATCCTCATAAATTATGCTTCCTGAACCTCTTTGAATTAAGATCTTTATCAGATTCCTTGCCCTATCTGCTCTCGCCTTCCATGCTAATAAAAGACCGCATTTCTCTCCGTAGGCAAAATACTGTAGCTTACTAACTTTCCACCTGTCAGAAAGCTTCCTATCTAGATTTGCTTGAAATTCGGCCCGCAAATTTTCCAACTCTTTCTCCAAACATGGTGCTATACCCCGGGTCTCCATAGATGCTTTCTCTAATTCTGTTCCTTTCTCCTTAATCTTGCTTATCCTATCTGCTTCTTCATTTTTCAGAGCTCTCTTTCTTCCTACCGATATAGAAGTAAGAATCCCCCTTATATAGGCTTTAAAAGCCTCCCACACTGTCTGAGCCTTAGCAGTGCTGATATTAACCTTGAAATACTCATCTGTTTTATCACAGATCTTCATTATCACTCCATAGTCCAGTAGCATGGTCCTATCTAAAGTCCATCTTCTTTGTGTCTCTCTCTGCTTAAGCCCCGTCAGCGCTACTGCTGAGTGATCTGATAAGATAGCTGGAATATGATTTATTTCCTCGACTTCTGAAAATAGTACCTGGTCTACAAGAAAGAAATCAATTCTTGAATGATGCTTATACTTTTTACTTTAAAACGTAAAATCCCTATTCTTACTTCTCCATATATCAAGTAAATTAAAATCTTTAATTATATTTTTTAGCGCCGCAAACGTCTTAGGCGGACTGTTATATTTAACTTTAGAGGTACTATTCATTTCCTTATTTAAAATCAGATTAAAGTCCCCCCCTATTATAATTGGTATAGAAGTATTCAACAAACTGGCCTCAAGTTTCAGAAGTGCCCCAGGATTATCTTCATTTGGCCATAATATGCTACACATACCCGGGGTGTACCCCGAACTGTCAAAGTGGCCACCAGCCATCTCCCTGACTGAGCTGTCTCTTGTTTTACGACATTAATACCTGCATTACTCCTTATGATCAATGCTACTCCCCTAGAGCTTCCTCTTTGGTCGGAGCAAAGCACCTCTTGGATCCATCTCGCCTTACTGAGCTCCTGTTTGCACTCCTGGGACTCTAAATGGGTCTCCTCTAAAAAGCAAAGATGCGCCTCACTATCCTTCAGGAATTCAATAACCCGGGACATCTTTCTCCTACTCCTCAACCCATTTACGTTCCATGATATCATTTTAACTTTATTTAACCTGTTCATCTTTGCAGCACCCTAGGCTCTTTCTTCGCGACTCTAAGATTTTTTAGACTTGTATGAGGACTCATTTTTTGTTTTTTTCCCCCTTGCTCCCAACACCCTGTGCTCCCCCCACCCCACCCGCCATAAGGAACCCTCCTGCTATCCCTTTAGCGATTGAATCGCCTTTCGGGACCCTCCCCTTGCAGCACGAGGCATCCACTCCTATGATAAGCCCATCCAATTATTTTAAGCTATTGTCCAGATTCACTATATGCAAATGAACATTCATCTGTGTATCTATATATGAGTAAAGATATTTTTCTTTTCTTTTTTTTGTGTATCACTCTATTATCCAAACTAGAGTGCTACTGTCCCCTGTCCATCTACCGCCTCCCTAATGTGCGTATATATATATATATATTCACTGAAAAAACCATGGGTTTCACACACGTTATAGTTAGGAATTAGCATTTAAAAAACCTTAGAAATTCAATGAAAAAACCAAAGGTTTCACACATGTTATAGTTAGCTGGACATTTCACTCGTAAAAAACCAATGAAATTCCCCCGTTATAGTTAGTTCAGCTAACTATAACTCGCGCGCCCGCAATGCACTACTGATGACGTCACATATTACATCACTCATGACATGGTCAGTGACATCACTCATGACATCACTGATGACATCTCAAATGACATCACTGATGACATCATCCAGTGAATGTGTGTTTTTCTGAAAATTAAATATGTTTTATATATGTATATCTCAAGGTCGATGGAAGAATAAATGAGTATATAAGTGTCTAAATTGATGATTTGTTTCTGAAAAATTGATTGTACAACTGACTGATTAAGTGTATCTTTTTGAATACATGGCTTAGTGAGTAATGTTTAAATGTGTAAATACCTGTATCAGTCTCTCACTTTGTATATAAGTGGCTGCATGGGTTGGTGAGTAGCTACATGAGTGTCTATATAGGTTAATAGTTGGTTTTTTGAGTATCAGTATGAGTGTCTGAGTGTCTTCATGGTGCGATGGGGGGTATTACGTAGTGCATAGATGCATGAATGAGTGACTCACTGTTTGTATGTGTTGAAGACAGCATGTGTGCAGGACTGTATGGGTGGATGAGTGTGTGCATGGGTGTGTTAGTGAGTGAATGACTGTCTCAATAGTGTCTTCATAAGTAACTACATATGTTTTAAACTAGTATATGTGACTATTGGTGTTTATAAGTGAGTATATGTGAGAGTGAGAGATTGGAAGAGTTCCTGTATGAATAAGTATGTGTTTCTATAAGTGATTATTAAAAAGACTAAGTATGTGTAAGTTTCTGTAAAAGTAAGTGTGCTGGTGTGTGTATAACTGTATATGCAAGTAAATGGATGTTTGATTCTTTATTAGCATGAGTGACTATGTGTGTGAGTAACTCTATGGATGAGTGGGATTGTGTTACAGGATGTTTAGGTGTATGAGTACATATGATGTGTGAGTACATGTATGAGTGACTGTATAGGATTGTTGGTGGATGAGTGGATGTGTATGTGGATCTTAGAATTACTGAATAGGTTGTTGTAACTGTTATTGGTATGTCCATTGTTTTGAAAATTTTAGTCTCTATTTTTGAATGTTTGTATCAAAGGTTATATTAGGGTGAGAGGAGGTCTACCACTCTGTCACAAGGATAATGTCATCAGTGATGTCATTTGAGATGTCATCAGTGATGTCATGAGTGATGTAATATGTGACGTCATCAGTAGTGCATTGCGGGCGCGCGAGTTATAGTTAGCTGAACTAAGTATAACGGGGGAATTTCATTGGTTTTTTACGAGTGAAATGTCCAGCTAACTATAACATGTGTGAAACCTTTGGTTTTTTCATTGAATTTCTAAGGTTTTTTAAATGCTAATTCCTAACTATAACGTGTGTGAAACCCATGGTTTTTTCAGTGAATTTCAAAGGTTTTTTAAATGCTAATTCCTAACTATAACGTGTGTGAAACCCATGGTTTTTTCAGTGAATTTGCAAGGTTTTTTAAATGCTAATTTTTTTTTTTCTTCTATTTTTTTTTACATATTTTTATTTTAATTTTCTATCCTTTTTTAAAGACTATGGTTCAATTTTTAAAATTCTACAATATGTTTTTTTAAATATATTTTATAAAATAAACAGGTAAAATTTATTAGCAATACATTTTTTTCTTTTTTTTTTAATTTTTTTTTTAGTACGCGTACCGTAAGCTTACGGTAAGCGTACGGTTTACGCAATGTCCGTAATTTATCTACGCTGTTTGCGTATAGTTACGCAATTTGCGTAGCCGCGCGTACTCCGCGTGGGGCGCGTACGCGTGTACGCTACACGCGCACGTTACGCGGAAGTGTCGGGGAGTGACTGTTATGCGCATGCGCGCAAGCGCGTGTCTTTTTTACGCGCATGCGTACTTTTGCCGTAAGCGTACCGTAAGCGTACGGTAGGTCATGTGATCATGAAACACAACTTTTGATTGGTTGAAACTACTTTCAGTTCTAGAACTCTCCTACACCACACCCATTCCCCTCATTTCTGCTTGTGATCCCTTAGGAGAAGGAGCTGGGTTGTCTTTGTGATACGATGGCAGAACAGCAGAGCTCTTCTGAGAGTGAGGCTAGCAGCAGTACCTTGAGGCAGAGAGCGAGGAAACAAAAGACCTCTTACGTATGGGAGTATTTTACTTTTCCAGAAGGCCAGCAAAAGGTAAATGCACCCTTAGTGACTTGCAAGCTGTGTAAGCGTGTACTTTCAAGAGGTAATCCTGACAGGAAGTATTCCTTTGGGAATCACACCATGATGAGACACCTTAAGGATGTACACAGAAGGACACATGCTCGACTTACTGAAGGTAACCCTTCAGTAAATCAACCAAGCACATCCACAGCAGCTCAGCTGGACCATCATCTGCAGAGCCGAGTCCTTCTTCTGCAGGTCAGGTGGGCCCTTCATCTGTGGGGGGAGCATCTCCTTTTTCTGGTCCTCTGGAAATTAACCCTCGGTTTGCGAGGGTTGAAGTACGGTACGCCAATTGTCACGATCTAATTACTTATAGGGAGACCAGTATTTCCCTAGTGAACATTAAAATAGATCAGCACACTTGTCGTACCGTCTAATATTCCCAATCTTTCTTTCCTCTGTCCCTGCATGAACACAACGGCTCTTTTAAGAGCCAACCTTACCTTTCATCTATTTTTTATGTATTTTTTTAAAAACTTTTTTTTTTTTTTTTTTTACCGCTTTATCACTAAAAATCAATTATCACATTACAAGGTCCTTGAGAGACTACAATTAAAAACTGCAAATGTGATTGTAGAGAAGTGGAAAAAAGGGACCATGACATTATTGACTTACCATACCCACTCAAAAAAAGATTTATTCATTTAATTTATTTTTAATTGCTTTTAAAATGGTTATAGTTTTCGAAAATTTTCTATCTCAATCTGAAAAAAAGAAAAAAGTATTAATATTTAATAAAAAATTTAATAATACAGTACACATATTTACATATTTTTCAAAAAATATTTTTGCCTTTTTTTTGCTGTTTTCAGAAAATATTGCATTTCACTATAAATTGTGAAAGCAATTGCATTCATCATTTAACAGCAGGCAAAAAAAAATTAACAATCTCAAAGATTGTTTTTAAAAAAGCCCAGAATCTCTTTTTTCATAAACATAACTTTAAAGAAATGCATAATATTCTAAAAAAATATCATCTAATATCTATACTTATTTCTTTAAAATACCGTCTGATATTTTTGTTTCAGAAGTATAATCACAATAATATATGTCAAATAACTCCACAATACATCTGGTTCCATTTCCTTTAGGCCAAATAGTAATTTTAAAATTCTTTTTTTGTTTAATTTCCAATGGTAATCCAATAAAAAACAAAAGTTTAAATTGTACAGATGTCACCGTTTCTCTGTAACATTTTGGTTTCCGAAAGATTAATTAATAATTAAATAAGTCCACAATAGAATTGTTTACTTTTCCGCATGGCCAAGTAATTTTAAAAATCTTTTTTGAAAAAATTTCCAATGGCAATCCAATAACATTCCAAAATTTAAATTGTGCAGATGTTACCGATTTTTTCTAAATTTTTGGTTTTCCAAAGTTTCCTTAAAAAATGGAAAAATTCCACATTACAATTGGTTACCTTTCCATTAGGCCAAATGATAATTTGTTAAATCTTTTTATTTGTAAATTCCAAATGGTAATCCAATAAAATGGTAAAATTGTTTTCTCCAGATGTTGTCAAATCTCTCTAAAATTTAGGTTTCAGGAAGATTAGATAGGAATTTGCTAAATCAAAAGGCAAACGTTGCTTAAAAATCAATTGGGAATCATTACACAGTGTCCAGCCTTTTTCACATTTAAGATAAACTGTGTAATGACCAGAAGTTACAGTAGGTCCATCATGGAAAATTATTGCAACTGTTACAAAAGTTTTTCCTGAAATTGATAATTGCTGTCCTGTAAACTTCTTTATTAAAGTATCCAATTTTGAACCATCAGCTCTACATCGTTGCATCATTAAAATTACATACTGTCTGTATTCCTTTAAAATTAATGTTGAAAACATGTCAGATTTACACTCACTGCATTGCATGCTATGATTAGCATCTTTAACTAATTTAGCAAAAGTGACTGTTTTACTCTCTGGCAATGTTAAATAAATAAACCTTTCAGAATCAACATTAGAGCCACATATATTATAACAGTTTTCACAACTATGTTCCCATTTATAAGAGAGACCAAATAAATTTTCAATGTTAACCCCTTCTTCTTCCAGTACCTGAAGAAAATAAATCAAGAATTCCTGTGCGTCTTGCTGTACATTTTGAGAAAACTGTGTTCGTCCTGAACATACATCTAAAACTTTTCTAATTTCAGTAGCACTTTCTATTTGAGTTTTATCATTACTCAGCTTTTCAAAAAGGAGACTCAGCACAGTACAGAATCTTTTTCCCTGATTTACTATTATCTGCTCTTGCAAACTTTCCAGATAAAATGCAACATTCAGCACTACATTAGCGTAGCAGTTGACACCAGAGCTATTTTCAAAATAACATCCTACAACCTGTTCTTCATTTTCCTTATTCTTTTTGCTTGCAATTACATCCCTCCTCTTTTTTTTCCTCCTCTCTACATCTTCATTACAGATATTCTCATTTCTCCTTTTACGAGAAACTACACGTTTCTCCAACACAGGATACTGACCTAAATGAGGAGCATAGCTTCTTCTTAATCTATTATACTCCTTTACACAATTTGTATCAGCACTAACTTTTGAATCATCAAAGTCTATCATGAATAAACCTGATAATGTTTTCACTCGTGACAAAGCAACATATGCCATACCTTCTTTGAACACAGTTGAACCAATGTTCACAAATGCACAATCTACAGTCAATCCTTGAGACTTGTGAATAGTTACAGCATATGCTAGAGAAAACGGAAACTGCTTCCTACGTACATATAAGTCTTTCACAAGCATGAAACGAACTGTACAACGACAAATATCTTTAACTTCTTCTATCTGATCAAATTTTATTTTTAAACATTCAATTCCATCTTTTTTCTGATAATTAATAAAACCCACAACTCTTCCCATAGCTCCATTAACTAAACCTTTTTCAACATCCAAATTTCTCCTTAAAAATACTCTACAGTTCATGCAAACATATAGATTTTTTTCTAATCCAGCTGTTTTGGAAATCTTCTTCTCTAGTGAATCCAATTTATTTTTCAGTGTGCCTGTTAATGTGACAGTAATTCTTCCATCCTCAATTTTGTCCACTGCTTCCAATTTCCTGATATCTTCCTTTTCCAATTTCAAAAGCTCCTCATTGAATATTGAGCATTCACGTAGAGTTGGCATTAAGCAGATGACACTTTTGTTTTCTGCAATGTTCTTGTATATCTTCTCTGCAACTATTTCTTCCTTTGGAAATAAATTATGTAGCAGCCGAGTCTGTAATGCTTTTTTGCCAGCTTCTGTGAGTAGTCCAATCCTGATATCTTTCAGAATACTTCCATATTCTTCATCGTTTGCTTGCCTCATATTAGTTGTAAGTTCCTTGTACTCAAAGAAGGACCAAATATTTGTATTACCGATGCTTCCCAATGACTTCTTCGTGTCTTCATGTGTCACAGTATTAAACACTGGTTGTCCTTTAACTGGAGTAAGTTGCAAAAGATCTCCAAAAACTATGACGTGTTTTCCTCCAAATAACACGTCATAGTCTGACTTCAGAATTTGCTGCATTCTTAAATGCACAAAGGCAAGCATTAAGTTTGATACCATGCTCACCTCATCAATAATGAGAACTTGCATCTTCTTCAATACTCTTGAAACTTCCAAGCATGCTTCTCCAGTTAGCTTGTTGTATTGTATTTTGTTCTCATGCTCCACTGGTAACATTAGCAAACGATGTAAAGTGATTCCTTTTATGTTATATGCTGCTAACCCAGTTGGAGCAGTAACCACACAAGACAAAGTAGAATCCGTTTTTTGCTGTAGGTAGCTTCTGATGACTTTTATAAGGAAACTTTTTCCAGTTCCAGCTTGTCCGCTTACATACATCCTGATTGGATGAAATGATGTGCATGAGCACTCTTTTTTTTCATGTAGAAATCCGTGATCAATTTTGTTTCTGATCTCTTCATAAATTTGTTGCTGCTCTTCGTTCAGTTGTCTTTCCAAATTTTGTGAGTCTATAAATTCTCCTTGAGCTTGATTCATAGCCGTTTCCACTTCATTCATGGCTATTGATGCTTCATTTTCAACGATTGGTTGTCCTAGGGGATCTTGACTGAGTGTTCCTGAACTTTGGCTGTCCTGAGAACTGTCTCTAGCTATTTCTGCTGCAATTGTAGTTTCCTGTTCAATTTCTTCATTTAACATTTGCAGATAAGTTGAGAATGTACTGCATTGTATGCTGTCTTTGCAAGCATTAAAAGAATCTTCATAGCTTTGAAATTCTCCCAGTAGTTCATCCTCTGTACGCCATGGTTTAAACAGCTGTAAAAGAGCCAAGTAGTAAAATTCCTTTTTGTCAGTAGTGTCGCAACTCAGCTTCCGGTGATTTATCAAACTTCCTTTTGTTTGCTTCACCAAACATCCTTCCTCACTAATGACTTTATATTTTCCATTGTTGATGTCTTCTGCGGCTTTCCGTGAATAAATGTAGTTCTGCAGCACTTCATAGAGACACATGTTCTCCAGATGATGACTTCTCTTTGGGTAATATGTATCCAACATGTTTGATTTCAAAATATCTGTACTTTCTGGGTCATTCTCGGCCAAATATTCAATTTCTCCAACAGATTTCAGTACCCGATTTCTCATTGCTGCAAGGCCTAAACTTGCCCAAATTATTCTTCTTGATTTCGAGTAGAGACTTGCAGAAGATAACCTATCTGAACATTCATAGGATCCAATTTCTCGATGCGATAACATCTTCAAACTGAAACTGTACAGCTTCTTACTGACAGTTTTCTCGTGAGAAATCTCTTCCCACATTTCCTTCAATTCTGTTTTTTCTGATTTCGTAATGTAAGATGTTACATATCGAGCAACAGCAATGGAATTGTCAGCTACATACTGTATATCCATGTTAGCGTTCCACATGGATAAAATCACTGGGTTGTAGTCATTTATATTTTTTGATTCTTCTTTTCTTTTAAGGTTGTAGGTATTCTTAGGTGATTTTCTTGTGATAGTATGTCTCACAGATGACATAAAACTGTTAACTCTTCCATTTGAAAGAACAGGTCTAGGAAATCCAAATCGACATTTAGTGTAGTATTTATCTTTGCTCTTGTATTTCCGTCGACAGTATTTTCCACACCGATGACTTTGGAAACGTAAAACTTGCTCCTTTAACTTTTTCTCTTCTGTGCTTTTTGGTATAGCACATGTTGCATATTCTTCAATGTAAGATAACACTGCTTCATCAGTATCTGTTCCAAACTTTGGGGCATCCTTGATCCACAACAGCATATGAATATGAGGAGCACCTCTTGCCTGGTACTCTTTTCTCCAAAAGAAATCCACTACTTCTCCTAGAGGTGGATTTTTTTTATTGCAGATGAAGGACATCATAGCCTCAAATCTATGATTGAAATATCTGCAAACATTAACCGGATCCAATGAGCACAGTTCTCCTGCTGTCTTGTATTCAATGTTTTTAATGTTTGAATTTGCCTCTCGTAGAAAATCCAGTAAATCATCCCAAGCGTACTCGGCACAGCTTAGGGTAAGGAACCATGTTGGAGTTCCTAAATTCCGTAACATGCATTTTAATTCACCATGGCGTCGGTACCAATATTCATTTGTCCCACGCTGACAAGCCATCAGATTGATCAGTTGTGTTTCCAAATGATCATCTCGGTGCTGCACTTTCTCCATAAAATCCTTAGCAGACACATTTTGTAAATGTACTCCACTTTTTAAAATGTGATTTACTGCATAAGACAGTGCAGACAAGTCGCTTTCAAATAAAAGATGGAACAAATAAGGAATACTTTGTCGAAATCTGGGATCTTCAGCATATAGTCTTGTAGTCCGATACTCAGAAGCTGGAATCTGTTCCAGACGTTCATCGTATCGTCCTCCTTTTCCTTTAGGAAACAGCTGGGGAAAACATCGAGCTTCCAAGCTCTCCTCCCATACACTCACGGGAGTTCCTTTTGCTTTCTTCATCTGAAATAGATCAATATTGTCTCCCATAACTTCTTTTGAATGAAGAGGATGTATGCTAAAATGTTCATAAATTTCTTCTTCCTTTGACTTGTCCACTTTTTCAATTTGTCCAGTTGGTGTTTCTGTGTCTTCTTGTAAATCTTCTTCTTCTTCTTCTTCTATATAAATTGATTCATACCATTTGTTATTCCTTTTCAAATACAAATTTGCTCTTTGTACTTTCCGTACATCTACCAGCTCCTGCCAAATCCATTAACCAGAATAATTAATGGTTCAGTTTCCAAAGTATCCGCATCAATAGTTTCCATATTTTTTTTCAAATCCAAGGGCAAATACACCACTCTACCTTTTAAACCTCTCAGTAAATCTGAAGGAGGTAATTTACCAGTTTTGGGCTCCATACGTACTATGGTCTGGAACGGATGAACACATTGAATGAGTATAGACTCATATGTATTTAATTCAGAAAGTTCGGCAGGAATAGCATCCAATTCTAAATTATTATGTACAGCTCTGGTCGGCATTCTATTTTCCTCTAACTTGTTGTAACAGTATTTACAAATACGCTGAACTTCACCCAATTCAAAACAATTTTCAAGAAATATATAGGTGGCAAAATCCTTCCACTTATAATTATCTTCATTTTCACTCTTTCTGTAGAGATCAACATACCTGGTTTGTTTTCTATAATGAGTTCTGCGGCAACAAATACAAGTAATATTTGGTCTTTCATTAGAGATTATTGCAAATTTTGTTATGTGATCATTAAATGTCTTACTTACAGAGGGTTCTACATTTTCTTCCACTTCTTCCTCATTTACTGTGTCCTTCTCTGCACTGTTTTGTTCAGGACCAAAGTAACAAAACTGAATTTCATCAACAACCTTCTCTACATCTGATACCGTTCCACGGAACAGAGCCCTATTCAATTCATCTAACTTTATTGCTGGACTTTTAGCAAAATACAACCGTCTCACAAACTTTCTCATTTCAGTATGATGAACAGCCAGCATCCTAAAATGATGGAAAACACTATTACACACTTTTCTAGATAGACAAGCCAGAGAATGACCCTGCAAACCAGTATTCTCTCTCACTCTGCATGGATCTAGACTTTGAAGCACCTTAATCTTCTGTTTCACACTTTTTTTGCTATATTCTCTTAGAAACTCACGAAATTTATCAATAGATTCCTGACGCACAGTGCAAATACTACTACAATTCCAAGTGTACGCTGGGGCTTTAGGACGTCTCCCCATAGCCTCATCCGCCATCACTTGTACCTCATCTCTTGGAACCATTATCTCCTTCTCCATTATGCAACCATTTTTCACTTCATAAGCACGACCTCTGGTGTCAACTGCATGCAGCAAACTATTACTTTGAAAATAACTCTCTTCATTAAAAAAAGGTTCACTACTTGAACTATGCATCCATTTTCCTAAAAACACTTTACAAAAGTTTGTTCTGTTCACTACTCTTTTCCTTTTGCTATGTGATATCAGTACATTAACCATTTTGTCTAATGTACGCATACTATTCAAAATTAAAATGAATAGTTTCCTTTTTAATTCTAATGCCTTTGCTGCAATGGCTTCAATTTCTTTTTTTCTCTTATAAAACTTTGCCTTTTGCTTATATTTCTTCACATCCTTTATCAAATTGGACATAACTCTCCTCTGAAACATTTTTCTACGTATCTCTTTAAACGCTGTTTTTCTGTTTAAGTTTATCTTTTTAGTTGCAGAAGGTATATTTGCATTAACTAAATTCTCAATTTTTTCCTGTCCTTTTCGATTGAAATGATTCTTTCCAGTACAGACATTTTGTACATTTTTCCTTTTTTTGAATATGTTCCTTAGAAAATCTTTTGTTTGCTTACCAGAAGATATTTTCTTCTTCCCAACATGAGCATCTTCAACTAACTTAGGTCCTCCAGTTGTCTTCAAATATAGGTTTTTTTTGTGCTCTTTTTTTACTCTGGATTTTGTAGGCATCTTAAATGTTGTTCACTGCTCTTCAGCAATTCCTGAAAAAAACTAAAAAAAAATTCCTTTATTTTATTTAAATATATTACTACATTTGTTTTCACATTAGTCACAAAACGAAATTTCTTTGCCAATTTGAAAGCACACTTACTGCTCTTTTTTTTGGCAAGTGATAAACACTTTTACAGACTGACACATTATGAATCCACTTTTCAGATTTTTTAAAAAGCACATGTCCAAACTGCTTTTTCAGACCATCACCATTTGTAACCTGGGTGACTGCCTACACTCCAGCAAGGGCAACCAGCCTTAGTGATGCTGAATGTATTTGCATTACTGACTGAAACCTCAAACCCCACTCGCTTGTGAATACTGTGCATGATTCCACATGGTAAGTAGCTGGCTGTGTGCTAAGAGTCTGCTTCTGCACCAAAAAATGGCTCCCCCTTTCCATCTAATGCAACTGTGAAATCACCAGAGCAATACGCAATAAATCTCTGCCTGTAATTCCTATTTGCACACAGAGTCATGTTTTCACATTAGTCACAAAACGAAATTTCTTTGCCAATTTGAAATCACACTTACTGCTCTTTTTTTTGGCAAGTGATAAACACTTTTACAGACTGACACATTATGAATCCACTTTTCAGATATTTTAAAAAGCACATGTCCAAACTGCTTTTTCAGACCAGCACCATTTGTAACCTGGGTGTCTGCCTACACTCCAGCAAGGGCAACCAGCCTTAGTGATGCTGAATGTGTTTGCATTACTGACTGAAACCTCAAACCCCACTCGCTTGTGAATACTGTGCATGATTCCACATGGTAAGTAGCTGGCTGTGTGCTAAGAGTCTGCTTCTGCACCAAAAAATGGCTCCCCCTTTCCATCTAATGCAACTGTGAAATCACCAGAGCAATACGCAATAAATCTCTGCCTGTAATTCCTATTTGGACACAGAGTCATGTTTTCACATTAGTCACAAAACGAAATTTCTTTGCCAATTTGAAAGCACACTTACTGCTCTTTTTTTTGGCAAGTGATAAACACTTTTACAGACTGACACATTATGAATCCACTTTTCAGATTTTTTAAAAAGCACATGTCCAAACTGCTTTTACAGACCAGCACCATTTGTAACCTGGGTGTCTGCCTACACTCCAGCAAGGGCAACCAGCCTTAGTGATGCTGAATGTATTTGCATTACTGACTGAAACCTCAAACCCCACTCGCTTGTGAATACTGTGCATGATTCCACATGGTAAGTAGCTGGCTGTGTGCTAAGAGTCAGCTTCTGCACCAAAAAAAGGCTCCCCCTTTCCTTCTAATGCAACTGTGAAATCACCAGAGCAATACGCAATAAATCTCTGCCTGTAATTCCTATTTGCACACAGAGTCATGTTTTCACATTAGTCACAAAACGAAATTTCTTTGCCAATTTGAAAGCACACTTACTGCTCTTTTTTTGGCAAGTAATAAACACTTTTACAGACTGACACATTATGAATCCACTTTTCAGATTTTTTAAAAAGCACATGTCCAAACTGCTTTTTCAGACCAGCATCATTTGTAACCTGGGTGTCTGCCTACACTCCAGCAAGGGCAACCAGCCTTAGTGATGCTGAATGTATTTGCATTACTGACTGAAACTTCAAACCCCACTCGCTTGTGAATACTGTGCATGATTCCACATGGTAAGCAGCTACCTGTGTGCTAAGAGTCTGCTTCTGCACCAAAAAATGGCTCCCCCTTTCCATCTAATGCAACTGTGAAATCACCAGAGCAATACGCAATAAATCTCTGCCTGTAATTCCTATTTGGACACAGAGTCATGTTTTCACATTAGTCACAAAACGAAATTTCTTTGCTAATTTGAAAGCACACTTACTGCTCTTTTTTTTGGCAAGTGATAAACACTTTTACAGACTGACACATTATGAAGCACATGTCCAAACTGCTTTTTCAGACCAGCATCATTTGTAACCTGGGTGTCTGCCTACACTCCAGCAAGGGCAACCAGCCTTAGTGATGCTGAATGTATTTGCATTACTGAGTCCAACCTCAAACCCTTAAACTATTCTTTTATTATACCAGTACACCTTAATTTATTGTGAAAACATAGTCCATATTATTTTACATGTTCCTCACATTTAAATTTCTCCCAAAACAGAAAATAATAAACACAACTTCAACAAAAAGAATTGCATTTCTATTATTCATTTCTTAATTTACCATATACATCCCCTCTCAAACTCTAAACTCACCTTTAAAATTAGTTAGTTGTGAAAGAAATGTGGCACTCAAACAGCAGATTATCAGAGCCAGGATCTCTGTGCTCTACACCTCTCTCCTCTCAGCAGAACCAGATAATGGCAAACTTTCCCTCTCTTTTTCCACACATATACATGTTAGTTTCAAATCTCAGTGCTTGCCCCTTTTTTTCAAATGTAATCACACATTTCTATTGGTTGAAAACCAACCCTTTTCCAAAAGTACCCTTCCCCCAACTTGACTTCTGCCTAGTACCCTTCCCCCAACTTGACTTCTGCCTGCTACCATAGCAACAGCTCATGGAACACTGCTGTGTGGAGTCAGGTCAGAAGTTCGCCAAACAATGTTTCAATTCCACAGAGCAAGAGTGCTTGACTTTTCAAACCTAACAGCAAATCCATAGTACTGTTCTTTGGTAACACATTTTTCTGTACCAATACAAAACATGCTTCTATTAATTTACACATACAGCCTAGTTTTTATTCTAGAATGGTATGAAACAGCCAATCAGTTCTTTTTTTAAAAAAAAAATATGTATGCCTCCATTTCCAAACTGTCTTTCTTTTCATATTGCCATTCTACTGAAAGACACCTCCTGAGTGCATCCAGTTCTCCTTTGAAGATGTTCACAGTGTGGATTGAAGGGCACAGCTATGTCTTCTGGAGTGAAAAGTATGCAGAGAAAACAGATATGGTGAGAGACCTTGCTTTGCCAAATGTAGACATTAAATGGATTGGTCAGAGAGGGTTAAAGTGGCACCAATTGATGCCATTGGTGAAATCCTTCATGCACATCCAACACCCTGACCTCATAATAGTGCACTGTGGTGGCAATGACCTAGGCACTTTGACTGGGGTAGGTCTGGAAATGCTTATGAAGGAGACCTTTGCACAACTGTTTTCACTTTTCCCTAAAACTGCCTTTGTGTTTTCTAACATATGCCAAAGGCAAAAATGGAACTGGTCCAATCATTTCTGTCCGCAGATTGACAAAGCAAGAAAGCACGTCAACAAATCTGTTTCTGCTTTCCTCCGTGACTATGGTATGGGTTCCATTTACCACAACAACTTGCGTTATGACATGCAAGACATTTATAGAGGAGATGGTGTACACTTCAATGATGAAGGGAACAGAGTCTTCCTCTTGAACCTTAGACTCTGCATCGGTACTTACTTGTAGGTACCACAAAAAAATCACTTCATAAACACAACGGCTCTTTTTAGAGCCCCCTAATATCTAAACACTTAAATCTGCATTTTCATTGATTTATTATTTTTGTTTTTTACCGTACGCTTACCGTACGCGTACCCCAGTGATTTTTTTTAAAATCAATAAATGTTTTCTTTGTACTTTTCTGTCCTTCTTTGACCCCCCTTACAAATGTTAGGGGGTCTGTAACTCTCCTCCTTGCCCCCTTTTCTTGTTATCACTCTTTTTTTTCTGAGTGAAACACACGAAATGGCGGCCGCCGCTTCCTGGTTTCGACCGATTCGAATGTTTACTAATATCTAAGAGCCAATCAGAATCGCGCTCGCGCACGCCACCGTACGCGTACGGTAAGCGTACCGTAAGCGCACCGTAAGCTGGCTCAGATATATATATTGATTTAAAGGCTATTTTCTCAGAATCTACTGAACAGATTTACACCAAACCTACAAAAGGCACTTCCTTGACCTGAGGACTACCTCTCTGCCAAATTTCTAGTAATTCTGTTCAGCCGTTCGGGCTGTAGCCCTGTCTAAAGGTCCTATGGAAAAATGCATGGGAAAAACGCGTTTTGGGACCCCCCTTTTATCTCAGCCCCCGCTTGACGAATCCCCCCGAGACTTTCAGGGAAGGAGCGGAGCGTAGCGCCCCACCTATTTTGAAAAATTCGCGAGGATTCGTCGACCGGCGCCAAAGTTATTCAAAATAGAATGTTGCAGATTTCCTATGGAAACGTGGTCCTAACTATAACTACCTACTGGCGACCGCCAGTAGGTAATAATTTATATATATATATATATATATATATATATATATATATATATATATATATATATATATATATATATATATTCAAACCAGAAAGTTGCCCTCAAGTGAAGACGCCACTCATGTGGAGTTTAAAACCTTTAATCACGGACTTCAGGATGGCAATCTTCACCTTCCCGATCTCACATCAAAGCCCAACGCTTTTCAAACATCTTGTGTCCTTGGTCATGGGCTAATGGAAAGGAGCAGCGGTCGGTATCATGCAGAGCACCTGATAATGACCCAAGCCCCGCCCCATGGGCGTATGCTACCTGCATACTGGGACTTGTAGTTCTGCATGATTCTTTCCCTAGTGGGTACTGCTTTGCCCCTTGTAATAAATCCAATAAAATCCCCAGTGGGTAGACAGGAACGATGACAGACTGCCACTCTGTTTATTCCAATGTCCATCGACACGGGCTCCGCATTCCATCAGCGCTTGTTGTTTCCAAGCGCAGAATCTGTATCGGCAACAGCGGGGCATCTCCGCGGCTGAGCAAGCTGCTAAATATTCAAACCAGAAAGTTTCCCTCAAGTGAAGACGCCACTCAAGTGGAGTTTAAAACCTTTAATCACGGACTTCAGGATGGCAATCTTCACTTTCCCGATCTCACATCAAAGCCCAACGCGTTTCAAACATCTTGTGTCCTTGGTCACGGGCTAATGGAAAGGAGCAGCGGTCGGTATCATGCAGAGCACCTGATAATGACCCAAGCCCCGCCCCGTGGGCGTGTGCTACCTGCATACTGGGACTTGTAGTTCTGCATGATCCTTTCCCCAGTGGGTGCCGCTTTGCCCCTTGTAATAAATCCAATAAAATCCCCAGTGGGTAGACAGGAACGATGACAGACTGCCACTCTGTTTATTCCAATGTCCATCGACACGGGCTCCACATTCCATCAGCGCTTGTTGTTTCCAAGCGCAGGATCTGTATCGGCAACAGCGGGGCGTCTCCGCGGCTGAGCAAGCCGCTAAATATTCAAACCAGAAAGTTGCCCTCAAGTGAAGACGCCACTCATGTGGAGTTTAAAACCTTTAATCACGGACTTCAGGATGGCAATCTTCACCTTCCCGATCTCACATCAAAGCCCAACGTGTTTCAAACATCTTGTGTCCTTGGTCACGGGTTAATGGAAAGGAGCAGCGGTCGGTATCATGCAGAGCACCTGATAATGACCCAAGCCCCGCCCCGTGGGCGTGTGCTACCTGCATACTTGGACTTGTAGTTCTGCATGATTCGTTCCCCAGTGGGTGCCGCTTTGCCCCTTGTAATAAATCCAATAAAATCCCCAGTGGGTAGACAGGAACGATGACAGACTGCCACTCTGTTTATTCCAATGTCCATCGACACGGGCTCCACATTCCATCAGCGCTTGTTGTTTCCAAGCGCAGGATCTGTATCGGCAACAGCGGGGCGTCTCCGCGGCTGAGCAAGCCGCTAAATATTCAAACCAGAAAGTTGCCCTCAAGTGAAGACGCCACTCATGTGGAGTTTAAAACCTTTAATCACGGACTTCAGGATGGCAATCTTCACCTTCCCGATCTCACATCAAAGCCCAACGCGTTTCAAACATCTTGTGTCCTTGGTCACGGGCTAATGGAAAGGAGCAGCGGTCGGTATCATGCAGAGCACCTGATAATGACCCAAGTCCCGCCCCGTGGGCGTGTGCTACCTGCATACTGGGACTTGTAGTTCTGCATCGTTCTTTCCCCAGTGGGTGCCGCTTTGCCCCTTGTAATAAATCCAATAAAATCCCCAGTGGGTAGACAGGAACGATGACAGACTGCCACTCTGTTTATTCCAATGTCCATCGACACGGGCTCCACATTCCATCAGCGCTTGTTGTTTCCAAGCGCAGGATCTGTATCGGCAACAGCGGGGCGTCTCTGCGGCTGAGCAAGCCGCTAAATATTCAAACCAGAAAGTTGCCCTCAAGTGAAGACGCCACTCATGTGGAGTTTAAAACCTTTAATCACGGACTTCAGGATGGCAATCTTCACCTTCCCGATCTCACATCAAAGCCCAACGCGTTTCAAACATCTTGTGTCCTTGGTCACGGGCTAATGGAAAGGAGCAGCGGTCGGTATCATGCAGAGTACCTGATAATGACCCAAGTCCCGCCCCGTGGGCGTGTGCTACCTGCATACTGGGACTTGTAGTTCTGCATGATTCTTTCCCCAGTGGGTGCCGCTTTGCCCCTTGTAATAAATCCAATAAAATCCCCAGTGGGTAGACAGGAACGATGACAGACTGCCACTCTGTTTATTCCAATGTCCATCGACACGGGCTCCACATTCCATCAGCACTTGTTGTTTCCAAGCGCAGGATCTGTATCGGCAACAGCGGGGCGTCTCCGCGGCTGAGCAAGCCGCTAAATATTCAAACCAGAAAGTTGCCCTCAAGTGAAGACGCCACTCATGTGGAGTTTAAAACCTTTAATCACGGACTTCAGGATGGCAATCTTCACCTTCCCGATCTCACATCAAAGCCCAACGCGTTTCAAACATCTTGTGTCCTTGGTCACGGGCTAATGGAAAGGAGCAGCGGTCGGTATCATGCAGAGCACCTGATAATGACCCAAGTCCCGCCCCGTGGGCGTGTTCTACCTGCATACTGGGACTTGTAGTTCTGCATGATTCTTTCCCCAGTGGGTGCCGCTTTGCCCCTTGTAATAAATCCAATAAAATCCCCAGTGGGTAGACAGGAACGATGACAGACTGCCACTCTGTTTATTCCAATGTCCATCGACACGGGCTCCACATTCCATCAGCGCTTGTTGTTTCCAAGCACAGGATCTGTATCGGCAACAGCGGGGCGTCTCCGCGGCTGAGCAAGCCGCTAAATTTTAAACCAGAAAGTTGCCCTCAAGTGAAGACGCCACTCATGTGGAGTTTAAAACCTTTAATCAGGGACTTCAGGATGGCAATCTTCACCTTCCCGATCTCACTTCAAAGCCCAACGCGTTTCAAACATCTTGTGTCCTTGGTCACGGGCTAATGCAAAGGAGCAGCGGTCGGTATCATGCAGAGTACCTGATAATGACCCGTTTGAAACGCGTTGGGCTTTGATGTGAGATTGGGAAGGTGAAGATTGCCATCCTGAAGTCCGTGATTAAAGGTTTTAAACTCCACATGAGTGGCGTCTTCACTTGAGGGCAACTTTCTGGTTTGAATATTTAGCGGCTTGCTCAGCCGCGGAGATGCCCCGCTGTTGCAACTTTCTGGTTTGAATATATATATATATATATATATATATATATATATATATATATATATATATATATATATATATATATATGTTTTTTTCTTGGTTTTTACATTTCTATGTTTAAACTAATCTAGGTCGATTCTACTGCTTCATTTGTGCCAAAAAGGCGTCTACTTCCTCAGGGGAGCTAAAATTATGCATCTTATTTTGCCACATTACTTTTAACATGGCCAGGTGTTTCATTTGGACCTGGGCTCCCAGACTTCTCAACTCAGGCATTCTAGTTCCCAAGTCCCACTGCCTCTGTGCAGTCCTCTTCCCGAGATCCGACCTGATTTGATATTCAATCAAATCTGATTGTAATGTGGTTTCTTTTAAGGCTCTCCCCAAGACCAATTCCTTAACTGCATAAGAAAGGAAGTTTATCAGGATTTTTCTTGGGGCTTTTCTTGCTGGGTGCATCTTGGAGGGATCTCTATGAACTCTCTGTATCTCCTTATCCAGATCAATATCCAATCTGTCTTTCAGGATTCCCTCCCGAAGATTTTTACAAATCCACCAAACCTTCATCCCTCTCCCAAGATAAAATCCATTGCATCTTACTCACCCTTTCTGTGGAATCCTCCATCGCATTATCAACACTCAGTACAACATTCTCCGCTTATTGCCTATCCTTGCAAATACCCATCCATTTTTTATCCAGCTTCCTTATTCTTTCACCTGTGCATATAAAATCCCACTCCCACTTTCCAAACCAGCACAATTTCCTTGCCCTCCTTGCTTTGTAATGACACTGTCTTGCCATCAAAATTCCTCACAAATTTTGTTTATTATTCTACAAGTCCCATATATGACCTCAACTGAATTTATTGTTGAACTTGTCAACATCGTTGCTTTAATCAGGTATTCCTTGGGTTTAACACTACTTGAAGAATATAAATATCCTAGACATTGAGTCTACCCTAGAAAATTAAAAAAATTATCTTTGTAAAGTCAACCCTTCATTGTTTCAAAGCAGCCTTGGTACTTCTTGATCTGTTGGTAGCTTTCAACACGGTTGACCATGACCTTTCAACCGTGTCGATAACGCCGGGATGCAGGGCTTGGCTCATGAGTAGATCTCATCCTTTCTTAGTAACCGCTCTCAAGTGGTCCGCCTTGCGAATTTCTCTTCCGCCAAAATTAAACTGACTTGCGGAGTAACCCAGGGCTCCTCTCTTTCACCACTTCTTTTTAATCTGTACCTATTACCCTTGATCCAATCTCTTGGAGAAAGGAAGGTCATCACCTTCAACTATACTGATGACCTTCAACTGATATTTGATATCGATCAATCGGCATCCTCTGTCCTCAACTTTCAATACACCATGCAATTTATCAGTGAACGGAGTAGTAGCAATCATCTAAAATTAAACCCTGATAAAACAGAGTTGATCATAACGAGTGGGCAAGCCAATCCATGGAATTCCAACTTCAGGCCACCCCAATTATGAACCCCCCGCTCCCAACATTCTCCATCAAAAGTCTGGGTATTGTTATCAGCAGTGATCTGTCTGTGGAAGCCCAGATTGGGACAGTGGTTTCTTCCTGCTTCTTCCAGCTGCGACAAATCAGGAACATTAATAGATTTCTGACTACAGGAGCCCTAATCCAAGTCATCTTGGCGGTGGTAATCTCCCGCATAGACTGCAACAACTCACTTTATGCAGATATCCCAGCATATCAACTAAAACGCCTGCAGTTGGTGCAAAACCAAGTGGCCAGATTAATCCATCACCAGCCCAAATAGCACAATGTCAAACCACTAATGGAAAGTCTATACTGGCTCCCAGTTGCCAAACGCTGCACATTCAAGGTGAGGTGTATCACCTTTAAAGCTCTATACGGCAACAGCCCAGCATTTGACATACTCAAACCTAGAAGCAGCATCACCAAACGGAAAGCAATCACAGCAACCAGAACACAGAACAGCAGCTACTTTGAGAGGAGGACGGGTGCAACACATGAGACGCTGTTACAGCATCAAAACCACCACTCATTTGCGGCTGATCGGCTCGAGAATCCACTCTGTAGCTACTGGGGAGACCCCCGCAGCAGAAATTCTCTTAGTTTCATACCTAAGTGCTGTGTGTAGTGAGCGTGTCGTGTGATCTGCTGCAGGCTCCATTCCGTGCCTTCGTTGTTGTCCTCGTTATTGCTGCAGCTTGGATGCCAGATGCCGTCGTTGCTGTGACCCCCGGCCCCCGGATCCATTGTTGTAGGGGAGCTCACCCCGGTGCGCGTACCAGCGGAGGGACTGCTGGTGGCCGTGGTTGAGAGCGGAGGAAGCTGCGGGGAAATACAACGCCCAGATTCTGGATCTTGGTGCCGGTGAAGACACTGGAGACAGCTGAGGGGCGTGTCTGAGGTAACAAGTGGTGGTCTCAGGGAGGGAGCGCAGCTGAGGGAGAGGACCCCTGTGCTTCCCAGGCCCCCCTCCCGAGCCTGAGCCAGAGCCTGCTCCCTCTGACACTGTACCTGACACTGATCTCGGCCTCTCCTGGATGTAACCGAACTGGCAGGGGCGCGACAGCTCCCAGCTCCCTGCTTCCAGCTCCCAGCTTTACCCATTCCCCACTCACGGACCCACTCACAGACCATCACCTGCTGTGGCACCGTGGGTGAGTGGCCGCAGTTGCAGCTGCCCTGTCGTAGGGGCTGTGGCTGCGGCTGCAGAAATCTGAGTGGGTGAGGCTGTGGACCTGCTGTAGACGCGAGCCACATTCCTTGGCATTTGGCACTTGATATATTTGAATCAAGTTTTGGATCTACAGACCGCTTCCTGGATTATAGTGGTGGTGATGGCCTGCTGGGGCAGTAACAAGGGGAAATCAACTGCTCTAAAGTTTACCCCTCCCTCCCACCAGAATCGAGGGCTTTGTAAACCGCACAGTGCAGGTCCTAAGGAGGAGGAACCCATCTGCCGTGGTTTTCTACAGCCACCACCAACAGGGCCATCAACCGGGCCCTCCCAATTGCAAGATGACCAAAAAAAAGCCTTCTCTGCCCCAAGAAAATGCTCTTAGCAAAGACTATTCTTTCGACTCAAGTATCACCCAGAAAATTAAGGAGAACAAAGAATGCAGTCCCCGCCTTAAAGTCCCCCCTAAAGACCTCATCAGCAGGCCTTATAACCCAATTTCTATACATATGCCCCACTAACGACGTGAATCCTCCCGTCATGACTTTCCTACCAGCAAGCACAGAGGCCAGCAACGGACTGGCGTACCCACTATGGAGTCTCCCTAATAGTAAAACCCTTGCAACACAAGAGCAACGCATACACTTCGGGGGATGCTGGTCCCAATCTTGTCCTAGGCCGTATCGCTCCCCAGGAAATGAACACAAGCTTGCAAGGGACTTACTCGTTGCCCAAATACACCACCAACAACATCCTACACTGCAGATCTCCATCCAGCCAAGCCCCTCTGAGCTTTTAGGATCTGGTCAAACAAAGGCTGAAGTGTCTGAGTGTCAAAAAAAAAAGAACACTGGAGCTCACCCCAAAGCTCTTAAGAACGTCCAGGGAAACCTGACTTCCCCCCCTCCCTCATTCAAAGCCCACAAAATAGCAGTTTCATTAACGACTCAGGACCAACTCTAATTAGAGAAACAAACCATTCCACGACAAGGGCATTACTTTGGCAATCAACCAAGATGGAGCTTCAAATCAACCTCTTATCAACCATCGCACAAAGCCTGGTGGAACTGAGCAACAAGGTGGACTACATAGAGAACAAGCTCAGTGATAATAAGGATAACTGGCACTGCAACTGCTCATGTACAGCACTTATTGACAAATGGACAACACTTCCGGAAATTCTAACAGAACTGGTAGCCTTGCTAAAGGTACAAACAGGAGGCACCATCTGCCCGCCGAACAACAGTGGAACTACATCTACAACAAATTGCCACGACCCTCAAATTAACCTGACCATAATTAATTTGGGCGATCCTCCAACGAAGCCCGACAACCAACACCCAATCACGGCTACCAACTCTTCCATCAGCTCACTGAGACCAAGTTCTGGGCCCCGGACAGTACACTCAAGCAAGGAACCCGAGGGGAAAGCCACCACACAGAATAGAATAGATGAGCCTCTCTCGAGGAGGGCCAAGAAAAAACTAAAGAAACAGGAGAAAAAGGCCAAAGCCTCCCAAAAAGTTGCCCTTTCACTAACAAACCATAATCAAATATTACAAGCTAATAACGTCAAAACCAGGGTCTAACCAATCTTCACCAAAAAGCCAGTTCCAAGTAACACAACACTAACAGCATCAATTCCAACAGTTCCAAAACAAGAGTCTGAAAAAATACTACATCCAATTCTCAGTGCGGGGAAATATTACAGCCTACCAGGCCTGGCAAGCAAAATACAACTAGTCAGAGCATAATGACCAATCAGGCGCATTCAAGGAACAAGGACCGAGCACCGGGTCACTCATCACCCAGGGTCCATCCTCATCGGACCCTCAGAGGATCCGGGACAGAACAATCTTGCCATCTCAGTTCCCCACCTTCAGAACAGAGACTTGTCAATGAGACATCGGCCTTAGTGCCAACCTAAGCACCGCCTAGACAGGATCAAGAGCCCCACTTAAAGAGAACCAAGTCAGCAAAACAACCCATGAGGTAATTCTCACGCCCAGATATCACTTCAAGGGCCATCACGACATCTTAAACAGGGGCAATATACTTTGCCTATTTAAGCACATCCCCACTCTAGCTGAAACACAATCGGACGACTTAGCCTGGGTCAAGTTCCTGAGACTTTCCAGTGATACCCATGGGGAATCAACATCGATAGGGCTGAGTCGCCTCACCCAGGTGTGGCTAACACCAGAAGAATCATCTTTAATAGCAGAATGGGGCATAGATATTGCATTCCCTGTACCAGAGAAATACCCGCACGTGCTAACAGAACCCCCACCAATGAATGAAGTTTACTCAGTGCTAAGGGGGACAGAGGTCAACCATTAAGGGAACATCCATGCTGTTAAGTCAAAATCTTAAAACGTTTACAGGATAACAAGCACCTCTGATCACAGGACAGTCTATACCAGTGGGTCAATGCAAACCCCTGGTCAAGGAACCTGGACTTGTCTAGAAGGTCAGCCACCACGACGGCATTGTTAACACCATAAAAGCTGCCTGCCACCGGAGCAGCACTAGAATCCCGGGAATTAATACTCAGCTGTCCATTACATCCTGGAACGTAGATGGCTTAACAAGACTTCTTGGGTTCAATTCAGCAATTAAATACCTCCAAGAAAATGATATGCTGTGCCTACAAGAGACCTGGGCAACTGAACCCTTAATTCTCCCAGGTTTCTATGAACTTCATACTGCAGCCATGAAATGCAACATCTTCGGGAGAGCATCTGGTGGTCTCTCAATCTTCATCAATCAAGCTTGCAGAATAGAGACAACCCCAATTGCAACTAACACCCCAGACCTGCAAGCGGCACTCATCAGTGGGCTAAAAAGTAACAATAACCCAATCCGTCTTCTGTTGATCAATTCCTATGTCAACCCCGCCTCATAGCAAAAAACACAAGCATTAAAAACACTGGTAACAAAAATGAATTATCCCTTAAACAAATGATTAACACTATCCAGGTAATGTCGGGGACTTGAACACCCGGAAATAGGGAACTCGAAAATCTATCTTCCACCTCATACCGGCACTGCCCCACTGCAGCCGCTTTTTCACAATCAAAACTTGGTCTCTGCGCATGCTATGAAAATGGCAACAGACCCTCTCTGGCTCCCTTTGCCCACCTTCAGGGACAAGTCTACAATCGATTGTATCTTTATCTCAGATCACCTGGAAACATATTTTAACAACTTCGAAGTGGTTAACAGGGATAAGAGTGACCACAGGTCACTGAGGGTAACCCTTCAGTTAAATGGGAAAACTGCATCCCAACTACAAACACTAGGGGCCACAACTGGAGAAGAGAACCATTAAGATCTTAGTAGAATAAAATGGACAACAAATCTTGGACCAAAACTTTCGAGTGGATTACATATAAAGAGTTGAACTCCACAGTCTTATGCATGATTACCCCCCCCCCCCCCCCTCCCGGAGCACTGGAAAGCAATCTAGGAGGAATTAAAACTTGCCCTAAGGGTCCAAAATGCTGGCCACACACACTCACCGATTCCCTTCACAAATTCACCCAAGAGGACTTCACCCAACCAAACGCAGCCTCTTAAAGGCCTTGAAGGCAAGAAGAAGGGGAAGCAAACACAGGCAATAACAATTCTTCGAGCGGAACATAGAAAGGAAGTCTGGGAGACATGAGTCAAGAAAATCGAGACAGAATAGTTGAAAATATTCACCCTCCTCAAAGAAAGGGGACACATTCAACTTTGGAAACTTATTAATCAATATAGTAATACCAGCCAGACAAAAGGGAACGGAGTGGCAGCCGTGGAATGGGTCAAACACGCAAAGCTGCTATACTCTAATGACCAGAACAAGTCTCACACTCACCCACAACAACTTTTCCCAGTAACAAACAAGGTCGATAAAACACCTAACATCACGGAGACTGAGGTAACCATCTTAATAAAAAAAATGAGGACAGATGGAGCCCCAGGACCCAATAGGATTCCTGCATCAGTGTTTAAAGCATCACATGTATTCTGGGCAAAACAGCTGACCCACTCTACAGGTACGCTTACGCTACTTCAACTGTCCCATCGTCATGGAAAGGCTCTATTCTTTTCCCATTTTATAAAAGAAGGGAGAGGGGACAGTACGAAGCCAGAAAATTACTGTCTTATTGCTTTACTAGACAATGAAGTGAAAGCATACGCAGGAATATTACTGAAAGAACTAGACGCCTGGGTAAAAGACAACAACATCCTTCCCCTCTTTCAATCTGATTTTAGGCCCGAAAGTTCCACTCTGGATAACATCCTAGTACTGGGTCATCTGTCACATCGAACGACCCAGCCAGCACAATTACCCCACTTTTGCTGCTTCGGGGACTACAGCGCAGCATTTGACCGGATTGATCGAGGGAATGTGTGGGAAAACTTGACTCCGGGGAAACCCGCAACAGTTACTAAAGGCCATAATGGCACTACATCAGGGGACCGGGGTCCGCATCAAGACCAGCCAAACCACGGTTACAGCCAACGTCCTGACCAACAATGGCCTGAAACAGGGGTGTGTGCTCGCCCCTCTTCTTTTTAATCTTTACACAGCAGACCTGGGAAAAGCCCTGGAAGGGGCAAGCTTACTAACATCAGAGCTGAGGAAAGTTCGCCTTCAAATCCTTCAGTATGCCGACGACATCGCAATAATAGATCATACGCGGTCTGGCACACAGAAAGCCTTAAACGCTCTTCACAGGTACAATCAAAAGAACAACCTTTTCTGCTAACCAGGAGAAGACCAAGATACTTATTTTTGTGAAGTATCACCAAAAGCAAACAGTACAATGGCGCCTAGGTGATCTGCAAATCAAAACATGCACGAATTATAACTACCTGGGCGTCAGGCTATCGGAAGGGGAAAAGTCAACAGCCCACCTGAAACATCTAAGAAGCAAGGGGGCCGGGATCATTTACAGCTTGCGATGCCTAAACTAGCGACTTCACAGTCTAACAGTAGAACCAATTCTGAAAGGTTTAAGAGCAAACTTGTCCCCTCTCTTAACTATGGACACTTAGTCTTCCCTGGCACCTTCAACAAGCTCCTCATGCACCTCCAAATCTCCACCTACAAGAAGGCTCTAGCACTCCCATGACAGGCCCGGAGAGCTAGAGTAAGGCTGGAGCTGGGCCTTATCTGCCCGGATATCACCTTCTTAGGGGACTTATTACAATACTAAATTAGTACTTTGCGTGCCTCCGCATCTTCACTGAAATCCCATATCGAAACAATCTTTGAAGAGAATGGCTCCCCATGGCAGGTACAGTTGGCAGCAGCTATAAGACTACTTGAAATAAAAGCCCAAAATCTGCACAATCTGGACATCCTGGCAACAGCCTGGAAAAAGACAGTGAATACACAGGTTAAGAGAATATCCTTCGAAAAGGACCAGGAGAGCCTACACCATCAATCCAATCTTTCCACACTGGATGCCTCCTATATCCTGGGAAAACCTCAGCCTTATTTTGAGCAAGCCCTGACAGTTCTGGCCCGGAAATGAATCACTTACATAAGACTTCTAGCACTGGCAATTGCGGACTTTAATCCATCTTGGGCCCGGCAAGGCAATTCGGTTGCCTGTCATCTTTGCAGTTACCATCGTGAATCCTGGCTTCATCTGCTGTGTTGCTGCCCAAAGTTATCTAGGGAGCGGCACCGCCTGGTACTCCCAATTTGAAGGTCTCATGGCTCTGGACGATGCAGAGAAGTTTTCGACTTGTGCTTCTCTGTTAATACAACTCAAACAGTGTCCGGACTAGGGAAATTCACAAACGTAATCTGGGCCGCACTGATACAAACCATCAAGATACAAGACGTAACTAGTCGGCCACCGAGCTAGAGCGACTAGGACCAAATAATTTCTAAAAACATAACACCAGTCCTGTGTCTACAACAAACCTAGAGTCCTGCTTCTGATTACAGTCATTACAAAGCCCAGGCACATAAGGGAACAAAAAAGATCAAGACCAGTGGACGACTAAGTAAGTTAAACCAGGAAAACTCAGTTGTTCTAAATTGCCCGTCATCAAATTAATCATTATTTTATTGGACACAGGGTCCATTTAAAAAGATGTACAAACCGGGCCCCCAATTGCAGAAGCAATTTCTATGCACCAGCACTTCAGTTTCAGCCAGGACAATTGTTTTTAAGACTCAAGATTTTTAAGTTTCAAGCAAACTCAGTGAGTCCTTTTAAATTTCTCTTTCCTTTTTTCTTTTATAGCATTTTGTAATGATGGTATACTGTAATGATTTTAATGAATTAAACAATAAAGTACAATACTATATCCTCTCGGATTCAGCGCTATGTTCCCTCTCGAGGCCTTAGGTCTTCGCATCTGAATTTTTGGGTCATCCCATCCTCTAAACATAAGAAACATGGAGGACTAAAGTTTGTGGACTTTGCCCCTCAATCATGAATTCTCTCCCTATAGAGATTAGATCACTGACCTCTTATGCACAGTTTAGGAAACAACTAAAGACTTGGCTGTTCCGCCGGGGCATATGACTAATCCCCTCGCTGTTGAATCACTCCCTGGACTCTAGCACCATGAAACCGCTTGGTGTACATGCGCTTTATAAGGTCTTTTAACATAACATAACATAACAACAGGCTATGTTTGCCTTCATTAGCACAATACACCAGAAATCATTTCTAAAAAAATGGAATGTTTCGTACAAATATTTTATTCATTGTTGCTCAAAAACAGCGGACACCACTGATACCAAGCCTAAAGTAAGATTAAATTGATACTTGTATAGCGCACTACTCACCCACAAGGGTCTCAAGGCGCTTGTACGAATACCACTGTGGAACCCATCCTGGCTTTCCCTGTGAAGTGTCCACTCGTGGGCACCCACAAGGTGGAGACCAGGCATCCTTAGCGTCGTGGGGGCTGTTGTGGAGATTAAGCAAGCTATTGCCCAGAGTTGCAGAGTTGGACTCCATGATTGGAATAGGCACCGAGGCGAGAATTGTCAGGTCTGTGGAATTTTGAGCCCAAGACCCGCCGAGGCGGGGAATTGAACCCTGGTCCCAGGCCAGACCTCTGCATGAGGGTCTGCCGCTCTAACCATTGAGCCACACTTCTCCAGATTAGTGATATGAAAAGCTCCCAAAGCAGTAAAGAAAACAATAAGCACCCTGCAATGTGGGTGAAGATTAATTTGGTGAAATGCTCACTTAAAATTTAGTTTTGGTAAGAACTTGGTGCCGTTAAGCAACAAGAACCTTCTCCTTAATATTAGCTATTGTAAATTCGTTCAACTCAAAACATTAATTCAAAATCTTCATATCCATGTAAATCACAGTCATTTATCTGGCCACAGGTCAAAGCCACTCCGAACACTCCAGTGCCCCTATAACTTCCTCATCAACGATATCCTTCAATATCGCTCTTATCTCTTCTCTCACTATCACTGGCACCTTCTTTAAATTGAGTCTCACTTCCTTTAACTGTATGCAGTGTATATTTTTAGGACACAGACACATGTCCACAATACATCCACCTACTGTTCCATGACTGTGACAGAAGTCAATCAGGGAACATTATCTATCTATCTATCTATCTATCTATCTATCTATCTATCTATCTATCTATCTATCTATCTATCTATCTATCTATCTATCTATCTATCTATCTATCTATCTATCTATCTATCTATCAAATATATATATATATATATATATATATATATATATATATATATATATATATATATATATATATATATATATATATATATATATATATATATATATATATATATTATCTACTGGCGGTCGCCAGTAGATAGTTATAGTTAGGACCACGTTTCCATAGGAAATCCGCAACATTCTATTTGGAATAACTTTGGCTCCGGTCGACGAATCCTCGCGAAATTTTCAAAATAGGTGGGGCGCTATGCTCCGCTCCTACCCTGAAAGTCTCGGGGGGATTCGTCAAGCGGGGGCTGAGAAAAAAGGGGGGTCCCAAAACACGTTTTTCCCATGCATTTTTCCATAGGACCTTTAGACACAGCTACAGCCCGAACGGCTGAACAGAGTTACTTGAAATTTGGCAGAGAGGTAGTCCTCAGGTCAAGGAAGTGCCTTTTGTAGGTCTGGTGTAAATCTGTTCAGTAGTTCCTGAAAATAGCATTTAAATCAATATATATATCTGAGCCAGCTTACGGTGCGCTTACCGTGCGCTTACGGTAAGCTTACCGTACGCGTACGGTGACGTGCGCGAGCGCGATTCTGATTGGCTGTTAGATCTTAGTAAACATTCGAATCGGTCGAAACCAGGAAGTGTCGGCCGCCATTTTCTCTCTCGCACTCTGAGGGGAGTGGAGGAAAAACAAAGTCCGAAAACTGTAAAAGCGGCTTGATAGACAGCTCCCAACCACCCAGTCATTGTTATGGTGTCCCCAAAGAACCCAAAAGGCAAAAAATGTAAAAAAAATTATTTTCGAAAAATCGCCGATTACGCTTACCGTACGCGTACGGTAAAAAAAACAAAAAAAAAAAACAATATCCACGTTTTCCTCACCCTGTGTGCAAAAGGTGCCCGAAGGTGCAACTTTTGCGCATGGCATATCAATATTAAAGACAATCTGTAGTTAACCATTAACAACGATGTGCCTAATACGGCCTCCGTGTGCGGACGGTGCGCGAAGCGCATCGTGCATACATGGCACATTTAGCGTAACGTGGGCACGCGGTGCGCGTAGCGCACCACGTGCCCACCGTGCGTGCACGGCACTAACTGCGTAAAGTGGGCACGCGGTGCGCGAAGCGAACCGCGTGCTCACCGTGCGCGCACGGAACGAACTGCGTAAAGTGGGCGCGCACGCCACGAACGGCGTAAAGTAACTTAGCATTTAAAAAACCGTACAAATTCACTGAAAAAACCATAGGTTTCACACACGTTATAGTTAGGAATTAGCATTTAAAAAACCTTGCAAATTCACTGAAAAAACCATAGGTTTCACACAAGTTATAGTTAGCTGTACATTTCCCTCGTAAAAAACCAATGAAATTCCACGTTATAGTTAGTGCAGGCAACTATAACTCACGCGACCGCAATCCTCTGCTAATGACATATGTGTCTTTATGAAAAAAAAATATTTGTAATATATGTATAGCTAAAAATTTATGGAAGAAGACATGGGCAATTAAGTGTCTAAATACAGTATTAGCATCAGCAGAGGATTGCGGTCGCGTGAGTTATAGTTGCCTGCACTAACTATAACGTGGAATTTCATTGGTTTTTTACGAGTGAAATGTACAGCTAACTATAACTTGTGTGAAACCTATGGTTTTTTCAGTGAATATATATATATATATATATATATATATATATATATATATATATATATATAAATAAATATATATATATATATATTTTTTTTACCTACTGGCAGTTGCAAGTGGGCAGTTATAGTTAGGATGTAGTTTCTATAGGAAGAGCATTTTTCCATTTGCCAATAACTTTAATAACTTAACAATATTCGCAAACTTTGCAAAACTAATTTGCTAGTCAATTAAGCTGCTGTCTTGAAAATTGCGTGGTGATCCATGATGCGGGGGTCGAGAAAAAAGGCGGGGGCCCAAAATGCTTTTTCTCCTGATAATGTCCATAGGAAACTTTAGACTCGGCTACAGCCCGAACATCTGAACGGAGTTTCACACCAAAATTGGCAGAAAGGTAGCTATTGGTCTAAAAAGCGCCCTTTTTGTTAAATGGTGTAAATCTGTTCAGTATTTGTGGTGTTAGTAAAAAGGTTTTCAGATGTACAACTGGGGACATGGAAGATACTCGACCCCTCCCGAGATCTCGTGCTGAGATCTGATTGGCTAACAACACTTCAAACCAGGAAGAAACACCTTGACCCCCTAAGCCTCTTAGAGTGAGGGCCCCCAGTGTCCACCAGGGCCAAAAAAGCATTTTTTGTAAAAATAAATTGGACGGGAGTTGCACTGCAACAGTGACACCCGCAGATAAAAAATTAAGCGCGCCCACCTGGAATCTTTCATATTTATGGCAACCCCCGTGCCCTGGGGACCGACGCCATCCTAGAGCTAATGTTTCAATGATGTGGGTGGGTCCATGTGGCCCCACCACAGCCCTGGGCACTGCCACCTCCCCTGGGCTAAACATAACAGCAATATGGGGTGGCTCGCTCAGCTCCCCCCCGCTGCCCCGGGAGCAGCCACCTCCCTGGGGCTAAATATCATAAAATATCATATCAATGCAGGGGGCTCTGTCTCTCCCCCCCATCGCAGCCCCTGGGACCGCCACCTCCCTTGGGCACATGGTGTTTTTTAAAGAAATGCGGGGTAGGGCATATGGCCTCCCTCACTGCCCCAGGGACCACCACCTCCCAGGGGCACAAACATAATAATGAAGAAGGTCTGTTGTGGACCCTTAGCACCAGGGACCATCACCTCCCCGGGGCTAAAGTCAACATTGGAGCGGTGCCGCTCCGCCCCCCCCCCCTCCTGGAGCCCTAAATGGCCCTGTGGACCACTATCATCCAGGGCCAGCTCCTGCATTTGTCCCAGGGTGCCCACCCCTGTGACATTACACTTTTCTATGGCTTGACCTAGGAAACTCAGCTCTGCTTTCAGCAAGCATGAGCAGCAAATGCTCTCGTTTTCTGAAAGCAGAGCATGTTTGTTTCCCTGCCCCTGTCATTTGAGCAGGGAAACAAACACAGTGCTCTGAGATCCAGGGAGTTGCATTTTAGAGGCCAACAAGACCTTCTGTTACCTCCAGTAAGCCCCACACAGTGGGATTGCTGAGAAGTGGTTTAAATGTATGGGTGTGCAGTTCCTAAGGATATAACTGGTGGTCAGGCCCCTGGAATAACCTTCAAATGGAGGAAGTGCCCTCACATACCCCAAAAGGTGTCATGCTACATCATTTGGGTGTGCTGCAATGCGAGGGGCTCTTTGGTGGAGTTCTTTTGATAAAGCCGTTTGGTGAGTGAGGGTATGTGAACTGAAGTGAGTAGTGTAGTGAGTGTGATTTAAAATAGGTTTAGGGAGACCCTTATTAAATAAATGTTATTAATGCAGCTCACTAACCTAAATAAAAACTGGGTAGCTCGTATCGGAGATAATGATCCTATAGAGCATATCTACTATTTAGTTTTGGTCAACATGATTCTTGCCTCATCAGCCCCTAAGGGGTCTATTGGCAATTCGTCAGGACCATGAAAGGATAGTATCCTAATAGTCTTACATTACTGCAGGGCTGGTGTATCCAATTTGTCAGATTAATTAAGTCACCAGCCGTACTTTGTCATACAAGGTGAGGTGTCACCTTGTATCGTTTCAAGACCCTGTATTATGTAGGTCACAAGCTGCCGGGTTTTTCAGAGCGCGTCGCTCAAACACGATTAGCAGTGGTGTGGTGAGGAGCCCTTCGCCTACCCTGTGGTTGCTGAGAGGTGGCCAGAGGCTATGCTGCCTTTCTCCAACACTCTGCAAACATGCTTCTTGGCGCACTGCTGGTGGGAATGAGGTCCCCTTGCCTCCTTATGGTCTTAGGACTAAAGATGACTTTAACCCTCAAGCAACATTGTGCCACGAGGCGTGTTTGCTGAGTGCTAGAGAAAGAGGGCGTGGCCTCTGATGACCTCTTAGCAGTCCAACTGTGTGGGTCTTACCTGAGGTAACAAGAGGGCTAGTTGGCCCCAAAGGACCCTCAAGAGCCAAGGGGACTTAATCTCCCAATTAGAAGTGCACCAGGAAGCACGTTTGCAGAGTGGTGGATAAAGGGGGCATGACCACCAAAAACCTCTCAGCAAACCCAGTGTGTGGGATCTTGGAGGTAGAAGGAGGTGTAGTTGGCCCTCAAGGACTCTAAATTGCCAAGGGACTTCATCTCCCTACTAGTAGTGCTTCAGGAGGCGTATTTGCGGAATGGTGGAGAAAGGGGGAGTGGGATCCTACCAGGTCTCAGCAATCCTTCTGTGTGGGACTTACTGGTGGTAACAGGAGGGGTAGTTGGCCACTAAGAACGTCCTTGGAGGCATCTACCCCTCCTGTTATCTCCAATAAGTCCCACACAGCGGGTTCGCTAAGTGGTCTTCAGAGGACATGCCCCCTTTTCCCACCACTCTGCAAACACGGCTCTGGTACACTACTGGTTGGGAGATGAAGTCTATTTTACTCCTGAGGGACCTTGGGGGCCAAGAAGCCTTCCTAGTACCTTTTGTAAGTCCTACACAGTGGGATTCTTGAGAGCTGGTCGGAGGCCCAGCCCCCTTTCTCCACTACTCCGCAAACGCAAATACTAGTTAAAAAAACATAGAAATTCACTGAAAAAAACAAAGGTTACAAGGACCTTAAAGTTAGGAATTGGCATTTAAAAACCTTAGAAATTCACTGAGAAAACCAAAGGTTACAGGGATGTTATAGTTAGGAAATGGGGAAAAAAAACGTAGCAATTTACTGAAAACACTAAAGATTACAGAGACGTTATAGTTAGGCTCAGTTTTCACAAAACCAGAGAAATTCAGCCATTATAGCTAGTGAGCTAACTATAACTCGCGCCCCGCAATGCACTGCTTATGACCTCACATATTACATCACTCATGACATGGTCAGTGACATCACTCATGACATCAATGATGGCATCATCCACAGAAGGACTTACACCCCTATACAACACCTCATACATCCACTCACACCCACACAACCACTCACATACCCATTCACAGACCCATACAAGTACTCACAAAAACACTCACTCATCCATAGAGCCACTCAGACACCCACTCACTCGTTCAAGCAGGCACTCATACAACCACTCACTCACCCATAGAGCTATTCATACAACCCGTCACATACCCACAGAGCCACTCATAGAGTCACACACTCACCCAAACAGCTAAACACGCTCCCACCTTTTCACCTATATATCCACTCACACACCCACTCACTCACCCATGCAGCCTTTCAACACAGCCACTCACTCACCCATACAACAACTTACATACCCATGCACACATCCATACAATCACTCACACATCCATCCACTCACTCATACAACCATTTTCGCAGACAGTGAATTTACAATACAGCCACTCACACACCAACTCTCTTAACCAAACAGCCACTCAAAAAGCTACTCACTCACCCATGCAGCCACTTGCACAACTGATCACTCACTCATACAAGCATTCAGATATCCAATCACTCACTCATACAGTCACTAACATACCCACTCACCCACCCATACAACCACTCACTCACCCATACAGCCATTGACACACTCACTCTGTCACCAACATATTCGCTCTCATAGCCACCCACTCACCCACACAGCTACTCACACACCTACTTAGACACCCATACAACCACTCACTCACTCACACACCCATATTGGCACTTAGACTTCCACTCACACACGGATATACACAGTCACACAACCACTCACATAATAGATGCTAGAAATAGTATCACTCATTAGCAGGATAAAAAGTATACTAATTTAACTTATGTAATACCTTGGTATATATGTTTAACACTCATAAACATATAGAAAACAAGCGCACTCACTGGATGATGAAATCAGTAATGTCAGTTGAGATGCCATCAGTGATGTCAGCAGTAATTTCACTGACCATGATGTAATATGTGAGGTCATAAGCAGTGCATTGCGGGGGCGCAAGTTATAGTTAGCTCACTAACTATAATGGCTGAATTCCTCTGATTTTGTATGAGTGAAACCTGAGACTAACTATAACTTCTCTGTAACCATTGGCTTTTTCAGTAAAAATAAACATATATATATATATCTAGATCCCGCTTTACTTTTCCAAAATATGAATATCAGATTGCTACTCAGGTACAGATTGATGTACTATAAAATAATCAGCACTTTTATGTTTTCTATTTTTCCACAGATGTATATATATAATATAAAAAAATCTTTGTTGCACTAGCACCCTATTTTGCCATAGACCAAAAACCTAATGTTTTAAAATTGGGATTCGCATTGCTCATGCCTCACTGTTATTAAAAACGCCTGGTGCCGTTATCTTACGCATTGTAGATAAACGTGAGGTTCTATATATAGGAATAGAATGCTCACAAGAGGTACTTTTCTCTCCAGAAAAAACAATCAAGAGTTTATAAAAATGTTTAAAGTGATATTTGTACATTTTAACATTTTTTTAGGGCGTTTTTTAGATTCTTAAAGTTAGGAATTGTATTTTATTTATAACAGTATATGATGAGGACTCTAGTAGCAATGTCCAGGAAAAACAGGAATATCTTCTATATCTATGGATACATTTGCACATGTGTTTTGTATTTATGAGCCCCTTTCACTTTAAAAGTACGGCGATGACGCGCATCAAATGTCATGTGATCAACGCCTGTGGTGGGCTGAAACGCGTTGTGGTGAGACCTGCACCCTGAATAAATAATTTTAAGAAAAGGCACATTACTGTGGTCCGTTCCATTCGTTTCCTTTCCGAGGTGGAGGAGTGGCGGAGTTCAAGAATATGTTTAGCAGACTGATCTCTTTTTGGCTTTAACAGACCCCTTCCCTCCAAGCGGACGCCTCCCAAGAAGAGACTCCAGCAACGGGGTAACCCGGAAGCTCAAGTGATGACCCGGAAGGGATTGAGGAGAGTGCCCCCCTTCCAGCCCAGTATAAAGACGCAGTAAAGCCCGAACGGAATCGGAGGAGAACTGAGTCGGAGGGCTCGTACGATCCCGGTTTTTCACTCAGGTAGGCACAAACAGGGCATTGAGGGGTGGGGAAGTGGTGCCATCAAGGTAATACTCGTAGGAACAACCTTATTGAGTTTCCTGACGTAACTACAGGGTTAAGTTGCAATGTCCGCCGACATGATACGCAACCAGAAAGCGGCAGCACTAGAAATGTTTAATGACTGTCCGACGATCATTCAAAGTGCAACAAATAGCAATTTGATAACTGGGCACGATGATACCCTAAAGGAAAAATTTAAGAAATTGGAGAAAAAAATGCACAGTGAACAGAATAAGTGGTGGGAGTCGCGCTCCCTACAACGATATATCGATGTAGGACGAATTCGCCATGGACTTACACTCTCATGGCACCCAGCTATGAGAACCCAAACCCATTAATGATGAAAGAATGGGCAGAATCAAACCTAGAATCATCTAGATGGCTTGTACTCATTCTTATTAAATATGCCGACATCGATAGAACTACTTTACTTGAGGAAATAGATAAAATCAATGAAGATCTTGATTTGATTGGGGACACTGATGAGAAAAACAAACTCAGACAAGACATGATGCTACGATTAAAAAAGGAGGAAGAAAAGATAAAAGAGAGAAAAACATTTAAATTTCATAGGGACAAGTGCGACTATGAGCAAGGAAGAATATTTATGTTTGCGTGCAAATATGAGGCTATGAGATCTACTAAATATAATAAGACCAAGGAACCAATAGCTGGCACTTCAAAAACCCCAATATTGAACTTGGATTCAATACGGCACGACATGCCCAAACACCAACAGGACAGAAGATTTCATTGGTAGATGAAGTGGGTTTTTTAGTAACAGATCGGAGACAAACTCTCCGACCACGCACAAACAAAAACAACCAGGGAGCATCCGAACCCGGAATAGAAAGGAACGACGACAAGCCCACAAGAAACAAGTCAACACAGCGAAAAAGAGGCAATGGGGGGTGGCAGAAAAGGAGATAAACAGTCAGCCGAGTGCCATGAAAAACAATACGATAATACATTTGAAAAATATCCAACTCAGTGAAGAAGACACACAAATATTAAGCCTTGGCCTTTCATTCTGTCCGGCAAAAAACTTCAACTACTCCAAATTACGTTTGGATATTTATAAAGCAGCCAGGAAACTTAAATTGAAAAAACATTTTCTGTTAAATACTCAAAATACAAACGGTAGTAATTAAATTAGTCAAGTTAACACTACAGAAGGCCTGACCTCCAATCTAACACAATCGGATGTGACTCTACTTGATGAAATACAGGACATGTGGGATGCAGGCACTACAGATGTGATTTTGGAGAATACCAACCCGGAGGGGACTGACCAAGTTCATATACAAACAAGTCCTGGCAAAGTGACAATGACTACTCCCACTACCTTTAAACCAAAGTCGTCTTTCAACCCTATACTTTTAAGAGACTCTATTGATATATTTCATGAGAATGTGGTAAATGAAATAAAACAACTTAACTTGAAAACACAAAATGGGAAAGGTACCCCCAATAGGCAAAATATTAAATATCGAGATCTTATCTCTAAGTTACAAACAAACAAGGATGTAATAATATGCAACTCTGACAAAGAAGGTAATATAGTTTTGCTGACAAAAGAGAATTATTTGAAAGAAGCTTATTCTCAGCTAAATGATTGAACATGGTATGAAAGGTGCAATACATCAACATTGAAAGAGTTGTATGCAAAACATTATAATGGAAAATGAAGGGCCTTTTGACACAAGAGGAGCATGATTTTCTCAAAAATACGAACCCTGTGATACCCACCATCTATTTCATACCGAAAGTGCACAAGGACCCGATGAATCCCCTGGCAGGCCCATAATATCAGCGGTTGGTAGCTTATTGGAGCACATGTCACAATATATAGACTATTTTCTTCAGGACCTGGTAAAGACTCTGCCTTCATATGTGAGGGACACTAGTGATTTCCTCATGAAATTATCTAAATTTGAATGGGAAAAGGAGCGTATATCAATTGCCATTGATGTTTGTTCACTATATACCTGCATAAGACATGAAGATGGGATAAATGCATTTACCTATTATCTGACCAATAAGACTACAAATACTGCGAATCATAATGAACTGTTGATTGAAATGGTTAAGTTCTGCTTATCAAATACATTTTTTATGTTCAATAACATACTGTATAAACAGATACAAGGTGTTGCTATGGGAGCCAATTTCTCCCCCAGCTACGCCTGTTTGTTAATGGGGTGGTGGGAGGAATCGGTCCTCAGACAGCAACACCTATCCAGCATTACCAAAAATGTCAAATTATGGTTAAGGTATATAGATGACCTGATGGTAGTTTGGAAGGGAACCCATGAAGAGGCCAACGAGTTTATTGAGGCCATAAACCAGAACAACCTAAATTCAAAATTTACAGCTACCATTAGTCCCACTGAAGTTAGTTTTTTGGATACTTTAATATACATAGAGGACAACAAAATTAAAACGAAACTGTATAGGAAGGTGACTGCGGGGAACTCAACATTACATGCCAATAGCTCCCATCCGCATCACCTCATTAATAGTATCCCCTATGGGGAAATGTTGCGGCTGCGACGTATACACAGTGAGGACAGTGATTTATTGGCTGCTCAGGTTGCTTGTAAGGCAAGATTCTTAGATAGGGGTTACTCTCCCAAAATAGTCAATAGTGCTAATATCAAATCTATGAAGCTCCCCAGCATTTGTAATTGCTTAACAAGCAATTGCTTAACAAGAGCACATACCAGTGTACTAACAGTGATGTGCAACTGAATAGTAACTTCAGGATTGTAACAGAATATCATAGGCAACACAAACAGATCAAGTCTATCCTCAATAAAAATTGCCCCCTTGTAATAAGTGACATGATTATCGGGCCAACTCTTCCTTTGAAACCATCAATTACGTATAGTAGGGGACCCTCTTTGTGAGATGAGTTGGTAAAGACTCGTCCTGAAGTATTGGAAGGTACATCCTGGCTACAAACACACAAAGGATTTTACAAGTGTAAGAGCTGCAAGGCCTGCCAACTAGGTGTCAATACTTTAACTTATATGACACCATTTAGCCCCAGACAGTACACTATTTCCAGACCTGCAAAACCGAATATGCAGTATATATCTTATACTGTCCTTGTAATCTTCGGTATGTTGGCAGTACAACATTACCCGTTCACAAACGGATACTGCAACATATAAGGGCCATAGTGAACCAGTATAACACTTACCCTGTGGCCAGACATTTTCGGGACAAACATAATGCTGATAAACAATACTTAAGGTATTATGTAATTGAATCCGTACCGGCAAGCAGGAGAGGAGGGGATCGTGAATCAAAACTGAGGAAACTAGAAACTAAGTATATACTGGAGCTAGATTCTAAACATCCCGGGGATCTCAACACTTGCTTATACTGAAATGCCTTAAAAGAGACACCTACCTAGCTGTTAAGAATACCAAGCATAGTCTTTTTATGACTTGGTACTGTCTATATTTAGAGGGATTCGTGTCATATATGATCCGTTTGGATGCATTTAAAATAAATATCCTTTCATTGATTATAAATGTGTGTATGTCACACATATTTTAGTACCTAAATATGTTTTTATTGGGATTAGTAATTTTTCCATGATTATGTAGGTTTTGCTATTTAATATATAAATCTATTTATTCAAACTTTTTATTTATTTATCATACTTATACATCAGGATTGATTAAAAATAGACATTTTTTTCTACGTTTATATTTAATGGATCTTTGACACATTCTGCTTATTCTGCTTATTGTGGTAAAACCTTTTGTATAAATATGTTCCTAGCGCATACGGGTATTTAGACCGTGATCACAACAACTAAATAAAGTTATATAGTGTATTGCGGCGATTTAGGGCTCTAGATCCCGCTTTACTTTTCCAAAATATGAATATCAGCTTGCTACTCAGTACAGATTGATGTACTGTAAAATAATCACCACTTTTATGTTTGCTATTTTTTCACAGATGTATATATATAATATAAATAAATATTTGCTGCACTAGCACCCTATTTTGCCATAGATGAAAAACCTAATGTTTTAAAATTGGGATTTGCATTGCTCATGCCTCACTGTTATTAAAAACGCCTGGTGCCGTTATCTTACGCATTGTAGATAAACGTGAGGTTCTATATATAGGAATAGAATGCTCACAAGAGGTACTTTTCTCCCCAGAAAAACAATTAAGAGTTCATAAAAATGTTGAAAGTGATATTTGTACATTTTAACATTTTTTAGGGCTTTTTTTAGATTCTTAAAGTTAGGAATTGTATTTTATTTATAACAGTATATGATGAGGACTCTAGTAGCAATGTCCAGGAAAAACACGAATATCTTCTGTCTATGGATACATTTGCACATGTGTTTTGTATTTATGAGCACCTTTCACTTTAAAAGTACGGTGATGACGCGCATCAAATGTCATGTGATCAAGGCCTGTGGTGGGCTGAAACGCGTTGTGGCGAGACCTGCGCCCTGAATAATTAATTTTAAGAAAAGGCACATTACTGTGGTCCGGTCCGTTCGTTTTCTTTCCGAGGGGAAGGAGTGGCGGAGCTCAAGAATATATATAAATATATATATATTCACTTAAAAAACCATAGGTTTCACACATGTTATAGTTAGCTGGACATTTCACTCGTGAAAAACCATTGAAATTCCCCCGTTATAGTTAGTGCAGGCAACTATAACTCACGCGACCGCAATCCTCTGCTGATGACGTCAGATATTACATCACTGTATTTAGACACTTATTTACCCATGTCTTCTTCCATTAATTTTTAGCTATACATATATTACAAATATTTTTTTTTCAGAAAGACACATATGTCATCAGTGATGTAATATCTGACGTCATCAGCAGAGGATTGCGGTCGCGTGAGTTATAGTTGCCTGCACTAACTATAACGGGGGAATTTCAATGGTTTTTCACGAGTGAAATGTCCAGCTAACTATAACATGTGTGAAACCTATGGTTTTTTAAGTGAATTTGCAAGGTTTTTTAAATGCTAATTCCTAACTATAACGTGTGTGAAACCTATGGTTTTTTCAGTGAATTTGTACGTTTTTTTAAAAGTTATGTATTTGTAATTTTTTTTTTAAAGTTTTTTCACCGTGCGCGTACCGTAACGCGCACGGTGTGCTTCTCGCACCGTGCGCACGCTGTGGGCGCTTGGTCCGCTTCGCGCACCAAGCGCCCACGATGCGTTGTTCATGCCGTGCGCGTACGTTGCACGCTCCCCGCGATTTTTTGCAAAAAAAATATTTTTTTTTTACCTTTGGGGGTCCTTCAGTGACCCCCTGACAAAGGCTAGGGGGTCATGACCTGTCCATCCTGCCCCCTTCTCATGTTTTCGCCCTTTGTTTTTCATTGCCTCAGACTGCGAGAGACAAAATGGCGGCAGACACTTCCTGATTTCGACCGATTCGAATGTTTACTGACATCTAACAACCAATCAGAATTGCGCTCGCGCACGTCACCGTGCGCGTACGGTATGCTTACCGTACGCGCACGGAGCGCGCCTATAGATATATATATATGCTTTTAACTGCAATTTTCTCAGGAACTAATGAACAGATTTACACCAGACCTGCAAAAGGCACATCCCTGAACTGAGGACTACCTCTCTGCCAAATTTCAAGTAATTCTGTTCAGCCGTTCGGGCTGTAGCTTGGAAAAATGCATGGGGAAAACGCGTTTTGGGACCCCCTTTTTCTCAGCCCCCGCTTGACGAATCCCCCCGAGACTTTCAGGGAAGGAGCGGAGCGGAGCGCCCCACCTATTTTGAAAATTTCGCGAGGATTCGTCAATCGGCGCCAAAGTTATTCCAAATAGAATGTTGCGGATTTCCTATGGAAACACGGTCCTAACTATAACTATCTACTGGCGACCGCCAGTAGATAATATATATATATATATATATATATATATTCACTGAAAAAACCATAGGTTTCACACACGTTATAGTTAGGAATTAGCATTTAAAAAACCTTGCAAATTCACTGAAAAAACCATAGGTTTCACACATGTTATAGTTAGCTGTACATTTCACTCGTAAAAAACCAATGAAATTCCCCCGTTATAGTTAGTGCAGGCAACTATAACTCACGCAACCGCAATCCTCTGCTGATGCTAATACTGTATTTAGACACTTATTTGCCCATGTCTTCTTCCATTAAATTTTAGCTATACATATATTACAAATATTTTTTTTTCATAAAGACACATATGTCATCAGCAGAAGATTGCGGTCGCGTGAGTTATAGTTGCCTGCACAAACTATAACGGGGGAATTTCATTGGTTTTTTACGAGTGAAATGTACAGCTAACTATAACATGTGTGAAACCTATGGTTTTTTCAGTGAATTTGCAAGGTTTTTTAAATGCTAATTCCTAACTATAACGTGTGTGAAACCTATGGTTTTTTCAGTGAAATTGTACGGTTTTTTAAATGCTAAGTTACTTTACGTCATTCGTGGCATGCGCGCCCAGTTAACGCAGTTCGTTCCGTGCGCGCACGGTGCGCTTCGCGCGCCGTGCGCGCTCAGTGAGCACGCGGTGCGCTTTGCGCACCACGCGCCCACTTTACGCAGTTAGTGCCGTGCACGCACGGTGGTCACGCGGTGCGCTGCGTGCACCGCGTGCCCACGTTATGCGGGATGGGCCATGAACGCACGATGCGCTTCGCGCACCGTGCGCACATGGGGGACATATTATGCGCATCTTTGTGAAATGTATTCTTTGTTTATTTCTTACCTGTAATCAGCCATGCAAAAATGGTGCCCTTCAGGCACCATTTGCACACGGGGTGGGGAGGGTGGGGATAATTTTTTTTTTAAAAAATTTTTACCGTACGCGTACGGTAAGCGTAATCGGCGATTTTCCGGAAAAAAATAAATAATTTATTTGGGCTTGGGGGTTGTTTGGGGACCCCTATATCAATGCTGGGTGGCTAGGATCTCAAGAAACTGCCTCTTTAGACATTTTTTGGCATCGTTTTTGCTGCCCAACTCTGAGAGCGAGAGAGAAAATGGCGGCCGCCGCTTCCTGGTTTCGACCGATTCCAATGTTTACTAAGATCTAACAGCCAATCAAAATCGCGCTCACGCACGCCACCGTACGCGTACGGTAAGCGCACCGTAAGCGCACCGTACGCTGGCTCAGATATATATATTGATTTAAAGGCTATTTTCTCAGAATCTACTGAACAGATTTACACCAAACCTACAAAAGGCACTTCCTTGACCTGAGGACTACCTCTCTGCCAAATTTCAAGTAATTCTGTTCAGCCGTTCGGGCTGTAGCTGTGTCTAAAGGTCCTATGGAAAAATGCATGGGAAAAACGCGTTTTGGGACCCCCCTTTTATCTCAGCCCCCGCTTGACGAATCCCCCCGAGACTTTCAGGGTAGGAGCGGAGCGTAGCGCCCCACCTATTTTGAAACATTTGCGAGGATTCGTCGACCGGCGCCAAAGTTATTCAAAATAGAATGTTGCGGATTTCCTATGGAAACGTGGTCCTAACTATAACTACCTACTGGCGACCGCCAGTAGGTAATATATATATATATATATATATATATATATATATATATATACATACATATATATATATATATATATATATATATATATATATATATATATATATATATATATATATATATATTCACTGAAAAAACCATGGGTTTCACTCACGTTATAGTTAGGAATTAGCATTTAAAAAACCTTGCAAATTCACTGAAAAAACCATGGGTTTCACACACGTAATAGTTAGGAATTAGCATTTAAAAAACCTTAGAAATTCAATGAAAAAACCAAAGGTTTCACACATGTTATAGTTACCTGGACATTTCACTCGTAAAAAACCATTGAAATTCCCCCGTTATAGTTAGTTCAGCTAACTATAACTCGCGCGCCCGCAATGCACTACTGATGACGTCACATATTACATCACTCATGACATGGTCACTGACATCACTCATGACATCACTGATGACATCTCAAATGACATCACTGATGACATCATCCAGTGATTGTGTGTTTTTCTGAAAATTAAATATGTTTTATATTTATGTATATCTCAAGGTCAATGGAAGAATAAATGGGTATATAAGTGTCTAAATGGATGCTTTTTTTAAAAAAAAAAATTGTGTAACTGACTGATTAAGTGTATCATAGTGAATACATGGCTTACTGAGTAATCTTTAAATATGAAAATATCTGTATCAGTTTCTTACTTTGTGTATAAGTGGCTGCATGGGTTGGTGAGTAGCTACATGAGTGTCTATATAGGTTATTAGTTTGTTTTTTATCAGTATGAGTGTCTGAGTTTCTGTATGGTTCGGTGGGGGGTATTACTTAGTGCATAGGTGCATGAATGAGTGACTCACTGTTTGTATGTGTTGAATACAGCATGTGTGCAGGACTGTATGGGTGGATGAGTGTGTGCATGGGTGTGTTAGTGAGTGAATGACTGTCTCTATAGTGTCTTTATGAGTAACTACATATGTTTTAAACTAGTATATGTGACTATTGGTGTATATAAGTGAGTATATGTGAGAGTGAGAGATTGGAAGAGTTCCTGTATGAATAAGTATGTGTTTCTATAAGTTATTGTTTAAAAGAGTAAGTATATGTAAGTTTCTGTAGAAGTAAGTGTGGTGGTGTGTGTATAACTGTATATGCAAGTAAATGGATGTTTGATTCTTTATTAGCATGAGTGACTATGTGTGTGAGTAACTCTATGGATGAGTGGCGTTGTGTAACAGGATGTATAGGTGTATGAATACATATGATGAGTGAGTACATGTATGAGTGACTGTAGAGGACTGTTGGTGAATGACTGTATGTGTATGTGGTTCTTAGAATTACTGACTAGGTTGTTGTAACTGATATTGATATGTTCATTATTTTGAACATTTTAGTTTCTATTTTTGAATGTGTGTTTCAATGGTTATATTAGGGGAAGAGGAGGTCTGCCACTCTATCACAAGGATGATGTCATCAGTGATGTCATCAGTGATGTCATTTGAGATGTCATCAGTGATGTCATGAGTGATGTCAGTGACCATGTCATGAGTGATGTAATATGTGACGTCATCAGTAGTGCATTGCGGGCGCGCGAGTTATAGTTAGCTGAACTAACTATAACGGGGGAATTTCAATGGTTTTTTACGAGTGAAATGTCCAGGTAACTATAACACGTGTGAAACCTTTTGTTTTTTTCATTGAATTTCTAAGGTTTTTTAAATGCTAATTCCTAACTATAACGTGTGTGAAACCCATGGTTTTTTCAGTGAATTTTCAAGGTTTTTTAAATGCTAATTCCTAACTATAACGTGAGTGAAACCCATGGCTTTTTCAGTGAATTTGCAAGGTTTTTTAAATGCTAATTTATTTATTTTTTTTCTTTTTTTTTTACATATTTTTATTTTAATTTTCTATCCATTTTTAAAGACTATGGTTAAATTTTAAAAATTCTACAATATGTTTTTATTTTACCATTTTTTTAAAATAAACAGGTAAAATGTATTAGTATTACATATTTTTTTTTTTTCCTTTTTTATTTTTTTTAATTTTTTTTTTTAACGTGCGCGTATGGTAAGCGCACGTCTTGCTTTAATTACGTTAGATTTCTACGCTGTTTGCGTTCATTTACGCAATTTGCGTAGACGCACGTCACGCGCGCACAGCGCGTAACGCGTACGCTGCACGCACACGTTACGCGGAAGTGAAGGGGCGTGCCTGTTTTGCGCATGCGCGCGTGCGCGTGTCTTTTTTACGCGCATGCGTACTTTTGCCGTAAGCGCACCGTAAGCGCACCGTAAGCGTACGGTGGGTCATGTGATCATGAAACACAACTTTTGATTGGTTGAAACTACTTTCAGTTCTAGAACTCTCCTACACCACACCCATTCCCCTCATTTCTGCTTGTGATCCCTTAGGAGAAGGAGCTGGGTTGTCTTTGTGATACGATGGCAGAACAGCAGAGCCCTTCTGAGAGTGAGGCTAGCAGCACTACCTTGAGGCAGAGAACGAGGAAACAAAAGACCTCTTTCATATGGGAGTATTTTTCTTTTCCAGAGGGCCAGCAAAAGGTAAATGCACCCTTAGTGACTTGTAAGCTGTGTAAGCGTGTACTTTCAAGAGGGAATCCCAACAAGAAGTATTCCTTCGGGAATCACACCATGTTGAGACACCTTAAGGATGTACACAGAAGGACACATGCTCGACATACTGAAGGTAACCCTTCAGTAAGTCAACCAAGCACATCCACAGCAGCTCAGCCTGGACCATCATCTGCAGGGCCGAGTCCTTCTTCTGCAGGTCAGGTGAGCCCTTCATCTGTGGTGGGAGCATCTCCTTTTTCTTCTCCTCAGGAAATTAACCCTCGGTTTCTGAGGGTTGAAATACGGTGCGCCACTTGTCATGATCTAATTTGTTATAGGGAGACCAGTATTTCCCTAGTGAACAATAAAATAGATCAGCACATTTGTCGTACCGTCTAATATTCCCATTCTTTCTTTCCTCTGTCCCTGCATGAACACAACGGCTCTTTTAAGAGCCAACCTTACCTTTCATCTATTTTTTATATATGTTTTTAAAACTTTTTTTTGATTTTTTTTTTACCGTACGCGTACGGTACGCGTAATTATTATTTTTTTTAAAAAAAAACACTAAAAATCAATTATCACATTACAAGGTCCTTGAGAGACTACAATGAAAAACTGAAAATGTGATTGTGGAGAAGTGGAAAAAAGGGACCATGATATTTTTGACTTACCATACCCACTCAAAAAAATATTTATTCATTTAAATTTTTTTTTAATTGCTTTAAAAATGGTTCTAGTTTTCGAAAATTTTCTATCTCAATCTGAAAAAAAAGAAAAAAGTATTAATATTTAATAAAACATTTTATAATACAGTACACATATTTACATATTTTTCAAAAAAAAAATGTGCCTTTTTTTTGCTGTTTTCAGAATATATTGCATTTCACTATAAATTGTGAAAGCAATTGCATTCATCATTTAACAGCGGGCAAAAAAAAAATTAACAATCTCAAAGATTGTTTTAAAAAAGCCCACAATCTCTTTTTGCATAAACATAACTTTATAGAAATGCATAATATTCTTAAAAAATATCATCTAATATCAATACTTATTTCTTTAAAATACCGTCTGATATTTTTGTTTCAGAAGTATAATCACAAAAATATATCTCAAATAACTCCGCAATACATCTGGTTCCATTTCCTTTAGGCCAAATAGTAATTTTAAAATTCTTTTTTGATTAAATTTCCAATGGTAATCCAATAAAAATCTAAAGTTTAAATTGTACAGATCTCACCGATTCTCTGTAACATTTTGGTTTCCGAAAGATTTATTAATAATTAAATAAGTCCACAATAGAATTGTTTACCTTTCCGCATGGCCAAATAGTAATTTTAAAAATCTTTTTTGAATAAATTTCCAATGGCAATCCAATAACATTCCAAAATTTAAATTATGCAGATGTTACCGATTTTTTCTAAATTTTTGGTTTTCCAAAGTTTCATTAAAAATTGAAAAAGTCCACATTACAATTGGTTACCTTTCCATTAGGCCAAATGATAATTTGTAAAATCATTTTTTTTGAAAATTCCAATGGTAATCCAATAAAATGGTAAAATTGTTTTGTCCAGATGTTGCCAAATCTCTCTAAAATTTAGGTTTCAGGAAGATTAGATAGGAATTTGCTAAATCAAAAGGCAAACGTTGCTTAAAAATCAATTGGGAATCATTACACAGTGTCCAGCCTTTTTCACATTTAAGATAAACTGTGTAATGACCAGAAGTTACAGTAGGTCCATCATGGAAAATTATTGCAACTGTTACAAAAGTTTTTCCTGAAATTGATAATTGCTGTCCTGTAAACTTCTTTATTAAAGTATCTAATTTTGAACCATCAGCTTTACAGCGTTGCATCATTAAAATTACATACTGTCCGTATTCCTTTAAAATTAACGTTGAAAACATGTCAGATTGACACTCACTGCATTCCATGCTATGATTAGCATCTTTAACTAATTTAGCAAAAGTGACTGTTTTACTTTCTGGCAATGTTAAATAAATAAACCTTTCAGAATCAACATTAGAGCCACATATATTATAACAGTTTTCACAACTATGTTCCCATTTATAAGAGAGACCAAATACATTTTCAATGGGAACCCCTTCTTCTTCCAGTACCTGAAGAAAAAACATCAAGAATTCCTGTGCGTCTTGCTGTACATTTTGAGAAAACTGTGTTCGTCCTGAACATACATCTAAAAGTTTTCTAATTTCAGTAGCACTTTCTATTTGAGTTTTATCATTACTCAGCTTTTGAAAAAGGAGACTCAACTCAGAACAGAATCTTTTTCCCTGATTTACTATTATCTGCTCTTGCACACTTTCCAGATAAAATGCAACATTCAGCACTACATTAGCGTAGCAGTTGACACCAGAGCTATTTTCAAAATGACATCCTACAACCTTTTCTTCATTTTCCTTTTTCTTTTTGCTTGCAATTACATCACTCCTCTTTTTTTTCCTCCTCTCTACATCTTCATTACAGATATTCTCATTTCTCCTTTTACGAGAAACTACACGTTTCTCCAACACAGGATACTGACCTAAATGAGGAGCATAGCTTCTTCTTAATCTATTATACTCCTTTACACAATTTGCATCAGCACTAACTTTTGAGTCATCAAAGTCTATCATGAATAAACCTGATAATGTTTTCACTCGTGACAAAGCAACATATGCCATACCTTCTTTGAACACAGTTGAACCAATGTTCACAAATGCACAATCTACAGTCAATCCTTGAGACTTGTGAATAGTTACAGCATATGCTAGAGAAAACGGAAACTGCTTCCTACGTACATATAAGTCTTTCACAAGCATGAAACGAACTGAACAACGACAAATGTCTTTAACTTCTTCTATCTGATGAAATTTTATTTTTAAACATTCAATTCCATCTTTTTTCTGATAATTAATAAAACCCACAACTCTTCCCATAGCTCCATTAACTAAACCTTTTTCAACATCCAAATTTCCCCTTAAAAATACTCTACAGTTCATGCAAACATATAGATTTTTTTCTAATCCAGCTGTTTTGGAAATGTTCTTCTCTAGTGAATCCAATTTATTTTTCAGTGTGCCTGTTAATGTGACAGTAATTCTTCCATCCTCAATTTTGTCCACTGCTTCCAATTTCCTGATATCTTCCTTTTCCAATTTCAAAAGCTCCTCATTGAATATTGAGCATTCACGTAGAGTTGGCATTAAGCAGATGACACTTTTCTTTTCTGCAATGTTCTTGTATATGTTCTCTGCAACTATTTCTTCCTTTGGAAATAAATTATGTAGCAGCCGACTCCGTAATGCTTTCGTGCCAGCTTCAGTGAGTAGTCCAATTCTGATATCTTTCAGAATACTTCCATATTCTTCATCGTTTGCTTGCCTCATATTAGTAGTAAGTTCCTTGTACTCAAAGAAGGACCAAATATTTGCATTACCGATGCTTCCCAATGACTTCTTTGTGTCTTCATATGTCACAGTATTAAACACTGGTTGTCCTTTAACTGGAGTAAGTTGCAAAAGATCCCCAAAAACTATGACGTGTTTTCCTCCAAATAACACGTCATAGTCTGTCTTCAGAATTTGCTGCATTCTTAAATGCACAAAGGCAAGCATTAAGTTTGATACCATGCTCACCTCATCAATAATGAGAACTTGCATCTTCTTCAATACTCTTGAAACTTCCAAGCATGCTTCTCCAGTTAGCTTGTTGTATTGTATTTTGTTCTCATGCTCCACTGGTAACATTAGCAAACGATGTAAAGTGATTCCTTTTATGTTATATGCTGCTAACCCAGTTGGAGCAGTAACCACACAAGACAAAGTAGAATCCGTTTTTTGCTGTAGGTAGCTTCTGATGACTTTTAAAGGAAACTTTTTCCAGTTCCAGCTTGTCCGCTTACATACATCCTGATTGGATGAAATGATGTGCATGAGCACTCTTTTTTTTCATGTAGAAATCCGTGATCAATTTTGTTTCTGATCTCTTCATAAATTTGTTGCTGCTCTTCGTTCAGTTGTCTTTCCAAATTTTGTAAGTCTATAAATTCTTCTTGAGCTTGATTCATAGCCGTTTCCACTTCATTCATGGCTATTGATGCTTCATTTTCAACGATTGGTTGTCCTAGGGGATCTTGAATGAGTGTTCCTGAACTTTGGCTGTCCTGAGAACTGTCTCTAGCTATTTCTGCTGCAATTGTAGTTTCCTGTTCAATTTCTTCATTTAACATTTGCAGATAAGTTGAGAATGTACTGCATTGTATGCTGTCTTTGCAAGCATTAAAAGAATCTTCATAGCTTTGAAATTCTCCCAGTAGTTCATCCTCTGTACGCCATGGTTTAAACAGCTGTAAAAGAGCCAAGTAGTAAAATTACTTTTTGTCAGTAGTGTCGCAACTCAGCTTCCTGTGATTTATCAAACTTCCTTTTGTTTGCTTCACCAAACATCCTTCCTCACCAATGACTTTATATTTTCCATTGTTGATGTCTTCTGTGGCTTTCCGTGAATAAATGTAGTTCTGCAGCACTTCATAGAGACACATGTTCTCCAGATGATGACTTCTCTTGGGATAATATGTGTCCAACATGTTTGATTTCAAAATATCTGTACTTTCTGGGTCATTCTCGGCCAAATATTCAATTTCTCCAACAGATTTCAGTACCCGATTTCTCATTGCTGCAAGGCCTAAACTTGCCCAAATTATTCTTCTTGATTTCGAGTAGAGACTTGCAGAAGATAACCTATCTGAACATTCGTAGGATCCAATTTCTCGATGCGATAACATCTTCAAACTGAAACTGTACAGCTTCTTACTGACAGTCTTCTCGTGAGAAATCTCTTCCCACATTTCCTTCAATTCTGTTTTTTCTGATTTCGTAATGTAAGACGTTACATATCGAGCAACAGCAATGGAATTGTCAGCTACATACTGTATATCCATGTTAGCATTCCACATGGATAAAATGACTGGGTTGTAGTCATTTATATTTTTTGATTCTTCTTTTCTTTTAAGGTTGTAGGTATTCTTAGGTGATTTTCTTGTGATAGTATGTCTCACAGATGACATAAAACTGTTTACTCTTCCATTTGAAAGAACAGGTCTAGGAAATCCAAATCGACATTTAGTGTAGTATTTATCTTTGCTCTTGTATTTCCGTCGACAGTATTTTCCACACCGATGACTTTGGAAACGTAAAACTTGCTCCTTTAACTTTTTCTCTTCTGTGTTTTTTGGTATAGCACATGTTGCATATTCTTCAATGTAAGATAACACTGCTTCATCAGCATCTGTTCCAAACTTTGGTGCATCCTTGATCCACAACAGCATATGAATATGAGGAGCACCTCTTGCCTGGTACTCTTTTCTCCAAAAGAAATCCACTACTTCTCCTAGAGGTGGATTTTTTTTATTGCAGATGAACGACATCATAGCCTCAAATCTATGATTGAAATATCTGCAAACATTAACCGGATCCAATGAGCACAGTTCTCCTGCTGTCTTGTATTCGATGTTTTTAATGTTTGAATTTGCCTCTCGTAGAAAATCCAGTAAATCATCCCAAGCGTACTCAGCACAGCTTAGGGTAACGAACCATGTTGGTGTTCCTAAATTCCGTAACATACATTTTAATTCACCATGGCGTCTGTACCAATATTCATTTGTCCCACGCTGACAAGCCATCAGATTGATCAGTTGTGTTTCCAAATGATCATCTCGGTGCTGCACTTTCTCCATAAAATCCTTAGCAGACACATTTTGTAAATGTACTCCACTTTTTAAAATGTGATTTACTGCATAAGACAGTGCAGACAAGTCGCTTTCAAATAAAAGATGGAACAAATAAGGAATACTTTGTCGAAATCTGGGATCTTCAGCATATAGTCTTGTAGTCCGATACTCAGAAGCTGGAATCTGTTCCGGACGTTCATCGTATCGTCCTCCTTTTCCTTTAGGAAACAGCTGGGGAAAACATCGAGCTTCCAAGCTCTCCTCCCATACACTCACGGGAGTTCCCTTTGCTTTCTTCATCTGAAACAGATCAATATTGTCTCCCATAACTTCTTTTGAATGAAGAGGATGTATGCTAAAATGTTCATAAATTTCTTCTTCCTTTGACTTGTCCACTTTTTCAATTTGTCCAGTTGGTGTTTCTGTGTCTTCTTGTAAATCTTCTTCTTCTTCTTCTATATAAATTGATTCATACCATTTGTTATTCCTTTTCAAATACAAATTTGCTCTTTGTACTTTCCGTACATCTACCAGCTCCTGCCAAATCTTCTTATTCTTTGTAGGTACACCATTAACCAGAATAATTAATGGTTCAGTTTCCAAAGTATCCGCATCAATAGTTTCCATATTTTTTTTCAAATCCAAGGGCAAATACACCACTCTACCTTTTAAACCTCTCAGTAAATCTGAAGGAGGTAATTTACCAGTTTTGGGCTCCATACGTACTATGGTCTGGAACGGATGAACACATTGAATGAGTATAGACTCATATGTATTTAATTCAGAAAGTTCAGCAGGAATAGCATCCAATTCTAAATTATTATGTACAGCTCTGGTCGGCATTCTATTTTCTTCTAACTTATTATAACAGTATTTACAAATACGCTGAACTTCACCCAATTCAAAACAATTTTCAAGAAATATATATGTGGCAAAATCCTTCCACTTATAATTATCTTCATTTTCACTTTTTCTATAGAGATCAACATACCTGGTTTGTTTTCTATAATGAGTTCTGCGGCAACAAATACAAGTAATATTTGGTCTTTCATTAGAGATTTTTTCAAATTTTGTTATGTGATCATTAAATGTCTTACTTACAAATGGTTGTACATTCTCTTCCACTTCTTCCTCATTTACTGTGTCCTTTTCTGCACTGTTTTGTTCAGGACCAAAGTAACAAAACTGAATTTCATCAACAACCTTCTCTACATCTGATACTGACCCACGGAACAGAGTCCTATTCAATTCATCTAACTTTATTGAGGGACTTTTAGCAAAATACAACCGTCTCACAAACTTTCTCATTTCAGTATGATGAACAGCCAGCATTCTAAAATGATGGAAAACACTAACACACACTTTTCTAGATAGACAAGCCAGAGAATGACCCTGCAAACCAGTATTCTCTCTCACTCTGCATGGATCTAGACTTTGAAGCACCTTAATCTTCTGTTTTACACTTTTTTTTTACTATATTCTCTTAGAAACTCACGAAATTTATCAATAGATTCCTGACGCACAGTGCAAATACTACTACAATTCCAAGTGTACACTGGGGCTTTAGGACGTCTCCCCATAGCCTCATCCGCCATCACTTGTACCTCATCTCTTGGAACCATTATCTCCTTCTCCATTAAGCAACCATTTTTCACTTCGTAAGCACGACCTCTGGTGTCAACTGCATGCAGCAAACTATTACTTTGAAAATAGCTCTCTTCATTAAAAAAAGGTTCACTACTTGAACTATGCATCCATTTTCCTAAAAACACTTTACAAAAGTTTGTTCTGTTCACTACTCTTTTCCTTTTGCTTTGTGATTTCAGTACATTAACCATTTTATCTAATGTAAGCATCCTATTCAAAATTAAAATGAATAGTTTCCTTTTTAATTCTAATGCCTTTGCTGCAATGGCTTCAATTTCTTTTTTTCTCTTATAAAACTTAGCCTTTTGCTTATATTTCTTCACATCCTTTATCAAATTGGACATAACTCTTCTCTGAAACATTTTTCTACGTATCTCTTTAAACGCTGTTTTTCTGTTTAAGTTAATCTTTTTAGTTGCAGAAGGTATATTTGCATTAACTAAATGCTCAATTTTTTCCTCTCCTTTTCTATTGAAAACATTCTTTCCAGTACAGACATTTTGTACATTTTTCCTTTTTTTGAATATGTTCTTTAAAAAATCTTTTGTTTGCTTACCAGAAGATTTTTTCTTTTTCCCAACATGAGCATCTCCAACTAACTTAGGTCCTCCAGTTGTCTTCAAATATAGGTTTTTTTTGTGGTCTTTCTTTACTCTGGATTTTGTAGGCATCTTAAATTTTGTTCACTGCTCTTCAGCAATACCTGAAAAAAACTGAAAAAAAAATTCCTTTATTTTATTTAAATATATTACTACATTTTTTATGTTCTTTAGAAATCTTAAAATACTATAAACCCCTTTCCTATAAATGAAAATCACAATAACACCTTCACAAATTACATTTCTAAAAATAATTCCTGTGTGCACACAAAGTCATGCTTTGAAATTAGGCAGAAAATGAAATTTCTTTGCCAATTGCAAAGCATACTTTCTACTACTTTTTAGGCAAGTGAAAAGTACTTTTACAGACTGACACATTATGAATCCACTTTTCAGATTCTGATAAAAGCACATGTCCAAACAGCTTTTTCAGACCAGCACCATGTGTAACCTGGGTGACTGACTACACTCCAGCAAGGGCAACCAGCCTTAGTGATGCTGAATGTATTTCCATTACTGACTGAAACCTCAAACCCCACTCGCTTGTGAATACTGTGCATGATTCCACAGGGTAAGCAGCTGGGTGTGTGCTAAGAGTCTGCTTCTGCACCAAAAAATGGCTCCCCCTTTCCATCTAATGCAAATGTAAAATCACAAGAGCAATACGCAATAAATCTCTGCCTGTAATTCCTATTTGCACACAGAGTCATGTTTTCATATTAGTCACAAAACGAATTTTCTTTGCCAATTTGAAAGTAACACTTACTACTCTTTTTTTTGGCAAGTGATAAACACTTTTACAGTCTGACACATTTTGAATCCACTTTTTAGATTCTTAAAAAAGCACATGTCCAAACTGCTTTTTCAGACCAGCACCATGTGTAACCTGGGTGACTGACTACACTCCAGCAAGGGCAACCAGCCTTAGTGATGCTGAATGTATTTGCATTACTGACTGAAACCTCAAACCCCACTCGCTTGTGAATACTGTGCATGATTCCACAGGGTAAGCAGCTGGGTGTGTGCTAAGAGTCTGCTTCTGCACAAAAAAATGGCTCCCCCTTTCCATCTAATGCAACTGTGAAATCACCAGAGCAATACGCAATAAATCTCTGCCTGTAATTCCTATATGCACACAGAGTCATGTTTTCATATTAGTCACAAAACGAAATTTCTTTGCCAATTTGAAAGCACACTTACTACTCTTTTTTTTGTCAAGTGATAAACACTTTTACAGACTGACACATTATGAATCCACTTTTTAGATTCTTAAAAAAGCACATGTCCAAACTGCTTTTTCAGACCAGCACCATGTGTAACCTGGGTAACTGACTACACTCCAGCAAGGGCAACCAGCCTTAGTGATGCTGAATGTATTTGCATTACTGACTGAAACCTCAAACCCCACTCGCTTGTGAATACTGTGCATGATTCCACAGGGTAAGCAGCTGGGTGTGTGCTAAGAGTCTGCTTCTGCACCAAAAAATGGCTCCCTCTTTCCATCTAATGCAACTGTGAAATCACCAGAGCAATACGCAATAAATCTCTGCCTGTAATTCCTATATGCACACAGAGTCATGTTTTCACATTAGTCACAAAACGAAATTTCTTTGCCATTTTGAAAGCACACTTACTACTCTTTTTTTTGGCAAGTGATAAACACTTTTACAGTCTGTCACATTTTGAATCCACTTTTCAGATTCTTAAAAAAGCACATGTCCAAACTGCTTTTTCAGACCAGCACCATGTGTAACCTGGGTAACTGACTACACTCCAGCAAGGGCAACCAGCCTTAGTGATGCTGAATGTATTTGCATTACTGACTGAAACCTCAAACCCCACTCGCTTGTGAATACTGTGCATGATTCCACAGGGTAAGCAGCTGGGTGTGTGCTAAGAGTCTGCTTCTGCACCAAAAAATGGCTCCCCCTTTCCATCTAATGCAACTGTGAAATCACCAAAGCAATACGCAATGAATCTCTGCCTGTAATTCCTATATGCACACAGAGTCATGTTTTCACATTAGTCACAAAACGAAATTTCTTTGCCATTTTGAAAGCACACTTACTACTCTTTTTTTTGGCAAGTGATAAACACTTTTACAGTCTGTCACATTTTGAATCAACTTTTCAGATTCTTAAAAAAGCACATGTCCAAACTGCTTTTTCAGACCAGCACCATGTGTAACCTGGGTAACTGACTACACTCCAGCAAGGGCAACCAGCCTTAGTGAAGCTGAATGTATTTGCATTACTGACTGAAACCTCAAACCCCACTCGCTTGTGAATACTGTGCATGATTCCACAGGGTAAGCAGCTGGGTGTGTGCTAAGAGTCTGCTTCTGCACCAAAAAATGGCTCCCCCTTTCCATCTAATGCAACTGTGAAATCACCAGAGCAATACGCAATAAATCTCTGCCTGTAATTCCTATATGCACACAGAGTCATGTTTTCACATTAGTCACAAAACGAAATTTCTTTGCCATTTTGAAAGCACACTTACTACTCTTTTTTTTGGCAAGTGATAAACACTTTTACAGTCTGTCACATTTTGAATCCACTTTTCAGATTCTTAAAAAAGCACATGTCCAAACTGCTTTTTCAGACCAGCACCATGTGTAACCTGGGTAACTGACTACACTCCAGCAAGGGCAACTAGCCTTAGTGATGCTGAATGTATTTGCATTACTGACTGAAACCTCAAACCCCACTCGCTTGTGAATACTGTGCATGATTCCACAGGGTAAGCAACTGGGTGTGTGCTAAGAGTCTGCTTCTGCACCAAAAAATGGCTCCCCCTTTCCATCTAATGCAACTGTGAAATCACCAGAGCAATACGCATTAAATCTCTGCCTGTAATTCCTATATGCACACAGAGTCATGTTTTCACATTAGTCACAAAACGAAATTTCTTTGCCATTTTGAAAGCACACTTACTACTCTTTTTTTTGGCAAGTGATAAACACTTTTACAGTCTGTCACATTTTGAATCCACTTTTCAGATTCTTAAAAAAGCACATGTCCAAACTGCTTTTTCAGACCAGCACCATGTGTAACCTGGGTGACTGACTACACTCCAGCAAGGGCAACCAGCCTTAGTGATGCTGAATGTATTTGCATTACTGACTGAAACCTCAAACCCCACTCGCTTTTGAATACTGTGCATGATTCCACAGGGTAAGCAGCTGGGTGTGTGCTAAGAGTCTGCCTCTGCACCAAAAAATGGCTCCCCCTTTCCATCTAATGCAACTGTGAAATCACCAGAGCAATACGCAATAAATCTCTGCCTGTAATTCCTATTTGCACACAGAGTCATGTTTTCACATTAGTCACAAAACGAAATTTCTTTGCCAATTTGAAAGCACACTTACTACTCTTTTTTTTGGCAAGTGATAAACACTTTTACAGACTGACACATTATGAATCCACTTTTCAGATTCTTAAAAAAGCACATGTCCAAACTGCTTTTTCAGACCAGCACCATGTGTAACCTGGGTGACTGCCTACACTCCAGCAAGGGCAACCAGCCTTACTGATGCTGTATGTATTTGCATTACTGAGTCCAACCTCAAACCCTTAAAGTATTCTTTATTTTTACCAGTACACCTTAATTTATCGTGAAAACATAGTCCATATTATTTTACATGTTCCTCACATTTAAATTTCTCCCAAAACAGAAAATAATAAACACAACTTCAACAAAAGGAATTCCATTTCTATTATTCATTTCTTAATTTACCATATACATCCCCTCTCAAACTCTAAACTCACCTTTAAAATTAGTTAGCTGTGAAAGAAATGTGGCACTCAAACAGCAGATTATCAGAGCCAGGATCTCTGTTCTTTACACCTCTCTCCTCTCAGCAGATCCAGATAATGGCAAACTTTCCCTCTCTTTTTCCACACATATACATGTTAATTTCAAATCTCAGTGCTTCCCCCTTTTTTTCAAATGTAATCACACATTTCTATTGGTTGAAAACCAACCCTTTTCCAAAAGTACCCTTCCCCCAACTTGACTTCTGCCTAGTACCCTTCCCCCAACTTGACTTCTGCCTGCTACCATAGCAACAGCTCATGGAACACTGCTGTGTGGAGTTAGGTCAGAAGTTCACCAAACAATGTTTCAATTCCACAGAGCAAGAGTGCTTGACTTTTCAAACCTAACAGCAAATCCATAGTACTGTTCTTTGGTAACACATTTTTCTGTACCAATACAAAACATGCTTCTATTAATTTACACATACAGCCTAGTTTTTATTCTAGAATGGTATGAAACAGCCAATCAGTTCTTTTTTTAATGAAAAAAATATGTATGCCTCCATTTCCAAACTGTCTTTCATTTCTTTTTACCATTCTACTGAATTACACCTCCTGAGTGCATCCAGTTCTCCTTTGAAGATGTTCACAGTGTGGATTGTAGGGCACAGCTATGTCTTCTGGAGTGAAAAGTATGCAGAGAAAACAGATATGGTGAGAGACCTTGCTTTTCCAAATGTAGACATTAAATGGATTGGTCAGAGAGGGTTAAAGTGGCACCAATTGATGCCATTGGTGAAATCCTTCATGCATATCCAACACCCTGACCTCATAATAGTGCACTGTGGTGGCAATGACCTAGGCACTTTGACTGGGGTAGGTCTGGAAATGCTTATGAAGGACACCTTTGCACAACTGTTTTCACTTTTCCCTAAAACTGCCTTTGTGTTTTCTAACATATGCCAAAGGCAAAAATGGAACTGGTCCAATCATTTCTGTCCGCAGATTGACAAAGCAAGAAAGCACGTCAACAAATCTGTTTCTGCTTTCCTCCGTGACTATGGTATGGGTTCCATTTACCACAACAACTTGCGTTACGACATGCAAGACATTTATAGAGGAGATGGTGTGCACTTCAATGATGAAGGGAACAGAGTCTTCCTCTTGAACCTTAGACTCTGCATCGGTACTTACTTGTAGGTACCACTAAAAAATCACTTCATAAACACAACGGCTCTTTTTAGAGCCCCCTAATATCTAAACTCTTAAATCTGCATTTCATTTCTTTTATTTTATTTTTTTTCTACCGTACGCGTACGTTGAGCTTACCGTACGCGTACCCCGCGATTTTTTTTAAAATCAATAAATGTTTTCTTTGTACTTTTCTGTCCTTCTTTGACTCCCTTACAAATGTTAGGGGGTCTGTAACTCTCCTCCTTGCCCCCTTTTCAAGATATCACTCTTTTTTTTCTGAGTGAAACACACGAAATGGCGGCCGCCGCTTCCTGGTTTCGACCGATTCGAATGTTTACTAAGATCTAAGAGCCAATCAGAATCGCGCTCGCGCACGCCACCGTACGCGTACGGTAAGCGCACCGTAAGCGCACCGTAAGCTGGCTCAGATATATATATTGATTTAAAGGCTATTTTCTCAGAATCTACTGAACAGATTTACACCAAACCTGCAAAAGGCACTTCCTTGACCTGAGGACTACCTCTAGTAGTTCTGTTCAGCCGTTCGGGCTGTAGCTGTGTCTAAAGGTCCTATGGAAAAATGCATGGGAAAAACGTGTTTTGGGACCCCCCTTTTATCTCAGCCCCCGCTTGACGAATCCCCCCGAGACTTTCAGGGTAGGAGCGGAGCGTAGCGCCCCACCTATTTTGAAATATTCGCGAGGATTCGTCGACTGGCGCCAAAGTTATTCAAAATAGAATGTTGTGGATTTCCTATGGAAACAGGGTCCTAACTATAACTACCTACTGGCGACCGCCAGTAGGTAATATATATATATATATATATATATATATATATATATATATATATATATATATATATATATATATATATATATATCGCTTTGTCTCCGTAAGCAACTGTCGTTTTTTTCAGCCACAGCTAACACAGTCGGCATGACGCGTTTCGATCCCAGAAGGACCTTGATCACATGACGCGCTCATACATCTCACGGTATCTTAAATTACAGTTTTTTTGCATTTTACTTAAAGTGACATGCATGCAGAGTTCGGTTGGGTCATAGACACAGAAGAAACCTTCAAAGTATGTTTCGGTTTCGTCTTGTAACTCGATCAATGTGCAAATCGCAAATGTTAAAATTGTTTCACAATGCTAAATTACATATAAAAACTACTTAATGTATATACCTTAATAAAAAGTATGTAAATATTGTCTCCTAGCAATCAGCCATGTTTAAAACTAACCTCATTATAATAAATAAGATTAAAACATCAATGAATATCGCTGATTTGCTAAAGGAAAGGACATAGAAAATATGCCACAGGCATACCCTGTAGGAGTGTATCTGAATAGATTAGTTTAGTTTAGACGTTGCAATGGAATCGTTACAGTAATGTTGAACCGTGTATACCAACATTTGACTCCCTAATTGCATGTAAAATAGTGCAAGTGAAAAAAATCTTTAAAGTGCTTAGTGCTAGTGTATAGTTTTGTCCCATAAATTATTTAAAAAAAGACTTGTGTTTAAAAGACCCGATGTGTATGTGAATAGATTGAGAATAAAATATGTACAATGCGGCATAGGGAAATATAGAATATGGACATAATGTTCCATCATGTATTCTTTACATTTCATGATTTCCAATGCTAGATGGGCAAACCTCAATGTCTTTCCGATTGTCAGATAGCAAACTTACATAAAACTGTAATTACCTTGAAGCTGTTATGACAAAGGAGTGACCTGGCAGAAACTTAAAGGCAAGTGTATAAATCTTCGGTTTGATTGAGACCATTGGGATGCTTGGTATCCAAATTTAGGATATACCTCGTCTCTAGTTGTCTAAGTGCTCTCACCCGGTCACCTCCTTTTTTCTTGTATGGAATATTATCTATCAGAAAATATTTTAGAAGAGTGGGGTCAGATTTGTGAAGATCCTCAAAATGTCTTGCAACAGGATAAGTCGGATCGATGTTTCTAATTGCTCTCAAATGCTGAAATACCCTCTTGTGTCCCTGAAGGATAGTACTTCCTACATATCTGAGTCCACAGGGGCACTCCAGCACGTAGATGGCATGATCCGTTTTGCAAGTTAGGTATATATATATATATTTGACAAACTTCCTACAAACCAGGAGAGTCGATGCCGTGTCGTATGCGCAAAATGTCCTTTATTTCAGTCAGCTACAACGTTAGACGCGTTTCGCTTGTCCTGCAAGCTTGTTCACTAACTAACAATCTCCATAAAGTTTTGCCGCCATTATAAGCGTTGCGTGTGAACGTAATACGTGTTGAACTACTAAACAATAGAGAGTGACAACAGACTTGTAGTCCAAACTAAATCACGGACTCCCCGGCGGCTATTTTTAAAAACATTTGCAAAATTCATTTCACAATAATACAAACAGTCTGCTCTCCTCTGCACAATCATTAACAATTCTAAAATAATATTGTAAACAGAATTAATGTATAGTACAAATTTGCATTTTGGAGAGGGCAGACCGTCATATAAGTTTGGGTAAAAGTGAGTCATAAGCGCAAGTTATGCCCCAGTGGGCCAACTCGATCCCAATCACAAAAACACAGTACCCTGCGTTTGTTACGATAATCATACCATAACACCCAAATCTCACACAATTCAGCCCAAGTGGGCTATTAGCAAAATTCTAAGCCCCCTTAACAAGTCCATCTCATCTACTCTCTGTTTGAATAAACAGGTCTATCTTTTTTTTAAACAAAGGACACCCGCACTCTGGAATCTTGTAAGTTATTTATTTAATTAACAGAGCCCAGTCTACCGTGAGCAAGGCCGCAAGGCTGAAACGCGTTGGTGTGACAGACTGGGCTCTGTTAATTAAATAAATAACTTACAAGGTTCCAGAGTGCGGGTGTCCTTTGTTTCAAAAATTGTTCCTGGCCATTGGCTTGGCCCAACACCCTGCACCCGCTGCTGAGCGATCCGGTAAAAGCCACATTGAAGGAAAACTGCAAATATATCCGGAAGCGCCCGATCGAAACGAAACGCCAAACAAACACTGGGAACCTGCTGGGTGAAACGCCGGGAGACGGGGCAGAGAGCGCCGCCTACACGGGAGCTTCCCCACCGGGTAAGTGTTAAAGCAATGTGCAAACAGTTTTCGGCACTGTGATTTTGATCGAAGCGACTTGAGAGTGCTACATTGTGTTAACCGGCATCGCACTGAAATTTGAGAGTGTCGAGCCGGTTTCAAAAGACACTAAGGGGGAACCTCGTAACACTTCCTATTTTTGAAAACTAGCCCACACGGAATAAAACGGAAAGAGTAAACTTAATAAAAACGTTATTTGTTCATACGACACCGGCATAAACTTACAGAACGGATCTAAACTAAGGATGGAAGCGCGCAAAGTGAAACGCGTTTAAAAGCTGCTACAATGTTTCAACCAGGCAATGTTGGGGATACGTCGGCACTAGCCAGCACAACGAAACCGAATGACTCAAATCCAACCTTAAAACAACTCTTCACCCAGATTGAAAAACAACACAGACGTGAAATTAGCAAAAGCTGGGAAGCATTGGCACTACAGAAATACCTTGAAATCAATAGAGTCCCACGTGGATTGAGGATCTTCACTATGCCCACACACCCAGACACGAGAACAGACATGCTTGAAGAATGGGGTGCCAACAATATGACATGCAGCCAGAACATGATGCGGATCTTGATTAAATACGCCGAAATGGACCTTGAAGAGATACATACAATGATCAAGGACCTAGAAGCGAAAATTCTACTAAACAATAAAGAAGACGCAGACAAACTACGCAAAGAAATGGAAGCTCGCTTAGAAAAGTACAAAGAAGAAATTGAACAGCGCAAACAAAGAAAATGTGCACGCGATGAGGCTGATTACAAACAAGGCTGAATACTAACATTTGCCAAGAGATTTGATGTACTTAAAATAAATCATGCTAAAAAACCTTTACAACCTTCAGGAGAAACGGAATGCGAATCAGACATTAGCGGGGGCGAAAATGAAACTGCAACTGGCACAAACATACCAACCAACATTACTTTATTAGAGGAAATGCGCCTGGTCAACCTGGACCAGAATCTATCTCGGACCCAGGGACAAGGCAGAGGCAGAGGGTCTGGAAGAGGCAGTACAAAGTATTCAGGAGCCTCAGGAAAACCCGACGATCCCAATGCAAAAAGACAATACTCACTCAGGAACCGAATCAAGAGGAATTAAATAATGACAATTTAATAATTAATTTATCGGACCATGTACTCACAGAAACAGAGTCTCAAGTGTTGAATAAAGGCCTTTCCTTCTGCCCACAAAAGCATTTTGATTACACCAATACTAAAATAGATATGTATAAATTTGTGCGCAAACTGAAACTGACCAAAATACATGCCCTCAAAACATCGAGCAATCAAACTGAAAGTCCCCAGGACACTACCAAGCAGACTCAAAGTGATTCATTACTAACGATAGAGGAAATCCCACATCTCAAAAATCTATACGATCCAGCAAATGACTCAGACAATGATGACACCACCGAAATCGAAATATTGCAGAAATTAGGAATTGACACCAAACAACATGTGCACAGTGGACTAAAAAACAAATCAAAATACTGTCCACAGTTAACACCAGGCAATAAAATCGATTCCTTTTCAGAAGTGATCATGAACGAAATCGAGAAAATAGAAAAAACAAGGAATAGCAAAATTAGAGAAAATATATCCAAAAAAGAAAACCAAGCCATTCAAAATCTGGCAAAAAATCAAGAGATAATCATCAAGCCTGCGGACAAGGGCGGAAACATCGTGATCCAAAACACTAGTGATTATAAGAAGGAAGCATATTGTCAATTGAATGACACTGATAAATATACTAAGTTGACAAACAACCCAATGCACAGAATGATTGAAGATGTAAAAAGGCATCTTAATGAATGGCATGAACACAATTTGATTAATATCGAAGAATACAAATTTCTCCTAAAGGAAAAACCAACAATCCCCACCATCTATTTCCTGCCAAAGGTTCATAAAACATTAATCAATACACCTGGAAGACCGATTGTATCATCATGTGACTCACTGAACGAGAACATCTCATCATATATAGATTGCTATCTCGCACCCATGGTCAAAAATCTAACATCATACATCCAGGACACAGGTGACTTTCTACCAGTCCTTTCCAACACGGCATGGAATCCATCCTATCTCATGGTAACGATTGATGTAGTATCACTCTACACATCCATTGAACATACAATTGGGATAAATGCCTGTGCGTACTTCCTGAGACAAAGGAATATAAAAGAATTGGAACACTCAGCGATGTTACTCACTATGATCCAAATGTGCCTGAACAATAACATCTTTTTCTTCAACCACGAGATCTACCATCAATTGTGTGGTTGTGCCATGGGTATTTCCTTCTCACCCAACTACGCCAACCTTACTATGGGTTGGTGGGAGAAGGAGATAGCCTGGGGCCCGCAAAAGAACTGGGCCCTCGAGAAAATTATTTTGTGGTCACGATACATTGACGACTTATTCTTAATCTGGAATGGAAGCAAAGATGAATTCATGCAATGCTTTAACACACTCAACGATAATAACATTGGACTCTCTTTTACTTGTACCACCAGTCAGCAAAAAATCGATTTTTTAGATATTTCAGCATACCTTCATAATGGACAAATAGAAACAACACTTTTTAGGAAAAAGACTGCTACAAATAGCATCTTGCATGCAGAAAGTTTCCACCCCAAAGCACTACTGAAAAGCATTCCCTTTGGAGAATGTATCCGTATGAAAAGGAACTGTTCCACAAATGAGGACGCAGAAAAAGAAATCCTGAACAGTGCAAGGAGACTAAGCAAACGTGGATATAAAGCAAGGGATCTCAACAAAAGCATGGTAAAAGTTAAAGCAATGACTAGAACAGACATTCTTATTAAAAAAAGTTCACATCCAGCAAACGCACAAATAACTGAAAAACAAGAAGCACCGAGACTAATTTTGACATATAGCAAAGAATCCTTCAAAATAAGACAAATTGTCCAAAAATACTGGCCAGTGCTACAACAAGACCGAGATCTAGCTAGCATCATTGGAACAAAACCTGCAATTTCCTATAGGAAGGCACCCTCCATTAGAGACATAATAACTCAGAGCCACTTCCAAACACAGAAGGAAAAAAGAAAAAATTGGCTTGAAATACAACAAATTGGCTTCAAAAGATGCAACAATTGTAAAGCCTGCAAAATCGGAGCTAACATGAAAACTATAACAGACCCAGAAGGAAAAATCGTTAACATTGAGCAAAAAATCACATGCACAACGAAGTTTGTAGTGTATGCTATCCAATGTAACTGTGGCATGATGTATATAGGCAGCACCATCTGTATGCTAAAAAAACGCATCTTGGAACATATCAGAGCAGTGAAAAACAAGGATCAGACCTATGCAACTGCCAAGCATCTACTCACATGCCAGGAAGGTAATTGGCGAAACATGACCTTCTTTGGCATTGATACAATAGATAATAATGAAAGGATGGGTGACAGCAAAAAGAAACTCCGACAACTCGAATCAAAGTATATCATCAGATTTCGAACAAAGAACCCGAGGGGGATGAACGTTGATGAAGAACTCTATGTTCACCTTTAAAACACAATGCACTATCATGAATAATGTCAAGCACATGCGATTAATACTGGATAGACTCTAGCAACTCACTGGAAGAACGCACGATCTAAGAAGAGAAGAAGAACAAGGAAAGTGTGGGGATAACAAGAAACCCAATTCTGTGGGAAATCAGGCTTGAAAAGCCTTGACTTGGACACTTATCCAATTATATTGAACATACCAATCATAAAGTCAATAATGGTACTATACCATGATTTTTCTGATTCCATCACAATTGCTTAGATCCAACAGTTAAATGCGTCTGTACTATACATTAACAGCCGTAACACACGGATGATTGACACACATGCATAGCACTTAAGCACAACACTAACATACTGTGTCACCACGACGCTAACCCCTTTTTTCAGATTGATGATTATTATGCTAGTTTGTGATTGGACACCATCACAATCACATTCATTATGCCGGTGTTTATGTAACCTTATAATTTATTAATAATTTGTTTTGAAGTAAAACTGTCACAAGGTGTACTGTTTAAAATATATTGTAAACTACAAATCCCAGAATCCCATGGGTAATGTTTGGTTAGACACGAAATGACATAAAACAGTTGGAGAAAGTAGTGCCACCTGCCGTGAGCAAGGCCGCAAGGCTGAAACGCGTTGGTGTGACAGACTGGGCTCTGTTAATTAAATAAATAACTTACAAGGTTCCAGAGTGCGGGTGTCCTTTGTTTCAAAAATTGTTCCTGGCCATTGGCATGGCCCAACACCCTGCACCCGCTGCTGAGCGATCCGGTAAAAGCCACATTGAAGGAGAAAAAAAAAAATATATATATATATTTCATGTGATTAAGGCTGGTCATCGGCTGAAACGTGTCATGGCGGACTCAATGTGAGATTAATAAAACGAATTTGCACGCAGGACGGGTCTACGCTCACTTTTTCCTCCAGGAGGAGATTGGTAACGAACGAGGACTCTCTCTCTCTCTCTCTCTCTCTTTCTCTCTCTCTCTCTCTCTCTCTCTCTCTCTCTCTCTCTCTCTCTATATATATATATATATATATATATATATATATTCACTGAAAAAACCATGGGTTTCACACACGTTATAGTTAGGAATTAGCATTTAAAAAACCTTAGAAATTCAATGAAAAAACCAAAGGTTTCACACATGTTATAGTTAGCTGGACATTTCACTCGTAAAAAACCATTGAAATTCCCCCGTTATAGTTAGTTCAGCTAACTATAACTCGCGCGCCCGCAATGCACTACTGATGACGTCACATATTACATCACTCATGACATGGTCACTGACATCACAATGGTAATCCAATAAAATGGTAAAATTGTTTTGTCCAGATGTTGCCAAATCTCTCTAAAATTTAGGTTTCAGGAAGATTAGATAGGAATTTGCTAAATCAAAAGGCAAACGTTGCTTAAAAATCAATTGGGAATCATTACACAGTGTCCAGCCTTTTTCACATTTAAGATAAACTGTGTAATGACCAGAAGTTACAGTAGGTCCATCATGGAAAATTATTGCAACTGTTACAAAAGTTTTTCCTGAAATTGATAATTGCTGTCCTGTAAACTTCTTTATTAAAGTATCTAATTTTGAACCATCAGCTTTACAGCGTTGCATCATTAAAATTACATACTGTCCGTATTCCTTTAAAATTAACGTTGAAAACATGTCAGATTGACACTCACTGCATTCCATGCTATGATTAGCATCTTTAACTAATTTAGCAAAAGTGACTGTTTTACTTTCTGGCAATGTTAAATAAATAAACCTTTCAGAATCAACATTAGAGCCACATATATTATAACAGTTTTCACAACTATGTTCCCATTTATAAGAGAGACCAAATAAATTTTCAATGGGAACCCCTTCTTCTTCCAGTACCTGAAGAAAAAACATCAAGAATTCCTGTGCGTCTTGCTGTACATTTTGAGAAAACTGTGTTCGTCCTGAACATACATCTAAAAGTTTTCTAATTTCAGTAGCACTTTCTATTTGAGTTTTATCATTACTCAGCTTTTGAAAAAGGAGACTCAACTCAGAACAGAATCTTTTTCCCTGATTTACTATTATCTGCTCTTGCACACTTTCCAGATAAAATGCAACATTCAGCACTACATTAGCGTAGCAGTTGACACCAGAGCTATTTTCAAAATGACATCCTACAACCTGTTCTTCATTTTCCTTTTTCTTTTTGCTTGCAATTACATCACTCCTCTTTTTTTTCCTCCTCTCTACATCTTCATTACAGATATTCTCATTTCTCCTTTTACGAGAAACTACACGTTTCTCCAACACAGGATACTGACCTAAATGAGGAGCATAGCTTCTTCTTAATCTATTATACTCCTTTACACAATTTGCATCAGCACTAACTTTTGAGTCATCAAAGTCTATCATGAATAAACCTGATAATGTTTTCACTCGTGACAAAGCAACATATGCCATACCTTCTTTGAACACAGTTGAACCAATGTTCACAAATGCACAATCTACAGTCAATCCTTGAGACTTGTGAATAGTTACAGCATGTTCTCTGCAACTATTTCTTCCTTTGGAAATAAATTATGTAGCAGCCGACTCTGTAATGCTTTCGTGCCAGCTTCAGTGAGTAGTCCAATTCTGATATCTTTCAGAATACTTCCATATTCTTCATCGTTTGCTTGCCTCATATTAGTAGTAAGTTCCTTGTACTCAAAGAAGGACCAAATATTTGCATTACCGATGCTTCCCAATGACTTCTTTGTGTCTTCATGTGTCACAGTATTAAACACTGGTTGTCCTTTAACTGGAGTAAGTTGCAAAAGATCCCCAAAAACTATGACGTGTTTTCCTCCAAATAACACGTCATAGTCTGTCTTCAGAATTTGCTGCATTCTTAAATGCACAAAGGCAAGCATTAAGTTTGATACCATGCTCACCTCATCAATAATGAGAACGTGCATCTTCTTCAATACTCTTGAAACTTCCAAGCATGCTTCTCCAGTTAGCTTGTTGTATTGTATTTTGTTCTCATGCTCCACTGGTAACATTAGCAAACGATGTAAAGTGATTCCTTTTATGTTATATGCTGCTAACCCAGTTGGAGCAGTAGCCACACAAGACAAAGTAGAATCCGTTTTTTGCTGTAGGTAGCTTCTGATGACTTTTATAAGGAAACTTTTTCCAGTTCCAGCTTGTCCGCTTACATACATCCTGATTGGATGAAATGATGTGCATGAGCACTCTTTTTTTTCATGTAGAAATCCGTGATCAATTTTGTTTCTGATCTCTTCATAAATTTGTTGCTGCTCTTCGTTCAGTTGTCTTTCCAAATTTTGTAAGTCTATAAATTCTTCTTGAGCTTGATTCATAGCCGTTTCCACTTCATTCATGGCTATTGATGCTTCATTTTCAACGATTGGTTGTCCTAGGGGATCTTGACTGAGTGTTCCTGAACTTTGGCTGTCCTGAGAACTGTCTCTAGCTATTTCTGCTGCAATTGTAGTTTCCTGTTCAATTTCTTCATTTAACATTTGCAGATAAGTTGAGAATGTACTGCATTGTATGCTGTCTTTGCAAGCATTAAAAGAATCTTCATAGCTTTGAAATTCTCCCAGTAGTTCATCCTCTGTACGCCATGGTTTAAACAGCTGTAAAAGAGCCAAGTAGTAAAATTCCTTTTTGTCAGTAGTGTCGCAACTCAGCTTCCTGTGATTTATCAAACTTCCTTTTGTTTGCTTCACCAAACATCCTTCCTCACCAATGACTTTATATTTTCCATTGTTGATGTCTTCTGTGGCTTTCCGTGAATAAATGTAGTTCTGCAGCACTTCATAGAGACACATGTTCTCCAGATGATGACTTCTCTTGGGATAATATGTGTCCAACATGTTTGATTTCAAAATATCTGTACTTTCTGGGTCATTCTCGGCCAAATATTCAATTTCTCCAACAGATTTCAGTACCCGATTTCTCATTGCTGCAAGGCCTAAACTTGCCCAAATTATTCTTCTTGATTTCGAGTAGAGACTTGCAGAAGATAACCTATCTGAACATTCGTAGGATCCAATTTCTCGATGCGATAACATCTTCAAACTGAAACTGTACAGCTTCTTACTGACAGTCTTCTCGTGAGAAATCTCTTCCCACATTTCCTTCAATTCTGTTTTTTCTGATTTCGTAATGTAAGACGTTACATATCGAGCAACAGCAATGGAATTGTCAGCTACATACTGTATATCCATGTTAGCATTCCACATGGATAAAATGACTGGGTTGTAGTCATTTATATTTTTTGATTCTTCTTTTCTTTTAAGGTTGTAGGTATTCTTAGGTGATTTTCTTGTGATAGTATGTCTCACAGATGACATAAAACTGTTTACTCTTCCATTTGAAAGAACAGGTCTAGGAAATCCAAATCGACATTTAGTGTAGTATTTATCTTTACTCTTGTATTTCCGTCGACAGTATTTTCCACACCGATGACTTTGGAAACGTAAAACTTGCTCCTTTAACTTTTTCTCTTCTGTGTTTTTTGGTATAGCACATGTTGCATATTCTTCAATGTAAGATAACACTGCTTCATCAGCATCTGTTCCAAACTTTGGTGCATCCTTGATCCACAACAGCATATGAATATGAGGAGCACCTCTTGCCTGGTACTCTTTTCTCCAAAAGAAATCCACTACTTCTCCTAGAGGTGGATTTTTTTTATTGCAGATGAACGACATCATAGCCTCAAATCGATGATTGAAATATCTGCAAACATTAACCGGATCCAATGAGCACAGTTCTCCTGCTGTCTTGTATTCGATGTTTTTAATGTTTGAATTTGCCTCTCGTAGAAAATCCAGTAAATCATCCCAAGTGTACTCAGCACAGCTTAGGGTAACGAACCATGTTGGTGTTCCTAAATTCCGTAACATGCATTTTAATTCACCATGGCGTCTGTACCAATATTCATTTGTCCCACGCTGACAAGCCATCAGATTGATCAGTTGTGTTTCCAAATGATCATCTCGTTTCTGCACTTTCTCCATAAAATCCTTAGCAGACACATTTTGTAAATGTACTCCACTTTTTAAAATGTGATTTACTGCATAAGACAGTGCAGACAAGTCGCTTTCAAATAAAAGATGGAACAAATAAGGAATACTTTGTCGAAATCTGGGATCTTCAGCATATAGTCTTGTAGTCCGATACTCAGAAGCTGGAATCTGTTCCGGACGTTCATCGTATCGTCCTCCTTTTCCTTTAGGAAACAGCTGGGGAAAACATCGAGCTTCCAAGCTCTCCTCCCATACACTCACGGGAGTTCCTTTTGCTTTCTTCATCTGAAACAGATCAATATTGTCTCCCATAACTTCTTTTGAATGAAGAGGATGTATGCTAAAATGTTCATAAATTTCTTCTTCCTTTGACTTGTCCACTTTTTCAATTTGTCCAGTTGGTGTTTCTGTGTCTTCTTGTAAATCTTCTTCTTCTTCTATATAAATTGATTCATACCATTTGTTATTCCTTTTCAAATACAAATTTCCTCTTTGTACTTTCCGTACATCTACCAGCTCCTGCCAAATCTTCTTATTCTTTGTAGGTACACCATTAACCAGAATAATTAATGGTTCAGTTTCCAAAGTATCCGCATCAATAGTTTCCATATTTTTTTTCAAATCCAAGGGCAAATACACCACTCTACCTTTTAAACCTCTCAGTAAATCTGAAGGAGGTAATTTACCAGTTTTGGGCTCCATACGTACTATGGTCTGGAACGGATGAACGCATTGAATGAGTATAGACTCATATGTATTTAATTCAGAAAGTTCAGCAGGAATAGCATCCAATTCTAAATTATTATGTACAGCTCTGGTCGGCATTCTATTTTCTTCTAACTTATTATAACAGTATTTACAAATACGCTGAACTTCACCCAATTCAAAACAATTTTCAAGAAATATATATGTGGCAAAATCCTTCCACTTATAATTATCTTCATTTTCACTTTTTCTATAGAGATCAACATACCTGGTTTGTTTTCTATAATGAGTTCTGCGGCAACAAATACAAGTAATATTTGGTCTTTCATTAGAGATTTTTTCAAATTTTGTTATGTGATCATTAAATGTCTTACTTACAAATGGTTGTACATTCTCTTCCACTTCTTCCTCATTTACTGTGTCCTTTTCTGCACTGTTTTGTTCAGGACCAAAGTAACAAAACTGAATTTCATCAACAACCTTCTCTACATCTGATACCGATCCACGGAACAGAGCCCTGGTTTGATATTAGGCAGAAAACGAAATTTCTTTGCCATTTTGAAAGCACACTTACTACTCTTTTTTTTGGCAAGTGATAAACACTTTTACAGTCTGTCACATTTTGAATCCACTTTTCAGATTCTTAAAAAAGCACATGTCCAAACTGCTTTTTCAGACCAGCACCATGTGTAACCTGGGTGACTGACTACACTCCAGCAAGGGCAACCAGCCTTAGTGATGCTGAATGTATTTGCATTACTGACTGAAACCTCAAACCCCACTCGCTTGTGAATACTGTGCATGATTCCACAGGGTAAGCAGCTGGGTGTGTGCTAAGAGTCTGCTTCTGCACCAAAAAATGTCTCCCCCTTTCCATCTAATGCAACTGTGAAATCACGAGAGCAATACGCAATAAATCTCTGCCTGTAATTCCTATTTTCACACAGAGTCATGTTTTCACATTAGTCACAAAACGAAATTTCTTTGCCAATTTGAAAGCACACTTACTACTCTTTTTTTTGGCAAGTGATAAACACTTTTACAGACTGACACATTATGAATCCTCTTTTCAGATTCTTAAAAAAGCACATGTCCAAACTGCTTTTTCAGACCAGCACCATGTGTAACCTGGGTGACTGCCTACACTCCAGCAAGGGCAACCAGCCTTACTGATGCTGTATGTATTTGCATTACTGAGTCCAACCTCAAACCCTTAAAGTATTCTTTATTTTTACCAGTACACCTTAATTTATCGTGAAAACATAGTCCATATTTTTTTACATGTTCCTCACATTTAAATTTCTCCCAAAACAGAAAATAATAAACACAACTTCAACAAAAGGAATTCCATTTCTATTATTCATTTCTTAATTTACCATATACATCCCCTCTCAAACTCTAAACTCACCTTTAAAATTAGTTAGCTGTGAAAGAAATGTGGCACTCAAACAGCAGATTATCAGAGCCAGGATCTCTGTTCTTTACACCTCTCTCCTCTCAGCAGAACCAGATAATGGCAAACTTTCCCTCTCTTTTTCCACACATATACATGTTAATTTCAAATCTCAGTGCTTCCCCCTTTTTTTCAAATGTAATCACTCATTTCTATTGGTTGAAAACCAACCCTTTTCCAAAAGTACCCTTCCCCCAACTTGACTTCTGCCTAGTACCCTTCCCCCAACTTGACTTCTGCCTGCTACCATAGCAACAGCTCATGGAACACTGCTGTGTGGAGTTAGGTCAGAAGTTCACCAAACAATGTTTCAATTCCACAGAGCAAGAGTGCTTGACTTTTCAAACCTAACAGCAAATCCATAGTACTGTTCTTTGGTAACACATTTTTCTGTACCAATACAAAACATGCTTCTATTAATTTACACATACAGCCTAGTTTTTATTCTAGAATGGTATGAAACAGCCAATCAGTTCTTTTTTTAATGAAAAAAATATGTATGCCTCCATTTCCAAACTGTCTTTCATTTCTTTTTACCATTCTACTGAATTACACCTCCTGAGTGCATCCAGTTCTCCTTTGAAGATGTTCACAGTGTGGATTGTAGGGCACAGCTATGTCTTCTGGAGTGAAAAGTATGCAGAGAAAACAGATATGGTGAGAGACCTTGCTTTGCCAAATGTAGACATTAAATGGATTGGTCAGAGAGGGTTAAAGTGGCACCAATTGATGCCATTGGTGAAATCCTTCATGCAAATCCAACACCCTGACCTCATAATAGTGCACTGTGGTGGCAATGACCTAGGCACTTTGACTGGGGTAGGTCTGGAAATGCTTATGAAGGACACCTTTGCACAACTGTTTTCACTTTTCCCTAAAACTGCCTTTGTGTTTTCTAACATATGCCAAAGGCAAAAATGGAACTGGTCCAATCATTTCTGTCCGCAGATTGACAAAGCAAGAAAGCACGTCAACAAATCTGTTTCTGCTTTCCTCCGTGACTATGGTATGGGTTCCATTTACCACAACAACTTGCGTTACGACATGCAAGACATTTATAGAGGAGATGGTGTGCACTTCAATGATGAAGGGAACAGAGTCTTCCTCTTGAACCTTAGACTCTGCATCGGTACTTACTTGTAGGTACCACTAAAAAATCACTTCATAAACACAACGGCTCTTTTTAGAGCCCCCTAATATCTAAACTCTTAAATCTGCATTTCATTTCTTTTATTTTATTTTTTTTCTACCGTACGCATACGTTGAGCTTACCGTACGCGTACCCCGCGATTTTTTTTAAAATCAATAAATGTTTTCTTTGTACTTTTCTGTCCTTCTTTGACCCCCTTACAAATGTTAGGGGGTCTGTAACTCTCCTCCTTGCCCCCTTTTCAAGATATCACTCTTTTTTTTCTGAGTGAAACACACGAAATGGCGGCCGCCGCTTCCTGGTTTCAACCGATTCGAATGTTTACTAAGATCTAAGAGCCAATCAGAATCGCGCTCGCGCACGCCACCGTACGCGTACGGTAAGCGCACCGTAAGCGCACCGTAAGCTGGCGCAGATATATATATTGATTTAAAGGCTATTTTCTCAGAATCTACTGAACAGATTTACACCACCCCTACAAAAGGCACTTCCTTGACCTGAGGACTACCTCTCTGCCAAATTTCTAGTAATTCTGTTCAGCCGTTCGGGCTGTAGCTGTGTCTAAAGGTCCTATGGAAAAATGCATGGGAAAAACGCGTTTTGGGACCCCCCTTTTATCTCAGCCCCCGCTTGACGAATCCCCCCGAGACTTTCAGGGTAGGGGCGGAGCGTAGCGCCCCACCTATTTTGAAATATTCGCGAGGATTCGTCGACCGGCGCCAAAGTTATTCAAAATAGAATGTTGCGGATTTCCTATGGAAACAGGGTCCTAACTATAACTACCTACTGGCGACCGCCAGTAGGTAATATATATATATATATATATATATCAGCAGAGCACTCTCCTCTCTCGTGTCTGACCAGCTGAGCAGAAGGGAGCACGGACCACAGATTCTTTTCAAATATCGGTTTATTTACCAAACCAAAACAAACCAGGCAGCCATAACGCGTTTCATCCCTCCTGGGGGACTTGATCACATGACGCAGTTTAACCAATGACATGCGGTATTTAAAGGAAAAATACATTTAACATCACGTCATCCGATTGGGCAGTGTTTTAACAGTGGTTTTCCATGTATATTTCGTTTCCTGTGACTCATTAATCAACACAAATGTGAAGTATAACGTTGTTGTTTAGACTATTACATTAATCTCAGGATAAATCCCGTAATGTTCAACGCAAACTATTCACAGTATTCATTGAAGAAACTCGGTCCAATTTTTTAACATGGAAATCCAGAAAAAAATTAATATTATTGGATGAAAGATAAAAATAAAATAACATGCAATAACAAAAGATAATATTTACGCTCATGTTGATCAAAATTTGATGAGATAAAATTGTTGTAGCCAGTGCAGCATATTGATTCTCCAATATTAGAGCCATCATTTAGTGGGATTTCCATTATGTGCATAAATATCAAAATAAATATATTTACGTAACACGAATCACAATTGAGATAGTTCGAAAAAGTTAAAAATATATATAAACTGTGCATAAATATAGCTTATAAAAGACACATATAAAAATACACAATAAATATCAATCCTTAAATATTAAATATTAAATATTAAAAATATCATAATATTTTAAAACCATCAATTGATCATATTCTCGTGTGTACAATGTTGAATCACCTGTAGTCTCACCAATCAGTGGACTGATAGCTAAATGAGTTACAATAAGTTAAATTAAGTTAACTGGCCCAACAGCTCAATATGAGCGTACATTTTAATTTGTAAGTTTGTTGAACCACTGTTAAAGCCCACCTACTAGATGACATATAATAGTGCAAGACTTGATACCCATAGTGTAGAGATCTATTTTTTCTTTTTTGCTTTTTTACTTAAAAACATATACTTAAAATAAGATATAAGTACATGTAAAAAAACTTTTATATTTGATTGAGTGCTAAAAAATACCTAAAAACACCGTGATAAAAACTAATGTGATTGAGAGAAAGGGAGAGGTAGATCTTACAAAAGGGGGCATCAATAAGCCTTTCACTTATGACTGTGATTGAACATAAAATATGTCTTTACCACAATACCCTCATGGTTGTGACTGTTAATAAAAGATTGTGTCTTAGAGTGAAATTAAAAATCTAAGCATCTGTAGTTGGATAGGACGGCAAGAAGGCTAAAATATTCAGGAAATGTATAAATTATGGATAGAAGACCTCATTAAAGACTCGCATGTAATTCTTCCGAGCTATTGAGTCCATTTGGATGTTTGCTATCCAGATTTAAGATGTAGTGCATTTCCAATAATCTCAGAGATTTTTCCCTGTCACCCCCTCTTTTGTTTCTAGTTACAGAATCGATGAAAAAATATTTGAGGTCTTTGGGGTTGCCTTCATGCTTTTCATGGAAATGCCGTGCTACCGGGTATGCTTGATCTTTATTCTTAATAGCACGTAAATGTTGAAGTACCCTTTTGTGGCCTGGTAGTATAGTACTACCTATGTACCTTAAATTACAGGGACACTCTAAGACATAAACTACATAATCTGTCTTGCAGTTCAGGGCTTTGGTAATGACTTTGTTTGGACCGCCAAAAGGAGTGGAATAGCTCATTGTGGAAACTCCATGCTGGCAGGCCTTACAGGTCTTACATTTAAAAAAGCCTAATCGTTGGGCCAACCAAGATCCCTTGGCTGAGATTCCGCATGGGTCATTGTCAACAAGAGAATCCCTCATGGAAATCCCTTTACGGTAAGTCAATGATGGTTTTTTTGGTACCATGGTGCCTATGATAGGGTCCTGCTTGACAAAGTGCCAATGTTTGTTGATGATTTTTCTAACTGACATGTGGTGCTGATTGTAGTCCAAGATGAATCTGAAATCATCAACACACTTGTCAAGGACTCTGGGCCGTGTCTTAGTGGCCGGTGTCTTATTGTTGTTGGGGAGGTTAACCTTGGTGAGAGCTTTGTCTAGGCATTTTTTGTTGTATCCTCTGGCCTTAAATCTATTGATACATTCCTGTTGCGCCACTGTCAAAGCTTCTGGATGGCTGCAAATGCGCTTAATGCGTAAGAGCTCACCATAAGGGATGCTCTGTATAAGGTGACTTGGGTGCGCGCTACTTGCATGTAGGATGGTGTTTCCCGCCGTGGCTTTCCTGTGAAGTCTAGTTTCTAATTTGCCTGCTTCAACATACACTTCTACATCTAAAAAGACTATATTGGTCTATATATATATTACCTACTGGCGGTCACCAGTAGGTAGTTATAGTTAGGACCTATTTTCCATAGGAAATCCGCAACATTCTATTCCCAATAACTTTGGCGCCGGTTGACGAATCTTCGCAAAATTTTCAAACTTTTGGCCAGCTTGGGTCCGCTCCTATCCTGGAAGTCTCGGGGTGATTCAACAAGTGGGGGCCGAGAAAAAAGGGGTTCCCAAAACATGTTTTTCCCATGCAATTTTCCATAGGAACGTTTAGTCGCAGCTACAGCCCGAACTGCTGAACGGAGTTACCCCAAATTTGGCAAAAAGGTAGCCCTTGGTTCAGAGTCGTGCCTTTTGGTTAAATGGTGTAAATCCATTCAGTAGTTCCTGAGAAAATCAAAAGTAAAATCACATATATATCTATGGGCGCGGTGGATCCGCGCACCCGGAGCGCACCCTGCGCGCACCCTCCCGATCACGAGCTGCATGTTAATTGGCTGTCAACTTGCTGTCAACACTCCAAACCAGGAAGTGTTGGCAGCCATTTTGTGCCTCGGTAGAACCGAGGCACAAGAAATCCTTGAAAAATGTGCGCAAAATGCAAAAAGGGGGAAGGGTAGAAACACCCTGACCCCCTAGGCCTGCTTAGGGGGCCAAATAATATATATATTTTTTTTTTAAATGGGAAGATGCACGCAGGGTGCGCGGATCCTGCCGATTAAAAAAAAAATTGCCACCCCCCTGGGGCTTTATAAAATTATGTACAGGGGGGCTCACAGCATCCCCAGCCCTGGGGACCGCCACCCCCTGGGGCTTCAATATTCATGGGTGGGGGGGCTCAAAGACCCCCCCGCAGCCCCGGGTACCGCCACCCCGGGGCTTTTAACATGCAAGCATCGCGTAAAGTAATACGTATGTGTTGCGTATGCGCCTGGAGTCGCGTACCGGTCGCATAGCGATCGCGCACGAAAATACGCACCCATTGCACTTCCTACACGGATCCTACACAGCAATCCTAAAATGGCGGCTAGGTTCCGCGCAGTGATCGAGAAAGGGACACTTTGGGTGCGCGACTCCCAAAACATATTTGAAAAAAATAAAAAATAAAGAAAATAATATAAATATATTAAAAAATACATATAAAACAAAAAAAACATTAGAGTTTCAATATTTAAAAAACATTTTTTCCATTTATATTAAAAATATATAATATAATTTAAAAAATAAAATATGTAAAAATAAATAGTAAAAAAATGTAGAAAATCAGTATAAAAAAATAAATATAACTATTATTACATTTAAAAATGGTCATTTAAGAAATCTTTGAAATTCACTGAAAAAACCATGGGTTTCAGACATGTTATAGTTAGCAATTAGCATTTAAAAATCCTTTGAAATTCACTGAAAAAACCATAGGTTTCAGACATGTTATAGTTAGGAATTAGCATTTAAAAAACCTTTGAAATTCACTGAAAAAAACATAGGTTTCAGGGGTGTTATTGTTTGCTGGACATTTCACTCATACAAAACCATTGAAATTCCTTTGTTATAGTTAGTTCTACTAACTATAACTCGCGCGCCCGCAATCCACTGCTGATGATGTCACATATTATATCATTCATGACATGGTCAGTGACATCATTGATGGCATTACTGATGACATCTCAAATGACTTCACTGATGACATCATCCACGTGACAGTCTGATACACCTCATCATGCACTTGTATAACCTTTCATCACTCATTATAAAATATGGAGTACCATATTTGAAACCATTGACACACCAATATAAGTTTCTAAAAACCCACTCAGTGATTCCTAGATCTACACACACATCTAAACACTTACCAATAGATTCACCCATACATGCTGACAAAGATCAAGAGAACATTATCAAATATTCTTATACCCCTTCATCAACATTACACATCCTATTCATGTATGCAGTCGTCCTACTCACTTATACAAACAATTGATCATACTTACATTTACTCAGCTACACACTTATACAAACACCACTTCATTTATTCATATACATAGTAACTCATACTTAGTGTGTTTTAAAATCACTATTACAAGTATACAGTTATCCATACAGTCACTCATAGAATCACTGATTCTTATGTATACTTATTTATATACAACTATCACATACACTGCCTTTTATATTTCTACTTTGTTGGACATGTATCATTGAGAAATATATTTACTCATCACTATACCCATAAAGACATTCACTCACCCAAACAACTGTTTCCACATGTAGTCTTAACCTCATATACCTACTAAATCAACTATTTACAAATCTTTGGACAGTCACACACCTCCCACCCAACCACACACACATTCACTCTCCCATAAAAATACTCACTTAACTAATCAATAACTAATATAGACTTTCACATAGCTAGTAACCAACCTATGCAGTAGTTTATACAAGAGACAGAGTGATACAGATATTCACACAGTTTAATCACTATCCCATATATTTAGTGAGACACTATAAATTAGTCCCTTAAACAGTCAATCACACTGCTAGTAAATCCTCCATCCAAACACTTATACTTCCACTCATTCTTCAATGCAGATTGCTATATATATAATACATACTTAAATATCGAACCAAACCACATGCACTCGATGATGTCATCAGTGATGTCACTGACCATGTCATGAATGATGTAATATGTGACATCGTCAGCAGTGAATTGCGGGCGCGCGAGTTATAGTTAGTAGAACAAACTATAACGAAGGAATTTCAATGGTTTTGTATGAGTGAAATGTCCAGCTAACTATAACACCCCTGAAACCTATGGTTTTTTCATTGAATATATATATATTACCTACTGGCGGTCGCCAGTAGGTAGTTATAGTTAGGACCTATTTTCCATAGGAAATCCGCAACATTCTATTCCCAATAAGTCTGGCGCCGGTTGACGAATCCTCGCGAAATTTTCCAAACTTTTGGCCAGCTCCGCTCCGCTCCTACCCTGAAAGTTTTGCGGTGATCTCTCAAGCGGGGGCCGAGAGAAAAGGGGGGTCCCAAAACGCATTTTCCCCATGCAATTTCCCATAGGATCTGTTGTCGCAGCTACAGCCCAAACCGCTGAACGGAATGACACCAAATTTGGCAAAGAGGTAGTCCCCAGTTCGGACTCGTGCCTTTTGCATATATGGTGTGAATCCGTTCAGTAGTTCCTGAGAAAATTAGAGTTAAAAGTATATATATATCTATGGCCTCGGAGGATCCGCGTACCCTACCCGCACCGTAAGTGCACCCTCCCCGAACCAAGCGCGCACCCTCCCGATCGCGCGCTGAATGATAATTGGCTGTCGAGTGTCTCTCTACATTCAAAATCAGGAACTGTTGGCGGCCATTTTCTGCCTCGGTAGAAGCGAGGCTGAAGAAGCAAGGGGAAAAGGTGTGTAAAACATACAAAGGGGGCAGAGTGGAAATACTCTAACCCTCCAGAGGTGCTTAGGGGGTCCCAGAAGGACCCCCTGGGGCCCCGTTAAAAAAAAAAAAATACAGCGAAATGCGCACACGGTGCGCGCATCCTATCGCGTTGGATGCACGGATCCTCTTGCGGTGGGTTCGCGGATCCAAGGGAAAAAAAATGAAATTGTTGGGAGATAAAGATTAACCTTAAGTGTTTTGTTCTTGAGTGGCTCTAAAAAGAGCCGTTGTGTTCATTCAGAGTTTTTGGTACTTATAAGTAAGTACCTATACAGAGTCTAAAGTTGTTGAGGAAGACTCTGTTTCCTTCATCAGTAAAGTGTACTCCATCTCTCCTATACATCTCTTGCATATGAAAGCGCAGATTGTTATTGTAAATGGCCCCCATTCTGTAGTCTCTGAGAAAAGCAGAAACAGATTTATTCACATGTTTCCTAGCTTTCTCAATCTGTGGACAAAAATGATCGGACCAGTTCCATTTCTGCCTTTGGCATATGTTAGAATACACAAAGGCAGTTTTAGGGAAAAGTGAAATCAGTTCTGCAACCTACCCCAGTCAAAGTGCCTAGGTCATTGCCACCACAGTGCACTATTATGAGGTCAGGGTGTTGGATTTGCATGAAGTATTTCACCAATGGCATCAATTGGTGCCACTTTAACCCTCTCTGTCCAATCCATTTAATGTCTACATTTGGCAAACCTAGGTCTTTGTGAATGCCTTTGTTTTCTGCATACCTTTGGCTCCAGAAAATGTACCTGTGTCCCACAATCCACACTGTAAGCATCTTGTAAGGAGGTCTGGATGCACTCAGATGGTCTCTCTAAATGAAATGGCAGTTTAGAAAGTAAGATGTTTCTAAAATGGTGGCTAAGATGCAAGTTTGAAAAAAGACAAGAAATCATTGGTTGTTTGACAACCTTCTACACTGAAAGGTAGGGTGCATATTTCTGTTTTTTAAATGCATTATTCTTATTGGTTAACAAAAACTGATTGTAAGGAACATTATAGATGATAAGCTGATATGTTGAGAAGTCAAGCACACTTGCTGTCTTGATTAGCAACATTGTGTGTGCTGAACTTCTGACCTGTTTCCTCAGTACAGTGTTCCATGACATGTTTCTATGGTAACGGGCAGAAGGCAGATTGGGGGAAGGGTTGAAGTTTATGTCATTTGAAAAGGGTTGAAATGTTTAACCAATAGAAATGTGTGTTTGCTTTATTTATGTGGGAAGGAGTGTGATTTGATGTTTACATGTATATGTGTGGAAAAAGAGAGGGAAACTTTGCCATTCTTTGGTTCTGCTGACAGGTGCACAGTGCAGAGATTCTGTATAAGAAAATCTGGTGTGTGACTGATATCTGGTGTGTGACTGATATACTTCTTAATCTACAAAACATCTTGAAAGGTGAGTTATTTAATTGTGAGGGGATGTATGTAGACTATTTTGATTTTAATCAGACTAATGTATTTCTTCTGCTAAAGTGTAGGGAGTACCTTTTTTTCTCTACAATCTTATTGACAGTGTGTGTGCATGTAGAAACCATTCTGTGATAAGCATTTGTGTTTTTCATGTGTTTGCAGACTGATAACTGTGCAGTTTTTATATTTTGGTAGAATTAGAAACCAGACATTGTTTATGAATTTGTGAAAGGAGTTATGTTATGTTTCTATACTAAAATGTAGTACTTCTTCTAGATGAAGAAATGTGTTTTGGTATAGTGCAAGGGATAGTGTTATTTGTCTAGAATCACACTGTGAGTCTGTGTGCATTTGTGAACCACTGTGAGAGAAGCGTTTGGTAACATCGTCTATTTGCTGACAGATAAGTGTTTTAAAACATGTCATGTTGTCAAGTTTTAGTAGCATTGGAAGCCAGTCTTTGCTTATGCGTTGATTAAATGAGTCAGGCATTGACACTAAAGTGCAGTTGTGACATATGTAGATTGTGTAGAGTTCCCTTACCTCTTCCACTGTAGTGAATGAGTTTTGGTAAACTCCTAGGGATAGTGGTGCTTGTCTAGAATCACACTGTGAGTCTGTGTGCATTTGTAACCACTGTGAGAGAAGCGTTTGGTAACATCGTCTATTTGCTGACAGATAAGTGTTTTAAAACATGTCATGTTGTCAAGTTTTAGTAGCATTAGAAGCCCGTCTTTGCTTATGCGTTGATTAAATGAGTCAGGCATTGACACTAAAGTGCAGTTGTGAAATATGTAGATTGTGTAGAGTTCCCTTACCTCTTCCACTGTAGTGAATGAGTTTTGGTAAACTCCTAGGGATAGTGGTGCTTTTCTAGAATCACACTGTGAGTCTGTGTGCATTTGGGAACCACTGTGAGAGAACTGTTTGGTAATATTGTGTATTTGCTGACAGATAAATGTTTTAAAACCTGTCATGTTGTTAAGTTTTAGTAGTATTAGAAGACAGTTATAACTTATGCTTTCATTAAATGAGTTAGGTATTGACAGTAAAGTGTAGTCGTCAAATGTGTAGATTGTGTGCATTTCCTTTATTCCTAGGGATAGTGTTGCTTGTCTAGAATCACACTGTGAGTCTATGTGCATTTTTGAACCACTGTGAGAGAAGCGTTTGGTAACATCGTCTATTTGCTGACAGATAAGTGTTTTAAAACATGTCATGTTGTGAAGTTTTAGTAGCATTAAAAGCCAGTCTTTGCTTATGCATTGATTAAATGAGTCAGGCATTGACACTAAAGTGCAGTTGTGAAATATGTAGATTGTGTGCAGTACCTTTACCACTTTCACTGTAGTGAATACGTTTTGGTAAATTCCTAGGGATAGCGTTGCTTGTCTAGAATCACACTGTGAGTCTATGTGCATTTGTGAACCACTGTGAGAGAAGCGTTTGGTAACATCGTCTATTTGCTGACAGATAAGTGTTTTAAAACATGTCATGTTGTGAAGTTTTAGTGGCATTAAAAGCCAGTCTTTGCTTATGCATTGATTAAATGAGTCAGGCATTGACACTAAAGTGCAGTTGTGAAATATGTAGATTGTGTGCAGTACCTTTACCACTTTCACTATAGTGAATAAGTTTTGGTAAACTCCTCGGGATAGTGTTGCTTGTCTAGAATCACACTGTGAGTCTGTGTGCATTTGTGAACCACTGTGAGAGAAGCGTTTGGTAACATCGTCTATTTGCTGACAGATAAGTGTTTTAAAACATGTCATGTTGTGAAGTTTTAGTAGCATTAGAAGCCAGTCTTTGCTTATGCATTGATTAAATGAGTCAGGCATTGACACTAAAGTGCAGTTGTGAAATATGTAGATTGTGTGCAGTACCTTTACCCCTTTCACTATAGTTAATACGTTTTGGTAAACTCTTAGGGATAGTGGTGCTTGTCTAGAATCACACTGTGAGTCTGTGTGCATTTGGGAACCACTGTGAGAGAACTGTTTGGTAACATCGTGTATTTGCTGACAGATAAATGTTTTAAAACCTGTCATGTTGTCAATTTTTAGTAGCATTAGAAGACAGTTATGGCTTATGCTTTCATTAAATGAGTTAGGTATTAACAGTAAAGTGTAGTTGTGAAATATGTAGATTGTGTGCATTTCCTTTACCACTTTCAGTATAGTGAATGAGTTTTGGTATATTCCTAGGGATAGTGTTGCTTGTCTAGAATCAAACTGTGAGTCTGTGTGCATTTGTGAACCACTGTGAGAGAAGCATTTGGTAACATCGTCTATTTGCTGACAGATAAGTGTTTTAAAACATGTCATGTTTTGAAGTTTTAGTAGCATTAGAAGCCAGTCTTTGCTTATGCATTGATTAAATGAATCAGGCATTAACACTAAAGTGCAGTTGTGAAATATGTAGATTGTGTGCAGTACCTTTGCCACTTTTACTGTAGTGAATACGTTTTGGTAAACTCCCAGGGATAGTGGTGCTTGTCTAGAATCACACTGTGAATCTGTGTGCATTTGGGAACCACTGTGAGAGAACTGTTTGGTAACATTGTGTATTTGCTGACAGATAAATGTTTTAAAACCTGTCATGTTGTCAAGTTTTAGTAGCATTAGAAGACAGTTATGTCTTATGCTTTCATTAAATGAGTTAGGTATTGACAGTAAAGTGTAGTTGTGAAATATGTAGAGTGTGGGCCTTTCCTTTACTACTTTCAGTGTAGTGAATGAGTTTTGGTATATTCCTAGGGATAGTGGTGCTTGCCTAGAATCACACTGTGAGTCTGTGTGCATTTGTGAACCACTGTGAGAGAAGCGTTTGGTAACATCGTCTATTTGCTGACAGATAAGTGTTTTAAAACATGTCATGTTGTGAAGTTTTAGTAGCATTAGAAGCCAGTCTTTGCTTATGCATTGATTAAATGAGTCAGGCATTGACACTAAAGTGCAGTTGTGAAATATGTAGATTGTGTGCAGTACCTTTACCACTTTCACTGTAGTGAATAAGTTTTGTTAAACTCCTAGGGATAGTGGTGCTTGTCTAGAATCACACTGTGAGTCTGTGTGCATTTGGGAACCACTGTGAGAGAACTGTTTGGTAACATCGTGTATTTGCTGACAGATAAATGTTTTAAAACCTGTCATGTTGTCAAGTTTTAGTAGCATTAGAAGACAGTTATGGCTTATTCTTTCATTAAATAAGTTAGGTATTGACAGTAAAGTGTAGTTGTGAAATATGTAGAGTGTGGGCCTTTCCGTTACCACTTTCAGTGTAGTGAATGAGTTTTGGTATATTCCTAGGGATAGTGGTGCTTGTCTAGAATCACACTGTGAGTCTGTGCCCCCACTCTGTTTTCTCTTTATATTAACGGAGTGGTGGAGCATCTTCTACAACAACCATCGGATGCACCAACCCTGGCTGGTAGGAAAATCCCAACGCTCCTGTTCGCAGACGATACCCTCCTAATCTCAAAATCACCAATGGGCATTCAATCGCTGCTTTCTAGCTTTCAAACCTTCTGTGAAGGAAGGGGTTTGGCTATAAACATAGGCAAAACTAAGTTTTTAGTCCTTAACCCGCCCAAAAAATCCGTCTATCCCCCGGTCCTAGATTCTGTCCCACTTGATCGCGTCAAAGAATTTGATTATCTGGGTATACGCATCAGTGATACCATGAGTTGGAAGGCACACCACCAAAAAATCCTTCTTACTCACAAAAGGGTGGCAGGTGCGTTGCTCAAGGAACAGCGAGCCTCAGTATTAAAACCTATTGGGGCTCCCCTAGATATTTATAGGGCTAGGGTTGTAAGTGCGGCACTTTATGGTGCTGAGCTGTGGGGCACCCATGGAGTTGACACTTTGGCCCATCTTGAGAACAACTTCCATAAAGATCTAATGGGTTTGCCCCACAGCACGCCAACAATCCCATTGCTGCTAGATGCAGGTACCCGGGCAATCTGCGACCAAGCAAAATTACGCCCACTTTTGTTATGGTCCAGGATCTGGAATGCACAGGAACTAAGAAGCTATGCAGAAGCCTTGAATGACATTTTGTCATTACCGGGTTTTCATAAGATCATCTGGCTTAGGGAGGTAAAAAAGCTGCTCTACAAATTAGGCCTAGGAGAGGCTTGGGCCAACAAATCTGCACCCCCGAAACAACAGTTAAAGAAGGTTTATTGGGCATGGGTAGACAATGAGAGGGCCCGAAGTATAAATCATTGTAAATCTGTAGTTCTGTTTCTGTCGGTCAAAGACTCGCCGTCAAGGGAACTTTATCTAGATACCATTCAGAGCTCATGGGACAGAGCACTGTACATTAAGTTTAGGGTGGGGGTGCTTCCACTATGTGAGTTCATGTCCACTTGGAAACCGCCCGCTCAAACTGTACCCTATTGCCCATTTTGTGATCTAAGGGTAGAGTCTGTGTCCCACATGCTGTTTGAATGTAGCGTCTATGTAGCTCCGAGACGTAGGTGGTTGAAGCCCCTGTGCAGGTGTTTGGGAACTCGCTCTCACTTAGAAGCTCTGCATATTTTACGTACAGATGCTAGACCCTTTTTTTCCACTTGTATGGCAAAATTTTTGGGCTGGGCTTGGCGTCTAAGAACTGCAAGAAAACTGTTAACCCAGTGAAGGACCCCCCTTACCCAATACGCTGTTTCGGATATGAAATGTTTTTATACTGATGATTGTTTTTTAAAAATGTTCTTTTTTTAAAAAATGTGTGGAAAATGCTTTTATGATATGTTTGTATCGAATAAAGCTACTTACTTACTTACTGTGAGTCTGTGTGCATTTGGGAACCACTGTGAGAGAACTATTTGGATATCATTGTGTATTTACTGACAGATTAATGTTTTAAAACCTGTCATGTTGTCAAGTTTTAGTAGCATTAGAAACCAGTATTTGCTTATGCGTTGATTAAATTAGTCAGGCATTGACATTAAAGTGCAGTCGTGAAATATGTAGATTGTGTGCAGTTCCTTTACCACTTACACTGTAGTGAATGAGTTTTGGTATATTACTAGGGATATTGGTGATTGTCTAGAAGCACACTGTGAGTCTGTGTGCATTTGGGAACCCATGTGAGAGAAGCGTTTGGTAACATTGTGTATTTGCTGACAGATAAGTTTTTTAAAACTTGTCATGTTGTCAAGTTTTAGTAGTATTAGAAGGGACTCTTTTCTTATGCGTTGATTAAATGAGTCAGGTATTGACACTAAAGTGCAGTCGAGAAATATGTAGATTGTGTGCAGTTCCCTTACCACTTCCACTGTAGTGAATGAGGTTTGGTAAACTCCTAGTGATAGTGTTGCTTGTCTAGAATCACACTGTGAGTTTGTGTGCATTTGGGAACCACTGTGAGAGAAGCATTTGGTAACATTATGTATTTGGTGGCAGATAAGTGCTTTTAAACCTGTCATGTTGTCAAGTTTTAGTACCATTAGAAGGCAGTGTTTGCTTATGCATTGAAAAAATGAATCATGCTTTGACACTAAAGTGCAGTACCATGTAGTATTGTCTTCACTGCACCAGAACTGAAAATTTAAAATGTTTACCCAGATACTGTCCTAGAAGTAGTCTGATGATTTAGTTAGTTTCTAAGTACTTATGTTGTGAACCATTCATTACCAAATACACTGCTTCAAATGTCTATGCAGTATGCATGTAGTTCTCTAACCACCTATACAGTTGTTTTTCACACCTTCAATTCCCTAGTCAGCATGCATACACTTCCAGGAAACACCCTGTCACTGCCTTTGCAGTGTTCTAGTGACCCATTCAGCACCATGTAGTAATCCATTCAATGTGCCAAAACCCAAACACTTATAAATTCACCAAGACACTCTCTTTCCACTGCTCTAATGATTCAGTCACTGCCTAAGTATTCATGCAGTGAGTCAGGCCTTAGCACATGGACTGCTTCAAACCTCTATCTACTATGCATGCAGTCTTCTAACCACCTAGACGCTTGTCTTTCACACTTTCAATTCCCTAGTCAGTATCCATACAGACCAGCAAACATCCTGTCACTGCCTTTGCACTCTTCTAGTGACCCATTCAGTACCAAGTACTAATCCATTCCCTGAGCCAAAATCCTACCACTTATAAATTCACCCAGGGACTCTCCTTGTTGTACTCTAATCATTCAGCCAGTACCCAAGTACTCATGCAGTGAGCCAGGCCTTAGCACATGGACTGCTTTAAATGCCTATGCAGTATGGATGCAGTCCTCTAACCACCTATACAATTGTCTTTCACACCTTCAATTCCCCAGTCAATATCCATACACTTCCAGGAAACACCCTGTCACTGACTTTGTACTACACTACTGATCCATTCAGCACTATGTACTAATCCTTTCAGTGCGCCAAAACCCAAACACTTATAAAGTCACCCAGGCAGTGTCCTTGCAGTACTCTAATATTCAGTCAGTATCCAAGTGCTCATTCAGTGGCCAGGCCTTAGCATATGGACTGCTTCAAACCCCTATCCACTATGCACGTAGTTCTCTAACCATCTACACACTTGTCTTTCATACCTGCGATTCACCAGTCATTATCCATACAATTCCAGCAAACATCCTGTCACTCCCTTTGCACTCCTGTAGTGACTCATTCAGCACCATGTACTAATCCATTGACTGCATCAAAACCCAACCACTGATAAATTCACCCAGGCACTCTCCTTGCAGTACTCTAATCATTCAGTCAGTATCCAAGTACTTCTAGCAAATACTCTGTCACTCCCCTTGGAGTCCTCTAGTGACCCATTCAGCACCATGGAGTAATCCATTGAGTGTGCCAAAACCCGAACACTTGTAAACTCACCCAGGCACTCTCCTTGCAGTACTCTAATCATTTAATCAGTATCCAAATAGTATTGGAGTGAGACAGGCCTTAACATATAGATGGATTGAAACATTTGTCCAGTATGCATGTAGGTCTCTAATCACCTACACACTTGTTTTTCACACCATCAATATCCATGTCAGTATTCATACACTTCTAGGAAACACCCTGTCACTCACTCAGTTTGTTTCCTTATAGTATTGTAATCATTCAGTCAGTTAGCATGTAGTCTTTTAGTGAGGTAGGCTTTAGGGCATGAACTGCTTCAAAGTAGTATGCACTATGTATGTAGTGTTTTAATCATCGTCACACTTGTGGTTCAGGGACATAGTTTCTTAGTCAGTTTTTATATAAAATGTGTTTGTACAGTAATAGAATAGTATAAATTTGCAAGTTATTAATATACTTTTATTTGTGATTCTTTTTTACAGATACTGTTTGTCAATGTTAAAATAGAGAAATTATGCCAGAAAAAAATGAAAAAGAAAAGACCAGAGACAGGAGGATTATTTGAAGAAACATCAACCACAAGTATTGAATGTACAAGATAATGTGGCTAAAAGGAAAAAATCTTCTGGTAAGATCATGAAGCAATTTATTAAAAATGTTTGTAGGAGCAAACAGAATGTAGAGAATGCTCCAGTTTCACAGATTTTTTTAAGTAAAAAAAAAAATCAAATTAGGAGGAAAAGTAAAAAAGCAAATGTTCAGTCAAAGGAGATATAGTATGGTAAAAGAAGACAAAATCAGTATAAGGAATTACGCAAAAAAATATTTTACAAGAGAGTAGTGAATAATTTGCTGAAAGATGTGAAGAAATATAAAAAGAGAGCTTTATTTTATAAAAAGAAGAAGCATATTGAAAGCATTGTGGAAAAGGCTTTTGAAGTAAAAAGGAAACTGTTTATTTTATTGTTAAACAGAATTCGATCAGTAGATAAACCAATATATGTAATGTAGGCCAAAAGTAGGAGGAAAAGAATTATTAATAAAAAAAAAAATTGTGATTTTTTTTGGGAGAATGGAAACACAGTTCTAGTTCAGAGCCTTTTTTTAATGAAGAGAGTTATTCACTAAGTGAAAAATTATTGTATGCAGTTGACACCAGTGGTAGAGGTTATGAAGTTAGTGATGGTTGTCCAATGGCGAAAGAGAAAATGGTTGAAAGAAATGCAGAAGAAGTGATAGCTGATGAAGTTTTAGGGAGACGTGCTAAAAACCCTGGGATTGCAGTAGGGTTTGCAGTGTACGACAGGAATCTATTGAAAAATTATGTAGTTTTTTACGAACCTATAGTAAAAAAAGTGTAAAACAAAAGATTAAGCTGTTGCAAGGACTAGACCCTTGCAGAGTGAGAAAACATACTGGTTTGCAAGATCATTCTCTGGCTTGTCTTTCTGGGAAAGTTTGTGAAAGTGTTTTTCACCATTTCAGAATGCTGGAAGTACATCATACTCAAATGCGGAAGTTAGTGAGAAGGTTCTATTATGCAAAAAGTCCAGCACTAAAGTTAAGTGAGTTGAACAGTGCTCTTTTGCGTGGGTCAGTATCAGATGTGAAGCAGGTCTGTGAGGATATTGAGTTTTGTTACTTTGGGCCTCAGCAAGAGAGTGTAGAAACTGACACATTAGTAGAACAAAATGTTGAAGACAATGTAGAACCCGTAATTACAGAAAAATTTGAGGATGAAATCACAAAGTTTAAGGTAATTTCAGGTGAAAGACCAAATGTTTCTTGTATTTGTTGTCGGCGAAGTCACTATAAAAATCAGACTAGGGGTGTCAATCTGTATTTAAAGAGTGAAATAGAAGATAATGATAAGTGGATGGAATTTGCAACTTATTTGCTGGTAGAGGATTGTTTTGATTTGGGATCTGAGCAGCGTATTTGCAAATATTGTTATAATAAATTAGATGAGAATAAAATGCCTGCTAGAGCTGTTCATAATAATCTAGAGTTGGTTGCTATTCCTCCAGAGCTGATAGATTTAAATACGTATGAGTCTATTCTCGTACAATGTGTTCACCCATTTCAGGCTATTGTTCGTATGGAGCCCAAAACAAGTAAATTACCTCCATCAGAGTTGCAAAGAGGATTGAAAGGAAGAGTTGTGTATTTACCATTAGATTTAAGGATAAATGTTGAAACCATTGGTGTAGATCATGCAGAAAATGAGCCACTAGTCATTCTGGTTAATGGTGTTCCTACTAAGAATAAGAAAATATGGCAAGAGTTAGTGGATGTTAGAAAAGTGCAAAAGGCATCATTGTATCTGTTAAAAAATATAGAAATGTGTTTGTTGGAGAAGAAGAAATAGATTTAGCAGAAGATAGTGAAACATTAAGTGGACAAATTGAAAAAGTGGACATGTCCAGATGTGAAGAGATCTATGAACATTACAGTGTACATCCACTTCATTCCAAAGAGGTGATGGGGAATACAATTGAGTTGTTTCAAATGAAAAAAGCAACTGGAAGTCCCATGAGTGTATGGGAAGAGAGCTTGGAAGCTCGTTGTTTCCTGCAGTTGTTTCCAACAGGAAAAGGTGGACGATATGATGAACGTCCTGTGCAGATTCCTGCATCTGAATATCGGACAACAAGATTATATGCAGAAGATCCAAGATTTCGACAATGTATCCCTTATATGTTTCATCTTCTGTTTGAAAGTGACTTGTCTGGACTTTCATATGCAGTAAATCACATTTTAAAAACTGGAATGCATCTTCAAAATGTAACTGCAAAGGATTTTATGGATAAAGTGCATCAGAGAGATGATCATTTAGAATCTCAGTTGATTAATCTGATGGCATGTCAGCGTGGGACTAATGAATATTGGTACCGTCGACATGGAGAACTGAAATGCATGCTACGGAACTTGGGAACTCCTACATGGTTTGTTACACTAAGCTGCGCTGAGTATGCTTGGGATGATTTACTTGAATTTCTTTGAGAGGCAAATTGCAATATAAAAAATATTGAATACAAGACACCTGGAGAATTGTGCTCTTTGGATCCTGTCAATGTATGCAGATATTTCAATCATAGATTTGAAGCTATGATGTCTTTCATCTGCAATAAAAAGAATCCTCCTCTTGGAGAAGTTGTGGATTTCTTTTGGAGAAAGGAGTATCAAGCAAGAGGTGCTCCTCATATACATATGTTGTTATGGGTCAAGGATGCCCCCAAATTTGAAACAGATTCAGATTAAACTCTTTTGTCTTTCATTGAAGATTATGCTACATGTGCTCTTCCAAATAGTAGAGAAGAGAAAAACTTAAAACAACAAGTCTTACGATTTCAAAGCCATAGGTGTGGAAAATACTGTCGACGAAAGTACAAGTCAAAGGATAAGTTCTACACCAAATGTCGTTTTGGATTTCCACGTCCTGTATTAGCCAAAGGAAGAGTGAACAGTTTTATGTCAGCTGTACGAAATACCATCACAAGAAAGTCTCCGAAAAACACCTACAACTTAAATCAAAATACATAAATGACTACAATCCAGTTATTTTATCCATGTGGAACGCTAACATGGATATTCAGTATGTTGCGGACAATTCCATTGCTGTTGCTCGATATGTAACGTCTTACATTACTAAATCAGAAAAGACTGAATTGAAAAAAATGTGGGAAGAGATTTCTCACGAGAAGACTCTAAGTAAGAAATTATACAGTTTCAGTTTGAAGATGTTATCGCATCGTGAAATTGGAGCATATGAATGTTCAGATCGGTTATCATCTGCAAGTCTATATTCCAAAAGTAGAAGAATCATTTGGGTGAGTGTAGGTCTTGCAGGAATGCGAAATCGGGTACTGAAATCTGTTCAAGAAATTGAATATTTAGCAGAAAATGACCCAGAAAGTACAGATATTTTGAAAACCAATATGTTGGACACATACTATCCAAAGAGAAGTCATCATCTTGAGAACATGTGTCTCTATGAAGTGCTGCAAAACGACACTTTTAAACGGAATATTACAGAGAACATCAACGATGGAAAATATGGAGTGATTGGTTCCGAAGGATGTCTGGTGAAACAAAGGAAAGGAAATTTAATTAATCACAGAAAACTGAGTTGCGACACTGCAGACAAAAGAGAATTTTACTATTTTGCCCTTTTGCAAATGTTCAAACCATGGCGTTCTGAACTGGAATTACTTGGAGATTTTCCCAGCTATGAAGATTCATTTAATGCTTGTAAAGATAGCATACCATGCAGTGCTTTTGCAAATTATGTGAAAATGTTGAATGATGAAATTGATCAAGAAGCTACAATTGCAGCTGAGATTGCTAGAGACAGTTCTCAAGACAGTCAAAGTTCTGCTGTACTGAGTCAAGATCCACTAGGACAACCAATTGTTAAAAATGAAGCAGCGATTGCAATGAATGAGGTGGAAACAGCAATGTATCAAGCACAAGAAGATGCAATACAGTTAGGAAACTTGGAAGAGCAACTAAATGTTGAACAGAAAGAAATATATCAGCAAGTGCAAGAGCAGATTGACCATGGATTACTTCATGAAAAGAAAGGATGCTCATGTACATCATTTCAACCTATCCGAATGTATGTGAGTGGTCAAGCTGGAACAGGAAAGAGTTTCTTAATTAAAGTAATTACAAGTTATCTGCAAAAAAAAACTGAGTCGCATTTGTCTTGTGTTGTCACTGCTCCAACTGGGTTGGCAGCACATAACATTAAAGGAATTACTTTACATCGTTTACTAATGCTGCCAGTAGAGCATGAGAACAAATTGGAATACCACAAGCTGTCTGGAGAAGCTTGTTGTGAAGTCTCAAGAGTGCTGAAGAAAATGAAACTTCTCATTATTGATGAGGTGAGCATGGTTTAAAACTTCATGCTTGCCTTTGTGCATTTAAGAATGCAGCAAATTCTTAAAACAGAGTATGACGTGTTATTTGGAGGAAAACACGTCATAGTTTTTGGAGATCTACTGCAACTGACACCGGTAAAAGGACAACCGGTATTTAAAACACTTGCCCATGAAGATACCAGAAAGTCTTTTGGCAGTGTTGGCAATGTGAACATTTGGAGTAATTTTGAATACAAGGAACTAACAACAAATATGCGACAGGCTAATGATGCTGAATATGGAACTATTCTTCAAGATATGAGAATTGGAATTCTATCAAAAAAAGGGAAAGAAGCTTTGGAGAGTCGATTACTTTGCAATGTCTTTCCAAATGAAAATGCAGTTGCTGCAAAAGTGTACGTGGAAATTGCTAAAAAAAAGTCAGTGATTTGCATAATGCCGACACTGCGTGAGTGTTCAATATTCAACGAAGAATTATTAAAATTGGAAAATGAAGAAATTGTGAAAATGGAAGCCATCAATAAAATACTACATGAAGGAATCACTATTATTTTGACGGGTAAGTTGAAATCAAAACTAGGGGCCTCATTTATGAAAAGTGACGCATCACTGCATGAAAACAGTGATGCGTCACTTTTCACTGCGCCCTCCCTGCGACTCCAATGATGCGTCATATTTACAGTATGACGCATCATGTCGCAAGGAGTCACAAATACGTCAGTATTTCTGACGTATCTGTAGGCGCAAGTGTGAAAGGGCCTGCGTCAGTCTTACGCCTGCTGTGAGGCAGGCGCAAGATATTGACACATTTGCACCCTAGAAGTGGTGCAGTGAAATCTCGTAGATTTCACTGCGTTACTGCTACGATGCTTACTTACGTGGGAACGCCCACCCTGCATACATTATACCTGACGCAGGTATAATGTAGCGCAGGAGTTTACAAAGTGACGCATCTACCTAAATGCGTCACTTTGTAAATATGGTGCAACAAGGTCCAGTTTTTACGCCGCTGATGCGTCACAAAAAGTGTTGCACCGGCGGCGCAAAAGTGACGCAAGGACTCATAAATGAGCCCCTAGATTGTTTAGAAAAAAAAATATCTAAAACTGCTGGTTTGGAAAAGACACTGTATGTGTGTGTAAACAGTCGGGTAATTTTAAGACGTAATTTGGATGTAGAGAAAGGTTTAGTTAATGGTATAATGGGCAAAGTGGTGGATTTTGTGAATTATCAGAAAAAAGAAGGAATTGATTTTTTTAAAATAAATTTGATCAGATTGATGAAGTTAAAGAAATTGGTCGTTGTTCAGTTCGTTTTTTGCTTGTTAAAGATTTATATGTCCGTAGGAAACAATTTCCATTTTCTTTGGCATCTGCAGTGACTATTCATAAATCTCAAGGATTAAGTGTAGAGAGTGCATTGGTGAACATTGGATCTACTGTATTTAAAGAGGGTATGGCATATGTTGCTTTGTCGCGAGTCAGAACATTATCTGGTTTGTTTTTGATTGATTTTGATGAGACACAGGTTACTGCAGTTGCAAACTGTGTAAAAGAGTAAAATAGGTTAAGAAGGGTGTATGCTCCAAATTTAGGTCAAAATCCTGTATTTGAAAAGTGTATGGTTGGTCGAAAAAGAAGGTTAGAGAATATCTGTTCTGAAGGTATCAAGAAAAGAAAAGGAGAAGATAATGTTGTGATTGCAGGTAAAAAGAAATTGGACACTGTTGAAGAGATTGTTGGTTATCATTTTGAAAATAGTTCTGGTGTCAACTGCTATGCTAATGTAGTGGTTAATGTTGTTTTTTATCTGGAAGGTTTGCAAGCACAAATTATGCAGAATCGGCAAAAAAGATTTTGTTCTCTGTTGCATTCTGTTTATGAAAAATTGAAAAACAGATAGAAGTAAAAGACAATCTGTTTCAGATGTTCGTAATCTTTTGGATGTGTGTCCTGGTTCTACACAATTTACACAAAATATCCAACAAGATGGTCAGGAATTTTTAATGTATATGCTTACAATTTTTGAAAATGAAGGTGTAGAAATAGAAAATATTTTTGGCCTTTCTTACAAATGGGAACATTATTGTGAAAATTGCATGTATACATGTACCACCAATGTAGACACTGAGAGATTTCTGTATTTAACATTACCAGACTGTAAATCAGTGTCTTTCAATAAATTAGTGAAAGGTGCAATTCAAAACATGGAGTGTAGCCAATGTAAATCAGAAATGTTATCCACATTATTTTTAAGAAAATCTGGAGAATACATAATTTTAATGATGCAACGTTGTACAGCTGACGGAAGAAAATTGGATACTTTAATGAAACAATTTGTAGCAGCACAACTATCAATATCAGGAAGGATTTTTGTAGCAATTGCAATAATTTTCCATGATGGTCCTTCCACCACATCTGGGCATTACACTGCCTATCTAAAATGTGACAAAGGCTGGACACTTTGTAATGATGCCCAGTTGGTTTTCAAACAACGTTTGCCTAGTGAATTACCAAATTCCTACCTAATATTTTTAAAGCCAAAGTTTTAGGAAAATAATTCACTCTCTGAGGATTTTATTATTATAATTTAATAGGACTACCATTGGACAATTTACATAAAGAAGAAGTGCTAAAATACCATTTGGCCTCAAGGAAAGGTATTTTTTTGAATTATGGACTTTTTGGTGGTCATTTGTTCGGTGATTATTTTAATGCGGCAACATTTACAGTTTTTATAAGTTAAAGTTATAAAATGTTGTAATCTGTAAGCATTTCATATATGTATGATTTGTATTTTCTGGTATTTTACTGAGAATAGTATGTTGTTTTTTTTTTAACAATCTTTCTGATTGTTTTTTTTTTGCCCGCTGTTAAGTGATGAGTACTATTGAAATCACTATTTCTAGTGAAATTCAATATATTCTGAGAACAGCAAAAAAGGCAAAGAAATTACTTTGTGGACATTATGTTGTGTTGTAAAAAATGTATTATTATATGTAATAATTTTTTTTTCTTTTCTTTCACAGATCCAAAATTTAAAATAAGCAATTTTTAACAATTTATATTAGATCGAAAAGCAGCAAAAAATGAATACCATTTTTTATTCATATTACTGTAACGGTAAGTTTAACTAAGTCTGAATATGCAGAATGAAGAGGCCTGCAAGAAGCTACAAAGTTGAAACACGTTTCTAAAAACACTCTGTTTATGTATTTTTGAAATCTGACCATAATCAGATATCATGTGACCTGCAAAAAAAGAGATTTGAGGGGTTCATAATATTTCACCTTTTTAGCTATTGAAGCACTGCAATCATTTCAATCATTCTTCTTTGAACATCTTTGCAGACAAAACTCTGTGCTTACTTTTATCATTCACTACGAATTTTAAAAACGGAAATATGACAGTTTTTGTAAAATAGTTATTGTGTAAGATAGTGTTTCATATTTAGAAAGAGAGGAAATGGCACTCTGTGCACTTTTTATACTCCATGTAAATACAACCTCATCATGCAGACCACTTTGCGTTGATAGGGTGTTCTGTAAGTGTTGTTGTGCATGATTGCACTGAATCCTCATAGAACAAGACATATGTCTAGATTTATCAGAAATCATAAATCTCGATATTTTTGTGAATGCTGTACCATTCTAAAATTGGTGTAGGAAAGCACAACAAGGAAAATTGTTTTCATTTATCCACATTTTTATTTCTTCAATGCATGTTGAAATGTTCAGCATACATTGAACGAGAAAAATGCATTTTCTCATTGTTTTTGTGCAGGAAGGTGTGTCTTCCTTCAGAAAAACAAACAGTACATGACACAGATATCCTTGCACTATGGTGCAAGGGTGCCTGTGTCACTACGTGGCTGCAGTTTAAGCAGCCGTGCAGAGAGAAGCAAATCAAATTTCAAAGCTTTATTCAACAGCATGTCATAAAAGCATGTAAACATCCTAACACATTCTATAAATACTACACAATAAAAATCATTATTTTAAAAAAACTCATTAAACCATGATGCTGTCGATTACAAGATTAAAAGGATATCAACAACAATGGATTAAAACAATTCAGAGAAAAAACATGATTTTAAAAGTTAGTCATACATTATTCGATGTCAAAAGTTCATTGGCTAATTTCTGGAGGCTTTAAAGTGCGGAAGCGTATGATCCAAGCCCACCCTAGAAATGTTGCGACAGCAAGTGCCATACAGGGTGTACAGTCTGATTCAAGTATTCTTAAGGCCTCTTTATAACTACGTGTCCCCAAGTTTATACACACTGGTTTAGCCACTTGCGACGAGGGCTAGTATACAGAGGACATACGAACAGCAGATGGCCTATATCCTCAATCAGATCTTTACAGCAGTGGCACTTATTGTCCTGGGTAGATGACCATTTATGGGTGAACGCTTTTACAGGAAGAGTCCCAATTCTGAACTGAAAGTACAGTTTTCTATCGGGGACCCTTTCTATGATATCCCAGTAGGTTTCACAGGATGGTATGGGTTTAATGTCAAGAAAGCGATCAGTTAGCTTAGCATTTGAACCAGAACTATTGGCAGACATTAAAATCATATCCCAGTACATTTTTTTAATAGTTGACTTTGGTGGGAAGCTTGAGCCATTTGGATCATCCCATAGGTAGTCTAGTTCCAGCTTTGTTAACAAACTCCTAATTTCCTTAAGCCATAAAATGGAATGGAAACGATCTACCCTGATGATGTCCTTCAGGGCAGTGGCATAGTGGGCTAATTCAGGAGTTGTCATAATCCGTCTCCAATAGAGTAGGGGACGTAACCATGCTATATCCTCTATTTTTTTCCTGCCCAAGTCATATGCAAGCGGAACAGTTGGGGTACTTTGGGGAACCCCGGCTAAACAGCGTAAAAACTTGTTCTCTGCCAATCTTAGTTGTTTCAAGTTGGTAAAACCCCACAGTTCCGAGCCATACAAAGAGGCACTTATGACTTTCATGTTGTAGATTTCTAAGGCAGGAATAATGGGCTTGGTTAAAGAAGATTTATGCTTAAAAGCAATTGCACCCGCCAGCTGGTGAAATTTTAAAACAGCCATATCAATATGACTTTTCCAGCTCATATTGCTCAGGAGAGATATTCCTAGGTACGTAAATGCCTCAACCTGTTCTAATGGGATACCATTAAAATTAATTACACCTCTGAAAGTTTTCCGCTGATTCAGGGACATGAATTTGGTTTTGGAGGTGTTTATCTCAAGTCCACGCGCTTGACAGAAATCTCCAAACACGTTTATTGCCTTCTGAAGCCCACTCGGTGTCCGGGAAACTATCAGCGTGTCGTCTGCAAACATGAGGACTGGCACGCGAACCCCTGCTAATACCGGGGCATCCGTGGGGGAACTACTAAGGTGATCTACTATGCCGTTGATGAATAACGAAAACGGCGTGGGTGCCAGAACGCACCCCTGTCGGACACCACGCTCGACAGGAAATGAGTCGGTCACCTCACCCTGAGCCCCCCACCTAATTCTTGCGTAGTTGTTCTCATGCAGGCAGACAAGTAGCGTTAATAGTTCCGGCGCCATCCCTGCTTCAGCGAGAACCCTCCAAAGTTTGGAACGGGGGACTAGATCAAAGGCTGATTTCAGGTCTATAAAGACCGCGTAAAGAGTCCCATTAGTCAAAGTCACGTTCCTCCAATAAAGTGCTAAAAAATAAAAGACCTGATCAACAGAGCTAGTACAGGGTCGAAAGCCAGCTTGGTACGGGGACAAAATATCATTTTCTTCTACCCAAGATTGCAGTTTGTTTTGCACTAGTCGACCTATAAGTTTTTGAGCTGAGTCTATGAGACTGATAGGTCTATAGTTGCTAGGTAGTGATTTGTCACCCTTTTTAAAAACCGGAATTATTTCCGCACCTTTCCATGAGGTGGGGATGGGCGCACCCATAGCCACAGAATTAGCCAACCATTGAAAATACTGACACCAAGATAATTTATCACTTAAAAATACATCAGCTGGTATGCCATCCATCCCTGGGGCTCTCCCCCCAGTCACGCAGTCCAGTGCCAAGTTGACCTCTTTGATCGTAAATAGCTTTTTTTCATAAAAAATAGTGGGGGGAAATGAACACTCTCCTTCGGATGGAATACAGGCGTATTGTGGTCTAAAAAAAAAAATCAACCCACTGGTGTTTGGCAACATTATTTTGAGGTGGTTGGGCGATCCCTCCTCTATCCCACTTGACTATGGCCCAAAATTGCTTTTGATCTTTAGCTACACAAGCATGTTTCAGATCACGCCACTGTTCCTCATCCCACTGTTTCTTGGCCACTTTCTGTGTGTGCCTGTATATCTTTCTAGCCTTTCTCACACCTGGGATATTTCTAGATCTAAGTTCAGCACTGAGGTTCTGGTGGGCTACTTTGCAAGCTTTGTTGTACCATCCCGCCTCAGGTATTTTTATTTTCTTGGTCTTGTCTGCTTTTGTGGTCTTCATAAAGAACCCTTGAAGTTTATTAAAGAAGTGGGTATGAGCCTCAAGCATAATTTGGGGAAAATTTTGATTGGCAGATTGAATGTTTAAGTTAACCACTTCATCAATCACCACTTTTTTAAGGTCCTCCAGCTTCTCTGGGTTCTCAATAAATCTGCCCCATTTAACGTGGCGCATGTTATTCGATGCTACGATGTCCAAGGTGGTTTCCCCCCCCCCCCCTAAATTAGGTTCTCTAAACCCATTGAATGCTTGGAATTCCATGCAGAGAGGGTTTTGGTAGCTTTCCACCCTAGATATTATGGGCATATCAATCAGCCTATGCCATTCTCTAATATCCACCAGGATGTACTCCCTGGCGATCAGATGGGGTACGCCCATTGACTGCTCTGAGCCCTCTCTCTAAGCATAAGGCTTTGAGTTGGATAGCTACTGCTGACCATCTTTTAACTACGGGAAGTTCCAACTGTGGGACGCCCCATTTACTATCCTCCTCAGCAGCGAGAAATTGGTCCTCAGGTCCGAGTGGCTCAAATGTAGTATTAACATCACCTCCCACAATGATGGACAGCTGGGTTGGGAGTGCTATGAGCTGGAGGTCGAGAGCAGTGATTACATCGGATGTGTGTCCCCCGATAGTCCCTCTAGCATAAATGTTAAAAATTGCCACTCCATGACCAGATGCCCATGTGATGTTCACTGACAAGATGTCATTTGATAGGGAGCTCTGTTGCTTAATTTTGCAGCATAGTGATTGGCGGATCCAAATTATCAAACCCCCTGATGGCCGACCTTTAGTTTTTTTAATAGCGGGTGTTTGAAATTTAAGGAACCCCAAACGATGTACTGGGACCAATGACCAGGATTCCTGAAAGAGGATGATGTCAAACTGGTCAACAAAGCTACACCATTCAGGAGAGATTAACTTATTACTAATTCCAGCAAGGTTCCAAGAAAGAAAAGTCAACCCTGCCACAGCTGCTGAGAAAGAAGGAGGGTCTTGAGTTGTTAGAAAACTTTGAATCTCACCCTCCATCTCGAACTGATGCTCAGCATTAGTACATGAGCTACCTAGTGGCTCTATTATTAATGCCTCAGATCCTAAACTGTCACATTTATCTAAAGGGCTAGAGCATGTCAATTGGGCTAGGTCGGTGTTCTCAGGCTGTCTCTCTAGGTGGTTAGGTACTCTCCTCGTTTCAGGTCGGGGAATAAAAACAACATTCGATGAAATTAATCTCTGCGCTATAGGAGCACACAGTCTATCAAACTTGTCTTGGATCTTTTTCTCCAATCTACCATCCCTTTCAAGTCAGTCCCATTCGTTCAAATCAGACAAGACCCCGAACCTGTTTTCCAAGCTGATACCCCAATTGCTGTTTAAGTCGCTCCTACCCCATTTGTTAGAGGCAGGAATCCGCTTTGGTCTTAATCTCATCGGATTCTTTTCACTGCCTCTCTTGCGATAGAAATATTCTAGAGTTAGTGGGATTATAGCAGTACACCTTCGTTGTGGGGGAAATATATTGGCCAGGACGTTGGGGAGTACACCTGCGTTTGAGAAATTAAGAACTATACAGTCTCCCACAAATTTTTTCGGGTTATCCCCTAACCATGCTACTCTTCTTGCCATGATGATTTCCCCTGCTAGTTGTTGCTCACCCCAAGGAGACATCTTCATATTATTTAACAACCAATGCAACGATTTACTAATTAAAGAAGATGTAGATTCCACTTTGCCAGGCAACAGGGTGGGTACTTTAGTTAAAACTAATACAAGGGGGGAAGCCTCAACGATACATTGGAATGTGTCTCTCTCTTGGAGCGAAACAGTAGGTCTTGGTGGAGGATCTTCTTTAACTACATTCTGACCATCCTTGTCAACTATGAATTGAGTAGGGGGAGGGTTCACAATCACTTTTTCTTCCGCCCCTACCCCACACCTAGGGTGCTCCACATTTGGTGCAAGTCTACTTGGCACCAGGGTTGATATACTACCCACCTCCTCCACTGACTTGTTTAGAAGAACGCTCAGTCTTGTTACCTCTGCCATGAGCTGGTCGATTTTAGCCACCAATGGTTTAATAATACACTTAATCTTTGCGTCGACCATGCTAGCTATTTTTATGAATAGCTCATCCTCGTTCTCTTTATCGTCGTGTATCCCCTTTACCTCATTCTTGTCCAGGTTTTTAGATGCGGAGATTGTCTTTTTCCTACCTGCATGTGACCCACCACTTTTGCCCTGGGCTTTTCTACATGCTCTGACTGCTCTAGTCACAGGTGGGGGGACAGGAGATGGGGATTTCTCTACTTTAATATCTGGAACTACTTCTTCTTCAAGATTAATTTGCAGGTTGGTGGCAGAAGATACGCTTAGTTCGAAAATGTCACTAGCTAGAACCTCTACGTCGTCAACGGCACTACTGGTGACCTGCAATGGGGATTCTAGAGAAGGATCTGACATAGAACCCATCGTGGGGGGAATAACACAACCCTAATGATGCCCTTCTATCATTGTTAATTTTACTTACAACCTGCACCAGATAATTGTCCATGGTGTTAGGCACAGAGGAAACCTTTTGCTTAGACATGTCTCACGAAATTATCTAGTTAAAGCCACACTATTACTCGACAGCGTTTGTGCCAACCCGTAAGTACCAATTAAAGTTTGGGCAAGTAAGATTGATCACATGTGTGTAGCGATATTACGATGATATGTAAAATAAGCAAATAGTACTTGAGTTCCAACAGTACCTTTGTGTCCGTGTCCTTATCAGTAACGGATCGGCATGGGAAATATAAGAGGGGTAGCCCGTCCCGTCCTCCTACGTCCTCGGACGGCCACAGACGGCCCACCCTTTGCCCGGGCTTAGCCCGGCGATGCCCGCGTGCGGTCCCGTGACGCGGGGGACTGAGTTCTTTTTCAAGCGCCTCCAGGCGCGGATGTTGCCGTGACAGCTTCCTGTTGTGGGGAGTCTGGGAGCAGTAGTCTCCCTCCGCACAGCGGTCGCAAAAGGACCAAGCGCGGCGGCGGGAGGGAGACCCGAACAACGACAATGGCGCCAAATACAAAGGAGACCACAGAGGTAAGCACAAAATTCCCTGGCTCTGCTTGACGCACTTGTGAGCACCCGCTCCACCGGGGACTGAGTTCTTTTTCAAGCGCCTCCAGGCGCGGATGTTGCTGTGACAGCTTCCTGTTGTGGGGAGCCGGGGAGTCTGGGAGCCGTAGTCTCCCTCCGCACAGCGGCCGCAAAAGGACCAAGCACGGCGGCTGGAGGGAGACCCGAACAATGAAATTGGCGCCAAATACAAAGGAGACCACAGAGGTAAGCACAAAATTCCCTGGCTCTGCTTGACGCACTTGTAAGCACCCACTCCACCGGGGACTGAGTTCTTTTTCAAGCGCCTCCAGGTGCGGATGTTGCCGTGACAGCTTCCTGTTGTGGGGAGCCGGGGAGTCTGGGAGCCGTAGTCTCCCTTCGCACAGCGGCCGCAAAAGGACCAAGCGCGGCGGCGGGAGGGAGACCCGAACAACGACAATGGCGCCAAATACAAAGGAGACCACAGAGGTAAGCACAAAATTCCCTGGCTCTGCTTTACGCACTTGTGAGCACCATAGACTTTCAACATATTTATGTACATATGTTGCATCCCTGTGCTTCGGAAGTACTACAGCACACTTCAGTTAAAGAGGTTACTGTGTGATGCTGCAGCACTTCCTCATAGTTCTGCACTTATACATTCACCATACGCTACTAATGCATTCATTTAGTCAATTATGTACTACTCATACATTCATCTAATCTTTCACACACTAACAAAGAAATGTAGTTCTTTTTTTAAACCAGGAAAGTTAGTTCTTATAAGAACTTTTTTTTCTTCTTTTTGTTTTTTAATTTTTTTGTACTTTTTCAAAAGGAAAAAAAGACAACAGGAGGAACAGAACAGTTAACTTCTCCAAAAAATAAATAAACACAAGTTTAGCACTTGTGGTTTTGCTGTGCTCGGCAGATAAGGTCAATTGACTGCTCGCCGTAACATAGCAGTTTGTTGCACTTAATGCAACTTATTTTCAGTTTTCCAAATTCAGGACGTATGTCCGGGTGAGTGGTTGATGGTGATGCTGCAGAAGTGCTTGCCACTGCTGGCTGAGGGTGCTCTAGGAGTCTTCTGCATTCCTGCCTGGCCAGGTTCACGGGATGCAGAGTCTTCAGGTGTTTTAGCATACTCGCCGTCCCACAAGAGTATTTTTTTGAGGGATCTCCTCTGGAAAGCACTCTTTGACATATTTTACATATCACTTTAGTGGAGTTAGTTTTGTTTTGTCCTTCTGGGAAGGAAAAAAATGTCCACACCACAGAGGTGTATCTTTCTTGGCGTGGAGGTTCCACAACAAATTCCTCATCGGACGAAAGGTCTGATTCAGATGTTAGTTGTTGTGCAGAAGCCATTGTTTTGAGAAAAATTGCAGCTGTGGAAATCTTCCCCAAAAAGTTTCTTCTAGATGAGATGTTCCTCTAAAGAAGCTCAAAGAAGAATGATTGAAATGGGTGGGGTCTTTCAGTAGTTAGAAGAGGAAGTGTAATGAACCAATCAAATCTCTTTTTTTGGAGGTCACATGGGATCCGCGCACCGTGCGCTTACGCAGCACGCACCCAGCGCGCATCCGCAAAATTGAATTAAAAAAAATTATAGGATTAGATGTAAAAATATATTAGTTTTAAGACTAGTTTAGAGTTTGTCTTCAATTAATATTCACATGAAATACATATATATCTTTTTTTAAATGTTAAATACTTCGCGGGATCCGTGCACCTACCGCGTCATAGACGCAGATGACGCATCGCGGAAGCGCGTAAACGTCGTGTTACGTACATCGAACGTGTCACGTTAAGGCTGGGAGTCGCGTACCGGTCGTATAGCGATCGCGCACTAACCACGTACCCCACGCATACCATGTGCGGACACTATCGCGTAGGAATCGTGAACGGTGCGCTTATGGTGCGGGGATCCAAAAACATTAAAAAAATATATATATAAAATAAAGTTTTGCACATAGTTCAAATAATATTTTGAAAAATATAAAAAAATATGTTTGAAAAAGCAATTAACTTCAAATAATATTTTTTAATTTTTAAAAGAATTAATTGAAAAAATAAGTTTAAAAAATGGTGATAAAAAAGTATATAAAAAAAACAAAATTAATGAATTTGACACTGAATTTGAAAAATATACAAATCCAATCAAAATCATTAAACATGACATCTTCAGAGATAAGTTAAAGATAGGAATTAGCATTTAAAAAACCTTTGAAATTCACTGACAAAACCATAGGTTTCATGCACGTTATAGTTAGGAATTGGCATTTAAAAAACCTTTGAAATTCACTGAAAAAAACAAAGGTTTCAGGCACGTTATAGTTAGGAATTGGCATTTAAAAAACCTTAGAAATTCACTAAAAAAAACATAGGTTTCAGGGGCGTTATAGTTAGCTGGACATTTCCCTCGTACAAAACCCTAGAAATTCATGACGTCACATATTACATCACTCATGACATGGTCAGTGACATCACTGATGACATCTCAAATGACATCACTGATGACGTCATCCATTGAGTATGTGTTTCTGAACAGTTTTAATATGTTTAATATATATAGGGAAAGGCCTGTTGAAGAATAAGTGGGTGTACAAGTGTGTAAATGGATGATTTTCTGTGGTGCGTAACTGACTCTATAAGTGAGTCATTAAATGTATCTTACTGCAGACTAGTGACTAAACTGTGTGAATGTCTGTATGTGTCTGTATGTCGGTGTATAAGTGGCTGCATGGTTTTGTGAATAGCTATATGAGTGTCTATATGAGTTATTGAGTGCTTGTCCAAGTATCTGTATGGGTTCCTGAGTGTTTGTGTGGGTAGGGTGTGTGTTACTCTGTGACTAGATGTGTGACTGGGTGATTCAGTGGGTGCATGGTTTTAAGAGTGCATCTGTGATGAACTGTATGGTTGAGTGAGTGTATGTATGGGTGTGTTAGGGATTGAATGTATATCTCAGTGGTACATTTGTGACTAACTACATATGTGAAAGGCAGTATATATGCGTGTAAGAGTATATAAGTGGGTAGATGTGAGAGTGTGGGATTGTGAGAGTGACTGTATGGATGAGTGTGTGCTTGTATCAATGATTCTATAAGAGCGTAAGAATGTGGTACTATTTTTATGAGTAAGTGAACTTGAGTGTGTATAACCGCATAGGTGAGTTAATGGGAGTGTGATTATTTGCATGACTGACTAGGTGTGAGAGTACCTCTATGGATGATTGGTGGTGTGTGAGTGTCTATGTAGGTGTATAAATGCATATGATAGTCTTGTATGGAGTGACTGTAAGTATGAGTGACTGTACAGGTGAATGAGTGGAGGTTTATGTAGACCTAAGAGTTAATAAGTGGGTATGTAGTTATTGGTATTGGAGTATCTATGGTTTTGAGAATGGAAATTTTGAGTCGGTGTATCAAAGGTTATATTAGGGTGTGAGAAGATGCGGTAATTTATCACATGGGTGACGTCATCAGTGATGTCATCAGTGATGTCATTTGAGATGTCATCAGTGATGTCATGAGTGATGTCACTGACCATGTCATGAGTGATGTAATATGTGACGTCATCAGCAGTGGATTGCGGGAGCGCGAGTTATAGTTAGCTGAACTAACTATAACGGGGGAATTTCAATGGTTTTGTACGAGTGAAATGTCCAGCTAACTATAACATGTGTGAAACCTATGGTTTTTTCTGTGAATTTCCAAGGTTTTTTAAATGCTAATTCCTAACTATAACGTGTGTGAAACCTATGGTTTTTTCAGTGAATTTCAAAGGTTTTTTAAATGCTAATTCCTAACTATACCGTGTGTGAAACCTATGTTTTTTTTTACTGAATTTGCAAGTTTTTTTAATGCTAATTTATGTATGTATTATTACATTTTATATATATTTATTTTACAGTAAACTACCTATATATATAGTTATAGATTGACTGTATCCTGTGATATGGAATGGCTCAGCTCTTTTTTTTTTTTTTGGATAAAGTTGAACAGCATAGTTAATATCTTCCATAAACTTATAAACAGTTTTTTTTTTAGTGTTTTTCGCGGTGCGCGCACCGTCTCCGTGTGCACATGCGTGCGTGCTCCGTGTGCACATGCGTGCGTGCTCCGTGCGTGCTCCATGTGCGCATGCGTGCGTGCTCTGTGCGTGCTCCGTGTGCGCATGCGTGCGTGCTCTGTGCGCGCACGGTGCGCGCACGGCAAGTCATGTGATTACGAAACAACACTTTCAATTGGTTCATAGTAGTTATATATATATATAATATACTGTGTTGTAATTTTATTGAATGAATGTGTAGTGTATACATGAATGATTGAAATGATTGAAATGACTGAGTGAAGAGGAGGAAAGGACTGACAGAATGAGTGAGAAAAGGAAAGTATAATCAGTCATGAAAGGGAAGTGAAAGACTGACTGCAACAAAAGGACTAAGGGTAGAGGATACAGGTAAGAAGAGTGAATGAGTAAGGGAATGGCAGTGAGTAATGGAGACAGAGGGAGGGGGGAGTGAGAAAAGGGGAGTAAGGGACAGAGATAGGAAAAGGGAGTAACAGACGAAGCGGATGAAGTACAGCAGGGTAAAGGGATTGAAAGTAAGAGAAGTGGAGTGATGGTGAGAGGTGAGGAGGGACACCTTCCTGCACAAAAACAATCACAAGAGGCATTTTCCTCTTTCAATGCGTGCTGTAGCATGCAGCACACACTGAAAGAGGAAAAAACGAGGAGAAATGAAAATATTTCTCCTCGTTGTGCCTCGCTACGCCACCTCCAGGGTGGCATAGCATTCACACGCATCTCCAGAGTTACGATTTCTTATAAATCTGGAGATGTGTCTAGTTCTATGGGTGTTGCGTGGGAACACCCACAACAACACCCATGGAACGCCCCTTCAACGCACAGTGCTGCGTGTGAAGTGGCTGTATTTACGTGGAGAGGAAAAGTCACGCAGGGTGGCTTTTCCTCTCCTTGTAAATATGGAGGAGCCCCCTGCGCCACCAGTACGTCATGAAAAGTGACGTAGTGGTGGCGCAGGGGGCTTGTAAATCTGCCCCAGAGATGTTAAGGAAATTAAGGGTAAGACAGACAAAGGGAGAGAGACAGAAACAGAGACAGAGAGCAAGGAACTGAGAAGGAGTAAGGCAGTTGAATGACTGAGACATATGGAGACAGGGAGAGAAACATGGTTGAAAAAATTGTGATGGAGGCAGTAAACCTAGGGGAGTAGTAGAGAAGGAGTGAGGGAGTTATGAAAGAGCAGTAAAGGAAGAAGAGAGAGGGAAAGGGAATGAGAAAAGCAGAGTGAAGAGAAGTGAAGAAAAGGGAGCATGAAAGTGAAGGGGTGAGAAATACAGATATTTTAAACTTACCTGACCAACAAAATAACTTAATTAGAAATAAATGTTTTTTTTAATTACAAGAAAAATGGATTCAATTTCCTAAATTTTCTTTCTCGATCTGAAAAAAAAAGAAAAAAAGTAGTAATATTTAACAATACATTTTAGAATACAGTACACATATTTTCATATTTAACAAAGTAATTTTTTGCCCTTTTTTTGCTGTTTTCAGAATATATTGAATTTCACTGAAAATAGTGATATCAATTGCATTCATCACTTAACAGCGGGCAAAAAAATAAACAATCTGAAAGATTGTTTAAAAAAGCCCTGAATCTATCCTCAGTAAAACATACCTTCATAGAAATGTAACATATATATTAAAAATATCTTCTAAGAACAATAACTATTTGCAATAAATAACGTCTGTAAATCTTGTTGCTTAAGCACATACACCAAAATAATATCTGTCAAAGAAGTCCACAATAGAAACATTTACCTTTCCATGAGGCCAAATGGTAATTTTTAAACCCTTTTTTGGTGAAATATCCAATTATAATCCTATAAAATCGAAATAATGGTTTCTTCAGATGCTGCAATTTGTATCTAAAATTTTGGTTTTAGAAAAATTAAGTAGGAATTTGGTAATTCTGCAGGCAAACGTTGCTTGAAGATCAATTGAGAATCATTACACAGTGTCCAGCCTTTTTCACATTTTAGATAAACTGTGTAATGACCAGAAGTTATAGAAGGTCCATCATGGAAAATTATTTCAACTGCAACAAAAGTCTTTCCTGATATTGATAATTGATTTCCTACAAACTTCTTTATAAAAGTGTCCAATTTTGTTCCATCAGCTCTACAACGTTGCATCATTAAAATTATATATTGTCCATATTTCTTTAAAAATAACGTTGATAACATTTCTGATTTACATTGAGAACATTCCATGTTGTGATTTGCATCTTTAACTAATTTACTAAAAGTCACTGATTTACTCTCTGGTAATGTTAAATGTATGAACCTTTCAGAATCAACATTAGTGCTGCATGTGTTCATACAGTTTTCACAACAATATTCCCATTTATAAGAGAGACCAAACATATTTCCTATTTCTACCCCTTTATCTTCCAGTACCATAAGCATATACATTAAGAATTCCTGTGCATATTGCTGGACATTTTGAGTAAACTGTGTACATCCAGAACATACATCTAAAAGATTTCTAACATCAGAAGCACTTTCTATTTTAGTTTTATCATTACTCAACTTCTCATAAAGGAAACTCAGCAGAGAACAAAATCTTTTTTCATGATTTAGTATTATCTGCTCTTGCAAACTTTCAAGATAAAATACAACATTCAGCACTACATTAGTGTAGCAGTTGACACCAGAGCTATTTTCAAAATGTCAACCAACAACCTCTTCAACATTGTCCTTTTTCATTTTGCTTGCAATCACATCACTCTCCTTTTGTTTTCTCTTCTGTACATCCTCATTACAGATATTCTCAATTCTCCTTTTTCAAACACAGGATACTGACCTAAATGAGGAGCATAGCTTCTTCTTAATCTATTATACTCCTTTACACAATTTGCATCAGCACTAACTTTTGAGTCATCAAAGTCTATCATGAATAAACCAGATAATTTTTTCACTCGTGATAAAGCAACATATGCCATACCTTCTTTAAACACACTAGATCCAATGTTTACAAAAGCACTATCTACAGTTAATCCTTGAGATTTGCGAATAGTTACAGCATATGCTAGAGAAAACGGAAACTGCTTCCTACGTACATATAAGTCTTTCACAAGCAAAAAACGAACTGAACAACAACTAATGTCTTTAACCTCTTCAATCTGATCAAATGTTATTTTTAAAAATTCAATTCCATCTTTTTTCTGGTAATTAACAAAACCCACAACTTTACCCATAGCTCCATTCACTAAACCTTTTTCTACATTCAAATTGCGTCTTAAAATTACTCGACAGTTCACACATACATAAAGATTCTTTTCTAAACCAGCTTTTTTCAATATGTTTTTCTCTAGAGAATCCAATTTAGTTTTCAATTTGCCTGTCAATATAATAGTTATTCCTTCATGTTGTATTTTATCCACGGCTTCCGTTTTTATAATCTCTTCATTTTCCAATTTCAAAAGTTCTTCATTGAATATAGAGCATTCATGTAGTGTTGGCATTAAGCAGATTACAGTATTTTTTTCTGCAATTTTCTTGTATATTTTCTCTGGAACTATTTGTTCTGTTGGAAACAAATTACATAGCAATCAACAGTGTAAAGCTTTTCTGCCATGTTCTGTGAGTAGTTCAATTCTAATATCTTTGAGAATACTTGCATAATCATCATCATTTGCTTGCCGCATATTGTTAATAAGTTCTTTGTACTCAAAGTATGACCAAATATTCACATTACCTATACTTCCTAACGACTTTTTCGTGTCTTCATGTGTAAGAGTATTAAAAACTGGTTGTCCTTTAACTGGAGTGAGCTGCAGTAGATCCCCAAAAACTATAACATGTTTTCCTCCAAATAACACGTCATAGTCTGTCTTTAGAATTTGCTGCATTCTTAAATGCACAAAGGCAAGCATTAAGTTTGATACCATGCTTACCTCATCAATAATGAGAACTTTCATTTTCTTCAACACTCTTGAAACTTCAAAACATGCTTCTCCTGTTAGCTTGTGGTATTCTATTTTGTTCTCATGCTCTACTGGTAACATTAGCAAGCGATGTAAGGTAATTCCTTTTATGTTATATGCTGCTAACCCAGTTGGAGCAGTAACAACACAAGACAAAGTTGAATCAGTTTTTTTCTCTAGGTAGCTTCTAATTACTTTAATTAAAAAACTTTTTCCAGTTCCAGCTTGTCCACTCACATACATTCTGATTGGTTCAAATGATGTGCATGAGCACTCTTTATTTTCATGTAGTAATCCATGATCAATTTGTTTTGTGACATCTTCATAAATTTGTTGTTGTTCATCATTCAGTTCCAAATTTGGTAAGTTTATTAAATCTTCCTGAGCTTGATTCATAGCTGTTTCCACTTCAGTCATGGCTATTGCAGCTTCATTTTCTACGATTGGTTGTCCTAGGGGATCTTGACTGAGCGTGCCAGAACTTTGACTGTCTTGAGAACTGTCTCTAGCTACTTCAGATGCAATTGTAGCTTCTTCTTCGATTTCTTCATTTAACATTTGTACATAATTTGAGAAAGTACTGCATTCTATGTTATCTTTGCATGCATTAAAGGAATCTTCATAGCTCTGAAAATATCTAAGTAATTCATCCTCTGAACGCCATGGTTTAAACAGCTGTAAAAGTGCTAAGTAGTAGAATTCCTTTTTGTCAGTAATGTCGCACATCAGCTTCCTGTGATTAATCAAACTTCCTTTTGTTTGTTTCACCAAACATCCTTCCTCACCAATGACTTTATATTTTCCATTGTTGATGTCTTCTGTGGCATTCCGTTTAAAAATGTAGTTCTGCAGCACTTCATAGAGACACATGTTCTCAAGATGATGACTTCTGTTTGGGTAATATGTGTCCAACATGTTTGTTTTCAAAATGTCTGTACTTTCTGGTTCGTTCTCTGCTAAACATTCAATTTCTCGAATAGACTTCAGTACCCGATTTCGCATTCCTGCAAGGCCTAAACTTACCCAAATTATTCTTCTGGATTTGGAGTACAGACTTGCAGATGATAACCTATCTGAGCATTCGTATGACCCAGTGACGGCCCGTGTAGGGCGTTTTACCGGGGCGGTGACGTGGCGCAGAGGAGGGGCAGGGTGGGGGGGTTGCAAAATGCAGCAAACGGCCGATTTCAGGTAAGTTACGAAAAAAATTAATAAAACAAATTTTGTTGCACGCGCTGCATCGCATTTGGCGATGCAGCGCGCGCAACGAAATTTGTTTTAGTAATTTTTTTCGTAACTTACCTGAACTCGGCCGTATGCCGCATTTTGCAACCCCCCACCCTGCCCCTCCTCTGCGCCACGTCACCGCCCCGGTAAAACGCCCTACACGGGCCGTCACTGGTATGACCCAATTTCTCGATGCGATAACATCTTTCAACTGAAACTGTATAGCTTTTTACTGACAGTCTTCTCATGAGAAACCTCTTCCCACATTTCTTTCAATTCCGTTTTCTCAAATTTAGTGATGTAAGATGTGACATACCGAGCAACAGCAATAGAATTGTCAGCTACATACTGAATATCCATGTTAGCATTCCACGTGGATAAAATGACTGGGTTGTAGTCATTTATATATTTTGACTCTTCTTTTCTTCTTAGGTTGTACGTATTTTTCTGAGATTTTCTTGTAATGGTATGTCGCACAGCTGACATAAAACTGTTTACTCTTCCTTTTGAAAGAACAGGTCGTGGAAATCCAAATCGACATTTTGTGTAGAATTTATCTTTACTCTTGTACTTTCGTCGACAGTATTTTCCACACCGATGACTTTGGAAACGTAAAGCTTGCTCTTTTAAGTTTTTTTCTTCTGTGCTTTTAGGTATAGCACATGCTGCATATTCTTCAATGAAAGATAAAACTGCATCATCAGAATCTGTTCCAAATTTTGGGGCATCCTTGATTCACAACAGCATATGAATATGAGGAGCACCTCTTGCTTGGTACTCTTTTCTCCAAAAGAAATCCACAACTTCTCCAAGAGGTGGATTTTTTTTATTGCAGATGAAGGACATCATAGCCTCAAATCTATGATTGAAATATCTGCAAACATTAACCGGATCCAATGAGCACAATTCTCCTGCTGTCTTGTATTGGATGTTTTCAATATTTGAATTTGCCTCTCGAAGAAAATCCAGTAAATCATCCCAAGCGTACTCAGCACAGCTTAGGGTAAGGAACCATGTAGGAGTTCCTAAATTCCGTAACATACATTTCAATTCTCCATGGCGTCGGTACCAATATTCATTAGTCCCACGCTGACAAGCCATCAGATTAATCAATTGAGATTCCAAATGATCATCTCGCTGTTGCACTTTGTTCATAAAATCCTTTGCAGACACATTATGTAGATGTACTCCAGTTTTTAAAATGTGATTTACTGCATAAGATAGTGCAGACAAGTCACTTTCAAATAAAAGATGGAACAAATAAGGAATACTTTGACGAAATCTTGGATCTTCTGCATATAATCTTGTAGTCCGATACTCAGAAGCAGGAATCTGTACTGGACGTTCATCATATCATCCACCTTTTCCTGTAGGAAACAGCTGGGGAAAACAACGAGCTTCCAAGCTCTCCTCCCATACACTCACGGGAGTTCCTTTTGCTTTTTTCATCTGAAACTTCTTTAGAATGAAGAGGATGTATGCTGAAATGTTCATAAATTTCTTCTTCTTTTGACTTATCCACTTTTTCAATTTGCCCAGTTGGTATTCCTGTGTCTGCTAGTAAAACTTCTTCATCTTCATCCATATAAATTGATTCATACCATTTATTATTTCTTTTCAAATATAAATTTGCTCTTTGTACTTTTCGTACATCTACTAGCTCCTGCCAAATTTTCTTATTCTTTGTAGGTACACCATTAACCAGAATAACTAATGGTTCAGTTTCCAAACTATCTGCATCAATTGTTTCAATATTTTTTTTCAAATCTAATGGCAAATAGACAACTCTTCCTTTTAAACCTCTTTGTAAATCTGAAGGAGGTAATTTACCTGTTTTGGGCTCCATACGAACTATAGTCTAACACGGATGGACACATTGAATGAGTATAGACTCATACGTATTTAAATTACAAAGTTCTGGAGGAATATCAACCAATTCTAAATTATTATGTACAGCTCTAGCTGGCATTTTATTTTCTTCTAACTTGTTATAACAGTATTTACAAATACGCTGATCTTCACCCAAATCAAAACAATTTTCCAGAAATAAATATGTAGCAAAATCCTTCCACTCATAATTATTTTCTTTTTCACTTTTTTTATAGAGATCAACATTCCTTTTTTGAGTTTTATAATGGCTTCTCCGGCAACAAATACAAGTAATATTTGGTCTTTCATTAGAGATGATAGTACATTTTGTCATTTGATCTTCAAAATTTTTACTAACAGTGAGTTCTACATTTTCTTCCACATTTTCCTCAATAACTGTGTCAATTCCTGCACTTTCTTGCTCTGGACCAAAGTAACAAAACTGAATATCATCAGTAACCTTCTCTACATCTGATACAGATCCACGGAACAGAGCACTATTCAACTCATTTAACTTTAGTGCTGGACTTTTAGCAAAATACAATCTTCTCACAAACTTTCTCATTTCAGTATGATGTACTGCCAGCATCCTAAAATGGTGAACAACACTTTGACAAACTTTCCTAGAAAGACAAGCCACAGAATGTCCTTGCAAACCAGTATTCTTTCTCCCTCTGCATGGATCTAGTCTTTGAAGCACCATAATCTTCTGTTTAACACTTTTTTTTACTATATTCTCTTAGAAAGTCACGTAATTTATCAATAGATTCTTGTCGTACAGTACAAATACTACTACAATTCCAAGTGTACACTGGGGCTTTAGGACGTTTCCCTATAACCTCATCAGCTAACACTTCTTCCTCATTTCTTGGAACCATTTTCTCCTTTTCCATGACACAACCATCTTTAACTTCATAAGCTCGACCACTGGTGTCAACTGCATGCAGCAAACTATTACTTTGAAGATAACTCTCTTCATTAAAAAATGGTTCAGTACTTGAACTATGCTTCCATTCTCCTAAGAACACTTTACAAAAGTTATTTTTTTTCACTACTCTTTTCCTTTTGCTTTTTGACTTCATTACATTTACTATTTTATCTAATGTACGGATCCTGTTCGAAATTAAAATGAAAAGTTTTCTTTTTAATTCCAAAGCCTTTGCAACAATTGATTCAATATGTTTCTTTTTCTTATAAAATTTTGCTTTCTTCCTATATTTTTTCACATCCTTTAGAAAATTGAACATCACTCTTCTCTGAAACATTTTTCTACAAATGTTTTGAAATTCTGTTTTTCTTTTTAAGTCATTCTCTCTTGCTTCTGATTGTACATTAGCATTGAGTATTTTCTTTCTATTGTCTTGTTGTTTTCTACTTGAAACACTATTTGCAGTGGATATATTTTTTAAAATTTTTTCTATGTTTGAGGATATTTTTAAAAAAAATCCTTAGTCTGCTTACCAGAAGACTTTTTCTTTTTTCCAACATGAGGTTCTTCAACTAATTTGTGTTGTCCAGTTGTCTTCAAATATAGATGTTTTTGCTGTTCTTTTCTCTTTCTTGATTTTATAGGCATGTTTAATTTATTTCAGTGTTGTTCAGCAATACCTAAAAGAAACTAACAAAAAAATACCATTATGTAATTTAAATATATTGCTATATTTTTTTGGAGCTTTTCAAATCCTATCATATGAGCTGCCCCTTTCCTACGAGTGCAAGTCTTACACAATAAGAGCAACACAAATTAAATCTCTGACAACAATTCCTGTGTGCACACAGACTCATGGTGTGATTCTAGGCAGAAAACGATATTTGATTGGCAATTTCAAAGCCCATTTACTACTGTGGTAGAGCAAGTGATAATTACTGTAACAGCCTGACATATTTTCCTTATAGTTTAGAGAGGCAGAAAAGAGCACATGTCCTAACAGCTACTTGAGACCATGAGCATGTGAAACCTGGGTGAGTGATTAGACTAGAGCAAAGGAAATGAGCCTTGGTGACGTTGAATGTGCTTAGTGTTACACGCTGCTATCTGAAATACCACACAGTGCTGAATAGTAAGCATGGGAGTGCAGGAGAAGCAGCTGGCTGTGTGCTAAGAGTGTGTTTCTGGAGACTGTGTATTGTCAGGTGCAAGAGAGATCTGCATGGACGCTTGCACAGCTGCATGAAGACTGCAGATATGTTTGTAAGAGTACATGTATGGTAAGGGATAATTGGAGTTTTGAACATGTAGGAACTACCTCACCAATTGCAGGAGTGGAAGGAAAATCTACCATGTTGATTTCAAATGTGTTAGCATTTGCCTCTCATTTGTGAAATATTGATTTGTGCTGAATGCTAACCATCACAGTTCAAGAAAACAAGCTGCCCCTTTCCTGCGAGTGCAAGTCTTACAGAACAAGAGCAACACAAATTAAATCTCTGACAACAATTCCTGTGTGCAGACAGACTCATGGTGTGATTCTAGGCAGAAAACGATATTTGATTGGCAATTTCAAAGCACATTTACTATTGTGGTAGAGCAAGTGATAATTACTGTAACAGCCTGACACATTTTCCTTATAGTTTAGAGAGGCAGAAAAGAGCACATGTCCTAACAGCTACTTGAGACCATGAGCATGTGGAACCTGGGTGAGTGATTAGACTAGAGCAAAGAAAATGAGCCTTGGTGACGTTGAATGTGTTAGCGTTACACACTGCTATCTGAAATACCACACAGTGCTGAATAGTAAGCATGGGAGTGCAGAAGAAGCAGCTGGCTGTGTGCTAAGAGTGTGTTTCTGGAGACTCTGTATTGTCAGGTGCAAGAGAGATCTGCATGGACCCTTGCACAACTGCATGAAGACTGCAGAGATGTATGTAAGAGTACATGTGTGGTAAGGGTTAATTGGAGTTTTGAACATGTAGGAACTACCTCACCCATTGCAGGAGTGGAAGGAAAATCTACCCTGTTGATTTCAAATGTGTTAGCATTTGCCTCTCATCTGTGAGATATTGATTTGTGCTGAATGCTAACCATCACAGTTCAAGAAAAAAAGCTGCCCCTTTCCTACGAGTGCAAGTCTTACAGAACAAGAGCAACACAAATTAAATCTCTGACAACAATTCCTGTGTGCAGACAGACTCATGGTGTGATTCTAGGCAGAAAACGATATTTGATTGGCAATTTCAAAGCACATTTACTACTGTGGTAGAGCAAGTGATAATTACTGTAACAGACTGACACATTTTCCTTATAGTTTAGAGAGGCAGAAAAGAGCGCATGTCCTAACAGCTACTTGAGACCATGAGCATGTGGAACCTGGGTGAGTGATTAGACTAGAGCAAAGGAAATGAGCCTTGGTGACGTTGAATGTGTTAGCATTACACACTGCTATCTGAAATACCACACAGTGCTGAATAGTAAGCATGGGAGTGCAGGAAAATCAGCTGCCTGTGTGCTAAGAGTGTGTTTCTGGAGACTGTGTATTGTCAGGTGCAGGAGAGATCTGCATGGACGCTTGCACAACTGCATGAAGACTGCAGAGATGTATGTAAGAGTACATGTGTGGTAAGGGTTAATTGGAGTTTTGAACATGTAGGAACTACCTCACCCATTGCAGGAGTGGAAGGAAAATCTACCCTGTTGATTTCAAATGTGTTAGCATTTGCCTCTCATCTGTGAGATATTGATTTGTGCTGAATGCTAACCATCACAGTTCAAGAAAACAAGCTGCCCCTTTCCTGCGAGTGCAAGTCTTACAGAACAAGAGCAACACAAATTAAATCTCTGACAACAATTCCTGTGTGCAGACAGACTCATGGTGTGATTCTAGGCAGAAAACGATATTTGATTGGCAATTTCAAAGCACATTTACTACTGTGGTAGAGCAAGTGATAATTACTGTAACAGCCTGACACATTTTCCTTATAGTTTAGAGAGGCAGAAAAGAGCACATGTCCTAACAGCTACTTGAGACCATGAGCATGTGGAACCTTGGTGAGTGATTAGACTAGAGCAAAGGAAATGAGCCTTGGTGACGTTGAATGTGTTAGCGTTACACACTGCTATCTGAAATACCACACAGTGCTGCATAGTAAGCATGGGAGTGCAGGAGAAGCAGCTGGCTGTGTGCTAAGAGTGTGTTTCTGGAGACTGTGTATTGTCAGGTGCAAGAGAGATCTGCATGGACGCTTGCACAACTGCATGAAGACTGCAGAGATGTATGTAAGAGTACATGTATGGTAAGGGTTTATTGGAGTTTTGAACATGTAGGAACTACCTCACCCATTGCAGGAGTGGAATGAAAATCTACCATGTTGATTTTAAATGTGTTAGCATTTGCCTCTCATTTGTGAGATAGTGATTTGTGCTGAATGCTAACCATCACAGTTCAAGAAAACAAGCTGCCCCTTTCCTGCGAGTGCAAGTCTTACAGAACAAGAGCAACACAAATTAAATCTCTGACAACAATTCCTGTGTGCAGACAGACTCATGGTGTGATTCTAGGCAGAAAACGATATTTGATTGGCAATTTCAAAGCACATTTACTACTGTGGTAGAGCAAGTGATAATTACTGTAACAGCCTGACACATTTTCCTTATAGTTTAGAGAGGCAGAAAAGAGCACATGTCCTAACAGCTACTTGAGACCATGAGCATGTGGAACTTGGGTGAGTGATTAGACTAGAGCAAAGGAAATGAGCCTTGGTGACATTGAATGTGTTAGCGTTACACACTGCTATCTGAAATACCACACAGTGCTGAATAGTTAGCATGGCAGTGCAGGAAAATCAGCTGCCTGTGTGCTAAGAGTGTGCTTGCGGAGACTGTGTATTGTCAGGTGCAAGAGAGATCTGCATGGACGCTTGCATAACTGCATGAAGACTGCAGAGATGTGTGTAAGAGTACATGTGTGGTAAGGGTTAATTGGAGTTTTGAACATTTAGGAACTACCTCACCCATTGCAGGAGTGGAAGGAAAATCTACCATGCTGATTTCAAATGTGTTAGCATTTGCCTCTCATTTGTGAGATATTGATTTGTGCTGAATGCTAACCATCAAAGTTCAAGAAAACAAGCTGCCCCTTTTCTGCGAGTGCGAGTCTTACAGAACAAGAGCAACACAAATTAAATCTCTGTCAACAATTCCTTTGTGCAGACAGACTCATGATGTGATTCTAGGCACAAAACAGTATTCCTGAGTGATACCAGTACACCTTAACTTATGGTGAAGACATACTCCATAATATCTTACAAGTTCAAGGCAGTTAAATATCTTCCAAAACATAAAATGTAAAACACAACTTTAAAAGAAGAAACACATTTCTATTATTCATATCAAAATGCACCACATACATCCCCTCTTAAATTCATAACTCACCTTTAAAAGTAGTTAGTTGAGAAAGAAATGTGGCACTCACACAGAAGATTATCAGAGCCAGAATCTCTGAGCTGTACACCTCTCACCAGAACCAGTAAATGGCAAACTTTCCCTCTCTTTTTTCACACATATACATGTTAACTTCAAATCACATTGCTTCCCACATTTTTTCAAATGGAAACACACATTTCTATTGGTTGCAAATTTCAACACTTTCCAAATGATTCCTACCCCCAACATGACTTCTGCCTGCTAGCATAGCAACAGGTCATGGAACACTGGTGTGTGCAGAGAGGTCAGAAGTTCAGCACACAATGTTTCTAATCAAAAGAGCAAGAGTGCTTGACTTTTCAAACCTAACAGCAAATCCAAAGTAATGTTCTGTGGGAACACATTTTTCTGAACCATTACAAAACATGCTTGTAAAAATGTAAACATACAGCCTAGTTTTTAGTGTAGAATTGTGTGAAACAGCCAATGAGTTCTTTTTATTAAAAAAAAGTATGTAAGCCTCCATTTTACAACTATCTTTCTTTTCATATTGCCATTCTACTCAAAGACACCTTCTGAGTGTATCCAGATCTCCTTGAAAGATGTTCACAGTGTGGATTGTAGGTCATAGCTATGTCTTCTGGAGTGAAAAGTATGCAGAAAAAAGAGGTATTTTGAAAGACCTTGCTTTGCCAAATGTAGACATTAAATGGATTGGTCAGAGAGGGTTAAAGTGGCACCAATTAATGCCTTTGGTGAAATCCTTGCTACATCTCCCACAGCCTAACCTTATAATTGTGCACTGTGGTGGAAATGACCTAGGCACTTTAACTGGGGTAGGTCTGGAAATGCTTGTTAAGGACACCTTTGTGCAATTGATGTCACTTTTTCCACAAACTACCTTTGTATATTCTAATATATGCCAAAGGCAAAAGTGGAACTGGTCCAACCAATATTGTCCGCAGATTGAGGAAGCAAGAAAGCACGTCAATAAGTCTGTTTCTGCTTTCCTCAGAGACTATGGTATGGGTTCCATATACCACAACAACTTGCGTTACAACATGCAAGGCATTTATAGAGGAGACAGTGTACATTTCACAGATGAAGGGAACAGAGTCTTCCTCTTGAACTTTAGACTGTGCATCGGTACTTACTTGTAGGTACCAAAAAACACTCAATGAACACAACGGCTCTTTTTAGAGCCAACCAACATCTAAACTCTTACACTTGATTTTTAATTCTATTTTTTTTACAAATTTTTTGCCGCCGTGCGCGCACCCCGTGAATTTTTGAAAAAAAATAAAATGTTTTTTTCACCCTTCGGGATCCTTCAGGGACCCCCTGACAAAGGCTAGAGGGTCAGGAACTCTCTACCATGCCCCCTTTTCACGTTCTCCACCTTTTTAAATGGAAACACACATTTCTATTGGTTGCAAATTTCAACCCTTTCCAAATGATTCCTACCCCCAACATGACTTCTGCCTGCTAGCATAGCAACAGATCATGGAAAACTGGTGTGAGCAGAGAGGTCAGAAGTTCAGCACACAATGTTTCTAATCCAAAGAGCAAGATTGCTTGACTTTTCAAACCTAACAGCAAATCCAAAGTACTGTTCTGTGGGAACACATTTTTCTGAACCAATACAAAACATGCTTTTAAAAATGTAAACATACAGCCTAGTTTTTAGTGTTGAATGGTCTGAAACAGCCAATGAGTTCTTTTTTATTAAAAAAAAAGTATGTAAGCCTCCATTTTACAACTATCTTTCTTTTCATATTGCCATTCTACTGAAAGACACCTTCTGAGTGCATCCAGGTCTCCTCCTCACTCCCTGAAGTAGACTGCTGTTCTGCCATTTTCAAGTAAAATTGATAGCTGTTCAGCTCCTTGTCCCAGGAAATAAGAAGAAATAGTGAGGGGAGTGGGTGTGGTGTTTGAAGATTCTGGAACAGAAACTACTATGAACCAATGCTTCTGAGTGCATCCAGATCTCCTCCTCACTCCCTGAAGTAGACTGCTGTTCTGCCATTTTCAAGTAAAATTGATACCTGTTCAGCTCCTTTTCCCAGGAAATAAGAAGAAATAGTGAGGGGAGTGGCAAGGCATTTATAGAGGAGACGGTGTACATTTCACAAATGAAGGAAACAGAGTCTTCCTCTTAAACTAAAGACTCTGCATCGGTACTTACTTATAGGTACCAAAAAACACTCAATGAACACAACGGCTCTTTTTAGAGCCAACCAACATCTAAACACTTACACTTGATTTTTAATTCTATTTTTTTTACGCATTTTTTTCCGCCGTGAGTGCACCGTGCGCGCACGGTTCGGGCAGCCGTGCGCGCACCCCGCGATTTTTTGAAAAACAAATAAAATGGTTTTTTTCACCCTTCGGGGTCCTTCAGGGACCCCCTAACAAAGGCTAGGGGGTCAGGAACTCTCTACCCTGCCCCCTTTTCACGTTTTCCACCTTTGTTTTTCACTGCCACACACAAAATGGCGTCCGACACTTCCTGATTTCGACCGATTCGAATGTTGACTGAGATCTAACCACCAATGAGAATTACGCTCGCGCACGGCACCATGCGCGCACGGTTCGCGCACCGTGCACGCACGGTGAGCGCCTATAGATATTTATGTACTTTTAACTGCAATTTTCTCAGGAACTACTGAACAGATTGACACCATATATGCAAAAGGCACATGCCTGACCTGAGGACTACCTCTTTGCCAAATTTCAAGTAATACTGTTCAGCCGTTCGGGCTGTACCTTCGACTAAAGGTCCTATGGGAAAATGCATGGGGAAAATGCGTTTTGGGACCCCCCTTTTTTCTCAGACCCCGCTTGACGAATCACCCCGAGACTTTCAGGGTAGGAGCTGAGCGGAGCGCCCCATTAGTTTTGAAAATTTCGCGAGGATTCGTCAACCGGCGCCAATGTTATTCAAAATAGAATTTTCAGATTTCCTATGGGAACTCGGTCCTAACTATAACTATCTACTGGCGACCGCCAGTAGATAGTATATATATATATATATATATACTGCTCAGGTCACAACCAATGAAATTCAGCAGTTATAGTTGCCTGAGCTAACTATAACTTACGCCCCCGCAATGTACTGCTTATGACCGCACATATTGCATCACTCATGACATTGTCAGTGACATCACTCATGACATCATCAAGTGAGTGTTTTAAGAGGTTATGGGTGTTGAACATATATACTAACCTACTCAAAAGTTAAACGACTATACTAGGTGCACTACTACTGAGTGATACTACTTATAGCGTGTATTATGTGAGTGGCTGTGTGACTGTATTCTTGTGTGTATGGGTGTGTAAGTTGCTTTATGGGTATATAAGTATAGTATATAAAATAGCGACACTTAATTGTAGATCGCTTCCCAAGCACGCCCTACTCATCAATCATCTGATTGTCGATCACGATCTGGATATACTTTTCCTCACCGAAACGTGGATCACCGGGCATTCTAACTCGGACATAGTCTTGGCCTTACCCCCTGGCTTTCTTATTATGTCCTAACCCCGCACCTTGGGTAGAGGAGGTGGATTAGCCATCATCTATCGAGACTATTTCGCCTGTCGAACCAGTGAGGTTCTAAGCCAAGAGTCGGAGAGCTGCCTCTTTATGATCCAGCTCTCTCCGACCAACTCCCTGTCAGGCCTCCTGGTGTATCGGCCCCCAGGGCATTTCGGCCCCTTTTCTGCCGCTTTCTTGGAAACCGTCTCATCCTTGGCCCACCTAACATCTAATTTTTTGATAACAGGAGACCTTAACATACATTTCAATGACCCACTCGATTCAGTGGCATCTGATCTAATCTGTGAACTAGGAGCCCTTGGCCTCTCCCTTGTCAATTCAGGAGCCACGCATATGAAAGGACACCTGCTCGACCCCGTGTTCTCGAACATTCCTTCTCTTCAATTCACAAACTCCCTCCCCCTCCCGTGGACGGACCATTTCCTGGTCTCGGCCCACCTACCAGGGATATTCAAGAAACCCCAAAAACCTACAACTTACACCAAGGACAGATCATGGGCCAGACTCTCGGTGGAAGACTGGGCTAATGCCCTGGATGCCACGACCCCCAGTCTCACGGCTGATCCTTCCACCGCGGATATCCAGTTCAGAGACTGGATCTCCTCTTCCCTGGACAGTTTCATTCCCATTAAAAATCGGGAGAATAGGGGGGAGGAGCCAAGATGGCGACCGGAGCAGACGCTTGAGCGCCCGGCTCCGTCGGTCCGTGGCCTCGGACTACTATCCTGATGCCCATCCTCGCCGATTCTCGAGGTGCACCGTGTGCGAAGACGCGCTGACCGCGCTGCTGCTTTCCCGGAGTCTCAACCCGCCCGGATGCCCGAGTTCTGGGTGCTTTTGTCCTCGGCACTGAAACCCTGCGCCCTTACGGCCTTTGCCGGCCTCCTGGAAGCTCCGCAGTTACCGGACCAGCTAGCGCTAACCTGAGCCCCGCGGTCCCGATCTCGCCTCGCACCATGGATCGTTGCCGGATGAGCCCGGGGAGAGACGGCCGGACACCTTCTGCACCCTGTGCCTGACGGGCTGGAGCTGTGGGGTGGGCCCCGGTGCGGTGAGTCTCCTGTCCCGCTCTGTGGACCGAGCTGTGGGGGGCTGCTGCCCCCTTTGCCTATTGCCTAGCCAGCGGCGAGGGGGACCGGCGAGAAGATAAGCGACTGTCGGCCTTTCCTGTTGCGGCGTAGACCTGAGGGGAATTGACCCCTTGCCACGACCCCCCCCCCTGGCCATTGCACCGTATAGCGGCAAAACATGGCGTTGAGTGCCTGCTCGCGGCTGGGGGGTGATACTCCGGTCTCGCCCGCTGCCCACTTCGCCCTCCCTCTTCCGGACACCAGCTCCACAGTGCCGTCCCGGATTGCTGCCGATGTTGGGGCCCAGCTTCCGCTGACATGCGGCTCCGTTCTGGCTGTCCTGCGGGACTTTCAACTACAGATGTGCGCTGGCCTGCAGGCGCTGAGTGAGAGGTTTGACCCCATACTGTCGGCTGCGGGCCGTGGGCGCACTGTTTGTCATCCACAGGGCGTGGGTCCTCCGGTGCTCTTGTCCTCTTGCGGGGACGCAGCGGCGGTGTATGATTGTGCTACACTGGTGCCTTCATCTAGCGCTCCCGGCGCCCAGGGTCCACCGCTCTCCACCTCAACTGCGGATACTTTGTCCCCCTGGTCATGGCTGCCTGCTTCATTGTTCCCTGCCTCACCGCGTCCGCGAGGCTATCCTTCTGAGCGATACCTAACGGCTTCGAGGGACCGTCCGCGGTGGCCCACTGCTGCCTTTTTGTGGAACTCCTGTACCTTACTTGCCAGGTTTGGATTTTATGTGGTGCAACGAGGGACCTCAATCGATGGTCGGCGGCCATTTCGTGATCCTACTTCACCATCCTCTCACAAGCGGCCATCTTGTCTTTGTCTGCTCGGGACACGGGGCCTTCACGCAGGAGCTGGTTTAATCCCAAGCCCGCGATCGGGCCAGGGCTAGACTGACTTCTATCGCTATGGTTTATGGACGGGCTGGCCTGGGACTGGGACTGTATGTATGTTTTGCGCGCACTCGTCGCGACTTGTATCCCTTGCTTAAACTGTGGTGCCATGGTATCTTTGCATGCCGTTTTTTGGCGTAGAGGGCTCTCAGTGTGTGGGGGCCATAACTGGCTGATGGTTCGGGGCGCTCTGGTGCCCAGTGGGCTCCTCCCCACCTTCTTTTCTGTTTTCTTCCCTTCTTTACTCTGTTCCTACTTTCTCTCTTCTCTATATTTCGGGTTCCTTGGGCGACAGGCACTATGCTGGGGGGGGGGTAGGCCGTAGCCTCCGCATTGGTGTAGGGTGGGGGGGTAATACTCTGTTCTCGATTAGTTCTATGGGCCTTTCTTCTTTTATGTCTCTTTGCTCTACTTTCTTCGATTCGGGGTCCGGGTGTGGGGTGGATCGAGTGGGGGCGGCTCTGGAGGGGCGCGTACTTGCTCATGTGACTATCCTGATATATCTCTGCACCGCCTCACTGATTGAGATTTTACCCCCATTGTTGTTCTTACTGATGTTGCTGCTCGCCCGTGTGGTGAAGCTATCTTGCGGACTCGAATCTACTTTGCTCTTATCCTTCATTGACTTTTTTCTCTGATAAAATTATCAAAAACTTAAAATTAACCTTCACCTCTCCTTCCCCGGGTTTCAAAGATATCTCCAGTATGTGACTCATAACCTGTTGTTAATCCTGACCGTTGATGCACGGGGGCTGTAATGTGGGTATCAGTGCTTTACTGTATCGTGGCCGGCCTGACGGTTGTAGGCCCGTATTTGTTCTTTTAAGATGCACGAATAAAGGTTTTTAAAAAAAAAAAAAAAAAAAAAAAAAAAAAATCGGGAGAATAAAAATAGGCTTAAGGGCCATGCTCCATGGTATAACACCGAACTAAGAGCTCTCCGCAAAGAGTGTAAAAAGGCCGAGAGACTGTGGAGAAAAGACTGGCTCCATAGTAACAAAGACATGTATCACAGCTCGGTAAGACGCTACAAATCAGCCCTTAAGCTAGCCAAAGCTGCATTCTATGACAGCAGAATAAAAAACGCCACCAACTCGTCAAAAGAATCTTACCTGATAGTTAAAGAACTGTTAAACATCCCAATAACACCCTTCTCTCACTCCCCTCCTCCAGACAGAAGTACGGATCTGGCCAACTACTTCGACTCCAAAATCTCGAGGATATTGGACTCCCTTCCAACCATCAGCCCACCTATCCACACGGATATAGAGGCCGGCAACAACAGCCCACGGCTGTCCACTTTCAGAGCAGTTTCCCTTACCGAGGTATCGTCCACGCTGGATAAAATGAAAAGCGGATCTCCCCTTGACCCAGCCCCGGTTAGATTCCTGAAAACCGTGTCGACCAACATAGCCCCTACCATCAGGGATCTTATCAACACCTCTCTCTCCCAAGGAACGGTGCCCTCCAACTGGAAGAATGCGGTTGTCAGGGCCCTGTTGAAAAAGCCCCAACTTAACCCGGACGACATGGCCAACTACAGACGTATTTCGCTGCTCCCATGTGTCAGCAAAATTGCGGAGAAACTAGTGAATGCGCAATTGTCACAATTTCTTGAGACAAACAATCTTCTGCGTCAATCCCAAACAGGATTCCGGCCCGGCCATGGCACGGACACTGCCCTCCTCTCCGTCATCAAGGAGGCAAGGTGTATCCTGGATTCAGGAGGATCAGTGGCAGTGATCCTCCTGGACCTCAGTGCCGCCTTTGATACGGTGGACCACCGTGTCCTTCTTCATCGCCTGGCCAGGGCAGGAATTGTGGGAACTGCACAAGCATGGATCGAATCCTTCCTATCCGGCCGCTCTTTTCAGGTGTGGGATGGTAACTCACGTTCAGACTCACTATCACTCAAGAACGGAGTTCCCCAGGGATCATCGCTTAGTCCCACCCTGTTTAATGTATACATGGCCCCGCTAGAAGATGTCGTGACCCCATACGGGATAAAAATAATAAACTATGCTGACGACACTCAACTCGTCGTTTCCTTGTCCCACCTGGATAACCACCCAGACAGCCTGCTGAACTGTCTCCAGGACATCCACACCTGGATGTGTGAATCCTCCCTGAGGTTGAATGGTGCAAAAACCGAAATCATGCTCCTGGGCAATAAATGGACGTCCATCCTTCCATCAGTTTGGCCGGACGCCTTCGGTGAAATTCCCATACCAAAAAAAGAGATCAAAACATTAGGAGTATGGTTGGAACCTGACCTCACCATGAGGACTCAGGCTGTCAAAACAGCTGGCACCTGTTTTGGTCTCTTGCCATCTGTTCGCAAGATCCTCCATCTTCTCCCCCTCCCATCGAGGAAACTACTGGTCCAGGGGCTCATCTTAGCCAGGCTCGACTACAGCAATTCCATCTATGTTGGGGCACCGGAATTCACCCTCGCTAAACTCCAACGCACCCAAAATGCGGTGGCTAGGCTCATTATGAACCTCCCACCCAGAGCCTCAGCCAAGCCGGCTCTTAAGGCCCTACATTGGCTCCCTGTCCGCCAGAGAGAAGAGTTTAAAGCCTTGTGTACCACCCATAAGCTCATCAACGGGGTTGGTCCGGCCGCTCTGAAAGACCTGGTTATCCCCTACAAAGCCCCCAGACTCCTTCGCTCCGACGCCGAACATCTGGCCACTGTACCAAAATTCAAGAAGGCTCGCCGCTTCTCGGTCAAAGCTTCCACAGGATGGAATTCTCTTCCACGCAGTCTACGTCTGGAATCCTGTCACGCTCTATTCCGAAAAAAACTTAAAACCTTCCTGTTTCCCAAATAGTCCATCCCCTCCTCCCCCTCTCCTGGTCCACATAGATTTATAGCGCGGGGATGCCTACGGGTCACCAGGCGCTTTAGAAATCGCAAAATAAATAAATAAGTGGGTGTGTCACTAGGTGTGTGGTTGAGTGAGATGCAGTGTGATTGAATGTATTGGTGAGTGAGTGGGTGTGTCAGTGGTTGTATGGGTGAGTGAGTGGCTCTATGAGTGGGTATGTGGGTGTGTAGTGACAGTATGGGTGAATGAGTAGGTATCTGAATGGGTATATGAGTGAGTGACTGGGTGTGTACATGGTTGTATGGATTAGTGGCTGTTTAAGTGGGTGTTTGGTTAAGTGAGTTGGTGTGTGAGTGGCTGTTTTGGAGGGTAAGTGACTGTGTGAATGGCTGTATGGGTGAGTGAGCAGATTTAAGTGCTTGTATGGATGTGTGTATAGGCACGGAAGTAGTTGTGTGGGCATGTGAGTAGGTGTGTGAGAGCTTTTATGGGTAAGTGAGTGGGTCTGTGGAGAGGCTGTATGGGTTGGTGAGTGGGTGTGTGTTTGATTGCACAGGTAAATAAGTGGGTGAATGACTGGTAGTATGAGTGGCTGTATGGATGAGTGAATACTGAGAGTGGCTATACGAGTGAGTGAGTGGGTGTATGAGAGGCTCTATGGAGGAGTGAGTTGGTGTGTGAGTACTGGTATGAATCTGTGAATGGGTATGTAAGTGGTTGTGTGGGGGTGTGAATGGGGGTACGAGTCATTGTATGGAGGTGTGAGAGGGCGTGTGAGTTGTTCTGTGGATGATGTCATCAGTGATATCATTTGAGATGTCATGAGTGATGTCACTAACCATGTCATGAGTGATCCAACATGTTAGGTCATAAGCAGTGCATTGCGGGGGTGTCATTTAGAGTTAGCTGAGGTAACTATAACTGCTGAATTTCACTGGTTTTGTATGGGTGAAATCTGAGCCTAACTATAATACTCCTGTAACCTTTGTTGTTTTCAGTGAACATATGTATATATACACACACACACACACATGCACACACACAAAGGGACGTTCACGACAACCTTTTGTCAAAACGAATATAGCAAATTAATTGTTGTTTACTAGAACACATGAAACATGAACAAGCAGGATGTGTTGCTACTATACAGCACTTTCTTCCACTTAAAAGCAAGAGTTCAGCATACAAAAAGAGGAGGGACGCATCTGCACCTTCCAGCACTAAGTCCCACATCCAAGAGTCTATTTAAACTCAAAGCACATTCCAGCTCATCAGCATTCCACATTCCACACAAGCACCAACACTCCCACATCATCACTAGCCAGTACACACACACGGGCACACACACACACACACACATATTCCAAGCCAATACTAAAACACATCTCTCCTGAGATATAACCCTATGTACATATCATACTGCTAGTCCATTTGAAAATCATTGTCAAGTTCTTGAAAACATACATGTTCCATTTAACAGAATGGCTCTTGAAATTAATATCAATCAGCACTTGGCTATAATAAGATATCTGGCAACTGTTCGATAAAGGAGTTGTCAAAAATTATGTGTACAAGGGCCTGGAACGTTTAGTAAAATGCAATTGTAACATTCTAAATAAAAACAATCCATTTGCATTCTCTCAGTTTTCCATCGTATCATGCTTTCCACCTCCAACACACAATGACATGGTCTGTCATTATTTCTGTATTCACAAGAATCACTAACCATGCAAGCCTCTTAATTCTATACCTCCAGGCCTAACCAGACCTTAGAAAACATCTGCCACTTGTTCCCCACTGCTGGAAACCCCTTGTCATGTGTTACCTGGACACTCCTTGTAATGTGTTGCCTAGAAGTTGCTCCCACATTTGAGGAACCCCTTAAACCCTTCCTTTTGTGATTCAGATCTTCTTTCTTTGCACCATTCAACTCTCTCTATTCAACATATTCAATTGTTTCTGCCCCACCATGCCAACCTCACTACTACTCTCATCTATTGGCGTTTCTGGTCTAGCTTGGGGCTGAGTTAAATAATTTCTTGAGGATAGAACTCAGCAGGTATGGATACCTCCGTTCTCCTCGGCCCCTAGAAGGGTGACCACGGGTGCTCCACAGAACTGTACTTTGAGTCCTCTCCTCTTTAACATCTATGTTACGCCCTTGATCTACTTAGCAGAGGAACTGGGAGCGAAGATCATAGCCTATGCTGATGATACTCTGCTTCTTTTTACCTGGAAGGAAAATTACGTCCCCAGACCAAGCTAAAATCTGTCTCTCTGCCATTTTTAAATGGCTTGCACTCTCACAGCTCAAGTGCAATGAGGACAAGTCGGAGATACTACTGTATGGCTCTTTACCCCAACATTTCAGGGAGTCGATCTGGCCTACAGAGTACCCCACCCCACCCCACGCCAAAATCTATCGGCAATCCAGTTAAGAATCTGGGGGTGTGGTTCAGCGAGGACCTCTGGTTCTTCCCTCATATAAAGAGACTTGCTGGTATGTGCTTCGGCATTTTAAAATCTCTTAGAAAGTTCTTGCCTCTGCTTTCCAGACCTGCAAAGGAGATGGTGACACCAGCCCTTATCCTGTCACGCATTGACTACGCCAATACATTGTAGAATGGCTTGCCTGGCTATCAGCTAAATAAATTGCAAACAATACAAAATGCGTCTGCCAGAGTTTTGCTTGGTATTCCCGGAAGATCTAGCATGAAACAACACCTTCGGGACCTACATTGGCTCTCGCACGGGGGGCAGCTCTTTATCTTTTAAGGCCCCAGTAGCCTGGAATGCCCCCCCCCTCGAACTACGCAACACTCGAGACCTCAGGCTGTTCAAGAAGCACCTAAAGACTCTGCTGTTTAACTAAGTTGCGCTTCTCTCAGTTTCACTGCTTTTTGTTGGCTTTCGCGTCGGGACACTCTTGAGTAGCCGTGCGCGTTACAAATGCCAATAACATAACATAACATCGTTTCTGTATCTTTTTACTGTAACACTGCATAATAAGCTGATCATGGATTATCATGTCAGTTAATTCCAAGAAAATACAGCCTTAAACCAATTCACATAATCAGGCTACAAATTGGTTAATTCTCTTGTTCACTCTCGGAATTTTTGTGTAAAATAAAGGCCTTTCCATGACTATATACATCTACTTCCCCCCAAAAATGTCTAACCTTTTAACTGCACATTTCCTATAGCTATCCCCTTTGTAAAGACCACTACGATAAAAACAATTTAACCTGGACCAATTTTTGGAAGAGTTTTACTAGCATCACTCTTTCTATTTAGTTCTAGAATTTAATTCATATAAAGTTTCTAAATATATTCCAAACATTTAACCCACTACTCCCACAAAAACATCGATAGCTAGGATTTACCTGAAAGGGATGGAGGTATTGCATACTTGACAATGATGTGGACCCAAATCAAATCAGAATATTCTAAAAATTAGTTGAATATGATTAGAAGACAATAAAGACATGAGAGACTAAAATGTCACATTTCCTCAGCATATAAATTGTCCGTTGGATCAGGTCAATTGGAGGGAAACATGGCGGCAGGTTAACGCCAGTCACATGGAGCTCCAGAGGTTGCACTGAGGTCGACTCTGACTAAGAAGCCGCCCACAGGACAGTGGTCCCTCCATTTCCCTCCATCTCCTTTCTTTTTGGTTATTGTAAACCCACAGGAATTTGCCTTCTGTTCTTCACCTCAGTACAGGAGTCTGGCGCCTCATCTCTTCATTGGCGTCGTGGTTTGTTTTTGGGTGAGTGGCTGCGGCTTGGGTCTCCCTCTAGGGACCTGTAAGCAGCGGCAGCACTAGCACCAGCCTGGGCGGTGCATTTGTCTCTGAGACTGGCATGGAGAGCTTCAACCTTGAAGCAATGGCTGGCTCAGACATGGATGCACTTTCATTTGAAGGTGGACCTAGGCGGATGAGGGAATTGAAAAACTCTTCTACAAGCACAGCTGCAGTCTCAGGGGAGAGAGGGGCCATCCCAGCCTATATCAGAATCCTAGCTGCTCTCCATTTCTTTGTTACTGATCCTTTCCAGATGGTGTCCAGTGACATCTTGGACATTTCTCAGGCAAGCCAGTCCCTATGTTTATGTCAGGTTTTGAGCTCCCTTAATAGGAGAGTTGATCTCTACACACAAATGCCACATGCATTGGCAGGAAGGCAAAGGGTCACTTAGGATTTCTACCTCTTTTCCCTCTTCCCACATGTGGAAGGTGCAATTGATTGCACACATGTGGCCCTTCAGCCACCTCACCACAATGCACACATCATCTGCAACAGACACCTCTGACACTCCATCAATGTGCAGGGTATGTGTGGTGGCAGTGGCTGCTTTACTGAAGAGCATGCATTGTTCCCAGGCAGTACACATGACAGCTTTATAGTCTGCAGGTTACCCATTGCCCGGCTGATTGCAGTGGGAGATTTTGTCAACCTGTGGCTTCTGGGTAAGTATTCAAGTACCAGACAAGTCTGATATATAAAATACACTCTCCCTTCATCTCCTCACACCATACAGATGTTCAATCACTGTACCTCAATGTAAGTACAGTAGGGCTCACATACATACATGAGCCATCATAGAGCACACTTTTGGTCTCCTAAAGTTGCGATTCAGATGTCTTGACAGTACAAGGGGGTGATGCTGTACTCCCCTGAAGTTGGGTACAAGATAATAGTAGCCTGTTGTGTCTTGCACAACATAGCAGCATGTCATGGCTTACACATACCTCTGAACCCTTACCTAGGTCTGAATTCAGGGAACCAGGCCATTGTCCAAAACCAAGGGCAGGGAATGCAGGTGTGGGAGCAGCTGGTTGCCACTTTTTTCTCTTGACCAACCAGTTATGTTACGGCCTTATGTGGTTTAATCTTCTGTTGTAAATGATGATTGGTGGACACTTAAACTCTGTCCATAAATTCCATCCAGTAACTACTCTGTAAGCTATACATAACGTATGTAAACAACAGCTGTTGTCAAGAGTCAAAAGATAGGCCATGCAACACATTCCTTGAACGTTAGCGATTAGTGTGGTCTCAAAGGACTCCATTGTCTAAGGGGAGTAAATGTCACTGCATGCTTGAGACCTCCCTGGACAGTAGACATCTGACAAATTTGTCAGCACCAAGTGTCACAATGATTCATGTCTATGCATAAAGTCAGTGAGGATTGGCATTGTGTACAAAGTAAATGTGAAACCGATGAGCTTACAAATAGGAGTCAACTGTAGAAATCTGGGTTACCCATACTACTATCTTGCCTTCCCCATTGCTCATATGCAATTTGCTGTGCGGAACACTGTACTTTGGACAATGTCCTATACAAATATATGTGGTACAGAATGGTCATGAAATAACTGCATGCAACGTCCTGCATTCAACTTCTTGTATTGTGATTTCCTGTGTATCTTCATATTTTTCCACCCAAGTACAGAATCTCCGCCCTGAGAGCGGAGCCTCTGCCACGAGTGCAGAAGCTCTGCACTCAGGACGGAGACTCTGCAGTCAGGACAAAACCCATTGATTATAAACAGGAAATGACAAACAGGAAATAAAAGCCATGAAATTGCAGGCAGCCATTGTATGGTCATTCTGTGTCATCCTCACCTCCAAGCAAGATCCTCTGCCATCCTGCTACTTACTCTGTTTCTCAAACCTGACCCCAACATGGCTGAGTTACTTGAGGAAAAGGCACCCCCTTTCAGAGAGAAAGAATTGAACATCCTAACGGAGGAGGTGCTTGATAAGTACATTCAGCTTTACAGTGGGCACTGATGACCAGCTGAGTAATGCAGCATGCACCCAAATCTGGAGAGATATTGCTGTGCGCTACAGTGCAGTGGGTGTGCACGAGCGGTGGGGGAGGATGTGCCAAAAGCACTGGGAGGACCTGTGACGCTGGACCCTGATTCAGCACCAGGACATCATGGGCATATCTTCCCAGCCGCATTCACAATGGCCCCACATTAGCCCACTGTACAGGAGCATCCTGAAGACAGCCTGGCTGACCCTACATTTTTAGCTTGAGGAGTTTGAGCATCAGAGACCTGGTAAGCGCATGAACTTCATTATGTGTCTTGAAGTATGATGTGAGTGCTGAGAGAGATGTACCATAGTGAGTCTTTTGTCATGTTTCACTTCATCAGAGTAATGGTTGCAGTACTTATAAGGTCAAATACATAATTGGAGCTATTGGAATACTGTTTTCTGAGGGCATTCAGAGACTTGTAGTTTTCTAAACACAACTGGCTAAATGTTCCATACATCTGCGTTTCTGTGAAGAAATGCACTTACATAATCATGACTAGTGAACTAAGGGCCTTATAACTGTTGTATGCTATGGTGAATGAATGGCTTGGACAATGTTTATTGTTGGTATGTGAGGTTTTGTGTGCTGTATGTTGTATCAAGCATGCTTTTTGTGTGTGTCTTATGTCACCTTTCACTTTATCAGAGTAATGTCTACAGTACTTATAAGGTGTACGTATCATTTCACCTATTGGAATGCGGTTCTCTGAGTGCATTCTGGGACCTGCAGTGCTCTAAACACAAGTGGGTAAATTTCCCTTACATTTGCATTTCTGTGAAAAAAGTACACTTACATATTCATAACTAGTGAATTAAGGACCTTATAACTGTTGAATGCTATGGTGAATGAATGGCTGGACAATGTATATTGTTGGTATACGAGGGTTTTGGGTTGTGTAGGCGCTGCGGTATCATTCATGCTTTTGTGTGTGTTTTATGCATAGTGGTTATTATATTTTTGTAAAATGAAGCAAAATAATACAACTATAGCCAAGGTGTACTAAATACCCACATATTCTCAACAGTGGCACGTATGTTTCAAATATATAGGTAGCTGTACTAAGTGAGCACATCTGATTGCCAGTGTACAGCACAAACAAAGCAGTCTTGTAATGCAACATGTGGCCCTTGCCAGGTAGAGTGTCTGATTTTGTCAAGGATTATGCCAAACATTGAAATCACAACTTAGCAAAAGACATATCGAAGGCCTTGTTTGCATATGTACACAAAATTTAGCATGACTGGTGTGTATCACTATGTTACACAAAAGATGAAACTTGATAGTAAGTGTACGACTGTTGAGAATGCACATTATAGGATAAACATGGATCCACTTTTAGGACTGTGTACTATTTCCACATGTACATATTACATTGGAAGGTAACTATGTGTACATGCCAGGGACCTCACATTGAACTAATGCTGAAGGTGAGGGTTAGTAAATACTGACCAAACTTGAGAAAGATGTTAATGAGAGAGTAATTTCTGGACATTAGAGTGAGCACTTGCCTTACGTTGTCTCAACCTTTATCATCAATTGAACACAAACTGCATAATTGTTTGTTTTCATTTTCAGTGGACCAGACTGGCTAAGGAGCATCAGGGCAGGACCAGGAGCAGAGTACGACATCCTCAGCTCAGTGGCGGGCACATCCTCTGGACACCACTAGTGAAATGGAGGAGGAGGAAGAGCAAGCAACAGGGGGAGTGCACCCACCCGGACCAACCCAACACCAGCCACATCAGCAGTCCGAGTGGAGGTTGAGGAGACTGAAGGGGGGACATTGAGAGGGACACCAGCAGCCAGAGGGACGACAAATGTGTGTCTCCCCCGGTCCACAAGAACTAAATATTGAAATGGTGTCCACTGAGCAGGTCCCAAAACAATCTGGGCTTGCCAGTGACCCCTCCCAAACTCTTGAGGGCCCAATTCCATTGTGGCCTCCAGCTACATCCCCTGCCACCACTCCCCCTCCAAGTGCCTGCCCAGAAAAGCTGAGGAAGACATCTGCCCCCAATACCAAACACACCTTCTGGTCAACCCAAACCCCTTCAGGTGCAGTAACTCCTCTGGCTGCATCCCAGGAAGTGATTGTGCCAGTTGAGGATGACAGGACTGCGGTCTATCGGGGCTCCCAGGAGCTGAAGGAGGAGATCCGGATGTTCCGAGAGGCACAGATTTTTTGACAACTTCCCTGCCTCCATCACTTTCTTGGGTGCAGCCATATTGTCGGCGTTAGCCCAATGACCCGCTCCAGACCACTGTTGTTGTGTCCCCTACTGCATCTTCCCTCTTTGTTTCCCCTGCTGCCCCTCCTACCCCTCATGTTTGCTTCTCCTGTGGGGTGCGTTGTCCTTGATCGGCCAACCAGAGAGAATCCACAAGTGCAGAGGATCTGAACATTGTGGTGAAGGACAAAAGTGAGGATGGCCAGTGTCTGGACAATGTTTTGACAGTGGACATTTCTTTCACTCCTTGTACCTAAACTGGTTCCCTTGATGCTTCCTGGCGTGTTTTATTTATTTTGTCCAACTCCATCCAAGTTCCCTTGCCCATTCTGCTAGAAGATTTTTCTTTAATTTCCTTTCTCCCTTTCCAATGGACAGTATTTTATTTTTTTACTTTATAAAATTATTGCAATATATACATCGTTCTCCTACACCTTCTCTCTGCCTTGTGTTTTTCTTTATATCTGCAGGATTCAAAATATGGTATTCTACATCGGTAGGTGGTTAGCTGTACTTTAAATATAATACTTCGTTACACAGATGGTCCCACAAAGCTACATGTTTTACCTACACACATTTATCCTCACATATATGGCCCACAACCAGAGTAACCATTTCACCATCATTGACTATTAATCAACTCAGTATTGAAGTACTGATTTGTGAAAAAAATATTTTTATTTACAATTTTTGGGAGCTTTAACATTTTACAGTGATCTCTATTGAAAACTCACAATTATGGTGGAGAGGATCTCTGTGAGTAAGAGCATTTTCTGTGTTGGTGGCAATGTATGAATGGGTGTGGTGCATCTACCTGCAGGTGTGTCCGTTTGAAAACTGAGGAGGGTTGTGCCTATACAGGGGATGAGGGTGTTGGCACAGTTGTGGGTTGTGCCTGTACTGGGGTAGAGGTTGCTTGCACATTTGTTGGTTGTATCTGCACAGGGGCAGAGGGTGATGTCTCAGTTGTTGATTGTGCCTGTACAGGGGCAGTGGGTGCCTGTACAGAGAAGGGACATGCCTGTCCAGGTGGGGGATGTGCCTGTGCAGGGGGACGTGCTTGTGCAGGGGGAAATGTGCAAAAGGGGGTTGCCTGTGTACATAGGGGGTGTGCCAGTGCCAGGTTGTGGTAGAGGTGGCTGGGTAGGGTGTAGGTAGGTGTGTTTAGCACCCTCGATGTGTTGACTGTGAAAGGAGACTTTAGAACAGTTTCAAAATGTCCTCCATTATCTTTGTTGCCTAAGGCATGTTGTCCTGCACTCTCTTCCTTATAAATTATTATTACTTCATTGTGCTTCCTTGACATGTCTTGGCAAGGTTTCTCTATCCTGCCCAAGACATGGGTCTGCCTGTCAATGATCCGAGGGATTTTCTATTGTGAGTCTGAAATGTCAGACAGAGTAGGCTCTATGCCACCAATGTCCTGCCTCACATCAGCCTGTTGGTGGAAAAAATCTTCCTCCCACTGGCAGACATGAGACATCTGCCAGCCCCTCCACATGGGACACCTTCTGATATGACTGTCATGTTCATCTGCACGGGTAGGGGTGACATGGGAGGCTGTGGAGAAGAGATGAATTCTTAGGGTATACCAGCTCCTAACAAGGTGTTGTCCATCCAATGCTTTAGAGAAGACCTGGGAAGCTCCATCGTAGGAGGAGTGTGTAGGAGACGTAACACATCTAAGTTGGATGTGAGGGCTGTGAGGAGCTGATAATTGTGTTGGATTATGTGGACGCTGTGGATGGTTGGTTGACTACAGGGGCTGGACAATCCTCAGAGGGGAAGTGGATATAATGATGTAGGCTTCAGTCTTTTGGCCAGTAAGCCTTGAAATGAAATTAAATGAAAAAGAAATTTATAAAGCACAAACATTCACCCGAGGGTGTCAAGGCGCTAGCTCATCAGACCAAAAGATACCAGACAGATTTTACCACATCAGAGAATAAAAAGCCATGTTTTTAGCACCTTTCTAAAGGCCAACAGATTTGTTTCTTCCTTTAGCCTTAATGGAAGCAAGTTCCAGAGTCGGGTAGTATGACCAGGAAACTTCTTCCTCCCCAAGAACATTTTTTGAACCTGGGAACTACCAGGTTATGAGCATAGGCTGAGCGGAGATGACACGCCGGGATGTAGGGCTGTAGATTATTTTTAAAGAAGGCAGGTCCTATGTCCTGAGTGGCTTTAAAAGCTATGCAGAGGGCCTTAAATTCGATCCGTCTCTTCACCGGCAGCCAGTGTAGCTCTTTAAGTGTCATAGAGACAGATTTGTGTTTTGGGAGGTTCAGCAGTAGACGGGCTGCTGCGTTTTGCACAATCTGTAATTTTATCAGACATTTTTTCCGGAGGTTGATAAAAAGGCCATTACAGTATTCGGCCTTGGATAAAACAAGAGCCGAAACCACTAATTTCCGTAGATTGGCCGGAATAAAAGGAGGAATCCTTCTAAGTAATTTTAGAGTATAGAAGGATGTTGAGGTAACCTGGTTCACATGACCCTAAAAAGAGAGCCTAGAGTTAAACATGTCTCTTCCATGTCCTCCTCCACAACCAGCACCAGCTCCTCTTCTTCCTCCTCATCCTACTCTTCTTGAGTAGTGCTGGCCATTGACATTGCTGCTTGGAGTAGGATTGGGTTCACTCTTTGGATTGCCTGCCACACTGCACTGGATGATTCAGATTAATCAAGGGACTCATTGTACTCAGTATCTGATAGACAGAGGTTGCAACATGAAAAGTATGTGCCACAGTTTATCGTGCTACAACACAGGGGTTTGAATCATTTTTCTTTATATCTGAAGTTCCACGTGTGATCTGGTTTGTATAAAGCTACATGTGACATCTCACATGTAGCATTGAGGTGTTCAATGAAGATGTGTATGCAAATTCACACTCACCAGCTCCAGCCACAGCTTTGTGTGGTATTGAGATCCCCATGATGTCAGCTGCTGAACCTGGCCCTTTGATTGTATGGTGGAAGACACGGTCCTCGATCTAGCAGCTTCAGAAAGAAGTGATACCTTAAAGAATGTTCTGCATGAGTTATAAGTGAAGATGCAAAATGAACACAGACATCACTTGTTATGTTTGAAACATATTACACAACTACATTAGCTGTTCAAGAAAAGTGACAAAATTACTTTCCTAAAGAATTGGTTTAAACTATTTGGATAAATTAAGGTTTACAGCACTCACTGGCACACTTATGTGAAGCACAGATGCAAGTGGGTCTGACTGCGGCATCCAGATTGTCCCACACATCCCTGGATGAGGTATGTTGAATGATTGAGTTACTCCCGGGAGCAACTATAATGACACAAACATACCTATATTTCTATACAAAGGATGATGTGTATGTGAGAGCTCTGGACACCTTTATCCTGGTGAACTTCTCCTTCACCCTCCTCCTGTCATCCTGCCACTTCTTTTTCACGTCTATGACGGTTTGGTCAGCCTACCCCAATGCACTGGCTGCATTAGCTAACTGCTGCCATAGGGCTGCCTTCTATGTTGCATTGCTGTGGAATGAAAGAAGACCATGTATTTTTTTGTAGTTGCCTACACAAAAAACCCTACAATCATCTCTGCCTCCTCTTTGGTGAAGTTCTTCTTCCTCCTGACATTTAGCATGTTGATGGTAATAGATGGCAAGGCAAGGTGAAAAGCAGGCAGGTGACTTCTGTGTGTGGAAAAAACAGAGCCTTGGATGTGGGCTGCTTTTATGTTGTTTGCAATGCAGGTGGCATAGATTGTCTGCAGGTGTGTGTAATTTAACTTTCTCCGCCCGAATGAGGAAATTCTGCCCCGAGTGCAGAACCTCTGCAGTCATAAAGGTACATCTCGTAAGTCTCTTTGTGAATGCTGAAAGTTGTAAAGTTAAACTTTTGGTCTAATTTTAGACTTTTGGTCTAACTTTTCCTTTGTGAATTGGGCTCAAATGGTTCTCCTCTAGGCAAGATCATGGAGGAAGAAATTAAGGACCTGGTCATCTGGTTAAATAATGGGAAAGCAGCAAGCCCAGATGGGATCCCCACAGAATTGTATAAATAAATAATCAGTGAACTGGCTCCAATATGGAAAACCCTATTTAATGCTATATAGCTGGATAACAAAGAAACCCCCCTCTTGGTATGTAACCACAGTTGTTATGATTCTGATTATGATTCTGAAACCAGTTTAAGATCCTAAGAAGGCAGTTTCCTATGGACCCATCTCATTAATGAACTGTGATTATAACATTTTCACAGGAATTATAGCGAAGAGACTATCAAGTGTTATGCATACAATTGTTCACCCTGAGAAAGGCTTTATTGCAGGCAGGCAGCTACACGAGCTACCCATCTTCTCATTGTGGCCATTGATATGGGTAAGACTTTTAACATTCCCTGACAACAGCAAGTGTAGATGCTGCAAAGGCATTTGATAGTGTCAACTGGATGTTTCTATGGGAAGTATTGAAGATTTTTGGTACTACTAATTTAATAAGGACAACACAAGCTTTATATTAAACACCCTTAGCAAGGATCTCGATCAATGGTGATCCTACTCAAACCTTCCCGATCTAAATAGGTACAAGACAGGCGTGCCCTCTTTCACCAATACTATTTGATTTATATACAGAGCCATTCGCACAGATGATTAATTTAGGTCCGTCTATGCTTCTGTTCGAACCATTAGGTTTCCCAATTAAGATAACATTTTATGCGGATGATTTAATCCTCTATTTCTTTTGCATTTTTATATAGCACAAACTCGACCTGAAGATATCAGAGTGCTTTATATGAGCATCAGTTGCATTACAGAAGGACACATTCATTTCTAGGCACAGGGAGCTTAAGTGATTTGTCCAGAATCACAAGATGTTTGAGCCTCCCGCCAAACTCAAACCTGATTCCCCAGCTTCAAAGTTAGCTGCTCTAGCCATTACGTCACATCCTCTCCCCTCTCTATCCTACCAATCTAGAAAGCTCTATATCCAAGTTTGAACAACACTCTGAGGTGTTTAGGGAAATGTCTGGTCAATATAAATAGGGAAAAAAATGAAATGTAAATTCTACGTCAAGGATCAGATTAGGAACTTGGGGATAATAAGAACACAGAATTTAGATGTTCTTCTTGGAAAATATTTGGCTAAAGTTAGTACAGTTATTGAAAGGTTTTTAAGGAGATGGAAGAATCTGCCATTAGGTATTTATGGGAGAGTAAACATTATCAAGATCATGATACTCCCTTAATTGTTCTTTTTGTTTACTACTGTACCGTTGTTGTTTCTAAACAAGCAGATCAAGAAATTACAAGGGCGGGTATGTAGTGTCACATGGCTATCTATGCTTGCAAGGATTTCCTGGAAAAAGCTAATGAGGAAATGAAAACAAGAGAGTTTAGACTTGCCAGATCTCCAGATACATTGTTATGTTTTAAGTTCAAAACTTTCCAGCTACTAGCAAGGAAACTTAATGAACTACATATGGGATGCATGTATACTGCCATGTTAAAGTACTTGGGTTTTGGAATGTTTTTGTATAAGTGTGGAATCCCCAAAAATATTCAAGCGAGTGAGGCTGAAAGTTCTGCTCGCAACACATAGTGTATGGATTTATTTGAGGAAAGATTTAGGGATCAACTAATATACAGACTCAGCACCTATTTGGGATTCTGCTGGGACCCCTGAGTGGTTAAGAGATAAGCATAGTCACCCTTTGTGGAATGGGAAATTTAGCACTTGGGGGGGGTCTGAGGGATGAGGAAACTCCTATTGCCTGGCAAACACTTTAGGTGTTAACCAAAGGGGACATCCCAAAGTTTAAATTTATGAAAATATGTGCATGGTAGTCTGCCCAGAGTTTCGCAGAAACTAATTATTGGGAACATGACGTCCTTTTAGCAGACAATAAGCCAATCAAGAAAGAAGTATCCCTATGACCTTTGGACATGGTGATAGCAGAAGATAAGAAGAATGTAGATCTACATCGGATTTGGCAGAAATACTTGCCGGATCTTGCAGTAGAATAATTATGGCTAGTATCTGTAAATTCACTTTATACCACAGTAAAGTGTGTACCATTAAAATGGAACCAGCTCTTTACCCTCCATAGAACTTACTGGACACCTCAGAGACTGGCAAAATTCAGACTCTTATACCTTTCTGGACTGAAGTAAGTAGTATCATAAAGGAAATTGTGAGAGCCATCAAGGTAAGCCGTTCTTTAATACTGTTTGGGTTTAATACAGCATTGAACAAACTGAGACAAAATAACCTACTGTTCTTCTGAATTTTGTTAGCAATAAAGGAAATTTGTAAAAAATTTAATTCACCTGCACCCTCATCAGGATCCGATTACATTGTCCGTAAGGTGTGTGAGCCAACTACAGTTGGCGTGTAAGAATAAAGATGTTGAAAGGCTTTGGCATCACTTTATGGTTTGGCAAGCAAATAGTAACAGTTCAATGATTACACCACAGCTCTGCAGAGATGAGGTTGGATTATCGTAAGCGTAAGAAGTATTCAGTATTCAACAAGCGCATGCAGTCAGTACTCCGGGAAGGAGACAGTAAGCTGAGGGTGGAATGAGGACAAACAATAAAACAGAAAAGCATATAAATTGTCCCTCTAACACATACTGTTGTGAGAATGACTATGAAGAAACTAAAATTCATAAAAGAATAAGATTGCAATAGATCATCTTTCTTGAGTGCACCGATATATATAAATTCGGGAATGGGATGGTACATTTGTGTTAGATATTTGACTCTGTGAATAAGCTGTGTACTCCAGCCCACAGCATGTGACATGCATCACTCTGCTTGTCAGCAGCAGCAACCTCTTTTCTTTGTGTGCTCTCCAATACCAATACTCCATTCATAAGCATTTGTCTGGTGCAGTATACAACCTTTATCCTGTGCTTTTTACCCCACATGACAAGTACCCCACAGTTTTTACCATGCAGATAAGTACCACGCTTGCAAGTGATTAAGTGATATTAATTAGTTTTTACCTTTATCCTGTATCCTTTACTGTAAATGTTTTTTAAATAAAATTATGTTTATGTTATTTTAACGAAAAATGAGGTAAAGTTGTGTTTAGTGGTAAAGAGGGTAAGGGTGATTTTAGGGTTACAGTGTGGGTAGTGTTAAAGGAGGGTAAGGATTTTTTTACGGTTACAGGTTGGGTAGAGATAATAGTGGCTTAGGTGATTTTCGGATTAAGGGGTGGGTTAAGGTAATGAGGTAAAAGTGATTTTAGGGTAGAGGTAAATGGAGGTAAGAGTATGTTTTAGGGTTAAGGGGTCAGAAGACGTAAAGGGAGGGAAGGGTGATTTTAGGGTCAAAGGATGGGTACAGGTAAAGGGAGATTAGGGTGATTTTAAGGCTAAGGGGTGGGTAGAGGTAAATGGAGGTAAGGGTGATTTTAGCTTCGAGGGGTGGGTAGAAGTAATGGAGTATGGGTGATTTTAGGGGTAAGGGGTAGGTAGAGTTAAATAGAGGTAAGGATGTTTTTAGGGTTATGGGGTGGGTAGAGATTAATAGGGAAATGGTTTGTTGGGTTCAGGAGCAGGTAGAGGTGAAGAGAGGCAAGAGGATTTTAGTAAAAAAGATGGTTGAGAGGTTACCCCCAAAACAGACAAACAAAAGGGGGGTTCGGGGGTATCCCACACAAAAAAAGGACTCTCCCCTCTCTCTCTCTCTCTCTCTCTCTCCCTCTCTTGAGTTATTGTTACCTTAGTGCACAAGTTATAGTTACTTGAAATATCTTCAACTATAACAACAGAATTTCTATGGTTTTTAGCATGTAAATTCAGATCCTTACTATAATTTCACAGTAACCTTTGGATATTTTAGTGAATTTCTAAGGTTTTTTTAAATGCTAAATCCCAACTATAACGTCCCTGTAACCTTTGTTTTTTTCAGTGGATTTCTATGGTTTATTAAACACAGCGAGGGTTGCCTGCAGGGCCTGGCCTGTGGCGATAACCCTCCCTGGGCCTATTTCTGACCCGGGGATCCCATCCCCTAGGATCCAGCCATGATTATATGGGTGTCCTGGAGCCTCTCGAGGGCACCCAGTGTGCAAAGGGACTGTGGTGGGGATCTTCAAGGCCGCGACTGTTCCTGTCAGCTTCCTGCCTCCTGCGGGAGCTGGCATCACTCTTGCACTCAGGGAGCTGCTGGGAATGCAGTTCCATGCATGCAGGGGTAATGTTTTCATTGGTTTCCCAGCACGCATATGTGCATGGAGGGAAAAAGGTGAAAACTTCAATCCTGCTTAGAGAAAGTCGAGTTATGTTTGTTTTTGCTTGGTGGGAGCTGTCAGCCCCCACCAAGCAAAAGCAAACAGCTACATTCCAAGTGTGGGCACCTTGGGAGGTAGCAGGAGCCAGCCCTGGGGGATGTCGGTCCCCAGGGCCATCCATCGCTCCAGGAGGGGGGCCGGGTACTCCCTCCATTGTAGTTTCTTGCCCCTGGGAGGTGGTGGTCCTTGGGACTGTGGGAGGGGCCGCATTAATTTTATGTTTAGCCTCGGGGAGGTGGTAGTCCCTGGGGCTACAGGGGAGGCTGTACAGGCCCCCCCATATTAATAGTAAATGTTTAGTCCCGGGGAGGTGGCGGTCCCCGGGGCTGTGGGGGATGCCATATGGACCCCCACATTAATAGTAAATGCTTAGCCCTGTGGAGGTGATGGTCAACGGGGCTGGGGGAGGCATTATAGGCCCCCGCATTATTAGTATATGTATTGTTCCGGGGAGGTGGCAGTTCCCTGGCCATGGGCAGGTCCAGGTGGCCTACCAGCATACATATTTTTAAATGCCCACCCTGGGAGGCGGCTGTCCCCGGGCAGCAGGGGTTGCTGTGTGGGAAATCCCTGCATACATTAAAAGCAGTGCCCCAGGGAGGTGGCGGCACTCAGGGCTTTCATAAGCCCTATAAGGGGGGGCCCATGTGCCCCTTCCTGTTTTTCTAGTAAGCTCGAATTCGCTCCAATTTCTTTTTTTTTCTTTAAATGCTTTTTGACCCCAGGATCAACGTTAGGAGGTCAGGTTATTCCTACCCTGACCCCTTTTCTTATTTTTTTATGTTTTATTGTGGGACTCTGCTGAAGCCAAGTCCAAAGATGGCTGCCAACACTTACTGATTGAAGTGTTGGCAGCCAATCACAGCTCTGCATTTCCCTGCACGAGTTTGTAATTATCTTGTGATGTCATCAGTGACATCATCAGTGATGTCATTTTAGATGTCATGAGTGATGTCAGAAGTGATGTCACTGACCATGTCATGAGTGATGTAATATGTGAGGTCATAAGCAGTGCATTGCGTTGGCGTAAGTTGTAATTAGCTCAGCTAACCAAGACTGCTGAATGAAATGTCAGCCTAACTATAATGTCTCTAACCTTGATTTTTTCAGTGAATTCCTAAGGTATTTTTTTTAATTCTATTTCCTAACCATTACGTCACTGTGACCTTTGTTTTATTCAGTGAATTTCTATGGTTTTTACAATTTAAATTCTATTGTTTTTTTTTTACTAAATTACTATAGTTTTGAAAATGATATCTACTACGTATAACATCTCTCTACTTTTTTTAAGGCAATTTTTATAATTGTTTTATTTTCTGGTAGATTGATTATAGGAGGACTGCTACAATCACAGTATGTGCCCAATCCCCTGGATTACTATTAATTTCCACAACATTGAATAAATAATGTATATCTATATTCAAAATATCACAAAAAAGGTGATAGTATTACATTTTTAGAAAAGTACAATGAGCAAGTACTGTAAATAATGCAAAAAGAGTAACATGAAAGCAGTGAAAATGATGCAAAAAGGTAGGAATTAATATAATATAGTATATCAAGTTCAAAAATAGATGTCAGAGGACTATTAATGATAGTAAAATGTAATTAATAATATTATTTTTTTTCAAAAGCTTTGAACACTGTTAATATTTTCTATGTATGTATTATAAGTGCCTTTTTTTTTTTTAAGTACATTTTTTCATCTGTGGATTTCCCATGGAACCCCATGGTTTGTCTGATTCCAACTCTATGTATTTTGTTTCTATCACAGGAGCGAACTTGGAGATCTGATCCATAGATTCTGTGAAATACTAAACAATTATTTTAGAGGTATGCGACATTTATAATTACATTATAGTATTAGGCTAAACATATTTTAAATATGTTTTATTGTTTCTTTTCAATTTCCTACTGAAATGTGATGTTTAATTCTTATGCGATCTGAGGATTTCTCTAGAGATCCCCAGACTTGCTCGATAATAAAAACCTAAGCTTTATTTCTATTGGTTCCTCTTGAACCACACCCACATTTTGAAAAAAACACACCCAAAGTAGTCACTTTAATCCTGGCTGTTGGTGTAGGGAGCTGTAAAGATATTTGGTCCTTCCATTGGAGCAGAGGTAAATCTATCAGCTGCTGTACCTGCACAAGAGAATGAACAAGGAGTGGAACAAGAAGTTACTTCCACCCGAACAGAGAGTGATGTCTGGTACTGGTTCATTGTGACATCTGGAAAAAAGAAAGCCACTGCCAGGTTTGTTGTATGGAAGTTTTTTGGGAAGCAGCTTTCAAGAGGTACTATGAAAAAGTACAGTTATGGTACAGAATCGATGTGGAAGCACATCAAAAGGAACAACAACGTGTATATCTTTGAAAATTGAAGGAGAAAGCAACATGTTCTACTGCTGCAGGAGCATCAATATCTACATCCAAACAACAACCTGTAAATATCAGCATTCCACAGACTTGCACAAAATTTAAAGAAATGGTTGCACATTATTCTAAATGGCAAGACCTTCCTTGTTCTAAAAGAAAATAATGACATTACAGCCATATTGGAAAAGGTGAAGGAACGCCATTGTTGATGTTTTCTTTATTCTCTTTCATTGTAAAATCACAAGGACATGCGCTAATGTTGCAGTTGTTAAAGACACTGAAAGTTCCTCAAGTGACGCAGAACCAGAAAGATGTACCATCAGCCAACCATCTATGTTGTTTAAATAGTGGTTGTTGAAAGACGTCATTTCAAATTATGAGGACATTATTTTCATGTTGCAGAAACAAGAGACTCTTCTTTGTTAGTTTTCATCCTTTTTCTACTGTTTTAAAACAGTAGATTGTTTTTAAATATGCAAGAGTTTTGCATATAATTTCAGTTTATTCACTTTTACTATAGTAAATAGTACATTTCCAAAGTCGGAATATAGGATGGCCATCGGCATCTATAAGGCAGAAATAAAAAAAGCCCAGGCCTCCTACTACTAGGAAAAAATCCTGTTAGCTGCCAACTCCCCTAGAGAATCCTTTCTCATTATAAAACAACTGCTTAAAGCCCCTACCCCTCCTGTTGCACCAGACACCTCGGGTCAGCGCTGCAATGATCAAGCAGAGTATTTTAGTGCCAAAGTACAGCATATTCTTAAAGGCCTTCCCCAGGTTGACGGTGAGCGTGATTCCATTAGCATGCTCTCGGACCAGGGTCCCCATGTAATCAAACATTCATTGGAGGCCTTTCCTCCTCTCCTCCAGGAATCAGTTCTCACTTTGTTGTCCTCGGTCAAAAGCGGGTCACCTAGGGACCCGGCACCACTGAAGATCTTAAGATTGGTAGCGCCCATAATTGCCCCTACTATCACGCCCCTGATTAATGCCGCACTTTCTACAGGAATAGTCCCCACCAATTGGAAAAGGGCCATGGTGAAAACTTTATTAAAGAAACCCAATTTGGATCCTGCAGATCTGGGCAACTATCGCCCCATTTCTCTCTTTCCAGGTATCAGCAAGATCACTGAAAAATACATAAACCAGACTTTGCCTGGTTTTCTTGAATCACACTACTTGCTTCAGACCCTCCCAAACAGGATTCCGCCTGCGAAAGAGCACCGAAACTGCTCTGTTAGCTGTGGTGGAAGAAGGCAGAAAGATTCTAGATGCTAGTGGGTCCTCAGCCATTATACTCCTCGACCTAAGCGCGGACTTTGACACGGTGAATCACCGTGTTTTGGTTAACCATCTTAGGAGCGCCGGAGTAACTGTTACTGCGCTTCAATGGCTATGTTCTTTTCTGGAGGGAAGAGTTTTTCAAGTATTTGAGGATGACAAGGTTTCAAAGCCCCTCCTATTACAGTGTGGAGTCTGTCAAGGCTCATCGCTGAGCCCAACTCTTTTTAACGTTTATATGGCCCCGTTGGCAGACATTGTAGCCCCATTTGGGATTCACATGGTAATGTGGGGAGAGGATGTGGTCCATCGGCTTAAACTGCCGACTTTGGTGCTGGAAACCAGAGTTCGAGCCTCGAGGTCACATCCACATCCTGTGATTCTGGGCAAATCACTTAATCTCCCTGTGCCTGAATGTGTAATGTAAATACGGTGCTCATGTAAAGTGCTCTAATACCTTTGGGTCGAGTTTGCTCTATATAAATATGCAAAAAAAGAAAAAATGTACGCTGACGATACCCAACTGGTCGTAGCATTGAATCATGCAGATCAGAGGTCTAAAGGCCGTCACTTATGTCTGGAAGAAGTCTCTAAGTGGATGGGTATGTCATATCTTAAGCTCAATGGTGAGAAAACTGAACTCATGATCCTGGGCAATCCCTTACATTTTAAATCCAGCACGATGTAGCCAGCGTGTATGGACCCGGCACCGGTGACAAAGACCGAGATAAAGAGCCTAGGCATCTGGTTAGATCAGAATTTAAACTTTAAGGTGCAGGCCAGAAAGACTGCGGCTACTTGTTATGGCCTGCTCAGAATGGCCCGCAAAGTTCTTCCCATCCTTCCTTCTCAAGCAAAAAAAGTTTTAGTCCAATCGCTTATACTGTCCAGGATTGATTATGGTAACGCCCTATATTTGGGCGCCCCTATAGCAGTAGTCTCGAGTCTTCAGACTGTACAAAATTGTGCAGCTAGACTGCTGACGGGAGTTTTCAACCGCCATTCAGCAAAACCATTACTCCACTCCCTTCACTGGCTCCCAGTGCAAGAAATAATCAGTTTTAAGGCCCTTTGTGTGGTCCATAAAGCCCTGCAAGGTAATGGGCCTCCAATAAATTCATCTATGATTCGCCCATACAAGGCTAAGAGGAAACTGGGATCAGATGAGCTCCATTTAGTTGAGGTCCCTAGGATCAAGAAGGCCAGAAGTGGAGGCCGGCTGTTTTCGTATAACGCCGCCAAACTCTGGAACTCTATGCCTTTGCTCCTTCATAGGGAATCTAATCACCTGGCGTGTCACAAACAATTAAAGACTATGCTCTTTCCTTAAGTTCTATTACCTGTCTCTACTTCTGCCCAGCGCTGGGATGCTTCCGGGTAGCCATGCGCTATACAAATGCCCTTCATTTTCATTTTTCATTTCATTTCATTTTCATTTGTTTGCACAAAAAAACCCACCACATTTTCCATAAAGAGCTGTGTCAGTGTTCTCATTATTGTATGGCTGTGTCAGTGTTTAATAAGTGTTTGTGAGGGTGTTAGTGCATGTGTAACTGTGTGTATGGGTGTGTAAGTCTATGAATAAATGTCTGCATGGGTGTGACAGTGTATGTGTCACTGTGCCCTTGTGTGTGCAAATATATACATCAGTGTGTGCTTTGCTGAGTCACAGCTCACTAAGTGAGTGCCCTGGTGTGCCAGTCTATCTCTATGTCTCGATATGTCAGTGTTTAAATAAGTGTGTGTAGATGTGTCAGTGTATGTCTTCCTGTGTGTGTGGATTAAATCCGATGGCTAGCAGCTAGTGTGCTTTCCCTATAGGCCTGCATGTCTTCTTTGTTTGTGGCCATGCCTTCTTGCTATTTGTTGTTTTGACCATGTGGCTGGTAGCCATTTTGGGTAGCCAGCCGGTGTGCTTTTCCCATAGGCCTACATATCTTCCTTGTTTGTGGCCATACCTTATTGCTAGTTGTTGTTGTTCTGACCATCTGGCTGGCGGCCATTTTGTGTAGCCAGCCAGTGCGCTTTTCCCATAGCCTTGCATCAATCAATCAATCAGGAGTTTATAAAGTGCGCTACTCACCAGTGAGGGTCTCAAGGCACTGGGGGGGGCAGCTCTAGGTCAGCCAAAAAGCCAGGTCTTTAGGCTCTTCCTGAAGGTGTGCAGGGTGGGGGAGCGTCTGATATTGACAGGGAGTTTATTTCAGACTTTGGCTGCATCGTAGGAGAAGGCTCTACCCCCTCTTCTGGGTATGCGGATGCGCGAGGCCGTTGCTAGGGCGAGGTCAGCAGAGCGGTGGTTTGTTTTGGGTGCATGGTAAGAGATTTTGTCATTGAGGTGTTTGGGTCCGATGTTGTGAAGGGATTTGTATGCGTGGGTGAGTAGCTTGAAGGTTACTCTTTTCTCGATGGGGAGCCAATGGAGGTCTCACAGGTGTTGGGTCATGTGCTCATGTCGTGGGGTGCCGAGGACGAGTCTGGCTGCCGTGTTTTGGATTGTGTGAAGTTTCTGTAGCAGGGATTTGTTGATTCCCAAGTAGAGGGCGTTTCCATAGTCCAATCTACTGGTAATGAGTGCGTGGGTGCCGGTTTTTCTGGCTTCGGGTGGGATCCACTTGAAGGTCTTGCAGAGGATGCAGAGGGCATTGAAACAGGTGGAGGCGGCGGGGTTGACCTGGTGAGTATTAGTGAGGGAGGAGTCTAGAATGATGCCGAGGTTCAGGGAGTGGTCCGTCAGGGTGGGTGGGTTTCTGAGGGCGGAAGGCCACCAGAAGTTGTCCCATGTGGTGGGGGAGGGTCCAAGGATGAGGACCTCTGTCTTATCCAAGTTCAGTTTTAGGCAGCTATCGCTCATCCAGGCTGCAACGTCTTTCATTCTTTCTTGGAAGCTGAGTTTGGTGTCTTCGGGGTTCTTCATGAGGGAGAGAATGAGCTGGGTGTTGTTGGTGTAGGATACTATGCTGAGTCCATGCTGTCTGATGATGGTGGCAAGGGGGGCGATGTAGATGTTGAAGAGCGTGGGGCTGAGCGAGGATTCTTGGGGTACTCTGCAGTTGATCTCTGTGGGTTCGGAGAAAGGGTGGGAGTCTGATCCATTGGGTTCTGCCAGTAAGAAAGGAGTGGATCCAGTCGAGGGTGATTCCTTGTATGCCAGCTTCGTGGAGTCTGGTTACAAGAGTGTGGTGGGAGACAGTGTCAAAGGCAGCGGAGAGGTCTAGCAGGATGAGGGCCGCCGTGTGTCCCTGGTCGAGTAGGATGCGGATGTCGTCGGTGGCGGTGAGGAGGGCGGTCTCGGTGCTGTGGTTGCTGCGGAATCCAGACTGGGAGGCGTCAAGTATGGCGTTCTCTTCAATGAAGGTGGTCAGTTGTGCGTTGACAAATTTCTCGGTGACTTCAGCTGCGAAGGGAAGGAGAGAGATGGGCTGGTAGTTTTTCAGGTCGGTCGGGTCAGCTGAGGGTTTCTTGAGGAGGGGCTTGACCTCAGCCCGCTTCCAGTCATCGGGGAAGATGCCGGATTTGAAGGTGGCATTGATGGAGCGGCGTAGTTCGGGCGCCATGGCGGTGGCGGCTCTGTGGAAGATTTGAGGTGGGTAGGGGTCCCTGGTGGCTCCTGATTGGGTGCTTTTAATGGTTGGGGTGGTTTCTTCGGTGGTTACCGGTGTTCAGGTGGTGATGGTGGGTTGGCTGTCATTGCTGGAGGGGAGGGTGGTTGCTGGAGTCTGTTTGCTGAAGTTGTTGTAGAGGGCATTGATAGCTAGAAGTAGGAGTTGAGCTTGTTGCAGAGGTCCTGGGCCATTGTGATGTCCGTGGCTTCACTGGGGAGTTTGGTGAACTACTTGATGATGTTGAAGAGTTCCTTTGATTTGCTGGCATTGGTGAGGATTTTGTTCCTGATGAAGGTTCACTGGGTGGTTCTTATATGTGGTGGTATTCTGTCATGACGTGCTTGTAGGTGGACTGGTCTTTGTTTTTTTTGCTGTTTTCACTATCCTTTTTCAAGTTATCTGCATGAGCGTCCAGCTTCTTGGAGGTTGGTGGTGAACCAGGCGGCCTTCGGAGAGCTTTGTCTGTCGGGCGGCAGAGAGGAGCGAGCTTGTATGCACCGCTAGAGATCCAGTGGTGTAGTTCTGTGGCTGCAGAGTTGGTGTTGGTCGTGGCAGGGGGGGGTCGTGGAGGAGGGTAGGGTTGAGGTCCTCCTCTGTAACCTTGCTCCAGTTCCTTCGTAAAAACAACAGTTGATGAACAGAATGGAGAACAATGTCATACATTCACCCCAGTACAGAGATCTGAGCCTAAATCCATTGTTTTTTTGCTCACCATACCATTCCAGTTTGAACCCAGCCATATGCAAATCAGTCTTGACCCTGTGCCTCATGGGAACAGTCCAGCCCGAACTGCCAAGCCAGATCCTCCCTGGACTAGAAACAAGCATCCTAGGAACGGCTTCGGGGTTTCACCCCGATTTAGCCAGGATAGCTTGATTCCAGCAGCATGGAGAGCATGGGACCAAATTGAAAATTGCAGAGGTATGGACGGAGGTTTCCTTTCTGTGCCAAGACCTGCGAAAGGTCTCTGAGAGACTCACTGAGGTTGAGCAGCGGGTGTTTGAACTGGAGGACACTTCCCGAACCACAAGTAAAGAGGTATTGGGTGTTCTGGCGATGCTAAAAGAGGTGGTATGGAGGGTCGATGACACCGAAATCAGGGCGCGCAGAAATAACCTGCATTTTATAGGATTACTGGAAAATGAGGAGCGCTCTGATCTGTTTAATTTCCTACTGACATTTCTCAGGGACGCCCTGCTGGGGGCGCATTTCTCATTGTGCTTTGTCATAGAAAGAGCACACAGAATGCCTGGAGCGCGGCCGCAGCCGGGGGCTCGCCCCAGACCGCCGGTTCTTGAATTTCCGGGACAGGGATCTTATACTCAGGGAGCTACGGAAGAAGTGTGAGATCAAATATGAAAACACAAGAGTGATGTTGTTCCCGGACTATTCACGAGATGTTCAGAAATCACGACGCACCTATGACCCTGTGAAAGTGAATCTTTGCGCCCTTGGAATCCAGTATATGCTGTTGTTCCCAGCCAAATTTAAAGTTATCTTTCAAGGTACCACGCAATTCTTCCAGACACCGGAGGAAACATGGTCATGGGTTGAAGAGCGGCCTCAGGTGCGGAGGGGGTCGCCGTTGGCTGGGGCCCGGACTGCAGATAAGCAACCGAGCTCTAGCTGCGAACGTCCCAAAGAGAGACGACGGAGAAGAGTGCTAAAACGCCAGACTCCCATTGGGGCTACCCCGGCGAGGTCCCTGCGGCTGAGGGAGCAGAAACCTACCGTGTCGGACACGGACTATGATACGGCTCTGGACTGCGCATCTCGTAAGTCTCAAGAAATCGATGGACAATGCAGGCTCTGACCAGTCGGAATTACAGGAATCCATGGAGGCGGAATGTGAACAGCCTCTGTTGGAACATATTCAGCGGCTTGAGGCATCCGGCCCGGGCCCTCCGGGAGTGGACTCCCATTCACCACAATCACATAGTATGGGCAAAGAGGATGAAGATACGGGGCCAGACGCCCTCCTAGAGATGCTGTAAGACTCCTGTGGCATAGCAGACTTTTGGGACCTTGGGCGTGATATAGGAAAGTATACAGTGGGTTGTAGCTATCGTATTGAAACCTAGTTGAGTAAATAAGGGGAAGGGGGTGGGTTACAGACCTCGGGGTGGTTAACCCGCGCCAATGTTGTCACAGTGACGAAATTGGGGGTGGTGTCGGTGCTTGCAGAGAGTAGAGAGGGGGGGCATAATGGGTTTGGTTCAATGTGTTGCATTATGTTTTTTGGGGAGGGGTTGTTTCATCCATATGCATAAATACTGACACTGAGGTGAGAAAGTGCTGTCCGGACGATGTCCAGGAGTCGGGGGAGGCGGGGGTGGTTTTACCTCTTGTTCGACCATTAGGCATGATTACAGGTACCGCCCATCAATGGTGGGCAGATGATGTGATAATACATACCAAAAAATCCTAGGGTCTAATCACATATCAATAGTATACGTGAAACAGTCGTACTCCTTAATTAAGGATGTATCAATAAACAACAGTGGAAATAAAAGAGTACTCATGGGGTCACCTAAGGGCAGATCCCTTTAAGGACGTAATCCCTCACTCACCAAAGGTGACATGCTTCATCATAGGGACTCTCCTCCCAAAGGAAACACCTAGTTCCTTTGAGGGCTACAACTCTCTCACTGTGAGGGAGGAGCTCAGGGATGTTTTGATGGAGTGTGTGGGTGTCCTAAACCCACTAATGATGAGTCTAATGTGTGAGTGAGAACGCAGTGCAAAGGAAAAATCTACCAAGTGTAAGAAAGTGAACGAATATTAAAACTGGCTATTAGGCTATAGAAATCAGTTTAATCAAGATATGCCTAATGTCAGGATTAAAATAGCAATGCACACACGGTATGGATTTAAACCGCTGTGGTGTGATGACGAGTGGTCGACATGTTTCAGCCGTATTGATCTTTGGTTGGATCAGGCTTTCATCAGGACCTAAACATATGCTGCTGCTGTGAGAAAACGTGAAAAACTGATAAATTGTAAAAGGATATTGTACACAGAAACCAAACTTTGGTATTCCAGTGAGAAAATTTCATCAGACCTAAAGGGATGACAAAAAAAGAAACATAATAAATGTCAGCCAAGTCTGAGTGTTGAAGTGTGTAAAGAACTGAGAGACAGTGGACCTGTTAAGGTGAACCCACAAGGAAAAGAAAAACTCTTACCCGCAATAGCTGGGTGTGAGACCTCACCTTTCCCTGGCAACCGCTCAGGAAGGGAGCACCGCTCTATAATAGAAAGAAAAAGAGCGAACTGGGTTGAGAGTCCATAGGTGTGCCAACTACTTAAATGCAAAGGATCCCTATGTGAGCAAGGACGCCTGCAAGTGAACTGACAACATATAAAAATCTTCGAGGACAAAGACCTATTAAAAACAACTGGAGACATCATGACTCCGGTAACACTTGTGTGTAACTAAATTGGTGAAATGAGACAAAGCAAACGGCTACAGAAACACGAAAGACATCGCCTCTCTCAGTGATTAATTCAGGGAAAATCTAGCCCCAGTGAGGTAATGGAAAAACCGTGTATCGGTTTGAAATACCCTCATTTTGTGAAGTCAAAAACCAAATACAGAATTCTAAGCTCCAAATGTCCGTATAACAGAAAGGGCAAAACAAAGGGAGGGGGCTCTCAGTGACCATCGCAGCGGTCTTACCTGTCCGTCGGTACTACAAGGCAGCGTGAGCCTGCTGCCGGAGGTGACCGAACCGCGGTGGGGGCAGCCTTTAAATCCCATGTATCCCTCGTAGTTAATAGATCCCATGTGGTTCCAATTACACGGAAGCAACTCATTCAAATTGGTGCGCATGCTCAAATTAATGTGCCACTAGTAAAGCCTCGTGCGCAAGACTTAAAAGCACACGCTGAACTCCGCGCATGCGTATGCCTCATAATGAAGCTATCTTCCGCCCAAACCCCGTGCGATACCATAATGGGGAATGGCCATGGCGATGATAAGGGAAACAGTGCCAAAAGTGTGCTGAATGTGAGTCGAGCACACATAAGACCAATGCGTTCGCTAAGAAAAGGGATTTGTCACAGAATACAACAGCTGTAAATTCTTTAAACCGGAGCAGAAACGGGTGTGGAATACTCCAAGATAAGAAACAACTGAGCCTAATCATAAGAAAATAAATAAATAAATGCTCAACATCCATATGGTCTATCTAATAGTTATAGAAACAGACCAAACAGCATAACCGAAAGTCTTATATATGACAGAGACATCAGAATGGTGGGGTCAGAGCGGTCAAATATGTAATAATTAAACTACAAAGATCCAGAGTATGGAATGATCTCTACAACCCTGTGAAAAATCACTCATGTATATATATATATGTAGTGCAGGATACTAATTACAGAGAAACCCATGGAATTTCATCATTGAGTCCTGACTCAGAACTATTGAGCTTGTAAACCCAACGCTGCTCTTTCCTGAACAGAAAAGTTGCAATATCAACAATGTGTTAAGGGATAAAGGGTTGTTCAAGTACCGTCCAATGTAACTCTTGTGGTGAGTGTTGTGCTGTAACAAAATGTTGAGTAAGTTTTGTAGATGTTTTTTTGCAACGAATGGTACTCTTATGTTCCAATATCCTTGTCTTGACTCGTCTAGTAGTCATACCAACATATTGAAGGGAACGTGGACAAGTAATGAGATAGATTACATTGCTGCTGTTGCAATTAGTATGGCTCGTAAGAATCCATGGTCTAGATGTCCCTATGTTGATCTCCGTGGTATGCTTGGTATTGGCACAAGCAGCACAGTTACCACAGGAAAAATGACCACGTACTGAGGGGAGATGCCAAAGTGTGTTTTGCTGCATATCAGACACCTCACGAGGGCGGGTATGCACCAATCGATCCCTAATGTTCGAACTGCGCTTGAATGCAAAAAGGGGACGTTCGAGTGGTGTGGAGCCAATGTTCAAAATCTTCCAATTGGATAGAATACATTTCTTTATCTGATTGGAAAAGCTACAAAACGTGTTTACACAGGTCAGTCTCTTAGTGGTTTCCTTATCGTGTTTGGGTTCCAATAAGGCAGCCCTGTTGTTATTGGCTGCACGCTTTAATGATTGTTTAATCAGTCTTTTGGGATAATATCTCACCAACAGTTGACTGGCTAAATCGTGTGCATGATCTTTATATTTGGCCATTGTGGTGCAATTCCTCTTAATACGCAAAAACTGGCCAAATGGCAAATTCTGGCGTAGAGCTTTAGGATGAAAGCTGTCATATCGTAACAGGGAATTCTTTGCCATTGGTTTCCTGAATAATTCAGTACTAAGGCCCCCATCTGTAGAGGAAATCAGAATATCGAGAAAAGGTAAGCATGATTTGCTGAATTCGCATGTGAAACGAAGAAAATCATTTTGACTGTTGAGCCAGATCTTGAACTCGTTGATGGAAGATTCAGGGCCAGACCAAACTACAAGCACATCATCAATATAGCGCTTCCAACAACGTATGTGTTTACTGAATGGGTTGAGAGCGCTAAAAACGTGTTTCTGTTCGAAGCTGTGCATGTACAGGTTGGCTAGACTAGGGGCAAAAACACTACCCATCGAGGTACCGGACACTTGCAAGAAGAGTCGGTCCTCAACTTTGAAAAAGTTTTCTTTCATTGCAATCCGGGCACAATTGGTGATGAAGGAAACTGGAGTGATAGAGTCAGGTTCTTTTTCACGTAACAAGGTCTCTATAGTAGCAAGAGTCTCACCCTGCGGGATGCAGGTATACAGTGACTACGTCAAATGAGACAAGGAAGTCTTCATCTTTGTTGAACTCAATGGTCTCAATTAAGTTCAAAACATGTTTGGTATCCCTCAAATATGTTGGCATATCCAAGACTAAGGGGTGTAAAAAATGGTCCACAAACGTGGATAAAGGTTCAAGTAGAGACCCCAGTCCGGATATTATTGGACGCCCAGGGGGGGGTCTCTGTGTCTTGTGTACCTTGGGTAAGGTATGAAAATAGGGAATAATAGGATGACTTTTGACCAAAAACTTGGCTTCTTGACCAGTGACCCAACCATTAGCTAGAGCTTCTTCAACCATGATTTTGATTTCAAGTTCTAATCTTGTAGTGGGATCTTCGCGTAGAGGTCTATAGAATAGCGTATTCCCAAGCTGTCGCAAACATTCTGAGCGATATTGGGAGGTATCCATCACTACAATGGCTCCACCCTTGTCAGCTGGTTTGATCGTGATCGATGAATCTGTTGCTAGCGACTGCATGGCAAATTGTTCTTTTTTACTAAGATTCTGGTATTGCCTGGTCTTGTTGGTACAGATGTTAGAGACCTGTGTGGTGACTGCTTTCTCAAAGGTCAGAACCTGAGGAGGGACTTGATTCGCCAGAGGATTGAACATAGATTTATCTCTCAGGCCAGTGTTGGTATTAAAATCCTCCATATTGTCTAGAGGTTTGTCTCTGAAGAAAAACTCAAGCCGTATCTTACGGAAGAATTGTGCTAATTCCTGTCTGATTTGAAAAGCATCACCGCCAAAAGTCGGAACAAACCCTAGGCCTTTATTCAAAAGGGCTTGTTGATCCGTAGTAAGCGTATGACTGCTCAAGTTGATAACTATAGCGTCTCGTTGGTGGAGTTCGCTAATGCTTCCGTCATGCTCCTGGTGGAGTGGGCCGGTGGATTGTCTGCCCAGTGGACCTGTGTCCTCTGGTTCCGACATTTCCCTCTTGATCTGTTTCGGACTAAGCATAAAAAAGGCTGATTAGGAAAAAATGAAGCCTGAGTTTGGAAGGAGAACAATTGTCCCTGAGGGGGTAAAACAGGATAATGGTAAGGACCGGGGGTCCACCATGGTGGTGGTGGTCCAGGAGGTGGAGGACCTCCTCTGTAACCTCTCCATTGTCCTCTATTGCGTTTAGAAAAACCTCTTGTCGGTGGTTGACCTTGGTTGCACCCATCCGAGTCACTAGACCACTCATCACTTCCAGAAGTGGAATAATTGGACCCGTATCTTCTCCCTTGTCGATTGAACTGAGGGGGTGCATAATCAGCACTGGTGTAAGGATAAATTCTCTCCATAGCGAATCGTGCTAAATCTTTTTTGAACTTATTGATCTTCATTAGTAATATCGAGTCCTTAAATTCTTTGTTGTTTTAGTTATTCTCATCATTCTGTTTCTTGAATTGTGTGGCTGACAAAGTGACTTTAATCTGGGATTCCAAAGTTTGAATTTCCACCAGAATTAAGTCAGCTACACGTTTGGCCGTGTTGATAATTAAAATTAGCCAATCGCGAGTGCAGCGCCAGGCTATTAGGGACCAATCTTTCAAGAAAAGTTTATCATCAAGGAAAAGACGGGGAGCGTTGGTAACTATCAATCCTGTGGGTGCACAGTTACCCCTTAGATATTCAGTCATTATTGCTCCGTGTATGAAAACCCGTGAATGTGATTTTTTAAGTGTCAATAATTTGGCCCAATCCTCCCCAGGTGTTACTGTGCTCATATGGAGGGTGTCAATAATACTAGGTGCAGTCAAAATCGACTGAGCCATTTCATCATCAAAAGCTAAGCCGGGACGCTCAGCCATGATGCCAATAAAGAACAGAGAACAAGTGTATTCAAAGCCAGTGACCCCGTTATCTCATAGGTCAGGGTGGTCCTCAAATCAGAAAAGAACACCAAACAATGTGTGTCTGTACTACAAGAAAAATAAAAAGTGCGAACCCGCAGCCGCGGCTGCTCCAAATACTCACAAACTACAACAGTTCAAGGGAGGGGGGTTCAAGGGACAGTCCCTTGAACCCCCCTCCCTTGAACTGTTGTAGTTTGTGAGAATCAGATGATGTGATACACATTCTTAATCCATGGCAGGGGGAGGCTACACAGTCATGACGTGGAACGTCAATGGGCTAGGGAACAAAAAATTAAGCGGGGTCTGGTATCTAACCACATTAAAAAACTCAAGCCATATATAATATTATTACAAGAGACGCATCTTCTGGGTCCACACTGTTCGTTTCTGGGTAGGAGACATTACACCACCCTGGCTCATGCGGGGTTTACTCGCGGCTCAAGGGGAGTGGTAATCCTTATTCGAAAATCACCCCCTTCTGGGTTACTCGCAGATGGGACGACCCGAAGTGTACATATGTAGCGGTCCAGGGCATTTGGAACCACACACCATGGTTCATAATTAGCGTTTATGCGCCCCACGCCTCCAGCAGTGTACACTTGACAAAGTGACAGATCTCCTCTTGCAGTCCGGCCCGCCACGCATATCATAGGGGCGATTTCAACGATGTGAGTGATCCCTCTCTAGATCATACGCTAATGGGCCTGGACCTGGGAGACCACCGCACTGGCACGATTTCAAGCGACCCTGGGATTAACTGATCTGTGGAGGCGTCGCCATCTGTCTGCACATGCATATTCATACTTTTCAGGGTCCCAAATGGTGTTTTCAAGGCTGGACTACCTTTTTGCCCCAGCTCGAGAGATTGGACAGGTGGAAGAGTTAGTGTTCCTGGCCAGAGGTATCTTAGATCATTCACCGCTCTATTTGAGGGTGGGGGGAGGAGGGGAGGGGAGGGCAGGGTCATTTTATGGGAGGCCTTTAAAGCAGTAATACGCAACAGAGCTCAAAATATCATTGCCCATAAAAGAAGAGGGAACTGCAGGAGCTCCTGACATTGGAGGGTAAGCTGGTGGACCTTGAGAGTAGGGGGGCCGCCACCTTAAATGAACACACCCTCCGCCAGCTTGACGTCACTAGAAGAGAATACCAGGCATTGGTCGCCAAAGAGACATGGACACACCAGCTCACAGTCCAACATCGGCTGTATGAGGCTGGGGATAGGGCAGGCAAACTGCTGGCATGGTTGCGCAGGAAGGAACAAGAGTTGAGGTGGGTTATATCCATTAGGTTGCTAGACCACGCCTCACGATATTGCCGGGACTTTTGCCCGATATTACTCGACATTATACGCAAATCAGACACGAGCAACTGAGGCACATATTACACAATACCTTGAAGGTATTGAACTCTCCTGCTCACCCCTGAGGAGCGTGAGGGGCTTGATGTAGACATTACATTAGACAAAGTCACGGAGGCCATTGGTCGTCTGAGAACAGGGAAAACCCCAGGCTCTAATGTCCTCCTGGGGGAATTTTTTAAGCAACATAGTACCCTTCTAGCTCCACACCTACTTAAGATGTTTCAAGCTTCTAAAGATATTAGGATACTTCCTGCAGATCTTTGAATGGCAACAGTAGTGGTGATACCCAAGGCAGGGAAACCCCCAGGCGAATATGGGTCATATTGTCCCATTTCGCTACTAAATATAGAAAACAAAATCTTAGCTATTATACTTGCGCCACGCCTCCTAACAGTCATCACTTCCTTGATTCATGAAGACCAATCTGGCATTATGCCGAAACGAGCCACCCGCTATAATCTTCGAAGAGTGGCTAATTGGATGGATGCAGTCCGAGACAGGGGAGAGGCACACTTGCTCCTTTCCCTAGACTCTGAGAAGGCGTTTGACACAATTCATTGGCCCTTTATGGGACATGCTCTCGAGAAATTCGGATTTGGCCCAGGGTTTAGAAAGTGGGTGGCTCTGCTTTACACAAAGCCTGAGACTAGGGTTCAGGCCAACGGAGCTTTATCGGAAACCTGGCCAATACAAAGAGGGACCAGACAGGGCTGTCCCCTTTACTTTTTGCTCTTATTCTAAAGCCCTTGGCCTGTGTCGTACGCACCACCCCAGGGTTGGGTGGATTTGTAGAGGATTCCCGAATACTAGATGAAGAACATATTTCCCTCTATGCGGACGACATCCTACCTTATGTGATGGACCCCAAGGAGACGCTACCCCAACTCCTACAAATCAAAGAACTATGGATGCCATGCGGGATATCAAATCAACTGGAGTAAGTCCACCCTATATCCAGTTGGGGGGGAGGTGGAGCCCCAAGCATACCCCGGTTGTCTACATTGATCGACCGAAGGGTTTACTTATCTTGGCCTCTACATTACTACAGAGGAGGCAGCGTGCATATCACGTAATATTAGGCGGGTCCTCTCAAACTTTCAGGAAGACGTGAAGAGATGGACTTCCTCTAACTATTATGGGGAGGGCCGCCATGTGTAAAATGATTACACTTCCTCAACTGTTACATGTGTTACAAAACACGTATCGTAAAATTTCAGATACAGTGTTCAAACTCATAGATTGTGAGGTGCGCCTGCTCATTTCGGACGGGGCCCAACCATGTGTGGCACTTCAGACCCTGCAGAGAAATCCATACAACGGAGGTTTGGCCCTCCCAGACATTAGGGCATATTATAGAGCGCCCCACCTTATAGCTATCAACGACTGGATCCACGCATCGGGGAGTGACTCGACGTATCGATTGGAACGGTTTCAGTTTAGGGGTCATACACACCTTCACTATATTTATGGGGGTAAGGGAAGCAGGCGCTTGTTACAGTTGACCCAGAGATCACTAGAGGCATGGAAAAGCTCTGAGCGTCAAATGCAGTGGAACCGGAAATGTACCACGGAAACCCCGCTATGGGAAGGTTGTAGGCTGACCGAGGTGGGAAAGCTCAGAGGCTTTAAGAAATGGGACCTGATAGGCATTTATAAAATAGGGGAAGTCTTGGACAGGGGTGAGCTGGCCTCGTTTAGCACACTCCAGGACAGGTATCAGCTACACGACACTCAGGCATACGCATACCTTCGTCTGAAACATGCATGGACTGCGGAGGGGTTGGCAGGGGAGACATTGCCCAAATATGCTCCGTTAGAGGGTCGACTCCTGCAGGAGGAGATCCCAGCTAAAGCCATCTCACTTACTTATAAGACGTTGCTCAACAATATGCCTGACAAATTAGGTCCACTTCAAACTAAATGGGAAACCACCACTGGTGTGCTGGAAGACGTAGACTGGGAGGCCGCTCTCATACATCCAAGAGAAGTGGCAATCAAACTTCGGTTATGTCTCATTCAATACAAGATCTTACATCACATTTACTTTGATAGAGCACAATTGCATAAAATAGGGAGGGTGAAAAGTCAAGAATGCCTTAGGTGCCAGGTAGCAAATGGCACATTCATACATACTTTATGGGATTGTACATAGATTCAGGTGTATTGGAGAAAGATTGTGAGTGAGCTTAATAATGTCCTTGAAGTTCAAATAGAATTAGAGCCACAGTTTCTTCTTCTAGGAAACTCTTATTTGCCAATTGGGGTTAGTGGTGGCCAAACGGGACATAGCAAAATATTGGGGTGCCCAACAAATACCGACACTCAAGGAATGCAGGATGAGTCTTGATCTCTACATGGTGGCGGAACTGGTGGCATATAGAGCGAGGGGGTGTCCACCGAAATTACAGAAGATATGGGCACCATGGATAAAATAATACGATGTACAAGTGGAAGGGAAGGCTGAGGGGGGACTGTTTTCAGGACAACAGAGGGAAGATCCCTGAAGGATATATTGTATGTCCCTGCTGTTGGGAAACAAGTGTGTTATAGTCTTGGAGTGTTCTTCATGATTGCCTGCCCGAACTCATCTACAGATTCATCTACAATGGCCAGTACATTTGGACTATTGCCGTATGAGACAAGTGTGGAATGATAATTATAGTACATTGTGTATTCATGCATTGTTCAACGTGTTAATTTTCTTTCCAAAACAAAATAAAAATATATTTTTGTAAACGATAGTTAGAGAAGTATAAGTCTAGACTCTATAACTAAGTGCTATGATCTCTCTTAAGTTACAATCACATACACAGTCTGCGTAAAAGTACTTGACGGCAGCAGTGCAAAGTAAAAGTAAAATAAGCTACTTCAGGCATAAATTTATATTTGAATAAAATAGTTTTCCCCTTTATTTATTTACAAAGAGACCCACCCTCTCCACCCAAACAAAATGCCTACCCCTCTCCCCAAACAAAACTGACACAAGCCCCAAAACTCAAAATGTCCAAGAAAACGTCTCTCCAGTCCCAACCTTCTTCTCACCCTCTCCACCCAGCCCCAACAAACAAATCCCTTCCACCAAAACAAAAAACTAAAGGGCATATCAGCAAGGGCCGGAGTTAAAATTATCGCTGCTTTAGCGTCTGTTTTCGGACGAAAAGCGGCGATAATTTTAATGCCCTATTAGCAAGGACATGCTAAAACGTGAATCCATGCTTCTTCGCCCTTTCCCTTAACGCCCAGCTTTGCATCTCTAATGAGATGCAAAGTGGGCGTTCCTCCTCAGAATAACGGGAGAAATGTCGCTAAGCGACATTTCTCCTATTATCAAGCCTCACGCAAAGAAGCATAGCGACAAGAAAAGTAGCAATAACCTTTGTTATCGCTTCTTTCCTTACGTCTGCTTTGAAACTGACTTAGCCATGATATCCTATGGAAGGTAGATAAGTCTGTGTAGCCCTATCAGCAAGCTTTCGCCAAAAGTTGTGCGATTATCGCTGGATTTCCAGCGATAATCGCACAGTTGATAGCTTGCGCTCTGAATTTTATCGCTTTGGAGATAAGCGTTGCTGATAGCACGCTATCTGCGCGATAAAATTCAGAGTTGGCCAGCAATAATTATCCTTGCGCTAAGTGCGCTTAGCGATAATTATCGCCGGCCCTTGCTGATATGCCCCTCAAAAAGGGCTAGAAGAGGGCATTATGGATGTTGGTCCATGCTCTGCTCCATCGTGGTGAGCTGGCCCTCGATGGTGTCCAGCCGCTACTGGATGCAGCACAGCAATGGCCTGCGATGGGATGGCCAGGAGGCTGAGGGGGACCGGCTGCACTGGAGGGAAAAGGGAAAATTCTGTACAAGTGTAAATTAAATCTGCTATGGGAAACCATTAAATATATTCTGGAATCACTTCACATGGGTATCAAATTAAATGTGGCGTATGTGAAGAATGGATAATCCAATTTGTTAGGCTGGAATGGAAGAACTTAGGAAAAAATAAAGGAGTGAAGCTTGCAATGCATTGAAAACATTGGAAATGCTGTATTAACTGTAGCAGACGCACATTACACAGCCCACACTGAAGTCACAAATTGATTAACCCATACTGCACTTTGGTCATAGTTGACAAAAATACAATGGGCGGGGAGGGGGGATGATGAAGGATAGGTAGGATAGATCTGGCTCACTTAACAAATACAGCGAGTTAAGAGAGTAGAACAAAGAGTAAAAATAAATAACCTCCACTTAGAACAATTGCTTTGAATGATATTTATAACCCTACATAAACCAAGTAAGCAAAGTAGGTGAGCAGCATGCTCCTCATGATGAGAAGAGCTGCCTTGCTCATTCTTCCAAGCAATCAAAATATTCATTCATCCTTTCATTCTAATTCGCCCACAGCCACCATGATTAAGCTTTACTTTCTCCCATCGAGTCTTTCACCAAAATGTCCAATCCATTATCCACCCATTCAATAGCGACCCTTTCTTTAAACCATCCTTTCGCCCATCCATCCCTTTATCCACCTGTGCACCCTTTCACCCACCCACTCTTTCACTCATATACCATTTCCTTTCTTTTTACTTACCTTCCGTTCTTTCATGTCTCCCTTAAGCCATCAACGTCATTATGTGAGATGTTGCTGAGTTGCAGATAGAAGAGGCCATAATAATGATAACTGAACCACTGCTGTGGCTGGTAATAGCTAGTGACCATAGTAATTCAAGAAAATATGTGACTTTCCAGTCCCCGTCCCAACTGCTGCTGCTTCTACCCCTCCAACTGACCCCTGCACTGGAGCCGGCATCACCGATGTTCTGTGTGGCTAGAATAAAACATTACACATAATTTAGATGCCAGATATGCAACCCCAAATACAACTGCAATGCAGCACTACACAGCTCGGTTAGCACGTCATTATCTTCCAAATATCACTTTGGTCATTTGACTGGTTGGTTCACAAAGTTAGACATGTCAAGCATGGAATAATGGTCAATTAAAGACATATGGTGTTGGTTGGCAAATGCAATGGGAGTGTGATCTCATACTGTTTTCCAGCCTTGCTGCTCTGTCATGGGAAACTGCTGGTATATTATAACTATAAATAAAGAAGTCTGCAGCACACTACATCGGGAGGTGGGGGGTCCATGATGACCATGGCCACTCTTTCGTGAACTAAACTCTGTTAGAGCTAGGCATAAGCAGGAAAAGGAAAGCCTTCTCAACAAACATACTTGGTGATTTTTATAATACTAGCTTACATGGGCCTGCTGTCTGAATCTTCATGATAGACAGCAGCACCAACATTCCAATACCCCATGATTCTACCTTACAACAATCATAAAATGACTTACTGGGATCTGCAGAGTCCTCGGCAGCGGAGCTGGTGGACCGGCTGACTGGCTTCTCCCAGACCCTCAGAAACGTCCCTCTTCTTGTTCTTGGGTGCTGATGAAAAAATTAAGAAGATAAATAAAAATAGATTAGTGATTCAGTTAATAATCTCCACAAAATGTTTTATGAAAAGCAAATGCAGTCACATACTTCGCTAAAAGCGATAAAATATAGTACTATTAGTTTTGACTCAAGTCTACCGACTGTCGTTAAATTCATATTCTGAATTTCCTTAACAAAAAACTAAATTTGGAACTAATATATTTCAGTGAATGATCTTTGATTCTATTCCCATTTCTCAACACCCTTTATAGACCAACTCAGTCTCCCTTTTGGCAAGGCAAGTTAACTCAATTAAATAACCTGGAACAGTAGGGGCTACATAAACAAAGTCAGAGAGAGAATGCACTGCTCACTGATTCACTATAGTGACAGGAGAACAGTCTGCAATGGCTTCTTAAATAATCAGTCAAAATTAGCGCCTGTTGAGTGCTTTTAGGTAGCTCTGAGCACCTGCCTAGCAGAAACTAGAAACTGGATCACACTATAATATACACAATAATATACCAGAAAAACTAAACATAACTTACCTCTGAGTGTGAGCAGCATGCTATACCGCGCCTGGCGCCAGCTGCCAGCATAGAGGAGAGGTGGTGCTGCTAAAAATAAATGAGTGCTGCCTCCTCCTCCTCTCCAAAGATCATCTGGGCTACACACCTGGGTGGTGGCAAACCCCACAGGGAAATCATCCCTCTGCAATTGCGCTGGGTGGGGTAGAAATAAGAAGGAAATGGAAGGGAAATTAATGAAGAAATAAATAAGGAAAGAAGGGGATATTTAGTCAAAAAGTCATAAAAACACAAAAGAAATTACCCCAAAACGTAAAATACACAAACATAAAGACACACTTTATTATAAAAATAAAAATTAGGGGTAAAAAAGTAATAAAGGAGGAGGATTTGAAAGATTAAGGACAGATAACATTTAGACCCAGCACTATAACAGAGAACAGAACAACAAGGTAGCTGGCCCATGTGGACCACATGTGCTTTTCACGCGCGATTAAGAATGCAAGACCATACTTGAGAACCGCGTAGTGCCGCTCGCACTTGATTTTGGAGCACGTGGACACACTCTGCGTTCCCAACGCAATGCGACGTGCGCACAGGCAAACTCCGGTTGCATGCGGAACTCCACGTATTGCGGCAGACTCTTTTTTCAACTCTGCGGCATTCCGCATAGTAGGACTCCGTGATGGGCCTCCACCCCTAGTGTGGATGTATCACTGCAGAAAAAATTTGCATATAGGTGTTTCAGTCTATCTGTCAGTGTATATATCAGTGTGACAGTGTATGTTTAAGTGTGTGTTTGGGCCTCTCTATGAATGAATGAGTGTGTGTACGGATTATGTGTTACTGTCTGTCGAGCTGTGTCAGTGTATGAATAGATGGCTGTGCCTGGCTGTGTCAGTCTATCAATGAGTGTGTTTATAGGTGTGTCAGTCTAATTATTACTGTGGCCCTTGCTGTGTTAGTATATGCAAAGGTGTCTACCTGCTTGTGTCAGTGTATGTGTAAGTATATTTTTGCATCTGCCACTACATAAATGAGTTTATGCATGAATGTGTCAGTGTTTGTCTTAGTGTGTCCATGGGTGTGTCAGTGTATGTGGCAGTGGATGCCTATATCAGTTAGTGTAAAGCAAACACAAGGTGATGATGAACGGAGCACTGAAACTTTTCAGACGCTCACCCCCAGTCACAGATCTGGGTTGAATCCATCATCGTTCTTTAGCTCCCTTCACAACCCCAGTTCACACACAGCTATATGCAAACCAGTCTTGACCCTGTGCCTCATGGGAACAGTCCAGCACGAACTGCCAAGCCATGTCTTCCCTGGACCGGAAACTAGCATCCTGGGACCGGTTTCGGGCTAACAGGCCTCATCAGCCAGGCTAGCTTGAATCCAGTGGCAAAGTGAGCAAGGGACCCACGTCTGGGCATACCCTGCAAACTTAGGACAAACAAAGCAAACACAAGGTGATGATAAACGGAGCACTGAAACTTTACAGACACTCACCCCCAGTCACAGATCTGGGTTGAATCCATCATTGTTCTTTAGCTCACTTCAACACCCCAGTTCAGACACAGCTATATGCAAATTAGTCTTGACCCTGTGCCTCATGGGAACAGTCCAGCCCGAACTGCCAAGCTATGTCTTCCCTGGACCAGAAACAAGAATCCTGGGACCGGTTTTGGGCTAATGGCTCTCATCAGCCAGGCTAGCTGAATGTCCTCCCAGAGTTCAATGGTGATCTTACTCTTATGCGAACACATCGGATGCCAGCCCATCTCCCTCCCAAAGGCAAGTTTCCATGCACTATGTTGGTCAACTTTGGGGATTATAGGGTCAAGGAACAAATCTTAACTAAGGCTATCAGACAGCGACAATTTATCTCGACAGAGGTTCCACTTTGACGTATCTTCCCGGACATGTCGGCTTCTACAGCCAAAAGGCGTAGAGAGTTCGTAAAAATTTTACATTTATTCAAAGAACAGGGGGCACAGGCAATGATTGCCCAACAGAGCAAGCTAAAAGTCTTAGTCAAAGGAAGATTTCACGTGTTTTGTAATGTCCCGGAAGCACAGGAATTACTGCAACAAATCTTGTCGGGCAAATCCTAAGGACGTTTGAACCCCTTAGTGTTAGGATATGACACAGCATGAATGCCATGCTAATTTACAAATGTTTACAAATGCTTTTTGAAATGCCCTTTAAATGTTCCCCAAATGTTCTCCAAAATGTGCTCGATCATTCGGTTTGGTCTCTTATCCTGGTACTAGTCCTTCCTTTAAGGCTATTTTCTAGGCAGGTTGCCATTTATAGCCCTTGGCAATATAAATGTCAATATAATGTCAAAGTGAGTGAACAAATGTCATTAATGATGTATTATCAATTTGTTTTTGTTGCTGTTCCTTCCTGCAGCTAGTACATATCTGTTTCCTAAGTGCCTGTACATTTTTCAGTCTCAAGATAGGATATTACGTTAATATTGAGCTTTTCAATTTGCTCTCAAATGTTTTTTATATGTTTTGCATTGCTGTTCTGGTTCTGTATCTTGGGATTTGCTTTTTTCCAGCATATCTCTCGAAGGCAGTTTTGTCTTCTATTGCTTTTTGGTTTTGTCTGTCTAGTTGTATTGGCAGAGGCGGCGCCCTTTATCTTTTATTTTTTTTGGATGGGGGAAGCGCGGCAGGTTGCTTAGCCTGTAGTGTCTTGGAAGATGTGGTAATTATTACAACAAATTCGGACGTCACTGACCTCCAGACATTGTTGGGTTGGTATGGCTCGATGCAATTCAACATTGAAGGGTAGTCTTTAGACAGGAGTTTTTTTTTTATTTGTATCTATTTCTGATGCCTTGACTCCGCTGCTATGCTGCTGCGCTGCTCTTTTTTTGCTGTAAGCTACCTCTCTGTAGACACTTGTGATAGGCGAAACAGGTTAGATAGCTCCTTCTTAATTGCTTTTTTGATTTGTTCTGTGTCTTTCATCTTTTCTTGCCTTTTTCTTCTCGTTCTTAATTTCTTTTTTTTTATTGGAAGGGGGGGTTGTGAGGCCGGTGGCATTAGGCACCATGTCAGAGGGCCAGTTAAGGGGGAGGGGAGAAGCATGTCAGATGTGTGCAGAGAAGGCGTTCTGTTAATAGTGGCTGCTAGGGGTGGGTGGGGTCAAAAGGGTGGAAAAGGGAGCATAGGGGAAAAACTTTCATACACATATACATCCATTTTACATCAACAGACTCACACTCTGTCAGTTTACAGACGGGGCCATTCTCCATCATCATTGCCATAGTTCTGCGGTATGTCATGTCATGTCAGTGATAATTTATAGAGCGCACGTACACCGGGGAGGTTTCATCGCGCTGGTTTGGCAAGAATCTGGTCCAGAGGAAGAGTTAGAAGGCAAGTCAGAAAAGCCAGGTCTTTAAAAGACTTCTGAAGGCGAGGAGAGTGGTGGCGAAACGGATTTCAGGTGGGAGAGAGTTCCAGAACGGGGGGCCAAGGTTGAGAACCCGACTCTGCCGGTGCATTTGAGTCTGAAAGAGGGGGTCAAAAGAAGATTTTTGCGAGCAGAGCGAAGATGGCGGGTGGGGGCATATTTTTTGATCATGTTGTTGACAAATTTCGGGCTAGAGGCGTTGAGTGATTTAAAAATGAGACATCCGATTTTGAAGGCACTCCGCTGAGCGACTGGCAGCCAATGAAGTTGCTTCAGAATGGGGGTGATGTGATGATGCCTGGGTAAGTGAGTGATTAAACGCGCTGCCTGGTTTTGTATTAGCTGTAACCGTTTAGATAGGTGAAGGGGGATGCCAAAGTACAGGGAATTGGCGTAGTCAACATGTGACATGACCAAGGCAATGACTACTTGGATGCGAGCGTCATGAGTGAGGTATTTGCAAATCTTCTTTATTTTCCGAAGTTGGAAGAAGCAGGTGGATACTACAGAGCTAATCTGGGGCTTCAAAATGAGGTCTTGACTGATGATCACCCCCAGGCTTTTAGCCGCGCTGGAAGGAATGGGAGGCTGCCGCAGTTCTCCGGGCCAGAAGTGAGGTCCTCAGGGGTTTTTGGCAGTGCCACCAGTAAGGATGAGTTCCGTTTTGTCCGGATTAAGTTTAAAATGGTTTTTGTTCATCCATGTGCTGATGAACAGCATGGTGGATTGAAATGCGTGGACCGATTCAGGGGTATTGCTGATAGGAAAGATAAGTTGAAAATCCGCGTAGTCGAAGGTGCAAACTTTGCGCTACTGCAGGGCTCGGACAAGAGGATGAAGGTAGAGGTTAAATAGCAAGGGTGAAAGAGAGGAGCCCTGGGGGACGCCACAAGAGATTTGAACGCTGGGGGCAGTGAACTGAGCCGTACGGACTGCCTGAGATCGATTTTCCAAGAAGGAGATGATCCAGCTTTCAGCAGGGCCAGAGATTCCGGCTTCCCTGACACGGTCGACCAAAAGATGGTGGTCGACCGTGTCGAAGGCAGCGGAGAGGTCAAGTAGGACCAGGGCCTGTGGAGAGCCCTTGTCAACCTCACTGCGGAGGGTATCCAGGGCAACAGTCAGTGGGCAAGCCAGATTTGATTTTTGTGAGAAGTTTAGCGAAGGTGTGATCAACTAGTAAAGGAAAGTGCGTAAAGGAGCTGGTGTTGGTGCTATGTGGAGGAGTAGGAGACAGGTTTTGAATAGCCGGGATGCTGGACTTAATTTTCTTGATTTTATCAAAAAATAAGGTGTTTAAGGCATTGCAAAAGGTTTGGGAGGGTGGGGGCCTACATAGAGTTCTTTCGGGCTATACTTTCTTTCAATGCTGTTAAGGTTGCTAATTATCTTCTCTATTATTAATGGCTAGAAAGGAGATTCTGAAAGTGGCTTCTTTCAACATTAATGGTCTTAATAATAAAATAAAAATGAGGGCAGAAGCAGAAAATCCAACGGTTATTTTATTACAAGAAACCCATATACCTGCAGCGAAATTACCAGACTTTTCTATGTTTAGGTCCTGGGCAGCCTATAGGGGTTTTTCCTCATCTTCAGCATCCCATCGGGGCACGGTGATATTTTTTAGTAAAAGACTTCAGGCGGAAGTTGTCAATTTTGTAAATGATCAGAGCGGACGGTGGTGCTGGGCCACCTGTATCTTAGGGCACAGACTTATAACTTTCGCCAGTATATATGCCCCAGTCGAGGACAATCCAACGCCGTACAAGGATTTTTTTCAATCCCTTATTCAAGTACCTGGCGAACTGATCCTAGGGGGGATTTGAATTTTTTGATGAATCCTAAAATCAACTCCTCTGCTCTGTTAAAAAAACAGCTGAAACCTAAAACTTTAAGAACTATACAAAACTATGGCGCAACTCTAGACATATTGGATCCTTGGAGGATGGCATTTCCAACTAAGTTCGCCTATACTTGTTTGTCAGGCAGATTTCATACCTCATCACGCATCGATTTCTTTCTTATTTCTAGGAGACTGAGTTTCAGCCAGCAGAGAATCCTTCAGAATGGATTCTCAGACCATGCGATGTTGATTCTTAAGTTACAGTTACGGGATTATATTAGGACACCTAAAAGATGGATGCTAAATAGGCAATATCTGTCAGAAGAGAACTGGGTGCTCTTTATTGAAACCAAGATCAGAGAATTCCGTACGCGAAACCATGGCTCTGCACCTTTAAACGTGATTTGGGACTCACTCAAGGCTTTTATTCGAGGGCTGGCCATCAAAAAAATGCTGAAAATCTCAGGAAAGCTAAGGAAGAAAAGCGATCCCTAGTGCAGACAGAACAAAGATCTCTCGACGCATTTCTTAGCAGCCCCACAGTTTTAACCAGCGGCAGCTTGATCAGGCTAAATGGGATCTTAGCAAGAGATATTATCTTAAGAGTGATACTGGTAGGTTTCTTGCTTGGCAGGCAAGGGAGCAGGCTCCTACTAACTTGATAATTGCATTAAAATGTCCCCCAACTGCTTCCCGTACTGACGACCTGGTAAAAATAGGTGATATAATGCTACAACATTATAGGTCTATTTATGGCCAACAACAGATTGTTGATATCACATCCCTGAGAGGTTTCCTCCAGACGAATGAATTGCTGGTACTCTCGGATATGGAGAAAATGAGTATGGCAAGGCCTTTTAAAAAGATGAGCTGGAGGGGGTCATAAAAAATCTTCCGAGCGGAAAAGCCTGCGGCCCGATGACCTCCTGGCTGAATTTTTAAAAGTCTTATTGTAAGCTACTTCAATTTTAGAAGGTGGGGTGATACTAGTGACATTCAGAAATGGGAATATAGTCAGCTTTTTGAAAAAAGGAAAGGATAGTGAAGACCCGAATTCTTACCGCCCCATCACGTTATTAAATTCTGACTATAAAATAATCACTAAACTTTTAGCAAAATGCCTCACATTTGATTCACCCTGACCAAAAGGGTTTTATCGCTGGCAGGCAGCTTGGTACAAATACGCACTATTTAACAGAAGCATTGGACTATTTTGAGACTCAGAGGATACCTGCCTTAGTTCTCCTTTTAGATGGCGAGAAGGCATTTGACCTAGTCGTCTGGGAGACCCTATTTTTTATTCTGCAACATTTTGGTATACCTCCCAAAATTACGGGGTTGGTTCAGAATTTATACCTTAATGCTGAAGCTAACGTAGGGGCATATTATCAAGCACGGAGTTAAAATTATCGGCGCTTTGGTGCTGTAGTACTGCAGCTAAAGCGGCGATAATGGGCTTGATAATATGCCGCAGAGAATTCCCATAGAAGCCCATGTTGACACCAGAACATCGGCTTCTATGAGAATTCTCAAGGGCATATTATCAAGCCCATTATCGCCGCTTTAGCTGCAGTTTTCTGCTGCTAAAGCGGCGACAATGTTATCGCCGTTTCTTGATAATATGCCCCGTAATCTTTAACACCTCGGAGGCGGGCCAGGTTAAGGTTAAACGGGGGAGTAGACAAGGGTGCCCTTTGTCACCGGTATTATTCAACTTTCTTATCGAGCCATTAGCGATTGCAATTAGGAATAGTATTGATATCTGCCCTCCATTTCCAACTATGGTGAAATTGAAACAAAACGCCGATGATATCATACTTATTATAAAGACTGAGAAGGAGGTCCAAGCAAAAACTTTTAAGATCTTCGAGGAATTTGAGGCATTAGGTGGATATAAAATAAACTAAAAAAAGACAGAAATCATACAGTGTGGCGGAGCGTGTATGGATTTACACCCCGATATTCTTTCTTGCTTAAATACAAAACCTAAGAGGTATCAGGGTGTTTATTTTTCTGAACAAATAGCCAATTTATATAATTTGAATTTTGTCCCACTTCTACAAAACGTTCAGGACTTATTCCTTCGATGGAGCTCCCTTCCATTATCCATCTTGGGTAGGGTTGCTTTGATTAAAATGTCTGTCTTTCCACTATACAACTTCTTCTTCTCAGCGATTCCTTGTATTTTAACAAGCTCCTGATTTACCAAAATATAGTCTATGTTTACAACCTTTCTTTAGGCAAAGAAGGCCCCCGAATTGCACTTAGCGCTTTATACGAAGAGCTGGAACATGGAGGATTATCTCTCCCGAATATGAGGGATTACTACTTTGCATATTTTGCACACTATATATCCACATTTAAGCCAAAAAAACAATCAAATCTTTTTATTACCTATTTTATGAATTTAATTTGCAAGGAAAATCAGATCCACTGCCCATTAACAATTGTTAAATCACCTAAATTAGTACGATATAAGTGTTTACAGTGGTTTTTCCAAAAACGGCATGCTCTGTATAGAAGATATTCTATCCCCCCAATCAACTTCTCAACCCCGTTATCTGGCCCTATCATATTATCTGGGATTAGAGAATCTTCCGTAGTAACACTAAAATGGACCAATGCTGGATTCCGGAGAATCTCAGATTTTTTGAGGAATGATAGATGGCTGAGCATAGCTGAATTGTCTCATCTAATCGTCAATGACTTCCTTCTTCTTGGGTCATACAATATTTTTCGTAAATTCCTCAGTAAACTTGATTTAGCCCAGATCAGTGAACGAAAACACTTAGTATATGAATTATTAGAAGATACTGCATTTAAGAAACCTGGGGAATGGAAAAAGTGTTTAGCCTCCACAAAGGGTATTGATCTGGAGCAAAAGGCCATTACGCAATGAGCTAAGCATGAGGGGTTGGAAATCTCAGTGAGTATGTGGTCAGCAGTTAATAATCTCAATTTTAGCACGTTAAGGGGAGCTAATTGGCGAAGGATGTTGTTTTTTAGTAAATGGCAACTTTATAGAACTCCTCTTTTTCTATTAAAATGTATACCAACTAATCAGCGCAGTGCTTTCATTGCCTTAACCATCCTTCAGCCAAGCGGGCACACATTATACTACAATGCCCCTTGATCCAGAGGTTCTGGAAGCATATTTTCTTTTATCTGGAACTTGAATGCGGTATGTTAATAGGATTGAGCACTTTGTATTACCCAGACCTTCTTCTTCCAGATAAGCTTGTCAACCTTTTATACATTGCAATGGCTGTAGCTAGATCACTTCTGCTTCAAAGATGGCGATCAGATCTTATACCTTCTGTCCATGAATGGGTCTGAAAAATGAAGATAGTTAGAAAGAGTGAACAAGCCTATGCTTTGCTAATTGGGGGACTTAAGAAGTTTGAGAGGATCTGGGTAGCTTACTTTGATTAAGATCTCAAAGTTCAGAGTAGTATTTTTTAGGAGGTACTTCCACTATGCCTGATATCTAGGTCTGGCAATACCAGGATCTTAATTTATTACGTAACATTTGACATCTTCTTTCGAGTCAGCTACATTATTGATTATAGGAAGATTTATTATTTTCTACATACTCGCTGATTTTTAGGTATACGTTTAGGTACCCAAGGTTTAATCTATTGCTCAGTTTATATTTATGGCCGGTAGTGGATACTGTTTTCTTTGTCATTCGTACACTGACTTAAATGTTTATGCTGCCTATTTTTCTGGATTTTAAGATTTATTCCCTCTTCGTAAATTTGTGCTATTTAACAATTCTGTAATATTATCGTCATGTTTAATGAATTTTTATGGATGTATTAATGAATAAAAAAAAAATTGTTATATAGATTTCAATAAAAAGAAGCCAGGCTAGCTTGAATCCACTGGCAAAGTGAGCATGGGCCTCAAATCTGGGCATACCTTACGTAAGCATACCCTACGTGGGTCAAGTGTATGTATCAAAGTCTCACAGTTTATGCATGACTGAATGACTGAGTGACTCTGTTAATGCATGACTGTGTGCAGGGGTGTGTTAGTGTATCTATCTGTGTGTCCTAGGGTGCCAACATCTATATATTAGTGAGTTACTGTGTGAGTCAATGAATGCATGACAGTGTGCATGAGTGTCTTAGTATATGTGTCAGTCAGTACTAGAGTGTGTCAGGATGTGTATGAATGAGTGTGCAAATGTATTACTGAATGAATTAGTGTGTTTATGGGTGTGCCAGGGTATGTATCAGCGAGTACCAGAATGGTTCAGTGTATGTATGAGTGAGTGGATGAATATGGGAGTGAATGCATTAGTGTCTGTCTGGGTGTGTCAGTGCATGCTTCAATGAGTACCTGGGTGTGTTACTGTATGCATAAGTGTTTAACTGGGTGTTGCAGTTTATAAATTAGTGTGCGCCTGGAAAGGTCAAAGTATTACATTTTTCAAAAAAAACAATCACAAAGTACTGTAAATACTACAAAAACAATAAGGAAAAATGAGTGAGAATGATGGAAAAGATAGAAAACAATGCAGTAGATAGAGTTGGAAAATGGATGACAAAAGAGTGACAATGAGACCAAAATGTAAACAACAATAATAAATGTATTTAACAAAACAATTAAACACCGTTAATATCCTACATATAACTATTATAACTGTTATAACTCTATATTTGTTCTACCTTATGGAGAGAAGAAAGAAACTCCTAGATATGTTGAGTGTGAGCTGGGTGGGAAACAGGTTTCTAGGGGTACTATAAATAAGTACAGTTAAGGCACATTGTCGATGTGGAAGCACATCAAGAGAAACCAAGAACATGAGTGAGTGCATGCAGGAGTATGTGCTTGAGTATGTGAGTGCATGTATCAGTCAGCCCTAGGCTGTGTCAGGGTGTGTATGAATGAGTGTATGAATGTGTTACTGAATGGTTTGGTGAGTTTTTAGATGTTCTAGAGTATGTATCAGTGAGTTTCAGAGTATCTCAGTGTGTGAATGAGTGGGTGAATATGTGAGTGAATGCATCAGTGTGTGTCTGGGTGTGTCAGTGTATGCTTCAATAAGTACGTGGGTGTGTCATCTTATACATCAGTGTTTAACTGGATGTGTCTGTGAAGATGTCAGTATGTGCTTAGAAAGAAGAAAGTGTTACATTTTTGGAAAATTAGATTTCATAGAACTGTAAATACTACAAAATTAATAACATCAAACTAGAAAAGGTACAAAACAATACAATAGTTAGAATTGAAAAGTAGATGTCAAGGAAGTAACAATCATACCAAAATTTAAACAACAATTATAAATGTATGTCAACCAAACAATTAAACAACATTCATAATTTACAAACAACTATTAGAACTCGATCTACTATACTTACATATATTACAACTATTATAACTCTATATGTTATAACATATTGAAAACTGTTTTAAATGTAACTCAATAATAAAATTAAAACCTTCACTTCCAGTGTTTCTTCTGAGGAAATATGAATTTTGTGATCAGTTATGTCCCCTATCGGAGACCCCAACGGCTCCATGTGCATGCTATAAGTACATGTATGTTCCCTCCAGTTCCAGTTTTGAAGACGCAAATATATGTGCGTCCACCGTCAACATGTCCTCTTTCAGATCCGCCATGAATGGGTCAGATATTCCATTCCTAAGTATGAAAGGCCACCGACATTATGTGGTTCACTTTCCACATTTTACAGATTCAGGCGAGTAGGCCCTGAATTCTGTCATCAAGCCTTTTCCTGCCTTCTGCCTCTGAAAGCTCCAGTCCGAGCCTGCATCTGTATCCATGAACTTTGTCCTACTCCCTGCGCGGCTAACGGTGCCTGATCCAGCCTGTTGCCTGCCAATAACTGTATTTCACCTTCAAGATTATCTGCTCCGCTCCTCATCCGATGCATTCCTGTCTAGTAGTTTAGGTAAACATTCTTCCAGCTACCGTGCTAAGGGCCAGGCCTCACTGTCCTCATGCAAGTAATTCATAGCCCCTGTTACCATGGAAGATTCCTGCCCCCTCGCATCTCATGTAGACACTTAGACGCTTGTACACGCACCAACAGTCAGTATAGAATAGATTCTGTCCGAGAGACCTTTCCTTTTGGATAATACAGTTCTTTAAACATAAGATGTTAGATATGATTTGGGATTAGGTTGACATGACCCCCCCAGACTTCTGTCTCCACATGTAGAGCTAAATGTCAAGTTCCCTTTACCCTCTAGTTGCACGTCAATCACACGTCATGCGGCTGCGCGCGCATCTCTGCCAAATATTTCTGCTGACATTGCAGGATTCTCTTATGGATCCACCCACTTGTGACATCATGTATAATGACGTTTTCTAAGTTACGCCTATATGTCCGCCTTTTTTAGTTACGTATGTATATTTTATCTGTATTATCAGCTGTTACGCCTCTTGCATCTGTCTTAATGTAATGCGTTCCATATAAATACCATTACCTGTCAATAATGTATTGCCTTCCTTCCTGAACCCCCATGGTGATGGAATTGGAAGCCTGCAGTTCGAATTGTAATTCCTTTGTAGAGGAATAAAGCCTTTTAGAACCTCTAATACCACGGATTCTGCCTCTTATATTTACTGAGTTATTCTTACTAGACTTTACCGCATAAAAAATAGTACCGGTAATGAAATATTTACCACATAAATTGGCGCCCGAACAGGGACACTTTCTCATCTCACGCGCCGGAGGTGCGTTGCAGGCCCGGTCTCCTGCCACAGCTGAACGGACAAAAACGCGTACCTGCAGGATTTCCTGTATCTCCCTCCGGCCGAGCGGGGGTGACTGAGGCTGCGATCAACACCCAGACGAGGCGGTGAGAAGTGCGAAGTATCCCGACCAGAGCCTAGCTGAGAGAGCAAGATCCGAGGTATACAGAGGCCCACCAGGTTCCGAAGTTCCGAGTCCAGTCGAGTCGAGTCCAGTCCGGTCCAGTTTCAGTTCAGTTCCGAGGCCTTCCGTTCCGAGCTACCCGGTGAGTACCATTGCCGGGGAGGCATTAAACGTGCACATAGTCTGTGCCGGTCAAGACGGGTTTGGGTACACAAATCCGGTCTGCACTGTTTCAGCAGTGTATCTGTACTGTTTAGCAGTATATCTAGTATGTCTTACATATAATTAAGTATTATCTAGTGTCAGTAATATGTCAGTAACTAGTTTTCTATTAGTTATTATCGTTCGTTAAAACTGTTAAATGTTAAATGTTTTAAATACGTTCTACATATTGTGGTGTGAATGATTGTTCATCATTGTGTTTACTGTATCAAGTGTGTTTAAGATTAAGTAACCAGATCTAAAAATGCCGCTCTTTTCGAAATTAAGACAGATCAAAACTAGAAAAGGGGTACTCGAAGAAGCTGTTCCCATTCCACCTAGGGACACTCCAGGATACTTCATGTATCATAAACATGGCCTAGATGCCGTATTATTTCTTGATTTATGGGTGGACTACACCAAGGATTTACCAGACAGTCAGAGATGGCCCGCAGCGGGGACCTGGGATGCAGATTGCATCATGAGAGTAGAAGAAGAATTATGGAAAAAGAAAGCCAGACAGTCACAGAAAGATGCCATTGAATTATGGCGTAAAGAATCATATAGACGTACAGAAAAAGCGCTCAGACAGGAAGAGAAAGGTAGGGAGAATTCAAATAAAGCCCGAGAAAATCTATTAATTGAGGAAGGTACCCGAGTAAAATCAGAACAAGTAGATAGACAAAGAAACACTCTTATGAATGGTATGTATCCTCTTCTGGCCGAAGGGTTACCTAAGGCTACCCCGGAAATACCAAAAGACTTAACTCCTCCATTGCTCCCGATAAAAGCACATCCCAAAACACATCCCAAAACAGCAAAGGACGTTTTCCTTTCCTCCTATTTAGATGACGTAGCTCCCGAGTATGCTAATACCATACCACACACACCGCTTGCCGATGGTGTTCAACATCAAGAGCATCCGTCTGTATCCCCGCAACAACAAACTCCTACGCCCATTCCCACAGGTCCATCCGTTTCTACTGTTTTTCCCGCATCTACAATTTCTATCTTACGTCCAACGAATCCTTTTTTGTCCAGCACCTCAGATGGTGCTACAGGAGGTACGACAGACATGTTTGCCACACCGCCGCGAAATAAACAGACCCTTAGAGATTTAGCACTCCAACGTACACCCCAACTAGCGACATCCGACATGTTTAAAGAACAGCTTGTGGATTGTAGATACGATCCAGTACCAGGTAAACAGGACAGATTGCTAATATCATCACTACGTATACGACGAGCTACATTGTATTTAATGATGATACCAGGAATGGTTGAACACCTAGACAATATATATCACTTTGTCCAAACAGGGCGAGGCCCAGAAAGTATCAACGAAGCTATGGAATACCAGAAAGTGGATGTACAAAGACAACTACTACGTTTTTTCATAAACTGCGTGATTAGGAATCAAGACAGGCCTGGGGCAGATCATGATACCATACAAAAACTTGCCAAATGGGGTCAGAACATATCAGACGAGAAACATGATAAACAAGCGTGTATAATCGCCATGTATCGAAAGATCCGCAAGGAAGTAGAACGAATACATAAAGAAAGACGAGAAGCAGACAGAATTGAATCAGAGGAAGAGGAGGAGCAAGAATCAGAACAATTAGAAACGATAGCTTACGTAGGTAGAGGAAGACCCCATAATAATGCTAGGGGCTTTAATGATCCGATACGTCCGATACGTCCAGAATGTAACAGACATTTTCAAACCCCTATGTTAAATACAAGGTCCCCTGAACACCTATTCCAAGCCGCTGATAAATTACTCCGAGATCGAAGGGGGTACCATATGCTCGATTCCATGGACGAACAAGAATTAGCCAGGTCAGCAGTACAATGGGCTGACAGTCCCAGCGAATACAATGATGATGCACTAGCACACACGTTTCTGAATCTTACCCCATACGAACAGCGTTTAGCTAGTATATACATGATTCAACACCTCCTTATATTATACAAAAGCCAACACTCCGATCCAGGACGCTTACCTGACATATTGACCGAATTACTCACGAATAAATGGAGAGGGTCAGGTACTGATTTGATTAAAGAAATTCTAGAATTTCGAAACCAGTATATAGCTTTCGTGTGCCCAGAACACGTTCCGGTTCCCATTATGGGAAGAAAAATGTATCACATAGATAGACAGAATCCGTTACGCGAAGTACACCCAATCAGAGGTGAAGGTAATAACTTTACACGCGTGTTTGTGTACACGCCTATAACTAAAATTGAATTATTAGAAATGAAGAAAGTAGTACCCAGCCATGACAAAGATCCAGCAGGTTTCCACCGTGAGATAAAAGACATGTTACTCATGGGAGAGTATACCTACCCCGACATTATGAAAATATTAAAAGTGTTAATGCCTGCCGGTGTTTACGAGAAACTCAAAGAAAAGGAATGGGAGGTGGGAGACCAAAAGATAGATTGGACAGCATTAGAAAACGAAGAAAAGGCCCGAGCTGCAGGAGCAGGGCTTGGGGAAAAGACTACAGCACTACCAGGATTACTAGTGCAGGTACTGCCACGCTTATTAACTACGAAAAAGGAGGACTGGGGTGCAATCTCAGCCTGTAAACAAAAGCAAGATGAAGACACTAGTGATTTCTATTCCCGATTTGAAAAATGTTTTGGTATAAATAGTGGCATAAAAGCAAGTAGTGAGTCATATCCACATCTGTTTGTGACAAAATTAGTTGAAAATTCCCTGCCACAAGTTAAGAATAGAGTATTGAAATTTGAGAGTACCTGGCAAGGAAACACCCCGTCACAGATGTTACAGATGTTACAATATCACCACAATAGAATTAGAGAAGAACAAGAACATGAACAAAGACGTATGAAAGATACGAAAATGAAAATGCTTGTTGCTCAGTCAGTTCCAGCTGATGGTCATCAAAAGGGTGATTCAACAGGTCCAGTTAAAGGGACATGCAACTATTGTAAACAACAAGGTCATTATATACACGATTGTCCAGTCCTGAAACATAATATTGCCACAGGTAGAACCCAGGAAAGACCGCGTCCACCTAGACAGGATCAGAATCAACAACAAATCCCTCAGCATGCACAACCTAGGTCAGCTCCGCAACAACTAGCTCCGCAACAGGCAGCTCCACAACAGACCGTAGCACCACCACAAGCGCAGCCTATTGCTGCCACACAAGCAACAACACAACAGATGTATCAGTATGCACAAGCAGATTATCCCGATTATCAGCGATACACATGAAATAGCCTAGAGAGGGAAGTTGGCTTACCCCTTATTGAGGTTCCTGTAGATCAAGAGGAACCTTATGTACATAGTGAACTATTAGGGGAAGACAGAAAGTTTTTACTTGATACAGGGGCAAGCAGAACAACTATACGACGCAGTGAAGTTCCAGGGGCACCCCTCTCAGGCTCACAGAATATTTCCCTTGGATTCTCAGGAAAACCTATAATTAATGAAGTAACGCAACCCCTTCCACTTACGGTTGGTCCATTGACACGTACTACAGATTTATTGCTTACTAAATCATGTCCAGAAAACTTGTTAGGTATAAAAACATTGAAAGCTCTAGGAGCTATAATATGTTGTTCTCCGGAAGGAGTACGACTATTTTTACGTGACTTTAAAGGTCACTACGTGTCCAGAGACATGGATTACCGGCTGCAGAATTTACCTACACATTTATGGGCACAAGGCCCCACTGATGTTGGTTGCATGAACATTACACCATATCGTGTCACACTAAAAACAGGAGTAGTACTACCACGAATGTGACAATATAAGTTACCACCAGATGCTGTTGTGGCTTTGCTGCAAATCATTGACGAGCTCATTGCACAAGGAGTGGTTGTAGAAACCGACTCCAATGTATGTAATTCCCCGATAATTCCGATCCTTAAAAGAACGGATCCAAAAGCACCACCAGTATATCGATTAGTTATTGATCTGCGCGAATTAAATAAATGTATTGTACCACAATACCCTGTGGTCCCAGATATCTCTTCATTACTAACAGCTATTGACTCAGAAGCAACGTTCTTCACTGTAATTGATCTCAAGAATGCTTTCTTTAGCGTCCCAAAAGATCCGGAAAGTCAATATCTTTTCGGATTCAGTTTAAATGGACGAAGTTTTAAATTCACACGCGCACCTCAAGGATTTACAGAAAGCCCCAGCATCTATAGCCAAGCACTGAAACGAGAACTTGACAGTATCCACATGCCAGTTAACACTGCCTTGCTTCAATATGTCGATGATCTGCTGATCACCGCCCGAAGCGAACATGAATGTGAAACAGCGTCACTGACGGTTTTGAAATTTCTGGCCGACAAGGGGCACAATGTGTCCCCTTCTAAGCTGCAATTCTGTGTCCAGCGAGTTGTTTACCTTGGGCACTCGCTGTCCAAGGATGGAAGACAGCTTACACCTGATCGCATCCAGTTAATTGCTAACATGCCACCGCCCAAGACACAAAAGGAGGTGCGGGCTTTTATAGGTCTCACTTCATACTGTAGGCAGTGGATCCCTCAATATGCATTTCTAGCAAAACCTCTCATCCAGTTGACAACACAGGAGGCAGCCACATCGACTGTTCTCCCTTGGACTCAAGAACATACACATGCTTTTGAAAGCTTAAAGAAAGCTTTATGCCAAGCACCTGTTTTAGCAACACCATGTTACAGTAAACAGTTTACACTCTTTGTTACAGAACGCGACGGTACTGCCTTGTCCTTACTCACTCAGGAACAAGCAGGATCACACAAACCATGTGCTTATTTCTCTAGTACATTAGATCCAGTAGCTCAGGCTCTTCCTGCGTGCCTGAAATCAGTGGCAGCAACAGCTTTAGCAATCAGACAAAGCGATGCCATAGTGTTAGGACATCAATTGACAGTACAAGTACTACACGCAGTAGAGGTTCTCTTGAACCGCACACAAACACAACACTTGACTATAGCGAGACTCACCGGTTACGAATTAACATTGTTTCAGCCACACATAGAAATCAGACGTTGTAATACGTTAAATCCTGCCACACTTTTGCCAGTAAATGGAACAGATCCATTAGCACATGATTGTATTGAAGTCATTACTATCACGACGAAACCCAGACAAGACTTGACAGATATCCCTTTATCAGATCCAGACTTGACATTGTATGTAGATGGTTCATGTATGAGAACAAGTACAGGAGAGTTAGTGGCCGCTTACGCAGTCACAACAGACACTGAAGTCATTGAAACAAATCGTATTAACACTTTGTCAGCTCAAGCAGCAGAGCTCATCGCTCTGACACAAGCCTGTACTCAAGCCAAAGATAAGAAAGTCAACATATACACAGATTCACGTTATGCATTCGGAGTCGTCCATGACTTCGGCGTACTGTGGCGAGAGAGAGGTTATTTAACTTCTGACGGCGCCCACATCCAACACGGACCCCTCATTCAAGCCCTATTAGACGCGATTCATTTACCTACTGCAATATCGATTATGAAATGCAAAGCCCATACAAAAGTTACCGATATCATTTCTCAGGGTAACGACCTAGCTGACAGAACAGCTAAACAGACTGCTCAGAACCAGACTCATATAACTGACGCGACAAAGACAATAGTTCCGACACCAACACATTGCATGACAGTTAAGGATCCTGCCCTTGATGTAATTGACATACAGACACATGCTACACCAGAAGAAATAAAGAAATGGACTGAATTAGGAGGGATCCAAACGGATCAAGGATGGATGACGAAGGAAAAATCTATATGGTTTCTTCCCGACTCCATGGTTCAAGTCATCATTAACACAATACATAGTCCAGCGCACCTAGGAGAAAAAGCTATGCTAGATAGTATTCAACACATTTGGTTCAACAAACACTTGCGAACAGCAGCCAAACAGAAAGTACGTACCTGTATGATATGTTGTCAGTTTAATCCAGGTAAAAGCATCCCCGTAGAGCAGGGTGGATTTCAACCTCCCGATCATGCTTTTGAAGCCCTCCAGATGGATTATATCCAGAGGGAACGATGTCGAGGATTCAAATATGTTCTCGTAGTTGTTTGTGCTCTTTCCCGTTGGACAGAAGCCTACCCGGTTTCAGATTACACTGCCCCGACTACTGCCAAACAGTTAGTTCGAGAATTCTTCCCACGGTATGGTTTGCCACGTGTTGTCTACTCAGATAACGGCCAGCCATTCTCATCCGAATTAATGAAACACGTTTCACTTTTGTTAGGCTACCAATGGAAATTCCACTGTGTCCGACATCCTGAGGAAGCAGGTCTCGTGGAACGCCATAATCAAACTCTGAAAATTAGATTGTCCAAAATATGTAGAGAAAAAGGTGTCGATTGGATAGTAGCCTTACCAGTTGCGCTCTTTTACATGAGAATGGTAGCACATTCTCGAACAGGGCTATCCCCGTACGAGGTGATCTTCGGTAGACCACCAAATATGTGGGGGACGCCTATACCTCGCAAAATCACTGATGTTGACTGTAATATGCTGACAGATTACCTGGCTTCCTTGATGTCTGCACTACAATCTTGTCGTTCACAGGTAGCTGCAGCTTTTCCCGATAACACTGAGGTGAAGCCCCATGACGTGGTTCCAGGTGACTTGGTTCTGGTACGGAATTTCGACCGGAAGACCCAACTGGAGCCTAGGTGGAAGTCGCCTAAACTCGTTCTACTAACAACAAGGACAGCCGTGAAGATCGAGGGACGTAAAGGGTGGTTGCACTCGAGTCATATCAAAAAATTTTATGGACTACCATCCAGTGTGAACACTCAGCCCTGCATGCCCTCACAGACAGACTCAAAGCTCCCCTTGGTTGAACCAACAAAACACGAACTTTATAAACTGAAATTAAGGTCTAGCAAGTCAGACAATTTGATTGTTTAAGTCCTCTCCAAGGTGAATCGGTTGAATTTGTCTCTGACATGTATCCTCTAGACCGGAATAGAGAAAGAAATCGACAGATGCAACTTAAAAAGCATGCGTATTGTAAATCACTTCGTAGTCACTGCACAGTAACATTATTAATTTTGTTTTTTCTAAGTCTTCTGATCATCATTTCTAGTATATTGCTGCATATGTATTACCCTATTTCTAAACGTGCTTACAATGTTACTGCTGAACATTCTTTTAGTGAATTACCTCCGAATGAGTTGTCCTATAGATTTGCGCTGCGCAACAACACATTCATTAGTATGTTACATCATTCCCATCAGACCAGCAATACTACAAATTGTTGGATATGTGGCCGACTCCCTCCCTATCAGAACTATAAGGGAGTTTTGCCCCTCTTTCCATATCCGTTCACACACAATGGCTCCTGTGGAGCATGGTTTAGTTTGATTAATTCCCTAGATTCAAATTCCGCAGTTTATCAAGACAACTGGGTATGGGGAAACCTGAACCTAGTTTTGCTTAAAGTCTGCTACCCTAACAAGGAGGGACTTCCCAAAAGAACAGGAACTGATCTAGAAAATGAAGTATATGGATTAGGTAATTTTACACTTAACCTCATGATCCTGAACGTTGAATCTGAAACTACACCAATCTTGCCCGCCATGTCAGTATTCCCAGTTAAAGGGGAATTATGTGTAAGAAAGAATGGTTCCATACACATGGGCCATAGTAAATGCACCACTGTAATAAAATTCAGTGATCAAGGCAAATCTACATTTAGAGCTTCCCGTCATTCCTACTTCATATGTGGCCAGACCGCATATGTACGTCTACCTCTAGATTGGGATGGTACCTGTTACATAGCATTCCTTCTGCCACCTGTTTTCCTAGCCCCTCCTGACTATCACAGAAATACCCATTTAGTACACAATAGACAGCAGAGAGATCTCCCGATTGTTGATTACACTGAAACGGCATGGGAGCAATACACAGATTTCAATAAAGGTTTCTTTCCCTATATAGGTACAGTCACTAATAGTAAGCTGATACGTAGATTAACTAGAACCCTTGAAGCAGTAGTGAACGAGACTACTTCCGCCTTAGGCAATTTAACAGAAGAACAGTCTGCTATGCGGATTGTTGTGCTTCAAAATCGTCTTGTCCTTGACGTCATCCTGGCCGATAGGGGCGGAGCTTGTAGGGTCATCGGATCAAGTTGCTGCATTTTCATACCAGAAAATTCGCCGTCAGTATATAAAGCCATAACCCGCCTTCATAAGATTATAAGCCAGATACACCAGAGTCCAGGCACCTGGACTTGGTCCGGTTGGTTCTGGGGCGTGTTGTCCGCCTGGGGATGGAGGATCCTATCCTTCCTAGGTATTGGCTTCCTCATACTATTCAGTTGCTGCTTATGTCTACAATGTGGGCCAGCGATTTGCGGCCTGTGTGCCACATCGTGTATCCCACCTCCAAGTTTTCGTTCAAAATCCCGGAAGAAGAAAGAAGAACAAATGATGCTATATGAACAGATCGATGGATTGATGAAGATCGATATCACCTGAGGGTCCGTAGGGGACAAGGAGGGAATGAGGAAATATGAATTTTGTGATCAGTTATGTCCCCTATCGTAGACCCCAACGGCTCCATGTGCATGCTATAAGTACATGTATGTTCCCTCCAGTTCCAGTTTTGAAGACGCAAATATATGTGCGTCCACCGTCAACATGTCCTCTTTCAGATCCGCCATGAATGGGTCAGATATTCCATTCCTAAGTATGAAAGGCCACCGACTTTATGTGGTTCACTTTCCACATTTTACAGATTCAGGCGAGTAGGCCCTGAATTCTGTCATCAAGCCTTTTCCTGCCTTCTGCCTCTGAAAGCTCCAGTCCGAGCCTGCATCTGTATCCATGAACTTTGTCCTACTCCCTGCGCGGCTAACGGTGCCTGATCCAGCCTGTTGCCTGCCAAAAACTGTATTTCACCTTCAAGATTATCTGCTCCGCTCCTCATCCGATGCATTCCTGTCTAGTAGTTTAGGTAAACATTCTTCCAGCTACCGTGCTAAGGGCCAGGCCTCACTGTCCTCATGCAAGTAATTCATAGCCCCTGTTACCATGGAAGATTCCTGCCCCCTCGCATCTCATGTAGACACTTAGACGCTTGTACACGCACCAACAGTCAGTATAGAATAGATTCTGTCCGAGAGACCTTTCCTTTTGGATAATACAGTTCTTTAAACATAAGATGTTAGATATGATTTGGAATTAGGTTGACATGACCCCCCCAGACTTCTGTCTCCACATGTAGAGCTAAATGTCAAGTTCCCTTTACCCTCTAGTTGCACGTCAATCACACGTCATGCGGCTGCGCGCGCATCTCTGCCAAATATTTCTGCTGACATTGCAGGATTCTCTTATGGATCCACCCACTTGTGACATCATGTATAATGACGTTTTCTAAGTTACGCCTATATGTCCGCCTTTTTTAGTTACGTATGTATATTTTATCTGTATTATCAGCTGTTACGCCTCTTGCATCTGTCTTAATGTAATGCGTTCCATATAAATACCATTACCTGTCAATAATGTATTGCCTTCCTTCCTGAACCCCCATGGTGATGGAATTGGAAGCCTGCAGTTCGAATTGTAATTCCTTTGTAGAGGAATAAAGCCTTTTAGAACCTCTAATACCACGGATTCTGCCTCTTATATTTACTGAGTTATTCTTACTAGACTTTACCGCATAAAAAATAGTACCGGTAATGAAATATTTACCACACTTCTTTAACCACACCTCTGTATGGCTATATGTATGGCTGTCATACTATCTGTAGGGCTACGTAAGAGGGTTTGAAAGTCTATTTATGTGACAGGGTGTGTGAGCCTCTGTATGCATATGTCAAGGGGTATATAGAGTATCTACTTGGGTATGTGAGAGGATGTAAGAGTCTCTATATGGGTATGTGAGAGGCTGTGACAGTCTGTGTATGGGTATGTGAATTGATATAAGGGTGTCTACATGGCTATGTGAGGGGATGTGAGAGTCTCTGTATGGGCATGTGAGATGGTGTGACTAACTGTATGGGTATGTGAATGGGTGTCAGACTATCTGTATGGGTATGTGGATGGGAATAAAGGAGGTCTGAAAGGGTATGTGAGAGGGTGTGACAGTGTATGTATGGGTATGTGAAAGGGTGTGAGACTCTCTCGAAGGGTATATGAGAGAATGGCATAGTCTCTGTATCAGTATGTGAATCGGTATAGCAGTGTCTGTATAAATGTGAATGAGAATAAAGGAGGTCTAAATTACTATGAGACAGTATGCACACATCAGCTTCCTTCTGACTATCTAAATGTATGCATCACTGTACCCTTTGATCTGTTACTATATGCATAGCTATATCATTATGTGAGAAAAGTTGATATATTTAACTAAAACTTGCTCTTACCAAAAGCATCAGTGTGAACCACCTTACCTTAATCTACATATCTGTGTATATGTTACTGCATAACTGTATATATAATAAAATGCCTTAATATGTCACTGTATACATTAGCATTTCACTCCTTGTGCCACATCCCACATTGGTGTATACCTCTGTTTTGTTTTTGCTTCACCAGTTTTTGTTCATAGTTCTGATCAATACACTTGACTTTATTTATATCTTCTACTCACTTTGAACATTCCTTTTACTATTCTCAAACATCCTGGTCACTTTCATCTACCTTACTCACACTCAGTCCTTCTGTATCAACTTTGTTTTATGCTACAGCTTAATACACATACCTGTTTACTGTGATTGTTGGTGAGTATTTTTCTTTCTCAGTATCAGATTGTCAAACTTGTCTCAAGAAAGCACAGAAAAACCGAGCAGAAGAATGGTAAACCACTCTTATTCAAGGCAACCAGTAATGACACCCTATTCAACTTTGCTTTCAAGGTTACAGAGACTGCAAATGAGTAGAAACAGCACTTTTATTTTATATCATTTCCTTGCTAATCATACAGCTCTTATGAATGGTCACATTTCTTAACCCTCTGCTGAACTCCTCTAAAGAGTTTGGGTGGGATGCGCAGATTTACAAAGGGTTCTGAGGGTGACAGTGCGCCTGCCACATGTGTAACCTCGCAGGGAATCCACTGTTCTGCTTGGCAAACTGAGATTTTTTTTGTAAACTATTCCTAAACACTACTGCTAACACACTACTTCCTACAAATCTCTGAATTTAGACCCAAACAAATCTTATTCACTGTTTTTTATAAACAATGTCTCCTCACATTGACATTCTAGCCTGTTCTTCTTCCCTTCCCTCCATACTCATGTACCTCTGTTTCCATGATGAACAACATTCTCTGCTAGCAGTAGGTCAGAAGTTCACAACTGTCTCTACAGTAAGCCTGGGTGGAATTCGCTGAGTTCTGCTACGCGGAACTCCGCGAAGTGAAAAAAAACTCAACCACGCGACGCAGAGCTTCGCAAGCGGCGGAGTGGGTTGGATAAATGCTGTTTGGGGTGATTTTCAGTGCCAGGTGCTTGTCTTTACTGTGCATTCATACCGAATGGCCCCATGCACAGCGCAAGCAGGTGCTGCTTCCTTTCTGCTGCTCAAGTATATTTTTACTCGAGTGTCAGCTTTTTCAACGCGAGCGGACAGTTTCTCAACGCAAGCAGTCCTGAGCATACAAAACCACTCGCAATCAGAAATCTAACCGCCTGCATAGAGAAATCTCACCGGGATGTTGATTTTCCATGCTCGCGCTCGCCAACTTGATGTTGACGATTGCGGACGAGGAAAAATCTCGCCAGGAGGTGGATTTTCCTTGCTCGCGTTCACCAACTTGACGTTGAGGAACGCGAGCGAGGGAAAAAACTCTGTTCCGCTACATGGAGCAGAGTTTTTCAGAACTCCGCAAGCTCCCCGTAATGTGGAGTGTGGAAATCTCCGCAAACTCCATGAACAAAGTGGAGTTCACCACCCAGACTTACTCTACAGCAGCATGATAACTTCCAAGGCACATTTTGCAGGTGTGTTGAGCGTATGCAATTACAAACATGCTCCTCAATCACACATGTTCTTATTTTAAATTTATCACACAACCTAGTTGTCATCACTATCTTACTTACACCATCCAATCAAATGTGGTGTGTTAAACCTTACTTGCTAGAGTAATTTGTTACTGACCTCACTTTGAAAACTGCCTCCTTCAGCTGCAGTCTTCTCCTATGTACTGCTCCTCCACCTATCAGAAGGGTTAGAGTGTGAATTGTGGGTCATAGCATTGTGTTCTGGGTGAGAGAGTTTGCTAGAAACAGAGATGATGACAAGCACCTATGCTTGCCTAACGTGGATACTAATTGGTTTGGCCAGAGAGGGTTAAAGTGGCATCAATTGCTTCCATTGGTTGAAAGCATTATGGAGAACCAACATCCAGACCTCATGATTGTGCACTGTGGTTTCAATGACCTGATCACATTGACTGGGGTAGAACTAGAAATCCTAATGAAGAATACCTTTGAACAATTAATGCAAATTTTGCATCATACTGCTTTGGTGTTTTCTACAATACGCCAGAGGAAAAAATGGAACTGGTCTTCTGAATTCTTTCCTCTGATAGAGAAAGTCAGGAAACATGTTAATAAAACAGTTTCTGCATTCCTATGAGACCATAACTTGGGCTCCGTCTACAGTAATAGCCTGTATTTCAACATGCATGGAATAGAAGGAGAGATGGTGTTCACTTCACAGATGAAGGCAACAGAGCGTTTCTGAACAACTTGAAGCTCTGCATGCACTCGTATATGGAGTTCTCATATAAACATAATGAACACAATGGCTCTTCTAAAAGCTACACTGTATCCCTCACGGTTGTTATTTTTAACTTTAAATCCTCTTTTTAAGTAAATTTATCGACTCAAACCAAAGGCACACATTCAATGCAAAAGAGCACATTTAATATTTCTATTAAAGGGTCCTGAATGCATAGCACAGTGAATATAACAGAGTCTAAATGGGTATCATTTTAGGTGCATAAGTAGGTTTGCCAATGGGTGTATAGTATCTTTATGGTATTTAAATGGGTGTGACAATGTGAAATATAGGTACGTGAATGTATGGGACAGTATCTCAATCAGTATGCTGTAACACGTGTCGCTACATTTTTGGTAACGTTTTAGCTATTTGATCTAGAAACAAGGTTTTTTGTTGTTCAAAACAGCACATTATGCGGCAGATAATGAATTATGTGGCAAATACGGAAAATGTATATTTATGCGAAAATCTGTGCGGCCGAACAGTCACATAATTCCAGTGGCCTCCTCATACCTCTGACTAGGTACAGAAGTGCAAACAGAACAATTGATGGACAGAATGCAGAACAATGTCATACATTCACCCCAGTACAGAGACCTAAACCCATAGTTTTTTTGCTCACCATGCCATTCCAGTTTGGACCCAGCCATATGCAAATCAGTCTTGACCCTGAGCCCAATGGGAACAGTCCAGCCCGAACTGCCATGCCACGTCCTCCCTGGACTTGAAACAAGCATCCTAGGACCGGTTTTGGGGTTTCAACCCTCATCAGCCAGGATGGCTTGAATCCAGTGGCATGGAGAGCATGGGACCCACGTCTGGGCAAACCCGTCCCACTTGGGGGGACAAATGCAAAAAGAACAATTGATGGACAGAATGCAGAACAATGTCATACATTCACCCCAGTACAGAGATCTGGGCCTAAATCCATCATTTTTTTGCTCACCATGCCATTCCAGTTTGAAACCAGCCATATGCAAATCAGTCCTGACCCTGTGACCAATTGGAACAGTTCGGGCTGGACTGTTCCCATGAGGTACAGGGTCAAGACTGATTTGCATATGGCCATGTCTAAACTGGGGTGGTGTAGTGGGCAAAAGAACGATGGATTTAACCCAGATCTCTTGACTGGGGGAGAATGTCTGCATTGTCAGCATTCCGTCCATCATTTGTTTGTTGTAACGCTTTTCGCCCTAAGTGGGATGGGTATTCCCAGACGTGGGACCCGTGCTCACTACGCCACTGGAGTCAAGCTATCCTGGCTGATGACGGCTGATAGCCAGAAACCGGTCCTAGGATGCTTGATTCCGGTCCAGGGAAGACATGGCTTGGCAGTTCGGCCTGGACTGTTCCCATGAGGTACAGGGTCAAGACTGATTTGCATATGGCCATGTCTAAACTGGGGTGGTGTAGTGGGCAAAAGAACGATGGATTTAACCCAGATCTCTTGACTGGGGGAGAATGTCTGCATTGTCAGCATTCCGTCCATCATTTGTTTGTTGTACCAATTGGAACAGTCCAGCCCGAACTGGCAGGCCAGGTCCTCCCTAGACTGGAAACAAGCATCCTAGGACCGGTTTCAGGGTTTCACCCCTCATCAGCCAGGATAGCTTGACTCCAGTGGCATGGAGAGCACGGGACCCACGTCTGGGCATACCCGTCCCACTCGGGGTGACAAATGCAAAAAGAACAACTGATGGACAGAATGCAGAACAATGTCATACATTCACCCCAGTAGAGAGATTTTGGCATAAATCCATTATTTTTTTTGCACCCCATGCCATTCCAGTTTAAACCCAGCCATATGCAAATTAGTCTTGACCCTTTGCCCAATGGGAACAGCCCAGCCCGAACTGCCAGGCCAGGTCCTCCCTGGACTGGAAACATGCATCCTAGGATCGGTTTGGGGGTTTCAACCCTCATCAGCCAGGATAGATTGACTCCAGTGGCAAGGAGAGCACAGGACCCACATCTGGGCATACCCGTCCCACTCGGGGTGACAAATGCAAAAAGAACAATTGCTGGACAGAATGCAGAACAATGTCATACATTCACCCCAGTACAGAGATCTGGGCCTAAATCCATTGTTTTTTTGCTCACCGTACCATTCCAGTTTGAACCCAGCCGTATGCAAATCAGTCTTGACCCTGTGCCCAATGGGAACAGTCCAGCCCGAACTGGCAGGCCAGGTCCTCCCTGGACTGGAAACAAGCCTCCTAGGACCGGCTTCGGGGTTTCACCCCTCATCAGCCAGGATAGCTTGACTCTAGTGGCATGGAGAGCACTGGACCTGGGCATACCAGTCCCACTTGGGGTGACAAATGCAAAAATCACAATTGATGGACAGAATGCAGAACAATGTCATACATTCACCCCAGTACAGAGATCTGGGCCTAAATCCATAGTTTTTTTGCTCACCATGCCATTCCAGTTTGAACCCAGCCATATTCAAATCAGTCTTGACCCTGTGCCGAATGGGAACAGCCCAGCCCGAACTGCCAGGGCAGGTCCTCCCTGGACTGGAAACAAGCATCCTACGACCGGTTTCGGTGTTTCACCCCTCATCAGCCAGGATAGCTTGACTTCAGTGGCATGGAGAGCACGAGACCCACGTCTGGGCATACCCGACCTACTCGGGGTGACAAATACAAAAAGAACAATTGATGGACAGAATGCAGAACAATGTCATACATTCAACCCTCTATGGTTGCTTCTTTTTTGTGTCTCATTGAGTTTATTGTTTAGCTTCTATGGAGACGAGGAAGACTAAACCTGAGGTTACGACTCCCCCACACAGACTACCATTCCACATAAATATGCTCCATAACACATAATCCCACTACACATAATTCCTATACACTAAATCTCACATACTTTCTATCCACATAATTTCATTGCACAACATACCACATAATTCCACTACACACAAGGTACATTCATTCCAAAAAACATTGGTAAAAATCTTTCACATTTACAACGCCAATAGCTCTAACTCTCTCAAAGGCGAGACCTATTGCATTGCAAATGCTTGTTTAACTACTAGTCGCGTTTGCAGAGTGGTGGAGAAAAGAATCTGGGCCCACAACCAGCTCTCAGGAATTCTACTGCTTAGGAATTACAGGAGGTACCAGGAGGGCTTTTTGGCCCCCAAAGTCCCTCAGGAGCTAAGTGGACTTCAGGAGGTGCATTTCAAGAGTGGTGGAGAAAGGGGTGCGTGGCCGCCGATGACCTCTTAGCTATCCCTCTGTGTGGAACTTACTGAACTTACTGGAGGTAACAGGATGGGTTTTTGGCCCCCAAGGACGGGGCCAACTACCCCTCCTATTACCTCCAGTAAGTCCCACACAGCAGGATTGCTACGTTCTGATAGCAGACGTGCTCTTGGATGGGGATTGAAGTCCCCTTCGGTGCTGGGGGCCCTTAGGGGCCACCTAGCCTAACTGTTACCTCCAGTAAGCCCCACAAAGTGGGATTGCTGAGAGGTGGTCGCAGGCCATGCCCCCTTTCTCCACCACTCTACAAACGTGCCTCCTGACATGCTCTTGGATGGGGGATGAAGTCCTCTTGCCTCTTGAAGGTCCCTGGGGGCCAACTAGCCCTCCTGGTACCTCCAGTAAGCCCCACACAGCTGGATTGCTGAGAGGTGGTCAGAGGCCACCCCCCTTTTACACAACTCTGGAAATGCACCTCCTGGCACACTGCTGCTTGGGGGATGAAGTCCACTTTAGTCCTGAAGTCCTCAGCACAAAAGGGGACCTCATAGCCCCACCAGCAGTGCGCCAAGAGGCACGTTTGGAGAGGGGTGTTAAAAGGGCCGTGGCCTGCGACCACCTCTCACCAATCCCACTGTGTGGAGCTTACTGGAGGTAACAGGTGGTCTAGTTGACCACTAAGGATCCTCAGCATTGAAGGGGACTTCATCCCCCAACCCAGAGTCGTGCAGGGAGCGGGTGGGGCCTCTGGCGAGTTGCCGGCTTCTCTTTTTTTGCTCTGTTAATACTTTTTGGGTCCTGGGTAACCCATCCCCCATGGCCTGACCCATTGCTTTTTAAAAGGAAGGGGGCATGCGGCCCCCCTCCTGAGGGAGATTTCAGCCCTGGAGACCCCATCCCCTGGGACCCACCCATTTAAAAAAAAGTTTTTTTAAAGAAGGGGAGGCTGAGTGGCCCCCCTTCCCTGGGCCAGTTTTGCCCAGGGATACCATCCCTAGGGGCCTGCCCTGCCTTTTAAAAAAAAGAAAATTGAGAGAGGGCCCCCTCCCAAGGCCAATTTTAGACCCCGGGGACCCAATGCCCCCTGGGCCCAGACTTATGTAAATTTCCGTCCCCGGGGACCCCATCCCTTGGGGATTACCTCCTTGTTGGGGACCACGGGGAGAGCCCCAAGTTCCCTGATGGCCCCTTGCCTCCTGCGGGAGCCGGCATTGCTAACATGCAGCTCTTTCTGCTCAAAAGCAATTCTGCTTCGGTTCATGGAAGCGAGTGCATCTTTTCTGCTCTCACTTCCATGAAGCGAAGTAGAGTTTGCTATGGCTTGGCGGGAGCAGTGGGCACCCAGGGACATTGCTGGAGTTGGCCCTGGGAGGTGGAGGTCCCCAGGGCCAGGAAGTGCTCCTGGAGGGGGGCCTCCCATCATGTTTAAAGCCCCAGGGAGGTGGTGGTCCCCGGGGCCAGGGGCCCGCAACGGACCCCACATTTTAATGAGTTTATGCCCCGTGGTGGTCCCCAGAGCAGTGTGGGGGGCTCAAGCCCCCCACACTACATTTTATTACAGTTAGCACCGGGGAGTTGGCGATCCCCGGGGCAGCGTGGGGGTGGGCAGGAGCCCCCCATGCTTTTTATTATAGGATAAAGCCCAGGGGAGGTGGCGGTCCACAGGGCTGTGTGGAGGGCAGGAGCTCCCCCACACCTTTTGTTATAAATAAAAAAGCCCCAGGGAGGTGGCAGTCCCCGGGGCTGCAGGTGGGCGCATGTCCCCCACATTCATTCATAACTATCGCCCAGAGGAGGTGGCAATCCCCCACATCACAATCACAATTAAGCTTTGCCCCCAGGACCTGGTCCACCCATAGGCTTGAATGAAACAAAGCGCAAGAGCCCGCGCTTCATTTAAAAAAATATATAATTCTGCCGGATTAGCGCACCCAGTGCGCACCTGACAAAATGTTTAAAAAAATGCTTTGTTTGGCCCAGGGGGTCCCACAATGTGGTGTCCCCCTGAGCAGGCCTAGGGGGTCGGGGTGTTTCTACCCTTCCCCCTTTTCTTGTTTTTTAATGTTTTTTCTTGTGACTCGGTTCAACTGAGTCACAAGATGGCTGCCAACAATTCCTGGTTTGAAGTGTTGGCAGCCAATCAGATCTCAGGCTCAAGATTGGGAGGGTTTGCGGATCCTTTGCCTCCCTAGATATACCATTTGCAATTTCTTTAAATTTCTCAGGAACTACTGAACTGATTTACACCATTTAACAAAAAGAACGCTTTCTCAACCAAGTGCTACCTTTTTGTCAAATTTGGTGTAAATTTGTTCAGCAGTTCCGGTCCTCCCCCTTTTTTCTTGGCTCCTGCTTGATGAATCACCCCGAAAACTTCAACACACTAGTTATGAAAATTTCACTAAGATTCGTCAAATGACGCCTAAGATTTTAGCAAATCAAAAAATGCTTTTCATAGGGAAACTAGGTCCTAACTATACCTACCGCCTGGCGACCATCAATAGGTAATATATATATGTGAGTGTGTGTGCATATATTACCTATTATAGTTAGGACCTATTATCCATAGGAAATCCCCAACATTCTATTTGAAATAACTTTGGCGCCGGTTGACGAATCTTTGGGAAATTTTCAAAACTGGTGGGGCGCTCCGGTCCGCTCCTATCCTGAAAGTCTCAGGGTGATTCGTCAAGCAGGGGGCTGAGAAAAAATGGGGGTCCCAAAACGTGTTTTCCCCATTCAATTTTCCACAGGAACCTTTAATCGCAGCTACAGCCCGAACTGCTGAACGGAATTACACAAAAATTTGGCAAAAAGGTAGCCCTTGGTTCAGAGTCGTGCCTTTTGGTTAAAAAGTGTAAATCCGTCAGTAGTTCCTGAGAAAATCAAAAGTAAAATCACATATTTATCTGGGCGGAGCCTAACCACACATCTCATCATGAGATCTGATTGGCTGTCAGCACTTCATCCAAGAAGTGTTGGCAGCCATCTTGGGACCAATATACATGATAGCACCTCATTAAAAAAGCATTGCAGTTAATAGAAGGTTTTAAGACTTTAGTTACAATAGAAATCATTTGTTGATGGTACCATACTCATTTTAGGAATTGTGGTGTGTTCTAAGGTGATTTTACCATGTGAAAAAGCCTTCTGCTGGAATATCATGAATCATGTTTGAGAGAAAACTATTTTCTCATGCTTTTCCCACAGAGGTTTGGAAGGTGATCTATAAGCTAAAATGAGAGCATATTTTCTGTAAATTCACATTATCTTTCTCAGCCATGTGAGAATGAAGTCTGACATTCTCAGTAAAACATGTACATCCAACAAGGGCGGAGACTGTCAGTTGATTCCTTTGTGTTCTACTGCAGCTTCCCAGAGTGTTCTAAAGAACAACTAGAGCGCTAACCGTCCTACTTATGACAAACGTATCGCACACCTGAAGCTATCTTGATTGGAATAAAGTGGTAACTCTTAAAACATTTAATTTAAAAAGGAACAAAATGAGGGGGTTCATTTTGCCATAGAAAGTATGATTAGTGCTGCAGAAAGAAAAATTAGGGCACATTTTGAGTGACTTCTCAAATCCTCTTCGATTTCATTAACAAATTCTGACATGCAAACTGAAACATGCACTTTCAATACCAGCAGCAGAGTTCCCTGGTGAGCAGTAGCTTTACTACAGTGATCTAATGAGCAACTAGAGTGCTAATATTCTGAATTTATGGCAAATGTGTGACACATCTGAATGCCTTCTTGATGGAAGTAAAAACTGAAAGTATTTCCTACTGAGGAGACTGTAGTAAATGAGGAAATTAAGAAACTTCATAACAAATAAGTCTCCCAAGATGGCCACCAGAGAAAAAAGAGCCCAAATGTAGCACAAATATCACCCAGATGTAGCCCAAGTATAGCCCAATGACAGAATGTCCCAGAGTGTTCTTAAGAACAACTAGAGCGCTTACTGTCTTACTTATGACAAAAGTATGGCACACCTGAAGCCATCTTGATTGAAATAAACTGGCAACACTTAAAACATGTAATTTAAAAAGGAACACAATGAGGTGGTTCATTTTGCCATAGAAATTATGATTAGTGCTGAAGAAAGAAAAATTAGGGCACATTTTGAGTGACTTCTCAAATCCTCTTCTATTTCATTAAAAAACTTCTGACATGTACACTGAAACATGCACTTTTAATACCAGCAGCAGACTTCTGTGGTGAGCAGTAGCTTTACTACAGTGATCTAATGAGCAACTAGAGTGCTAACATTCAGAATTTATGGCAAATGTGTGACATATCTGAATACCTTCTTGATGGAATCAAAGTAAAAAACTGAAACCATTTCCTACTGAGGAGACTGCAGTAAATGAGGAAATTAGGAAACTTCATAACAAATAAATCTCCCAAGGTGGCCACCAGAGACAAAAGAGCCCAAATGCAGCGCAAATATCACCCAGATGTAGCCCACATGTAGCCCAATGACAGAAGTGTGCAAAACACTTTGTATTTTGCGTGTTTTTGCAGTTTTATATAGTTCAGACTTGTCAGGTATTGGAGTGCTTTACATGAGCATTGGTTACATCACAGAAGAACAAATTCATTTTGGCTGAAGACATAGGCAGATTAAGTGATTTGACCAGAATCACAGAATATCGAGCTGAAGCAGAAACTCCAACCTCGTTCCCCAGTTGCAAAGTCTGCAGCTCTGTAAGTAACACCACATCCTCTCCCCTAAGTGCAACATTTAATCAAATGGTCAACTGGATAAAAAAACATAAAGATAATAAATAATTTAAAAGTGCTTTGTCGCTATTTGAAAACTCAGAAAATATGTCCTCATTTTAGTTTTTTAGAGCACTAACCATAATTTTGATGCAAATAAGACCCTCTCATATATGTAACTTCTAAAGGAAATGCTCTAGGTATTACAGTTTTGATTACATCAAGATGACGTCAGGCGTTCCACACTTCTGTAATAAATATAGAATGTTAGCAATCTAGTTGTTCATTAGGATACTGTTAAGAGGCAGAGGCAAGGGGCACGGACTCTGAAAATTGAAGGCAGGTAGGAGGGTGCAGAGGCAACAATTTGACCACATTGGGCAGGCAGGAAGGGCAGTGGCAGCACAACAGACTATGGAGGGCAGTGGAAGGGGGGCAGGAGCAACAAACCAACAATACAGGACTGGCAAGAGAGGCTGTGGCAATATAATAGACCATTGTGGGCAGAAGGAAGAGGCAGTGGTAGTATAACCATACAAGCCAACAGACCCGATTCAGCCAGGACAAATCCAATGTTTTTAAGCTCAAATGGGCTTTATTTGATCTGTCTCCTGTCTACAATCTCCTCTTTTTCTCAAAGGGGAAAACCAATACCCCGTTTTTTTTTCAAAATCTCCCTCTTACCAAGTTCAAATTTTTTGCAAGTATGGTACATTGGATCATGGAAGGCAGGAGGAATTGGGGTAGAGACATGGACTCGGATAACAGAGGACAGGAGGGACATGGATAGGTGTACCACACTGACCCTACAGGACAGGCATCAGGGTTTGCAGCAGCACAATACACCACACAGGGCATGCAGGACGGGAGTGCAGCACAACAATCCATAGAAAGCAATAGGGAGGGGATAGGACCATGCACATGGACAACAGAGAACAGAGGGGAAAGAGGCAATAGTAGCTAGCTGACCATAATGTACAGACAGGAGAGAAAGCTGCAGCATAACAATGCAGACCATAAAGGGCAGGAGGGATGTATCAGGGGCATTACAATGGAACATACAAGCCAGGAGGGAGGGAATAGGGGTCTGCACATGGAAACAGAGGGCTGGGGGCAAGGGGACAGGGCAGGAGCAGCAAGATGACCATGGAGTTCAGGCAGGATGGGCACTAGAAGCAAGACACACCATGGAGAGCAACAGTGAGACTATGATGGCATAAACACAGACCATGGAGGGAAGGTGGGAGGGGGTCAGGGGCAGCTAGCTGACCACACAGGGAAGGTGGAAGGGGCCGTGGCCGCACAGAAGACCATGCATGGCAAGTGGGAGGGTTAGTGGCAGCACAATGGCTATGATGGGCAAGAAGGAGGGTGCAGGGGCATGCACAAAGGACCATGGAGGATAAAAGGGAGGGTCAGGACCTGGGCACAGACAAGAGAGTTCAGGGGAAGGGGCATCACAACAGACCACGGGGGCAGGCAGTAGGAGCAGTTGCAGCACAACAGACCAGGGAGGGCAGAAGGGTGTGGCAGTAAAATGGACCATGGAGGACAGGAGGAAGGGGGATAGGGGCATGGAATGTGGACAGGCAGGGTGGAGGTGGCAGGGACAGGTTACAGTCATCTGACAATGCTAGGCAGGTGGGAGGGGAGTGGCAGCTCAACAGTACACTCAGAGTAGATAGGAGTGGCAGGTCCATGGAACATGGTGGGCAAAAAGGATGGAGCAGGGGCATGCACAAAGACATCGGAGGGCAGGGGGAAGGAGAATAGGGGCAGCAAGTTAAGCACAGAGGCTAAGCAGGAGGTCAATGATGGGGCATAGAATTGGGCAATGGAGGGCAGGAGGAGTGGACTGGTACATCATGCTAAATGGAGGGCAATGGCAGCACATCAGACCATGCATGGCAGGAGGGAGGAGGCTAGTCCATGGATTCAAACAACAGAGGATAGGGAGGAGGTGGATGGGGCAGCAAGCTAGCTGTTCAGAGAAGGCAAGGAACTTTATTGTATTTAAAATGTGTGTCTGTGTTTTCTCTGTTTTGCCCGTTTTTTGTCATCTATTTTTGCCTGTTTGTATTTTAAAGTGTGCGCTCTCCTTCCTTGTTGCCCGCCTACCGCGCCACCCCCCGCCCTCCCTTCCCGCCACCGCCGCTTGTCCCCGCCCCTTTTTCTTCTGTATCCCTCCCCGCTCCCGCCTCCCAGCTGCCCCGCCCACCCGCGCACTTCGCCTTATATGGCGACCGTGCGAACGCGCAGCGGTCACGCGCAGCGGGCGCGCCGATTGTGCGCCGAAGGCGCGCCAAAGGTAAGCCCGTCTGCGCCCGTCCGCGACCGGACCGCGACCAGCGCCAGGACCCCTGGCCCCCGAGGAGCCCGACCGACCCGCCTGACGTACTCCGCCGCCACCCTCATCGCACTCAACACCGGCCGACTCCCAGAATGCCATCAAGCCACACCACGACACACCCACGGACCTTTCAGCTGCCACGCCTGCAAGTTCACCTGCATCCGGACCAGCCTCGCACCAGCACCCGCAAAGTCGAACTCCAGCAGCTACCACCTCAAGTGCATCCTGCTCAACACCCGCTCCGTCCACAGACACGCCATCGAACTCTGGAACCTCCTAGACGCCACAGCCCCTGACGTTGCCTTCCTCACGGAGACCTGGATGAACGCCTCTTCAGCTCCCGACATCGCCATCGCCATCCCAGAGGGCTACAAGATCATCCGGAGGGACCGCAACGCCAACCAGATGGGAGGAGGCATCGCCATCATCCACAGGAACACCATCCGTCTCACGACCAGCACCGACAACACCCTGACCAACGCCGAACACCTGCACTTCCAGATCCACACCAACCCGAACACCACCCTCAGAGGCACCCTGATCTACCGACCCCCTGGACCACGCACGCAATTCAGCGAGGACATCGCCGACTTCGTCAGCCCGCATGCCCTCCCCTCCGCCGACTACATCCTCCTGGGGGACCTGAACTTCCACCTGGAGAACAACAACGACCACAACACCAGCACCCTGCTCGACAACCTCGCCAACCTGGGACTCAAGCAACTGGTGTCCACCCCCACCCACCTCGCCGGACACACACTCGACGCCGTCTTCTCATCCAGCACAGACATAGACTTCAGCCACGCCACAGAGCTTCAATGGACGGACCACAGCTGCGTCCACTTCACCTTCAAGAGAACGACGACCCACCAACACCAGCAACACACCGCCCGCAGAAGCTGGAACAAGATCACAGCAGACCAGCTCGCCACCTCCCTGAGCCAACACCCTCCTGCCAGCTCAGCGAACCCCAGCCAGGCCGCCGACAACCTCACGAAGTGGATCACCACCTGCGCGGACGAGCTCGCCCCGCTGAGGACCCCGCCCAGCAGACCCACCAGCAAGAAGGCCCCATGGTTCACCGACGAACTCAAGAGCTCCAAGAAGAACTGCCGAGCCCTCGAGAAAGCCTGGAAAAAGGACCCGACACCGGACAACAGGACCTCCTACAAACTGGCCACCCGGAAACACCACCAGCTGATCCGCGCCGCCAAGAGAACAGCATTCAAGGACCGGTTGGACAACAACGCACACAACAGCAAGGAACTCTTCAACATCGTGAAAGAGCTTTCCAACCCCAGAGCAGGAAACAACGACATCACCCCATCACAAGACCTCTGCAACTCCCTCGCCTCATACTTCCACAACAAGATCACGGACATACACAGCAGTTTCAACAACCAACCAACGCACACCACGACCGACCTGCCACCCCCCCCCACCACCACCCTCCACGCCTGGACCCCGATCAGCACAGAAGACACCATCCGCACGATGAACTCCATCCACTCCGGATCACCAACCGACCCCTGCCCTCACCACGTCTTCAACAAGGCCGACGCTGCCATCGCACCCCACCTGCGAGACATCATCAACACATCCTTCGACACCGCCATCTTCCCCGAAAGCTGGAAACACGCCGAACTCAGCGCTCTACTCAAAAAACCAACAGCGGACCCCACCGACCTCAAGAATTACCGCCCCATCTCGCTTCTACCGTTTCCAGCCAAAGTCATCGAGAAGACCGTCAACAAGCAGATGGCCGCCTTCCTCGAGACGAACGGATCCCTCGACCCCTCACAGTCCGGCTTCCGAGCCAAACACAGCACCGAGACCGCCCTCATCGCCGCCACCGATGACATCCGAGCCCTGATGGACAAGGGAGAAACAGCGGCCCTCATCCTCCTAGACCTCTCCGCGGCATTCGACACGGTCTGCCACCGCACCCTAACACGGCGCCTCAGCAACATCGGCATCCAGGACAAGGCACTGGAATGGATCATCTCCTTCCTCGACGGAAGAACACAGCGAGTCCGCCTACCACCGCACAAGTCAGAGGCCTCCGAAGTCATCTGCGGCGTCCCCCAAGGATCATCACTGAGCCCCACCCTCTTCAACGTCTACATGAGCCCCCTCGCGGCCATCGTACGCAAACACCACCTCAGCATCATCTCCTACGCCGACGACACCCAGCTGATCCTCTCCCTGACCAACAACCCCGCCGCCGCCAGAGCCAACCTGCACGAAGGGATGAAAGAGGTAGCCGAGTGGATGACGACCAGCCGCCTGAAACTGAACTCGGACAAGACGGAGGTCCTCATCCTGGGCTCTTCACCCTCCGCCTGGGACGACTCCTGGTGGCCTCCCGCCCTGGGCACCGCGCCCAAACCGACAGACCATGCACGAAACCTGGGCTTCATCCTGGACTCCTCCCTCTCCATGACCAGGCAAGTCAACAGCGTCTCCTCGGCGTGCTTCAACATCCTACGCATGCTACGAAAGATCTTTTGGTGGATCCCCTCAGAGACCAGGAAGACCGTCACCCAGGCCCTCGTCACCAGCCGACTGGACTACGGCAACGCCCTCTACGCCGGGACCACCGCCAAGCTCCAGAAGAGACTCCAGCGGATCCAAAACGCCTCAGCCAGACTCATCCTCGACATCCCACGATCCAGCCACATCTTTGGTCATCTGAGAGACCTTCACTGGCTCCCCATCAACAAGAGAATCACCTTCCGCCTCCTCACCCACGCACACAAAGCCCTACACGACCAAGGCCCGAGCTACCTCAACAGCCGAGTCAACTTCTACGCTCCCAAACGCCACCTCCGATCAGCCAACCACGCCCTCGCCGCCGTCCCCCGCATCCGAAGAGCGACTACAGGAGGAAGGTCCTTCTCCTACCTGGCCGCCAAGACCTGGAACTCCCTCCCGTCCGACCTGCGCCTGACCCAAGACCACCTCTCCTTCAGGAAGAAGCTGAAGACCTGGCTGTTCGAGCAGTAGCGGCACCCCCCCTCCCCAGCGCCCTGAGACCCTACGGGTACGTAGCGCGCTTTATAAGTGTCACTGATTGATTGATTGATTGCGAACTACTTAAAATATGAACAAGTATGCAGTATAATCTCACTTTTATTCAGGAAGAAGAGGACGTTTGTGACTGTGACTCCGGGCTCACTTGGCAGAAACACCCCCTGACCCTCCACCCCCCATCGCAAAATGTAATGCCAGTTACAAGGGTAGGTGAACGCAGTGTTATATAGAATATAGTCCTGAGAGCACGATTGAAAATTAAAAGTAGATATAGTGTATGGTATAAACTATGCACCAAAAAGTGTGATATAAGATGAACCGGGGCGTGATATATAATATGCAATACATTGTGCGCAATGACAGATTCATTGGAGAGCGCGAGATAGCACAAGCACTAGCGCGTGCTATGCGATATGCATCTTGGAGTGTAATATGCACAGGGCAGTGTTGTGTAACCTAACTAGTCTCTAAAGTTGTATTATAAAATATGTGCTGGGAAGTGTAACGTTGCATATGCACTGTGACAAAGATATGGATCCCAGATTGTAATATGCATGGCATAGTGCTGTGTGTTATAACATAGGCATCGAGGAAGGCACGTTAGATGGGGCAATATAACCCGTGCGAAGGCAAGTGTGGCTTGACATATTCACGGGGTGGTGTTACAGTGCACATGGGCTAGAGAGTGTCATAACATACGTACTAGCTGGTGGAATACAACACAGAGGTGTGTGGCACTCGGCGGGCACTGGTGGGTGTAACACAGCATTGGGCTCACCCAGGAGTGCGCTGTGACTCCCAAGTGAGGTTCGTCTCCTTTCCAGAGAGTAAAATAAAAAGCCTTACACATCCAGCGGTGGATGTGTGTTTTATTAACCGTGAGGGGGGTTTCTTGCATAGTTTTGGTCGAGTTTTTGTCGCATCCCCTTTGAATGGCTTGGTGTGCGTGTGTATTAAATGTGCCCATCAATAGCTACCCATGTTTGTATAAATAAATGACAAGGCACGGTAGGGCGTCAGACATGTCAGAGCTTCACTAGTGGTGTAAATACATTCCACGTGGATTTATTGTAAGCATAGTCACCTTTTAATGAATATCATGCAAATCGTCATGGTGATAGGTATGTACGGTTTGTCCAGCATGTCCTAGGTGTTTCTATAAATATATTTAAATTAAAAAAAAAACAAAGGCTGGCACCGGGGGATGGGGTCCCCGGGCCATAAGTGGCCTGAGGAGGGGGGCAGCGCAGCACCCTCCTAAAGAGCCGATTAAGGCCTCGGGGGGGGGGGGGGCACGCGGCCCCCTTCCAAATTTCTTTTTTCCCCAAAAAAAATTAGGGGGTAGGCCAATAAATTAGAAAAAGAAGGGGGAGCACACAGCCCCCCTTCTTAAAATAAATAAATAAATAAAAGACCGGCATCGACCGGGGCCACGCCCCCTCCTTGCAGCACTCTGCAAACGCGCCCCCTGGCGAGTTGTAAGTTGGGGAATTAATTCCCCTTCAATACTGAGGGTCTCTGAGGGCCAACTAGCCCAACAGGTATCTCCAGTATGCACCAGGGAGCTGCGTTGCAGACAGGTGTTCTGAGGCCACGCCCCTTTTTACACCTCTCTACAACGCAGCTCTGTGGCATTTACTGGAGCTACCTAGTGGGCTAGTTTGACCCTAGGGACCCTTAGGATTCAAGGGGACTTAATCTCTCAACTTAGAACGCCCCCAGGGCGCGTTTACACAGTGGTGAAGGGAGGGGACGGGACCTGAGGTGACGTGTGCAAACACACCCTGTGGTGTGTTTTAAGTTGGGGAAATAATTCCCTTTCAATCCTGAGGGACCCTGGGGGCCAACTAGCCCACCAGGTGCTTCCAGTGAATATATATATATATATATATATATATATATATGTATATATATATATATATATTATCTACTGGCGGTCACCAGTAGATAGTTATAGGTAGGACCGAGTTCCCATAGGAAATCTGAAAATTCTATTTTGAATAACTTTGGCGCCGGTTGACGAATCCTCGCGAAATTTTCAAAACTAATGGGGCGCTCCGCTCAGCTCCTACCCTGAAAGTCTCGGGGTGATTCGTCAAGCAGGGGCTGAGAAAAAAGGGGGTTCCCAAAACGCGTTTTCCCCATGCATTTTCCCATAGGCCCTTTAGTCGAAGGTACAGCCCGAACGGCTGAACAGAATTACTTGAAATTTGGCAAAGAGGTAGTCCTCAGGTCAGGCATGTGCCTTCTGCATATATGGTGTCAATCTGTTCAGTAGTTCCTGAGAAAATTGCAGTTAAAAGTACATAAATATCTATATGAGCGCACCGTGCGCGCACCAAATGTGCGCGAGCGTAATTCTGATTGGTGGTTAGATGTCAGTCAACATTCGAATCGGTCGAAATCAGGAAGTGTTGGACGCCATTTTGTGTGTGACAGTGAAAAAGAAAGGTGGAGAACGTGAAGAGGGGGCAGGGTAGAGAGTTACTGACCCCCTAGCCTTTGTCAAGGGGTCCCTGAAAGACCCCGAAGGGTGAAAAAAACATTTTATTTTTTTTCAAAACATCACGGGCGTGCGCGCACGGTGCGCGCACGGTGAAAATCCCTTAAAAAAAAAATAAACATTTTAAACTGTTTATAAGTTTATAGAAGATATTAACTATGCTGTTCAAGTTTGTCCAAATTAAAAAAAAAAAAGAGCTGAGCCATTCCATATTACAGGATACAGTCAATCTATAACTATATACATAGGTAGTTTATTGTAAAATAAATATATAACAAATATAATAATACATACATAAATTAGCATTTAAAAAACCTTACAAATTCACTAAAAAAACCATAGGTTTCACACACGTTATAGTTAGAAATTAGCATTTAAAAATCCTTGCAAATTCACTGAAAAAACCATAGGTTTCACACACGTTATAGTTAGGAATTAGCATTTAAAAAACCTTGCAAATTCACTGAAAAAACCATAGGTTTCACACATGTGATAGTTAGCTGGACATTTCACTCGTAAAAAACCATTAAAATTCCCCTGTTATAGTTAGTTCAGCTAACTATAACTCGCACGACCGCAATCCACTGCTGATGACGTCACATATTACATCACTCATGACATGGTCAGTGACATCACTCATGACATCACTGATGACATCTCAAATGACATCACTGATGACATCACTGATGACGTCATCCAGTGAATATGTGTCTTTCTGAAAAATAAATATTTTTTATATATGTATATCTCAAGGTTAATGGAAGAATAAATGGGTAAATAAGTGTCTAAATGGATGATTTTTTTTGTAAAATGAATTGTATAACTGACTTATTAACAGTATCCTAGTGAATACAGTGATGTAATATGTGACGTCATCAGCAGTGGATTGCGGTCGCGCGAGTTATAGTTAGCTGAACTAACTATAACGGGGGAATTTCAATGTTTTTTTACGAGTGAAATGTCCAGCTAACTATAACATGTGTGAAACCTATGGTTTTTTCAGTGAATATATATATATATATATATATATATATATATATATATATATATATATATATACGTATATATATATATATATATGTATATATATATATATATATTACCTACTGGCGGTCGCCAGTAGGTAGTTATAGTTAGGACCCTGTTTCCATAGGAAATCCGCAACATTCTATTTGGAATAACTTTGGCGCCGGTTGACGAATCCTCGCGAAATTTTCAAAATAGGTGGGGCGCTACGCTACGCTCCTACCCTGAAAGTCTCGGGGGGATTCGTCAAGCGGGGGCTGAGATAAAAGGGGGGTCCCAAAACCCGTTTTTCCCATGCATTTTTCCATAGGACCTTTAGACACAGCTACAGCCCGAACGGCTGAACAGAATTACTTGAAATTTGGCAGAGAGGTAGTCCTCAGGTCAAGGAAGTGCCTTTTGTAGGTTTGGTGTAAATCTGTTCAGTAGATTCTGAGAAAATAGCCTTTAAATCACTATATATCTGAGCCAGCTTACGGTGCGCTTACGGTGCGCTTACCGTACGCGTACGGTGACGTGCGCGAGCGTGATTCTGATTGGCTCTTAGATCTTAGTAAACATTTGAATCGGTCAAAACCAGGAAGCGGCGGCCGCCATTTTGTGTATTTCACTCAGAAAAAAAAGGGTGATAACTTGAAAAGGGGGCAAGGAAGAGAGTTACAGACCCCCTAACATTTGTAAGGGGGTCAAAGAAGGACAGAAAAGTACAAAGAAAACATTTATTGGTTTTAAAAAAAATCGCGGGGTACGCGTACGGTAAGCTCACCGTACGCGTACGGTAAAAAAAAAATAAAAAAAGAAATGAAATGCAGATTTAAGTGTTTAGATATTAGGGGGCTCTAAAAAGAGCCGTTGTGTTTATGAAGTGATTTTTTATTGGTGCCTACAAGTAAGTACCGATGCAGAGTCTAAGGTTCAAGAGGAAGACTCTGTTCCCTTCATCAGTGAAGTGTACACCATCTCCTCTATAAATGTCTTGCATGTCGTAACGCAAGTTGTTGTGGTAAATGGAACCCATACCATAGTCACGGAGGAAAGCAGAAACAGATTTGTTGACGTGCTTTCTTGCTTTGTCAATCTGTGGACAATAATGATTGGACCAGTTCCATTTTTGCCTTTGGCATATGTTAGAAAACACAAAGGCAGTTTTAGGGAAAAGTGAAAACAGTTGTGCAAAGGTCTCCTTCATAAGCATTTCCAGACCTACCCCAGTCAAAGTGCCTAGGTCATTGCCACCACAGTGCACTATTATGAGGTCAGGGTGTTGGATTTGCATGAAGGATTTCACCAATGGCATCAATTGGTGCCACTTTAACCCTCTCTGACCAATCCATTTAATGTCTACATTTGGCAAAGCAAGGTCTCTCACCATATCTGTTTTCTCTGCATACTTTTCACTCCAGAAGACATAGCTGTGCCCTACAATCCACACTGTGAACATCTTCAAAGGAGAACTGGATGCACTCAGGAGGTATAATTCAGTAGAATGGTAAAAAGAAATGAAAGACAGTTTGGAAATGGAGGCATACATATTTTTTTTATAAAAAAAAGAACTAATTGGCTGTTTCATACCATTCTAGAATAAAAACTAGGCTGTATGTGTAAATTTATAGAAGCATGTTTTGTATTGGTACAGAAAAATGTGTTACCAAAGAACAGTACTATGGATTTGCTGTTAGGTTTGAAAAGTCAAGCACTCCTGCTCTTTGGAAATGAAACATTGTGTGGCGAACTTCTGACCTAACTCCACACAGCAGTGTTCCATGAGCTGTTGCTATGGTAGCAGGCAGAAGTCAAGTTGGGGGAAGGGTACTAGGCAGAAGTCAAGTTGGGGGAAGGGTACTTTTGGAAAAGGGTTGGTTTTCAACCAATAGAAATGTGTGATTACATTTGAAAAAAAGGGGGAAGCACTGAGATTTGAAATTAACATGTATATGTGTGGAAAAAGAGAGGGAAAGTTTGCCATTATCTGGTTCTGCTGAGAGGAGAGAGGTGTACAGAACAGAGATCCTGGCTCTGATAATCTGCTGTTTGAGTGCCACATTTCTTTTACAATTAACTAATTTTAAAGGTGAGTTTAGAGTTTGAGAGGGGATGTATATGGTAAATTAAGAAATGAATAATAGAATTGGAATTCCTTTTGTTGAAGTTGTGTTTATTATTTTCTGTTTTGGGAGAAATTTAAATGTGAGGAACATGTAAAATAATATGGACTATGTTTTCACGAAAAATTAAGGTGTACTGGTAAAAATAAGGAATACTTTAAGGGTTTGAGGTTGCACTCAGTAATGCAAATACATTCAGCATCAGTGAGGCTGGTTGCCCTTGCTGGAGTGTAGTGAGTCACCCAGGTTACACATGTTGCTGGTCTCAGAAAGCTGTTTGGTATTGCTCTGGTGATTTTACATTTGCATTAGATGGAAAGGGGGAGGTATTTTTTTATGCAGAAGCAGGCTCTTAGCACACAGCCAGCTGGTTATCCTGTGGAATCATGGATAGTATTCACAACCGAGTGGGGTTTGAGGTTTCAGTTAGTAATGCAAATACATTCAGCATCACTAAGGCTGGTTGCCCTTGCTGGAGTGTAGTCAGTCACCCAGGTTACACATGGTGCTGGTTTCAAAAAGCAGTTTGGACATGTGCTGTTTTCAGAATCTGAAAAGTGGATTCAAAATGTGTCAGTCTGTAAAAGTGTTTATCACTTGCCAAAAAAAAGAGTAGTAAGTGTGCTTTCAAATTGGCAAAGAAATTTCGTTTTGTGACTAATATGAAAACATGACTCTGTGTGCAAATAGGAATTACAGGCAGAGATTTATTGCGTATTGCTCTGGTGATTTTACATTTGCATTAGATGTAAAGGGGGAGCCATTTTTTGTATGCAGAAGCAGACTCTTAGCACACAGCCAGCTGCTTATCCTGTGGAATCATGCATAGTATTCACAACCGAGTGCGGTTTGAGGTTTCAGTCAGTAATGCAAATACAATCAGCATCACTAAGGCTGGTTGCCCTTGCTGGAGTGTAGTCAGTCACCCAGGTTACACATGGTGCTGGTCTTAAAAAGTAGTTTGGAGATGAGCTTTTATCAGAATCTGAAAAGTGGATTCATAATGTGTCAGTCTGTAAAAGTACTTATCACTTGCCAAAAAAAAGAGTAGTAAGTGTGCTTTCAAATTGGCAAAGAAATTTCGTTTTGTGACTATTGTGAAAACATGACTCTGTGTGTAAATAGGAATTACAGGCAGAGATTTATTGCGTATTGCTCTGGTGATTTTACATTTGTATTAGATGGAAAGGGGGAGGTATTTTTTTATGCAGAAGCAGACTCTTAGTACACAGCCAGCTGCTTATCCTGTGGAATCATGCATAGTATTCACAACCGAGTGGGGTTTGAGGTTTCAGTCAGTAATGCAAATACATTCAGCATCACTAAGGCTGGTTGCCCTTGCTGGAGTGTAGTCAGTCACCCAGGTTACACATGGTGCTGGTCTGAAAAAGCAGTTTGGACATGTGCTTTTATCAGAATCTGAAAAGTGGATTCATAATGTGTCAGTCTGTAAAAGTGTTTATCACTTGCCAAAAAAAAGAGTAGTAAGTGTGCTTTCAAATTGGCAAAGAAATTTCGTTTTGTGACTAATGTGAAAACATGACTCTGTGTGTAAATGGGAATTACAGGCAGAGATTTATTGCGTATTGCTCTGGTGATTTTACATTTGCATTAGATGGAAAGGGGGAGCCATTTTTTTGTGCAGAAGCAGACTCTTAGCACACACCCAGCTGCTTATCCTGTGGAATCATGCACAGTATTCACAACCGAGTGGGGTTTGAGGTTTCAGTCAGTAATGCAAATACATTCAGCATCACTAAGGCTGGTTGCCCTTGCTGGAGTGTAGTCAGTCACCCAGGTTACACATGGTGCTGGTCTGAAAAAGCAGTTTGGACATGTGCTTTTATCAGAATCTGAAAAGTTGATTCAAAATGTGTCAGTCTGTAAAAGTACTTATCACTTGCCAAAAAAAAGAGTAGTAAGTATGCTTTCAAATTGGCAAAGAAATTTCGTTTTCTGCCTAATATCTAACCATGACTCTGTCTGCAAAGAGGAATTACAGGCATAGATTTATTGCGTATTGCTTTGGTGAATTTACATTTGCATTAGATGTAAAGGGGGAGCCATTTTTTTGTGCAGAAGCAGACTCTTAGCACACACCCAGCTGCTTATCCTGTGGAATCATGCACAGTATTCACAACCGAGTGTGGTTTGAGGTTTCAGTCAGTAATGCAAATACATTCAGCATCACTAAGGCTGGTTGCCCTTGCTGGAGTGTAGTCAGTCACCCAGGTTACACATGGTGCTGGTCTGAAAAAGCAGTTTGGACATGTGCTTTTTTAAGAATCTGGAAAGTGGATTCAAAATGTGTCAGTCTGTAAAAGTACTTATCACTTGCCAAAAAAAAGAGTAGTAAGTGTGCTTTCAAATTGGCAAAGAAATTTCGTTTTGTGACTAATATGAAAACATGACTCTGTGTGCAAATAGGAATTACAGGCAGAGATTTATTGCGTATTGCTTTGGTGAATTTACATTTGCATAAGATGTAAAGGGGGAGCCATTTTTTTGTGCAGAAGCAGACTCTTAGCACACAGCCAGCTGCTTATCCTGTGGAATCATGCATAGTAATGACAACCGAGTGGGGTTTGAGGTTTCAGTCAGTAATGCAAATACATTCAGCATCAGTAAGGCTGGTTGCCCTTGCTGGAGTGTAGTCAGTCACCCAGGTTACACATGTTGCTGGTCTCAGAAAGGTGTTTGGTATTGCTCTGGTGATTTTACATTTGCAATAGATGGAAAGGGGGAGCTATTTTTTTATGCAGAAGCAGACTCTTAGCACACACCCAGCTGCTTATCCTGTGGAATCATGCACAGTATTCACATCCGAGTGGGGTTTGAGGTTGCACTTAGTAATGCAAATATATTCAGCATCACTAACGCTGGTTGCCCTTGCTGGAGTGTAGTCAGTCACCCAGGTTACACATGGTGCTGGTCAGAGAAAGCTGTTTGGTATTGCTCTGGTGACTTTACATTTGCATTAGATGGAAAGGGGGTGTTATTTTTTTATGCAGAAGCAGACTCTTAGCACACAACCAGCTGCTTATCCTGTGGAATCAAGCACAGTATTCACAACCGAGTGGGGTTTGAGGTTGCAGTCAGTAATGCAAATACATTCAGCATCACTAAGGCTGGTTGCCCTTGGTGGAGTGTAGTCAGTCACCCAGGTTACACATGTTGCTGGTCTGAAAATGTTGTTTGGACATGTGCTTTTATCAGAATCTAAAAAGTGGATTCAAAATGTGTCAGACTGTAAAAGTGTTTATCACTTGCCAAAAAAAAGAGTAGTAAGTGTGCTTTCAAATTGGCAAAGAAATTGCGAATTCTGACTAATATGTAAACATGACTCTGTGTACAAAGAGGAATTACAGGCAGAGATTTATTGCGTATTGCTCTGGTAATTTTACATTTGCATTAGATGGAAAGGGGGACCTATTTTTTTTGTGCAGAAGCAAACTCTTAGCACACACCAGCTGTTTATCCCGTGGAAACATGCACAGTATTCACAACCGAGTGGGGTTTGAGGTTTTAATCAGTAATGCAAATACATTCAGCATCACTAAGGCTGGTTGCCCTTGCTGGAGTGTAGTCAGTCACCCAGGTTACACATGTTGCTGGTCTGAAAAAGCTGTTTGGACATGTGCTGTTTTCAGAATCTGAAAAGTGGATTCAAAATGTGTCAGACTGTAAAAGTACTTATCACTTGCCAAAAAAGTAGTAGAAAGTATGCTTTGCAATTGGCAAAGAAATTTCGTTTTCTGCCTAATTTCAAAGCATGACTCTGTGTGCATACAGGAATTGTTTTTAGATATTTAATTTGTGAAGGTGTTATTGTGATTTTCATTTATAGGAAAGGGGTTTATAGTATTTTAAGATTTCAAAAGATCATAAAAAATGTAGTAATATATTTAAATAAAATAAAGGAATTTTTTTTTAGTTTTTTTCAGGTATTGCTGAAGAGCAGTGAACAAAATTTAAGATGCCTACAAAATCCAGACTAAAGAAAGACCACAAAAAAAACCTATATTTGAAGACAACTGGAGGACCTAAGTTAGTTGGAGATGCTCATGTTGGGAAAAAAAACAAATCTTCTGGTAAGCAGACAAAAGATTTTTTAAAGAACATCTTCAAAAAAAGGAAAAATGTACAAAATGTCTGTACTGGAAAGAATGTTTTCAATAGAAAAAAACAGGAAAAAATTGAGAATTTAGTTAATGCAAATATACCTTCTGCAACAATAAAGATTAACTTAAACAGAAAAACAGCGTTTAAAGAGATACGTAGAAAAATGTTTCAGAGAAGAGTTATGTCCAATTTGATAAAGGATGTGAAGAAATATAAGCAAAAGGCAAAATATTACAAGAGAAAAAAAGAAATTGAAGCCATTGCAGCAAAGGCATTAGAATTAAAAAGGAAACTATTCATTTTAATTTTGAATAGGATGCGTACATTAGATAAAATGGTTAATGTACTGAAATCACAAAGCAAAAGGAAAAGAGTAGTGAACAGAACAAACTTTTGTAAAGTGTTTTTAGGAAAATGGATGCATAGTTCAAGTAGTGAACCTTTTTTTAATGAAGAGAGTTATTTTCAAAGTAATAGTTTGCTGCATGCAGTTGACACCAGAGGTCGTGCTTATGAAGTGAAAAATGGTTGCATAATGGAGAAGGAGATAATGGTTCCAAGAGATGAGGTACAAGTGATGGCGGATGAGGCTATGGGGAGACGTCCTAAAGCCCCAGTGTACACTTGGAATTGTAGTAGTATTTGCACTGTGCGTCAGGAATCTATTGATAAATTTCGTGAGTTTCTAAGAGAATATAGTAAAAAAAAGTGTAAAACAGAAGATTAAGGTGCTTCAATGTCTAGATCCATGCAGAGTGAGAGAGAATACTGGTTTGCAGGGTCATTCTCTGGCTTGTCTATCTAGAAAAGTGTGTAATAGTGTTTTCCATCATTTTAGGATGCTGGCTGTTCATCATACTGAAATGAGAAAGTTTGTGAGACGGTTGTATTTTGCTAAAAGTCCAGCAATAAAGTTAGATGAATTGAATAGGGCTCTGTTCCGTGGATCGGTATCAGATGTAGAGAAGGTTGTTGATGAAATTCAGTTTTGTTACTTTGGTCCTGAACAAAACAGTGCAGAAAAGGACACAGTAAATGAGGAAGAAGTGGAAGACAATGTAGAACCCTCTGTAAGTAAGACATTTAATGATCACATAACAAAATTTGAAAAAATCTCTAATGAAAGACCAAATATTACTTGTATTTGTTGCCGCAGAACTCATTATAGAAAACAAACTAGGAATGTTGATCTCTACAGAAAGAGTGAAAATGAAGATAATTATAAGTGGAAAGATTTTGCCACATATATATTTCTAGAAAATTGTTTTGAATTGGGTGAAGATCAGCGTATTTGTAAATACTGTTACAACAAGTTAGAGGAAAATAGAATGCCGACCAGAGCTGTACATAATAATTTAGAATTGGATGCTATTCCTGCTGAACTTTCTGAATTAAATACATATGAGTCTATACTTATTCAATGTGTTCATCCGTTCCAGACCATAGTACGTATGGAGCCCAAAACTGGTAAATTACCTCCTTCAGATTTACTGAGAGGTTTAAAAGGTAGAGTGGTGTATTTGCCCTTGGATTTGAAAAAAAATATGGAAACTATTGATGCGGATACTTTGGAAACTGAACCATTAGTTATTCTGGTTAATGGTGTACCTACAAAGAATAAGAAGATTTGGCAGGAGCTGGTAGATGTACGGAAAGTACAAAGAGCAAATTTGTATTTGAAAAGGAATAACAAATGGTATGAATCAATTTATATAGAAGAAGAAGAAGAAGATTTACAAGAAGACACAGAAACACCAACTGGACAAATTGAAAAAGTGGACAAGTCAAAGGAAGAAGAAATTTATGAACATTTTAGCATACATCCTCTTCATTCAAAAGAAGTTATGGGAGACAATATTGATCTGTTTCAGATGAAGAAAGCAAAAGGAACTCCCGTGAGTGTATGGGAGGAGAGCTTGGAAGCTCGATGTTTTCCCCAGCTGTTTCCTAAAGGAAAAGGAGGACGATACGATGAACGTCCAGAACAGATTCCAGCTTCTGAGTATCGGACTACAAGACTATATGCTGAAGATCCCAGATTTCGACAAAGTATTCCTTATTTGTTCCATCTTTTATTTGAAAGCGACTTGTCTGCACTATCTTATGCAGTAAATCACATTTTAAAAAGTGGAGTACATTTATAAAATGTGTCTGCTAAGGATTTTATGGAGAAAGTGCAGCACCGAGATGATCATTTGGAAACACAACTGATCAATCTGATGGCTTGTCAGCGTGGGACAAATGAATATTGGTACCGACGCCATGGTGAATTAAAATGCATGTTACGAAATTTAGGAACACCAACATGGTTCCTTACCCTAAGCTGTGCTGAGTACGCTTGGGATGATTTACTGGATTTTCTACGAGAGGCAAATTCAAACATTAAAAACATCGAATACAAGACAGCAGGAGAACTGTGCTCATTGGATCCGGTTAATGTTTGCAGATATTTCAATCATAGATTTGAGGCTATGATGTCCTTTATCTGCAATAAAAAAAATCCACCTCTAGGAGAAGTAGTGGATTTCTTTTGGAGAAAAGAGTACCAGGCAAGAGGTGCTCCTCATATTCATATGCTGTTGTGGATCAAGGATGCCCCAAAGTTTGGAACAGATACTGATGAAGCAGTGTTATCTTACATTGAAGTATATGCAACATGTGCTATACCAAAAAGCACAGAAGAGAAAAAGTTAAAGGAGCAAGTTTTACGTTTCCAAAGTCATCGGTGTGGAAAATACTGTCGACGGAAATACAAGAGCAAAGATAAATACTACACTAAATGTCGATTTGGATTTCCTAGACCTGTTCTTTCAAATGGAAGAGTAAACAGTTTTATGTCATCTGTGAGACATACTATCACAAGAAAATCACCTAAGAATACCTACAACCTAAAAAGAAAAGAAGAATCAAAAAATATAAATGACTACAACCCAGTCATTTTATCCATGTGGAATGCTAACATGGATATACAGTATGTAGCTGACAATTCCATTGCTGTTGCTCGATATGTAACGTCTTACATTACTAAATCTGAAAAAACTGAATTGAAAGAAATGTGGGAAGAGATTTCTCACGAGAAGACTGTCAGTAAGAAGCTGTACAGTTTCAGGTAAAAGATGTTATCGCATCGAGAAATTGGATCCTACGAATGTTCAGATAGGTTATCATCTGCAAGTCTCTACTCGAAATCAAGAAGAATAATTTGGGCAAGTTTAGGCCTTGCAGCAATGAGAAATCGGGTACTGAAATCTGTTGGAGAAATTGAATATTTGGCCGAGAATGACCCAGAAAGTACAGATATTTTGAAATCAAACATGTTGGACACATATTATCCCAAGAGAAGTCAACATCTGGAGAACATGTGTCTCTATGAAGTGCTGCAGAACTACATTTATTCACGGAAAGCCGCAGAAGACATCAAAAATGGAAAATATAAAGTCATTGGTGAGGAAGGATGTTTGGTGAAGCAAACAAAAGGAAGTTTGATAAATCACCGGAAGCTGAGTTGCGACACTACTGACAAAAAGGAATTTTACTACTTGGCTCTTTTACAGCTGTTTAAACCATGGCGTTCAGAGGATGAACTACTGGGAGAATTTCAAAGCTATGAAGATTCATTTAATGCTTGCAAAGACAGCATACAATGCAATACATTCACAACTTATCTGCAAATGTTAAATGAAGAAATTGAACAGGAAACTACAATTGCAGCAGAAGTAGCTAGAGACAGTTCTCAGGACAGCCAAAGTTCAGGAACACTCAGTCAAGATCCCCTAGGACAACCAATCGTTGAAAATGAAGCATCAATAGCCATGAATGAAGTGGAAACGGCTATGAATCAAGCTCAAGAAGAATTTATAGACTTACAAAATTTGGAAAGACAACTGAACGAAGAGCAGCAACAAATTTATGAAGAGATCAGAAACAAAATTGATCACGGATTTCTACATGAAAAAAAAGAGTGCTCATGCACATCATTTCATCCAATCAGGATGTATGTAAGCGGACAAGCTGGAACTGGAAAAAGTTTCCTAATAAAAGTCATCAGAAGCTACCTACAGCAAAAAACGGATTCTACTTTGTCTTGTGTGGTTACTGCTCCAACTGGGTTAGCAGCATATAACATAAAAGGAATTACCTTACATCGTTTGCTAATGTTACCAGTGGAGCATGAGAACAAAATACAATACAACAAGCTAACTGGAGAAGCATGCTTGGAAGTTTCAAGAGTATTGAAGAAGATGCAAGTTCTCATTATTGATGAGGTGAGCATGGTATCAAACTTAATGCTTGCCTTTGTGCATTTAAGAATGCAGCAAATTCTAAGGACAGACTATGACATGTTATTTGGTGGAAAACATGTCATAGTTTTTGGGGATCTTCTACAGCTTACTCCAGTTAAAGGACAACCAGTGTTTAATACTGTGACACATGAAGACACAAAGAAGTCATTGGGAAGCATCGGTAATGCAAATATTTGGTCCTTCTTTGAGTACAAGGAACTTACTACTAATATGAGGCAAGCAAACGATGAAGAATATGGAAGTATTCTGAAAGATATCAGGATTGGACTACTCACAGAAGTTGGCAAAAAAGCATTACAGAGTCGGCTGCTACATAATTTATTTCCAAAGGAAGAAATAGTTGCAGAGAAGATATACAAGAACATTGCAGAAAAGAAAAGTGTCAACTCTACGTGAATGCTCAATATTCAATGAGGAGCTTTTAAAATTGGAAAAGGAAGATATCAGGAAATTGGAAGCAGTGGACAAAATTGAGGATGGAAGAATTACTATCACATTAACAGGCACACTGAAAAATAAATTGGATTCACTAGAGAAGAACATTTCCAAAACAGCTGGATTAGAAAAAAATCTATATGTTTGCATGAACTGTAGAGTATTTTTAAGGAGAAATTTGGATGTTGAAAAAGGTTTAGTTAATGGAGCTATGGGAAGAGTTGTGGGTTTTATTAACTATCAGAAAAAAGATGGAATTGAATGTTTAAAAATAAAATTTGATCAGATAGAAGAAGTTAAAGATATTTGTCGTTGTTCAGTTCGTTTCATGCTTGTGAAAGACTTATATGTACGTAGGAAGCAGTTTCCGTTTTCTCTAGCATATGCTGTAACTATTCACAAGTCTCAAGGATTGACTGTAGATTGTGCTTTTGTGAACATTGGTTCAACTGTGTTCAAAGAAGGTATGGCTTATGTAGCTTTGTCACGAGTGAAAACATTATCTGGTTTATTCATGATAGACTTTGATGACTCAAAAGTTAGTGCTGATACAAATTGTGTAAAGGAGTATAATAGATTAAGAAGAACCTATGCTCCTCATTTAGGTCAGTATCCTGTGTTGGAGAAACGTGTAGTTTCTCGTAAAAGGAGAAATTAGAATATCTGTAATGAAGATGTAGAGAGGAGGAGAAAAAAGAGAAGTGATGTAATTGCAAGCAAAAAGAAAAAGGAAAATGAAGAAGAGGTTGTAGGATGTCATTTTGAAAATAGCTCTGGTGTCAACTGCTACGCTAATGTAGTGCTGAATGTTGCATTTTATCTGGAAAGTGTGCAAGAGCAGATAATAGTAAATCAGGGAAAAATATTCTGTTCTGAGTTGAGTCTCCTTTTTCAAAAGCTGAGTAATGATAAAACTCAAATAGAAAGTGCTACTGAAATTAGAAAACTTTTAGATGTATGTTCAGGACGAACACAGTTTTCTCAAAATGTACAGCAAGACGCACAGGAATTCTTGATGTTTTTTCTTCAGGTACTGGAAGAAGAAGGGGTTCCCATTGAAAATTTGTTTGGTCTCTCTTATAAATGGGAACATAGTTGTGAAAACTGTTATAATATATGTGGCTCTAATGTTGATTCTGAAAGGTTTATTTATTTAACATTGCCAGAAAGTAAAACAGTCACTTTTGCTAAATTAGTTAAAGATGCTAATCATAGCATGGAATGCAGTGAGTGTAAATCTGAAATGTTTTCAACGTTAATTTTAAAGGAATACGGACAATATGTAATTTTAATGATGCAACGATGTAAAGCTGATGGGTCAAAATTAGATACTTTAATAAAGAAGTTTACAGGACAGCAATTATCAATTTCAGGAAAAACTTTTGTAACAGTTGCAATAATTTTCCATGAAGGACCTACTGTTACTTCTGGACATTACACAGTTTATCTTAAATGTGAAAAAGGCTGGACACTGTGTAATGATTCAAAATTGATTTTCAAGCAACGTTTGCCTTTTGATTTAGCAAATTCCTATCTAATCTTCCTGAAACCAAAATTTTAGAGAGACTTGGCAAGATCTGTACAAAACAATTTTACCATTTTATTGGATTACCATTGGAATTTTCAAAAAAAATGATTTTACAAATTATCATTTGGCCTAATGGAAAGGTAACCAATTGCAATGTGGACTTTTTAAATTTTTAATGAAACTTTGGAAAACCAAAAATTTAGACAAAATCGGTAACATCTGCACAATTTAAATTTTGGAATGTTATTGGATTGCCATTGGAAATTTATTCAAAAAAGATTTTTAAAATTACTATTTGGCCATGAGGAAAGGTAAACAATTGTATTGTGGACTTATTTAATTATTAATTAATCTTTCGGAAACCAAAATGTTACAGAGAATCGGTGAGATCTGTACAATTTAAACTTTGGAATTTTATTGGATTAACATTGGAAATTTAATCAAAAAATTACTATTTGGCCTAAAGGAAATGGAACCACATGTATTGTGGAGTTATTTGAGATATAATATTTTTGGGATTATACTTCTGAAACAAAAATGTCAGACGGTATTTTAAAGAAATAAGTATTGATATTAGATGATATTTTTTAAGAATATTATGCATTTCTATAATGTTATGTTTAAGTTAAAAGAGATTCTGGGCTTTTTTAAAACAATCTTTGAGATTGTTATTTTTTTTTTGCCCGCTGTTAAATGATGAATGCAATTGCTTTCACAATTTATAGTGAAATGCAATATATTCTGAAAACAGCAAAAAAAAGGCAAAACATTTTTTGGGAAAATATGTAAATATGTGTACTGTATTATAAAATGTTTTATTAAATATTAATACTTTTTTCTTTTTTTTCAGATTGAGATAGAACATTTTCAAAGACTTGAACCATTTTTAAAGCAATTAAAATTAAATTTAAATTAAAAAATAATTTTTTGAGTGGGTATGGTAAGTCAAAAATTTCATGGTCCCTTTTTTCCACTTCTCCACAATCACATTTTCAGTTTTTCATTGTAGTCTCTCAAGGACCTTGTAATGTGATAATTGATTTTTAGTTTAAAAAAAAAAAAAATTACGCGTACCGTACGCGTACGGTAAAAAAAAAAAAAAAAAAAGTTTAAAAAAAAACATAAAAAAAAGTTAAAAGGTAAGGTTGGCTCTTAAAAGAGCCGTTGTGTTCATGCAGGGACAGAGGAAAGAAAGAATGGGAATATTAGTCGGTACGACAAATCTGCTGATCTATTAAATTGTTCACTAGGGCAACACTGGTCTCCCTATGACAAATTAGATCATGACAAGTGGCGCACCGAATTAAAACCCTCGCAAACCGATGGTTGGTTTCCAGAGGATGAGAAAAAGGAGATGCTCCCCCCACAGATGAAGGGCTCAGCTGACCTACCGAAGATGGACTCGGCCCTGCAGATGATGGACCAGGCTGAGCTGCTGTGGATGTGCTTGGTTGACTTACTGAAGGGTTACCTTCAGTATGTCGAGCATGTGTCCTACCGTGTACATCTTGAAGGTGTCTCAACATGGTGTGATTCCCGAAGGAATACTTCTTGCTGGGATTCCCTCTTGAAAGTACACGGCCACAAAGCTTACAAGTCACTAAGGGTGCATTTACCTTTTTCTTGTCCTCTGGAAAAGAAAAATACTCCCATATGAAAGAGCTCTTTTGTTTCCTCCTTCTCTGCCTCAAGGTAGTGCTGCTAGCCTCACTCTCAGAAGAGTTCTGCTGTTCTGCCATCGTATCACAAAGCCAACTCAGCTCCTTCTCCTAAGGGATCACAAGCAGAAATGAGGGGAATGGGTGTGGTGTAGGAGAGTTCTAGAACTGAAAGTAGTTTCAACCAATCAAAAGTTGTGTTTCATGATCACATGACCCACCGTGCGCGTACGTTACGCTTACGGAGCGCTTACGGTAAAAGTACGCATGCGCGTAAAAAAGACACGCGCACGCGAGCATGCACAAAACAGGCACGCCCCTTCACTTCCGCGTAACATGCGCGTGCAGCGTACGCGTTACGCGCTGCGCGTGCGTGACGTACGTCTACGCAAATTGCGTAAATGAACGCAAACAGCGTAGAAATCTAACGTAATGAAAGCAAAACGTGCGCTTACCGTACGCGCACGTTAAAAAAATAATAAAAAAAGAAAAAAAGGGGAAAAAAAACCACTATGTTATACTAATAAATCTTACCTGTTTAGTTTAAAAAAATGGTAAAAAAAAAATATATTGTAGAATTTTTAAAATTTAACCATAGTCTTTAAAAAAGGATAGAAAATTAAAATAAAAATATGTTAAAAAAATTGAAAAAAAAAAAAAAATAAAGAATTAGCATTTAAAAAACCTTGCAAATTCACTGAAAAAACCATGGGTTTCACACACGTTATAGTTAGGAATTAGCATTTAAAAAACCTTGCAAATTCACTGAAAAAACCATGGGTTTCACACACGTTATAGTTAGGAATTAGCATTTAAAAAACCTTGCAAATTCAATGAAAAAACCAAAGGTTTCACACATGTTATAGTTAGCTGGACATTTCACTCGTAAAAAACCAATGAAATTCCCCCGTTATAGTTAGTTCAGCTAAGTATAACTCGCGCGCCCGCAATGCACTACTGATGACGTCACATATTACATCACTCATGACATGGTCACTGACATCACTCATGACATCACTGATGACATCTCAAATGACATCACTGATGACATCACTGATGACATCTTCCTTGTGATAGAGTGGCAGACCTCCTCTTCCCCTAATATATCCTTTGATACACACATTCAAAAATAGAGACTAAAATTTTTAAAACAATGGACATACCAATACCAGTTACAAGAACCTCTTAAGTAATTCTAAGAACCACATACACATCCACTCATTCACCAACAGTCCTATACAGTCACTCATACATGCACTCACTCATCATATGTACTCATACACCTATACATCCTGTTACACAATGCCACTCATCCATAGAGTTACTCACACATACTCACTCATGCTAATAAAGAAACAAACATACATTTATTAGCTTATACAGTTATACACACACCACCACACTTACTTCTACGGAAAATTACACATACTTAGTCTTATAAACAATCACTTATAGAAACACATACTTATTCATACAGGAACTCTTTCAATCTCTCACTCTCACATATACTCACTTATATACACCAATAGTCACATATACTAGTTTAATAGATATGTAGTTACTCATAAAGACACTATTGTGACAGCCATTCACTCACTAACACACCCATACACACACTCATCCACCCATACAGTCCTGCACACATGCTGTCTTCAACACATACAAAGAGTGAATCACTCATTCATGCACCTATGCACTACATAATACCCCCCACCGAACCATACAGACACTCAGACTGATACTCAAAAAAACAACTAATAACCTATATAGACACCCAAGAAGCTACTCACCAACCCATGCAGCCACTTATACACAAAGTGAGAGACTGATACAGATATTTTCATATTTAAACATTACTCAGTAAGCCATGTATTCAGTATGATACACTTAATCAGTCAGATACACAATACATTTTTCAAAAACAAAGCATCCATTTAGACACTTATATACCCATTTATTCTTTCATTGACCTTGAGATATACATATATTAAACATATTTAATTTTCAGAAATACACACATTCACTGGATGATGTCATCAGTGATGTCATCAGTGATGTCATTTGAGATGTCATCAGTGATGTCATGAGTGATGTCAGTGACCATGTCATGAGTGATGTAATATGTGACGTCATCAGTAGTGCATTGCGGGCGCGCGAGTTATAGTTAGCTGAACTAACTATAACGGGGGAATTTCATTGGTTTTTTACGAGTGAAATGTCCAGCTAACTATAACATGTGTGAAACCTTTGGTTTTTTCTTTGGATATATATATATATATATATATATATATATATATATATATATATATATATATATATATGTATATATATATATATATATATATATATATATATATATATATATATATATATATATATATATTACCTACTGGCGGTCGCCAGTAGGTAGTTATAGTTAGGACCACGTTTCCATAGGAAATCCGCAACATTCTATTTTGAATAACTTTGGCGCCGGTCGACGAATCCTCGCGAATTTTTCAAAATAGGTGGGGCGCTATGCTCCGCTCCTACCCTGAAAGTCTCGGGGGGATTCGTCAAGCGGGGGCTGAGATAAAAGGGGGGTCCCAAAACGCGTTTTTCCCATGCATTTTTCCATAGGACCTTTAGACAGGGCTACAGCCCGAACGGCTGAACAGAATTACTAGAAATTTGGCAGAGAGGTAGTCCTCAGGTCAAGGAAGTGCCTTTTGTAGGTTTGGTGTAAATCTGTTCAGTAGATTCTGAGAAAATAGCCTTTAAATCAATATATATATCTGAGCCATCTTACGGTGCGCTTACGGTACGCTTACCGTACGCGTACGGTGGTGTGCGCGAGCGCGATTCTGATTGGCTCTTAGATCTTAGTAAACATTCGAATCGGCCGAAACCAGGAAGCGGCGGCCACCATTTTCTCTCTCGCACTGAGAGTGATGTTTAAAATATAAAGCACAAAAACATGTAAAGGGGCTGTTTAGACAGCTCCCACACACATAGCCATGTTGAGGGAGTCCCCAAAGATCCCCCAAGGCCAAAAACTGAATTTTTATTTTTTCGGTAATTTCGCCGATTACGCTTACCGTACGTGTACGGTAAAAAATTATAATAAAAAAAAAATTATCCACACTCTCCCCACCCCGTGTGCAATTTGTGACCGAAGGGCACCAATTGTGCATGGCTTATTGGAGATGAGAGAAACTAAAAAAATTTTTTAAAAAATAATAAAAAAAAAAATTATCCACACTCTCTCCACCCCATGTGCAAATGGTGCCCGAAGGGCACCATTTGTGCGTGGCTTATAACATATACGAAAAATTAAAATATTACCTTTCAAAACGAAGTGCATCATATGTCCTCCATGTGCGCACGGTGCGCGAAGCGCATCGTGCGTACATGGCCCATCTAGCGTAAAGTGGGCGCGCGGTGCGCGAAGCGCACCGTGCGCGCACGGAACGAACTGCGTTACGTGGGCGCGCACGCCACGAATGGCGTAAAGTAACTTAGCATTTAAAAAACCGTACAAATTCACTGAAAAAACCATAGGTTTCACACACGTTATAGTTAGGAATTAGCATTTAAAAAACCTTGCAAATTCACTGAAAAAACCATAGGTTTCACACATGTTATAGTTAGCGGAAATTTTACTGATAAAAAACCAATGAAATTCCCCCGTTATAGTTAGTGCAGGCAACTATAACTCACGCGACAGCAATCTTCTGCTGATGACATATGTGTCTTTATGAAAAAAAAATATTTGTAATATATGTATAGCTAAAAATGTATGGAAGAAGACATGGGCAAATAAGTGTCTAAATACAGTATTAGCATCAGCAGAGGATTGCGGTCGCGTGAGTTATAGTTGCCTGCACTAACTATAACGGGGGAATTTCATTGGTTTTTTTCAGTAAAATTTCCGCTAACTATAACATGTGTGAAACCTATGGTTTTTTCAGTGAATATATATATATATATCACCACAAAGTTTGCCCGAAGAGGAGAGGCCACCACAGGTAGGTCTGTTGGCAAAATTTTAATGAAGGTTGCAGCACAGATCAAAAACAAAACTGTCAAGCTCAAATAATGAAGTCCATCCCCGACGCGTTTCGTGCTCCCAGCACTTAATCATGGGCTCATGGCTTCTGGACTGCAGGTGGGCAAACGGCAATTTTTTGGCACCTGAAATACATCACAGTCTCCGCCCAGGTGGGCGTGGCCAACACTCTGGCCTGATGGTAACTGTAGTGCCTTACGTCTCAAGTGAGTTGCTGTGCCCTCTCTTCGTAGTTCCAAATAATCCCACGTGGGTTGCGAGGCCGAAGTCTTTACCCCTGCTGCATTTTACAACCTTCATTACCGGCTCCTGTCCCCAAGGCTGTCACGTGTTTGGTGCAACAACGGGGCTGCTTGCACAGCGGGGCTCTCGCCGCGGCCCAGGCAAGGCCGCTACACATCACCACAAAGTTTGCCCGAAGAGGAGAGGCCACCACAGGTAGGTCTGTTGCCAAAATTTTAATGAAGGTTGCAGCACAGATCAAAAACAAAACTGCCAAGCTCAAATAATGAAGTCCATCCCCGACGCGTTTCGTGCTCCCAGCACTTAATCATGGGCTCATGGCTTCTGGACTGCTGGTAGGCAAACGGCAATTTTTTGGCACCTGAAATACATCATAGTCTCCGCCCAGGTGGGCGTGGCCAACACTCTGGCCTGATGGTAACTGTAGTGCCTTACGTCTCAAGTGAGTTGCTGTGCCCTCTCTTCGTAGTTCCAAATAATCCCAAGTGGGTTGCGAGGCCGAAGTCTTTACCCCTGCTGCATTTTACAGCGTTCATTACCGGCTCCTGTCCCCAAGGCTGTCACGTGTTTGGCGCAACAACGGGGCTGCTTGCACAGCGGGGCTCTCGCTGCGGCCCAGGCAAGGCCGCTACACATCACCACAAAGTTTGCCCGAAGAGGAGAGGCCACCACAGGTAGGTCTGTTGCCAAAATATTAATGAAGGTTGCAGCACAGATCAAAAACAAAACTGCCAAGCTCAAATAATGAAGTCCAATCCGAAATTGCTCAAAATTTGAAAAACACCATCACAAAAGTAAGTATAATAACCAAGCCATAAAAGAAAATTCTTCTCTCAGCAGAATGCAACAAAAGAAAACTGTGCCAAATTCCAAAAAAGAGAGCTTTTAGTAAATCATAAAGGATATACTTTTAGTAACAACAGAATCACCAGTAGGAAAACACACTGGTAAAGCAGAAAATGTTATTCAATGACTGTGGCAGAGCTAGCACTAAAAATGAAATTGCTGAAAGCATTAGAGAACATCAAATCAAAATAGAAGCCAGAACTATTTTACAGGACCTAAAAGAAGCCAGTACGAACTCACACGATCCAACAGGAACGATATTTAAAATATATTTAAAAACATTCCTCAACATGCAATAGGCCAACTCCTGGGCATACCGACCAAAGAAAACATGGATTGCTAGAGCACATAGGACAACGAGAAAATCACCAGTAGGACCTAAAAAATATGAAGCCTTAGACATAACCCAACACTTTCTAATTACACATCAAATGATACTTTTCTACTGTATGACAATCAACATAACACAAAAAATAATCATTTATGCTACCAACAGCAATTTAATAACCTTAATTCAATGTAAACCATGGATGATGGATGGCACTTTCAAGTTGTGCTCTTCACCAATCAGTCAAACATACACAATGCATGGTCAGTATCAAAATACAATAATTCCATTAGTGCCTGCATGTTTAAGTAACAAAATGCAGCTTACAATGATATGCTGTCATATATAAAACAAAAGACTAACAACTGTAATCCACAAAAAGAAGCATCATTTATTTTGAACAGGCAGTGATTTTGAATGGTAAAATATTTTATATATTTTTACAACTGTATACAAATGTTTTATTTATAAATATATATCAAACAATGCTGATAAAAATATATAACCACTGTTAGACCTGTCCCCCTTAGGGTGTTTTTGCTGAATTTGTTTTTGTTGACTTTAGGACTTGCACACTTTACCACTGCTAACCAGTGCTAAAGTGCTTGTGCTCTCTCCTTTAAACATGGTGAAATTGGCTTATACTCATTGGCACATTTAATTTACTTGTAAGTCCCTGGTAAAGTGGCACTACACATACCCACGGCCAGTAAATCAAATGTCACTGTGGGCCTGGGGCACGTTTTGTGCCACCCACTTAAGTAGCCTTTTTAAAACATGGCTCAGGCCTACAATTGTAGCCTGTGTGTGCAGTTTTAAACTGCCATTTCGACCTAGCAAAGTTAACCTTTTGCCAGGCCTAAAACTTCCTTTATAATACTTATAAGTTACCCCTAGTATAGGCCCTAAACACCCCATAGCGCAGAGTGCGTTGCATTTAAATTGTTTGACATGTACTTTTAGATTTTACATGTCCTGGTAGTAAGAAACTTTTCACTACTGCAAGCCTACGTCTCCCATAGGATAACATTTGGTTACCTTTTTGCATTTAATAAGTGCTGACTTTTAATTGGGAGCAGGTAGGAATGTTGAGTTTGGTATCAAAAGAACTGTAACTTAAAACTCTCTTTAAAGGCAAAGTTGGATTTTAAGTTGCACTTCTGAAAATGCTACTTTTAGTTAGCATTTTGTTGCTACAACAATCGGTTGCTTGCAACCTATATCCTGGGTAGCTGGCCAGTTGATCTTTGTGTATTGCTCCCAGACAGTGAGACTAAGGGGGATAGGTGTTGGCAGGAAGGGCCATATCTGACTTAATAGGGGGTGGAGCCATCACCTCCAACACTTGCACATCACCAAGCCTCTGCCTCAGCACACTCACAAAGGGTTTCACACTAGTCGTTTGTGCTCTCAGAGAAGCTGGGGTCAACACATGAAGGCAGTAAATTCCAAACAACTCTGGGGATGGAAACCTCTGGAAACTTCTCCTACTTCAAAGCTGTCACAAAGTATAAATACTGGACCCTCATACCCAACTCTTCAGATCATTTCTGGACCTCTGGACTCCACCAGGAAGAAGGACTGCCCAGCTGTGAAGTCTGCCCTGCTGACCTGCTTGCTGACCAAGGACTGCTTTGCTGGCCAAGGACTGTTCTGCTGCCAAGACCTGCTGTTGCTGCACCAGGACTCTTTTGCTGCTGTGGGTTGCGCTGCTGAATCCAGCCTGCCTGTTTGAACCCAGAACTCCAGTAAATCTCCAAGGGTATGTTGGCTTCTTCGACATTGACACATCTCCTCACATCTTGATGCAGCGCGATGCAGTCCGGCATCAACTCTGGCCTAGTGTGATGCAGCTTATCCTCAATGCATCTCATCGCAAGTCCTCGCAAGTAATGGTGGCTTTTTCTACACCAGCACAACCCAACACCCACTCCCATCCAGCTCAATGCATTTTGTCTCCTGTGCCAACTCCTTGCAGCCCAAGTCTTCGCAAGCCCCACCAGCTTCCCCGACGATGACGCAAAAACTCGCATCACAGCTACTCATTGACAGTCATCGATTTAGCTGCTGCATGATGCATCTCCACGGTGGACCTTGCATCTCAGCTCCTCATCAATGGTTACTCAACACCGGCCTGCGCATCTCGGCGCAATGACTTCTCTTCTCGGCACCCAGACCCTCAAGGTACTTTCTCAGCGGACTGAACTCAGTACTGTATGTGGCCTGTGCTCCATCTTGGTCAGCCTGAACTTGCGAATTGGCCCTGGTTCATCGTGACCAGATAACTATGGTTGGCGCTTTTTGCTTCTTAGGGCTTGATTTTCACAAAACCTTCAAAACTGTGTATCTGTGTTGGATTTTTGTTATTTTGGTCTCAAATAATTTATTAAAATTTACTCTAGTTTTCCAAATTGGTGTGGGATTTTTCTTGTGTTGTTTATAACTGTTTGAAGTGTCGCATAAATACTTTACACATTCCCTCTAAATTAAGCCTGAGAGCCTTCTGCCAAAATACCAGAGGATTGAGCACAGGTTAATTTGAGTTTTGCTTGTGCTTCATCCTGACAAGAATTGGGGTTGCTGTTGGAGTGGGGGTTCACCCTCCTTAACTAGTAACCCACTTTCCTACAACCACTATTTCAGTACTTTTTAATCATAACATTGTTTATAAAATATAAATAATTCAAAGAATGGCACTGGGGAAAGTGTTGAACTTTAGAGATGTGATGTACAATTTGTTATTACTCCAAAATAAACCATATAAGGGAATGTGATGAGCTTTTGGAAGGCTACAATTTACTATTCCTATTCCAGAGTTAAACACATTGGGTAAAGTATTGGACTTTGGGGGTCAAATTTACTATTCCCCTTCAAAACTTAAAGACATTAGGGAAAATGCTATACTTTTAAATTGACGAATACCACAGATTTATAACATATGCATTCCACTAAAAAGAATATATTACATAAATACATATTAAAATTGAGAGAACATTAAAAAAATAGAATTACCAATGATTTACTATAATTATAAGAATGTATAAAAAAATACATAACAGTTTCCAATATATTTAAAATTACTAAACACCTTCATTTAGACCATTACATTTATTGAACTATTTCTCTTCACTTCAATTGTTTAAATATAAAATATAGTTTAAATGATCAAGTAACAAAAAAGCTTCTGATAAAATTATAAAACTATTTTTTTAAATGTAAATAAATATAACAATATTAAGGTAACATTTTAAATCGTTTTTTAAACACTTTTAATCATTGCAAACTTTAAAAATAAAAAATTGCGAATCACTTCCCTTCTCTAGTTCCTTAAAAATCAAATTCCCGCTCATAAAATTATTATACCAAGAAAATACAAACTAAAACCAAGTATTATACGGTAAAACAAAAAAATACGATTAAAAATCGATGTAATTTATGACATAATAACCCAAAATTATGTTTTATTAATGATATTAAAAAATATTTTTTAAAAGCAATTAACTTGCCTACGATATTCTGAGACACGATGTTGTTAACATTACAATACGTAAGACACAATATTTGTTTCTCACAATATTTTTTCAAGAATATTGTACCAGAACACCACCTTTGGTTTAGCGATTCCCACTTGTTGGTGGCCTCTTTCTGTTATGTTATGAGAACCACCCAGTTTAATTTAGATATTTAACAATGAGAACTTGTAGAGGATTCTCAATGAGTCTTAAGCTTTCTTTTTTATCACAGAACCCTAGATAGCCTTACAGCAATATCCGCTGTTGGTGTCACTTTTATATGCCAGAGTTCCTGGTATATACCATTGAATTCCTGTTTATTTTGCAATATAATGTACCATTCATCAGGTTGTCAACCTGCTGCCTGTATTACATTTCTTAGTACTGCCCACATGTGCGTGAATGAGTGACTAGCCACATTCATAATGAGCAGCACTCTCACAAGCCTTACATCTTTTGATTTACATACAACAGGGGGGTTTGATCAGGCTTACAAAATATAAGTTTGCATCAATGCCTGAAACTTCTCATTAGAGGGATCAAACTTCAGAAGAAGTGGGCGTGTGACCTACAGATTATGCCCTGGAGTGATAATCAGTATAGCGTTGACCCCCAAAGTTATAAGAATGAAATAGGCTTTCAAGGATAGGACGCTGTGAAGGTCTTTCAAGATTTCTTCTTGATTGCCTGAGGAGAAGAAAACTTCTCCCAGAAGACTCAGTGCACCCTGCACTAAATACACATGCAAAAGCTATCAGGTGTCTTGAAAAGGAAAAAGCCACAACAAATGTGCTTGGCAATCTTGATAATTCGTGTTTGAAGTTAAATGCAGGTGTAGCAAATCTAGGCACCAAAACCTCCCTAAATCAGGGTACAGAATAGAGACTCAAAGAATCTTTCAGAAACAAGGAATCTGACTGGAATCTGCATTAGTAAAAATTGGAGTAAAAATCATTGTGGCAAATGGGCAACGAAAGTGACGAAAAAGAAAGGGCAACTAATGAACTGCGACACTTTCACACCATATCAATACCAGCATTCTAAAACACCTGACACATCAGATAGACGCATCAGTGTTCATCTTCAATCAATCAATCAATCAATCGCATTTATAAAGCGCGCTACTCACCCATCAAGGGTCTCAAGGCGCTGGGGGGGGGGGGGGGGGGGGTCAGTGCTCGAAGAGCCAGGTCTTGAGCTGCCTTCTGAAGGAGAGGTGGTCAGGTATGGCGCGAAGGTGGCTGGGCAGAGAGTTCCAGGTCTTTGCTGCTAAAAAAGAGAAGGATCTTCCTCCGGCGGTGGCTTTGCGGATGCGGGGTACCGCTGCCAGGGCCTGTCCGGTGGAGCGCAGAGTGCGCGGGGGAGTGTAGAAGGAGACGCGGTTGTTGATGAGTTTGGGTCCGAGGTTGTGAAGGGCTTTGTGTGCGTGGGTGAGTAGTCGGAAGGTGATCCGCTTGTTGACGGGTAGCCAATGGAGTTTTTTCAGGTGTCCGGAGATGTGGTGGTGGCGAGGGATGTCCAGGATGAGTCTTGCGGCAGCGTTCTGGATCCGTTGGAGTTTCCTCTGCAGCTTGGTGGTGATGCCGGCGTACAGGGTGTTCCCGTAGTCCAAGCGGCTGGTGACGAGGGCGTGGGTGACGGTCTTCCTGGTGTCGGTGGGGATCCAGCGGAAGATCTTGCGGAGCATGCGGAGGGTGTTGAAACATGCCGAGGTCACCGAGTTCACCTGTCTGGTCATGGTGAGGGAAGAGTCCAGGATGAAGCCGAGGTTGCGCGCGTGGTCGGTGGGTTGGGGAGTGCTGCCTAGGGCGGGGGGCCACCAGGAGTCATCCCATGCGGTGGGAGTGGGGCCGAGGATGAGGACCTCCGTTTTGTCTGTGTTCAGTTTCAGACGGCTGTCTGTCATCCAGTTCGCCACTTCCTTCATTCCTTCATGTAGTCTGGTCCTGGCTGATGTTGGGTTGTTAGTGAGGGATAAGATGAGCTGGGTGTCGTCGGCGTATGATATAAGGTCGAGTCCGTGTTTGTGTGCGATGTTCGCCAGGGGGGTCATCTAGACGTTGAAGAGAGTGGGGCTGAGGGAGGATCCTTGAGGTACGCCGCAGATGATCTCCGTGGCTGTGGATCTGAAGGGGGGAAGGCGGACACTCTGAGTCCTCCCGGAGAGGAAGGAGACGATCCATTCCAGGGCCTTGCTTCTGATGCCGGCGTTGCTGAGGCGGCGTATCAGGGTGCGGTGGCAGACCGTGTCGAAGGCTGCAGAGAGGTCCAGGAGTATGAGGGCCACGGTCTCTCCCTTGTCGGTCAGGGCTCTGATGTCATCCGTTGCTGCGATCAGGGCGGTTTCGGTGCTGTGGCTGGCCCTGAAACCGAACTGTGTGGGGTCGAGGGAGTCGTTGGTTTACAGGGCGTTGGTGAGTTGAGCGTTGACGATTTTCTCAATCACTTTGGCGGGGAACGGCAGGAGAGAGATGGGCCGGAAGTTTTTGAGTTCGGTGGGGTCTGCTGTAGGTTTCTTTAAGAGGGCGTTGAGCTCTGCGTGTTTCCAGCTCTCCGGGAAGGTGGCGGCGGTGAGGGAGGCGTTGATGACGTCTCGGAGGTGCGATGCGATGATGTCGTCGGCCTTGTTGTAGATGTGGTGCGGGCAGGGGTCCGATGGGGATCCGGAGTGGATCGAGTTCATTATGCGGGTGGTCTCCTCGGTGGTGGTAGGGTTCCAGGTGAGGATGGTGGTGGTGTCGGTGGCGGGTTCCGGAGGGGGGCTTGTGTCGGCGGTCGGGAAGCTGTTGCATATGTCGGTGATCTTGTGGTGGAAGAAGGTTGCGAGGGAGTCGCAGAGGTCCTGTGAGGGAGGGATGGAGTTGTTTTCTGCTTCCGGGTTGGAGAGCTCTTTGACGATGCCAAATAGTTCCTTGCTGTTGTGGGCGTTGTTGTCAAGTCTGTTCCGGTAGGCTGTTTTTCGTGCGGCGCGGAGGTGTTGGTGGTGTTGGCGGGTGGCGTCCTTGAGAGCTGACATGTTCTCTTCGGTCTGGTTAAGGCGCCACATCTTCTCGCGGGTGCGGCATTCTTTCTTGGAGTTCTTGAGGTCGGGGGTGAACCAGGAGTTTTTCTTGTGGTTGTTGGTGCTGGCTTGAGTCTTGGCGCAGTCGGAGATCCAGTTTGTGAGGTTGTTGGCGGCAACGTTGGGGTCGGTGGTGCTGGTGGGTTGGTTCTGGGAGAGGGTTGATGCGAGCTGTTCCGTGGTGATACGATTCCAGTGTCTTCTTGGTGGTTGCTGGGTGTGGTGGGGCACGGTGGTCTTCTTGAAGATGAAGTGGACGCAGCTGTGGTCCGACCAGGTGAGTTCGGTGGTGTGGCTGAAGGTGATGTGTTTGCTGGAGGAGAAGATGGGGTCGAGCGTGTGTCCGGCGTCGTGGGTGGGGGTGTTGACTAGCTGATTCAGTCCCAGGTTGGCGAGGTTGTTCAGTAAGGCGGTGGTGTTGTTGTCGGTGAGGTTCTCCAGGTGAAAGTTGAGGTCTCCTAGGAGGATGTAGTCGGTGGATGAGAGTGTGTGAGGGTTGACGAAGTCTGCGATGTCTTCGCTGAACTTGGTGCGAGGTCCTGGTGGTCTGTACATGAGGGTGCCTTTGAGGGTGGTTTTGGGGTCGCTGTGGATCATGAAGTGGAGGTGTTCGGCGTCGGGGAGTGAGTTGTCGGTGTCGGTCGAGATGCGGATGGAGTTTTTGTGTGCGATGGCGATGCCTCCTCCGATGCAGTTGGTGCGGTCTTTCCGGATGATTTTGTAGCCGTCGGGGATGGCTATGGCGATGTCGGGTGCCGAGGAGGGGTTCATCCAGGTCTCGGTGAGGAAGGCGATGTCCGGGTTCGTAGAGTTGATGAGGTTCCACAGTTCGATGGCATGCCTGTGGATGGATCGGGTGTTGACCAGGATGCAGTGGAGGTTGTTTCCGGGGGAGTAGTTCTTGGCGGGAGCGGAGTGGGTTCGGAGGCAGGTGAAGCGGCAGTTGCTGCAGGTGAAGGGTCCGTGGGTGCGTTTCGGGGTGGCGCAGTAGCAGCCCGGCGTGCGGCCGGGGTTGAGGTTGGCGAGGAAGGCGGAGTCGTAGGTCAGGTGGGGGGCGCGGGGGCCAGAGGTTCGGGTGCTGGGCGCGGTCCAGGCACGGACGGGCGCAGACGGGCTTGCCTTAGTCGCGCCTTTGGCGCGCCAGCGGCACGCCCGCTGCACGCGTCCGCTGCGCGGCCTCGCAGCGGCCGCCATATAAGGGGTAGCCGGGGAGGCGGGGACAGCTGGGAGGCGGGAGGAGGGCGGGTAGGGGGGAAAAAGAGCGGGAAAAGCGGCGAAGGGCCTCGGGGAGGCGAGGAGGCCCGAAAAGGCGGAAAAGTACCTAGAAGGGGTACAAAAGCCGGAAAAGCGAGAAAAAACGACAAAAAGCGGCAGAAGGACGGGGGGGGACGGCGGGGGCACGAGGGGCAGCAGGCACTCAGGGATACAAAAAGCAAGGGGAGCGCGATCACAACGGGGAAAGCAGGCACTCAGGGATACAAAAGTCAAGGGGAGCGCGATCACACGGGGAAAGCAGGCACTCTGGGATACAAAAAAGCAAAAGGGGACGCGATCATACACAGGGGAAAAGGCAGACACTCTGGGGGACAGTCGGTACAACAACAGAGCAGAAGGCAGGCACAGAGGATCTGGTGGCGCCGCGAGGGATTATTAAACCCAACAATATACTCTTTTATTTTACTTTGTTTACAGTTTCATTTATATTGTTCATGTCATACATTTCCATGAGTATGGTTTATTACATATACATTTAATAATGCTGTTCTTTATTCTGTTGGGAATGCTTTAATAACCCACATAACAAAAGGCAGTAAGATAATTGTGCTAATGGTCTCCAGCCATGTTTTTGTTCTACACTTATATTATCTGTAAATAAAACATCAGAAACTGCGTGCAAATTCGTGTAATTAAATGTTTAATTTCTTTTCAGTTTCCTCTCCATGTTAGAGGGTGCTATCCTAAACTCATAATCAAACATAATCAGTTTCCAACAGCAATTTTCAAAGCATAATACATGGATGAAGTTCGTAAATTGCAAAAATATTATTTGCATTGAGTGTGCAATCTTTTTGTTTACATTATTCCATAAAGCCATTGTCCAAATTCTCTATATCAATATTATGTTTTCAATTAATCATACACATGCATTTTCCGGTTTGCAATGATACAACATATGTTGTGCCAAAAGATTGTGCACTGTAGTCAGCCACTGACAGAGGCAGATGCGATCCATACCGCTGGAGCATGCATCTGCCAGGAACAGATGTGTTACTTCTGCTCTAACTAGTCCATTATCCTTACCCGGAAAACCAAGGTATGAGTTTTCTCAATCTGAAACTATAATGCATTTCCCTAACGTTACAATGAATTTCTAATCACTGTACCTGCTCCAATACCCTCGGGTCCAGGTTGTGCAACATAAATCCTTCAAGAAAACATATTCTTCCAGAGCATAAGGTAAAAGCATCTCTGGTAGTTCAATTTCGACCAGTGATGTCATATCCTGTGTGGGCCAACTGCCCTTACTTCCTCTCTGAGCTGAAACTGAATTTATCACTTATTTTCATCTTGTTGAAATGTATTTGTGCACTGCGCTTCTATAACGAGCACCGTCAAGTAATGTATATTTATGTTAAATCTTTCAACGACTGTCCCATATGCTTCGAGTCCCTTCTGAATGAATCCATCTTTCGTAATCATCATCTTAGGAGGAACACAATGTGCTGAGAAACAGGTTCCAAAACAACCAAGTTCAATGTGGTTTAAACTGTACTGTACAGACCAACCCAGACCTCCTATACACATGCATGCATGATCTTGTCTTTTCTCACAACTTTCTTCTACATCCACCCATAGATAGGCGCAGGTATATGTTGCTGGTCCATGGTTTGAGCAGTCTCTTCCATACAAACGACACAAAAAAACGTCCTACATAGCCAAACTGTGCTCACACATTTCTACGCATCTACAAACTAGGATCTAAAGTCTAAGGTGGATATTCACAAGGATCTATCTCCGAATTAACGGCACTTTAGCGCAGCCAAAGTCGTGTTAAATTTCCCTCCCCATTCACAAGCTGGTGCAAACAGCCGATAGCACCACTTTTCCCACGTTAGCATCCGCAACAAACATCGCCACGGATGACCCTAGCAACTATCACTAATGAGATGCAGAGTAGGCGTTCCCGAGCAAAAGGCCGCAAAAACACCACTTCACAACATTCTCAACGACCAGCCAGATCTGCGATAAGAACACAAAACAGGCGATAAGGCGCGTTAGCAGCAGGATATTAACACCTGCTCAGACCTGGTGCAAAGTCGGGCCACAACCTGCACCAGACAAGAGAGCACAGCCCATAGCCCCACATGAAGAACAACAGATGCCCCGAGCAACTGAACATGCAGCACGGACACCCAAGAGGGGCACAACACCCACCGACACCACACCCAGGCCCGCAACACCCCACCCGGGCCCATCCCCACCCCTGGACAAAGAAACTGCACACCAACACCATGAATCCCAAAACAAATATTTTGCCTGATGTCGCACAAGCAGGAAAATCAACATACATGCATGGCCAGAAAATGGAGAATCAGTCATACAGCAATGCAATCACCAACACAAAACACCATTCAAACAAAAGCCAAAACATGGATGAGTCCTAGCGGGTCCTCACTGGACAATCTGTAGGACACAGCCTGTAAGACAAAATCCAACAGAAGAAGGTGTGCCATGCACCCAACAAAGGAAAGAGAGAGGGAGAGATGGAGGGAGAGAGCAAGGAAGAGAGACGGAGTGAGATTGCACAAGCAGCGCAAGGCCTTGCGGGCACCTGGCTCCACATGCCAACATGTGTGTGTGTATCGCCATCCGTACACCTTGAGCCAAGGCCTTGGCCCAATCTCAGCACCAAAGCCACATCACATTCTGAAAATGCAAGTAGTAGTCAGACAAACATCAGGGATGAAAGCGCCATTGTTCCAATGCAGAAGGCGGCAGGACACCTGCACCTCTGACCTTGGTCCAGAATGTGGCTGGAATACCCTGAGAGAGATGCCATGGCAGATGGGGATGACTCCCACACATTGCGCTAATGAACTATCTTACTTACCCACACCCCACACACAGAAGCCCCTGCCTGAGGTACCCCCGCATGGGATGCCCTTGACACTCACGGAAACAGCAACCCATTCTCACCAACGTTGCACACACATTCGAATCATTGCTCAGAGCTGTGGCATATCCTCCACACAACTGCAGCAGTACAGAAGAGTGCTGGTTCCACGAGATGCACCAACGCAATGGCAGGCCATCCAGGGCACATGCACAACCCCCGTCACGTGGAACAGTACCGTGCACGTATGCTGCATTTACTGGGCGTACTGCCACTGGCAGTGCTGCGGATCAGTTCCCAGCTAAGCTTCCGCCTTGCCTACGTCACCGGCATCCACCCCTGGTTCCACTGACGAACATGCACATTCGAGTGTCCCGTGGATGTCTACCTATCCAACACAACCGTAGATGAATTGGACTATGACTTGTGTGTGCGCCCCGTGTTGGATCACGAACAGGAGTGTAACCAAGACAGCCGTGCATGGGATACCTTGACATTCTGCATATGTATTGGCAGTTGTGCATGGGAGATTGCACAATTCCTCGTGTGCAGTGACCACATCGAGGCGCTCCCCTATTGGGCTGTGTTGCGGATTGGTGAAACGGTGTGGGCTGAGCACACCTGCCTGGACCAGTGAATGGATTGGCTCACCCTGGTGTTCCTTGAACGCGACAACGACGTACTATTGGAACACATTGCACATGAAGCTGCATGGGCATTCATGGACGAGTAACTATGTACCTGCAGCCACAACGGATTGTCACCCACAGCACAGGTCCCAACACCTTGTTGCATCATGGGGAATGCCCACATATCCCACCACAACAGAAGACATGTCTGCCTCCTTCAGGACTCTGGATGCATGTGCATGGAACTACGCATGTGTACACACACCTGTGCAAGGTAATGCAGGTCCATGGTCGGAGCAACACAGCGTTGTTTGGCAACGTTACCAATTCGGACACACTGCTGGGGGGAGAGTACACACATGGCAATGTAGCACAACATGTGAACCTGCCTGACCCTTTCACCTGATCACTGTCAGCAGAGCAGACAGTCGGTGTACTCCGGTGGCAGAGAACTATGCAGATCCCATGGGCAGTGAGTTGTGCCAAACAACACATGACTCGTCCAGCATGGCAAAGTGGGCTGAGACCATTGCCATCTGTGATGAATGTTGTCCATTTTAGCCTCACCATTTACTGCACCTCAACATGTTCCCATGCTGCGTGTAAGTGTCTTAAACTTGTCCTTGCATATTGTGGCCGTTGCCTCGTCCGTACTGACACGCACATGCCAATAAAGTCTATGCAACTCCACTGGTGTCTAACTGTGATGAGTGTTGATTAGATTGTCCACTTGTGTGCCACAATGAGCATCGTCCCTACACAGGGAGAAACTGACTGACGCATGTACAATGGGGCTGGCTCCCTTTTGCAAGCTCCATCTCGGTGAGCCAGACATTGTTTTGGGATAGGTGCTGGCCGACCTGTACACTTACGTGACTTCAGCAATGTGAGTATGGTGTCCAACCTCTGACCATTTGGAGCAATGTCATATATCATTACAGAATGTGTCCACACAGATGTGTGTGAGTAGGTATGCAATGTGAAATTCTGTTGTCACATGGGATGTAGGACACCACTCCTGGCCTGCTACCGATTTGGTCATTCCCACACACAGCCCTATTCCATTCATGGACATGTACCTATGTTGGGGCGTTGTTAGATTGTTGTTGATGTGCAATGGGGACACAGCTAGTACTCACCTTCACAGTCATCCAATTGGCCATGTGTCTCAGGGATACACATACGCATAGATGTCAGTTACCAGGTTGTACCTTCATGTGCAATCATTGTCCCTACATCCAGCCATACTTCCATACGTGACTGAACATAGTCATGACACATCTGTGTGATTTAGAACATTTTATTCACATTCAGGTGATTGACGGTGCTTGAGCTGTACATGGCCATCCAAGCTAACATTACATGGAAGCCCAGTGGTGGGCCAACCAGAGTCCTTTGGGGATTGAAAAGTGATTAGGAAGAGGGGGAGTGCAATCCGCAGCAGGATTGCTGTGTAATTGTTCAGCAGTGAAGATATGGCAGTCCGTGTCGGGGTCCGGGTGAATGTCACAGAGTGTTCCGGGGGTCAGTGGGAGGTATTGTCCTAGGGCATGATGCATGGGTCAGAACCAGGCTGGGACATGCCATATGGCAGTGATGGATACTACTTCCTCCTTCCTCACACAGTAATTACCATCCCCATCTTACTCCAGGCCCGGCAATTTGCCGAAACCTTATGACTCATTACCATCCTACAAAGCACCTCCGCTCCAGCCAGGCTTTTTTAGCAACAGTACCCAGAGTTAGGAGAACGCGGGCCGGTGGCAGGAGGTTTTCATATAATGTCGCCAAGCTGTGGAACCGCTTGCCCTCTCAACTTAGATCCAATCCCAACCTTTTTTCATTTCGAAAACACTTAAAGACTTTTCTCTTTACCCTCCAAAATTAACCTTTTGAAGTGTTCCGGCCATCCCCCACCTCACTCTTCAAGTAGCGCTTGGATGCCTCCGGGGAGCAATTGCGCTTTATAAATCCACTTTTCATTTCATTCACTCCCCTGATACGGGTTCTGTGTCCGGTGTGTCCGGTGTGTGTGGCGGGGTAATGGCTGCATCACTGTGTGCCACTGACACATCATACTGCGAAGGTGATGGGGCAACATCACTGTGTTCCACTGACATATCAGGGGTCGGAACTGTGTGTGTCGATGTTCCAGCTGCAGTCATCTGGGACAGGCTCAGTGGCAGCAATGGCAAGATGAAGAACTGCAGGGCATTGAAGTTCCCAGCTATCACTTGCTGGTGTCCAGCCGTGGCAGCCATACTTCCAGCCTGACTCTGCTCCATGGTCTCCATTGAGCTCTGGATCTGTGCCAACTCTGTGCTGTCATTGCTGGTGCCTGTCTGACCAGACAGTTCTTGTATTCGATTAGTGGCCCCAGCGAGGTCAGCAAAGGTCTGTGGTGGAGCATGGTGCGTACAGGGGGTGTCCGATATGAACTGTAAGTGGTCCCTGATGGGACTCAGACACCCACGTATGGCATCGAGTTTGGCTGCAACGAGCGCGAAACCCACCCGCAGCTGTTCAGCCAACTCCACCTGGCAACCCCATACACGCCGTTGGAACTCCATGTATTGTTCGGGGGGTCGTGGGAGACAGCCGTGGTGGTGTGTGTTTCCTGCTGTGTGGTCTGTGCAGGTGGTGGGGTCACCTTGAGGCAGCTGGCCTGCCCTGCTTCTGGGGATGGGGTGCGGAGGCTGTCCATTATCCGTTGGAGGGTGTCTTGACATATGTGCAGGTTGTCCTCTTCATCTTCAATGATGGGAATGATGGGCTCTGCAGGAGGTGTTATTTGTCCCTTTGCAATGTAAAGAGGATATGCAGGTTAACAGAGTTTCATATGTATGTTGAAGATTTGCAGATGTTAACATTCAGACTGCATGCCAATGTACATTGTGACTGTTTTGGTGGAGCTGGCTATTTGATGGCAGTCAGTGTGATTTTGGACTACATGACCGATGTGTGGTAGTACCCGTACATTATCATCACACAGTGTCCGGCAATGGCAGATGTGAGTGGACAGTTACTACGCACGTGCGGAACCTGTTGTGAGCCCTGTCCTGTGGTGTTGGTATTGCACTTTGTACCACATTGCCGTCATTGCTGATGTTCTGTGATTGCTATGTGTGTGTGCTGCATTGTGGGGGAGTTGCCCCTGCAGCTCTGATTTCATGTAGCCTTCTCCCTTTGAGGCGGGGTGCCTTTGTATTGTGTGCTTTTCGGGGGCTGAATTGTTTTTGACTTGGGTCATAGGTGCTCTGTGACAGATTTTGTGGCCTGGTGCATTGTTCGTCTGCTGCGTGTATTGTACGGCATGGGTTGTGGGTGCATGTGGATATGTCAGAGTGTGACCTGCTCCTTTACGCATGTGATCCGCACTGGGCCACCTCCATGTTGATTCATGGGCCACGTCATGTTTTTTGGCTGCTGCCATGTAATCGGGCATGCAATGTTACTTGCATAGTCAGTGTTGGTCACAGAGCCGCTGCTTTGCTGGATTCAGCACATATGCATGGGTCGGTTGTGATACTGGTGGTAGGGAGGGGGGCCCCTTTGCGCACATTTTGGACGGGGGCCTACTTGGTGTTTCTATGTGTGCTGCAGTGTGCCAATGCTATCAGGGACACGTTTCACGATCATTGTGGGTGTGCAGTGTGCTACACATAATTGTGCATGTGTGCCATTGTGTCCATCTCCCCCATCCCCCCAGTCCCTGGTCGTTACTCACCCTGTTGCTGTTGGGTCAGGTCGTATCGAGCTGTGTCCAGGCCCCTGAATCCTGCCACCATCTCCACACTGCTGACTGTGGCCACCATTTCCTCCAGCTCATCCAGCTCCTCCTGTGTCGCTGGACTCCCACCTCCAGTTGCCGTTGCTGCCTTCCTGTTGGCGGTGAGTTTCTGTTTGGCTTGGCTGTGCACTTCATGCCAGCGCCTCTTGACCTCCTCCAGTGACCTCCTCGCCACTCCGACTGCATTGACGTTGGTGATGATGGTCAGCCATATTTCCGTTTGGGTTGCCTGTGCCGCAGTGGAGGTGCCGAACAGTTGTTGATGGTGTTCTATCACCTCCGTGACGATGATCCGGTCTTCCTGCGGACTGAACCCCGTCTTCCTCTTCCTCTTCTCTTTGCACTTCCTCGAACACGGGGTTCCTGGCTGGTCCTCCGTGGGGCGTGTGGGGTTCGGCTTGTCCTCTGCACTCGGTCCGGGTGCATCCATGGTACTACGCAGTTTGAATTGGTTTTGGTGTTTTTTTTTCTTTCTTTTATAGTGCAATTTTCCCGCCAGACGCGTGGGATTTACAGGCCTGTGGCTGGTTTTCGCTGATTTTTGTTCCACGATTGGCCTCATCGCATGATTTGTTGCATTCGCGTTTTGCATTTTTGCGGCATGGCGTTGATTTTTATGCTGACATTTGACACATTATCTAGTGAGTATCGCATGCTGCCGGCGCGTTGTGAATACTTGGTTGGCATGGCTAAATTTTCCTGCGATAGGCTGCGATGTTGAGAGTTGCGTTAAGCTACTCTTGCGGTAGTTAACACACGTTCTTGTGAATATACCCCTAAGCTCCTTATCTGTCACTTCTCTCACATCAAATACATGGGTGAGCACAGAGACAAAACATGATAGGAGCAGATATCTGGTCCTCATGCACAACCTTAAAACACTATAAATTTAAGCCACATGACAGACATACAATCTTCAAATCATAGCACTCCCATGGAGCAGCATGCTGTCCATCTGCAAATACTCTTCTGAACCATGTCAGGTGATTATAAAGTGCTATATATGAATCCAACTACTGCAGTGGTTCCCAAAGTGTGCGCCGCGGCACCCTGGTGCGCCGTGATGAGAAGCCAGGGGCGCCGCACTGCCGCGCAGGATGTGGGTCATGGAAATTGCAGCCGCAGCGCAACATGCGGTGGGTTTAGAAATGCCACCTTCAGAATGGTTTTCCCCAAGAGCGAGCTGCCGCCAAACACATACGTGCGTACGTACGCACGCATTGTACGTGCTTTAAGATGCGCAGTCTAAGCATTACTGCCATAGCAAGCTTGGAGCGTTCGAGGATTGTTGTTGCTGACCCCCGTATTGTGCCGTGCCTCATGGGATCCTCTTCACCAGGAAATCGGTAAGTAAGCAAGGGCTTGTAGTGCAGCACCCCCGATGCGCACTTTCTTGTAAATGTGGGATTTGTGCTCTCTTGTTTCTCCGAACGGCTTTTTTCTGTCCTCACCACTTGTTCTCTCATTTGTTCTTCTTTTGCTTTCCACCACATCTCAGCTCCCTTATTCTCAAATGATCTGTTCCTTTTTCCCTTTTCTTCTCCACGCGCTCTCTGGTCTCTCCCTTGTTCCTCTTCTTCTCATTGAACTTATTTGACCCGTAGCTATCTAATTTAGCAACCCCCCATGACCTCAGCTGTTGTTTACTTCTCTCTTCCCTCGCTCTCTGATCTTTCACTTCTCCCTCTCTGACCTGGAGAACTAAGCACTGCAGGACAGACACGTCCCTCATACTTTTCTCCTTGTGAGGCTTCTCCTTGCCATCTCTGCAGGGTGCTGGGTGTAATTCTAGAAACGGAAGCTTTGGAGGTGTTTAGACTTGTGTCTCCGGCATGCATCCCTCAGGCAGGGGACGTTTATCACCTCTCAGAGGTTATGGCAGTTCCCGAACACATTCAGAAAAACCGTTTCTTCTCGGAGAGCAGTGGCCCCAAGAAGGGCGAGTTTGACATTCCCTGGTGACACTAGTGACTGGAAAACTGATTGCGGCCGATCCAGGGGCCACCATGTCCCGGGGCGCCTCCGTGCAGGAATACTTGGGGAGAGGATGTGGTCCGTCGGCTAGACTGCCGACTTTGGTGCTTAAAACCAGGGTTCGAGCCTCGGGTCGCGTCCACATCCTGTGATTCTGGGCAAATCACTTAATCTCCCCGTGCCTGAATGTGTAATGTAAATACGGTGCTCATGTACAGTGCTCCAATACCTTCAGGTCGAGTTCGCGCTATATAAATATGCAAAAAAATAAAATAAATACTTTGATGAACATGCTCTCCGTTCATGACTCCAGTCCATCTGCGGCTCAAAAATGTTCTGCTGCGCTCCCATTGTTGCTTTATGAAAGGTGCCACGCACAGTGCCCAAAGGCTCTTTATTAAGGATGTTATTTTGTTTATTAATCTGGATTTCTGTGTTAAAATCTGTATGATTCACAAAGAAAAAAGGCTTATAAGCGTAACAAGTGTTGGAGATGGTTGTGTTATCTGCTGTCTCAATTTTCTCTTGTGAGACTATCTTGCTGGGTCATGGAGAAGAATCATAGACTTCTCGCTCTAGTATTGCACAAACAGCAAAAATAGCGCAATAGATTGGCCCTGCTTTTGCACTGATGCAAGCGTTCTGTACTTGGCCCCTGATGCCCTCTTTAGGTGCTGACTGCTGTGAGGTAAGCACGTGGTTTTACCAAATGACGTTCCTTTGCAGTCTATCTATCCCACACATCTCTTCACTCAATTTCAGTGGGGGAGGCATGGGCCCTCTCAACCAGTAGTAAGGCCCACCGGGATGTTGCAGATGGCTCAAGCCCCCTCCAGGAGTGAGAGGGAGGGTGGGAATGGAACCGTAAATGCGGTGGGGGTATTCAGACTGTCCTCACCCTTCGTGTCCTCCAGCAGTCAGTGGGCCCCTGATGCTTCCACGAACGATGGAATTTTCCAAAGGAGGAAGCCATTTTGATGTTTTTTTGGCATGCAATGCTCTGACTTTGTGTTTAGAAACAACATGGCGCCAATCAAGACTAGTTCAAGTAAAAAACTGAGGTTGGGCAGAAGACCGGCATGGCATTTTAAATAATAGTAGTATCACCAGCATTATTTTTCCACTGAAAAGGCGTGCTCCACGGAGCTCGTAAAAGAAATCATAAGCCTTATTATCACGATTTCTTTATTTTAACGAGCTCCGTGGACCCCGCTTTTTAGTGTAAAAATAATGCTGGTGATACTGATTACGACAGACCAAACCCAATGTTCCATTTTCTCAGAGTGGGTCTCAGTACCAAAAGCTACTGAAAGCAGCAACTGGCATAAATAAAGGTTTGGGACCAGGCACACAGTTTGCATCACTGCAGCATGTGGGTGCTCTCTGTTGCATCTGCTGCCTTGTGGTTAAAAGAAGTTGCATGGAAACATATTTTGCTATTAATCTTGTATTGTTTCTCATTTAACAAGTTTTTATTAAACAACTGTTATCTTTTTATTTTGTTACAAATATGATTCTTCTCCATGACCCAGAAAGATAGTCGCACAAGAGACAGCAGATAACACAACCATCTCCAACACTTGTTACGCTTATAAGCCTTTTTTCTTTGTGAATCATACAGATTTAAACACAGAATAGTAGTATCACCAGCATTATTTTTCCACTGAAAAGGCGTGCTCCACGGAGCTCGTAAAAGAAATCATAAGCCTTATTATCACGATTTCTTTATTTTAACGAGCTCCGTGGACCCCGCTTTTTAGTGTAAAAATAATGCTGGTGATACTGATTACGACAGACCAAACCCAATGTTCCATTTTCTCAGAGTGGGTCTCAGTACCAAAAGCTACTGAAAGCAGCAGCTGGCATAAATAAGGGTTTGGGACCAGGCACACAGTTTGCATCACTGCAGCATGTGTGTGCTCTCTGTTGCAAATGCTGCCTTGTGGTTAAAAGAAGTTGCATGGAAACATATTTTGCTATTAATCATGCATTGTTTCTCACTTAACAAGTTTTTATTAAACAACTGTTATCTTTTTATTTTGTTACAAATATGATTATAATACCTTCATTGCATCCCAATTAACTTAAGGGAGACAACAGGAAGTACTCCAGAGGTCGGGCTTACAAGACCCCCCACCCGCCCACCGGTAAAAAAATGGTGGGGAGCCACGACAACCGCCAATTAGGTCAAGGGAGCCACAGGTCAAAAAAGTTTGGGAACCACAGAACTACTGTACAAAACAATAAAATACCTTTTCTCTCCCATAACACTACTCCCCCTCAAAGGGAGCAAGACAGTTAGGGAATGGGTAATGGGGGCCCCTCATCTTAGCTTGCAGGGGGCCCCCTGAGAGTTTGTTACAGCACTGCCTTGCAGCTTTATCTCCCATCCACTAGCAGATGTGCACAATAGTTGTGTCACAATACATAATATCAATAACGATGTTTAACACCACCATGTGTTGGAATATGTAACTCTTGGCTTGGTAGGGTTTCCACCTGATGAACATCACTTCATTAAAGTTGAATAGCAATAAAACAGAGGTGATGGGGATGGGAAAGAACTCCCTGTTATTGGACCTCCAACACTCAACACTGGCCTCCCTGTGCCAGTCTCCAAAAGTCAAGAACCTAGTTTTTTGACTAGATGTTAATCTCAAATCACCAAGGTAGCCTGTTTCCCGGTCCTAGAATTACTGAAAAACATCATCTAGATGCTTCCTTTTTCAGCACAGAGGACAGTCACCCAGGCCTTGATCCTATTGAGACTGGATTATAAAAACATTCTCTATTTGGGGCAGGCAAGTCTTCTATTTGATGACTGCAAGTTATTCAGAACTCTGCTGCCAGGCTCCTATTTCATCTTCCCAAATGTACCTCGGTGTCCAGTCTTCTTCGTGAAATTCACTGGCTCACGATGGACAAACAAACACAGTTTAAAGCCCTATGCTATATGCACAAAGCTAGGTTGAATGCTAGTCCACTCTACTTACAAGAATTTTTGGAACCATACCATCCAACTCGCTTCCTTCGGTTGAGCAACCGCCACCCCTGCAAAATCCCCGGAGTCAAAAAGGCTCACATGGGTGGTCGCTCCTTATACTCTTGCCCCAAGCCTTGGAACACACTGCCTGACTCACTGAGAAGCTACTAATCACTGAACACTTTTTGTAAAAATCTTAAAACCTGGCTGTTCTGATTTGCTTTCATTTTCTGCCTAGTTCCCATCTCTTTATCTAAGCGCTGGGAAACCCTTTTGTGTATCTATACACTACATACGAACTTATAATAATAATAATAATAATGTATATTCACCACTGACTCTTCAAGCAAGACAGGGCAGCCTCCACCCGGTTGAGCATGTAAACCATTTCTTTCTGTGGTACGTTGATGACGCTATCGGCCACACATTTATTTGTTTCTTGATTTCAAGTAGAGCTTTTCTTAAAGCCAATAACTCTTTTCTTTTAAGTTAAGTTGAGATATATGATCGGTGAAACTGCACTGAATCACCTTTCAAACTGCTAGAGCTTCAACTTCTCCATCACCTAAGCTCCTGCAGGAACATAGGGCCAGATGTAGGAAGCTATTTAACATTTCTTAACGGGTCGAATCGCTATTTCGGCCTGTTAAGAAATTCTCACTAGTCTTTTGGCATGTACAAAGGCTGTATGGGAATCGCAAAATGCCATTGCTAGCCAGTAGAAATCGCATTTTCCGACACCCGAATAGGAAATCGCAAATAGGGATTGCCTATTTGTAATTTTGAATACACATGTACAAAGCATTTCCCAAATGCGAATTGGGCATTTAGGAAATACAATTACCATTGACTCAGAGTCTATGGTAACCATGTGTAATTTAAAAAAAGCACTCCAAAATGCTTTTGATAAAGTGTTATAAAGCGCACACATGTCCCTAGGGCATAATTGTGCTTTAAATGTGCACCACTTTTTTGGGGTGCGGAGAGATTGCAGAACGTCACCCTTGATTTAGCTTTTCCTAATTTGCGATTTCCTATTAGGAATTGCAAAACCATTTGTACCTATGGGCCTTTAGGCCTATAGGAACGAATGGTTTAACATTTCCTCAATAGCGATTTCCTAAAAGTGATTGCTACTCTGTACTAATTGCTAATAGGGAACATCTATTCTTGTACATACAATTTTGCATTTCCAAAATAGTGATTTCTATGGAGTCGCTATTTAGGAAATGCAAAATACGTATTTCTTGCATCTGGCCCTAGTCAAATTCTCTTTTTAAATTAGCTCATTAGTACAGTACCCTTTTTTCTGATCTGTGCTACCAGACAGTGGGAAATAAATGTTCTAACTTGGGCCCTAAGGTCTTCAGCGTTCCAGGCACTAATTACTATTTCTGAGCTACAACTACTTTAAAGTTCCATCCAGAAGAACACAGCTAAATATCTGAAATCCCTTGCTGCACGTCCTCCCCTTTCTGCACACTGCTTTCCATGGACACCTCCGTATTCTATGCAACTACTATGTTAACTTCTAATTATGCAATTCTGAGGCTCAGGACCTTTAGTTTGTTGTCAAGTGGGCCAGTTGGGTGACCTGCAGCCAGTTCACTTTCTGTCTTCCATTCAGCCCTCTCTCAATTCTTGGCTTGGTGAGAGAACAGAACAATGGCAATTGGCTCACTCATCTTTCCAACCTGGCTGCCATGCCATTTGGGTGGGTGCTATGACCTAGTCTGCATGTGTTTTTAGACACAAACCAAGAGTGTGCCAACCATATGGTACCACTGAGCTTTCACAGCCTATCATGCATTTTTCCCCAGCGCAAATCTTCAGCCTTTTCCTGAATTCTTCTGCCACATATGATTTCTGGTTAGTGCAGTCTTATTTTAGTCAGCTCGTGCAGTCCACCTTATGTTGTTCTGAAACTACTCATGTGCCCCATTTTGGCATTGTTTTGGCCTTAAATATTTGTCCTCCTTTTGTGGCCTCATCCTCTAGCCAGTCTTATATATAATGTGACCGCTAAGAGAAGTTGCCCTTCCCTCGGATATCCCAAATTTAAATTATTGCATCTAGCCTCTTCCTGGCCTCTGCATCTTGAGGAAGACATTTGGACTGGATCTCCTCTTACATATGGCCAGAATAACATTTTCGATTTGATCTTCTCCTACCATATGGGCAGAATAAGCATCAAATTCATGGAATTAAATTCTACACACTTCACTATAAAGCAGGTGCCACAATACATTCTCTGCACTTAACGATCCCGAATGTGTAGATTGATGGTTAGGAACTGTCACCAAAAATAAAGGAGCTAATACGAAGTGTGGAATGATTAAATTTAAACCAACTACAACAACCACTATCTCACATAGACCTCTCTTAGCCCTCACCCCCAGTTCCTGACCAAAGTTTGGGGATTTAACATCCGCTCCCCTAGTGCCATCTACCAATGTACATAACACCGCAGTTAGAATTCCATTGTGGAATGTGGCAGGCCTAAATTCCAAGATTCACATAGCTGAGTGGCAGAAACTTGTGAGGAGGTATAATATTATCATACTACAGGAAACATGAGAGATGCAATCTACACAATTTGATGGGTACCAGTGCTTCTCACATTTAGCAAAGCCCTTATATAGGGGGTGCACCTCAGGGGGGATGGCCATCTGGATCAAAACTATTATGAGGGGTACTGTCAAAGCCACCCATGCAGATAGTTTCCAAGCAAAAGTTGTCAGGTCTGCCATTTGCTTGCACATCATCAACTTTTAAATAATGACCTCTCAAGTATCCCAAAGACTAGGTTTCCACTTTATTCACCTTTATACATAGTCTAAGGGACGACACAGCTTCAAGAGGACGTCCATTTTATCTCTGCATGGCTGGTGATTTTAATGTTCACATTTCCAGTTTATTGGCAACCCAACCCAAATCATCTCCTTCCACCATTAATTCTCACATTTACCCTTGTGACAGCGACCTGCTTATTCATCTTGCTCCACCAAATATGGAAAACTCTTTGGCCATTGTAACCTCAAACTATAGTGAGACCCCACATATAAAGGCAGAGGACGCCCCTCCATAATAGATTATCATTTTGTTACCAATAACTTGACCAGTCATCTTCTAAATGGCCTGGTAGTCCCTACAGCCTTCGGTGACTAGAAACCAATAGAAATCAAATTAATGTCATACCACCGGGAGAAACCCGGGAGGGACACGGCCCTTTGCAACTTCCAATCCTCATCAGATAACCTGGAAATGGCAAAACTCTGCACAGTACTTTGACTCCATAATTCAGGCTAATTAGGAGTTGGTGCACGTCTACCTGTTTGAGGAGGCTCACAGCTCACAGGTGTTGGAATCTTTTGTTCAACTATGCCACAAAATTAAGGGGGGTTTATTAAAACCAGTTAAACCCTCCCCTAATATTTTACGGTGGTTTTACAGCTAATAGGGATCTTTGCTTTGCATTAACTGCAAACCGAGGGGTCATTATTTGGTGTGTAATCTGCTCAAGCTAAAAACACGCCATCAGGCAGTTGTAAGCTCTTGCTGGGATACACTCTTACAAACATCCAAACAAAACTAGAGTTAGACATTTTGGGCTACTGTTACCAAACTCAAATCGAGTTTCAGGCCCTCCACCGCAATTTCTTTCCTTATCATCAGTACCAATTGGGAGGAATATTTTAAGAACATTTATGATGCTCCACATCTACGAGGCACTTTTCAAGTTGACCAAATGTTAATGGCTCATTTTTTGCACAACTCTGTCGGAGCTCTAGGCTGCGATTCATCAGAGCTCGGGTGACAAGGCACCGGGTCCTGATGGTGTCCCCATCAATTTAATCAAACATAATGTATTCTTTTGGGCCCCACTACTCATGATTATCTTCAATGGTCTTGCACATACTACCCTACCTGCCTCATGAAGCTCCTCTGTCATCGTCCCCATATTCAAAAAGGGGTTCCACTCATCTTCCGCATGCTACAGGCCAATTTCCTTCCTGGATAGCACAGCTAAAATACTGGGCCAGGTTATATATAATAAAATTACTGAGTGGATGCACACCAAATCTATACTCCAGACGTAAACTAGGGACCATTGAGCGGAGCCTTAATCTTGACCTAGTGCTAGGTACATATACAGAAATCAACTAACAGAAGGTACTAAGTCCAAGCACACAGAACAGAAAGCCACTCAATGCTGTTAAACAAAGTGAGAACCTCTTCAAATAGTTAGTACATCACTATGTCAGAAGTTAAGAGTCCATCAGCCCACCCTCATTGGCGGAGCTTCGTCATCTGAGACTCTGAGGGGTCAAGGTCTGGGCCCGTAATATCGAGCCAGCCGGCTCTACCGGGTGCCCGACCTAATGATCCCAAAGTACAAAGACTCCTGACACAGTGTGTAATCCAACTTGTGAAGACTCAAAGAGAAATGTGCAGTGCTCTAACGTGAAAGTGTATTAAAAATGACTACGTGGGCAAAAAATATGTTTATTGAGAATTGACCAGGTGTCATATCTAAAAAACCAAATAGTCTTAAAAAAATTTGACTATTTCCTGACTTGGTCTCGTGAGGTCGACATGTTTCAGCCGAAATGGTCAACTAACCCGGCTTTCTTCAGGACCTAAATTGATGGAAAACAAGGCTACTGCAGGATTGACATATCTAGTGAAAATTGTGAAGAACAAAAATTCGTAAAATTTATGTGGCGACAGCCACCCTACCAGACAAACAACCTTTTTGTTTGGGTATAAGAACTTGGTCTTCTTTCCTACAAGAAGTTAGGAGAATCAAACCATTAGAGAGGTATATCACAAAATCGAAAACAGCATCAGTGACCATCATTCTACAGTGACCTGTGTACACTGCACTTTTCATCAAAAACCCAAAGCGTGGTTACTAGTAAGTAAAGTATTCTACAAAAATATATAGTAAATTCAACTCACCCAGCTTTCTGTGGGAGGAAAGCCTCTCCTCACCCGGCTGACTGCTCGGTGAAGGAGGCACCGCTCTGTTAAAAAGTAAGGAAAGAGGACAAGTTGCACACAGATGCTCGTCCATCTGCACCCCTTACACTATATTTAACACCCCAAAACCAATAAAACCTTGACTTTAAGAAACCCGCCCTGCAAGCAAGACCGGCCAGGTATACGGGGAAGTTGTTGTCTTTAACATCCAATACATATAGATATTCTCATCCCAGTATGTCAGTGAACAGGAGGATGAACCACTCTTAGAGAATATGGTACAATCCAATGGGGGGGGGGGGAGGGGGGAGGAAAAAAAGGAAAAAAAGGTGCCACCCTTCATGTGATTCACAGGTAACAACCTCTCTCTACAGACATTATGCTATCAGGTCTGGAGAGATTACTGCCCCCCTGCTTGTTTGTTCAAAGGGAGGTGGTTCTATTGCCCTGACTACTATCCAACTAGCCACAACAGACTCACACCAGATGTATAGGTCTACCATTTGTAGAGCTTCAGGTTCCTCTCTCCTTACCTGTCCGTCGGTACCTCGAGCCGGACTACGAGCAGTCTGGGAGGTGACGGCAGGAAGGAGAGGACTTCTTAAATATCCGCTCTAATTGGAGCAATCATTCACTCGAATAACAGGTGCAGGTATTGGTCTTCTCTGTGAGCCAGCGCATCTGAAACGCGCATGAGCGGAAATCGAGACACTTGTCTCTACGCACATGCGCAGTCCGGATTATTCGAGAGAATATAGCATCTCTCATATGCTCATGAGCGCGCGCTTGTTCACTGAGACCACCGGTCTCCAGGTACGGGGAACAAACACAGTAAACATTCATAAAACCCGGGATCCGATTTCCAAACATCCCAAATCACTCCCAGTTAGGTATGAGACCAGGACCCATCATAACACTCCGATGTCTAGTCGGCACAAGCGTGTAGAGACACTGGTCTCCACGCATGCGTCTCACAAGGACCGGTCGAACAGAGTATCCAGCATAAAGCGCATGTGTCAAGCGAAACACAAGGGGCGCGCTGCACCTAAATTATACTGCGTGTGGTAACCCGAACAGGCAAGCATTGTAAGAAGGGGTCGAACCGCTCCTTGTCTCTTTCTCTTTTACTAAAAGGAGAAGCACTCATCATGGTCTCTCATAATGGTCTCTCACTCACGCTCCATGCAGATAGAAAGAATCTGTGTACAGTATGCCCTAGCTAACAAATCATGCCCAATGTAAACCAGCGACCAATGTACAAAGGCTCAAACAAACACCATACACACTATTAGCTAGGGTGTCGACGGAGTGGAGCTAAGGCTTAGGGCGAATTTACCATGCTCTGACATGACTAGAGTATGAAGAGGGGAGTCAACACCCAATGTATACGGGCTAAGACAGACACCACACATAATATATTGGCTGGGGTATCGATGACGTAGGGCAGAGGCTTAGGGTGAGATCACTGTGATCTGCCATACATCAAACACGAGGCGGGATTGGAGGTTGGGGCTCTCAGATCTAGCCAGACTAAAGATGACACCCGTGCTACAGGTGCTGTCAAGGCACAGGCAAGTGGTGATTAGATGAGCTGACCCCTGTTTAGGGTTTAAGAGGTTGCAGAAAGTACCTTCGGGATATGTGTGACACGCACAGCTCGTAAATAGGCATCAACACAATCAGGACCTAGTTACAAGGACAACCAATAGTCCTCATTACTTATATAGCTCACCTCCATCTAACGCAAAGATGTTTATAGAATTTCTGGACAATAATGGTGTAGGGAGGAGACGGCAACCCTGGTCCACTTAATGACTAAAATACATGTACTCTGGAGGTCTCTATCCAGTATAAGTTTAGGTATGTGATACTATCAGGATCTTATCAAAGTCTCGGGGGAGATATGTTGGAATCATATTAATGCACCACATGTATCTACAATGAAATCCTCATAGGTGTAGTTTCATGAGGGTACATGCTGATCAAAAGTCATGAACTGTCATGGACCTAATTCAATGTCCGTGATGGACTCCCTAAGATGATGTGAGAGTGTCGATGAATAATTAGGGATCATATGAACATACAGTTTAGATAGAGGTCCATGGAATGCTGTCATTCAGACCATGTATGTCTGTTTTCATTTTAAAAATCCACCTCTGCTCGCTCGAGAACAGAAATCTTGTAATGTCTGTTACATGTTGAGGAATGAAGGGTCGTTCCAGGATGATCCACCTCAGATCATCGGCTTTGTGTTGTTTAACCAGAAAGTGATCTGTAAGGCAGGTAGACTGTTTCCTACATCGGATCGTGCTCTTATGCTCACTGATGCGGAGCTTGACCTTGCGTGTAGTATGCCCAATATAGTGTAAAGAGCAAGGACATGTAATCATGTATATCACGCACTCAGAATTGCAGTTAGTGTGACTGTTAAGTATCCAAGGGAGACTAGTTCCTATGTCGACTGATGTGACCTTGGTTGTCTGAGGACAAACGCTGCAAGAGCCACAGGGGTAGTGACCTCGTACCGGGGGTAATGACCACAAGGTGTTATCAGTACGTACAGGCCGTGTTGGTGGTCGAGTGTTTACCAGGCTGTTTCGTAAACTAGGGCCCTTTTTGAATGCAAACAGAGGAAGTGGGATGTTGTCTGAGGCCACATTGAGAATATGCCAGTGTTTACATACAGTTTTTTGTAATAACATATACAGTACATAAAAGATCTCAGCTTTACCTAGCATTCATGGATCTGACTTTCGGCATTCAGCTGTGTAAACAGGGAGAAATTATGGCAAATTCGTATTTCTCATGGGCTTGACACTGTTTTGATCCATTTTTGGCCCATTTACAGTCTGCCAGAAACCGGTCCTAGGAAGCTTGTTTCCGGTCCAGGGAAGACATGGCTTGGCAGTTCGGGCTGGACTGTTCCCATGAGGCACAGGGTCAGACTGATTTGCATATGGCCATGTCTGAACTGGGGTGGCAGAGTGGGCTAAAGAACGGTGATGGATTAAACCCAGATCAGTTGACTGGGGTGAGTGCTTGCAATGTTCAACACTCCGTCCATCATTCCCGTTGGTATTGCTTTGTTCGCCATAAGTTGGCAGGGTATGCTCAGACGTGAGTCCCTTGCTCACTTTGCCACTGGATTCAAGCAAGCCTGGCTGAAGACGGCTGAAATGCCAGAAACCGGTCCTAGGAAGCTTGTTTCCGATCCAGGGAAGACATGGCTTGGCAGTTCAGGCTGGACTGTTCCCATGAGGCACAGGGTCAGACTGATTTGCATATGGCCATGTCTGAACTGGGGTGGCAGAGTGGGCTAAAGAACGGTGATGGATTAAACCCAGATCAGTTGACTGGGGGTGAGTGCTTGCAATGTTCAACACTCCGTCCATCATTCCCTTTGGTATTGCTTTGTTCGCCATAAGTTGGCAGGGTATGCTCAGAAGTGAGTCCCTTGCTCACTTTGCCACTGGATTCAAGCAAGCCTGGCTGAAGACGGCTGAAATGCCAGAAACCGGTCCTAGGAAGCTTGTTTCCGGTCCAGGGAAGGCATGGCTTGGCAGTTCGGGCTGGACTGTTCCCATGAGGCACAGGGTCAGACTGATTTGCATATGGCCATGTCTGAACTGGGGTGGCAGAGTGGGCTAAAGAACGGTGATGGATTAAACCCAGATCAGTTGACTGGGGGTGAGTGCTTGCAATGTTTAACACTCCGTCCATCATTCCCTTTGGTATTGCTTTGTTCGCCATAAGTTGGCAGGGTATTCTCAGACGTGAGTCCCTTGCTCACTTTGCCACTGGATTCAAGCAAGCCTGGCTGAAGACGGCTGAAATGCCAGAAACCGGTCCTAGGAAGCTTGTTTCCGGTCCAGGGAAGACATGGCTTGGCAGTTCGGGCTGGACTGTTCCCATGAGGCACAGGGTCAGACTGATTTGCATATGGCCATGTCTGAACTGGGGTGGCAGAGTGGGCTAAAGAACGGTGATGGATTAAACCCAGATCAGCTGACTGGGGGTGAGTGCTTGCAATGTTCAACACTCCGTCCATCATTCCCTTTGGTATTGCTAGAGTCTGCATTAGTCAACAGGGAAAAGGCACATGAGAAAGAAAAATTCAGCATGGTGTTAGGCAGGGATGTGTGTTAGCCCCTCTCTTATTCATTTTGTATGTGAATGATTTCTATCCCTCACTCCTAGACGCAACTCAGGACGTCCTGGTTATTAGGGGTAATCCACTCCCAGCCCCCTTTTTACGCAAATGACGCAGTGCTAATAGCATGTAAACCTAGGGCACTGTGTCTCCTACTACAAGCCTTTACCAACTTCATGGCCTCCCTGTACCTGCGAACCAAGTTTGCCAAGTCCCACGCCATGTCCTGTGGCCCCAAGTACAGGCCCCTTATCAACCCTGTCAATTGACCCCAACTCACTGACGAGTACAGTCTCTTATATGGGTGTCAGAAGCTGTCCTGGTATATGATGTCCACTATGTAAGTGGGCACCCTGCACCAGTCCAGACAGCCCTTATGGTGATTTAGGAGGTTTTTGATGACCTTAGAAAGCTCTATACGTGGTAGCTGTGGAGAGCAGCCTTCAGGCTTATTCCAGAAGAGTGTAAAGCAGCTTGTTTTACCAGAATGTAATCTTATAGTATAGATTAAGTGAAAAAGAACCACACAAGGTATTTATAAAAATATGTATTTATTATATCATACTCTCTAATATGTTCAGATATCTCCTACATGGAGATACACACAATGCACAGAATACTTTGCATAGAAATACAGTAAATAGCACAGAATACACAGTGGACCCCAGGGGGGACCAAACCATATACTAAGAAAGTGGTATAAGAACCACGACAACCGCCAATTAGGTCAAGGGAGCCATGGACGGTCAAGAGGACGTAGAAGTGCTGGGGACCCAAGGAACTACCCAAAGTGAGAGACTAGGAGACCCACGGAGGTTGTTTTCAGTGTGGGAACACGACCGCGTTCTCTGTACAAGTCTACGAGTAAGTCGGGGTTGGATTTTTATGGATTAAGGACCCTTCCCAGTGGACCCTATAGAAACCCAGTGGAAGACAGAAGGTTGGGGATCCACCCCAACCGTGGATACCCTAGTACCCACTTTACCTACACCAGGGAAGTCGGGTGCATATGTGTGAATTGGTGTCGGAAACCGCAGTCGAACTCAATGGAGAACTTCAGGAAAGTGCCACTGCTGGTGGAGGAGAAAGTGTCCGGTAGAATCCAAAGGTGGATTCTAGGTGAGAGGTACCTGCAAGCAGACGGGACAGAGTCTATGTCCCACAATGAATCTAGGGACCCACCCACAGGTAAGCCCTTAAGTACCCAAAAGGAAGGGTTGGAATGATTCAGGGGACCCTCCCAGGGGAGGGTCTGGATAGGGGGAGGTTACTCCCATCTCCTTTGTCCAGTTTCGTGCCAGAGCGGGAGCCAACGGCTCCCAGGACTGGTTTGAACTGGACCATGCATGGGGAAAACAAACGTGCCCTTTCAAGAAGACTTAGTGGCACTGGCAAGCGCACCCACCTGGTCTCAGTACACTAAATCCTGTCTGGGAGGAGGTTACACCTCCCTGTGACAGGATGCCTATTGTTGTACCTTCATCTACTCGAGCTTGGCTCAGCAGCAAGAGGGCAGAAATGTGTCTCTGGTTGGCAGCAACCATTTTGTGCTGTCCGGGTCTAGAACGTTGGCACCGGGAACACTGAGAGCCTAATGGAGGGCTCTTCCAGTGCTTGGAATCGTTCCTCCCACACCGTTTGGTACAGAATGGAATCATACCTCACACACCGTTTACGATGTGGAGTTTTTGATTCCAACTTGTTTGATACCAAATATGATAGGATTTGGTACAGCCAGTTTCGAGATGGTCATCGCGTAATTACGCTGTGCCCCTCTATATATAACTCTCTCTATATAACTCATTCACACATGCTGTCATTGGTGGGGCCCATAACACCAACACTCACACTTCACTTCCACACAGGTCTGCACACATAGGAGGGATGAGTGGTTCAAGCACCGGACATGTGAGGGGAACACCTTATAACCTATAGGGAAGGAAAAGTCATTTACAAAATATACATCAACGCCCTTTTGCCTACAGATCCTTAATCCTAAACATCAAGGCAATCCTCACACTTCGGTCGATCGGACCAAATTAGTTGGATTGGTTGATGGTGATTTAGAACCAGCTGAAACACATTCTAAGACTTCAGAATCTTTTCCTTAAATAAAACTCAAAACTCTCGAAATCTCGTTAATCAATAATTGTTTATCTAAATTTCATTGAAAATCGCATTTGTCTCGTCAAAGTTTTAGAAAGTTTATCTAATTTCTAGTAAATCGCAGAACGTCATATTTACCTAATCTGGCTATCTGGGGTCCTCTAATTCATTGGCTCTGCATAATCAAATTTGCAGCCAATCGTCCAAAGCAGGCCAAATCTCAAAGTTCTTTGCTCAGCACGCTACAGTCCTGAAGATCAGCAAAGGACCAAAACGTGCAAGCATCTATCATTGTCCATAGACTTAAGAAGGGTTTGCAGTCATCAAATGGTCGATCGGCATCCGGACACTCCAAGATTCCGGAAAAATCAGCAGAGAATGGGGAAAAGTCGCAGTAAGGGTAAGATGCCCTCTCTATTCTACCCTGCATTTTATAATACATTTTAAGCAAAGAAGATACATTTTATGTTTTAACTCAGTCGTGATTGGCTGAGTGAGATTGTCCGATGTAAACATTTGGGATCCTAGTACAGTTCGAGGGGTGAGGTCATGGGTTCGTGTAAAATTCAGTCTGTTCTGGTTTTACTTTAAAGTCAATTGTCTTCTGTCTTGGCCGTCTTCCCACTGTGTCCTTGGTCTGGTACATGGGGACAAAGGTTGTGACGAGATTTAGGAAACTTCTCGCGTCTGCGCAGCTCACTCCGTGCCTCGTGGGACAGTGGCCACTTCGTCGTGTAGCGTCAGCGGCCATCTTTGATTTAGGCCCAAACGCCAACTGAAACAAACACAAAAGAGTAATTAATACATAGAAATAATAAATCTAATGTTAACCCCTTACTAATCCCTCTATGTGCTTGTATTTATCTAGCGTATAGCAACATTTAAAGCAATTATATTCACCATTTTGGTCTTCCTCCTGGGCAACATTACAAAGACATTACAAAAGCAACATATATCATGCAGTATTCTATTTAATACATATACTACTGTTAGTATGCATACATATTTTAGCCGTAAATGTTATTTTAGCCATGCAAAATGCAAATCCCACGTGTACTTCGATTATTAATAAGATTGATTAATAAACATGCAAACTCTTTTAATATTATTATAGTTAATAGATTATTTAATTAGTATTTTCATGCAGAATGGGGGAGGTATACAAAATGTTGTACTACCCGCTCCATCAATCCCCCCTTTGGTGATTTTATCACCACACCATTAAAATTTTGTATCAATTTGTCAAGAAAGTTAAATGAATTCTTTATGTTAATTCACATCTCTGTTTCCCTAATTTCTTCTCTTCTTGCTGTTCTATACATACTGTCTTTAATTTCTTCTAAATCTACTTCTTCAAATTCTCTCTCTTGTTTCTTATTCTGTCTTCTTTTCAAATTTTCTCTTTTTCTGTATTTTCTTTCTTTTATGACATAAACATCCTAATCTTAAAATTAATACTATAAAAATCACACATGTTAATGGTAATAGGATTCTACCTATAAATGTACCACCTAAGTTTAACAGGAAATCTTTAATAGAAGAAAGTTTCTTCCCAATCTTTTCCCAAACACTTTCAACCTCCAGTGGTGTAATTTCCTCATGCAATTCAGTTATATTTTTGATATAAATCTTTGGGTCTTTACTTTCGTCCGGTATGTAAGTGCAACAATGATGAACTTTCAGCATTGCACAGACTCCACCCTCTTTTGCCAATAATATATCAAGGGCAAGTCGATTTTGCATTACCATGGCACGCATGGCAACCATTTCAGTATTTACCAATAAAAATCCTCCAGCGGTGCTTGTTGACAAGCGATCCACTACTGTTGATAGTCTTCTAATTTTGTGTGCAATCAGAAATATTCCCTCTGCTGGTATCAATGCTCCAAAAATGTCTCCCACAATTTCTGACGAAGACTCTCTTTTTCTACGTGTTAGTAGACTACCTAACGTTTGTACACCATCTTCTCCTCTTCCCATGTGGAATATCTTTGGGAAAACCAGACCTACATAACATGTGCCATACCAATGGTCTGGCAAACGATAATATGCCTTGTTCCCGCAGATAAAATATAACCCAGGAAAAACTGGATCATTTCCTCCTTTAAATCCCCATCTACCCATGATTCGGTATGTATCATGGCACTCACTGTTACCTACAAAGTAATTATCATATGCAGTTTGATTCCTTCTAATACACAACTTCCCTTTCTGGGGCCAATCTAAAGCCATAGTTGGACTAGCTTCTCCTTTCAAATGTTTTTCCATTTCAACATCCCAGACTGTCCTTTCCTCTTTTCCCTCAGATGCTTTCTTTTGCATTTTCAATCTCCTTTCTTCAACCATATCCAAGAACGTCCTTTCCTCTTTCTTTAAACTGCAAGTCAAATTATTTCTAAATATATATTCTGATGTTAGTACTTTAGTTTCTAAGAAAAATTCACCTAACACCTTTGCAGGCTTTACTTTATTCAATTTGTTAATTGCAGGTACTTGTGAAAATATATTATCTACGTCTGAAAAATAATATTCTAATTTCCCTATTTTGTAAAACAGACTAGCTATCACACTACATGTTATTCCATAGGTTACTGGAAGGTGATGGTATGTCACTCCCTCCGATACAGATGCAGGTAGCTGCATGCAAACGTAGCAGTCCCTCACATCCATTGTCTTTGCATATTCATACAGTAATTTCGAAAATACATTGTTAGAAAAATCATCTATAGACCTGTCTTTATGTAGATAATTCCTATCTATTTTAGTCGGATATACTTTTTGAACCTTTTCTATATTAGTTTTATTCTCACCATGTCCTTCTATTGTTTCTAAGGTAACCTTAAATGATATCATCTAAGCGAATACACTCCATTGAAGCATTAATAATCCTGTACAACAACAACATATTTTAAACCATCGTTTTAGAAACACACATTTAGCTTTTCTACTTTCTATGCTTGCCATTTTCATAAAAAAAATGATCAGTGTCTTTTGACTTAGCCTCTTCTACTTCACAACTAGTTTTGTCTAACCCAAGGCTCTAAGCACCTACGTGGTTCTATCAGTTATGTCTTCTCCTGTATTCTATTTTCTTTCCATTAGCTGCACTTTTTGTCTTTCACTTTTCGCTCATAATCTTGATACAGAACTTCTTGAACATCCGTTTCTTCTCCAATGTCAAACAAGATAACTCTCAGGATTTCCGATTCTTCGTCTTCCTCAACCACTTCTGGTACAGTCACCTCTGGATTTTCTTGGCTAACCGGCTCTTCTTTTATTTCAGGCAGGGCCACATACGACCATTCTGGAGACTTATACTTCTGGTTGGGCTTTCCCGTTCTTTTGTTCTCCTCTGCTATAGTTATTTTCTCATTTTTCGATTTTTCTTGACTTGATACTTCATTTACTTGCTCTGCTCTTGGTGAATTCACTTGTGTCAGTCGATATCTTAATCTCTTTATCTTATTTGGCCAGATTTCATCTCTTGTTGGTCTTTTCGATTTATTTCCTTTATTATTCTTTTCAGCTCTCCATGCTCTTTTTCTCAAGACTCGACCTTCTGGTACTTCTTCATCACTTTCCTCTGATTCTGTTTCAACTTGCTTTTTGCTTTCAGCTTTTCTTCTTTCCACCACTTTTTTTACTTTCCCTACTTCTGTCCCTCCTCGTGGTTCTTGCACACAATCTTCCTGCTGACTAATTGTCCCTTCCTCTAACTGGATGTTTGAATTCCCTACAACTCCTCGTGGGTCTTCCGCAAGAATCTTTCCCTCTCTTTCTGTATCTGGCACCTGTTCATCTACTTTTGTTATTTCAGGTGGAATTTCTCTCAGCTTTTCATCAGGAACTTCCTTATCAACAATGTCTTTGATTGTCTCTTCACTGTTTTTCTCTTTTCTCCAATGTACCTGTGCTTGTTCAGTCTCTGAGTCTGAGCTGGTATCAGAAATCTGTAATTTTCTTCTCAAGGGAATATTTTCTGGGGCAACGATCAAACTTGGTTCTGATTCCCCCCTTTCAGAATTTTCTTTTGTTCTTGTTTCTTCAGCATCCGATTTAGAACTAGTCTCCGACTCATCAAAATATTCTCCTTCTTTGTTATCCACTAGATTTGGGATTCTCAGTGTGTGACTAGCATGAATCCAATTATTGATCCCAGCACACTTCACAGCTGTTGTTGTAGTCAAAATAACTTGTTGTGGTTTTCCCCAATGTGGGACCAGACAGTTTCTTCTTCTGTGTAATTTGATTCTCACCCAGTCTCCTGGGCTCAGATCATGAGCCTGCTTCTTTTCAAGGGTGGTGGCATCCGATCCAACCTGATGAAACACAGAATGAACTGTGTCAGCCAGCCCCTTACAGTAATCCAACACCAAGTTATCAGTTATAGGCAACAGCTTGTTGACTGGTATGAATACATGTTGCATTGCTCTTCCCATGATAATTTCATGTGGGCTTAAACCTGTGTTCCTATCTGGAATAGATCTAATAGTCATGAGTACTAGAGGCAAGACATCAGGCCATTTCAAACCTGCGGCTAAACACATTTTTCCCAATCGGTTTTTAATGGTGCCATTCATTTGTTCCACCACACCAGAAGCCTCTGGGAGATAGGCACAATGTAGTTTCTGTTGTACATTCAATACTTCACTAATCAACTTCATGATTTCATTATGGAAATGCTTTCCTTTATCTGACTCAATGGTAACTGGGAACCCGAATCTAGGGATGAATTCCCTCAATAGCAGTTTTGCTACTGTAATTCCGTCACTTCTTCTTGTGGGGTATGCTTCTACCCATCTAGAAAATGACCATTACTAGAACATACCTCAACCTGTTACAGGGAGGCATTTCAATGAAATCAATCTGCATACTGGTGAAAGGCCCTCCTTCTCGACCTATCGTTCCTAGACTTACCATTGTTTTCCTTCCAGGATTGAACTGCTGACATATAAGGCATCTTTGACAAAGGCTCTCAGCTACAAGTCTAAATTTTGCATTGTACCACGTTTGCTTACAGGACCTAATCATTGCATCTCTCCCTATGTGCCCTTGTCCATGATACATCCGTGCCATGGCAGACACCATGCTATCAGGCATGACTGGTCTTCCATCTCGATAAACCCACACATGATCTATTTCTCGTGGTGCACATCCTGCTTTTACCCACTGTCTCATTTCCTCATCTCCTGCTTCTTCCTGCAATTGCCTCACTTCTTCCCAGGTACTCATAATGTTATTAAACAGTAGGGGGTACGAATTCATTTCTCTCTCTTTAGCCCTGTTGATTGAATTTTGGTTACGAGCACAATATTGAGCCATATCGTTGGCATACTTATTTCCAACTGCGACATAATCTCCTGTCTGTATGTGTGCAGCACACTTCACAACAGCCAATTGCTTAGGCAGCTGTATCGCCTCAAGCAACTTCCCAACCACTTCAGCATTCTTTATAGGAGTTCCACTTGAAGTCAGAAATCCTCTCTGCAGCCATATTTGGCCAAAATCATGCACAACACCAAAACCATACTGACTATCAGTTATCACAGTCACTCTCACATTCTTTCCCAATTTGCATGCTCTAGTTAAGGCTACAAGTTCAGCAACCTGGGCTGATTTCACTCCCTTCAGGTAAGATGCTTCCATTACTGCTGCAACCGTACATACTGCATATGCTGCACTTAGAATTCCTTTGTCTGTTCTCAAACATGACCCGTCCACAAACATCACAAAGTCACTTTCTGACAAAGGTACATCTTTTATATCAGGACGTGGTTTGGTAGAGAAATCGAGTACATCCAAACAATCATGATCCACTTCATCCCTGACTTCAACAATCTCAGCATCAGGCAATAGCGTTGAAGGATTCACATTCAAGCATCTCACAAGGCTCACATTTGTTGCACCTAATATGACCTTCTCATATTTAGTCAGCCGACTATGTGTCATGAACTGAGTGCGGCTCCTTGTTAAAAGGATTGTCACATCATGAGGTACAAACACTCACACAGAATATCCCATCACAATTCCTTCACTCTGTTCCAGACTTTTACAAGTAGCAGCTACTGCTTTCAAACAACCTGGCAACGCTACAGCTACATGGTCTAGCATAGCTGAAAAATATGCAATTGGTCTTCTCAATTTTCCATGCTTCTGTATTAGTACCGAGAGTGCACATCCATTCTGCTCACTGCAGTACAACTCAAACTCTTTCTCATAATCAGGCATTCCTAATGCTGGCGCTTCACACAAACTGTCTCTCAATTGTATAAAAGCTGCTAGTTCTACCCTACTTAATTCAATGGGGTCTTTTACATCACTTCTCGTCAGGCGTACCAAAGGTTTTGCGATCAGGGAAAAGTTACTTCCACTGACGACAATATCCAACCATTCCAAGAAACATTCTCACCTCTCTTTGCGTCATTGGAGCTCTCATTCCTTTTATTATCTTGATCCTGTCTGTAGTTATCTTTCTCAGTCCTTTTTCAATTTTGTGACCTAAATATTGTACTTCTTTCTGACAAAATTGCAATTTCAATGGGGATACCTTAAGTCCTCCATCTGCCAAATGATTTAGCAATGCTATGGTGTCCATTACACAAGCTTCTCGAGTTTTTGACGCCACAAGCAGGTCGTCAATATATTGAACTAACACTGAATTCTCGGGCATTTCTAAATCTTCCAAGGACTTTTTCAATATCTGATTAAATATCGAGGGGCTTTCTGTATACCCCTGTGGGATTCGGCACCAAGCCAAAATACGTTCGCCAAAACGAAACGCAAAAATGTGTTGGCTATCATGGTGCAACGGGATGGAAAAGAAAGCGTGACATAAATCAATCACTGTATACCATTCTGCATCATGAGGAATCTGATACAAAATCACAGATGGATTTGGTACAATAGGACAACATGACACAACAATTTTGTTTATCTTTCTCAAATCTTGCACTATCCTAAACTTTCCATTAGGCTTTTTCAGTCCCATAATGGGTGAATTACATGGACTACTCATTATTTCTCTCAAAATTCCTTGCTTAATCATTTTCTCAATTATAGGGGTAACCCCTTCAATTATCTCAGGTGTCAATTTATATTGAGGAACATTTGGGTAGCTTATTCCTTCCTTCACTGTTACTTTTACGGGATCCACATTTCTCATTAGTCCTACATCTTCTCCCGTGAAATCCCAGACTTCTGCTTTCACTGTCTGTTTCAATTATTTTGGTAATTTGTCAGGGTTGAATACAGCATAGGCTTCAGTAATCTCAGTTTCCATATTAGCCATAGTCATTTTATACAGTACATCTTCATCAGAGGTCTCAAATGCTATTCCATCAGGGGTACAAAATATAGTGCAATTCATCTTGCACAGTAAGTCTCTACCTAACAAATTTACATGACTTGAATCACACACGACAAAGCGGTGCATTTCGGAAAATTTCCCTATATATAGACTTTTACTGGTTCTGTAAGATACGTTTTAATCTGTCTGTTGGATACTCCAACCACTTGGATTGTTTCGTCCGAGAGAGGAAGATTCTTAACATCAGCTGACCTAACAGTTGATCGAGTAGCACCAGTATCTACTAGGAAAGTAATATTTTCATCATTTACCTTTCCGTCCACAAAAGGGCCTGTCTGGTCTACTTCTAGAGTTGCGCCAAGTACGCACTCGTCTTCCTCCCTTCGGCACCATCAATAACCTTCCTCTGACTCGCTCTCATCGCGTTGTAGCCAATACTGCGAAACAGCACTAGCGCGCGGCAGCTTAGTTACCTGTTCTTCGTTGTAGAATCCTGTCTCATTACTGTATTTCTGTGAATTTACGCTCTGTGGAAAAGGCGGTTTTGGCACCTGATTCTGTTGGATAACAACCTGCTGCTGTCGCTGCGGTTGACCACTCACCTCTTTCTGCACCTGCGGATTCAATGATGCATTATCATTATTAGTATTTGGGGGAAATTTACACTCGGATTTCCAGTGCCCTATTCTTCCGCAATTGTGACATGGCCATATCTTTTTGGCTTCTTCTATATTGAATTGTCCCTTTCGTTTTCCAGCATTAAATTTAGGTTTTGGACCTGCACTATTTGCTTGTTCAATCAGCTAAGCTTCCTGTCTTTCTGCCACTTTTACTTGTGCCCACATAGCCTTTTCTTTTAGTTTACGCTGCTTAGCCTCAATTTCATCACTAAAGTACTTTGCATGTCTTAGTACTTCATCTATTTTCTTATCTTGCCAATCCACTGTATGCTGTTTTATCATCTCACTAATTTCAGGACGTAGACCATATACAAATCTGTATACAAAATGACTCAAATCTTTTTCACTCAAATTTTCATCACCACTAAATTGTTTAAAGGCAAGGATTAACCTTTCATAGTACGCATGCACTGACTCCTTAGTTTCCTGATGAGTTTGGTCTATTTTTACGCAATCAGTCTCTTTAGGAGGTACTTTATTTTTCAGAAAAGTGATTACTAGTTCATATTTTTTCATCACCTCCGGATCAGGGGCACCTGTCTTTGGATCTCTAGGGTATTCTTGTGTAGGCCAGTTTATCATGATTTTACACTCTGTCCATAAATCTGCTGGTACAATTATGTCGAATAGACTATTTAGATCAATCCATAAAACTTTTGATAACTTTACAAACCTGTCCACTTGCCTATACCACTCGACTGGCTTTTCGCGTAGTCGAGGGAAATCATTTGTAAATGACAAAATATCTTGCCTAGTCCAAGGAACATGTACATATCCTCCTCCTGGAATTTCTCTCATAGGGCATTCTGTCACTATCTTTTCCTTTTCCCTTACGGGGAAAGCTGCAAACGTTTTCTCTGAGGCATCCTCTCGTTTTCAGTACCACCTACTTCTCCATTTATCCACATCTTCCCATTTTCCCAACAAAATGATTATGTCTTTAATCTGGATTAATCGTCCTGTGGTATTCAGATTTTCAATGTCTTTCTCAGTAAAATCTACTCAATATGGTTTTTGTAAAGCTTTTACCTTTTCAATATCTATACCCTTTTCATTGGCCGTTTCCTCTAGTCTTTCATGTAGATTCTTTGCTCTCCAGGTTATACTTTTGCACAAAAATAATAATTCTTCATCCTGATATGTTTTTAACTTATCTGTGGGGATAGTCCCTACTATTAATTCTTCTAAAACAATCCTTAGCTTGGCCTCATCTATAGATTGAGAGTCTCTATCTTTTCTCTGTAAACTCCTCAACCATTCACTTTATTCTTCTGAAGTAGGACCTACTGGTTTTTCCTCATTACCCCTTTCTGAGTCTCTTGGAGTTTCTGACATGGAATCTGTAGTCATTATCAGTCTTTCAACTAAACCTGGATTTGCTGTCAGATTTCTAGGCATACTCTGTTCTGATGTACTTACTGTTTGTCTCCATGGGTTTTGTCCTGAATTTATCCTTGGCCTCTCTGTCTGTTTATTACTGTTATAAGGGACCGTTAGACAATGCTCATTATCCTTTTGTTTATCAAAAATAGGCATTACAGGACCTATGGTTACAGAAACAGTCACGGCTTCTACGTTTTTAGTCAATTCCCTAATCTTTTCAGTTTACTCGAAAGTGGATTTGGCTAATTCTGCTGAATTTTCACTACTCACCTTACTATCCTGTTTTCTCTCTATTTCTCTGATGAATTATTTCTCCCTATCTCTTGGGGCACTGATTCAATGTTAATGTTTTGCAAAGTCTCTCCCATTGGGGCACTCGGTGTCAACATGTTAGACCTGGTTGATACGGGGGTGGTTTTTTATAAAACATGTCATCAAGATCATCATCCTCCGATTCATGCCCTCCATACCCTCCTGACTCTATATTATGTCTCTTTTCTGTACATTTTCTTCCACTAACTTCTTCAGCATGTCTCACAGGAAACAAACCATCAGTCATATTTGCATTTCGCTATCTCCTGATTCTATCATCATGTGTTCTACCAAACATTTATCTATATCTTCCGCCACTCCTCTGTCTTTCTCTGTCATGCATCTCATCTTCCCATCCCGTTAATGCTTCAAACTGTGTTGGTCTAGGTCTCGGTTCTAGATTCATCATTCTTTCTCTTAAATTTCTCAAAACCGCTAAATTAAACGAACCATGCACTGGAAACGCTAAGACTCCATCATCTTTTGTATACTTTGCCCAATTGTCCTACCAAATACAAGTATGTTATCCATATTATGCAACCATGAAGGATGCGGGGGATTTCGGTGGAGGAAGCAACTGTCCCTCTCTAGTCACAATCGGTTTGTCCTTTTTAAATAAACTCTTAATTCTTCCAAACCAGGACTTTTTCTCTTTTTCTGGTGGATCGTAATACATCATTTTGTCTTTCGTGTATCGCTAGTTTTTCCCTATGACTATTCTGCTGGTTTAACCAATCGTAGCGCGATTTACACTAACGCACCAATCTGGAGTGTCTATGTCACTTCTGCAATTCTCCAATCCCAGTGTGACTCACACTAACGCACCAATCCGGAGCGTCTACGTCACTCTGTAATTCTCCACTCCTAGCGCGGCGTACACTAACGCAACAATCAGGTGCGCCTGTGTTTCTTACTGACTAGCCAATCCCAGCGCGGTCTTTCTGACGTCAGCTTTTCTCGCTGTCGCAGCTCCTGCTGACCCCTCCTTTACAAAATTTATCGGTAAACCTTTTCTTGACTTACAAATCTGTTAGTAACGACATAAAAACACCACCATTATCTGTTTCGCTAACCAAAGTATAGTTAATTACCTTTTTTCACAAGAATTAAATTTTTCCCAAGAGCAGCGCTTACCTCTGCCCTACTACGGAATCGTTACTTCCGTTGATAAAGTAGCACATCCCTCTACCTTACCCTTCTAACAAGCATCAGCTAACCATTGAAGACCCAATGCTCCTGAGAAATAAAGCCAGAGTTTTACAATTAACTTGAATGCTACTTCATTCACGCACTTTCACACGAAAAATGTAGTTCATTCACACAGAATTCTGTCTTTCCCGAGAACAGCGAGCAGTCTGTTCTACTACAGAATTATGACACTCGTTAATAAAGTAGCACTTCCCTCTACTTTATCCTTCTAGCAAGCTTAGGGAACACATATTACCTTTCCAGTGATAAGCGTAATCAGAGTGCCTTTTGGACTCCTGATACCTAAGACCAAAATTTCACAGGTGACCTTCGCTACCATAAATTTCTCTCATACAGAAAATGTCCCTAATGGCAACACACGACGATGTTACCTGATCGAACCCAGACAATGCGACGTACAACTCCAATCGTCACACGTTTTCCCTCTGTACCTACAGGGCAAAAACAATTCAGTTTTTCCCGAGAGCAGCGCTTACCTCTGTTCTACTAAGGACCCATTACAAACTTCCGACTTCCTACATCCCAGAAGCCGTCAAACAACATAGAACTCGACGCGACTTGACATAGAGTGTTAATACATAAACCAATACTTTCCCACAATCAATAATCAATAAGCAATTTACAAGCAATAATCACCAAACCAAAACAATAAAAACCATCATCTTGCTACCAGAAAAACTGCTGGAGCGCCGAAACCCTGGTAACGCGCAAGCAACCCGTACCGATATCCTCCCTGCGGCACAGACCCGACGTCACACTAACTCATTCACACATGCAGTCATTGGTGGGGCCCATAACACCAACACTCACACTTCACTTCCACACAGGTCTGCACACATAGGAGGGATGAGCGGTTCAAGCGCCGAACATGTGAGGGGAACATCTTATAACCTATAGGGAAGGAAAAGTAATTTACAAAATATACATCAACACCCTTTTGCCTACAGATCCTTAATCCTAAACATCAAGGCACTCCTCCCACTTCGGTCGATCGGACCAAATTAGTTGGATTGGTTGATGGTGATTTAGAACCAGCTAAACCACATTCTAAGACTTCAGAATCTTTTCCTTAAATAAAACTCACAACTCTCGAAATCTCGTTAATCAATAATTGCTTATCTAAGTTTCATTGAAAATCGCATTTGTCTACTCAAAGTTTTAGAAAGTTTATCTAATTTCTAGTAAATCGCAGAACATCATATTTACCTAATCTGGCTATCTGGGGTCCTCTAATTCATTGGCTCTGCATAATTAAATTTGCAGTCAATCGTCCAAAGCAGGCCAAATCTCAAAGTTCTTTGCTCAGCACGCTACAGTCCCGAAGATCAGCAAAGGACCAAAACGTGCAAGCATCTATCATTGTCCATAAACTTAAGAAGGGTTTGCAGTCATCAAATGGTCGATTGGCATCCGGACCCTCCAAGATTCCAGAAAAATCAGCAGAGAATGGGGAAAAGTCGCGGTAAGGGTAAGAGACCCTCTCTATTCTACCCTGCATTTTATAATACATTTTAAGCAAAGAAGATACATTTTATGTTTTAACTCAGTCGTGATTGGCTGGTTGAGATCGTCCGATGTAAAAATTTGGGATCCTAGTACAGTTCGAGGGGTGAGGTCATGGGTTCATGTAAAAGTCAGTCTGTTCCGGTTTTACTGTAAAGTCAATTGTCTTCTGTCTTGGCCGTCTTCCCACTGTGTCCTTGCTCTGGTACATGGGGACAAGGGTTGTGATGAGATTTTAGGAAACTTATCGCGTCTGCACAGCTCACTCCGCGCCTCGTGGGACAGTGGCCACTTCGTCGTGTAGCGTCAGCGGCCATCTTTGATTTAGGCCCAAACGCCAACTTAAGCGAAACAAACACAAAGGAGTAATTAATACATAGAAATAATAAATCTAATGTTAACCCCTTACTCCCTCTATGTGCTTGTATTTATCTAGCGTATACCAACATTTAAAGCAATTATATTCACCATTTTGGTCTTCCTCCTGGGCAACATTACAAAGACATTACAAAAGCAACATATATCATGCAGTATTCTATTTATTACATATACTACTGTTAGTATGCGTACGGATTTTAGTCATAAATGTTATTTTAGCCATGCAAAATGCAAATCCCACGTGTACTTCGATTATTAATAAGATTGATTAATAAACATGCAAACTCTTTTAATATTATTATAGTTAATAGATTATTTAATTAGTATTTTCATGCAGACTGGGGGAGGTATACAAAATTTTGTACTACCCGCTCCATCACACCGTTAAGTACCTGTAATACTTTCTCCTGGGCTACTATACACTGCATCTTGATTCCATATCTTGCCCATCTGACAATGCTTCTAAACAGACCATGCATAATTTTTATATTTTTCTGTAAATTTTACTCACAATATTCCAAGTTGTTTTAAACCCTAATTTAAAGAGGTACTGTTATGGCCCAAATCAATGCAGACCGGCTCTTGAATTCCTATTACTTTTACATAACGATGAAGTGTCTTTTAATGTAGGTGCATGTTTAAAGGCTGCCACGCGGGCACAAACTTCAATGTGCTGGTGAGACATGCTGCAGCAATTTGGTATTGTACGAGATATTTTATCTTTTTTGGTGAGGCATTTTGTGTGTTGGTTACATTTTAATTTACATTGTTATGATGCAAAATGTTCTCATCATTTTCTTTTCGTGAATAACTTTTCTGGCTGCCACAATGCAGCCGAATAAAGTTTTGAACTGAACTGAACTGTAAAGCAGGCGTACCTCAACGTTCAATCATCTCACCTCTTCTGTTCAATGTTTACATTGATCCAAACCCAGAACTCCTCATAATTTTTTAACTCACGTTATAACTCTGCTGAAGATACCTAGATAATACTTAAACAGGAAAACCTATTAATCTTGAAGATTCAAAACTAGGTGATTGCCTCGTAGCCATGGACCAGGGGATAAAGTTGAATTTTGACAGTCTGGTCCGAAGAACTAGGAGCACCACCTACAATCTGGTCCGAAGAACTAGGAGCACCACCTACAACTTCAAGTGAAGCAAGAAACTAGGAATTATCATGGACACACACCTCACTGTTAACCCTTAAATTAAACAAATAACAACATCTAAATATCATACCATGCAGATAATTTGGTGTATTTTTCTGGATCTGGGATTCTCAAAGAAAAGCAGCCAACTACTCCCCTCATCATCTCAAGACTAGATTATGGAAATGACTTGTACCATGGATTCCAACTTCAGCTATGAGACACTTCCAAGGGATCCAAAATGTGGAAGCAAGGCAATACCCACATTTAAATCTACATGACAACATAATCCCCGCTTTGAAAGCCCTCTACTGGCTCCCTGTCACTAGAAAAAATACTTTAAAAATATGTAGCTTTCTACATAAGGCAATACATGGAAAGGGACTAGTGTTCATACAGCTGAAGCTAAAGAGATACTCCCAGAAAAAAAAACATTATGTTCAAGGCTATCCCTCCAAATAGTCATTCCATGATATATGAAGAAACACAATTTGTTTCACAACCTTTTCTGTCTAAGCCACTAAATTCTAATCAGGGCTGGCTCTAGGGCGGTGCGATCGGTGCCACTCCACCGGGCGCTGACTTGGGGTGGGGCGCCATGTTTATTGTTTTAAAAGCACCTGATGCCACGTTCCTAGTCCCAGCAATTTTCAAGCATACATAAAAATGTCAGAATAACTCCGGTGATTAATGTTCTTCCTGGAGCTAGACTGGAGCTTTGAGTGGTAGTAGAAGTTTTGACTCATCCTAGGGCAGAAGGTTAATATGCCTGCTGCAAAGAATGTGTCTCATTCAGATCACAAAGTGCATACACTATAATTAGGTCAATGGGTTATCGCTTTTATCAGAGAGAACATTTTGATACTTGCAGGTTAAAAGTAAAAATCCTAATATAGAGCAGTGAGCTATTAACTGTCATCAAAGAGCTGTATGTAAACTGCAATGAATATTTTACATCTACATTTTTTTTGCCCAGTCTATCCTCATCCTAATTTTGTAAAAAAAAAAGTTTTATTTTGGTAGAAAACAATTCCTATTATTAAAGAAAACCCCTAACAAAGGTGTTAGATTTGAAATTCTGAATTTGTGCTTTTCCAGACCAAAGACTCTTAAACTATACTGCCTAACAGTGTGGATGACATGTGATTCCTACACCTTCTGGGCCTCTGTCTTATGTAACATTTCCTATACACTGATTTATACACGTACGATTGCCTCCGTGCAGCGTATGTGTGATGTAAAGTGTTCTGACAACTTAAACTGGTATGAGTGGCGCAATAAAACTAAATGAATCCAAGAGACAGTGGTTATGAAGACTTGGGTGGCATTGTCAAATGGTGAAAGTGAGGGAATCCGTGGCGAGGTGGTCATGGGAGGGGCGCCAACAAAAATTGTCGCTCAGGGCGCCACCAGTACTAAAGCCGGCCCTGATTATAATTATATACTTTTGGCAACAAGACGAGCCACCAATAATCACCTACAATTCAGAAGGATCGTGAAAACCTGGCTTTACTGAATTTACTGCTGACAACAGTCCAATTCTATTCTGCTACTCATCTGCAAGATAGGAACATTGGTTCCTGTTTAGTACAAGGAGATTACTCAGCAAACAAAAGTAGGTCCAAATGACAACCCTAACGCATCAAACAGAGGAGAAAGAAAAAACATAAAAGAACCTCGTTCTCAATCAACAAAGCAACCGCAGCAGAAACAGCTGAACAAACTCCGTCCAGGCAACAAATCAGCACAAATAAACAAAAAGACATCCAATCAAGGTTCTGAAGTATACAACTGCATGATTCCAATCACAATTATTACAGCAATCTGAGAAACTGCAAAAGCCTTATTGCATAATTTTCCCCCTGCATGCGGCCATAATTTCTCACCCTGCATGACGCTGCATCGCCCTGAATGACGTGTTATGTGCACGAGGTCCTGGTAGTAAATACTTGAAATCTCTGCAAAATAATCACTCCATAAATCTCAGTTTTGTCTGTCCCATCAAAAACAAGTGTGTACTGCAGCTTACATTTCATACTCATCAGACTGGATGGCGCCTCGTATTACTCTGTAGAACATTTTGTATATAACAAGATTTCTTTCTTTAACAAAATAACGGAATGAAAATCTACACAGATGGCATAACAATGTATTATGCATCTGCTTGACTCCAGGCTTGACAATCCCTACCCATGTGCATGACAAGTGTCATTAATAGAGTGAACGTGCAGAATCTCACTCCGATTCTAAATGAGAAGAACATTTTACACTACATGGCACCAGAAAGTAATCTGTACAACTAACGTCCACTCTTCTGCTCGCCGTATTACTAACGTTTGCCTCCCAGGGTGAAGCGTGCTCCCTATCTGAAAAAGAGCTTCAGCGCCTCGTCAGAGGTAGTAGTCGCTATATAAATAGTACCCACACCATTCAATACCAACATAGCTTTCCATGCATTTCAAGCACTGCTGCAGCAATCGACCCTTATTTTTGCAAAGGTTCACTAAAAAGGCCATTAAAACCTTCTGCTCTTTCAAAAGCCCCCCGTTGCTCTACTTCATCCATTACTGATGTATTAACCAACTGCTCCTGCTCCTCCCAGGAACAAATGTGCAACCCATTTTCCTGCTTTGTCCTATGAGAGGCTTAATCAACCTTACTCAATCTCTAAGCCTGAAGCATTTGTTTTGGATCCTTCTGCTGTTTCCCCTGTAGGTCGAGTCGGAGTTCTGGCTAATGCGGGGTGGAACGAGCAGAGATCCTCATTAGACTTCTGAGCATTTTTTCTTCCTAAGATACCCGCAGTGTATCCACACTGGTTGTGGGGCTGTTTCTCAGGCAGGTTATATCTTCGATATAGCTGGCTTGTTCCCGCTATAATTCGCAGTCCCTGCTGGTTGCGTGGCTGTAGTCTCAACCGGTAACGCCTGTTTTGCAGTTCTCCCGTGTTGGCGAGTTGGGGATCCAACTCATGTAGGGAGAACGTGCGGAGCCTGTATAACGCTGGCATATGTTATATGAAAGCTAACATTGTTTGCCAAGGAGTTATTGGGTTATCAGCTCTTATTTTCTGGTACGTTAAATGTTGAGTCCTATGTACTTGGAAACTACTGCCATTGGTTAAAGTAGTGACTCTAATTGGATTTATTGTATTGGAAACCGGAACTTAGCCTTTGAGCATGAATAGGTGTTGTTGATTCTTGGAAAGACCCAAGAGGCTTTTGGGTCTTGAACAAGGGATTCCTTAAATGTATTATTCTTTTGGGTTAGCCAACTCCTACGCCTCTATTTTACCCGTGTTGTTGACTGGGTTTGTTTATGTTTATGTGTTCCCACAGCAGGGGTTGATCGAGCGTTCCTGGAAGGCAAGCTCACCACCCCTGTTACATTCAACTGTATGAAACCTTTGGTATGTGTCACCTCTTAGAGGATATAAACATGACATTAAGAGATAACGGTGAATCATGAAGGTGTATTGATCCCTTTTTTCCATTCTTTAGATCATAAGTGGATTCAGTTCAGTTCAGTTCAATTAGTCTTTATTTCGATTTTTCAATCATAAAAGACACAATAAAATAAAAAGACAATTTCATAAAGAGTTTCATCAGACAATGCAAGGAATTAAAAATTTAGTAAGATGAAGGAATAAATATTTTTTTAAATATTAAAACATTAAAATCATCTAATCATTCTGTACAATTCTGTAGATAGTTGATTTCAAAGGTCTAGCTGTAGCCTACAAGTTTGCCTTCGAATGTCCCACATCCAGCTTAAAAACTGCGCCATTGCTACCACTATGTCTTCACGAGTATCTGTTTTCAGTATGCGAAGTGCTATTTTGCATGATCTTGTTACAAGGTTAGAACAGATCGGTTTGAGCCATTTCTGTCTTGGTCGATTGTATGCGGGACACACAAACATTATATGCAAGTTGGTGTCATCTATGAATGGGCACGAAGGACACTTAGGGCACCATTAGTATGGCGGGTGGACTTTGTCCACCCGCCATACCCTCGGGAAACGGGACCGCCCGCTGAGGGTGCGGCGGTCCCGGACTCCCAATTAGCATGCGCCCATCACACTGGTGGGCGCATGGTGCATATGCAACATTGCGGCGAGTGGTGCAGAGAGCACCGCCCGCCACAATGCACAACGTAACAGGCTCTGTGCGGTGCCTGACATGTTGTACATTGAAATGCAGAGGGGTACCATAGGTACCCCCGATGTGCACCCCCCATCCCATAGAATCCCTGGGGGCCCGCTACGGGCCCCCAATGTCAAACACTGCCTGCCTTTTGCCACCACGGAAAGGCAGGTCCCCGCCTTCATAGTAATATAGATGGCGGTGTCTACCAGACACCGCCACCATATAAACTGCTTTTCCGCCCAGTAGGCAATCGGGCAGATTGCCTACCGGCGGAAAACCGGCGGGCGGTCTTCCCGTCCGCCGGGGTCCCCCCTGCCATGGTAATGTGGTGGGGGGAAATTGAATGCGGGGGGAGGTTTTTAGCGGGCGGATCGCCACCGCCATACGGGCGGTGGCGATCCGCCCGCTATACTAATGGGCCTCTAAGTTTCCGTAAGTGGATTCATTCATCATGTTTTCCTTTCCAGGAATAAGGCATATTTTACTTTACAGGTATTACAGACATACAAATGTTATGGGGGTGATATTGTATAAATTCTACTTGAATAGTGCTCTCACCGATATTGCTTTTGTTGCAGGTCTCCTTCCCCGCTGTTTCCATCCTTTCCTTCCCCCACTTGATCACTTCATCAAGTCTGTATATTTCAAATCACACCTTGGGGCTATCAAGAGGTGGATCATACATTGCAACATATGATCCAGAGGATTCAAGGCCTTGACACCATCACAAACTTGAAAAGACAATGTACACAAATTGTAGAATGTTAAAAAAATTGAGCAATATTCAAATAGCGATAAGCAATTGTGATTGCAAATAATGATTCTGAAATTGCAAATCACTAAAAGTGTATTGCACAATCAAACATTGTGAATAGCAGAAGTATGAGAAAGTTGTACTATCAAATACCCATTGTTAGGAAGCGGTAACCAGGAAGAAAGTATAAAAGGTTACTGAAAATCGAACACAAACTTTCAAAATGGCAGCCTGCTGTGCCTTGATGAGGTGGGGGAGAGTTTGCGAGCCGAGTAGAGGAGAGAGAGAGGAGAAATGGGCGGGGTACAGTGCGGTAAGAAGGAGAGGGGAATATATCAGGCAGAGAGAAGCACTCTTTGGAAATCTGAGAAGGAAGTGTATAGAAGATATAGTCTAGGCAGACAAGTCATTTCAAATGTCATTGATGAGGTACAGCCAGAGCGATAGGCAGACATGCAACAATGTCACACAATCCTTACATGCGTGCAGGTATTGTGTGCACTACACCAGTCAGCTTCTGGTAGCTTCCAACCTACCATGGTGACATACCCTAGAGTGGTTAATCAATTAAAATTCTTAGATGTAATGTATACAACATATGCATGCACATAATCTTTCCCAGTACTTGGGATGAATTGAAGGACACAAAGAGGAGCTTTTATTGAATTGAAACCTTCCTCATCATACTAGGTTGATTTGATGGCATACACATATTCATATGCCAACCTCAGAAACCAATGGAGTTATTTATGAGAGGGTTTGTCACGTTTGTACTACGCAAAGTGGTACGTGCCTTTAAGTCTGATTTGTGAAGCCATGCAAAGCCACTTTTCGTGACTCTGAGTGGCCTAAAAAATATGGAGTAACATAACGCGCAGTGCAAATTGCTGCTCTGCACTACTCTGCCCTGGGTAGGCGTTCTATGAGCGTTGCATGAATGTTCCCATGCAACGCCCATGGATTTTGACACATCCCCAGATTTATAAGAACCTGTAAACATGGGAATGCTGCAAAATCTTACACCTTCCCAGGGGAGGCGTAACAAGGAGAAGTATCTCAATTTTACATCTTTCTATGTGTGCTGCATATTCTGCAGTACACATGGAAAGAGGAATTAGCCACCCACGGTTGTTTTTGTGCAGGAAAGTGCCCCTTCCTGCACAAAAATAATTCTGCATGCAACACAGGCACCCTTGCACCATTGTGCAAGGGTGCTTGCATTGGTGGTAGGCTGCCAAAAGAAAGCCAGTGCAAAGAAAAGGACAGGAATGTGCCGTATTGAATAAAATATGGCACATTCCTGCCCTTTCGCTGTCACGCAGTGCAGCGAAGCAAGGTGACTTGCTACTCTGCACTGCGTGACTTTCTCATAAATGAGGCCCAGAGTGCATAGAAGGAAAGGAGAGTCAACACTCCCTGAATATTTCAGTAGTGCACAATGCTGAGTACCTCCTCAACACTGACCTTGTGATCCCTCACTAGGGAACACACAAGATACCACCGAGTTGTGCCATTCAGAAATATATGATTGTCTTGTAAGAAAACTTCAGGATGACTGGTTGCAAGGTGAGTCAACACCACTTAAATACTCTGGGGCCGATTCCGATCCGGGTCGGAAGGGCACCGAACGCGATCCGGCCGGAAAAACTACAAGCCGTACGCGTGTTTTCCGCCCGACTCGAGCGAGCCAGTATGATGCGAGCTACATGAAATTCACTGACCGAGTCGTTTTCGGGTCCGAACCCCTCCATAAGTCTCGGTCGGAAGCTAACCATGGCGTGCAATGGATGCGATTCACGACCGAGCCAGTACGATGCACGCGTCGGACAGCCTGTGCGAGCCGGCAAAGCTCCCGGAGTTGGACTTTGGGGGACCGCGTGGGACCATCCGACACCCGCAGCCGTTTGACTCGCACACAGGGGGAGACCCATGGGTCTCCCCCACACAGGCATGTATGGCACGGATGGCACTGACGCGTAACCACTGTAGGGGGCGCACTTGTTCGAGACGTACCCATTCAGTCAATGGGAGCCAATGTACGTGTCGTACGACCGGCTCCCATTGACTACGTCGGTGGCTGATCTGCGGGCCGATTGTACTCCCTGCAGCTGGTCCGATCATTTATTGGTCAGCCTTCTGCTCCCTTTTGAGAACCACCCTAAGCGAGCGCCAGTGGGGTGGAAATCGTTTCGGAACTGGAAGGCTTTAGACCCTACCACCCTAGAAGACGCCCTGAGGTTGATGTCTGCACTCAGGCCGGGGTCCACAGACCCAGATTTGGCTTTGGCTGAGTTCTCCACCTGGCTGACGACAGCCATAGATGCAGTCATCCCCATCCAGAGGACCAAGTCTCTGTATAAAACTGTTGGAGTCCCATGGTACACCTGTGAGCTTAAAGGAGAAAAACAGGTCCTCCGTCGGGCGGAACGACTTTGGAGGAAATCACTAGCCCCAGGTGATAAGGAGAATTGTAAATCCAAATTAGCCCACTATAGGGACTCCCTTATCAAAACTAAATCAGCTTTTTATGAAGACAGGATTTGTAAGGCTAGTAATAAGCAAAAAGAGATCTTTACTATTCTCAAAGAATTGAGTAGGTTGCCTGAACAGAAACCTACTTCCATTCAAGCCGACTGTGACAAAATCCAGAACTATTTCTTAACTAAAGTTGAAGATATTATGTTGGCAATTAAAAACACATGTGTCGCTCCGTGCCCATTACCAGTGGTGGAGGGGCCCTTTGATCTACCAAAGACCCCTTTCGATCAGCTCCCGCTGCTTGAACCAGGGGCCCTTGCCCGTATAATGTCTAAGGTGAAATCAGGGTCCCCGGAGGACTTCTGCCCCCCTAAAGTGTTTAAAACGCTTTTCCCTCTGATTGAGACCGAGGTCCTGGCCGTTCTAAACCTATCCCTTAGTTCCGGACTGGTTCCCCGGAAGTTTAAGGAAGCCATAGTACTCCCACTGCTGAAGAAAGCAGGCGCTGACGCAAAAAATCTGAAGAACTTTCGTCCTATTTCTCAACTTCCGTTTTTGGCTAAAGTCCTTGAACAGCACGTGCTCAGAGCTCTGACATTGTATACCGAGCAGCACAACCTACTGCATCATCGGCAAGCAGGGTTCCGTGCGCATAACAGCACCGAGCTGGTCATGCTTTCAGTTCTGGATGACCTGCGGCTTGCAGCCGATAGAAAGGCTCACTCTGCTCTGATCCTGCTTGATCTCTCAGCCGCCTTTGATACGGTGAATCATGGCCGACCACTTTCTCGTATGCAGCGGCTGGGAGTTACAGGTACGGCTCTCCAATGGTTTTCTTCCTTTCTGGAAGATCGCCAGCAGAAGGTCCAGCTAGCGGCTCTTATGTCCAAACAGGGCTCTCTGCCTTGGGGGGTCCCGCTGGGTTCGGCGTTGTCCCCTCTGCTTTTCAACATCTATCTCCAACCCTTGATCGAGGCCCTGGCTGGGCTAGACTGTCAGGTATTTAATTATGCGGACGATACTCAGCTAATAGTTCGCATTAACCACTCCTGTGATTCACAACGGAATGTTCAGAACGTCCTCAGGTACACCATGAACTGGATGACTCTGAACTCGTTAAAAGTGAATCCTGACAAAACTGAAGTCTTGGTACTCTTCCCAGACTCCTCTCCTTGGTCTGATCTGTTCTGGCCTCTAGAGTTGGGCCCTACCCCCACTCCAGTACCTACCGTGAAGAGCCTAGGGATTATATTAGATTCCGGAGTGACAATGAAGAACCAGGTTTCTGCTGTGGTGGGAAGCTGTGTCGGACTACTGCGTCAGCTCCGGAAACTATCGGCCCTCTTATCATTCACTACCATGCAAACGGTGGTAACTGCCTTGGTACTGTCTCGGCTTGATTATGGAAATACAGTCTATATTGGGCTTCCTGGATCACTTCTGAAGAAACTCCAGGTAGTCATGAACGACGCAGCTAGATTGATTTTCAAGCTGCCACGCAAAACACATGCTACCCCTTTGCTGCGGCAGTTACATTGGCTCCCCATTAAACAAAGGATATGCTTTAAGGGCTTGTGTATTGCTCATAAGTCCCTATTCGGTGAAGCCCCTACCTATATCAAAGACCGTCTGAAGCCCTACATTCCCTGTCGCCACCTCCGTTCTTCACAGGCCAGTCTTCTTACTTGCCCCCGTTTCAACTTATTGACACTTGGGGGTCGTGCCTTTTCTGTCTGTGTCCCGCAGCTGTGGAACAAACTCCCTGAGGTGCTCCGAAAGGACACACATCTACTCTCATTTCGTAGGAGGCTGAAGACTATGCTATTCTCTGAGGCCTTTGTGTAGGCTTACGGGATGGGGCCGTGTTCAGAGTGTTACCTTGATTGTCTGTTGTCTAAAAGCTAGCGCTTAGAGACCTTGGGTGATTAGCGCTATATAAATTCAACAAACATAAACATAAACATTGACTTCTATGGGAGTCCGACTGAACCTAGTCCGACAGCATACGTGCGCATCGTACTCGCTCGGTCGGACTGCAGGGGTCCGGCTCGGTCGGAAAACAGTCCGGATCCGACTCGGTCAGAGTGCTTTCCGACCCAGATCGGAATCGGCCCCTCTATGTAATGTATCAAGAAATGCATGTGCTTAGTTTAATTGTGCAAAAACATACTCATTTTTATTCACAGGTGTCCAAACAATTTACAACTAAAATACATAACACTAATTAGTATATATTTTAAATGTATGTGATGTATTTTTTTGTATAAGTACTGTTTGTTTTTTAATATATGTGTTACATTTTTAGTAGTCATTAATTTAATTTTAATTAAAATATTTTAAACAACTATATTTTTGCAACCAATATTAAGGACTTCTACATTTTTAAAATCGATATTTCTTACCTTAAAGTCGATATTCTTGACCACGATATTCTTGCTGTGGATATATCAGGGTCACGATATTTTAAACTCGATATTGGTGTAAGTCGACATTTCCAACTCGATATTTTGACTGAATACCGGGTTTAAACTCTCAGCCTCTGCCATCACTGACTACTGGAGAGGAGTGACTTTATTGTCATATTTTGTAATTTTTTTTATAAATTTTAGGTGCTGGTTGTGGGGATAATAGGGGTAAAGGGTGGAAAGTAATTTATTTTTAATTAGTTAATAATTTGTTGTTAATTAATATGAATTATTAATTGACAATTAATTATGGTAATTGTGCAATTAATTTTAGGTGCCGGTTGTGGGGTTTATATGAGTAAAGGGTGGGAAGTAATTTATTTTTAATTAATTAATAATTAGTTGATAATTAATTTTAATTATTTAATTGATAATCAATTAGTGTAATTGTTTATTCATTTTTATGTGTGTGGAGTTTGGGTTTATAGGGGTGAAGGGTAGGGAGTAAATTCATTTTACTTACTTTATAATTTGTTGTTAAATAATATTAGTTATTTAATTGAAAACGTTTTTAATTGTGTAATTTTTTTTTTTACCATTTAATTTTAGGTGTGGGTTGAGGGGATTATAGGTGTAAAGCACTGGCCTCTGCAAATGGGTGCCCCTCCCCTACCTTCGCAATCTGTCCGCAACCTTAGTATTATTGTTGATGAAGAACTGTCCATGCGACAGCAAGCGGTCAAGGTCGCGTCTACTTGCTTTGGAATTTTGAAGTGGCTTAAAAAATTTTTAGAAACAGGATGCACCACCAACCATCCACTAGAAGAACAATCGGCCGGAAAACCCAACGAAACAGGAGGGGACAAGGGACCAAAAAAAACAAACGGAGCACGTCGGAAGCCAAAGAGGAACTAGTGATGAACATTTCCAGTGTCGAGTTGACACCTAATGATCAAGCAGTTTTAAATAAAGGAATGTCCTTCGTTCCAACATACAACACCAATGAATTGAAAACGGAAGTAGCACTTTTTAAGTTTATGCAAAAACTGAGATTACGTTGGTTTTTCCATCACGTAACTCAAGATTCTTCAACTAACCAAGTTCAAAACATTCCTACAAAGGTCTTTAAACCTAAAAGTACATTCATACCCCCCATCTCACACAAGGCGCTTGACCTATTTGAACAATTGGTTAAAAAAGATTTGACATCTATTCATCAAAAAGAGTTTTCAAGTAGCAATCTGTCCAAGAAGGAACAGGCTACATTACGGAATCTGGCTAAGAATAAGAACTTGACGTTCCAACCTGCAGACAAGGGCGGAGCGTTAGTAGTAATGAATACTACATACTACGAATCCAAAGTTGATCAGCATGTACAAGACACTGACACCTATATTGTTCTGGATTCAGATCCCACACACACGTTTCAGACCATTTTACTTCAAATTCTGTCTAAAGCCAAAGATCTCAGGTGGATTGATGATAACACCTATAAATTTCTAATATCAGATTACCCCAAAAGACCACACATGTATATACTTCCTAAAATGCATAAAGATCCATTGAACCCTCCATTCCGCCCCATAGTGGCCGGATGCGGTTCCTTGCATGAACCAGTGGGGAGATTTTTAGATCATTATTTACAACCATTGGTTCAGAAATGGATGACTTACGTGCAAGACTGTCTTAACAAACTACAGAATGTCATAATACCATTTGACGGTGAGGTATGGCTGGGTACTATTGATGTATCAGCGCTATACACATCGATCCCACATGGTGAAGGCATTGAAGCGTTCGAATGGATGCTGTTAAAACATGACTATGAAGAATCACTCAATATCTTTCTTTTTAAATTACTGCAATTTAGTCTTTCCCACAGCTATTTTACATGGAAACAGCAATTTTACTTGCAAAAAACAGGTACCTCTATGGGTTTACCTGGGGCACCAACGTATGCGAATATTTTTATGGCCAAATTCGAGGACACATACATCATGAACAATAATTTATGGACAGATCATTTGCTTCTTTACCTTTGGTACATAGATGACATCCTGATATTATGGAGAGAAACACAGCAGGCATTAGAAAGTGTCAGCACCACATTGAACAACTGTCATCCGCAAATTAAATTCACTTACTCCATCAACTCTACAGTTATTAACTATTTAGATATTCTTATTGAAAAAAAAGGTAATAGTTTGACAACACGAGTATTCAAAAAATCCACAGACAGGAATAATGCTCTACACTACAACAGTTTTCACTCATTTGCTCTCAAAAATCATTTACCATTATCACAATTTATCAGGGTCCGCAGAATCAGTTCAGATGACATCCAGGGCAAGTTAGACATTGAGGCATTGTCACAACAATACTCAGACAAAGGCTATCCTATTGAAGTTCTAGAATCGGCCAAACAAAAAGCTTGTAGCATTGATAGATAGCAGCTTTTAAAAAAATCCATGAAACCTGCATCAAAAAGAGAGGTCTGCATTTTGAAATATTCCACAGCTGCCACCGCGATTAAACGGTGTATCCTAAAGCGTTGGGAAATTATAGAGCAAGAACACGACTTTAAGGAAGTCTTTCATGGCACACCTATTTTTGCATTTTCCAGATCAAAGAACATTAAAGACATTCTAGGTAGGAAAGTCCAACCGAGTTCCAATACCGTCAAACTAGGCATGCAAAAATGCCACAACTGCGGTCACTGCAGCAATGTGATTGTTGGTGATAAATTCACGCACCCACACACAGGGAAATTAATCCAGCTCAAACACACATCGGACTGTAACACTAGTATGATCATTTACGCCATTAAGGCGTCGATTCCGATCCTGGAGAAACCGGGTACGAACCGTCGGACGGAGCATTTTCTCCGTCCGACTCGTACCCGGTGAAAATACATTTCAAAAATGCAAGTACGATTCGTATGGAAACTGCATTTCCGTGCGATCCGTACAAAACACCGACCGACGAAAATATACATACAAACGTGATCCGGGAAAGCGCCGACGTGACGTCGGGACGCATGCAGGCTGCGGTTCATGAACCAGGAAGTACGATCCGCACCAACGTCACCCGCACGGATAAAATTCTCCGCCTGCCAAAAACTGGCGGGAAATCAGGTCAACGCGCACAAGGAGCACCTGTACGCGACGGACAGCCATGGACCCGAACCTACGTGTCATCACAGCACTCATAGCGGTCCACCTGCTCTACAGGAACCGACGCAGACGCTGCAGAAGGTCAGAACAACACCCAGGGGCAAAGGGGGGGGCAGGGGCAGGACACAAAACCCCCACCCAAGTCACAAATCATACATGCTCTGGACATACCTGACCTTCAGGGCCTGGTCACTTCGAGGGGGTGGGGGCGTGTCCAGCAACGGAAGTGGATGTAGACGCGAACCGGCAACACAACAAGTCCGGTACGTACCGTACCCACGCCTTAAGAGCGTGGGTACGAGTCGTACCACGCCCACCCCTATGTCACCCCAATAATGGCGGTACGGCCCGTACCCACGTTCTAAAGGCCTGGGTACGGGCCGTACCCTCACCGTGTATGTACGGCGCGTACCAACATCCCACCCGTTGATGTACAGACCGTACCCACACCACGTACGTATGGAGCGTACCCCCACCCCAACAGTGTATGTATGGAGCGTACCCCCACCCCAACAGTGTATGTATGGACCGTACCCCCACCCCAACAGTGTATGTACGGACCGTACCCCCACCCGTGTATGTATGGAGCGTACATGGCCAGACACAGGAGGGGTGGGTGCAGAGTCCTCCCAGCAGTGCCCAGACACAGGGGGGGTGGGTGCCTATCACTCCCAGCAGTGCCCAGACGCAGGAGGGGTGTGTGCAGAGTCCTCCCAGCAGTGCCCAGACGCAGGAGGGGTGTGTGCGGAGTCCTCCCAGCAGTGCCCAGACACAGGAGGGGTGGGTGCCTATCACTCCCAGCAGTGCCCAGACGCAGGAGGGGTGAGGTCTCTAGTCCTCCCAACAGTGCCCAGACACAGGAGGGGTGTGTGCAGAGTCCTCCCAGCAGTGCCCAGACACAGGAGGGGTGTGTGCCTATCACTCCCAGCAGTGCCCAGACACAGGAGGGGTGTGTGCAGAGTCCTTCCAGCAGTGCCCAGATGCAGGAGGGGTGTGTTCGGAGTCCTCCCAGCAGTGCCCAGACACAGGAGGGGTGGGTGCCTATCACTCCCAGCAGTGCCCAGACGCAGGAGGGGTGTGTGCAGAGTCCTCCCAGCAGTGCCCAGACACAGGAGGGGTGGGTGCCTATCACTCCCAGCATTGCCCAGAGGCAGGAGGGGTGTGTGCAGAGTCCTCCCAGCAGTGCCCAGACACAGGAGGGGTGGGTGCCTATCACTCCCATCAGTGCCCAGTCCTCCCAGCAGTGTCCAGACACAGGAGGGGTGTGTGCAGAGTCCTCCCAGCAGTGCCCAGACACAGGAGGGGTGGGTGCCTATCACTCCCAGCAGTGCCCAGACAAAGGAGGGGTGTGTGCAGAGTCCTCCCAGCAGTGCCCAGACACAGGAGGGGTGGGTGCCTATCACTCCCAGCAGTGCCCAGACACAGGAGGGGTGTGTGCAGAGTCCTCCCAGCAGTGCCCAGACACAGGAGGGGTGTGTGCGGAGTCCTCCCAGCAGTGCCCAGACACAGGAGGGGTGGGTGCGGAGTCCTCCCAGCAGTGCCCAGACACAGGAGGGGTGGGTGCCTATCACTCCCAGCAGTGCCCAGACGCAGGAGGGGTGTGTGCAGAGTCCTCCCAGCAGTGCCCAGACACAGGAGGGGTGGGTGCAGAGTCCTCCCAGCAGTGCCCAGACACAGGAGGGGTGTGTGTGGAGTCCTCCCAGCAGTGCCCAGACACAGGAGGGGTGGGTGCAGAGTCCTCCCAGCAGTGCCCAGACACAGGAGGGGTGGGTGCCTATCACTCCCAGCAGTGCCCAGACACAGGAGGGTGGGTGCAGAGGCCCCCAGCAGTGCCCATGGAAGGAAAAAGGGTGGAGTACCCACAGATCCAATGGCCACAAGTGTCAGTCAGGTGCACAAAGACCCTCCAGTACATGTAATACATGTGTGCGAGTCTGGGAGTACACACGTGCATACTGCCTAAAAGGGAACATGTCCACATGAAGTCATGTCAACAGACTACATACACAAGTACAGTGATCACCAAGGATGCCACGAATGATGCAGGTGGAGACATCGCTCTGCATGCATGGCCAAAGTTGAAGGGGTCTGTCCCACACCCAGCTAATGTAGACACAGCTCAGCACAACATATTGGAAACACCCTGCAGGGAAGATGTCAGGGTACACAGAGGAACGAACACACCTTGGGACAATTTCACCATGCAGTAACTGCTTACATGAACAAAGAAACTTAGCTAACACCTTGTGATGGCACACAGATACCAGGGTCCCCCCTATGACCAGCACACTACTACATTTCCCACACACCCAACACATGATCACCACCCAAAATGATGTAGCAACCCCACCAACAGCAATATCAGAAAAGCAGTAGTGTTCTAAGGAAAAATAAATGGCTTTATTCAGCATGATCAAAAAATGTTTGTTTGGATAAAGTTCAATATTTACAAAGCCCATAGGGCAGTCCATAAGTCACAGCTGGATGGGGGAAACAGTGGGTCGCGTGTCCCCTAGCTTGCCTGCACAGTTCAGACCACCCTGTCTTCCACAGGGGGGGGGGCATCATGTGGGGCGGTAGGACCAGGCACCGCAGGGACAGGAGGGGCAAGGGCAGGCGTTGTGGGTGCAGGGACGGAGGACTCCACCACAGGGGGTGGGGCAGCGCCAAAGGAGGTGGTGAGGATGGCGCTGCACACGTCAGCAAGGTCCCCCAGCGTCTCCCCTGCACCCGAAGGAACCACAGGCCCCAAGGAGGGGGGGGGGTGGAGGAATGGGTCACAGCGCCACTGGGGGAGGGTGTGGACAGGGGGGGGGCACTCAACTACCCTGACCGGGGACTCCTTTGCCCGCTTGCGGGGTGGTGTCACTGTTGGGCTTAGGGACAGAGAGGCCATGAAGGAATCTTTGCTGGATTCTTGGCCAGGAGAGCTGAGGGGAGTGGATTTGGAGGGAGTGGATTTTGCGGAATGCAGACTCCCACTCTGGCTGCGTGACTTACGTTTGCCCCCCGACCCAGTGGGTGTGCCTACCTCACCCTGTGTGTGCGTGCCAGGAGGTGTGCGCTTGCCCTGCCCTGCTGGTGTGGTGCCTGTGTCTGGTGGGGTGCGTGCATGCTGATGTCTGGGTGTACGTGGGACAGGCATGGGAGTGGGAAGTGTGGATGGGGCAGGGGTAGGGGGTGGGACGTAGCGCTGCAGGAGACCCACTGCTGCAGTCAGTGTTGAGTCTATGGACCTCAGCAAGTTGCGTTGGTCAGACTGCGCGGCTGAAATGCCCTCCAAGTATGCCTCCATCTGGTTCAGCACTCGGCTGTGGCCATGGAGGACATTAAGCGTCGCAGTCTGACCAACCCGCAACTGCCGCAGGATGTCCACAGACTCGGCATTGGTGGCAGCAGTGGAGACAGGGGCAGGGGGTGCGGTGCCTGGCAAGAAGGAGACACGTGGTGACCGAGCACGCCGGGAAGGGACACGAGCAAGTGGGAGGCCGGTGACCGGAATGGAGGGGGCGGGTAGTGATGGAGTGCTGGTGTCAGCTGTGGGACCAGCCTCCGCCCCCTCGGAGTCCTCAGCCTCGGACCCGTCTGCGTCATAGTCGGTGGTGGTGTGACTGGACAGGTCCTCCGCTGCACTCCCGTCAGCCTCCGTGCCACTCGATGTGCCAGACAACTTTGCACTGCTGGCACTGGTGCTCTCTCCCTCCACACGGTCCGTGCCAGTGTCTCCCTCGGTGTCCCCCGACGATGCTGTGGGCAAGGTGAAGAGACAGGAAATAATCAGACACCTGTATACATATGTCACATGAGTCAAATCCACATAGGTCACAGTGCATAGCCTGAAAAGCAACATACAAGGTACATATGTAGGCCCTGCAACACACAGTTGGTTGACCCACCATGCCACTGACCAACTATGGAGAGCATGACACAAAAGCAAATAACATGATATGGATTAGGACAGAGGAGCCAGGCACTGGGGACAATCCAGCACAGCATCTGCAGCACACAGCGTTGGCGTAAAAAGGGATGAGCAGGAACCATGTCTATTAACTGTAGGCACATGCTGCAAAGGTAATACTTAAAAACATGCCCAACATTAATGGGTCACTGCACCTTGAGTGTATGTCCAGACAAACATCACACACTGGCCAGACCTAGCAAGGAGACTCCAGGTTTAGACATGTAGGCCTTGCCCGCACCAACCACCCCCTACATGAGACAAGTTTTTGAGACACAGGAAGCACTTACATCTCTTAGTCTGGAATAAAAACACATGGCCTGCAAGAAATCCTGATTGGACACAAAATACTTCTGGTGCGCCGGTACAAATACATCATCTACAAATGGCCATCATCAGATCATTTTACCAAGACACACAGGCACTGGCCCCCGTGAGTATGAACAAGGGATATTTGGTCAGCCTGTACAGTGGACACATGTAGCAGAGTTTACGTAAATACAAATGGTGCCAGGGTACAATGGCACAGAGCACAACCTATGCTCTAGACACGGAGATTGTCGACATTTTTGGATTACACACATGATACCTAGGAAAAGATGCCCCAGGGGACAGTAGTGGCCACACTACTCCATGGTCCTGAATGGTAATGACTGCAACACAAGCCACCATCCCTGTACTCTGCATATCTCACACTCATGCACATCATGTCACAGGCCACAAAATAGGACATGCATGCTGTAAAGCAATACACTTTTGAGACACACTCCTATGTCTGGACTCAGCATCAGTGACAACTGACATGGACCCCACAAGTACTGAACTGGACAGGGCACAGGCAAGGTCCCAAAACCTGTTACACACCACCCCCACACATGAAGCTGCAAGCATTGGGCACATCGATAAACTGGCAGCCTAGATAACCTTGTGCAAGTGTGACTACACACAGACCAGGGTACACATGGCAAGGAGGGGAAGGGAGGAAGGACAGCACCGCTACACTTTGGGGACCAGGAACTGCACTGCACATGTAAACCCTGGCAGTGTATCCATGCAACTGTGCACTTACAAATGCTGGTGACACACAACAAACACACATGTACCTACCCCCTTCCTGCTGCTGCTTTTCCCATAAGCGCCTGTCCATGTCAGGGAAGACGACCGCCAGCACACGCTTGTGGATGCGGGTCAGACGGCGGCGCCCATGGTTCTTTTGGCTCACAGGTGAGTCCCCCAGCAGGACCCGTGCGATCCTCCGCGTCCAGCACCGGATATCCTGCCAGCGTTTCCTCACCTGGGCTAGGCGCCGCTTCCGACCATCCGTCTGCCTCACGGCACTGACGGCGTCCTTCCAGATCTGCTCCTTGGCACAGGCGCTTACCTGTGAGGATGAAAAAGTGAGACAACATCAATACACCTGCGACATGTCACAGAGACACACATTAGGACAATTTGGCTGGTTTTAACAGGGCATAGAATGCATCAAACTCATTACACCTGTGTCATACGGACATTTTCCTCTGTGGAAGGCAAAATGCACTAGGTGGCATTGTAGAGTACACAGGTGGCATGAGGGGTCCAACACAATCAATCATCCAGGCTCACACTGTGCATCACAAGCGACACCAGGATTATGTGCAGCACCTCAAAGCAGTCACATGCCACAGGCCACTGAGGCGCCCTCAGCAGAGTACACAGACACACACAGCCACAGGACAATCACCTGCCATTGCCGACTGCAGCTACACACCTCACTCTGCACATGTGCCGCTAGACTGGGGCTCACTCTGCACATGTGCCGCTAGACTGGGGGGTGTCACAGGTGTGGGGCTGGCCCATCACCGCAGACACACAGCACTGCTCCCTGCTCACATCAGATGGGCAGGGTATATCCATCCCTCATGCAGCTGGGGTGCTACACTCCACATATGCACTCACCCACATGACAGGGGACTTACACACACACACCAATGTCCAGGGGACAAACACATCATTTGTACACTCTCAGCACAGGTACACTAAACAAACACACATCTGTGGGTACTGCCACCTGTCACACTGGGGGGACCGCAGATTCACATAAGGACTGTAGTAACAACATTCCCAGGAGGATTAGACAGGCAGAATGTGTAATGCCACATGCAGTGATTGTCACAGTACACACAATGCAAGTGAGGAAAGCAGACATGCACCACAGCATGCTCTGGCTGGGAGACATTAGGCATTCCCCCACCCGGGACCCACCCTACAGTACATTGCATGTGTGTTACACCTGGACACAATGGCAGAAGTCACAGTCACAAAAAAGGGGCACAGTCTTTGCTAGTGGACTCAGCACTCACCTGAACCCTGGTCGACCATACAGCATGGGGTACTGTGGGAGGATCACATCCAGCAGGGCTTGGTTCTCTTCGTGGGTGAAAGGCTGGGCCCTCTCCACAGACCTGGACATGGTGCCAGAGGAATCATGAGCAGCAGCAGTGGTGTGGACTCAAAGGTTGTGCAGGCAAGTGGTCTCTCATGGGACCTGGCTGCCTTATATCTGCCTTGCTGCCCTGTTACATTCACAGGAGTACAGAGTGATTGGTCACTCACATTTGCATCCTATGTTTCCTCCAATCCCTTTAAACCTACCACAGTCAGTGCCTTTGCTTTTTTTTTTTAATTGAGCATGATGTCAACTGAACAACCACTTTGCAACAAAGTAGATTCTTTCAAACCGACTTTAGCTGGGCACCTGATGAAAAAATTCAAACTTTAAACTCGGTCTCCATGACAACCAGCATGCATGTAGGGCTTTATACTTGTCCCTCATGTGTCCCCTATGTAATTTGGACATTCACACACAGGTACGGTGAGTTCCAGGGCCCTAGGGCACCCCAAATGCATAGAAACAGCCCGTACACTGTGGGTACGCATACGCGAGCAAACCCATAGTGAAACGGCCCGTACACGCGTGTGTACGGGGCGTATCACTGTGGGTACGCGAGCAAACCCATAGTGAAACAGCCCATACACGCGTGCGTATGGGGCGTATCACTATGGGTACGCATACGCGAGCACACCCATAGTGAAACGGCCCATACACGCGTGTGTACGGGGCGTATCACTATGGGTACGCATACGCGAGCAAACCCATAGTGAAACGGCCCGTACACGCGCGTGTACGCGCCGTTTCACTATGGGTACGCATACGCGAGCACACCCATAGTGAAACGGCCCGTACACGCGTGTGTATGGGGCGTATCACTATGGGTACGCATACGCGAGCAAACCCATAGTGAAACGGCCCTTACACGCACGTGTACGAGCCGTTTCACTATGGGTTTGCTCGCGTATGCGTACCCATAGTGATACGCCCCGTACACACGCGTGTACGCTCCGTATCACTATGGGTATGCCTACGGCAGCACTCCCATAGTGATGGGGAACGTACACATGCCCTCAGAGCGCATGTACGGTGCATTTCACACCTGACAGTGGTGACAGGCAGCACACAGAAAGGAATAGAGCTGACATACTTGTCCAAGGCTGGACATCAAGGCATTGTCTGTGCAGTACTACATGTGTGGGGCACAGGTGTGTCAGGCTGTAATGTGGCACATTACTCCTGAGTTGTGAAGGCAATAGATGTATGATGAGATGTGTACAGATGTCATGTGTGATGGTGGACTATGTGCCAGACATCCCCTTCACTCCTTTGACATGTGTGCATGTAGTACAGTACACTTGTGAAAAGCGTCACTGCCATGGCACAGTCAACAACACACGCAACTGTCCCCTGATGCCAGCTACAGGGGTTTTCACACCTGACATGTGACTACCCGCGTTGCACGATGTGACTATGTCATGTATGTGTCGTGTGTTCCCATTAGCTTGCTGTAGGTGTATGTTCAAATGCATCTGCAGTTGCTGCAACCAACATGTGTCTGTGTGTAGATGGCCATGGCACAGTGTTACGCATACCAGGCCACATGTGGAATCCGACGTAAGGTGTGTATGTATGCATCGACATGGAGTTTCAAAACAAGGACATATCTGCATACTCTCAATGTATGTGTGATCATTCTAGAAATGTAATCCTTAATGGCAAGGTGTGTGGTCTGTCCTTTTTCTATTACATGTGACCTGTGCCTCTAGTGTTCGGCAACCTGTCTGTACAATTAACATCCTTCCTCTGCACATATTTGGTTGTCTGTAACTCCTGTAATGCGTCTGCCTGCTCACTTACACTGGCCCACAGCTAGTTTCATGGCATGGCATAATGAGGTTGAGAATAAACGTTTGGAGCTGTCTCTTGATAGGAGTGTCACATGGCTGGCATACGTGTCCAGGGCATATTGCACAGACCTGACTCTGTATGTAGCATATGTGTATTGCCTGTTGACCATGTGCTCAGTACATTGACATTGGTGGTGTACTGTACTTACTCTTCGTTGTCCCTTCTAATTCACTGCAGGCCTCCGCCTCTCCCTCGAGCAATTCCGGACTTGGCTGACATGCGGGAAAATGACTGTATACGCCGCTACCGCTTCCCCCAACGTTTGATTGTGGACTTGACGACACGGCTGGCAGCACACCTCCAACCGCTAAACAGGTATCCTGGTGCACAGACACCCAAGATGAAGGTGATGGCAGCCCTACATTTCTTGGCCACGGGTACCTTTCAACATACCATTGCCCATGTGAGTGGGATGTCCCAAACCATGTTAAGCCGTGTTCTGCATGATTTTTTAGAGGCCATGTTGGAGCACCTTGATGAGTTCATTAAATTCCCAACTCCTGAGCAGTTGACAGCTGTCAAGCGTGAGTTCTATGCCCTGGGAGGGATGCCCCATGTCATTGGGTCCATAGATGGAACACATGTGGCTTTGGTACCACCACAGGCACAGGAGGTAGCCTTTCGTAACCGCAAGCATTACCACTCCATTAATGCCCTTGCGGTGTGTCTTGCCAACATGGTGATTTCACATGTCTGTGCTCGTTTCCCAGGATCAGCACACGATGCGTACATCATGAGGCGTAGCAGGGTGCCTGAAATGATGCTGCAGCTGCGCAACGAACGGGCATGTATTGTTGGTGGGTATACTCTGCCAGTCCTGTATTTAACGTCATCTTCCTGTCTTACTGCTTCTCCTGACCCACTCTTGTCCATGATGTTTCCATGTAGGGGACGCTGGCTATCCCAACATGCCATTGCTGATCACGCCTCTCCGCAACCCCCGCACGGCTGCCAATCACCGCTACAACAACGCCCATGGGCGGACCAGGCGAGTGATAGAGAGGACGTTTGGCCTCCTGAAGAGCCGATTCCGTTGCCTCCACAAGACCGGTGGCGCACTCCCATATGCACCGGTGAAGGTCTGCAAGATATTCCTCGTGTGCTGCATGCTGCACAACATGGCAGTGGAGAAAGCTGTGCCACTCATCCTGGATCCAGATGAGCAGGACCATCCACCCGTGGAGGATGAAGGGCTTGGGCACGAGGCAAGTGATGTGGAGGAGGAGGAGGCGGTAGAGGACATGCGGAGTCGGCTCATACGCGACTTCTTGGCTTAGTGGTGAGTTCCAGTGTCTGAGTGTGCACGCATTTGGCTGTGTGTGGCATGTGTTGCAATGTGTGTGTCCATCTGCATGTCTTCCAAGTGAGTCAGAGGTGTGTTTGGATGTGTCACTCGAGTGATGGTGCAATAGAAGAATGTTTTTCCTGAGTCATCATTGTCACCTCGCATGTTGACAACCTAATACGTGTCGAGTACATGCACATGCATGCGGATGTGCTTCTTTTGGCTGACTTCTGGTGTGTCTCCCATCCACAGGTACTTGCGCATGCTGTCTGCTGGTGGCATTGTTGTGCTCCTGCTATCCCTCATGAACACAGCAACATGTGCTGAATCAGCGTTACATGCACGGACAAGTTCGAAAATCTCCTTCGGGTAAGGGATGCAGCACGGCTTTTTGGGAGTGGTATTTGTTTTGAATGTGTGTGCACTGCTCCTGTTCATGTTTGAATACTTCACATACATGTAGATTCACCATGGGGCACATGACCTGGAGCAGAATTCACCTGAATTGATGGTCAGACTTGGTGACAGTCATCTGTAATGGGATTGTGATGGAGCCATCAATGTGTGTAACACTGGCCTCGGAAACATACGGGTTGCACCGGGTTGACATGGTGTGTGAATTCCCCATTAGGGGCTCAATGGTGTACAGCAGGCTCTCCGTGAGCAGCAGGGGGTGTTTAGCTGTAATCCATCACTTGTGTGCCAGTGCCATGGATTTCCAGCATCTGTGGTGGTAAGGGGGGTGCCAGTGTTGGTCCCACGTGTTCATCCACATGACCTGTGTATGTGTTGACAGAGTTGCATTAGCATTCCGACACACATGAGTAATAAAGTTGTCCCTCTGCCTCCAAGGTGCCTCATCTCTGTCATTGGTGGTCTGTTGCAACTGTGCATGCGGCATGTCTGGCATTGTTCTCAGAGATGGTGCATATGAGTCTATGTGTAGAGTAGCAAGATGCAAGCTGTTTGTCAGGGATTAGATTCTGTATTGTGCATGATGTCCATGGCTGTGTAGGTTTTGTGGCATGTCAGTCTCCACGACGGCCACTGTGCCGCATGTGAATCCATTGTGTGTGTGTGTGCCATGTTGTACCAGACATTCCTTCCTTGACATACACCTTTTGCATGGTTCCTTCCTGAGATCCTTGTCTTTGTGTGCTACTTGTGGCATTGTTTCCTTGACATGGCGCATGCTGCTGCAGGCCCTGCTGCAAGGGCACCCAGTGTCCACGCAAACGAGCTGGTGTTCATCATGGATTGCTTGCTGACATGTGCTATGCTGATCAGCAGCATCTGTGCCTCATGCGGCAGCACACTCAGCATTATGCACAAGATCCCCAGTTCCATCCACCTCAAGGCAAGAGGGAGACCATCCCCCAGGTCAACTATGACATCCGTGTCTACTCCTACCCTGCACTCTACGGACATGTGCGTTAGAAATCCCTTGATACTTGTCCACATCCAGGGTGCATCTGCACAGCTCTGCTACTACATCCGGCGACCAGGCCACATCAACATCCAACAGAGATGGGGGAGTGGATCACTGCCAGCTGCAGGATGACCTTCTCAATCCACGCACACACTCAGGATGCAGCCCACACCACAACCATGTGGCACTGTGATCCAACACCCAATTGTGCCATCTCCATGCATCCAACCTTGGCTGGCCCACCATTCTCCACATCCACCTGACTCAAGCATGCAGGACATGGTCCTGCCACGTGTCTACACATACCTGGGACTCCCACCCCAGGACACTCCACATGATCCCTGACCTCTGCGCATGACTGTTGCTCTTCTAAATAGGTCTGTGGACACAGTTGTGCGGGCACCCCCTCAGCTGGTTGGGCCCATCACGGGTGAGGATGGTGCTCCATGTCTGTCTTGGATGGTACGTTGTGACCCATGTGTGTCCTGTGCCAGACTCAGACCCCAGGGTATGAATGTTTGGAGTTAATTCAGTAATCAGGCATGGTTTGACTTTACAACACAGACATGTAGTGGAATAATGCTAAATGACGGCATCATCTTGTGATTGTGAGGAATTTTATTAGTGCTGGGGTACGTGTTTGGGGGGTGACAAGAGGTGCTTAGCGGGAGTGTAGAATCCAAAGTTCACAGGGGGAGTTGGTGTCCTTGCCATTGACAGTCATCAGAGTCTCTGCCACAGTCTTTGTCAACATTGGTCAGACAGTGACCAGCAAGGCCATGTGGCAGAGAATGTCCTTTGCTGCTGTGCTGCTGTTGGGCCAGAGGCTCAGGTGCCAGGCCAGGTGACCTGGAAAGATGGTGATGTTCCGCTGACTCTCACGGTCTTTTTTGTGGATGACCCACCTTCCTGCGGGGACCCTCAGACGCCTGCCTTGACGGTGCAAGGGACGCTCCATCAGATGTATCCTCCTCCTCCTCCCTCCCTGGGTCTGGTGCTGCTCTACGCCTGGTGGCACAGGGAGGGTTTGCCAGGCTTTGGGCGATCTGATGGAGGGATTGGCTCACGTCCCTGTGCACCGCCAAGAGCTCTGCAAGTCTTGCCTCCATCCTGGCATGATGCTCAACCTGCAGGGCCTTCATCTCATTGAGGGTCTCCACTACCTGGGCGATGCCTCTGGAGTCACGCCAGTATGCGTCCAGGATGGTTCTGACGTGTGCCATAGCCGGGTCCTGAGCCAACTGTTCAGGTTCGTGCCTCCGCCGTCCTCCACTCCCACCACCCCTGCCCACTTGCGCCTGGCCTGCCGTTGTGGGCACATCGGGTCTCCGGGACCCCTGAGGGATGGCATTTGCGGTGTCGCCTGCCTCCTCCTGGGTGCCCGGAGAACCTTGTCCCTCCTGGACAGACTGGCTGCGTTGTTGTGTGCGGGCAGGGCTCCTGGGTGTCTCCTGGGATGTGGCAGGAATGGGGGTGGTGGTTGTCACAGTTGTACCTGACGCAGGTGCTGCAGGTGGTTGGACACCAGAGGGGCCAGGTTGGTCTGGGTCATCCACGGAGTGGTGAGAGTCTTCGCTGCTGGTGGGGTCCTCTTCACGCAGAGCCTGGTCCTGTAAGTCTTCCCCCCCAGTGTTGGGGGGAGATCGATGACGTTGACCTGTGTGTGAGAGAGACAGTGTTAATTGTGTTACATGCGACATCCATGTTTCATTCATTTTTGATTTGGCACAGTTCCTCTGGGTGGTTGGATTTGGCTAGCATTCCTCACACAGTGCACTTGTGCATGGGTATGTCCCTTGGCCACAGCTTTCGACACTTTACCTATGTGTGACACAGTCTTAGTTGATGCATCTTTTGTGAACGCAATCAGCAGTGTGGTGAGCGGGCGTAGCAAGCCATGCAGAGCCGCCTTACGTGTTGCACTGTACGTGGCCAAATGGTGTTTATTCCATGCTATTTGAGAATGCAGGTAGGTAACTTAACAATTTGTGACAGGGTTCTGACGAACACAGTGGGTAGGTATACTGGGTGTAAGGTTCTGTTTGTGCCTGCAGCACGGAGGTACTCGTGCACAGATTGACACATGGCCTAGTGTTTATCAAAGGTTGAAGGGGGGTTAAGGCACTGCCAAACCTTTTCTACATGCACACAGTCCACCTGCTGACGAGAGGACATGGCCACACCACCCAAGGGTGATTTGATCTCCCTCTGTCTCCCTTTCTCCCTCCCTCTGTCAGCCTCCTCCCTCTGTCCGTCTCCCTTTCTCCCTCCCTCTGTCAGCCTCCTCCCTCTGTCCGTCTCCCTCTGCCTTCCTTTCTCCCTCCCTCTGTCAGCCTCCTCCCTCTGTCCGTCTCCCTCTGTCTCCCTTTCTCCCTTCCTCTGTCAGCCTCCTCCCACTGTCTGTCTCCCTCTATCTCCCTTTCTCCCTCCCTCTGTCAGCCTCCTCCCACTGTCCGTCTCCCTCTGTCTCCCTTTCTCCCTCCCTCTGTCAGCCTCCTCCCACTGTCCATCTCCCTCTATCTCCCTTTCTCCCTCCCTCTGTCAGCCTCCTCCCACTGTCTGTCTCCCTCTATCTCCCTTTCTCCCTCCCTCTGTCAGCCTCCTCCCACTGTCCGTCTCCCTCTGTCTCCCTTTCTCCCTCCCTCTGTCAGCCTCCTCCCACTGTCCGTCTCCTTCTATCTCCCTTTCTCCCGCCCTCTGTCAGCCTCCTCCCACTGTCCGTCTCCCTCTGTCTCCCTTTCTCCCTCCCTCTGTCAGCCTCCTCCCTCTGTCCGTCTCCCTTTCTCCCTCCCTCTGTCAGCCTCCTCCCTCTGTCCATCTCCCTCTATCTCCCTTTCTCCCTCCCTCTGTCAGCCTCCTCCCAATGTCCATCTCCCTCTGTCTCCCTTTCTCCCTCCCTCTATCAGCCTCCTCCCTCTGTCCGTCTCCCTTTCTCCCTCCCTCTGTCAGCCTCCTCCCTCTGTCCGGCTCCCTCTGTCTCCCTTTCTCCCTCCCTCTGTCAGCCTCCTCCCTCCCTCTGTCTGTCTCCCTGTGTCCACCTCCGTCTCTGTCCCTCTCTCTGCCCCTCTGCATCCCTCTGTGTGTCACCCTCTGTCACCTTAGCCCAGCTTCCTGGGCACACACAGTTTGCAGGTCTTGCAAAGGCCAGTGGCTTGTTCATGTGAGTTTGTTTCTTCTCTGCGGGCACCCATTGGGCGTAGTGTCTGAGTCTGCGCTGCTGCTGTGGCGGTGTGTGCTGACACTCTTTCAGTGTGCTGCGTCTTCATTGGCTGCTGTTATGTGCAAATTGTGCCTTCATACCCATGTAGTCCTGCAACGCGGCCACCATTAGCTGGCAAAACAGTACTGTGTGGGGACACACTGTTGGTATGGCTGTGCCCTAAGCCATATGGGCTGAGGGCATTGTTGTGTGCTTCAGAGTTGCTCTATGTTGGTTTTGAGGCCCACCCTCCCGGCATCAGGGACATCCTGTCTTGTGTTGGTGTTTTGTGTGGCCTGTGACTTGGCATGGCCTTGCTTGGGGCATGGGGCATGGAGGTGCTAGTGGAATGTGTGTGTTTTTGGAGTGTGGTTGTGTCCGGTGCTGGCTTTGGGGGGGTTGCGTGCATGATTGGTATTTGGGTTGTATATGGCGTTCCTCCCATGTGAGGTGAGTTGTTTGTGTACTCACCAGGCTCTCGGACTCCTTCTAGTCCGTCTACTATCAACGGCGGCAGCGTGGCCATCACCTTCTCCTCCCAGGGATGGTAGTGTACCGGTCTGCGGGGCGGCCCTCCTCCAGTGATGTTGGCCTGGTTGTGGTCGTCCGTCATTTTGCGGCGGACCGTCCTCCGCAGATCGTACCACCTGGCTTGGCACTCATGCCTGGTCCTTCTCGTGGCCCCAACAGCATTCACGGAATTGACTATCCTCTCCCACATGCCAGTTTTTTCTGATATGCTGGTCCGTCTGACCAATGTTCCAAAGAGCTGTGGCTCGACTCTGATGATTTCGTCGACAAGGGACTCCAGCTCGTCCTTTGTGAACTTTGGATTCTTGTTGGTGGGCATGGTGTGGGGTGTGGGTGTGGATGGTTGTGGGGGTGGGGGTGTGGATGGGTGTGGGTGTGGATGGTTGTGGGTGTGCAGGTGTGTGTGTGTGAATGTGATGAGGGTGTGTTTGTGATGGTGGTTGTGTGAAGGAGTGCAAGTGTAAGGTGTATTGATGGTTGAAGAATGGTGCAGTGCGTTGTCTCTGGGGTCTGGCAGCAGTGGATCTGTTGCAAAGGATCATGGTTTGTGTGTGTTGGGCCTTTTTATTGGTCCATTTGTGGGTGTGGCTGTGTTTGAACTTTGGGTGGGTGTGTTATAAGGAGTGGTAGTGGTTTGGGCCTCTGTTTCTGTTTGTCAGTTGCAGGTCAGTGTATAGGATGTATTTGGCCTTGTTGGATATGTTTTGTGGTGTTGTGTGCCTCGGATTGACTGTCCTTGTGTTTTTTTGGTTAGTTCTGGTTCAGTAGGAGTGTTTTTTGCCTCTGTACGGTGCGTACATGGGCCATGTTGTTGTACAGTGCAGTCCTTTGCTATGGCTTAGTACGACTCGTACATGCCCGATGTTGGGTGAGGGTGCTGGTGTGTGGGCCTGAGGTAGGGTGCATACGAACACGGGCAGGGTGTTGGTCCGCACCGTCCATAGGTGGTGGTGTTTTGCACGGTACATACAAGGGGGGCTGGGTGTAGGGTCCGTACATACACGGGTGGGGTGGGGGTACGGTCCATACATACACTGGTGGGGTGGGGGTATGGTCCGTACATACACTGGTGGGGTGGGGGTACGGTCTGTACATACACTGGTGGGGTGGGGGTACGCTCCATTCATACACGGGTGGGGGTACGGTCCGTACATACATGGGTGGGGAGTTGGTACGCTGCATGCATACACGGGTGGGGGTACGGTCTGTACATACATGGGTGGGGTGGGGGTATGGTCCATACATACACGGGTGGGGAGTTGGTACGCTGCATGCATACACGGGTGGGGGTACGGTCCATACATACACAGGTGGGGTGGTGGTACGGTCCATACATACACGGGTGGGGAGTTGGTATGCTGCATGCATACATGGGTGGGGGTACGGTCCGTACATACACTGGTGGGGTGGGGGTACGGTCCGTACATACACGGGTGGGGGTACGGTCCGTACATACACTGGTGGGGTGGGGGTATGGTCCGTACATACACTGGTGGGGTGTTGGTATGCTCCATTCATACACGGGTGGGGGTACGGTCTGTACATACACGGGTGGGGGTACGGTCCGTACATACACTGGTGGGGTGGGGGTACGGTCCGTACATACACTGGTGGGGTGGGGGTACGGTCCGTACATACACTGGTGGGGTGTTGGTACGCTCCATTCATACACGGGTGGGGGTACGGTCCATACATACACGGGTGGGGTGGGGGTACAGTCCGTACATACACGGGTGGGGTGGGGGTACGGTCCGTACATACACGGGTGGGGAGTTGGTACGCTGCATGCATACACGGGTGGGGGTACGGTCCGTAGATACACGGGTGGGGTGGGGGTACGGTCCGTACATACACTGGTGGGGTGTTGGTACGCTCCATTCATACACGGGTGGGGGTACGGTCCGTACATACACGGGTGGGGTGGGGGTACAGTCCATACATACACGGGTGGGGTGGGGGTACGGTCCTTACATACACGGGTGGGGAGTTGGTATGCTGCATGCATAAACGGGTGGGGGTACGGTCCGTACATACACGGGTGGGGGTATGGTCCGTACATACACTGGTGGGGTGAGGGTACGGTCCGTACATACACTGGTGGGGTGGGGGTGCTGGTGTGTGGGCCTGGGGTAGGGTGCGTACGAACACGGGCAGGGTGTTGGTCCGCACCGTCCATAGGTGGTGGTGTTTCGCACGGTACATACAAGGGGGGCTGGGTGTAGGGTCCGTACATACACGGGTGGGGTGGGGGTACAGTCCGTACATACACTGGTGGGGTGGGGGTACAGTCCGCACATACACTGGTGGGGTGGGGGTACGGTCTGTACATACACTGGTGGGGTGGGGGTACGCTCCATTCATACACGGGTGGGGGTACGGTCCGTACATACATGGGTGGGGAGTTGGTACGCTGCATGCATACACGGGTGGGGGTACGGTCCGTACATACACGGGTGGGGTGGGGGTACGGTCCGTACATACACTGGTGGGGTGTTGGTACACAGCATGCATACATGGGTGGGGGTAAGGTCCGTACATACACTGGTGGGGTGGGGGGTACGGTCCGTACATACACGGGTGGGGGTACGGTCCGTACATACACTGGTGGGGTGGGGGTATGGTCCGTACATACACTGGTGGGGTGTTGGTACGCTCCATTCATACACGGGTGGGGGTACGGTCCGTACATACATGGGTGGGGGTACGGTCCGTACATACACTGGTGGGGTGGGGGTACGGTCCGTACATACACTGGTGGGGTGGGGGTACGGTCCGTACATACACTGGTGGGGTGTTGGTACGCTCCATTCATACACGGGTGGGGGTACGGTCCATACATACACGGGTGGGGTGGGGGTACAGTCCGTACATACACGGGTGGGGTGGGGGTACGGTCCGTACATACACGGGTGGGGAGTTGGTACGCTGCATGCATACACGGGTGGGGGTACGGTCCGTACATACACGGGTGGGGTGGGGGTACGGTCCGTACATACACTGGTAGGGTGTTGGTACGCTCCATTCATACACGGGTGGGGGTACGGTCCGTACATACACGGGTGGGGTGGGGGTACAGTCCATACATACACGGGTGGGGTGGGGGTACGGTCCGTACATACACGGGTGGGGAGTTGGTATGCTGCATGCATACACGGGTGGGGGTACGGTCCGTACATACACGGGTGGGGGTATGGTCCGTACATACACTGGTGGGGTGAGGGTACGGTCCGTACATACACTGGTGGGGTGGGGGTGCTGGTGTGTGGGCCTGGGGTAGGGTGCGTACGAACACGGGCAGGGTGTTGGTCCGCACCGTCCATAGTTGGTGGTATTTCGCACGGTACATACAAGGGGGGCTGGGTGTAGGGTCCGTACATACACGGGTGGGGTGGGGGGTACGGTCCGTACATACACTGGTGGGGTGGGGGTACGGTCCGTACATACACTGGTGGGGTGGGGGTATGGTCTGTACATACACTGGTGGGGTGGGGGTACGGTCCATTCATACACGGGTGGGGGTACGGTCCGTACATACACGGGTGGGGAGTTGGTACGCTGCATGCATACACGGGTGGGGGTACGGTCCGTACATACACGGGTGGGGTGGGGGTACGGTCCGTACATACACGGGTGGGGAGTTGGTACGCTCCATGCATACATGGGTGGGGGTACACTCCATGCATACACTGGTGGGGGTTCGGTGCGTACATCCGCGGCCGGGGGGCATTTTACGCATACATGCGGGGTCTGTGGTGGGGTGTTCGGCGCGTATGCGGGCACGTGTCTCCATGGTTGCTATGGGAGTTCGGTCCGTACGGTGTTTTTTCCATACAGTTGTGAAATCGAAAGGACGGGAGTGATCGTACTTGCGCGGTCGGACTTCATTTTTCCGACTCGTACGGTAAATCGTCCGGGGATGTCGGACACAATTTCCGACCCGAGGACGTGTGGGGAACTTTTCCGGATGTGATTCGTATGGAGTTTTTCCCATGCGAATCGTACTTGGCAGTTTGTACGCTTCTTGTACGATTCGGACGGAAAAAAGTCCAGATTCAATTCGGACGGGGGAAATTTTTCCAGGATCCGAATCGGCACCTAAATGTCTTTGTGGACTAGTTTATGTGGGAAGAACCACCAGGAAAATTAAAACAAGATTGACTGAGCATAAAAGCTTCATTCGCACTGCCAATGTGAAATCTTGCCTCGCAGTACATTGGATTGAAAAAAACACACCATACCACAATTACGCTTTAGTATATTAGAGCAGGTGTCGGTACTGCCACATGTTGATCCCGCCAGGTATCTGGCACAAAGAGAAACATTTTGGATACGGTTCCTTAAAACTTTGAGTCCTTGTGGGTTGAATGATAAGATAGAACTCATTTACTTTTTGTGAATACAGCTTTTCTTTTCATTTATTGGGATTACCAATTCATAATTGTTTGTGTGCTTGTTTATATCTACAATTTCTTATTATTTTTGACAAAGGGTGTATTAACTCTTAAAAAACGTGCTGAATGTTCATCATCACTCTCGGGTTATACACACATGGTTGCATTCTAAAATAGGGGGGTACGCGCTAGTTTTCTTTATAGAAGTGGGCTCCTGTTTCAATCATATCGATCAGTTACTTTTTCGTATTATTATTTTTTCGTGTCATTTGTTAGCGTCGCGCATACTCTCACACCATATCTTGTACATTCGATATTTAGACCACGTGTCTTAAATATGAATATTCTCTTCTTCTTCATTTTTATTACTTTGACTTTATGCGCACTAGCTGCTGAGACCCACCAGTCTCTTCGTTTGTTTTCACTCTTCACTCGGCTATGGAAATCCGTTTTCTATATTTAGGGCACATCCGTCTTGACGCACACGTAGAAGCTCATTTGAAGAAACCGAAGCGGTCTGACGTTGACGACTGTGGAGTAGAACTCTTGCACACGCGTATCGACAGTGAAGGTAAACCAACAAACGTTGGGTGCATTTGTAATCATAGCCCTTTGAGCTAAACGCTACCCGTAACTGAGGTGATATTATTAATCGCAATCACTCTCCACAGAGATACCTTTGACATTGAGGAATTCAAATTATAACGGGAAACTAGTGGTCTGTGTGCAATCGTTTTTGCTGTGAGTAGTTTGAACACCATGGTTGTTTGTTGGGTGTTGTCGGACACTTTTTTAACTTCAACATTATATTAGTTACACTAATTTGCTTTGTTTGTTTTGTTTTTTTCACCTTGTGCAGAGTTGACATCTTTGATACACATACGAAGTAGCCTCACAGTTGTCTCTCTGGCATTTATGGAGGTGAGTCGTCCTGCGCTATAAAGGGGAGACAAGTTAGCATGCGTTCCCTTTTTGACACTCGAAATCTGTTTGTCACCTCGTAAGGACACTTGTGTTGTGCAAGGAGTGTTGTTTCATGACTTTTTGTGATGTTGCTTGCACATTTTTACACGTTCTGTACACGGGGTATTCCCACTGCTTTGACTTGGTGACATTAACCCATTCTGCATGGTTTTTACAGATTTATGCTATCACCTTTGGAATTCATGGATTGAAAAATGTATTTAACACATACTTCCTGATGAATAAATCTGGTGTTTGAGCCTGACACCATTATTATTATTCTTTCACCAATCAGTTTTCAGAATATACCTGTAAATTGTGTGCTCATATAGAAACATATAGATTGCTAGATATGTTACACATTTTATATATGTTTTTGCAGTGTTCCCCTGACAAAGGTTTTTATACCGAAATGCATTGGGAAACCGTGATGCTGGTGTAAATTATTTTCATTGAAAAGTCACATAAGAAAATAAAGAAGACTTCAGTTGTTGGACTGATATTACTCTGTCCTTTGGAGTTTTGTTCTTGATTAATCACGTTTGTTCTACATTGCTTCCAAGATTTATTGGGGTTTATTTCAATGAATCTGGTGACAACCAACTAATGTGAACCTATTGATTGAATTTATTGATTCACTGTCCTTTTTAGAACGTATTGATTACCAATCATTGTTTCTAGATTATCTTTTTGGAAATTTTGTATGAATATTGCATAAATCTCGCACCTTATTGGGCTTGTGAATAGTGCGCCCTTGCGCTCAAACAGTTTTTGTTCGAAATTTTGTTACATTTTTTTAATTTAAGCATTGCCACTTGTGACTCAAAAGACGGTGGTTCAAGCTTTAATTGTATCCAGACTCGACTATGGCAATGTTCTCTATCTAGGTGCCAACAAGGATGTAATCAGGAGGCTTCAAGTGGTCCAAAACTCAGCGGGCAGACTTCTCTGTCAGTTACCTCGAATGACTCCCATTACAGGGTCTCTTAGGGACTTACACTGTCTAAAGATTGAAAACCGGTCTAAATTTAAAGCCCTTTGCTATACGCACAGAATCAAAGCCGGTACTGCCCCTTGCTACCTTAAGGCACTAGTTCAACTGTACACCCCTTCTCGCCTCCTCAGATCATCTAGCCAGGCTAAGTTTGTAGTCTCTAGGTTTAGACTTGCCCGCATGGGCGGACGGTCTTTTTCTCACTTAGCCCCGTCCCTATGGAACTCTCTTCCACCCTCACTGCGTTTTGGACAAAATTATGTTAAATTTCAGAAAAGTATCAAAACGTGGTTATTTAGGTGCCAATTACGATCCGGTAAAAAAATTCCCCGTACGACTCGTATCCGGTCTTTTTACCGTACGAATCGTACAAGTGCCGTACAAACTGCCAATCACGATTCGCATGGTAAAAAGTCCATACGAACCGCGTTGGTAATCATTCCCCACACGTCCTCGGGTTGGAAAATGTGTCCGACACGTCCTCGGACGATTTACCGTACAAATGTGAAAAGTGAAGTCCGACCGCGGAATCACGATCCATCCCGTGCGTCCGATGTGACAACCGGATGGAAAAAACACCGTCCGCACCGAACTCCCATAGCAACCATGGAGACATGTGCCCGCATACGTGCCGAACACCCCCCCAGCCCCCGTGAGTACGAGTCGAACCCCCGTGTATGTACACCCCCGTACGAGTCGAACCCCCCGTGTATGTACACCCCCGTACGAGTCGAACCCCCGTGTATGTACACCCCCCATACGAGTCGAACCCCCCGTGTATGTACACCCGTGTACGTACGAGTCGAACCCCCTGAGTATGTACACCCCCGTACGAGTCGAACCCCCCGTGTACGTACGAGTCGAACCCCCCGTGTATGTACACCCCCGTACGAGTCGAACCCCCCCGTGTATGTACACCCCTGTGCGAGTCGAACCCCCCGTGTATGTACACCCCCGTACGAGTCGAACCCCCCCGTGTATGTACACCTGTGTACGTACGAGTCAAACCCCCCGTGTATGTACGGTGCGTACCCCCAACGCTCCGACCGACAGTTTGTACCCGGTTTTTCCAGGATCCTGATCGGCACCTTAATGTCTGAACTTTGACCCGCTGCTTCCCTCTTTTATTCATGTGTCCACAGGCGCCGGGAAACCTCCGGGTAGCTGTTGCGCCATATAAATGTAATTATAAATAAATAAAGGGTGGGAAGTTAATACAATTCTATGTTTTTTAATTGGTTTCTTAATAATATTTGTTTAATTGATAATTAAGTTAATTATGCAAAGAATGTTTTTTTCTAAGTGGGTTGTGACTTGTGTGGTGTTATAGGGTAGGAAGGAAATAGACTAAATGTATGTAATAATTAATGTTTTTTTAATAAATAATTTCTAAATAAAAATATTTATTTGTTTGAAAAATATTTTTTATTTTATTTATTATAATATTTGTAGGTATTTGTGATATGTATTTAACATTATATTATGTTTTTATTTATTTTATTTTTAATATTGAAGAAAATTGTATTTTATTTTTTACATATTTATATATTTTTTATTTAATTTAACAAAAAAAATGTTTTTATTTTGTTGATGATATTTTGTTTGTTTTTAATTGTGGACTGACTTGAGTGAGAATAGTAAATTTTACCCCTCTGCTATCCAATACTTTCCCTACTGTTGCACTCACTGGAGTGGAAATAATATTGTTTACCCCTCCGCTATACAACACTTTCCCTACTGTGGCACTCATTGCAGTGGAAATAGTAATTTTTACTCATCCGCTAGCAACCCCTCCCCTTACTGTTTGCACTCATTGGAGAGTAAATAGTAATGTTTACCCCTCTGCTATCCATCACTTTCCCTACTGTTGCTCTGACTGCAGTGGGAAATTTAAGTTTAAAGAACAGTTTAATGTTTTAATTTATAATAGAATGTTTTTCAATAGATTTTATATTATAGGTATATTTATATATACATTTATTTGTTACATTTTTATATAATTTTAAAATTATAAAATACATTAAAATTATTAGTTTAATAATTGTTTTAACGTAATTATTATATATGTGTGTTTAACTTTTCTAAATTAATTTATTTGTTATATTTGTTAAAATGTTTATGAAATCTATTTTTTTTTTTAATTAATTGTATTCCTTAATATATTTAGGGCCTTATTTAAGAGCCCTTGCATCACTTTTACGCCTCTTTGTGTCTCTTTTTGCAATCCTCAGCGGCGTAAATAATGTGCCACGGTGTGCCATATTTACGAAGTGACGTATCTTGGCAGGTGCGTCACTCCGTAAACCCCTGCGCTACATTTTACCTGCATCAGGTAAAATGTATGCAGGGTGGGTGTTCCCCCACAAAAAAGGCTCGTAGTCTGCCCATTACTAGGGAGGTGTGCCCTCTTGGGACACTTGGGATCACCCTTGGTGTGTCCATACTGGTAACACTCAAAATATCTGGACACCAACTTACCAGTGTTCTTGTCAACAAAACCTTTCTTCTGGTGGTCAGACTGGAACTGGGAACCTTTACCCTGTGAACTATTTTGGGAACCTTGAGAGAACTCGTTGTTTTTAACCCCCCACCCCCTTTTCTGGTTGAACCATGACCATATTTTTGGGAGTCCCTGCCAAATTCTTTTTTGTGGACCCTGGTGCTGATCTAGCCCTGGGGTCACTGAGCTTACTGCCCACAAGGCTTTGGCGCTTCTCTGTAAAACAAAGACTGAACATGTGCTCTTTAGCAGTCAAGTGATACAGCCCTTTCTAATCACTCACTTCACTACTATTCACCCTACCATCGAATGCCCTGCAAAAATAATTCACCCAATCCACCCCGGTCTGCTGGGATAGTTTCTGACTGTCCCTAAGCTATCACCTATACCTGTCTGAGGTGATCCCATATTTCCTGTCCTCTTTCCCTAGGGCTAATAGGGCATCCCTCGCTTCTTTGGGGATGTGCCTTCAGAGACTGGCACCCAGTCTTGTGCAGGGACCATATTCATCACTTAAGCTACCTCATAGGTCTCAAACCAGTTGTCTATGCCATACCCCACAACAAAGTTAGATACCTGATCCTTTGGGATGTGGACCCTCCTTTCTCTGATAAACACTGGGGTAATGTTGTCACCATTGTTATTGGACTGCACGTGCTTGGATCAAATGTCTAGCTCTTTCAGACTGAGCTCCTGTGCCATTCCCCTTTCCTCAATGGCCAGATTTCCAGTCCAGCCAAAAAAATAACGAAACCACTATATTTAATAGTTATTAAAATCCCTTACCTGCCTGAACTTTCAGAAGGCTAATTAGCATTAGTATCTGCCAACTCCCAAATTGTGATCAGCATGGAATAAGGTATAAATTAGGTCTGAAATTGTTACCTAGTACTGCACAATTGGTTGTCCTGAATGGGCAGAGATGACTCCTCTGATAGAATACCCAGTGTGAGGCGGGGGAGTGTTTATTCTATTGACACCACAGAGTCAAATCTTACCTGAAGGATCTGTTAAACTACATGCGACACTTGACACACTCTAAAGGGAGAGAACAGGATGCCAGGACAAGTTTTGTGTATTCCTTGCTTGGTTGCTGAAGGACCCTGCTTTTGTCCTATCTGCCTTCTGTCTCTGGATTTGTTTTGGGGTACATGGCCTGCATCAAAGTGGATCTTAGTGTTAAATGTAGGATGACGCTAGTGATTACCATAGTGCACTCCTCTAAACACAAACAACCTTCGCAGGCCAAATTTAGTGTGGTCGAAGAGAATTGCAATCTTGAAAATGCCCTCACATGTGGTATTTTGGGCCTATTTGCAGTAATGCAAACAGAAACTATTGAAAAAATGGGTAGGGAATGCCCCTAGGAAATTTCCCTCCACTGGTTAGGATTTTCCAAGGAGTCATGGCACTCGCTATCTAGTGCCAGGTGTTAATGTGATTGTCGGTAAGCGTGAGAGGCAGAGCTGGTTAGAAGTGCGGCCTTTGTTGTGTCCGCTAAGTTCTTTTACTGATGCTCAATCATGATTCCTTTGTCTCAAGTTCCTGACTTACATGTATGCATGAAGGAGGAAAACATTAAATGTACCTATTTTTCTTTTGCCTCTTTTATCCCTTGAGAACTCTCCGGAAAGTGCAAGGTTCACAGAGAAAGAAGATTTCCTGGATGCACAGATAAGCTAAGTCGATGGGAGGAATATGTGTGATGTCTTCATTGGAACTCTGATTGTCTAGCAAAGGGTGTGGTCCAAGGGGGTGGTATGCATAACCTCCTGAAATAAAAGATGGCTGTCACTATCACATGGCTGTTTTCAGACACTTTTGGCTTGTTCCAGATGAATTGCCAAGTGCTGTCAAAGTCTATTTACTGGCTTGGTCCAGAACTTCTGGTTTGTTTCTGAACCTTCTGTCTTGTTCCAGATAGATTGTATTGTGGTTTCAAAGTCTATTCAGAAGCAATTAGTTGACAACCTTGTTTCCTTTTACTATCAGTCTTAAATTATGTTTTTTCATTACAGTTCTACTACATTTTAACAATTGTGATTCCCCCCTGCATTGAACGCTTTGGGTACTATCTTTTTGCATCTACACGATTGTACCCAAAAAGACCAACCCCCAGAGATTAGCTGTGAAACACCCGACTCTGTAAACTGGGTTGCCAGGATGTTGTCTCAGCTTTGCTGCTTTAGATAAACCTTGTTGACTCAGACGAGGAAATATTTATTATTTTAGCATTCTTCTCTCCTCCAACCTTGGGGCCAGGTCGCTTGGATTGTACTACAAGTGGATATGTCCCTGTGTACTAAAGAATTACGATTTATTTCATACCAAACTTGTAGTATGGAGTAGCCAGCATCCTTGATGCTTTTTGCTGTCTTGTAAGAAGTCCCAAGACTTATTTAAACACCTAAAAAGAGAATCATTCCAGACTTTTTCTCCTCCTTTGAGAGTAGGAATTTTAAAGAAATCTAGAACAGACCTTAGAAAGAGACACCATCTTCACAAAGGGAAACTATGGGGGGTAATGGTCTTTTAAACATTTCATTGGTAAAAACTGCTTCTTTAAATCTAAATAAGCTGTCTAGGATGAGGGCTTCCTCATTACCACTTTTTACTGATGTAAATATTTGTGAGTCACATAAGTTTTCTGAATCATCGCATGTACAATTAGGGAATTATGTTTTTGATAAATTTGATATCAGTATGGAGGACTCTCTTCACATCAACTTTTAATAAAATATGCTTCAATTATGGAGCAGAGGAAATCTCTCTCTCAATCGGACAATAATGTGCCTCAGCTGCTGATTGTGGATCCTTCGATATCTAGTATAATGACTTTGATCCATTCTTCATTATTGAAATTAAGTAGTTTACAGTTATAGTTCAAGAACATTAATTGTCGATGTTATTATCAATGTTAAAAGCACCTACAAATAAGGGGTCTATTACGATGGCGGGCGGACAAAGTCCTCCCGCCACCGTAACAGCAAATGGGACCGGCCGCCATATGTGCGGTGGTCCCACGATTCAAATTAGGATGCGCCCATCAAACTGGCGGGCGCATACCACATTTTTTACATTGCGGCAGGCAGTGCTGTCAGCAGCACCCGCCGCAATGTAAAAAAGGCATGTTGTGCATTTTCATGCACAACATGGCAGGCACCTTGTGGTGCCTGCCACTTTGTGCATGCATATGCAGGGGGTACCATAGGTACCCCCATGTGCCCCCCCACCCGCCAACATCCTGGGGGCCCGCAACGGGCCCCCAATTGCGAACACCGCATGCCTTTCCATGATGGCAACGCCATGGAAAGGCTGATCACCGCCAGCATAATAATATGGATGGCGGTGTCTTGCAGACACCGCCACCATATAATGCCCCTTTTCCACACGGTTGACTCGTCGATGGGCAGAAAAGCGGCGGGCAGTCTTCCCGTCCGCCGCAGACCCCCAGCCATCCTAATATGGCGGGGGTCATTCAGGCGTGGATGGCAGGCGATCTCCCCCGCCGGGCCGGCGGTGGCTACTGCCGGCCCGGCGGAGGCGATCCGCCCGCCATCCTAATAGGCCCCTAAGTGTTTATGTAATAGTAATGGTCATGTTAATTCTGTCAGAGTAAATTTGCTGCCTTCTAGGAATAGTTTTTCTTGCAGCATTAGATCCTCTACGGTGAATACTGATCCTGTGAGAATAGTGATCTCAGTTTCTTGTCTTCAGGATAAATTAGACTGTAAAGAACTCCAGTCTCATGTTAACTCTTTTAGGCTTGAGGTGTTGGGTGAAATAAATCATGTGGTTAGCCTCTCTGCCATCGGGATGATGCAAAAACCTAATCAATAATTGTGTTCAGGTTGACCTTTCTGTGTCTGACAATAACATTGATTCTTCTGAGAACACATAAATGCCTGAAGCTTCTAAGGGGACGATTCCGATTCCGCCCGCAAATCATGCTGACCTACATTGACCCGGAACGGAGACCGACCGACACGGACCGGCGCCGTACGACCCGTGCGGTACAATGCAATGCGTGTGAATTACAACCGACACGTACGGAATAGAAGCCGTACGACCGAGCCGTAGGGAAAACAGTGATTCGCCCGGAAAACGGACGTGATTAGCACCGACACGCAACAGGAATTAACCCAACCGACACGTACCCGCGATGTCCAATCCGTGCAGTACGATGAATGCGTGTAAAACCAGACCGACTCGCACGGAGCCCAAGTTGCATGACCGACACGCACAGAAAACAGGGACCGCAAGCAATAGAGATCACCGTGACCGACGCGTATGAAACACAGAAGAAAGTCAGCTTGAAAGACCCGGAGAAGGCCGCACGAGCCAACATCAGCGTCCGTGTCTGTCAGAAGAACGTCTCCTTCATGCCTAGAAAACCCAAAGGAAAAAATACAAAAAAAGGACCAAACAAGCAATGACAAAGTCAATAAATATTTTTAAAAAAATCTCTGAACAAAGACACACCCACAACTGCACCTATATAAAGGACACCAATCACTATCATGATCCTTTGCAAATTGAATACAACAGCCAGCAGAGAACACATCACACAGCAACCACAGACACACTCACAACTCACCCATCACACAACTTTCACACCATTAGCACCTCACCAAAAGCACTCACACACACACCTAGCAAAACAAACACTCACCCACCCTCACTTGCACCCTCACACACACATCACTCACCACCACCACCCATTACCATGCCCCCAAAAAAGAATCCAAAGTTCACAGATAGTGAGTTAGAAGTGCTGGTAGATGAGATCATCAGAGTAGAGCCACATTTGTTTGGTGCATTGGTTCAAAGGACCCCAATGTCACAGAAAACAAAGATGTGGGCAAGGATTGTGGACAAGGTGAACGCACAAGCACCAACGTTGCACACAAAGGATGATATCCAGAACAGGTGGTATGACGGGCGCAGGAGGGTCAAGAAACTCATCAAGAAAGATCACGACGTGAGTCAGCGCACTGGCGGTGGCCCTGCTGTCAAACCAGTATACTTCAGGTCCTGGGAGGATAAGGTGCGGGACATCCTACCACCAGAGAGCATCCATGGTCTAGCAGACATACCAGAGCCTGGTGAGTACACAACCACATACTCAATATTGTGCGGCAAGGGGACAGTGAAACCGTTAGCAAAGCCACAGTAACCAATAGATAATCATCCCAAGATGTGTATGCCAGTCAGACAAACACAATACCTGCCATCTCATAGTGACTTGTAACTGTGTCATGACATGTACAAACCTACCAACAAATAGAGCACGGCAGTGGCACAAAGCTAAATAAACACAGTCAGACAGTTTCCCACCACTAACACACTACCTCACAGTGCAGCTGACTGACAGGAAGGAATAGTGGGTATGCAGGAGAAGTGAGTGTATCCAAAAGCATGATGGGGTTTGTAGTCACAGATAATGCTCCCCCTCCAAATTGGCCCATCAAAACCTCAATGAACCATGCCCACATCACAGGGAGTGGAAAATTACTGAAAAGATGGCTGACACTGGGTCCTGCTGTGGTGAGCACATGGCCCTGGTAGGGGTTGTGCGCAAATCAGTAGCAGGACACCACTGCCTGACATCCTGAAAGACAACTTGCACGCCCTCCAATGGAAGCACGTTTCATGGTGGGATGTCTGGCCGGGTGGGAAGGAGGGCTGACAGCTCTGACCATACTTACCAGCATGTGGAGACACACACACCCCTCAACACAAACTCCACGCAACTCACCGGGTAGAATGCATTGACTCACACTGTAGTGAAATATCACCCAAAGATACACCGCACTGGGTGCTGCTGTGTGAAGCACAGGGGCTCTCTTTGGACTTGTAGCCAAAAAAACACCAGGACTTCACAATCAGCCATCTTGCCATTGCTGTCACACTCCCTCACAGGGAAGCAGAGTCAAAAGGAAGGAAGTATTGGCATGCTGGGAAGGGGGTGTAGCCAAAAGCATGATGGGAGTTGCAGTCACAGACATTCCCCACCCACCCACATGGCCCAGCAAGCTCACACTGAACCATGTCTGCCTCACAGGGAGTGGGAATGGACTGACAAGATGTCTGACACTGGGCCCTGTTGTGGGGAGCACAAGGCCATGCTGGGAACTAGGCACCAACAAACACCAGGACTGCACAGTCAGCCATCTTGCCATTGCTGTCACACCCCTCACAGGGAAGCAGATTCAAAAGGAAGGAAGTATGGGCATGCTGGGAAGGGTGTGTAGCCAAAAGCATGATGGGAGTTGCAGTCACAGACATTCCCCACCCACCCACATGGCCCAGCGAGCTCACACCAAACCATGTTCGCCTCACAGGGAGTGGGAATGGACTGACAAGATGTCTGACACTGTGCTCTGTTGTGGGGAGCACAAGTCCATTCTGGGAACTGGGCACCAACAAATACCAGGACTGCACAGTCAGCCATCTTGCCATTGCTGTCACACTCCCTCACAGGGAAGCAAAGTCAAAAGGAAGGAAGTATGGGCATGCTGGGAAGGGGGATGTAGCCAAAAGCATGATGGGAGTTGCAGTCACAGACATTCCCCACCCACCACCATGGCCCAGCAAGCTCACACTGATCCATGCTTGCCTCACAGGGTGTGGGAATGGACTGACAAGATGTCTGACACTGTGCTCTGTTGTGGGAGCACAAGGCCATGCCAGGAACTGGGCAACAACAAACACCAAGACTGCACAGTCAGCCATCTTGCCATTGCTGTCACACCCCCTCATAGGGAAGCAGAGTCAAAAGGAAGGAAGTATGGGCATGCTGGGAAGGGGGTGTAGCCAAAAGCATGATGGGAGTTGCAGTCACAGACATTGTCCACCCACCCACATGGCCCAGCAAGCTCACACTGAACCATTCACACTCGGTGCTGTTGTGAGCTGCATTCCACTCCTACATCATGCTGCAACATATGCATCCTTCACACAACACACCACTCACTGACATAGACACTGTAGACACAAGGTCTAACCTGGACTGCATTGGAGGAGACATGCTACACACAGCAGCCAAACCGCAACACACACACCACCGGTTCTCACTGTCATGAGCATTGAAAAGCCAGAGTGCTTCCTTGCCCAATCCATGTCACTATGGAGAACATTGACAAGTCAAATCACATATGCACGTACATAACTCAGCACCAGACTCATTAACGATGGTGACATCATCACTTGTATGAAATGAGATGGGAACTAGGAACACTATTAAAAAAACACTTTCTCCAAAGAGATCACAGGCATACCAGACTGTGACCATGTCGTACCAATACACCAATGTGACACACAAATACTAGCAAAATCTGCTAACACACATGCCCCAATCTTACAACATATACTCAGTGGAATTGCACGTATGTCCTTGTTAAAGGTAAAATGTGTACAGGGATGACACACCTGTGTCAGCAACGTGACGGCCCTTGAGTAGTAATGGCCATGTACAGCCAAATCTATACATGAGCTGGGCATGCACACACTTCGACATGCACATTGAAATGTTTCTTTTTGGCTGGGCAATGTGCCACAACAATATCAATCTCTGTCCGTGACAACTTTGGACAAAGCAGTGTACAGGCACGCATCCTGACGTACAGTAGAAAATGTCATGTATGTGAACCATTGATGCCTGTAGAAACATAACTTACATTGTGTGTCTCTCCCAAACACAGGTGGTGCTGGGGACACAGCAGCAAATGAAGAGGAGTCCCTGTCCCAGACTCTGGTGGACCCTCAGCTCTCTGGTGTTGATCCGTCTCTGTCCTCTTCGGATGACGTTGAACAACCTGGAACCTCCGGTGTGAGTCATCATGCAGCACCAGCAGTACCAACATCTGCACCTCCTTTACCCACGCCTCCAGCATCTGGCAACAGACAGGGCACCCCCGCCAACACGGACAGACCAAGGCCACAGAATACCGACAGCACAGGGACACAGGACCCCCAGGAAGCTACGGACAACACCACCAACAACAACACCCAAGGGGGCCCAGTATCACCTGTGCGTGCCGCAGCAGGTCCTGCCCGTGTGGATAGGGGTGCTGGGAGGGGTGGTAGGCAGAGGGCGCGCCTTGCAGAGGGTTCTGGACTGCATGATGACCCCCAACTGGCATGCATCATAGATGCGTACCAGGATACCCATGGAGGATTCGGCCAGGTAGTGGGGATCCTCAAGGACATTCAACAGGAGCAGGCTGCCCATCATGCCCGCATGGAGGCAAAGTGGGATGCACTTGCTGCGGTGCATCAAGACATACTCCAATGCCTCCGCCGCCAGATAAGCACCAACATGTCCACACCTCCCTGTGTGGTCACAACATCTGTTGCTGCATGATCTGCCAGTGCCACAGGGAGGGAGGATGACTCTGGCGGAGAGTCCTCTGCACCGCAGACGCCTGAACCTGAGGATCCCCTCCCCGAAGAAGAAGAGGGGTCGTCCAAAGAAGGACAAGTGAGACGCCGATGTCCATGCACATCCCCCACGGCCTCTACATCTGTTCTGGACAATGTTCTTTGTCCGCAAACCGTTCACCTTGTCTTATCTAACACAACTCGCCTACATAACATGGAGGGTTCATGTTGGACCAATGTAGCAGATGACTGTGAACTTTACTCTGGAAATTTCAGCTACCAACACTTCCAACTCTACTGTGAACTTTGGATTCAAACCCCAATGTACAGCACCCACCATCCTGTGCACCATCCTCACACATGTCTGTAAATAAACTCACCAGTACACTATACTTGCCTCTGTTGTGATTACAACTTGTCATGTGTCATGGAGATGTTGATCTGCTAAACAACACAGTGCATGCCAAATACTACAGCAATGTGATCACCGTTATGTGAGTCATGGTGATGTGACACATGTGAGGGAGACACACCACTATGGCACCACAACACATACTCACCATGGCCATGTAACTAATCCCACACAATGATGTTGACCTGAAATACATTGGAATGCACAGACACCACACCTATCCACAGTCAGTGGTAACAATCCCACAGGTGAGGTAAGCAAATGTCAGTCAGATGTGGGAAGACAGACAACGCACATAACATAGCATAGCACAGGTTCATTACACATCAGCAACATGTTTATTCCACAACAGTTAATAATAATAATAGTCACATTTGTAAAGCGCATGGTTACACTAGGCTAGTGTGTCCCCGCGCTGCGGTATATTCTGAAATTCACATCTCAAAGGGGACCCTCAAAGCTGGACAGTAGCGGGGATAATCTAAACACAGGGAAAAAGGTGAGTTTTCAGCTCTTTACGGAAAGTAGTCTCCGAGACCTCCAACCGGAGGCCTTGAGGGAGTTTGTTCCACTGCTGAGCAGCCAGATAGCGAAAGGAGCGACCACCCATCCTTGCTCTCCTGATGATAGGGATACTCACCTTCCCCGTCCCACTAGATCTTAATTGACAGGTCGGGGAATAGGAAGTTAATAAGTCATGCAGGTAGGTGGGGCCCTTCCTATGTATGATCCGATGGCTAACACATAGAGCCTTGGACAGAACTCTCTCCCTGATCAGAAGCCAATGAAGGGAGGCTAAGGCCCTCTTAGAAGAGGCTCTCTTTGGTAGCCTCAAGACTAGGCGTGCTGCTGCGTTCTGGATACGTTGGAGTCTCTGTATGCATTTAACATTCGCTTCCAGGTACAGTACGGTCCCATAATCCAGACGCGCTGTCACCAAGGTATGAACCAAGGTTTTCCTGGCTGCAGTAGGCAGCACATCTAGAGTTTTCCGGAGACCTCGCAGTACTCCAAAACATGTGCCTGCCACTCGCCTGGTATGATGCTCAAATGAGAGCTTGGTGTCCAGCCATACCCCTAAGTTCTTAACCTGTTCACAGGGCATAGGGGTGGGTCCCAGTGTCTGTGGCCACCATGCCGATGACCATACTGATGGTGCTTTCCCTATGACAAGCACCTCGCTCTTGTTACCATTCAATTTAAGGCAGTTATTCGCCATCCAAGACGCCACTTCTTGAAGGCAGGTCACAAAATTGAATGCTGCCTTCTCTTGTGCCTCTGTAAGGGACACCACCAGTTGAGTATCATCCGCATAAGACATGACATTGACCCCGAATTGCAAGGTAATTCAACGTTACAGTGGACACACGGTCACAAAGTGTCGAAAAATTGAAGTCCAGGGGTGTGTGGTACATCACTTTATGAGAATTGACAACTTCCACCCTGGTGTTGGATTCTGGGTGTTGGGGGTCAGTGTTGACCAAACAACAGGCAAAGTAACCTGGGAAGGACAGACACAAGACACAGTCAAAAGCACAGCAGAACAGGAGAGAAATGCAATACACATGCCCAAGACATGTCAAAATAAACCTACACAGAAACAAGTTAGCAGTTCAACACTATTGTGGAGTACAGACCACCTGAAAGGACACATCACTGCACGCATCCAGTCAATTAGCATACAGACAAACTCAAACAGCAACAGAGCGGCCCCAACACATTTCAGGCTAACTCAATACATTGACATAACAACCCTGTAAACTCCCATTCAGGTGAAGAAGTTGTTGATGAGCTGCGTCCGTCACCCTCATCATCGTCATCACTGGCATTGTGGCCCAGGCCTGGATCCTTCACAGGTGGCGGAGGTAGGTCATCGTCATCCTGGATGAGAGGTAACTTCTTCCGCACTGCCATGTTGTGTAGCATGCAGCATTCAAGGATAATTTTGCACACCTTTGCAGGGTCATATGGGAGGACCCCTGTGGTCTTGTCCAGGCAGCAGAGACCTAAGGTCCGCTCAATCCCCCTCCTGGTCCGACCATGTGCCTCATTGTAGCGCATCTCGGCTGGTGTCACAGGGTTCCTGAGGGGTGTCAGCAACCACGGCATGTTGGGGTATCCGGAGTCACCTACATACAAACAATTAAAGAATTAGCAGAGTTTGGAAAGAGGGTGCAATACAACATTGCCAAACACACACAATGGTAAACAGTCAGTACACACCGACAAGCCAGGCACGCTGGTCTGGCATCTGTGACATCCGCATTGCAATGCGACTACTCCTGATGATGTAGGCATTGTGCGAAGAACCGGGTAAACATGCACATACATGTGTGATACACATGTCTGCAAGACATACCACCAGAGCATTGATGGAGTGGAAATGTTTCCTGTTCCGGTATGCCTGCTCATGTGCCCATGGTGGTACCAGGGCCACATGTGTACCATCAATAGATCCGATGACGTTCGGCATCCTCCCGAGTGTATAAAAAGCATCCTTTAAGTCAGTGAGTTGACCTGGGCTAGGAAACTTGATGTACAGGTCAAGGAAATGCAACATCCCCTCCAAGACATCGCGTAGCACACGACTGAACATAGTTTGCGACATACCACCAGCAGTAGCCACAGTGTACTGGAAGGTACCAGTAGCAAAGAAGTTCAGGGCTGCCATCACCTTCACCTCTGGGGTCAGTGCTGTAGGGTATGTCCGGCCAGGGAGCAGATGTGGTGCCAACTGCTCCGCCAACTCCTCAATCACTGGCCTGGTGAAGAGGTACCATCAGATGCTGTCGCGTTCCTACATGGTTTCAAGGTCTGAGAACGGTCTATGGACAGCTGGTGCCCTGCAGTACAGAGATGAACAAAGGAAGATTGACGATTCATCCACCCATGTGGCTATGACCAAGCAAAATATCACATGATACATCATGACAATACTCAATGTACTGATGTGTGTTGTTGGGTATGGACACATATGTCACCTAGATGCCCATCACCTCACATCTCAAGTCTACATGTCTACATAAGTTCCATGTAGTGCAATGGCCAATCATTGGGCTGTGTCACAGTACCTATGTACTGCTGTCACGTTACAAACACACACCACAGTGACAAGTGAGGCCTTAAGTCTCCCAGGCACCACAGCTCTTTGACATGCAGATACCCAGGGTACCTGTATTACCACATGGACACTGGCATGACATGGCGTATCATGTACACACCACAAAACAACCATGAGTCCCACAGGTAGTGGCCACTGTTGTCTCTGCAGGCCCAACATGGACGTCTCTTAGACACACACACAACATCAATGTTGATGCACAAACCACATGGATGTGGAGACTGTCTCCCATTGGGCAAATTTGATCAGCCACATCTGAGACACAACACACTCAGACTGGGTGTACATCAGAATTGTGGCTATAGGTCTCACTGTGATGTACATACCATCCCACCCAGGACTCAGGGTGTATGTGACATGTCCTAAACATATCCAACCTGCAACTGTGTCCATGACTCATGCCCATAACTGTACAGTTGCACATCACAGTGGTAATGTGCTCAACACACAAAGGATTCTTTCCCCATGAACAAGTGCACAGCCTGGGAGTGGCTGCACAAAAGTGCCACACAACAAACAAAATGTTGTCCCCCCAAAACCCACAGGTAACGCAGCCTTACATGCCATGGGACACAGTGTGGCACATGCTGTAGTGTGGAGGTGTGCACCTGAGTCCCTGGCAAGCAATTGTGTGTGGAAAACGTCAAAAATTCACACCAATGTCAACCGACGCGGGTGACTTCTACAGAGACGCATTGCACAGTTCCGGACCGAGCCGTGGGTATGCTTAGCCATTGACTGCAATGAGAACCAACGCGGGTGACTATTATGCGTACGCATTGCACAGTTCAGGACCGAGCTGTGCATATGCTGAGCCATTGACTGCAATGAGAACTGGCGCGGGTGACTGTCATGCGTACGCATTGCACAGTTCAGGACCGAGCCGTGCGTACGCTTAGCCATTGACTGCAATGAGAACCGATGCAGGTGACTATCATGCGTACGGGTCGTGCAGGCAGGAACTGAGCCGTGCGTATGCTTAGCTATTGACTGCAATGAGAACCGATGTGGGTGACTATCATGCGTACGCGTCGTACAGGCAGGGACCGAGCCGTGCGTACGCTTAGCCATTGACTGCAATGAGAACCGATGCGGGTGACTATCATGCGTACGCATCGTGCAGTCAGGGACCGAGCCATGCGTACGTCTTGGCCATTGAATCGTATGGAGACGGGTGCATGTGTATTTTCAAAATACACGTTGTACAGTCAGTTGACCGAGCCGTACGCACCCATTGGCTCTGGACTGTCATGGAGACGGATGCGGATTCAAAACTTGTGCGAGTTGTGCGCTGGAAATTCAGTTGGATGCCTACAACAATGTTGCAATTTTTTGCGTTTTATGAAGGTGAAGATTTGAATGATGCGGAAGACGTGTACGAGTCGTACAATTCCATGGATTGGTCAGCTTCAAACAATGCTGCCCTGTTGGACCTATCACTTGGGACACATGGCACAGATTCTGCCTCTGCAGCACCGATATAAGGCTGGCTGGCCCCCAGGGAGCTCACTTGACTGCACTACATGCTACTGGACCACATCCCTAATAACACAGCTGATGTCTCTGCATCCTCTGGCCACTGCTATGGCACGTACTCTGGAGAGGGCCCCAGCCTTCATTGAGGAGGAGAACCAGGCCCTGCTGGACGGGCTCCTTCCACAGTACAGCAAGCTGTATGGGAAACCAGAGGAGCAGGTGAGTGTGCAGTCCACTGCCTTCCTAATTGTGTATGTTGTCTGACTAGCAGTACTATCAGTGTGTACACTAGTGGCAAGAGTACTCACTGAATACTTTGTGTGTAGGTACATGTATTGAACAGGTGTTCTGCAGTAAATGTGCAATTGTGCAAGCTTCAACTTCCCAGGCAAGGTTAACATGTCAGACATGCAGGGCATTTGTCCATTTCCATGGGTGCACTACCTGTGTAACTCGTTTCCCTTTGTGATGATGACATGTATTTCCAACTGTGTGCAGAACAAATATGGGGCATGTGTGTTAATGGACTTTTAACTTTGTCATCCTCACAGGTTGATGCCCACCAGAAGCAGGAGATATGGCTGACTATCGCCCCGGCAGTTCGATCAGTGGGGGTGTACAAGCGCCGCAACTGCCAGAAGAGGTGGCAGGACCTTCGTGGCTGGACCCGGAGGATCGCAAGGGTCCAGCTGAAGCTGTCGCCTCCTCGCAGGAGGGGCGGACACCAGACCCTGACCCCCCACATGCTCCGGATACTGGCGGTGGTCTTCCCGGACCTGGATGGGCAGCTGAAGGTCAGACAGCAGCAAGGAGAGGGTAAGTCCATGCCTAATCTGTGTACTATGTCTGACATGCTATTTGCAGTCTGGTGTCCTGGTCACACTTCCACATTATGTAGGTCTTGTAGTCCAGGATGCGTGTCCCTCAATTGTGTGATACACCCTCCTCATCTGATCCACAGGTGTGGCCCCTACAGTCTGTGGCTTGTGTCACTAGGGCACTGTGTCCCTGCAGTCAGCTAAGCTTCAGGTTCCGGACAGCATCTGTTACCGTGACTCTGCTGTGTGTTTCATCGGTGGGTCAATTGTTTACACAATGCCTGAGATCTGACATGTGATCTGTGTGTGCCCTTGATATGTGTTCCAATTGGTGGTCTGACTCGCCACATGTGCCTGGGGTATTTCAAACACACCCATGCAGCAGGGGACTCCAAATTGTGGGCCTCAGGAGTATGTATATCAAGTGTGTCACACTTGCTTAGCCACCTGACTACTGTCCAGGACTATACACTGTTTCACGTAGACCTGGGCAGTCATGCCTACTCAAGGGCATTTAGAAACACTCTGTCATCCCACTCCTGTGTATCAACTTACAGGTTGTGCTTAGTGACATGTGCCTTCCGGTGTCTGCCTCTGTTTCATTGTGGTGTGGTTTCCTTTTCAGGACAACTGGGGTGTTCATGAGTTTGAGGGTCAGCAGGACATCTGAGATGTGACTCTAAGAGACAAGACCTGTGTGGCATAGAGGTGTGTGATCACTTGCACAATGGTGTATGGAACTGTGAACTTCAGGCAGCTGTGTTTCATGCACAGCAGACTGTGATGTGCTCATGTACAGGGAGTTGTGTTCGCAGAGACTCATATGTCTGTTTTGTATGACGTGGGGTCATCTGGGTCTGGGATATGTCGTTTGCAGGGGATGGACAAGTGCACTTGTCAGCTGCAGTGTTTGCTTTACCCATGACCTATGATTGTGACACAGTGCATACTGTTGTTGTCTGGATGCCCTGCCCCTGTGACAGGAGACAGTGATGACTGACTTTCCAGGCATGCCTGTGCCATGGCATTTAACTTGCTATGAGTGATCCTGCATTGGGCTCAGATGTGCTCCATGCACCCCATTGTGGCATTGACTATCAGGACATGAGAACATCATAGTGTGTGTTGCTGGTATGCATCACAAGCATGTGAAATGAGACTCTGGCCATCCCTTCATCCTGACACCTGTACTGAGTCAGTGGCAAGAGATGTAATATGTGTATAGTGACATACTTCTACATGTCCACTTGCATGTCCAACAAATGTGTAGGTGGTGCATGTCTGCACATTGGGGTATTAGCATTCAACATGCAACAGACATATGTGTGCAAGTCCAGGAGGGATAGGAGTGCCATGGTTGATGGTGAGACTAACAATTGGCTTATTCTAAACAGTGTGAGCAGTGTTCAGCTGATGATGCCAGGGCTTGCCCTGTGATGTGCTGTACTCGCTGTGGTGGGGGGTCAGTGCAGGTGACTGATGTTGTTCTGTTTTTTCTAATTCTATCCAGATACATCCATGGCCACAGGAGGGGACAGCTCCATGGACCTGGAGGAGCCACAGAGCCTGACTGAGACAGAAGGCCAGGAGTCAGAGGGACCCAGTGGCAAGGAGGGCAAGTCGAGCCACACCGAGGAGTCCTCAGCACCATCCACCCCAGCTGAGGGACACAGCAGCTCGGAGGATGACTCCCTTGTGGAGGCGGGTGTCAGCAGCCACCAAACACCAGCTAGTGAGGCTGTCCCCGCCACCACCACTACCATCACCACCCTTCCATCGACTCCCATCCCAGAGGTTCGTGGAGACTCCTGTGCCCTGAGTGTCGAGTCTGTGGACTTGCTTCGACATATCCATGTAGGGCAGACATCAATGCTGAGTGTCCTCCATGCACACACCAGTCTGTTGACACAACTGGTGTCGTTCATGGGGGCATGTTTGCCCTACAGATGACCAATCAGTCTATGGCCTCCTCCCTGACGGCAGCAGTGTCCCTCCAACAGTCCCTCATCCCTCCTACTCCAGCCCCATCCACAATTCCTAGCACCCTACCTGTCCCAAGCACACACACCCCAGCACATTCACCCAAACCCACAGACACGGGCAGCACACAAACACCCAAACCAAGGGTGCACACAAGTAATCTCAGGGGACTGATACCACACTCACAGGGGATGGTTTGCAAACACACACACAGGCATCCACAACCACTCTGCAGTCCTCCGATACCTCTCCCTCCCAGCCCCCTTCCCTTGCCTCACCTGCAAACCCATCTCCCCAGAAGCTCTTCCTCTGTGACCTTGGCCTCTTCCCCACCGACCCAGCAGATCCAGCTTACAAGGGGAAGAGGAAGTCCCCACACACAGAGGGGAGTGCCCCTCACACCTGGACACCTTCCCCCAGGCACAGTCAGACTGAGGCCCCCACCTGCAAGTCCCCCTGGAGTAGGAAGAGCAAGACCCCACCCCCGCCCCACAGCTCCACGACAAAGTCTCTGTCCTCCATCCCCCAGGCCACCACTCCACAGGTTCCCCCGCCACACCCTGCCCCAGGTTCCCCCACCCACAGATACACCATGCCCCAAAATGCTCAGGCCCTCCCCCCCTACAACTTGCTCTTCCACCCCCACCACCCCCGGTCAGACAGTTTATACCACTGATGTGGGGACCGTGTCCCCCCCTCTGTCCTGCCGACCTCACCTGAACCCCATTCCGCTCCCATTGAGTTAGGCACTACAGTGGAGTCCACGACCACTCCATCTGACTTGGGCACTGCAGTGGGGACCCAGTCCACTACATCTGACCTGCCCACTGCAGTTGTGCCGGCACCCACCCCATCTGACTTTTGCCTCACAGTTGTGACTGCACCCAGTACTTTAGACAGCTCCACTTCAGTTGTCAGTGACTCTCCTGCATCCACCACCCCTTCACTGCCTCCTTCTGCTGAGCCCTGATCCTGTCCCTGTGGTGCCTGGCCTGCCCCCATGTATGCACCTCCGAGGGGATGTCCCCTTTACTTACCAGTGCAGGCAAGCAATGTGTGACAGTTGTCACTCAAGCTAACTTTTTGTCATTTGGATATGGACTGGCCATGGGCCTTTGTTTTGAAAGGACTTTGCATTTAAAAATTGCTGAATAAAGCATTTTTCTTTATCCTTGTGAATTTGATTTAGCTGTACATTATGTGGATGATGTTTAGCATGAACTTGCAGTTGTAATGCTGGATTTCCAATGTTGAATACTGAGGTGTTGATGTGAGGTACTCCATGTGGTCCATGAGATATGTATCCTATTCTGGTCGGTATCCAAGTCATCCTTTGCAGCTAACTGGGTGTGTCATGATTAACAATTTGTGAACATATCTGTAAACATTTAATTTGCATGGTCACATCTTTGGCTTGCTAACATGCACATTGTCCAATTTGTCTATTTCCCTGACTGTGGGCACATCTCCACTGGATATGTAGGTGTGTGCATCATTGGTGTAGGAGCAACTGGGTCCTCTGTGCAACTTGCTGGACATATGTATTGAGTATGTGCAGTTGACTTAAGGGACACTCCCGTACCCAGGCTGTTGTGACCAGAGCCTTCATTGTGTGGTAACTGATGGCTGACTGACCAAGTGTTCTGCTGACATGACTGAGACCTGCTGGGACTATGTTTGGCACAGCTGAGCTTCCACAGGAGTTGAGTCCCCTCAAGTAAGTGTGTTGTTCCGTGACATTGCCTGGGCCCATGGGGTGTGTTGTGTGAGCATGTGTGTGTGTGTCCACATTCCTTTTCATACACAGGCAGTGTTCCCTTGATATGTTCCTGTTGTTGATGCTTGCTGAGTTGTTCTGTGTTCATCCCACATCTTTGCCATGGGCTACCAGATGTGTGGGTGCATGACACACTACTGTTAATTGGTGTTTCATCATTGGGATTTTTCAGTTGTGAGTGGTGATGATTTGGTCAGATGCAGATGGGTCACAGTCAGGGTTCCCCAAGTCACTTCTCTGTTTGCAACATCATGTGGTTGTCCCTAGGTGGTACCTTTCAGTGATTGAGACATGTGTATGTGTGTGTGACTGCTCCCACTCGTCAGGTTCAGGGCTGCAATGTTGGCAGGTGTCAGCGTGTGTGCCTTGTGGTTCTCCTTGGCTTCTGCATTGTCCTGGGACTGTGGCAGGTATTCCGAAGGTTACGGGAGCTTTGACATCATGGCCATGTACCGCATACTGTGCAGTATGTCTGTCATTCACCAGGGTTGTAGACTGTCCTTGTGTGATAAGTCTGTGTACCTTAGTTCCTCGCAACATTACTGTGTTTGTCATGGGTGCATGTGCAATGTCACCTGTCCATGTGGGCTTCACAAATGCATATTGGTGCAGTTTAGGGTGTGTGGTGTTGAGGGTGGACTGATGTAAATGTTTGCATGGATGGGCCCCTAGCTCCCGTTTGTCCATGGATGACGGGCCATGCTGAGTGATTTGTGTTTGTGTAGGTGTGATGTACGTTTGTGGCACAGGACACATGTCTGTGTTTCACAGTTTGTACGACATCTATCTTTGTCATCACAGTGGACGTATCATGCATGCTTGTGTCACCCCAATGTCTGGTCCCTGGGGGTAGTGCTGTTGTGTGTCAGTCTCTTGCTGTGTTAGTTGCTGTTCATTCCAGCTTGTGTCACATGTGTCTGTTGTGCTCCCTCTCATCTCACAATGCCTGATTGCCCACTAAGGGGGGCCCAATGATGGGTTATTTTTGTAGGGCACTGTGTCCACATCTGTCTCACTGTGGTTCAGCCCCCCTCATGTGTTGTGTAGTTGCCTGGGGATACTGAGACACACACATGTTGTGTCAGATGTGCAGTGTGAGGTTGCCTGTTGTGCATCTGCTCCAGTGCATTGGTATTGCTGTTGTGTGCCATTGTCTGGATGTTGTTTTTGTGAATTACCCTGCTGTCCCTGTGAGTCATATCACATCATTCTGCACATTCATCCTGGTTGTTAGGTCCCATTGCTGGCATGGAATGGGAGTTTGTGACCTGACACCTACAGTCTACACAGGATGTTTTGATTTGTGTGTCTATTTTCGAGATGTGTGTATGCTTTGTGATGGGCACTTCTGCTTTTGTGTCAAAGTACACTGTATGCATTGTCGGCCCCCAGGGGTGGTGCTTGTCTGCACATGGCCGAGAGTATGTTTGTGTTTCACAGCACTGATAGCCTCACCACATCTCTGTGGGTATGGGACACAACCACTACTTTGCCCCAAAAGTGTTTCATGTGTTGGGACCAGGAATCATACATGCTGTTTGGTATTTGCAGCTTTGACCATTTTGGTCACTGTGATGAGGGAGGTTTTGGGCCCCATCACCACAATGCTCAACATTTACTAAAGTTTGGAACCACACACTTAACTTTTGTTCTACACAGTGAGGGGGTGTTAGTTTTACATTGACACAGTGCTATAGTGATGCTTGCCTTGTGTAGGCCACACTCACTATTTGTCACACATGTAATGGTAGTTACATTGTATGTTCGAAATCATAATCACTGTTGTGGGCTTTTGTCACAGATGACACACTGTTGTCATGATGTTAGGGGGGATGTATTTTGCTGACATACCTAATGTTGGTGTATGATGGATGTGTGGCGCATCACCCATCCTATGGGTGGGGGTGGCAGGGGTGATGGGCAACATACGCCCTATGAGTGGGGGTGGCAGTAGTGATGGGCAACATAAGCCCTATGAGTGGGGGTGGCAGTAGTGATGGGCAACAGGTCCCCTATGGGTGGGGGTGGCAGGAGTGATGGGCAATATAGTCCCTATGGGTGGGGGTGGCAGTAGTGATGGGAAACAGGTCCCCTATGGGTGGGGGTGGCAGGAGTGATGGGCAACAGGTCCCCTACGGGTGGGGGTGGCAGGAGTGCTGGGCAACATAAGCCCTATGAGTGGGGGTGGCAGCAGTGATGGGCAACATAAGCCCTATGAGTGGAGGTGGCTGTAGTGATGGGCAACATAAGCCCTATGAGTGGGGGTGGCAGTAGTGATGGGCAACAGGTCCCCTATGGGTGGGGGTGGCAGGAGTGATGGGCAACATAAGCCCTATGAGTGGGGGTGGCAGTAGTGATGGGCAACAGGTCCCCTATGAGTGAGGGTGGCAGTAGTGATGTGCAACACAAGCCCTATGAGTGGGGGTGGCAGGAGTGATGGGCAACATAAGCCTTATGGGTGGGGGTGGCAGTAGTGATGGGCAACAGGTCCCCTATGGGTGAGGGTGGTAGTAGTGATGGGCAACAGGTTCCCTATGGGTGGGGGTGGCAGGACTGATGAGCAACATAGTCCCTATGGGTTGGGGTGGCAGGTGTGATGGGCAACATAGTCCCTATGGGTGGGGGTGGCAGAAGTGATGGGCAACATAAGCCCTATGAGTGGGGGTGGCAGTAGTGATGGGCAACAGGTCCCCTATGGGTGGGGGTGACAGGAGTGATGGGCAAAATAAGCCCTATGGTTGGGGGTGGCAGGAGTGATGGGCAACATAAGCCCTATGAGTGGGGGTGGCAATAGTGATGGTCAACATAAGCCCTATGAGTGGGGGTGGCAATAGTGATGGGCAACAGGTCCCCTATGGGTGGGGGTGGCAGTAGTGATGGGCAACAGGTCCCCTATGGATCGGGGTGGCAGGAGTGATGGGCAACATAGTCCCTATGGGTGAGGGTGGCAGGAGTGATGGGCAACATAGTCCCTATGGGTGAGGGTGGCAGGAGTGATGGGCAACATAGTTCCTATGGGTGGGGGTGGCAGGAGTGATGGTCAACAGGTCCCCTATGAGTGGGGGTGGCAGTAGTGATGGGCAACATAAGCCCTATGAGTGGGTGTGGCAATATTGATGGGCAACAGGTCCCCTATGGGTGGGGGTGGCAGTAGTGATGGGCAACAGGTCCCCTATGGGTCGGGGTGGCTGGAGTGATGGGCAACATAGTCCCTATGGGTGAGGGTGGCAGGAGTGATGGGCAACATAAGCCCTATGAGTTGGGGTGGCAATAGTGATGGGCAACAGGTCCCCTATGGGTGGGGGTGGCAGTAGTGATGGGCAACAGGTCCCCTATGGGTGGGGGTGGCAGGAGTGATGGGCAACATAGTCCCTATGGGTGAGGGTGGCAGTAGTGATGGGCAACATAGTTCCTATGGGTGGGGGTGGCAGGAGTGATGGGTAACATAAGCCCTATGAGTGGGGGTGGCAGTAGTGATGGGCAACAGGTCCCCTATGGGTGGGGGTGGCAGTGAGGAAATATGAATTTTTATGGTCAGTTGTGTCCCCTATCTAGACCCCAACGGCTCCATGTACATGCTACGAGTACATGTATGTTCCCTCCACTCCAAGCTATGAAGACGCAAATACAATTGTGTCCAACGTTAATATGTACACCTGGGTCATAGTAAATGTACTACTGTGATCGAATTCAGTGATAAAGGCAAATCTACATTTAGAGCTTCCCGTCATTCCTACTTCATATGTGGTCATACCGCATATATACGTCTACCTCCAGACTGGGATGGTACCTGTTACATTGCATTCCTTTTGCCACCTGTTTTCCTAGCCCCTCCTGATTATCATAGAAATACCAATCTAGTACACCATAGACCCCAGAGAGATATCCCGATTGTTGACTACACCGAAACAGCATGGGAACAATATACAGACTTCAATAAAGGTCTCTTCCCTTACATAGGTGTTGTCTCAAACAGTAAACTGATACGTAGACTAACCAGAACCCTTGAAGCAGTAGTGAATGAAACTACCTCTGCCCTAGGCAACTTAACAGAGGAGCAGTCTGCGATGCGGATTGTTGTTCTTCAAAATCGTCTTGTTCTTGACGTCATCCTAGCAGATAGGGGCGGAGCTTGTAGGGTCATCGGATCAAGTTGCTGTGTTTTCATCCCAGAAAACGCGCCATCCGTATATAAAGCCATAACTCGTCTTCACAAGATTGCAAACCAGATACATCAGAATGCAGGCACCTGGACATGGTCCGGTTGGTTCTGGAGTGTATTGTCAGCCTGGGGATGGAAAGTCCTATCCTTCCTAGGTATTGGCCTTCTCATAGTATTCAGTTGCTGCCTATGTCTACAATGTGGACCAGCGATTTGTGGCCTGTGTGCCACATCGTGTATTCCACGTTCAAGTTTTCATTCAAGATCCCGGAAGAAGAAAGAAGAGCAAATGATGTTACATGAACAGATTGATGGATTCCTGAAGATCGATATTTCATGAGGGTCTGTAGGGGACAAGGAGGGAATGAGGAAATATGAATTTTTATGGTCAGTTGTGTCCCCTATCTAGACCCCAACGGCTCCATGTACATGCTACGAGTACATGTATGTTCCCTCCACTCCAAGCTATGAAGACGCAAATACAATTGTGTCCAACGTTAATATGTACTCTTTCATATCTGCCATGAATGGGCCAGATATTCCGTTCCTAAGTATGCCTTGCCACCATCTTTATATGGTATACTTTTCACGTTTTCCAGCTCTGGCAAGGTAGGCCCTGAATTCTGCCATCGAGCTTTTCCTGCTTCTGCCTCTGAATGCTCCAGCCTGGACCTGCATATGTATCCATGAACTTTGTCTTACTTCCTGCGCGGCTAACGGTGCTTAGCCCGGCCTGTTGCCTGCCAAAAACTGTATTCAGCCTTCAAGTTATCTGTTCCGCTCCTCAAGAAATGCATTCCTGTCTAAGTAGCTTAGGTAAACATCCCTCTAGCTGCAGAGCAAAGGGCCCGGCCTTACTGTCTCCGTGCAAGTAATTTATGACTCTCGTTACTACGGTAGGCCCATGCCCCCCTCGCATCTCATGTAGACACTTAGACGCTTGTACACGCACTAGCAGTCAGTATAGAATAGGATCTGTCCGAGAAGACCTTTCCTTCTAGATAATATAGTTCTTTAAACACAAGATATTAGATATGATTTAGGACTAGGTTGTCCTGACACCCCAGACTTCTGTCTCCTCATGTAGGGCTAAATGTCAAGTTCCCTTCACCCTCTAGTTACACGTCAATCACACGTCATGCGGCTGCGCGCGCATCTCTGCCATGTAATTTTTGCTGACTTTGCAGGATTCTCTTATGGATCCACCCATTTGTGTCACCATCATGATGACGTTTTTAGTATACGCCTCTATGCACGCCTATTGTAACGCCTTTTCATTACGTATATGTATTCTTATCAGCTGTTACGCCTCCTGCATCTGTCTCTACTGCAATGCATTACTATATATGCTTTAACCTGTCAATAATGTATTGCTGATCCCTTCCTGAACCTTCGTGGTGACGGAACTCGATTGCCTGGTTCGAACCATCATTCCTTTGTAAGGAATAAATGCCCTATAATACCCTCGAATACCACGGATTCTGCCTCTTATTTTTGCTGAGTTATTCGTATTGTATTTTACCGCATAAATTAAGTCTAGGTAATTAAAATTTACCACATAATTGGCGCCCGAATAGGGACACCTCTCACACCCCACGCGCCGGAGGTGCGTTGCAGACCTGGTCTCCTGCCACAGCCGGACGGACAATTACGCGTACCCGCAGGATTTCCTGTATCTCCCTCAGGCCAACGGGGGCGACTGAGGCTGCGATCAACACCCAGACGAGGCGGTGAGGAGTGCGGAGAATCCCGACCAGAGCCTAGCTGAGAGAGCAAGATCCGAGGTATACAGAGGCCCACCAGATTCCGAAGTTCCGAAGTATCTAAGTCACGAGTCGAGTCCAGTCCAGTTTGGTCTAGTCCAGTCCAGACTTCCGAGGCCTTCCGTTCCGTGCTTCCCGGTGAGTACCGTTGCTGAGGACGCATCTAGACGTGCACATTAGTTTGTGCCGGTCAAGACGGGTCTGGGTACACAGACCTGGTCTGCACTGTTTTAGCAGTGTATCTGTACTGTTTAGCAGTACATACAGTATATTTAGTATTATGCAGTTAATTAGTTTTTATTCTAATTATCATTGTTCGTTCTAAATGTTTTGACATGTTTTAAATGTCGTGGTATGAGTGATTGTTTGATCTTCATTATTGTGTTTATTGTAATTATTGTGTTCAAAAGCCGAGTAAGAATTAAGTAACAAGGTTCAAGATGCCGTTATTTTCAAAATTAAGACAGATAAAAACTAGAAAAGGGATACTCGAGGAAGCTGTTCCTATCCCACCTAGGGACACTCGAGGGTACTTTATGTACCATAAACATGGCCTAGATGCCGTATTATATCTTGATCTATGGGTGGACTACACGAAGGATTTGGCAGAGAGTCAGAGATGGCCCGCTGCCGGAACATGGGATGCAGATTGCATCATGAGAATAGAAGAAGCATTATGGAAAAAGAAAGCCAGACAGTCACAGAAAGATGCCATTGAACTATGGCGTAAAGAATCGCATAGGCGCACAGAGAAAGCGCTCAGAAAGGAAGAGAAAAGTAGGGAAGATTCAGAAAAAGCCAGAGAAAACATATTAATTGACGAAGGTACCCGAGTAAAATCAGAACAAGTAGACAGACAACGAAACACTCTTATGAATGGTATGTATCCTCTTCTGGCCGAGGGTTTGCCTAAGGCCACTTTGGAGATACCAAAGGAGCTGCCACCTCCGTTACTCCCGATTAAAGTACACCCCAAGACCGCAAAAGACATTTTCCTTTCTTCCTATTTAGACGATGCAGCCCCCGAATATGCTAATGGTGTGCAGCCACGCACACCACCCGTTAACGACACTCAACCCCAAGATCAGCTGCACTCACCTCCGCAGCAACAAACTCCTACTCAAGTTCTAACAATTCCATCTGTTTCTACAGTCCTTCCTGCACCGACACTCTCTACCCTGCACCCAACAAATCCTTTTGGACTTGGCACCTCAGGGGGTGCGACAGGAGGTTTTTCCACGCCACCGCCAACAACTAGATTGACTTATAGAGATTTAGCATATCGACGTACACCCCAAAGAATATCAGACAATATATTAAACAAGCCTCTTTCCGATTGTAGATATGATCCAGTGCCAGGAAAACACGACAGAATGTTGCTGTCTTCGGTACGTTTGCGACGAGCTGCAAACTATTTAATGACGTTACCAGGAATGGTTGAACACCTAGACAAAATATATCGCTTCATCCAATCAGGGCAAGGTCCTGAAAGTATTGCCGAAGCCATGGAATACCAGAAAGTAGACATACAAAAATTACTGTTACGTTTTTTTATAAACTGTTTGATCAGAAATAGAGATAGGCCTGAGGTAGATTCGGAGGAAATGCAAGCACTTACCAGATGGGGTCAGAATATAACAGACGGGAGACATGATAAACAGAAGTGTATAGAAGCCATGTGCCGAAGGATCAGAAAAGAAGTAGAACGAATACACGAAAACAGAGTAGAAGCAGATAAAACTGAATCAGAGGAAGAGGAGGAGGAACAGTCAGAAATGAACACAGGACAACTTGAATTACCAGCTAGACAAACGATAGCTTATGTAGGAAAAGGAAGATCCTTTAATAAAACAATACGTCCGATACGTCCAGAATGTAACAGAATTTTTCAAACAGTTATTACAAATTCAAGGACCCCTGAACACTTATTCCAGGCTACTGATAAATTACTTCGAGAACGAAGGGGGTACCATGTGCTCGATTCTATGTATGAACAAGAATTAGCCAGGTCAGCAGTACAATGGGCTGACAGCTCCGAAAAATATAGTGATGATGCGCTAGCACACATGTTTCTGAATCTCGCCCCAGACGAACAACGTTTGGCTAGTATATACATGATACAATATCTCCTTATATTATATAAAGGCCAACACTCCGATCCTGGTCCCCTACCTGATATATTGATAGAACTACTCACGAATAAATGGAGAGGTCTAGGTACCGATCTAATTAAAGTAATTCTAGAATACAGACATAGATATAGTGCCTTTTTGTGCCCAGAACATGATTCAGCTCCTTCCATGGAGAGAAACCCGTATTACATCGACAGACAGAATCCCTTACGCGAAGTACACCCAGTCAGGAATGATGACAATACGTTTAGACGCGTGTTTGTGTACACGCCCATAACGAAAATAGAACTATTAGAAATGAAAAAATTAGTGCCCAGCCATGACAAAGATCCAGCAGGTTTCCACCGTGAACTAAAGGACATGTTACTCATGGGTGATTATACCTATCCTGACATTATGAAAATATTGAAAGTATTATTGCCTGCCGGTATTTATGAGAAACTCAAGGAAAAAGAATGGGAGGTGGGAGACCAAAAGATTGATTGGACCGCATTAGAAAATGAAGAAAATAACAGAACTGCAGGCGTAGGGCTTGGGGACAAAACAAAAGCATTGCCAGGTCTACTAGTACAAGTATTGCCACGTTTATTAACTACGAAAAAGGAAGATTGGGGAGCAATCTCAGCCTGTAAACAGAAACCCGAGGAAGACACCAGTGATTTTTATTCCCGATTTGAAAAATGTTTTGGTATTAATAGCGGCCTGAAAGCAAATAGTGAGTCATATCCACATCTTTTTGTAACAAAACTAGTCGAGAATTCTCTGCCGCAGGTTAAAAACAGAGTATTGAAAGTCGAGAGCACTTGGCAAGCTAACACTCCTTCACAAATGTTACAAATGTTACAGTATCACCAGAATAGAATTAGAGAAGAACAAGAACACGAAACAAGGCGTATGAAAGACACGAAAATGAAAATGCTTGTCGCTCAGTCAGTTCCAGCTGACGGTCATAAAAAGGGTGCGACACAGTCCAGTAATTCAGCGGTTCCCGTTAAAGGGACATGCAACTATTGTAAACAGCCAGGTCATTATATAAACGATTGTGCAGTTCTGAAACATAATATCGCTACGGGTAAAACCAAGGAGAGACCACGTCTGCCTAGACAGGATCAGATCCAACAACAAGCACCTCAGAATGTACAGCCTATGCAAGCTGCACAACAGACCGTACCACAACAACAGCCACAGCCTATTGCTGCAACACAGAACACGACACAACAGATGTACCAGTATGCACAAAATGACTATCCAGAGTATCAGCGATACACATGAAATAGCCTCGAGAGGGAAGTTGGCTTACCCCTTATTGAGGTTCCTGTAGATCAAGAGGGTCCCTATGTGCAGAGTCAAGTATTAGGGAAAGACAGAAAATTTCTACTTGATACAGGGGCAAGCAGAACAACTATAAGTCATGATGAAGTTCCAGGGGCACCCCTCTCAGGCTCACAAAATATTTCCCTTGGTTTTTCAGGAAAGCCCACTATTAACGAAGTATCGCAACCACTTGCATTTACAGTTGGTCCATTAACACGGACTACAGATCTATTGCTTACGAAATCATGTCCAGAAAACTTGTTAGGTATAAAAACATTGAAAGCTCTAGGAGCTATAATATGTTGTTCTCCGGACGGAGTACGACTATTTTTGCGTGACTTTAAAGGTCACTACGTGTCTAGAGACATGGATCACCGGTTACAGAATCTACCTGCACATTTATGGGCACAAGGCCCCACTGATGTAGGTTGTATGCACATTACACCATATCGAGTCACACTCAAAGCAGGAGTGGTATTACCACGAATGCGACAATACAAATTACCTCCAGATGCTGTAGTGGCTTTACTGCAAATCATTGACGAGCTCATTGCACAAGGAGTGGTTGTAGAAACCGACTCCAATGTATGTAATTCTCCGATTATTCCGATTCTTAAACGAACTGATCCAAAAGCACCCCCAGTATATCGATTAGTTATTGATCTGCGAGAATTGAATAAATGCATTGTACCACAATATCCCGTAGTCCCAGATATTTCTTCATTACTGACAGCTATTGATTCAGAGGCAACGTTCTTTACTGTAATTGACCTCAAGAACGCCTTCTTCAGCGTCCCAATCGATCCGGAAAGCCAATATTTGTTCGGATTCAGTTTAAATGGACGAAGTTTTAAATTCGCACGCGCACCTCAAGGATTTACAGAAAGTCCTAGCATCTACAGCCAAGCACTGAAAAGACAACTTGACAGTATCCACATGCCTGTTAACACTGCACTGCTTCAGTATGTCGATGATCTGCTGATCACCGCCCGAAGCGAACCCGAATGTGAAAAAGCATCACTGACGGTTTTACATTTCTTAGCGGACAAGGGGCACAAGGTGTCCCCTTCAAAGCTGCAATTTTGTGCCCAGCAAGTTGTGTACCTAGGGCACTTGCTGTCCAAATGGGGGAGACAGCTCACACCTGATCGTATCCAGTTAATTGTAAACATGCCACCACCCAAGACACAAAAGGAGGTACGGGCCTTCATAGGCCTCACTTCGTACTGCAGGCAGTGGATCCCCCAATATGCATTTTTAGCAAAACCACTCATTCAGTTGACAACACAGGAGGCAGCGACATCGACTGTCCTCCCTTGGACTCCAGAACATACACAAGCTTTTGAAGACTTAAAGAAAGCTTTATGCCAAGCACCTGTCTTAGCGACACCATGTTACAGTAAGCCTTTTACACTCTTTGTTACAGAACGTGAAGGTACTGCTTTGTCAGTACTCACGCAGGAACAAGCAGGATCACACAAGCCATGTGCTTACTTTTCTAGCACATTAGATCCCGTAGCTCAAGCTCTTCCTGCGTGTCTGAAATCAGTTGCAGCGACAGCTCTAGCGATCAGACAAAGCGATTCCATAGTATTAGGACATCAATTGACAGTACAAGTACCACACGCAGTAGAGGTTCTCTTGAACCGGACACAGACACAACACTTGACTATAGCACGACTGACAGGTTACGAACTCACATTGTTCCAGCCACACATAGAAATCAGACGTTGTAGTACATTAAATCCTGCCACACTTTTGCCATTAAGTGGAACAGACCCACTGGCACATGATTGTATTGAAGTCATTACTATTACGACGAAACCCAGACAAGATTTGACAGATGTCCCATTACCAGATCCAGACCTGACACTTTATGTAGATGGTTCATGTATGAGAACAAGTACAGGAAAGTTAGTGGCCGCCTATGCAGTCACGACAGACACCGAAGTCATTGAAACAAATTGTATCGACACATTATCAGCTCAAGCAGCAGAGCTTATTGCTCTGACACAAGCCTGTATTCAAGCCAAAAATAGAAAAGTTAACATATACACAGATTCACGTTATGCATTCGGAGTCGTACACGACTTCGGAGTCCTTTGGCGAGAGAGAGGTTATTTGACTTCTCACGGTGCCAACATCCAACACGGTCCCCTCATTCAACCTCTGTTAGATGCAATACATCTACCTATTTCAATATCTATCATGAAGTGTAAAGCTCATACAAAAGTCACCGATATTATTTCCCAGGGTAACGACCTAGCAGACCGAACAGCTAAGCAAACAGCACAGAATCAGACTCATGCAACTGACTTGACAAAGACAATAGTTCCGACGCCGACACACTGCATGACAGTTAAGGATCCCGCTCTTGATGTAATTGACATACAGACACATGCTACACCAGAGGAAATAAAGAAATGGACTGAATTAGGAGGGATCCAAACCGATCAGGGATGGATGACGAAGGGAAAATCTATATGGTTTCTCCCCGACTCAATGGTTCAAGTTATCATTAACACAATACATAGTCCAGTACATCTAGGAGAAAAAGCTATGTTAGACAGTATTCAGCACATTTGGTTCAACAAACACTTACGAGCTGCAGCCAAACAGAAAGTCCGAACTTGTATGATTTGTTGTCAGTTCAACCCAGGTAAAGGCGTACCTGTAGAGCAGGGTGGATTTCAACCTCCCGATCACCCTTTTGAAGTCCTCCAGATGGATTATATCCAGATGGAACGATGTCGAGGATTCAAATATGTCCTCGTAGTTGTATGCGCTCTTTCCCGTTGGACAGAGGCGTATCCCGTTTCAGATTACACTGCCCCGACTACTGCCAAACAATTAGTTCGTGAATTCTTCCCACGGTATGGTTTGCCCCGTATCGTGTACTCAGATAATGGCCAGCCGTTCTCATCCGAGCTAGTGAAACACATTTCACTCTTGTTAGGCTATCAATGGAAATTCCACTGTGTCCGACATCCCGAGGCAGCAGGTCTCGTGGAACGTCATAATCAGACCCTGAAAATACGACTTGCTAAAATCTGTAGAGAGAAAGGTGTCGACTGGATAGTAGCCTTACCGGTTGCACTATTTTACATGAGAATGGTAGCACATTCTCGCACAGGGCTATCCCCGTACGAGGTGGTCTTCGGTAGGCCACCAAATATGTGGGGGACGCCCATACATCGTAAAATAACTGATGTTGATTGTAATATGCTGACAGATTACCTTGCTTCCTTGATGTCTGCACTACAATCTTGCCGTTCACAGGTAGCTGCAGCCTTTCCCGACAACACCGAGGTAAAGCCCCATGAAGTGGTTCCGGGAAATCTCGTTTTCGTCCGAAATTTCGACAGGAGGAGCTCGTTGGAGCCTCGCTGGCTACAACTAAAGCTGGTTCTCCTAACGACGAGGACAGCAGTAAAGGTCGAAGGTCGCAAGGGTTGGTTACACTCGAGTCATATCAAGAAATTTCATGGACTACCATCCGAACTGAACTCTCAGCCCTGCCCCCTTCCAGAGACTGATTCAAAACTCCCCTTGGTTGAACAGACCGAAACACAGGAATACAAACTGAAACTAAGGTCTAGCAAGTCAGACAATTCGATTGTTTAAGTCCTCTCCAAGGTGAATCGGTTGAATTAAGTCTTTGACATGTATCCTCTAGACCGAATGAGAGAGAAAAATAGACAGAAACAGCTCAAGAAACATGCATACTGTAAATCACTTCATAGTCACTGTATAGTGACATTGTTGATTATGTTTTTTCTAAGTCTTTTTATCATTGTTGCAAGTATACTGTTACATATGTACTATCCTATTTTCAAGCGTGCTTACAATGTTACTGCCGAACATTCTTTTAGTGAACTACCTCCACATGAGTTGTCCTATAGATTTGCGCTGCGCAACAACACATTCATTAGTATGTTACATCATTCCCATCAGACCAGCAATGCTACAAATTGTTGGATATGTGGCCGACTCCCTCCCTATCAGAAATACAAAGGAGTTCTGCCTCTCTTTCCATATCCGTTCACACACAATGGTTCCTGTGGAGCATGGTTTAGTTTGATTAACTCCTTAGATTCAAACACTGTAGTATACCAGAGCAACTGGGTATGGGGAAACCTGAACTTAGTTTTGCTTAAAGCCTGTTATCCTAACAAGGAGGGACTTCCCAAAAGAACAGGAACTGACCTAGAAAATGAAGTGTATGGATTAGGTAATTTTACACTTAACCTCATGATTCTAAATGTTGAATCTGAAGCTACACTAGTCTTGCCTGCTATGTCTGTATTACCAGTCAAAGGTGAATTCTGTGTAAGAAAGAATGGTTCAGTACACCTGGGTCATAGTAAATGTACTACTGTGATCGAATTCAGTGATAAAGGCAAATCTACATTTAGAGCTTCCCGTCATTCCTACTTCATATGTGGTCATACCGCATATATACGTCTACCTCCAGACTGGGATGGTACCTGTTACATTGCATTCCTTTTGCCACCTGTTTTCCTAGCCCCTCCTGATTATCATAGAAATACCAATCTAGTACACCATAGACCCCAGAGAGATATCCCGATTGTTGACTACACCGAAACAGCATGGGAACAATATACAGACTTCAATAAAGGTCTCTTCCCTTACATAGGTGTTGTCTCAAACAGTAAACTGATACGTAGACTAACCAGAACCCTTGAAGCAGTAGTGAATGAAACTACCTCTGCCCTAGGCAACTTAACAGAGGAGCAGTCTGCGATGCGGATTGTTGTTCTTCAAAATCGTCTTGTTCTTGACGTCATCCTAGCAGATAGGGGCGGAGCTTGTAGGGTCATCGGATCAAGTTGCTGTGTTTTCATCCCAGAAAACGCGCCATCCGTATATAAAGCCATAACTCGTCTTCACAAGATTGCAAACCAGATACATCAGAATGCAGGCACCTGGACATGGTCCGGTTGGTTCTGGAGTGTATTGTCAGCCTGGGGATGGAAAGTCCTATCCTTCCTAGGTATTGGCCTTCTCATAGTATTCAGTTGCTGCCTATGTCTACAATGTGGACCAGCGATTTGTGGCCTGTGTGCCACATCGTGTATTCCACGTTCAAGTTTTCATTCAAGATCCCGGAAGAAGAAAGAAGAGCAAATGATGTTACATGAACAGATTGATGGATTCCTGAAGATCGATATTTCATGAGGGTCTGTAGGGGACAAGGAGGGAATGAGGAAATATGAATTTTTATGGTCAGTTGTGTCCCCTATCTAGACCCCAACGGCTCCATGTACATGCTACGAGTACATGTATGTTCCCTCCACTCCAAGCTATGAAGACGCAAATACAATTGTGTCCAACGTTAATATGTACTCTTTCATATCTGCCATGAATGGGCCAGATATTCCGTTCCTAAGTATGCCTTGCCACCATCTTTATATGGTATACTTTTCACGTTTTCCAGCTCTGGCAAGGTAGGCCCTGAATTCTGCCATCGAGCTTTTCCTGCTTCTGCCTCTGAATGCTCCAGCCTGGACCTGCATATGTATCCATGAACTTTGTCTTACTTCCTGCGCGGCTAACGGTGCTTAGCCCGGCCTGTTGCCTGCCAAAAACTGTATTCAGCCTTCAAGTTATCTGTTCCGCTCCTCAAGAAATGCATTCCTGTCTAAGTAGCTTAGGTAAACATCCCTCTAGCTGCAGAGCAAAGGGCCCGGCCTTACTGTCTCCGTGCAAGTAATTCATGACTCTCGTTACTACGGTAGGCCCATGCCCCCCTCGCATCTCATGTAGACACTTAGACGCTTGTACACGCACTAGCAGTCAGTATAGAATAGGATCTGTCCGAGAAGACCTTTCCTTCTAGATAATATAGTTCTTTAAACACAAGATATTAGATATGATTTAGGACTAGGTTGTCCTGACACCCCAGACTTCTGTCTCCTCATGTAGGGCTAAATGTCAAGTTCCCTTCACCCTCTAGTTACACGTCAATCACACGTCATGCGGCTGCGCGCGCATCTCTGCCATGTAATTTTTGCTGACTTTGCAGGATTCTCTTATGGATCCACCCATTTGTGTCACCATCATGATGACGTTTTTAGTATACGCCTCTATGCACGCCTATTGTAACGCCTTTTCATTACGTATATGTATTCTTATCAGCTGTTACGCCTCCTGCATCTGTCTCTACTGCAATGCATACTATATATGCTTTAACCTGTCAATAATGTATTGCTGATCCCTTCCTGAACCTTCGTGGTGACGGAACTCGATTGCCTGGTTTGAACCATCATTCCTTTGTAAGGAATAAATGCCCTATTATACCCTCGAATACCACGGATTCTGCCTCTTATTTTTACTGAGTTATTCGTATTGTATTTTACCGCATAAATTAAGTCTAGGTAATTAAAATTTACCACAGCAGGAGTGATGGGCAACATAAGCCCTATGAGTGGGGGTGGCAGTAGTGATGGTCAACAGGTCCCCTATGAGTGAGGGTGGCAGTAGTGATGGGCAACAAAGCCCTATGAGTGGGGGTGGCAATAGTGATGGGCCACAGGTCCCCTATGGGTGGGGTGGCAGTAGTGATGGGCAACATAGTTCCTATGGGTGGGGGTGGCAGGAGTGATGGGCAACATAAGCTCTATGAGTGGGGGTGGCAGTAATGATGGGCAACAGGTCCCCTATGAGTGGGGGTGGCAGGAGTGATGGGCAACATAAGCCCTATGGGTGGGGGTGGCAGTGGTGATGGGCAACATAAGCCCTATGAGTGGGGGTGGCAGTAGTGATGGGCAACAGGTCTCCTATGGGTGGGGGTGGCAGTAGTGATGGGCAACAGGTCCCCTATGGGTGGGGGTGGCAGGAGTGATGGACAACATAAGCCCTACGGGTGGGGGTGGCAGTGGTGATGGGCAACATAAGCCCTATGAGTGGGGGTGGCAGTAGTGATGGGCAACAGGTCCCCTATGGGTGGGGGTGGCAGGAGTGATGGGCAACATAAGCCCTATGGGGGGTGGCAGTGGTGATGGGCAACATAAGCCCAATGAGTGGGGGTGGCAGTAGTGATGGGCAACATAGTCCCTATGGGTGGGGGTGGCAGGAGTGATAGGCAACATAAGCCCTATTAGTGGGGGTGGCAGTAGTGATGGGCAACAGGTCCCCTTTGGGTGGGGGTGGCAGGAGTGATGGGCAACATGAGTCCTATGGGTGGGGGTGGCAGTGGTGACGGGCAACATAAGCCCTATGAGTGGGGGTGGCAGTAGTGATGGGCAACAGGTCCCCTATGAGTGGGGGTGGCAGTAGTGATAGCAACAGGTTCCCTATGGGTGGGGGTGGCAGTAGTGATGGTCAGCATAAGCCCTATGAGTGGGGGTGGCAGGAGTGCTGGGCAACATAGTCCCTATGGGTGGGGGTGGCAGTAGTGATGGGCAACATAAGCCCCATGAGTGGGGGTGGCAGTGGTGATGGGCAACATAAGCCCTATGGGTGGGTGTGGAAGTGGTGCTGGCGATGCACCCCTATGGTGGCCTGTTGCTAGTGGCCAGGATATGGATCCCCTGGGTGTGTGTGACATTTTGCGGGTACGTGTCGTTTGTTTGTGTGGTGGGTGTCTGACTTACCATCTGGGCCATCCGTGTCTGTTCCTGATCCGGTCATAGATGTACAGTACTGGTATGACCTGCACTATGGGATTCATGATGTGTTCGTCTCGTACACGCTGCTTGTTGCTCCGTCTTGTACCCGTTGCTAGCTGGTCCATCTTGTAGCCGTGGATTGTATTCTGGCACGAATCGTACCTGATATGCTTATTTTCCGGCTGCTGTGACGTGCTGTTCGTGGCGACCCGTCCAGCGCGTATGATTTGCACATCGTATTTGTCCAGCCAGAAACTGCTGTGGATACTGCTTCCGGGCGACTCGTTTTAGCGTTCGGAGGTACGGCTCGGACGGTGAATGAAGCTTGAATCACAGCCTACGTGTCGGTCGGATTTGTGTCAGTTATGCGCATCATACTTTATCGCCCGGACGGACCGGCTCCGGGTACGAGTCGGTCTCAAGGTGAGGCTACGGACAGCTCTCGGAGAGCTGTCCGACCCAGAATCGACCCCTTAGTGTCAGAGGAGATGAATGGGCATATTTACAAACACTATCGCCACTGGATTTTCACTTTTTAGGATATTCCTGTGGCGATAGAGGCTTTGCCTTATTTACAAGGCTTACTTGGTAGTTCAGTCGGACCAGATCTTGAACCAAAGAACCACAAATTCCATTATTCACTCACTGTAGCAGAAAAAAACGGAAAAGAAACACGGAAATATCTTTCTTGTCAATATGTAAATAATTTTTATATATAAAATTGAGAAGGGTACAATTAATCAAAAATCAATTGAGCAAATAATCTTGAAAGAGTTTTTTACAATTTAATCTACTAATCATGAATAAAAACATCCATTCCAACAAAATCAATATAAAAAAAGTGACATATCTCCTGATACAAAAAGCAGTCACTTTAGATACAATGAATATTTGCGGAATTATATGGCGATGTCGACGTTTCGGTCTTCCGTGGCGTTAGTCCATCAGACCATCTTCAGGACGATGGAAATTGCATATAACACAGACCCTTTCTTGGAGGTCCACCTTTTAAATAGAACCTGTTGCAAATTATTTTAATTTCAATGAGTCAGGGTTACTTCACCACTTGACTGTCGAAGTTTTGCCACTTCAGAATTAAAATATATAAACCTGATCAGCTTATTCAAAACCTTTACCAACAAGGGAGTGGCAGTTTTCCAAGGGAGATTTTTCACCTTAAATTTTCAATACTGTATTGGCCGAGCGGCTCTCGATGATTCGGAGCTGAGTTACATGTAAACCCGAGAGGATTGATACCCATTTGACAGTCAGCTCCGAATCATCCAAGAGCCGCTCGACCACAGATTCGAAACCAGTCCTTCTTAAGAAATGTGAATAAAATATGTTATTTTAGCCAAAGTTTGATGTTTACAGGACATTCAGGGCAAGAAAAGGTGGAGGATCCATGCACACCACCATTAACTGGCCTCCTCGTGTGTTTAGGTTTTAGAAATGTCTTAGTTGGTAGTTATCCCTTGGTCCCAGCCACCCTTGGGCCCAAAAACTGCAGCTACACACATCCTCAGAAAGACTCAAATTTCAATGGAGAAATCTTGATAGCTCCACTTGCACTTTGGGGCCTATCCTGTTGCAAGTTATAGGCTCACCCACAAAAGTGGGATACCGTTTTTATCAAGAATGTGTGAGAATGAAGCATTTGTTATTATTTATTTATTTTGGCTCCATTTTTGTTTTTGAATTGTAAGTCAGTGTGCAAGAAAGAACACATCGTACAAAATACCTTGTGAATCACATGGTATTATGGGTGACCCTAAATTCCGAGTCATAATAATACCCGCTATTTCTATACTCAAATTTTTAATCCCATTTAAAAAAATGCATGGCTTTTCGTCATGCCCATTTTTCATTAATTAGATTTTATCGTATTAATTCACTCATGGTCCTTATACAATGAAACATCATTATAAGCTGCAGCTAGGTTGATGGCTCTGTGTGTAGCGTGCTTTAGGGCAACCAACAAACACTATGGGGCTTATTTACAAGGCCCTTGCATCACTTTTGCGTCATTTTAACATGGGAAAATTTCATCGATGTGTTTCTTCGGCAAACCATGAGCTGTCACAGCAACGACGCCTTGTTGAATTCCGAATTTCTATCTACTTTTTAAAAATGTACAACTTTCTGAGTTCACCGAGTGGTCGGTTTCATACCTCTTTACCCCTCACACTGAATGTAGGCAGAATCCACTGAGAAAACTGCAAAACCAGTGTTGAAAATAATGTTTTTTTTTTCTCTTCCTGTCCCTGTAAGATGACAAGGGGTTGCTCTTAGCACAGTAAAAACTCTGATGCCCTTTTTAGAAAACAAAATACCATTTGTTGCACAGCACTTGCCCATTCCCCCCCCCTAAAAAACACCAACATTTGTGATATTTTGTCTGTTTTCTCTCATTCTTGCGGGTAATACTCAAACCATGGGTTCCTTTAGAATCTACACCATGTGGGCAAAACTGGACACATTTAAAAAAAATGTGTTTACTGAGTTGTAGAACAGAAGGAACCAAATATATACACAACCCCTTCTAGGTACCTCAGTCAAAGTATTTAACTTTCACATGATGCCAACTCATTCTATTTGGGTAACTGAATTAGCAGAGGTACAATTAATACAGAATTAAGTTAATACAATAATATCGACCATACATGCTGTCCAACAATTATCTTTAGTAACATTCAAATTAAGGATGGGTGTTGTGAAGATGCCAAGTGCTAATGTCACTAATATAATACTCCTTCTAGCTGCTCCAGATTTGGTGTGTTCTTGTGGTTCGTCCATTCGGGACAATATGCACTTAAGCTTGATAACTTTTTTTCCACAGAAGACATCAAGGTCAAACTGGGAATGTGGCAAAATCAATGAGTGTTGCGTGGGAACACCCACAGCAACACCCATGGCATGCCCATTTCACGCAACGTGATGCGTGAAAAGGGCCCATGTTTACAAGGCCATGAAAAGCCACACAGGGTGGCTTTGCGTGGCCTTGTAAATATGGGCCAGCACACTGTGCCACTGGTGCGTCCAAAAAAGTGATGCACTGCCGGTGCAGGGAGCTTGTAAACAAGCCTCATACTGTCTGGAGGTTTACTTGCTGGGGTGACTAAAACTGCAAGCACTCATTATATATCTGTAAGGAATAACAAAACTGAAATCTTGCATGACAAGGTATAAGCAACTGTGCTGGTAGAAGTAGGTTGTTGAATACACCCTTCTTTTTCCAGTGATATTAGTGTTACTTGAATGTGGAGAAAAGGCAATTTTAGCTGTCACTTTTTCCTTTGTTACTAACACATTTAAGTACATCTGACAGCCGTACCGTTTGACCTTGAAAGCCATGCATAATCACCAGGACTTGGCAAGGCAGGGACTCCACTCAGAGACAGGTACCAGCACATTTCTGCGGCATCAGAGAAAGTTACAACGGGGAACGCCCAAAGTTAAAGAGGCACGGGCTCCGGCAAGAAAGGCGCTTGAGCTCCGACCTGGCTGCAAGACTTGCTGCGTCTCAGGCCTCGGCACGATGGCAGACAGCAGAAGGCCCTGGAGGCAAACAACCTTAACTGTCCCAGATTGTTCCAGTTCCATTCTATTTATACTGCCCCAAATCTATTTATATAGCGAGCTATGTGTCAAAAGGCCTTCTCAGATGAGTAGCACACTATTTTGTGGGTGTGCTTGGGGGAACAGTGTGTGAGTAGTGCTCTATGTTGTATGTGAAGACCATTCTCACACTCTTTTTGTGTTTTTCTCATTGCACCTTGGTTGTTAGTGAAGCAACAGGTGGGAGAGAAAGGACCATTTAGCTTTAGAGGCACTAGTGTAGAGATGAGCAGAAATGGATGAATGGGTGTGGTCCATGTGTGAGTGCAGTGTGGTCTTTGCGGGAAGAGTTTTATTGTTGTGTGTTTGTGATAAAGGCAGTACAGTTGCTTCCACCGCACAGCTGTGCAAAAACAGAGTGAAAGGTGGATATGTAGATGTTTATGCCTATCATTCCTAGCATGACTTGCTCCTGTTTTGGGTGGATACAACCCTGACTTCTGACTTGTCCAACCCTCTTAATAATGGCCTGCGACTATATCTGCTCATTGTGGGGTCATCATGCTGTTACCTTTGTCCTCAATTGCCTTCCAGCATCCCACGTGGTCTTGGATGTTTCTGGTCTTTGCCAGGAAATAATTCCTGTATGTGAACTTTGTTCCACTAATGTGTTTTTTCTTGTATGGAAAGAGCTGTGGTTCCAGTCTGAAGTAGAAGGTCCTCTTGTGTGAATATCTTTGTAGGTTAACTTCGATGATGGATGGGCAATTGCTGTTGATGGTTTTGTGACTGAAGTAGGGTTTTTGAATGGCAAGGACCTGACAGTCAGAAGCCAGTCGGGTGTTTGTAAATCAGATGAGAGCGGAGCCATGAGTCGCCCACTGTACTATTTCTGTTGGGCAGAAGGTACATACAATCAGATTTTTTGATCCAGGCTCAGCTTTATTAATGGATTCCCACACTTAGGGCCTTATTATTATTGAGGCGGTCCATCGGACCGCTGTAGCCATGGTGACGGTGTGGACATCGCCACATCGGCGGTCCAACTGCCCCATTACACCTTCAGCAGTCGGACCGCATTGGCACTGCCGCAACCGCCAGGGATCAAAGATCCCTGGTGGTGTTGCGGCGCTGCCAAGCATATTACGAGTTTCCTCACTGCCGCACTTTTCATGGTGGTGCAACCGCCATGAAAAGGGTGGAAGTGAGGAAACAATGGGGGCCCTACAGTGCCACTTGGTGCCTCTGCACTATAGGATGCATGCAGCGGGGCACATGTTGCCCATCCATGTCTGCCTGCACCCCCAGTTCCAGCAGGGCATGGACTTGACAGTCCATGGCCTGCAGGATCTGCCTTTGACACTCCCATTGCGGTGACTTTTTCAAATGCACCTCTGTGGGACCGCCAAAGAACCGCACTCCAGAGACTTTAAAAGTCGTACTCTGGTTGGCGTTTTGATTTTGGCAGTCTTGGTGCGGCAGCGTGGTGGCACTGCTCCGAGACCGCCAAAGTCATAACAAGGCCCTTAAACATTATTCTACTTGTGGTTGAGCGAGTCATACGCTATGCAGTGTCTTTGTTGTCCTGTCCTGTGCAGTCCCCATTGTTGCTTCCACTTCCTGCCTCTCTGTCGAAGAGTTAATGCTGTTCTAGGTGCACTAAGGGGCACAAGGCATTCTCTAGGTACCACTGCCCAGATCAGATGCTGAATGACTTTAAAATCAGTTCTAAGAAATTTGGTCTTGGACTTCTGAAACCCCTGGACAGTGTCACCTCAGATTCCCTTCCCTTCTCATCAGCACTGTCCTGATACTGCATTTTGGCAAATCGATGCCCACTCCCATTCATGATGTATAGGAATGTTAAAACTGAACAACATTTACCTGAAAAGAAGGCAGCACTGCTTGCATTATCTCTGCTGGTCTGACGCCAGCCCACCAATTGGTTCCTGCTGCAAAAGCAAGGATTCCGTGTAAAGACAGGAAGTGTTGGAAGAGCTGCTGCTCAGCTCTGAAATGTATTTCATACTTTCCGCCCCCCTCGCGATTGCTTTTTATTATTCCCACTTCCCGTGCAGTGTTTTCACATTGCAGGGGGTGAGCTGGGCCAGAAGCAGTCGGACTGTGAACTCTGGCTCTCAGAGTGGTCATGAAACGGAAGCCTCTCTGACGACCCGGGGCCTCTTTCGTTCTACCCCACTGTATTCAATTAAGTATGAAAATAAAAAATATATCTTGTAAGAACAATATGGAAATTGAAAGTTGATGGTAAAAGAAGTAGAATATTTGCTTTTTTTGGGCAAAAATATGATTTATTGGCTTCATGTAAGCAAAGAGCCGGCAAATGAAGCAGAGAAAGGGCACTTCAGATTTCAACAGAGCAAGAATGTTTTTTTTGTGTGCACACCAGGCACAGTGTAAAGTGCAATCCCATTGTGTTATTCATTCTGTGACAGATGAAACAACTTTAAAATATCCTTTGTAATTTAGCTGCTTGAACGAGTTACACAAATAATTCTTCAGCTGTGAGAGGCCAGAATGCCGGAAGCAATTCAGTAAATGTGAAATATTACAAAGGGCAGGGTGTGCTTTACTTGTTATTGCAGATTGCAGCCCTTGTACGCCTGGCCAGGATGCTGTTCCCTCTGGCATGCACATCTGACAAGGTTCCTAATGTTTCCTGGTGCTGTGCAACCTGGTACTTTCAATGTCAAAAATGTAAAATGTACGGTAGTTATAACAAATGTTCATTTTGCTAACACCTTCGATTTAAAGATACACATGCAGTCCTGTCCATTCAATAAAGAGGTAGAAAAGAAAAATCTAATTTAATCACATATGTACTAGCGGTAGATGAGCCAGCAAATTAACAGGGGAAGCTGAGCCAAGGGTCTGGCTTAGCTCTAAGAGCCCGTGCACACGCCAAGCCAAGCCAAGCCCAGCCAATAAAATGTCTGGCTTGTAAATCGTGCAACAATCATCATGTAAAAATATGATAACGTCTCTTCAAAATAAAATAAAAATTCTTGCTGCATATTTGTTAGACCCATGACGAAGCTGTCATGTGTGATTTGTCAGATCCCACCAGGAACCCTGTCCAATCATGTTTGTCCAAAGTCCTTTTCCCTTGTTTGCACCTTCCTAGTGACCATAATTCACGTTTTCTTCCTTTATTTTAGGCCTCCATACTGGGGCATGGGCAGAACAGGAGGCTCCTGCGCTGTGTACCCGGGACCAGAAATCTGTTTACAATAGGTCTGGCCAGTTTAATGAAGCTCTTATGATATTTTGACAGAGACAGGTATAAATCCCATGTCCCAGCCACGAGGGCCTTGCTTGGCTTCGTGTTTTTTTTGTAAGACAAGACAACAAAACTCCCCAGCAAATAAAAGATGACTATGGAAGAACAATTACCTTCTGTCTCCTGTCTCTTTTAAACTCAGCGGCCGCTCCTGGTGAGTCACATCAAGTGTTCCTGAAAGACCAACAAGGAATACAGTTGAGAGGAATCCATTGTTGTATCTTCAATGTAAAAATCTACAGAAGATCACAAGTCAGTGTACAAATTGGGAAATTGATTTTCCTAGCAACAAATTATCATGTTACATCGTTTTTGTTTCTGAAAGACGTTTTCCGACATTTTCATTTCATAGAATATAAAACTTGATTCACCTCAATTTAAGGGTATTTGATATTTTGTGGTGAATCCCATAGCTCCTCGGAGAAGAGTTGAACTGCTCTGGCTGTGCAGCCAACATCTATGGACTACATTCCTTCTTTAAAACGCATTCTGTACAATCATTCCAAAGAACTTTAAGAGGTGGATTCCATTAGTAACATCTATACCAAGATTTAAATGTACATGAGTGAGAATTAGAGCTGTTGCATAATTTGTTCCTTATTTTCTGACAGAGATCACATCCCAACAATCATATCAACAGTCTCAATAGGAGGATGTTGTATTTCCATTACCTACAAGACAAGAATACCAGAAATATTTAAGAGAAGAGGATCATTGGTGGACTATCTTTCTCTCTCTCTGTCATCCCAACTCCCTTTCCCTTCTGAGACCTCTGCCAGCGCTTGATACATTGGCAGTGCGCATTGAGAGTGTTTTGGGGGGGGACTTGGGAGGTCTATTGTTGCCCCTGCAGAAGTCCTGGTTTTCAGGTGAGCTGCTAAGCTAACAAAGAGATTGAAGCAACATGAAAGCTCAGCTTGTTTTGGGCTCGAGGGTCCAAGAAGTCCTTGAACTGAGCCAGAGAAGGTCATCTGGCCTGAGCCTGGCTTGAGCCTTCAGTGGCTTGCCCACCTCTAATATATACTCGTGGAGAACAGAATGCAGTTAATTTGTCAAAACTAATGACCACTTCCTAAACTCTATTGCCAATCTAAGTTCCACTTCTGTGATGCCTACGTAGTGAATACATTGCTCCAATCCAGCAATGGACAACTAATATCCCAATGTAGAAAAATGTAAGAGTCCTTTGACACATCCATCCTCCATTCATAAGCTTCTACAAAGACAACTCAATTTGGAACACAATTTGCCTTCACACTAATCTATTCAAACCACTTTCAAGACAAATATCGAAGGTACTCTCAGCTAATCTTTCAAAAACAAACAGCAACGAACATCAAACACAAACAATTAGTAGCATTCTCAGTACCATATGAAAGGGTGTCCAGTTTGAGAAACGCAAGTTTATGCTATAGAAATTACTATTAGTGCTCCGCAAATGCGAGCAACAGATCACAAAATAACTTATGCACAGAAAATACTACTGTGAGAGGAATTCTTCACATCTAGATTAGCAGAATCAGACTCAACAGTGCGCACCGGTGGAAACCCACTACTAAAGCAAATGTAGTAGAGCAGTGGTTCTCAACTTTTTGACTTCTGCGGACCCTCCCTTAATCATTACTGAAATCCAGGGACCTGCACTGAATCCTTATTGGAATCTGGGATCACCGGCCTAAGCAATTTTAATGATTTGAACTGCAAAACAATACAGACAGCATTCGTCAAACTAATGCGTAAATGAATAAATATTTAATTTAATTCATAAATGAATATAAAAAATGTCCTTTTAATGGGAACATTAGAGCTTTTCTAAATACAATAGAGATCATCCATAGTCCATACTATATTCTGTTTGATGCACTTGTACTGCTCCTATGAATCAATCTCAAGAAACCAATTTTTAGCCTCCAATTTGAAATTCCTTTACATTTACAGAACTTTAAAAAAATGTTATTGTACATATTGCTTTTAAAATTTACATACATGTTATTAATCTTTTAAATTATTAAATGTTCTAAGCAGTCATGGACCCCTTGAACATGCATCAATGGGCTTCAAGTTTCCCCGAACCACAGGTTAAGAACCACTGTAGTAGATCATTCATTTTAGGAGTGGAGACGGGAACATTGGAAAGGCTGGCTACACCAGTATAGTAGCTTTGAAGATGAAGACAACTATTTCGAATTTATTTTAGTTAACGTGAACACAGAATTAACTCTAACAAAATTTTTAAGTATTTGAGATGAAAGTGCTCCCAGTTACCCCCGTTTTTTCTAACGGTGAAGTGTAAGGAGTATCTCCAAACAGAAAAATGTTTTTACTGTGGAAAAAAGTGTAAATGATAAAGCAAATTTTCACATATGAAATAGTAAGTGCAGAGTATAAGAATCCATACAAATCAATGATTTGGGTTGATTTTCATCTCTTCGTTTTTTGTAAATTCCCAAAAAGCGGTGTAAATATTACAAGTTAGAGTATGGTGCATAGGTTTCTGACTTTCTAGCTTTTCTTTCAGAATCAGAATTCCAGCCTAACCAGTTTTCCTTTGTTCTTGAACATGATTTCCTTAAATGGCTTATTAGGACAATATATAAAAGAGATATGTTTATTTATAATCTCTTTTGTTTAATGTTGTTTTAATAGACCGCTTCTGACTACAGAACACGCTTGTAACAAGAAAATATCATTACCTGCTTTTGATCATTTATTACAAGTGAGTAGTGATATCAGGTGGCACTTGTTCTGGCTTGTGGTACAGAGTGGATAACCGCTTTCCCTCAAATACTGTGAGACACAATTGTGCATGGTCAGCCGAACCCAATGAACGTAGGGAAAAATACAAACTCGTCTCTCTTCCAGAGGAGGGACTTCCAGAATCTATGCATCACCTCCCTTTGAGGTGTATGTATTGACCTTCATGGGTTCCTTTGGGGCTTGCCCCTCTTTCTCTGTAATTAATACTTCTCTAAGAGCTCAATGTCTGCCTGACTCCTTTCTGGAAGGCAATGTGTCTTTGTTGGAATGTTGGAAATGTGCCTATTTTTACATGTCACTTGGCAGCTATGTATGGAATGGGGTAGATCACAAACATGCCATTCAGGAAAACAGGTGAAATTGTTTTATAAACAATAAAATGAGCACTTTTAGAAGGCTGGTTCACTGGCAAAGCAAATAACATTATATTCCTTTTCAGTCTTCTTTTTCTGTTCTCACTGGTCTCCTCTCACCATAAAAATTTGAACCTCGCTAAAAAGGATAAACCCTGTTAGGCAACCTTTTGAGATAAAGGCGACTAGCCATTAATTTTGTCTCACTTTTGAGCCGGTCGTCTCCATTGTTCAGGGCAACATTTCTACTATATTATGTTATGTGTATTTGTAAAGTGCACTATCACCCACAAGGGTATCCTGGCTCTGAACAGGTCTGTGTGGCTGACTGTGCCTGGGCTAGGTTGCTTCATTGAAATGCCAGGTCTTCAGCTTCTTGCACAATTCAAGAAAAGAGGAGGTGGCTCTGGTGTGGAGTTGGAGGTGCTTCCACACTTTAGGAGTAACATAAGAGAAATCTCATCCTCCTGATCTGGTTCTGTGTACCAGGATGTATGTGAGGAGGAATCCTAGAGAGCAGAGGTGTCTGGGTGGTTGGTGTAAGGAGATACAACTGTTCAGATTAGTGAGGGCTAAACTGTGTAGTGCCTTGAATGTGTGTGAAGAGCTTTAAATGAGTGTGTTTGTGTATTGATAGCCAGTGGAGGTCCCTGGGACATGTGTGATGTGAGTTCTGTGTAAGAGTTGAGGATTAATCTGGCTGACGAGCTCTGGATGATTTGCAATCTTCTTGTGAATTGCTTGGTGATCCTAGTGCAGTGGGTTTTCCCGTAGTCCAATTTGCTTATGACTAGGGAATGAGTGTCTGTGTTCACATTCCTCAGCATGTCATCAAACGGGAATAGGGTGTTTCTAGAGATGTATTTAGCAGGGCTACATGATGCTAAATTGTGACTCCCTGGTTGTTTCAGAAAGAAAAGTGAGCACCTCAGTTCCCTCCTGAGAAACTGTTCAACTGACGAATAATGTCAAATTAAAAAGACTAATATTCTGAGTAGATTTCAAAAGAGGTGCTATCCCAACAAAGTGCTCAGAACAGCCAAAGTGAAGGTAGTATATAAGAAATGGTATTAATTACTATTTACTAAGAAGGAAAGGGACTTGTCTGCAAATCAGATTTATTACTGATTTCAACAGGTCTACTGACATTATATGCCTAATGTATAAACAAGGGGGAATCCTAAAAGAAGATCCTGTCCTGAAATCAACAGTTGTTACACATGTAGCTGTGACATATAGAACAGCAAGAGCCCTCAAGGACCTATTAATACATATCCACTTTCTCACACCGACCACAAATACATGGCAACTTTCTGAGAGTGGCTTCCACAAATGTGGGAAGTGCAAGGTGTGCAGCTATAGTATCAACCTTAATACATACACATTATAAAATGGGAATGAGAGAGTAAACTCACAATGTATTACATGTACAATGGATGACTGCGTATACATTTTGAAATGTTCTTGTGGGTTATGATTCGTGGACAGCACAACCCTTCCGCTAAAGAAAAGGGCACTGGAACATCTTTGGGCAATTACAAATTCTTGCTGCAAGACATTTCCACCAGAAACATGGCAGCAACCCTGACTTTTTTGACTTTTTTTGGTGTCACCATGGTTAACAATTCGCCACAAGATTGGGATGGAGAAAAACAGATACCTATCCCTATGACGTATTACTGGTTTAGACACTATGGTCCTCCAAGGCTTGAATTTGGATGAGAAGCTTGTCATAAATCTGCAATAATGGAATAATCTCTCCTCGACTGACTGGGTGATACATGATATTTACCTCAAATATATATATCGATATATATGAATTACACCATGAAAGAGCACCTTCCAAACTCGTAGGTAGATGGCGCGCTGTGCCGGGGGAGTGCACTGGACTGATTCATTCTTCTCCCAAAGTTAATCAAACACTCAGGAGGAATATGCATGGTAGTTGAAAATGTATTTTCAGTTACGTATTTTGACTATAACTTGAGCCCCCGCAATGCACTGCTTATGACCTCACATATTACATCACTCATGACATAGTTAGTGACATCATTCATGACATCACTGATAACATCCCAAACGACATCAGTCATGACATCACTGATGGCATCATCCAGTGACTGTGAGTGTTTTAAAAAAGTTTAAGAGTGTTAAGGATATATATGCCAAGGTGTATTGATGAATCAGTGGGTGTATGAGTGCCTGTATGGATGAGTCAGTTGGTGATGACTGACTGTTTAAGTGAGTGATTAGGTGTCTCAGTGAATGTATGGGTGAGTGACTAGGTTATGGGAATGTCTACATTAGTCTGTCAGTTGGTGTCTAAGTGGCTGCATGGATTAGTGAGTGGGTATGTGAGTGGATGTTTGGGTGATTGATTGGTTGTCTGAGTGTCTGTATGGGTGTGTGGCTGTCTGTGTGGGTGGGTGAGATGGTGTGTGACTGCCTGCACAGATGAGTGAATGGGGGAGTCAGTAGCTGTATGGATTAGTGAGTGCAACAAGGGAGGGGCTGTATAGGTGACTAAGTGTGTGTATAGATGTGTAATTGAATGAATGGATGAGTCAGTGGTACATGGGTGAGTAACTGCATATGTGAAAGGCAGTATAGGTGAATGTTGGAGTATATGAGTGACTGTATGTGTGTTAGGGATTGTAATAGTGGCTGTATGGGTGAGTGTGTGCTGGTTTCAGTGACTATATAGGAGAGTGAATATGTGTTAGTATCTGTATGAGTAAGTGAGTGTGTGTATCTGTATGGGGGAGTAAGAGGCAGTATTATTGACTGTATAGGTGAATGAGTAGGTGTGTGAGTAGCTCTATGAGTGTGTGATAGTATGTGAGTGGCTGTATGGGTGTATGAGTGGATATGTCAGTGGCTGTATTAGTGAGTGAGTGGGTATATGATTGGCTATATGAGTGAGTGAGTGGAAGTGTGTGTAGATATATGAATCATTGATGGGTGTTTAAGAACTAGTATGGGTGTGCAAATGACTTTGACAATGGTAGTGCGACAGTTGAAGTAGGTGTATTAATGGTTATATTGGGGTGTGATGGGTGCATCAGAGATTTTGTGGATGCTGTCATCAGTGATGTAATCAGTAATGCCACTGCCCATGTAATGAGTGATGTAATATGTGAGGTCATAAGCAGTGCATTGCGGGACGTGAGTCATAGTTAGCTCAGCTTACTATAACTGCTAAATTTCTCTGGTTTTGTATGAGTGAAATGTCAGCCTAACTATAGCGCCCTGTAGCCTTTGTTTTTTTCCAGTGAATTTGTAAGACTTTTTAAATTCTATTTCCTAACTATATTGGCCATGTAACTTTTGTTGAATTACTAAGGTTTTGTAAATGCTAATTCCTTACTATAACGTCCATATAACCTTTGTTTTTTCACTGCATTTTTAAGGTGTTTTTAATTTTATTTCCTAACTGTAACTTGTAAACTTTGAGAGTGGGTGTGTGAGTAGCTGTACAGGTCGGTGACTGGAGGAGTTAGGGGCTGTATTGGTCTGTGAGTGAGTGTGTGATGTCTGGATAATTACATAAGTGCATGAGTAGTGCCTAGGTGACTGTATATGTGCATAGGTAGTACCTGTGTGATTCTATGATTGCAATTGCTAAGGACACACTGCGAATACTGGGTGTTTTTGACAAAGTGTAAAACACATATATAGACATATATTTCACATAAAGTTTCAGTGTAGCTATTTAGTAAGATACAAATTTAACTTTCCCCTTTGTATTCATTTGTCAAAATAACTACATCAAAAATGCATTTTCCTTCTTTACAGCAACACCGGAGGTCGCAGTGACGTAAGTAATCACGAATACAAATGACAAAGTGTAAAACAGATCTATAGACATGTTTTACAGAAAGGTTGAGTCTAGCTGTTTAGTTACATAGGGCCATATGTATCAACGCTTTTTGTGTTCGCAAACGGGCCGATTCTGAGAATGCAAATGCAAAAATGTGTTTTCAGATGTATCAAACATTTTGATTTCGCAATATGTGTCATTGCAACTATTTGCGATTACCTAATTTGCGAATGCATTTAGAGAATAAATGCTATTCTTGTAGCCATCGCAAATTGCGATATTGCTTTAAGGAATCGCAAATTACCACCAACTTCAAGTTGGTGGTAATTTGCGATTTTCTAGAAAAATGCACTTTTTAGCATTTTTCAAAGTGCCATGTAGCACACATACATGCCCTTAGGGCATGTATGTGCGCCACATGTGCACACATGCACATTGCAGGGATGCAACAGGGTGTCCCTTTGGAACCCTTTCACCCTTGAAATTGCATGCGCAATTTGCGAGTTCCTATTGAGTACTCGCAAATTGAACATGCAATTCTCATTCATTCCTATGGGCCTCTTGGCCCATAGAAATGAATGGGAAGCCATTCCTTATTTGCAACTCGCAATTTGTGAGTCGCAAATAAGGAATGCGTAGGAATCGCTATTTTAAATGCAAAACCTACATACATTGCATTTTGTGAGTCCTAAATAGCGAATCAGTAAAATTCGCTATTAAGGACCTGCAAAATGCAATGTTGATACATCTGGCCCATAATAGTTTAACTTTATTTTAACAACACATTTTTTTTAAAAAACAACAGTTTCAAAGAAATTCTATTGGTTTATACAGTTTTACACAAAATTAGTGAAGTGTAGCATATGTGACCAGAGATAAAAAATATTCATGTGGTACAACATGTATGTTGTACCACTTGAAAACATGCCACAAGCAGCACTTAAAATTCCACAGAGAAAAAAAGAGAGGGATCATCAGCCTCCAGACCTCCTGCTCCTGACAACAAAGTTCCAGCTTCAGTGCAGAGAAGATGCAGTGAAATGTCACCAGAACTAAAGCATTTTGCTACTTAATGCATGAACTATCAATCAATCAATCAATCAATCAATCAATCAATGACACTTATAAAGCGCGCTACATACCCGTAGGGTCTCAAGGCGCTGGGGGGGGGGGGGTGCCGCTACTGCTCGAACAGCCAGGTCTTCAGCTTCTTCCTGAAAGAGAGGTGGTCTTGGGTCAGGCGCAGGTCGGTCGGGAGGGAGTTCCAGGTCTTGGCGGCCAGGTAGGAGAAGGACCTTCCTCCTGTAGTCGCTCTTCGGATGCGGGGGACGGCGGCGAGGGCGTGGTTGGCTGATCGGAGGTGGCGATTGGGAGCGTAGAAGTTGACTCGGCTGTTGAGGTAGCTCGGGCCTTGGTCGTGTAGGGCTTTGTGTGCGTGGGTGAGGAGGCGGAAGGTGATTCTTTTGTTGACGGGGAGCCAGTGAAGGTCTCTCAGATGTCCGGAGATGTGGCTGGTTCGTGGGATGTCGAGGATGAGTCTGGCTGAGGCGTTCTGGATCCGCTGGAGTCTCTTCTGGAGCTTGGCGGTGGTACCGGCGTAGAGGGCGTTGCCGTAGTCCAGTCGGCTGGTGACGAGGGCCTGGGTGACGGTTTTCCTGGTCTCGGTGGGGATCCACCAGAAGATCTTCCGTAGCATGCGTAGGATGTTGAAGCACGCCGAGGAGACGTTGTTGACTTGCCTGGTCATGGAGAGGGAGGAGTCCAGGATGAAGCCCAGGTTGCGTGCATGGTCTGTCGGTTTGGGTGCGGTGCCCAGGGCGGGAGGCCACCAGGAGTCGTCCCAGGCGGAGGGTGAGGGGCCCAGGATGAGGACCTCCGTCTTGTCCGAGTTCAGTTTCAGGCGGCTGGTCGTCATCCACTCGGCTACCTCTTTCATCCCTTCGTGCAGGTTGGCTCTGGCGGCGGTGGGGTCGTTGGTCAGGGAGAGGATCAGCTGGGTGTCGTCGGCGTAGGAGATTATGCTGAGGTTGTGTTTGCGTACGATGGCCGCGAGGGGGCTCATGTAGACGTTGAAGAGGGTGGGGCTCAGAGATGATCCTTGAGGGACGCCGCAGATGACTTCGGAGGCCTCTGACTTGTACGGTGGTAGGCGGACTCTCTGTGTTCTTCCGTCGAGGAAGGAGATGATCCATTCCAGCGCCTTGTCCTGGATTCCGATGTTGCTGAGGCGCCGTACTAGGGTGCGGTGGCAGACCGTGTCGAATGCCGCGGAGAGGTCTAGGAGGATGAGGGTCGCTGTTTCTCCATTGTCCATCAGGGCTCGGATGTCATCGGTGGCGGCGATGAGGGCGGTCTCGGTGCTGTGATTGGCTCGGAAGCCGGACTGTGAGGGGTCGAGGGATCCGTTCGTCTCGAGGAAGGCGGCCATCTGCTTGTTGACGGTCTTCTCGATGACTTTGGCTGGAAACGGGAGGAGCGAGATGGGGCGGTAGTTCTTGAGGTCGGTGGGGTCCGCTGTTGGTTTCTTGAGTAGAGCGCTGAGTTCGGCGTGTTTCCAGCTCTCAGGGAAGATGGTGGTGTCGAAGGATGTGTTGATGATGTCTCGCAGGTGGGGTGCGATGACAGCGTCGGCCTTGTTGAAGACGTGGTGAGGGCAGGGGTCGGTCGGTGATCCGGAGTGGATGGAGTTCATCGTGCGGATGGTGTCTTCAGTGCTGATCGGGGTCCAGGCGTGGAGGGTGGTGGTGGGGGGTGGTTGTTCGGTCATGGTGTGCGTTGGTTGGTTGTAGAAGCTGTTGTGTATGTCCGCGATCTTGTTGTGGAAGTATGAAGCGAGGGAGTTGCAGAGGTCTTGCGATGGGGTGATGTCGTTGTTTCCTGGGGTTGGAAAGCTCTTTCACGATGTTGAAGAGTTCCTTGCAGTTGTGTGCGTTGTTGTCCAACCGGTCCTTGAATGCTGTTTTCTTGGCGGCGCGGATCAGCTGGTGGTGTTTCCGGGTGGCAAGTTTGAAGGAGGTCCTGTTGTCCGGTGTCGGTTCCTTTCTCCAGACTTTCTCGAGGGCTCGGCAGTTCTTCTTGGAGCTCTTGAGTTCGTCGGTGAACCATGGAGCCTTCTTGCTGCCGGGTCTGCTAGGCGGGGTCCTCAGTGGGGCGAGTTCGTCCGCGCAGTTGCTGATCCACTTCGTGAGGTTGTCGGCGGCCTGGCTGGGGTTCGCTGAGCTGGCAGGAGGGTGCTGGCTCAGGGAGGTGGCGAGCTGGTCTGCTGTGATCTTGTTCCAGCTTCTGTGGGCGGCCTGTTGCTGGTGTTGGTGGGTCGTCGTTCTCTTGAAGGTGAAGTGGACGCAGCTGTGGTCCGTCCATTGAAGCTCTGTGGCGTGGCTGAAGTCGATGTCTGTGCTGGAAGAGAAGACTGCGTCGAGTGTGTGTCCGGCGAGGTGGGTGGGGGTGGACACCAGTTGCTTGAGTCCAAGGTTGGCGAGGTTGTCGAGCAGGGTGCTGGTGTTGCGGTCGTTGTTGTTCTCTAGATGGAAGTTGAGGTCTCCCAGGAGGATGTAGTCAGCGGAGGGGAGGGCATGCGGGCTGACGAAGTCGGCGATGTCCTCGCTGAATTGGGTGCATGGTCCAGGGGGTCGGTAGATCAGGGTGCCTCTGAGGGTGGTGTTCGGGTTGGTGTGGATCTGGAAATGCAGGTGTTCGGCGCTGGTCAGGGTGTTGTCGGTGCTGGTCGTGAGACGGATGGTGTTCCTGTGGATGATGGCGATGCCTCCTCCCATCTGGTTGGCGTTTCGGTCCCTCCGGACGATCTTGTAGCCCTCTGGGATGGCGATGGCGATGTCGGGAGCTGAAGAGGCGTTCATCCAGGTCTCCGTGAGGAAGGCAACGTCAGGGGCTGTGGCGTCTAGAAGGTTCCAGAGTTCGATGGCGTGTCTGTGGACGGAGCGGGTGTTGAGCAGGATGCACTTGAGGTGGGTGCTGCTGGTGTTCGACTTGGCGGGTGCTGGTGCGAGGCTGGTCCGGATGCAGGAGAACTTGCAGGCGTGGCAGCTGAAAGGTCCGTGGGTACGTCGTGGAGTGGCTTGATGGCATTCTGGGAGTCGGCCGGTGTTGAGTGCGGTGAGGGTGGCGGCGGAGTACGTCAGGCGGGTCGGTCGGGGTCTTCGGGGGCCAGGGGTCCTGGCGCTGGACGCGATCCGGTCGCGGACGGGCGCAGACGGGCTTACCTTTGGCGCGCCTTCGGCGCACAATCGGCGCGCCCGCTGCGCGTGACCGCTGCGCGTTCGCACGGTCGCCATTTAAAGGCGAAGTGCGCGGGTGGGCAGAGCAGCTGGGAGGCGGGAGCGGGGAGGGAACAGAAGAGAAAAGGGGCGGGGCTAATGGCGGTGGCGGGAAGCGGGAGCGGGGAGGGAGAGCGGAGGGCGGCGAGGTAGGCGGGCAAACAGGAAGGAGACAAGCACAAATGCACAAATGGAGGGCAAAACACGAAGAAGAAACGGTACAAAAAATACAGGCAACAATGCAGGTCAAAACGGAGGCAAAACAGTTAACAAACGATCATACGGCATACAAAGAAAACAAGCACAAATTTCGGTCAAAAACCGGCGAAAACCAAAGGGGAGCGCTCAAGGCGGCAGCGAGGCCGGCGCTGAGGCAGAAGGCAGGCACTGGGGCACACGCAGCAGCTGGTGGCCGTGCGGCGCGGGGGTGTCCCACAAGTGGGTCACACTCACCTGCGTCGCACGGTCGCCATTTAAAGGCCAAGTGCGCGGGTGGGCGGAGCAGCTGGGAGGCGGGAGCGGGGAGGGAACAGAAGAGAAAAGGGGCGGGGCTAATGGCGGTGGCGGGAAGCGGGAGCGGGGAGGGAGAGCGGAGGGCGGCGAGGTAGGCGGGCAAACAGGAAGGAGACAAGCACAAATGCACAAATGGAGGGCAAAACACGAAGAAGAAACGGTACAAAAAATACAGGCAACAATGCAGGTCAAAACGGAGGCAAAACAGTTAACAAACGATCATACGGCATACAAAGAAAACAAGCACAAATTTCGGTCAAAAACCGGCGAAAACCAAAGGGGAGCGCTCAAGGCGGCAGCGAGGCCGGCGCTGAGGCAGAAGGCAGGCACTGGGGCACACGCAGCAGCTGGTGGCCGGGGGTATAACACTATTGTAACAGCTGGGAAGCAGTCTGTGGATCTAATAATCCAGAATGTGAAAAACCATTGTTGTTCATTTTTTATTCTTCTTATATTGCAGCAGTTCGAGCACTGTGAAAAAATGTAAGCAAAGAAAAATTTATTCGAGTTTCATTTTGAACATTAGGCAACCAAAACAAGTTACAATGGTGTCATGGAAAAGAGACTTCTTAGATGCAACTCAAAGCTGCTGGTATTATAGTACTTCTGTTTAGTTTTTATCTGTAGTAACAACATGTAGTCCTGTAATGTTTTATAAACTAATTTCCTTCAGGTAAAAAACAGACTTTAATTTCTAACAACATGCTGTAGACAAAACCCCTAATAGGCTGAATAATGTCATAGAAACTCATAATTCATATACACTTCAACAAAATAACACATTTTGTTATCATAAATTATCCTTAGAACATAGGTTCTAGAAATAGCAGATATGTTTGTTAGCTTTTTACATAGTCTTGATTTGAATGACATCTCTATGTCATTTCACTCTGTCCATCCTGGGTGATATCTTTAATATATTGTGCAGTGTGTAGAGGTTATATTAACTCCTTCATGAAATATGTTTGCTTTAGTTGTGAAACTTCATTTCGAAATGGTAATTTTTCCAGCTACAAAGTTTGTAATTTCAGTTTCTAATTTACTACCATCCATTCTGCATCATTGTAGCATGACTATGACATATTTCCCATATGTTTGTAATAAAAACATACACCTAAGGTGCCGATTCCGATCCGGTAAAACCCGGGTACGAATGGTCGTACGGAGCGATTTTTACGTCCGACACGTACCCTGTAAAAACACCTTACAAACTCGCAAGTACGAATCGCACAGAAATACCATTTCCGTCCGAGTCGTAAAAAACACCGACCGGCAAAAAAATACATACAAATCTGATTCTGGACGGCGCATACGCGACGTCTGGACGAAGTCAGGCAGCGTTCTACGGACCAGCAAGTACGATTCGTGCCGACGTCACTCCGCACGCAGCAGTTTTTACGGGAGCCAAAAACTGCCGGGAAATTGAGGACGACGCGAACAAGGAGCCCCGGTACGTGACGGACAGCGATGGACCCCAACCTACGCGTCATCCCGGCCCTCATAGCCTACCACCTCGTGTACAGAAACCGACGCAGACGCCGCAGAAGGTCAGAACAACCCCCAGGGGCAAAGGGGGGTGTGTGTGTGTTGCAAGGGGCAGGAAACATAACCCACACCCCACAAATTACTAAAACATCCTGCACATTAATTACCTCCATGGACTGGTCACTTTGGGGGGCGTGTCCACCAATCCCACGTCCTGCCACAACGGAAGTGGACGTGGACGCGTACCCGTCACCACCACAATGGTGGTACGGGACGTACCCACGCCCCCCAGAGCGTGGGTACAGACCGTACCACGCCTACCCCTACGTCACACCAACAATGGTGGTACGGCCCGTTCCCACGTCCCAAAGGCATGGATACGGGCCGCACCCCCAAAGTTGGTGTGCCGTAGGGGTGCGGGCCGTACCCGGGCCATCAGCGCGTGGGTACGGCACATACCACGCCTACCTCTACATCACACCAACAATGGCGGTACGGCCAGTAGCCACGTCCCAAAGGCATGGGTACGGGCCGCACCCCCAAAGTTGGGGTACCGTAGGGCTACGGGCCGTACCCAGGCCATCAGCGCATGGGTACGGCTCGTAGCACGACAGTGGACAGATACATAGGGGTGTGTGCCTATCACTCCCAGCAGTGCCCAGACATATGAGGGGTGGGTGCCTATCACTCCCAGCAGTGGACAGACATATGAGGGGTGGGTGCCGATCACTCCCAGCAGTGCCCAGACAAATGAGGGGTGGGTGTAGAGGACCCCCAGCAGTGGACAGACACATGGGGTGCATGAAGGCATCCACAATGTGCGACAATGTTGAGAGTGCCATGACAACACATTACTGACAGCAGTGTCCCACTCCCATGAGGATGGATGACCTCCCCCCACTGCATGACACACCACATGTGGGTGTGATGACAAATCACACATGCATACCCACCCCTGGCGGAGGCAGTACAATACACACACTGAGACCATGCAACAAGACTGTATCCTCATGTCAAACACCACTAAAGTAAGAGAGCCTAAGGAAACACACACTGTCACCCACATTCCAGGAATGATAGGAATGTACAGGTGCCGGGGCAGCCAACAAGTTGTAGCCTCCCATGGAAGGAAAAGGGTGGAGTACACACAGATACAATGCCCACAATTGTCAGTCAGGTGCCCAAATACCCTGCAGAACACGTAACACATGTGTGTGAGGCAGGGAGTACACACATGCATAGTGCGGAAAAGGGAAAATGTCCACATGAAGTCATGTCAATATACTCCATACACAAGTGCAGGGACGGACGACTCCACCACAGGGGGTGGGGCAGCGCCAAAGGAGGAGGTCAGTATGGCGCTGCACACGGCCGCAAGCTCTTCCAGTGTCTCCCCTGCACCCGAAGGAACCACAGGCCCCAAGGAGGGGGGGGGGTCGGAGGGATGGGTTGCAGCGCAACTGGGGGAGGGTGTGGACAGGGGGGGGAATCTACTACCCTGCCCGGGGAATCCCTCTAACGCTTGCGGGGTGGTGTCACACTGGGGCTGAGGGACGGACTGGCCATGAAGGACTCTCTGTCTGACTGTTGGGCAGGAGAGCCAAGGGGAGTGGTTTTGGAGGAAGTGGGTCGTGAGGACTGCGGACTCCTACTGTGACAGTGTGGCTGTTGTCTGCCCCCCGACCCAGTGCCTGTGCCTTCTCCCCCCTGTGTGTGCGTGACAGGAGGTGTGCGCTTGGCCTTCCCTGGTGGTGTGCTGCCTGTGTCTGGTGGGGTGCGTGCATGGGGACGTCTGGGTGTGTATGGTACAGGCATGGGAGTGGGAAGTGCGGATGGTGCCGGGGTAGGGGGGGGACGGAGCGCTGCAGGAGACCCACTGCTGCCGTCAGTGACGAGTCCATGGACCTCAGCAACATCCGTTGGTCAGACATCGCTGATAACATGGCCTCCATGTACAACACCATCCGTGTCAGCAGTCTGGTGTGGCCATGGAGGACACGCAGCAGCGATGTCTGACCAACCTGCAACTCGCGCTGAATGTCCACAGAATCTGCATTGACAGCAGCAGGGGAGACAGGGGCAGGGGGTGCGGTGCCTGGCACGAAGGAGACATGTTTGCTGTACCACAAACTCCCCTCAGAACCCTGAACCCCTTATCCGACTAGCTTAGTGTCCCATTCGTTAGCCGAGGTTGAGCTCGGCGGTCCCAATGTATAGACAACCCAGAACAAGCGCATGACAATATTCTCAGGAATGGTGGGAATCAGACATACCTGTTCGTCATTCTTCTCAGATCAGTCCACAACAGAATAGACACAGACACGGTAAAGTTGAAAGAGTTCATTCAATGAACCTCACGTCCTAAGATGCAGTACTGTGGCTAACATAAGCAGACAAATGGTTACGTTCAGAAGCAACAGCATTGTTGCAATATCATATACAATGAAAGGAGCAATCATAAGAAAATGACAGTGGAAACAGCAACCTTCCTGTCGCCAGTAAACCAATAGTAGTATCATTCGACTAATAGAAGGTCTCTAGGCTTGAACGGGGGACCCCCACCGTACAGATCAGCTCAGTGGAATCACATCACAGGATCATCTAGTCTCATCTCCTGCGAAAGTCCTCCATCACAATGAAACTAAAACGTGCTGCACTGCAATATGGCAAGCACTCGTCTATCAGGTATCTGCAGCTGCGTGCATGTAATGGCTAAATAGTGGGACGATCAACCTGCACACAACAACATGCACCGTCTAGTCACCCAGACTGTTTGTGTACACAATGTACAGTACAAGCTCGCTGCTCACTGTGAAGGGTGTCAAACAACAGACAGTCCTCATGTGAAGCAAACTCGAGTAGGCATTTTAAAAATAATAACACGCAACTACAGTGTCGCGTGTAAAAGCAGCAAAATTGGCAAGATGGCTTACTAACAACTAACGCGGTGGTGCCAACTTAGCATTGTACATAGGGAGATAGGAATCATCACTACACCCCCCCTTGTTCGTACCACTAACCACTAGGGGCGCTAATTCGAGAACGCAGAGTTCAAGTTTGATAGAACGGAACCAAGGGCATGAACTGGAAGTCCATAGAAGGGAAGCGAAAAAGTCAGAAAAGAAATGTCAATTATGAACGATGTTGCAGGGAAATTAACCATGTAAAAGGGGAAAAAATATAATATCGATGGATGCACCATGAAATGAGCAGGGCTAAAGTCAATCCATCAAGGTATAAGCACAATAAGTTGCAACAGCTTCCAAGAGGAAATCATTTGAACGTTCCGCAAAATTATCTGCCATCCAGTTCAGCAGGGGGAAAGAACACACGTGTTCCTCAACAATCGGGGTATCCAGCACCATTTGTGGACAACAGGTGGGGACATCAAGATAACTTCTGGATAAGAATTCAGTTGCAGCCGTTCCAATGTCCCAATTCCCTAGGACTCCATGTGCTGCAGCACAGGCCATAATCCTGACGCCAGAACAGTCCAACTCATGAGCCACTAAGGGGCTCATCAGTCGATCATAATCCGGGTCAGGAGACACCGAGTTAGACAGGCACAAATCCAGAGCCCATTCGAATGGACAATCTAGGCAATGAAAGACAGGTTGCACGCAGGTAAAGAAGGGAAACCGGAAGGACAATCCATAGGCACTGCTTAAGGTCACCAGCGGCAGAGTGCCGTAGAATTCAAGCATCTGTTTCCGAAGATGGAGCAGCCGGTGCATGCTGTCTTGTAACGTAAGTTGTGAAGCCACAGCGTAGTACGCAGATCAATAATAGCACCACAGCTACGAGGGCGAGAAGCAAAGGGAGACCTCCGAAGACGCTAGCAAAAATAGAATGATGAAATGCGGGGATCACACCAAACAGAGTTTGGAAGGAGGTCACGAGCCCGGAGCCCACAATTTAAAAAAAAGATCCAGGCCACTTGTTGACGAGGCATGAAAGATAGTCTGAATCCGAGTCCCAAATATGTAGTGGGAGGTCAGTGTTCAAAAGCGCTTGCACCTCTGTGCGCGTGTGAGCTACGTGAAGGACAAATGTTTCTCGGGATGAAGTCAACACGACTTGTTTTGAGACAATAGAGCCCTTATTCTGCTCATCTTGTTGAACTCAGCTTTCAAGGTTGGAATGGTAGGCCAGATGGATACATCGAGCCGGCCATGCGGGGGTGGGAAAAGGATGTAATGACAGAAAACCACTCGTAGATGTGAGGAATTCCCGGAAGCATCCCACAGCAAGCTTCATCATTGAATAGCACATAATTACCGTTAGCAAGCAGCGTACAAGACGGGGTCATAACTGGCACACTAATCCCTTTCAGAATACAAGCTAAATCATGAGCGTGCATTTGACAAGCACCATGCAATTGAATGTGCCTACACACCACAGAATGATCCGGAGTGGATTTTCACCCTTCACCTTTTAAATACACCTCCTTGCCGTCTCTCATGCACCTGTTGTCGCCTAGCACGGACACAAGGGACCCGAGCAAGTGGGAGGGAGGTGATGGGAATGGAGGGTGCGGCGAGAGATGGAGTGCTGCCTTCAGCTCTGGGAGCAGTCTCCGTCCCCTCTGGGAGCACTGCCTCGGACCCGGCAGCGTCATAGTCGGTGTTGGGACTGGACAGGTCCTCCGCCTGACTCCCCTCGGCCTCCGTGCCACTTGCTGAGCCAGACTCCGCAGCACTGGTGCCCCGGTGCTGGATACCTCCCCCACGTCCGTGCCAGTGTCTCCCTCGGTTTCCCCCAACGATGCTGTGATCAAGGTGAAGAGACAGGAAATGATCAGACACCTGTATACATATGACACATGAGTCCACACTACATAGGACACAGCGCATAGCATGAACAGCAACATGAGTAACATCTACAATACTACAAACATATGTAGGCCCTGCACCACACAGTTGGTTTACCCACCATGCCACTGGGAAACAATGGGGAGCATGACACAACAGCAAATTACTTGATATCAATTGATACAGAGGTGCTACTCTCTGGGGACAGTCAAGCACTGCATCACTGACATGGCACAGTCACCTACACCCGCAACTGTCCCCTGATGCCAGGGACACGGATAATGACACCTGAAATGTAACTACCGGCGTTGCACGATGTGACTATGTCATGTGTGTGTCATGTGTTCCCATGAGCTTGCTGTAGTTGTTCCGTGACATGCATCTGCAGTTGCTGCATCCAACATGTGTGTGCGTGTCGATGGGCATGGCACACTATTACGCACACCAGGCCACATGTGGAATCAGACGTAACGGGTGTATGTATGCATCGCACATGGACTTGCGAGACAAGGACATATCTGCGTAGTCTCAATGTATGTGTGATCATTCCTGACATGTACCCCTTCATGGCAAGGTGTGTGGACTGTCCTATTTCAAGGACATGTGCCCTGTGCCTCTAGTGTTCCGCAACCGGTCTGTATGATGAAACATCCTTCTTATGCACATATGTGGATGTCTGTCACTCCTGTAATGCGTCTGCCTGTTCACTTACACTGGGCCACAGCTAGTTCCATGGCATGTCATGTTGACCTTGAGCACACATGTGTGTAGCTGACTGTTGGTAGGGGTGTCACCTGGCTGGCATACGTGTCCTGGATGCATTGCACAGTACAGACTCTGTATGTAGCATATGTGTATTAGCTGTTGAACATGTGCTCAGTTAATTGACAGTGGTGTAGTGCTGTACTCAATCTTCGTTATTCCTTCCAAATTTTTGCAGGGCACCGCCTCTCCCCCGACCAATGCCAGACTTGGCTGCCATGAGGGAATGTGACTGTATACGCCGCTACCGCTTCTCCCAACCGTTGATTGACAACTTGACCACAAGGCTGGAACCACACCTCCAACCGCTACACAGGTATCCTACTGCACTGACACCCAAGATGAAGGTGATGGCAGCCCTACATTTCTTTGCCACGGGTACGTTTCAATTGACCCTAGCTGAAGTAGGTGGCATGTCCCAGACCATGTTCAGCCGTGTCCTGCATGATGTGTTAGAGGCCATGTTGTTACACCTGGATGAATTCATACATTTCCCAACTTGTGAGCAGTTGACAGGTGTCAAGGGTGAGTTCTATGCCCTGGGAGGGATGCCCCATGTCATTGGGGCCATTGATGGGACACATGTGGCTTTGGTACCACCACACGCACAGGAGGTAGCCTTCCGGAACCGCAAACATTACGGGCCCGATTCACAGAACTAACTTAAGACAAAATCCTAAACTTACTACCATTTTGGTATTCACAGAAGGCACTTACTCATTTTGGTATTCACAGAAGGCACTTACTCATTTCGGTATTCACAGAAGTTAGGAGTCCTAACTGTAGGACTCCTAAATGCCTTCTGTGAATACCGAAAGTCTTAAAATTAGGATTTTTCTCAATTTAGTAGTCCTAAGTTTAGGACTCCTAACTTTAGGACTCCTAAATGCCTTCTGTGAATACCGAAAGCCTTAAAATTAGGATTTTTCTCAGTTTAATAGTAGTATAGTTAGGACTCCTAACTTTAGGACTCCTAAATGCCTTCTGTGAATACCGAAAGTCTTAAAATTAGGATTTTTCTCAATTTAATAGTCCTAAGTTTAGGACTCCTAACTTTAGGACTCCTAAATGCCTTCTGTGAATACCGAAAGCCTTAAAATTAGGATTTTTCTCAGTTTAATAGTAGTATAGTTAGGACTCCTAACTTTAGGACTCCTAAATGCCTTCTGTGAATACCGAAAGTCTTAAAATTAGGATTTTTCTCAATTTAATAGTCCTTAGTTTAGGACTCCTAACTTTAGGACTCCTAAATGCCTTCTGTGAATACCGAAAGCCTTAAAATTAGGATTTTTCTCAGTTTAGTAGTAGTATAGTTAGGACTCCTAACTTTAGGACTCCTAAATGCCTTCTGTGAATACCAAAAGTCTTAAAATTAGGATTTTTCTCAATTTAGTAGTCCTAAGTTTAGGACTCCTAACTTTAGGACTCCTAAATGCCTTCTGTGAATACCGAAAGCCTTAAAATTAGGATTTTTCTCAGTTTAGTAGTTGTAAAGTTAGGAGTCATAACCTTAGGACTCCTAAACTGAGAAAAATCCTAATTTTAAGACTTTCGGTATTCACAGAGGACATTTAGGAGTCCTAAAGTTAGGACTCCTAACTTCTGTGAATACCGAAGTGAGTAAGTGTCTTCTGTGAATACCAAAATGAGTAAGTGCCTTCTGTGAATACCAAAATGGTAGTAAGTTTAGGATTTTGTCTTAAGTTAGTTCTGTGAATCGGGCCCTACCACTCCATCAATGCCCTTGTGGTATGTCTTGCTAACATGATGATATCCCATGTCTGTGCCCGTTTTCCAGGATCAGCACACAATGCCTACATCATGAGGCATAGCAGGGTGCCTGAAATGATGCTGCAGCTGCGCAACGAACGTGCATGTCTTGTTAGTGGGTATACTCTGTTAGTCCTGTATTTAGCGGTATCTTAATATCTTACTGCTTCTCCAGACCCACTTCTGTCCATGATGTTTCCATGTAGGGGACACTGGCTATCCCAACATGCCATGGCTGATGACGCCTCTCCGCAACCCCAGAACAGCCGCAGAACACCGGTACAACGACACCCATGGGCAGACAAGGCGTGTGATTGAGAGGACGTTTGGACACCTGAAGAGCAGATTCCGGTGCCTCCACAAGACCGGCGTCGCACTCCCATATGCCCCGGTGAAGGTCTGCAAAATCTTCCTTGTGTGCTGCATGCTGCACAACATGGCAGTGGAGAAGGCCGTGCCACTCATCCTGGATCCGGATGAGCTGGATAATCCACCCGTGGAGGATGAAGGGCTCGGGCACGGGGCAAGTGAGGATGAGGATGAGGATGAGGACATCCGGAGTCAGCTGATCCGCAACTTCTTCTCATGATGGTGAGTCCCTGTGTCTGAGTGTGCACGCTTAGAGCCTTGTGTGGCATGTGTTGCAATGTGTGTGTCGAGCTGACTGTGTGCTAAGTGACTTGGAGGTGTGTTCTGATGTGTCATTCAAGTGATGATGTCATTCCCCAAATTTTTGCGGGTACACAAAATTCATTATTAGCATGGTGACAACATCAATCCTGTGGAGTGCATGTACATGTCTGCGGATTACTAGCTCTTCGCTGACTTGTTGTGTGTCTGTCCTCCCCAGGTTCCTGCGGCTGTCGTCTGCTCATGTCATCATTGCACTCCTGCTATTCCTCATGAGTATTGCAACGTGTGCTGGATCAGAGTTACATGCACAGACATGGTGAAAAGTCATTTTGGGTAAGGAGTGCAGCAAGGCGTTTTGTGGGTGGTACATGTCTGTGATATGTGGGGACTGCTCCTGTGCATGTTGTGTTACCATGCATACATGTCGACTCACCATGGGCCACGTGACGTGTTGCATGGCTCCCATGAATTGATAGTCACCCTTCCTGACAGTCATCTGTCATGGATTGTGGATTCTGATGAAGGCATCAATGTGTGTATAACATCCCTCAGGAACATACGGGATGCTAATGGTGGACATGGTGTGGGACATCCCCATATGAGGCTCAATGGGGAATTGTAGACTCTCCGTCTGCAGCAAGGGGTGTGAGGCTCAACCCCTTCACTTGTGTGCCAGCTCAGTAGGATTTACCACATCTGTGTGTTGCAGGGGGTGTCCAGTGTAGGTCACACATGGTCAGCCGAATGACCTGTGATTCTGTTCCAATGGATGCAATTCCATTAGTGTGAGGCTGAGTAATAAAGGTGTTCGTCACACTCCAAGGTGCCTCATCTCTGTCAATGCAGGTCTCTTGCCACTAGGCATGCGGCATCTCTGGCATACTTGCTGTAGATAATGCATAGGAGTCCATGTGTAGTTTAGCGACATGCATGCAGTTGCTGATGGATTAGGCTCTCTATTGGTCATGAAGTACATGGTCGTGTATGTTTTTTAGCAAGGTCGACCACAACATGGTCCATCACCAGCTGCTGAGGGTCTGTCTCCTGTGCGCAGGTCGCCCTTCAGTTTCCTGATCCGGTGTGCTGGCTCTTTGGTGATTGTGTATGCATTGTCTCTGGGTGTGCCATGTGACACTGGACACTCCTTACTTTACACACGCGCCTGTTGCAGTTGTCCTTCTGACATCCTAGTCTTTGTGTGCAAAATGGGGCATTTTGCAGGGAGATGGCGCCTGCTGCTGCGGGCCCTGCACAAGCACCCAGTGGCCACACACACAAGATGGTGTGCATCATGTTTGGCTCGCTCACATATGCCATGCTAATCCACAGCATCTGTACCTCATGCTGCAACGCCCTCTGCATTATGCACATGATCCACAGATAGATCCACTCCAAGTTACGACAGACCATCCCCCAGGTCCATGACGACATCCGTGTCAAATACTGCCCTGCCCTCTACGGAGCAAGTACATCCAAACTCCCAGGAAAATGGTCCACTTCCAGGGGGCATCTGCACACCTCAGCTTCTACACCCTGCGCACCAGCCACCTCACCGTCCACCATGGATAGCTGCAATGGATCACTGTCTGCTGCAGGATGACCTCCACATTCCCCACCCACACTCAGGAGGCAGTCCACAACCCCGACGCCAAACCAACCTTGTACGTCTGTCATCCTAGATCCCGTTGGTCCATCTCCGTGCATCCAACCTTGCCCTGGGCACCGTTCTTCACATCCACCGTACTCCAGCATACAGGACATTGTTCTCCCATCTGGCCACACATACCTGGGACTCCCTCCCCGGGAACCTCCACATGAGCCATGACCTCTACGCCTTGATGATAATCTCCCAAATAGGTCTGTCCACACAGTTTAGCAAGCACCCCCTCAGCAGCCAGAGGCCATCACAGGTGAGTGTTGTGCTCCATGCCTACATTGAATGATACCTTGTGACCCATGTGTGTCCTGTACCAGACCCTGTTCCCAGGGTATGGATGGCTGGAGTTGGTTCAACACTCAGGCATAGTTAGACATTTCCACACACATATGTCGTTGAATAATGCCAAATGACAGCAAATCTCATGTGCAGAACAATATGAATTTATTTTTGGTGGGGTGAGTCTTTTGGTAGATGTGCTAAGGTGCTCTACCGGGGGAATATAATCCAAAGTTCACAGGGGGAGATGGCATCCTTGTCAGTTGGAGTCATCAGAGTCCAGACCACAGTGTTGGTCATCATTGGTCAGACTGTGACCAGCAAGTCCATGTGGCAGAGAATGTCATTAGGTGAGGTGCTGCTGTTGCGCCAGAGGGCCAGGTGCCAGGCCAGGTGACCTGGGAGGTGGGGATGGTCCGCTGACTCTCACGGTCTTTTCCGTGGACGACCCACCTTCCTCCGGGGACCCTCAGATGCAGGCCTTGACGATGCTAGGGACGCTCCGTCAGATGAATCCTCCTCCTCCTCCTCCCTCCCTGTGTCTGGTGCTGGTCTACGCCTGGTGGCACAGGGAGGGTTTGCCAGACTTTGGGCGATCTGACGGAGTGATTGGCTCACGTCCCTGTGCACCGCCAGGAGCTCAGCCAGTCTTGCCTCCATCCGTCCTTGGTGTTGTTGATGACTGGCATGATGCTCGACCTGCAGGTTCTTTATCTCATCGAGGGTCCCCTGCATCCCGGAAAGTCTGGACACGACCTGGTCCATGCCTCTGGTGTCATGGCGGTATGAGTCCAGGATGTTGCGTATGTGTGACATACCGGGGTCCTGAGCTGGCTGGTCAGGTTGCCTCCGCCTGCCTCCACTCCCACCACCCCTGCCCACACGAGCCTGGCCTGCCGTTGTGGGCACATCGGGTCTACGGGACCCCTGAGGGATGGCATTTGCAGGGTTGTCTGCCTCCTCCTGGGTGCCCGCAGAACCTTGTCCCTCCTGGTCAGACTGGCTGTGTTGTTCAGTGCGAGCAGGGCTCCTGGGTGTCTCCTGGGATGTGGCAGGAATGGGGGTGGGGGTTGGCACAGGTGTACCTGACGCAGGTGCTGCTGGGGCTTGAACACCAGAGGGGCCAGGTTGGTCGGGGTCATCCACGGAGTGCTGAGAGTCGTCGCTGCCGGTGGGATCGTCTTCACGCGGAGCCTGGGACTGTGATTCTTCCCCCCCAGTGTTGGGGGAGATCGTCGACGTTGCCCTGTGTGTGAGAGAGAGATAATGTTAATGCTGTTTCATGCAACATCCATGTTTCATACATATTCAAGTTGACACAGTTCCCCCAGGTAGTTGGATGTCCCTGGCATTCCTCTCAGTGTCCACTTGGGGATGGGTATGTTGCGGGGGACAGATAGGGTGACCAACCGTCCGTAAATTTCACGGACAGTCCGTAATTTTGGCCGTCTGTCCGTTGTCCGTGAAGGATTCTTTAATGGACGCCATTTGTCCGTAATTTTAACCGGGCACCGATCTCACCACCCTAAAGCCGGCCCAGCTTCCAACCACCTCCCTGCTTGACTCCGATGCTGTTGAGGTCGGGTGTAACAGACGCCGATGCAGTACCACAGCTCAGATACCCAGCAGCATTGGAGAGGCACAGCGGGGTGGCAAGCCTCACTCCTTCGCCCTTGATGAGCTGTTAAGAGGTGTTTGAATGTGACTGAGAGGGGGGCTGCAGCTTCAGGAGCAGGGGTATCTGTTCAGATGCAAACAGCCCTGAATGCGTCATGTCTCTGCTATTTAGAGGGGCCTCACACATTCCCTTTCTGCCCAGGGCCCCAAACATCCGAGAACCGGCCCTGATTACACAGAGGCAGCACGTGGTTCTCTTCACAGAGCTTAATAACTGTCACTAAATTGTAAGCAAACCTGGTTCTTCAAACATGCAGTCTATAATGTAATAAAATAAAGACATGGCACAATCGCACCCACACTGATTAACAAAGTATGGAGGACAATCAGTTCTCTTGGAGTATCTCCTTTAAGTACTATACATCACAGTGGGGGATGGCAAAACTAACTTTTTAGAAAGAGAGCCTGTTGTCTCGTTGTCTTGTCCAGGAGGGGATGAGGAGCCCTACCCCACCCTGGAAGAGACCCAGATGATACTGCATGCCCAACCCTGTGCCCACCCTGGTGGATCTTGTTCCCCTCCTGTGATGGCTCCTGCCCCCCCCCCCCCAGTGATGGCTCCTGTCCCCCAATGTAGTGGCACCTGCCCCCACCCCGCCTGTGATGGCTCCTGTCCTCCCCCTTGTGGTGGATCCTGTCTTCGCCCTGGGTGGTTTCTGTCCCAATCCTGGAATGGCTCCTGCAGCGAGGGTGAAGTTCTTGATAGGCCTCTTCTCAAAAAGGCTCAGCTCAAAATTAATATGAAAAGGTGAGCAAGTGAGTAAGTGAAGGGATGGGTGGATGGTTGGATGATTTAGTGAATGGGTGAATGGATGGATTCATGAGTGGATGAGTAGATGGATGGATGGGTGGATGGATGGAAGGACGGATGGCTAAGTGAAAGTGTCGATGGAGAGAGAAAGGGAGGATGGATGGATGACTGAAAGGGTGGATGGGTGGAAGAATGAGTGACTGGGTGGATGGATGAGTAAGTGAAAGGATGGCTGGATGGGTGAAAGGGTAAATGACTGGATGGATGAGTGAATGGATGGATGGGTAGAAGAGTGGATGGATGATTGTACAGATGGATAGGGTGAAAGGGTGGATGGATAATGGATGGATGAAGGGATGGATGAGTGAAATGATAGATGGAAGGATACATGATGGATAGGTTTGCAAATGGTTGAATATGTTTGGATATGGCTGGGCTTACATATATGCTATTGCGCGACCTCCTCTGATGTGTCTGTAAAACTTACCCATTGTCCTGAAGTTTTGTCCTGAATTTTGACCTCCTGTCCTGAATTTGTGTCCTGATTTTTGAACCTTTGTCCTGAATTTTTACACTCACCGTCCTGAATTTGCACCAATGCCAGTTGGTCACCCTAGGGACAGATTGGGATGTTCTCCTGAGTGTGTGACCTGTAGATAGTTGGCTCTGATGCTTACTTGGCTCTGGATTGCTCTTGTTGTGTCACATGTCCATTGTGGGACTGTGTGTATCCGTTGCCTGCCCCGGGGGTGTGTGCTTGTGTTAGGGGGGGGTGTGACCGGGCGTGCTGTTGTGTGTAGTGTGAGTTGTAATTGGGCCTCCCAGGTGATGTGTGTGTCCCCTCATGGTGCATGCTGGCATGACAGTGTGTGTGAGTTCCTGTGCCAGATACCTGTGCTTGTGGAGTTTGTGTTTGAGTGTACAGTGGTCCCAGGAGGGCCTTGTGCTGCATACAGCAGGGCCCAGTGTCAGCTACCTTGTCAGTACTTTGCCAGTCCCTGTGCATTGTGCATGGGTATGTACCTATGCCATATGGGCTGAGGGCATTGGTGTCTGCGTCTCATTTTCACAATGTGTTTCGTGGGGCCCACCCTCCCAGCCTCCCGGACATCCAGTCTTGTGTTTGTGTTTGTTGTAGCCTTGGACATGGCCTTGCCTTGATTTGTGAAGGGTGAATGGTGACGTTAGTGGCATGGGCGTGGTTTTTGAGTGTGGTTGTGTGCGGTGAGTGCTTGGGGGTGGGAGCGTGCATTTGTTGTGGTTGGGGTGTGGATGCCATTCCCCCCATGTTACGTGAGTTGTTTGTGTACTCACCAGGCTCTGCGACTCCTTCGACTCCGTGTAGTCCCACCGGCGGTAGCATGGCCATCACCTTCTCCTCCCAGGGATGGTAGTGTACGGGTCTGCGGGGCGGCCCACCTCCAGTGATGTTGGTCTGGGCATGTTCTTCATTCATTTTCCTCTTGACCGCCCTGCGCAGATCGTACCACCTGGCTTGGCATTCATGCCTGGTCCTTCGGATGGGTGCAACAGCATTCACCTTATCGACAATCCTCTGCCACATGGCAGATTTTTGAGCTATGCTGGTCTGTCTGACCAATGTTCCAAACAGCTGTGGCTCGACTCTGATGACTTTGTTGACAAGGAGGTCCAGCTCCGCCATTGTGAACTTTGGATTCTTGTCTGTGGGCATGGTGTGGGGTGTGGGTGTGGGTTTGGGTGTGGATGGTTGTGGATGTGTGGGTGTGAATGTGAGTGTGTGTGTGTGTGAATGTGAAGAGGGGGATGTTTGTGGAGGTGGTTGTGTGAAGGTGTGTGAGTGAAGGTGTAGCGAAGGTATGAGTTATGTGGGGTTGTTTGTGTGTGGGGTCTGGCAGCAGTGGGTCTGTTGCAAAGGCTCATGGTTTGTGTGTGTGGGCCCTTTTTATTGGTCTATTTTTGGGTGTGGCTGGGTTTGAATTTTGGTGGGTGTGTTATAAGAGGTGGTTGTGTTTGGGGCCTCTGTTGGCCTGTTTGGATGTGGCAGGTCAGTCATTGAGATGTATTTTGTCGTGTAGACGTGTTTTGTGTTGTTGTGCGAGTCGATTTGACCCTCCTTCTGCTGTTTTACAGTGTCCTGGTTCTGTATGAGTGTTTTTTGCGTAGGTACGATCCGTACATACGCGATGCTGGGTGGGGGTGCTGGGGTACGGTGTTGGTGTGCGGCGCGTACATGCGGTGCAGGGGTACGCTGCGAACATGCGGTGGGGGCTGGGGGTACAGTGCGTACATGCGGTGCTGGGGTACGGTGCGTACATGCGGTGCTGGGGTACGGTGCGTACATGCGGTGGGGGGGCTGGGGGTACAGTGCGTACATGTGGTGCTGGGGTACGGTGCGTACATGTGGTGCTGGGGTACGGTGCGGGGGCTGCGGGTACGGTGCGTACATGCGGTGCAGTGGTACAGTGCGTACATGCGTTGGTGGGCTGGGGGTACAGTGCGTACATGCGGTGCTGGGGTGCGGTGCGTACATGCGTTGGGGGGCTGGGGGTACAGTGCGTACATGCGGTGCTGGGGTACGGTGTGTACATGCGGTGCTGGGGTATGGTGCGTACATGCGGTGGGGGGGCTGGGGGTACGGTGCATACACGCGGTGCAGGGGTACGGTGCGTACATGCGTTGGGGGGCTGGGGGTACAGTGCGTACAGGCGGCGCTGGGGTACGGTGCGTACATGCGTTGGGGAGGCTGGGGGTACAGTGCGTACATGCGGTGCTGGGGTATGGTGCGTACATGCGGTGGGGGGGCTGGGGGTACTGTGCGTACATGCGGCCCTGGGGAACGGTGCGTACATGAGGTGGTACGGCGCGTACATGTGGGGGTGCTGCCCGTACATGGGGGGGTACGGCACGTACAGGTGCAGGGTTGGGGTACAGTGCGGACAGGGGGGGTAAGGCGCGTACATGGGGGGTACGGCATGTACATGGGGGGTACGGCGCATACAGTTGCGGGGCTGGGGTACAGTGCGGACAGGGTGGTGTACGGTGCTGACATATTTGGGGGTGGGGGGGCTGTACGGCTCGTACACGGGCATGAGTTTACCTGTGTACATGTGTGCTACTGCGTTGGCTCCGTACGGGCCATTTTACCTGCGATTGTGTATTCGGACGGACGGTCGGGATCGTATTTGCGCGCTCGGACTTGTGTTTTATGATTTGTAAGTGAAACTGTCCGGCTCACTTTCGTACACTTTTCCTGACGATGTTCCGACGTGGACACTTTCCGACGCACTCTTGTAGACTTTTCCCGACACTAATCGTAGTTATTTTTCACGTACGAATCGTACTTGCCAGTTTGTACGGTACTTGTGCGACTCGTACGTAAAGAAATACGGATACGAGTCGGACGGCAATTTTTTTTAACGGATTGGAATCGGCACCCTAGGTGTTGTACAGGTCATATTTTGATGGGTGTATTTGGTTAAATGTTCAAAGGCCACAGCTTTACAATCTGGTTATGTCAAATAGAGGAATTGTTCCGAATTAATTTCAGTGCTACAGGCGAATTCACAATGTTCACAATAATTGTTCCTTATGTAACTTAAACCAAATAACTCATTGATATTCACACCCTCTTCCTCTAGCAGTCCTAGCATTTCCACTAAAAATTCTTGAGCATCCTGTTGAACATTTTGAGAAAACACTACTAATCCAGTACAGTACTCTACCTTTTAGACCTTTCTGCAGCTCTGTTGTTGTTTATTTGCCTGTCTTTGGCTCCATACAGACTATACTATAGCCTAAAATGGATGTATCCTTTGGATAAGAATTGCCTCATAGATATTTAAAACCTTCAAGTGGTTCTGGAATTGGAACCAGTATTTACTTGTTATGCACAGCTCTAGATGGCATTTTTTTAGCCTCTAATTTATTGTAACAGTACTTACATATAACTTACTGTGTGGACAAGACAAAACGTACCTCTACAAATAAGTACACAGCAAGTTTTGCCAGTTATCATTATTTTCTTTTTAACCTTTTACATACAAGTCAACAGTCTATGTTTCAATCTTGTAGTGAGTGACAACATATACAAACATACTCTGGTTTTTCAGAGCACACTGTATTACATTTTATAATCTCTAATCAAAGCTATCAAATATAATACGACGCAATTTGCGACTCGCAAATTGTAAGGGTCGTACATCTGGCACTAAAATATCATACTCATGGATGGGGGTGTGGAGCAATGAGTGAGTACATGATTGTGCGCATCTCGGTAGGATAGCGTGTATTGGCAGCGGAGACGTGGAGCATTTGTGGATGGATGTGGATTTGAAGTTAATTGCACACGCAGCTTTGATTATACAACATATACTTTAGTCTTCGACATACAATGGGTTTAAACACCATTCTAAGATAGAAGTGAAACTACATTTGTAAGCTAACGCACTAGTACACAGCGAATTTGTCTCGAAATCCCGCAATCTTTTTGTCCGCAGGGAATCACAACGCGGTCGTTATAACGACCGCGTTGTGATTCTGCATACCATTACTCCGCAAGTCGTGACAATGACTTGCGGAGGGGGGCGCTGGATGTTGGAATAGTATAATTTACTATTCCAACTCCAGTCTGTGCGGACACTAGGGAAGGTGTTGGATTTTGAATCCAACACCCCCCCTGCAAGTCGTTGTTTCGACTTGCGGAGTAATGGTATGCGGAATCACAACGCGGTCGCTACAACGACCGCGTTGTGATTCCGCATACCATTACTCCGCAAGATTGTGATTCCCTGCGGGCAAAAAGTTTTGTGGTAAGCGTTGTTTACCGTACACAGCATCGCCCTTATAGTCTGCCATCACGGCAGTTCGTTTGTACAAGGCACAGCCTGCAGGTTGTTTCTTTAATACATTTTTGGTTCGCACATTGGGTGATTTTTTTTATTACCACATTCGGAACATACGACCACTGAAATACTTCAACCAGTGTTTATCACCTCAACTGGTGTTCCCACCATATTCCCTTCGCTCACATAGCAGACAAATGCCCCATGCCTGGTTTTCAAAATAGCAGACTTGCATGAATCATCACTATAATAGTGTGCCGTCACAACAGTTCGTTTATAGGACGCACAACCTGCCTGTTGTTCCTTTTGTGTTAACTTTTGCATACTCACTAGGGGTGATTCTTCATCACTTTAGGAATGTATACAGCACCACAGAATGTAACTCGTGTTCACATTATATTTACATGGCATATATAGCGGCTGACATGCCCAATACAACAGGTCCGACCATCAACGCGCTTCTTGTTCGATTCATTGTAAAACATACAATTGCCATTACATAAATCCACTCGACTCCAAAACACATAATTAAAAAACATTTCTATTACAATGGCACTAGCTCTAACTCTAAACAAATTCTAGACCTATTGCTTTGCACATGCTTGTTCTTTGTTCACGTCATTAGAAAGGTTGGAGAGCTGAGGCAAAAGTTTAGAGAGGGCTTGGGGACAATACACGTGGGCCCAGATGTACAAACATTTTGCATCAGGTTTGCATTACTTTTTTGACGCAGACCCAATACAAAATCCAGGTTCGTATTTACAAACCAATGCACATGGCAATTTGCATTGTTTACTAATGAAAAGTAACGCAATGCAACACGGCAAAATATGCTGCCTTGCATTAGTTTGCATCAAGGTAGCTTTCCATGGGTGGTGCATGGGCATTCCTGTGCATCCACTCAAGGATTTTAACGCAAATCCATATCTACAAAGAATTGTAGTCATGAATTTGCACCAACATTCTGCGCTTCCCTGAGGCTGGCAAAATGAGGAGAAATATTTTTATTTCTCCTTGTTTTTTCCTCTTTGCCAGTGTGCTGCCTAATGCAGCGCATATATAAAGTGAAAATTGCCTTAGAGCATTGTCTTCATGGAGGATGGTACCGCTTCTTGACCAAAAACTATGCTGACTAGAATGCAGAAACCCTTGCAGTATGGGGCAAGTATGCCTATTTTGGCGCATGACCGCTGAAAATGTGCCAGCTCAGGGAGACAGCAGAACTGCACCATATGTTTCTAGATATGGTGCTGTTTGACTCTCTCTAGTTCATGCAACGCAGTGCGGAAACTCTACTTGCTGCCCTGTGTTGTGGCAACTCTTTGTAAATCTGAGCCAATGTCTTCTTGTTAGGTTGGGCCCTTTATCCACCTAGAGAGGAAGTGAGTATGAGTTTATCCAGGAAGCTTTTTAGGAGGAGATGGAGTATTTCAGTGTCTGGCCAGTGAGATGGGCCCACCTCATGCATTAAATGGTTGGAATGAGGAAGAATGGACTGAGTAATAGAATTTCCAGAATAGCAATTGTAATATCACTCCACACAGTGGTCTTTGAGCGAATCAGAATGTACTGTAATTCAAAAAACTCGAATTTTATGTTTATTTACTAGCCTCAGAAAGGATCAGTCACAAAACACTTTACATTAAAGAAACTTTATTTCACCTTGTTTATTCCTTTTTCTCTGTGTGCTGCATTGTGCAGCACACAGAGGAAGAGGAACACGCTTCAATTGATTGTTTCTGTGCAGGTATGTGCCCCTCCCTGCACTTAAACAACCCTGCCGACAACACTGGTACCCTAGCACAATGGTGTAAAGGTCCCTGTGTTGGCGCTAGGCTGACAAAATGGCTCCAGCACAGGGGGAAAGGACAGGAATGCACCATATTGGATAAATACTGTGCATTCCTGCCCCGTCACATTGATATAGGGCAGCACAGCAAGGTGACTTGCTGCGCTGCCCTAGGCCAAATCCCCCTAAATAAGGCCCTGAAGGCCAGATGTACGACCAAGTCATTTAGCGACTCTCAAATTGTGCTCTATTGCGAGTCGCAATTTGCAAGTCGCTAAATGTCTTGTACATCTTACATAGGCCTCTGTCTCGCCATTAGGAAGGGACGCCCTTTGAACGCCCCTTCCTAATGCTGACTCACAATCCCTATTTAGCGAGTTGCAAAAAAATTGCGACTCGCTAAATAGGGATTTACATTGCCCTATTAGATTTTGCATGTGCAAATGGGTCACAAACCTGTTTGCGCATTCAAATTAGGGTCGTACTTCTGGCCCTGATTGTCTGCGATGGTTTCTTGCTAATTAGTGCTGTGCGACATTTAGGGCCAGGTTTATCAAGGTTTTGCGCCACACAATAGGATGCATGTGCAATGCACTACCTTAGTGAGATTTACCGAGCCATGCAAGGCCACCTTGCATGGCTATGCATGGCTTGATAAACCGAGAGTGATGCAAGGCAGCGCAAATTGATGCCCCAGCGTTATTCTGTGACAGGAAGGAGTCCCATAGGTGGCGCGTGGATATTCCCACGCATCCGCCCTTGGAATTTGTCCCATTCCCATATTTACCATTAGTGGTAGACCTGGGAATGTGTCAAAATGTTATGCCTCACCTGGGGATAAATATCTTTATTTCTCTTCATTTTTTCCTCAATCTATGTGTGCTGCATTCTGTGGCACAAGTAAAAAGAGAGAAATGCCTATGAGGACTGTTTTTGTAGAGGAAGGTGTTCCTTCCCGCACAAAACCAATCCTGCCCACAACGCAGACACCCTTGCATCATGACGCAAGTATGCCTGCGCTGGTGCTAGGCAGTCAAAGGTGCGCCAGCGCTAGAAAAGGACAGGAATGCACCGTATAATGGTAAATACAGCACATTCCTGCTCTTTCCCTTTCATGCAACGCAGCAAAGTGGCTTGCTGCCTTGCGCTGCGTGGCCCTCAGTGTATTGGGTCCCCGTAGCTGTATCTTGAGCTACAAACAGGCCCATCAGAAGGGGGCTGCAGATGGATCACTATTCCTCTGGCCTCACAATTTTTCAGGGCCCCACGCTCGTGCTGCAGCATTTTTTTTACTAGATTTTAAATCAAAGCTGCCCTATTTATTAATGATGAAGCAGCTACCTTGACTAACACCAATGCATGGCGCCAGCTGCTGCATCTGTCCTATTTTTCCTCTCTCCAGCGAAGGACATGTTTTTAACACTTTGTGAGAGGCCTTCATACTTTGATGGACCTCGTGTTAATTTGTAGATCAGGGGCCAGGCCTCGAAAAATCTTTTGGCATGCCTGGTTCCAGGAATACAGTGGGGTGTACATAGATGCGAGTCTGTCCTAAACCCAAAATAAACATTTCATACCCCACCATAATTTAATAGGAAAACGTTGACTAGATTTTATTTGACACTCTTTAACATGTCCATAAACAGTTTATCCATGTAGCAGAAACAGCAGAAGCACATTAGCAAACTAATCATTTTTCTGCAGGCTAGTGGAAACAGAACCTTTTTAGCTGTAGACAATTGGCATGGAGAGAATCTGTCTAAGTCTCTTTTCTGCAGTCACAGATTAGCAGTCGTGCCACATGCCCTACAGGCAGTGACGTAGCGACCTAAAAACATGCAGCACGCAGCGCTTTACCTGTAATCACCCGGAGCTGCTCCGGCGTGTCATTATTTGGAATTACCTGCTCTGCTTGCCGACTGCTGGGGCCTCTGGAGCGGAGAGCACTCTGGGATAATTCCAAATGAAAGGAGAAGCGGCAGAAATCTGTCTAGAGTGGTGGGTGGATCCAGCTTCAGAGTCCCTGTAATCTTGTTGTGGTTCAGAAGGAACAACTGTGACGTTTTTAAATTTGAGACTGGCTGTTCCCTAACTTGACTCAACGCAGACAAAAGCTGGATAGACCCGAGAAATGTTGGCACGAAAAATGTGTGCGAATGCTGCTAGAGAGCCATTTTGTGTCATTTCTGTTTGGACATTTATCCTTTTTTCCTGTCACGCTAGAACACTACAAACAGGGCCACTGGAATTATGCGGCAGGGGAAGGCAAAATTATGTGGCAGGATTAACTATATTATGCAGCAAGGAAAGACAAATTATGTGGTGTAATGAATGCGGCACGGTTTGTGACAATATTACTTCATCATTTTCTCATTTTTACACTTGTGAAAACTGTCTGGGCATAGGTTGTACCTCATTAGTACCGGTTTGACATCCAAACATAACAATAAGCAACAGAAAGGTGACCAATCACTAAAGGTCAAGAGCTGTTCTGTTACGTAGGATGGTGGCCCCATGTGGGTGACGAGAAGACACAACTCAATGGAAAGCATGACTTCAGCCCTAGCTGCCATTGGTACCAGTTAGAAGAGACCAAATATTATGGATAGTTAGGGTAGAAGATAGAGAGATGCAGAGCATACAATACCACGGAGGATCATCTTGACACACCTAGGGACTGCTCCAGAACTGTAGAATGTTGAAGAGAGCATAGTTTACTTAACCTGCTGATCAGACAATCTACACAAAATTGTATATATGAGTGAGGGAAGCAGTATGTAGGGAGAGAGCCCCTCTCCCCAGTCCCTAAGCCCACCTGCAGGCCAGTATATAAAGGGAAGGTGGGGTTCAACAGGATGGGGAGGTATTCAACAGAGCATGGCCTGCAGCTGAATATGGATACAGTGTGGGGGGGGGGGGTCTAAAGTCTGTGGCTGGCCCATTTCCAAAAGACACTGCATTCCTAAGTAAACCCTTGATCATCCTGCTCCTTAGTCAAATTACCATTTGTGTTAGGGATGGGTTAGAATTAGGTCATGATGGTCTCCAGTATTACAGGCGCACCGACTGATACGATCCTCTGTGTTATTCAGAGACGATGCATCACCTCACAGCTCTGCATCAGAACTACTGCTGCGGAACACATCCGGATGCTGGATCTTGCAGCTGTTCAAAGCCCCTGCTGCATGAAGCATTATCACTGAAGTACCTCGCATCGCTGTCCCACAGCTCCTTAGAATCGCTGCTGCTTGACACATCCTCAATGCTGGACCTCGCATAGCAACCCGCAGCCCATCGGAATCAATGCTCCGTGACGCATCCTCCATGTTGGATCTTGCAACCTGGAATTAAGGTACTTTGTTCAGCAGTCCTAACTTGGTCCTTGTATCTGGCCTGCTTTCTATCACGATCTGCCTGAACTTTTAACTTTGTTCCCGTCCAGCGCAACCAGATAGCCATATTTGGCACTTTGTGCTTCTATGCACCTTTTTTAACTACATATGTCAAATTGTGTATGTTCAGTTCTACTGATTACATTTCTGTCGTTTTGGTGTCAAGACATGTATTAAAATTAACTGTATCTTTCTAAATTGGTGTGGGATTTTTCTTTTGTTGTATTTTTACTGTATTACTGTTTGAAGTGCTGCATAAATGCTTTACACATTGCCTCTACGTTATGCCTGACTGCTTTTTTACCCAGCTACAGCTGAACACAAGTACATTTTAGGTTTGATTTAGTTTCACCCTGACAAGAATTGTGGTTGCTGCTTGAGTAGGGTTTCACCTGCCTCAACCAGTAACCCAATTTGCTTCACAACTCATGTTAGAAAAATGGGTCTCTAGTTGGCAGAGGTAGGTACCTTTGTCCAAATTGGGACCCCTACTTCTAGTCAGGGTATGGGGGATACACACTTTAGATAACCCCTGCTCACCCCCTCAGTAGCTTGGCATGAACAGACAGGCTTATCCCAAAGGCAATGTGTAAAGTATTTGTACTCAAAACACACAGTAATACAGTGATAACACCACAAATGGACACCATACCAATTTAGAAAAATAAAGTATCTTTATTTAAACTCAACAAGACCAAAACAACAAAAATCCAACATACATGTAATAAGAATATGACTTTTGAAAGGTTTCAAATACCTGGGTCCATCGAAAACTATGGATGAGTGATTCTACACAGAGTACCTGTAGATGCGTCAAACTTCACAAAGCCAAAGAGCCGCAGAGATGGGAAGCATCACGAAACAAACAGATGCGTCAGTTCCTGAGTCCTTGGGGAGGCAATGCCACAGTTCTGCTGTACGCAGCATAAGTGATGCATCAAATCCGGACTGTAGGGGAAAGTGATGTGTCAACTCCAAGACAATTCTGGTCCACGGGGGATGCGTCGGGAAAACTTGCAGCACAGGTAGGATGGGAGGAAATCTAGGATGCGTTGATATTTGAAGCATCGGCAACAAGCAGTGCTGCCTCTGTTTTTTGAGCCATGACCCCACGATGTGTCGGTTCTTGCAGCCATTACATGCACTGCTTTGGTTCGGTAGCGGAGCGGCGATGTGTGGAGATTTTTCTCACATGGTGGTGCTGTTTTGGGAAAAATAGCGCATGAAGAGTGATGCGTCTATTTTTTCAGTTCTTTAGATTTCTTCCAGCTCCCAACAGCAGGAACAATCTCCAGAAGCCCAGAACTGGAACCGACACCTCCTGGCAGGTCAGAACTCTCAGCAGCAGAGTTCAGGGGAGCTGAGGGTGAAGTCTTTGTGTCCCTGAGACTTCGGAAAAGGAGGCCAGCACACACAGGCCCTTTGAGATCTTCTTCAAGCAGGTTCACAGCAAAGTTCCAGTCTTTGTCCTTTCCTTGGCAGGAATAGCAACTGCAGTCGAACCCCACACAGCATACAGCAAAGGGGCACTACTTCTCCTCACAGCTCTTCAGCTCTTCTCCATGGCAAAGGTTCCTCTTTAGTCCAGAAGTAATCTAAATTTAATGGGGTTTAAGATCTACTACTTATACCCCATTTTGTCTTTGTTCTCTTTGTGCAAGGGTCTCTGAGCCCAGTCCAAACCAGTACTATCCTCACTGGTGCAGTATGACCACAGAGGGTGGAGACAGCATTTTGCAAGGTGAGACAGGCCCTGTTCAGGTACATGGAAATCTCCTACCACTACTCTAAGTTTAACCAAGGTCTATTTAGGTTATCTCTGAGTTATCCAGGAAGAGAAAGGAACACCTCAACACCCCCCTCCCCAGTGGCTGTCAACAGTGAATGCACATCCCTAGCCCCTGTCACTCCAAAACCAGACAGTCAATCCACAAACAGGCAGAGGCACACAGAATGGTTAAACAAGAAAATACCTACTTTCTATAAGTTACTACAACAAGATTGGGCAACCCAATGTACCCTTGAAGGCTTGGGTAGATTTCAGAGTCAGGTAAGTATGCCTACAAGGGGAATTAATTTTTCATAAAATCGTAATCATTCTTATATTTGCAAAGTCCTGAATAGTGCCTGCAAAGTAACAAATCTTTAGATATAGATAAACATATTTCTTCAACCTGAATGTATCTCAAAAGAAGACAAGGCAAATGTATACTTTTTTAGAAAAATATAAATTTATATAGAAAAATGCATTCAGGTTACAAAAAAAAGCAAATCACACAAGTATAAATTCATGTTGAAAAAATATGTGTGATTCTAAAGATTTGTTACTTTCAAGTCACTATTCAGGACTTCGCAAATATAAGAATGATTAAGATTTAGTGAAAAATAAATTCCTTTGTATGCATACTTACCTGATTCTACTTTCTAAAAGTGGCATTTTCAAACACACAATTTAAAAACCATCTTTACTAAAAGATGTATTATTAAAGTCAGAAAGCCTAACCTTTATTTCTACATCTTGTCCAAATGGGAAGTTATATTTGTAAGATGTTACAAAGTATTTCCTATTCTATCCTATGGGACAGATAGCCTTCCAATAGTGAAAAACACAATTGACAGTATTTCACTGTAAGGACGTGCCACACACACATGTCCTACCTTTCAGATACATTGTACCCTGCCCAGGGGGGTACTTTGGGCCTACCGTAGGGGTGCCTTACATGCAAGAAAAGGGAAGGTCAGGGCCTGGCAAGTGGGTGCACTTGTCAGGTCGACATGGCAGTTAACAGATTGTGCAGAGACACTTCAGTGGCAGGTCTGAGATACCTTTCCAGAGTTACTTATGTGGGCGGCACAATCAGTGCTACAGGCCCACTAGTAGCATTTGATTTATAGGCCTTGGCACACTCAGTGCACTTTACTAGGGGGTTACCAGTAAATCAAAATGCCAATCAGGGAGAACCAATTGTAATAAAAATGTACACAGGGAGCACTTGCACTTTGACACAGATCAGCAGTGGCAAAGTGCCCAAAGCATCTAAACCAGCAAAAAAGAAATCCAGCACGGCATCAAAAATACAGACGGTAGAGGCAAAAGATCAGGGGAAACCACGCCACAGATGCCAAGTCTAATACATATCCCCTCCAGCTGAAAGGTGGGGAGAACTATCCACCCTCTTGGGAGTTCTCATCACTAAGGCAGAAGAATCTGGACAGACCATCAGCATTGGCGTGCTCTGTACTAGGACGGTGTTCCACCGTAAATTCCATTAACTATAGGGAGATGGACCACCTCAACAAGTAGGGTCTTAGCTTCTTCAGCACCCAGGCCACAGCAAAAGCTTCTCTCTCAATTGCACTCCACCTCTGTTCCCTGAGAAGTAGCCTACTACTAATGAAAGCTAAGGGTTGGTCAAAGCCCTCATTGTTCAATTGTGAGAGTACCGCTACCACACCATGCTCTGAAGCATCTGTCTGCGCAACAAATTCTTGGGAGAAGTTGGGTGCCTTGAGCATGGGTGATGTGCACATGGCAGATTTCAGGGCACCAAAAGCGGTCTGACAGGCATCTGTCCAGATCACTTTTATTGGCTGCTTCCTTGAAGTCAGCTCTGTCAAGGGGGCAACAATGGTGCCATATCCCCTGACAAACCGTCTGTAGTACCTGGTGAGACCTAAAAAGGCTCTCACCTCTGTATGGGTCTTTGGGGGCTCCCAAGTCAGAATGGTGTTGATCTTAGGCTGTAGGGGCACCACCTGGCCGCTTTCTACCTGGTGCCTTAAGTACTCCACAGACCCCTGTCCTATCTGGTACTTACTGGCCTTGATAGTGAGGCCTGCCTTCTGCAGAGCCTTCAACACTTCACAGAGGTGTTGCAAGTGTTCCTCCCAGCTGGAGCTGAACTCAGCAATGTCATCCAGGTAGGTGGTGCTGAATTCCTCCAGCCCGGACAGTAACTGGTTGACCAGTCTCTGAAATGTGGCGGGTTGTTTTTCAACACAAAGTGCCTGACACAGAACTGGTGGTGTCCCTCTGGCATTGAAAATACAGACCTCTCTCTTGCCCCATCAGTAAAGGCAAAGTGCCAGTACCAAGATGTTAGATCAAACACACTAAGGTACCGGGCAGCTCCCAGCCGATCAGTGAGCTCATCAGCTCTGGGGATGGAGTGCGCGTCAGTCCTGGTGATGGCATTGAGCCCACGGTAGTCCACACAGAACCGGAGTTCAGGAGTGCCATCGGGTGCAGCAGCTTTCAGAAACAAGACCACTGGGCTAGCCCAGGGGCTGCTGAAGGGCTTGATCACCATTAATGTCAATATCTTGGAAACCTCTTCCTTAATGCTGGTCCTGACTTTGTCAGTTACTCTGTAAATGTTATGTTTTGCAGGTAAACTATACCCCGATGTCTACATCATGGACACACCAATTGGTGATTCCTGGAGTCAGGGAGAACAGGGAGGCAAACTGTCCCAGCACCTGACAGTCCCACTGCTGCTCTGAGGTCAGGTTAGAAGAGAGGTTGAGTCCATCCACTGACCCATCATGTCCCTTGGCTGACAGGAGGTCAGGAAGAGGCTCCCTCTCCTCTCCTCTTCCATTCCATCATCTGTAGCATTGTTATTTCAGACCTCTCAATGTGAGGTTTGAGGAAGTTCACCTCAAAGGGTTCCTGGGAGTTTGCAAGTTGGCCAATTAGGTCACATCACTTTTGCCCTCCACCACCTCAAATGGACCAGTCCACTTGTCTTGGAGTACACACTCAACCGACGCACGCCACGACCGAACCACCGCCCCCCACCACCATCCTCCGCGCCTGGACCCCGATCAGCACCGAAGACACCGTCCGCACGATGAACTCCATCCACTCCGGATCTCCTACCGACCCCTGCCCTCACCACGTCTTCAACAAGGCCGACGCTGTCATCGCACCCCACCTGCGGGACATCATCAACACCTCCTTCGACACCGCTACCTTACCGGAGAGCTGGAAGCACGCCGAACTCAGCGCTCTACTAAAGATGCCATCAGCCGACCCCACCGACCTCAAGAACTACCGCCCCATCTCGCTGCTCCCGTTTCCTGCAAAAGTAATTGAGAAGACCGTCAACAAGCAGCTGGCCGCCTTCCTCGAGACGAACGGATCCCTCGACCTCTCGCAGTCTGGCTTCCGGGCCAACCACAGCACCGAGACCGCCCTGATCGCAGCCACCGATGACATCCGAGCTCTGCTTGACAACGGAGAAACAGCGGCCCTCATCCTCCTAGACCTCTCCGCGGCCTTTGACACTGTCTGCCACCGTACACTAGTGCAGCGACTCAGCAACGTCGGAATCCAGGAGAAGGCACTGGAGTGGATCATCTCCTTCCTCGCCGGAAGGACACAGAGAGTCCGCCTCCCCCCGTTCAGATCTGAAGCCACCGAAGTCATCTGCGGCGTTCCTCAAGGCTCCTCGCTCAGTCCAACCCTCTTCAACCTGTACATGAGCCCCCTCGCAGACATCGCACGCCAGCACAACCTCAACATCATCTCCTATGCCGACGACACCCAGCTGATTCTCTCCCTCACCAACGACCCCGCCACCGCCAGAGCCAACCTCCACGAAGGGATGAAAGAGGTAGCCGAATGGATGAAGAACAGCTGCCTGAAACTGAACTCGGACAAGACGGAAGTCCTCATCCTGGGATCCTCACCCTCCGCCTGGGACGACTCCTGGTGGCCCCCCGCCCTAGGCAGCGCACCCAAACCAACAGACCACGCACGCAACCTGGGCTTCATCCTGGACTCCACCCTCTCCATGACCAGACAAGTCAACGCAGTCTCCTCGTCGTGCTTCAACATCCTGCGCATGCTACAAAAGATCTTCCGGTGGATCCCCACCGAGACCAGGAAGATGGTCACCCAGGCCCTCGTCACCAGCCGTCTGGACTACGGCAACTCCCTCTACGCCGGAACCACCGCCAAACTCCAGAAAAGACTTCAGCGGATCCAGAACGCCTCAGCACGACTCATCCTGGACATCCCCCGTCCGAGCCACATCTCCGGACACCTGAGAGACCTGCACTGGCTCCTGGTCACCAAGAGAATCACCTTCCGTCTCCTCACCCACGCACACAAAGCCCTACACAACCAAGGCCCAGGATACCTCAACAGCCGCCTCAACTTCTATGCTCCCAAACGCCAGCTTCGATCGACCGGCCACGCCCTCGCTTTCCCCCGCATCCGAAGAGCCACCACAGGGGGACGGTCCTTCTCCTTCCTCGCCGCCAGGACGTGGAACTCCCTCCCGACCCACCTCCGCCTGACCCAGGACCACCTCGCCTTCAGGAAGCAACTCAAGACCTGGCTGTTCGAGCAGTAGCGGACCCCCCTCCCCTAGCGCCTTGAGACCCTCTGGGTGAGTAGTGCGCTATATAAATGCTTTGATTGATTGATTGATTGATTGAAGGCTCCACTGGTGGCATCACCCACACGTTTTGGCCAGGCTGAAACTCAACCAGAGTGGAATTCTGGTCGTACCATTGTTTCATCTCCTCCTGGCTGGCTTCCAGGTTCGCCTGAGTGATTTTCGTGAAGCGCAGAGTCTGGTTTCTGAAGGCCATATTGTAGCTGAACACATATTGGGGGTCCTACCAGGAGTTTTCTCCCAGCCTTCCTTCACCTGACTCAGAGGTTCTCTCACAATGTGCCCATAAAGCAATTCAAAAGGGACTGAACCCTAAGGATTTCTGCAGTACCTCCCTGTAGGCAAACAACAGGCATGGTAGAAAGACGTCCAACTTATGTCTCATGGGTTCTGCAAGACTCTTTATCATGCCCTGAATCTCTCAACCAACCCATTTCCTTGGGTATGGTAAGGAGTGGTGAATTTGTCCATTACACTGCACTCCTCCCCACTCCTCCCACAATGACTTCATATACCTAGTTATGAAGCTGGTATCACGGTCAGAGACCACCTCTCTGGGAATGCCCACACTGGGAAAGATCCCCATCAATGCACAGCACCACAGGGGCCGTGATTGTCCTGAGAGGGACAGATTCCGGGTACAGGGTGGCATGGTCCACCAACTTCAAGATAAACTTGTTGTCTAAGGCTGTCTTGGGTTCCAGTGGCCCCACAATGTCGATGCCCACCCGTTGGAAAGGGGTGCTCACCACAGGAAAGGGTTGAAGGGGAGCCTTATATTTTCCTCCACTCTTGCCACTTGCCTGGCAAGTCTCACAAGACCTACAATGTGTGCCAATGTGCTTCTACATTTGGGGCCATTAAAAGTGATTGACAAGCCTGTGATAGGTCTTGTCCCACCCCAAATGTCCTCCCAAAGGCACGTCATGAGCCAGACCCAGTAATAAGGTAATGTAGCACGCGGGTACCACCAGCACACAGGCTGCCCTGGGCTCAGCAACCTTAGGCTCAAAATAAAGGAAACCATTCTCCCAATAAATCAAATGTGATCCACACTGACCACCTGCTGCCTGGTCTGCAGCCTGCTGCTGTAAACCAACAAGAGTAGGGCACTTCATCTGCACCTTGCAGAACTCCTCCCTGGAGGGACCTCCTTCCTGCTGCCAATAAGTCAGCTCAGGCAGGTCTCTCAGTTTGACCAGTTGCTCTCCTGTAGGTTCCATGGCATCCCCCTGAGGTTCTGCCTCTTCCTGGATTGTGGGAACCTCTAGGGCAGGTTTCCTACACCCCCTGCCCCTTCTCTTTCTGGAAAGCACCTGGGCCACTCTTTTGGGCTCCAGGTCCTCTTGAGTGCTCCTACTGGCTGCCATTGACTGAGTGGTCACACAGGCCCACTCAGGCAGTCCCAATATCTTTAAATGAGTCTGGCGCTCCACATCCTTCCAAGTGGAACTCTCCAGGTCATTGCCAAGCACACAGTCAACAGGCATGGATGGACTTACAACGGCATTCAAGGAACCAGAGATCCCGGCACTCAAAGGGAACCTCACGCCACCTTACACAGGCGCTCAGAATTGTCTTCAGCAACTACAGGTTGAAGAACATTGAGAATGACCTGCTCTTCAGACATGCTATCGCACTCTCTTGGACTAAGAGAGTGTCTCCCTCTTGCACTCAGGAATTAGATTCAATGTTTTTTCTTAAAGTAAATGATTATTCAAATCATGTTTAGTTTGACAGTCTTTTTATTTTCATCTTGGGGTTAATCCATAACCAATATTTTCATTTTGACACACTTGTAGATGCTTTGAATTAAAATTCATTCAAAGTGCCCGGTGCCCAATGCATTTCGGGCATGAAAGCCCTTCATCAAGGGATAATGTGCTGTAAATGCAAGGAAAACAGGGTATCAGCAAATGCAAAAGTTGGATTTCATGTAGAAAGGGGCTGTGTAATTAACGTAATACTAGACAGGTTAGTACAACTGTGCCTGGGATGTGAGTGCCTAGTATACTGATGCATGTAATGCAGTCAGTTATACTGTGAACAAGAGTGATTGTTAGTGCAGAAACATTCGTAAATCTAAAAAGTCGACGGTGACCGCGTGGTGCCGATCGAGGGTGACGGGTAGAGGTGCTTGAATGAACTGGTGCCGGTGTAACGTACGTTCCCTGCGTAATACAGAACGAATCGCGATCCGGTTAATATTAAAAAGTGACATGAAGGAACATGGAATATAGGTGCATTGAACTTCGGTGGTTGGAAACTTACGTGTTGGTTAGAGAGAGAGCCGATGGTGAAAAGTGTGACTGGTGTCTCAGTGATTAGCTGTATTCTATAAAACGAGTGGAGGATGAACGGTACTTCCAAAATTTACGTGGGTGAAAATGCACGCATGTGTTGGAAAGTTCAGAATTCACTGGTATCTATGAAAGAACAGGGATTCACAATGTAACATGCAGCTTGAAAATTGCGTCATGCTCTAACCAGAGAATGGTCGGTGGGTGGAAATAACTTACTTGAGAGCTTTCAGTGAATCGAGCGTCATCATGCGAGTGCCGTCGAGGTGTTGTGAATTGGGTGGCGTTGACGGAACAGAATTATAAATGTCCCTGTAACCCGGAAGTGACAGCAGTGTTCTGAGCGGGCTTACGGTGAATTACAAAGAAGAAAGACTGATAATTTGACTACGCGGGTGTAGTGTTCGGTGAAAATTATTTTAATAGTTGTGTGTAAAGAAAAAATAGAACTGGAATAAAAATTGAAATAGGAATGAAAATTAGAGTGGATGTTGAAACGAAATGTGAGTGCGCCTGTAATCCGGAAGAGACAACAGGGTTCTAGGCGGGATTGCGGTGAACTACAAAGAGAAAATACTAGTAGTTTAGTTGGAGTGCGCTACCCTGTTTATTTCACTGCTCTTCAGACACCCATTCAAACCTGACAGATGTCACACTGGCTCCTGTGTCTCTCAAAGCCTCCACCATCCTCCCATTAAGGGCCATCCACTGGAGGTACTTTTTAGTGTTAGCCGGCAGGCAGGTTTCCTGGACCATCTCTCTATCTCCTAATGAGATATGGGTCATCACAGCTGGCTCCCCACCCTCACTAGGAAGCAACTCCTCCCCCAGCACTACACTAACTAACCGTGGTGACGGAGCACCAGTGGGTGCTGTGGTGCCTTGGGGTACTTGGGATCATTCTGCATGTGACCCTCCTGACCACATACATAACACTTGCAGGACCCCGGTTGTCTGGCCTACCCTTAGGGGGCCATGGCTTCTTAAAACTGGGGGGCTGGGAATCTTTACCCTGGGAACTATTTTGGTGCCCATTAGAGAACTCCTTTTGGTTACTGTTGTCCCTCCCACTTTTCTGCTGGTGACCCTGTCCACACTTGGCTGGGGTTCCCACATACCCCTTGTGGACCCTGGCACTCGTCTAGTGGTCCGCCTCCTGAGCAAGCTCCATGGGGTCAGTCAACCTACTATCCATCAGATGCTGGCGCTGCTCTGGAACACTCAGACTACTCAAATGCTCGTAAATCAGTTACCTTGCTGCCCTTTATGCAACCATCCAGTGCTCTGCAATAAATATTCACACACTCAACCCACGGATTGGATTCAAGCTTCTTGAAAAATCTAAACTTTTCCCGGTACTGCTCCGGTGTAGGCCTTACCTGAGGCATAAAGCCTCCTTCATACTGGGGTAGGTCAGAGCATCCACCTCCTCCAAAGGAGCCAGGGTGTTCCTTCCATTGGCCTCAAAGTGTCTCCACAGTCCTGCCCCCCAATTCTTCTCAGGATACTCATTCATACGCAGTGAGGCCTTATAAGATGCAAACCATGCATAAATATCCTCCACCTTCTGGAAATTCTGTACTAGGTCCTTGAGAATGTAAGCCTTACCCCCTTGCACTGGCTATATGCTGCCTCCATTTGCTCTGGACTCCGCCTGTTTGGCCTTAAGATTCAGCTCTCTCATGCTTAATTCATGTGCCAAAAGCAACTTCCTTTCTTCCAAGGCAAGGGTAGATGCGTGTCTTTTTCCATTTCCAAGTTCCTCATCTGAAGCTTCAGCAGCTCCAATTCATAATTTCTGACCCTTTGGATCTCCTCCATTTCCTCTGAAGACAAATTCCTGGAAGAATGATTGCTGCCAGCCCTGGATGCTGCTCTCCTAACAGGCAAATCCTGGGATCTGAAACCGCCATCTGGCACACCCCATCCCTACCTGCATCATCTGTCCCCTCAGCTTGTCTGGCCTCCCAACAGGCCTCTAAGGCCTTCTATAGCTCATGTTTCCTAGGGTTGCTCTTCGTGGGACATTTAAAGCTCTTGCAGAACTGCTTGAGTTGCTCCACTTTGCAACTACTTATTATTTCAATGTCAAACTCCAATTCTGCAGCTTACTTGCCGGTTTACCACTCAGAGACAACCTGTGTGGATACTTCAATGGTCAGATCAAAGATAGAAAAAAAAATAAAAGACAGTGGGTGATATTCACAACGATCTATCGCCGAGTTGACGGCACTTTATCACAGCCAAAGTTGCGATAAATGTATACCCCCATTCACAAGCTGGTGTCAACAGCCCACAGCACCAGTTTAACCGTGATAGCAGCCGCAAAAAACATCGCCACAGAAGACCCCGGCAACTATCGCTAATGAGATGAAGAGTAGGCATACCCGTGCCAAAAGCCGAGAAAACACCACTCCACAACATTCACAACGACCAGCCAGAATTGCGATAAGAACACAAAACAGGTGATAAGGCACGTTAGCAGCAGGAAAATAACACCTGCTCTGACCTAGTGCAAAGTCGGACCACAGCCTGCACCACAAAAGGGAACACAGCCCACAGTCACATCGGAAGGGCAACAGATGCCATGGAGACACTGGTCATGCGGCCCGGACACCCAAGAGGGCCACAACACCCACCACCCCAGGACCCCAAACCCAACCCCCACCCGGAACACCCCCAGGACCACCACAGAAGTAGCGCAGACAAGGACAGTGGACCCCCAGGAAACGCACCAGTCACACACACCCAATACCTGACAATGTCATAGCCCACTACAGGCTCAAAAGGACAACCATCGTACGCATCCTGACCAACATCGCCCAACAGGCCGACGGCACCAACACAGAGGACAACCAACATCCCCCCACACAAAGCTGCTGGCTGTGCTGCACCTGTTGGCCCCTGGTAGCCCCCAACCAACACCCGCCAGAGTCGGAGGAGTCACACAGCCAGCAACATCCAAGAACCTCACACCTGTCCTGGACATCACCATCAGCCTGGTACCCCAGTCCCTATACGTCCAACACAATGCGCAGGATCCGCTGGACACCAAGCAAGGACCATACACCATAGCCGGATGTACGCACGTGTTGGGGACAATCCACAGCACACATGTCCAACCTGTGGCCCCTGGTGACACAGCACACAATCACTGCAACAGAAAGCACACGTCTCACATCAATGTGAAGGCAACATCCGAACACCGTGGAACCACCACCAATCTCGCCTCCAAATACCCAGCCAGTGTGCATGGTCCATTCATCCTCCGACAGTCCAGCAGCAACCAGCGTTCCCAGGATGGCACCAAGGGAAATGCACAGCCCCTTGGCAAGTTCCAAATGAACACCCCACTCACCTCAACTCCACAACCATGCAACTCACAACACTGGCAATTCACACGTCACAAAATCACAACCAAGATGCAAAACAACATGACCACCCACCAGACACGACAGAACAACTCACAATAGCAACCTGGGTAAGCTGTGAACATGAGCCATCAATGGCATGGCACCTCAGCCACACAATAGCCGAATGTGGGGAGAGGTGGCAACCAGGCATGTGTGAAGGATGCAGGAGAACCATGATTGGGAAAGTACACAATGCCAAGAGTGGCGAAGATGTGCTGGACAGATGCAGTATGCCAAACGCACCCATATCCATGGTGACATACACCGCTGGTGTATGGAGTGTAGTGGACAGTGGATGCAACCATGTCACCTCAGCCAGTGTGGGAGTACGCGGAATTGTTGCCTGTTACGTCCTCCCATAAGCGTGAGCGGAGTGGGATGGCCCGGCGTACGCCAGGCCAGCGTAGGGGTGTGAATAAAAAGCACGTAGCCCTGGGTGTGGTTCTCTTCCAGAATGGCCAACGTGTCTGCCAGGGCGGTGCCTCCCACCACGCCACAAGGCTGACATTGCCCTTGTGAGCGGAGTTGCCTGCGATCCTGTGCGCCTGCCGTACCCCGGGCTGCTGGGCCCCGAACCCGTCAGGCCCGCCCCTGCTCAGCCAGCCCACACTGATCACCTTTTGACACCGGCGTGTGTCAAGGAGGGCCCACCACGTGCCTGCGCAAGCTCCAAGCCTGAGGCCCGCGACCTTGACTGCCTCTCAGACCATCAGGGCCTCCACGACACAGGCCCGCTTTACTCCTTGCTCGTTGACGTACTCGACTGCCACCTCTGGCCTACACCATGGTAAAATAGGTCACTCATTTGGAACTGAGTCTTGATTACACCATGGCAGTGAACATTATTTAAGGCAGAGTTCATGTCACTATACTCCCTTCGATGTGGTGCCACCAAGTCTGTGCATAGCATTACAACCACACGTGTCTGTGGGCCTATGCGAACTACTGCCCTCCACCAATGCTGCGCAAGAGTAGGTCACAGAATTGGATCTGAACATCGATTATTCAAAGGCAGAATACATATCATCGCACGCAAGGAGAGGCGTAAGAGGATGAGGTGTTGCAGTCCAGAGGGAATAGGATCATCGTCACGGAGGTGATCGAACACTACCAACAACTGCCCTGTTTTCGCTAACTCTGTGCATCGCGAGCTAACGACAGGTGGGTGTTGGCCACTGCTGACTACTGTCTTCAGCCCACACTACGGACAAGTAGGTCACACATTTGGAACTGAGTCATGATCATACATTGCCCGTGTACGCCCAAAAAGGAAGATTTAACTTTAACTGTACTCCCTTTGGTCAGGTGGCACCAACTATGTGCATAGCATCCCAACGGCAGATGGGTGTGGGCCACTGCTGACCGCTGACTCCGGCCTACACTGCGGTCCAGTAGGTCACAGAGTCTTGATTTAGCAATGGTGGAGGTCATATCAGTGTACCGGCATCATCGCAGACTGCATCCCCTCTCACCACCAGTGTCACTAAGTCTGTTCCCCGACATTCATGGACACTCTCTGGTCGTACAGTGGTAGCGTCTGAGTCTATGGACTAGGGGCTAGTTTTCAACCTTATGTAGCTGATACCGAATTGGTGGTGAAAACGAGGCTGTCGCTTTCCACTCCACCATTTGCTGCTTCCGGATAACATCAGACCTTCTGCATCATGCCCTGGAGGACACCTTCCTCTGTCCTCCGCCACATTCACCTTCGACATTGATGAGGACCCACTCACTGCGCATGGACCTACCCCAGTGCACCGGAAGTCACCGTCCCATGGCAGGGTGCCTGTGCCGGCTGCTGTGCATCCGAGGCCACTAACTCTGTGCTGGTCAGGTCCGGGACCCCTTCTTCTGAGACATTGGATGGCCTCTGAGGTGACGGCTTTGGGGTCATCAACGCCATGTGTCTGTGGGCCTGTGTTGCATCACCACAGGAGGCACACGCCACCACCGCCACGACCACCTCCAACCGCCATCTGCTAGAGTCAAATGGTGGTCCTGACAGACTTACGGAGTTGCTCACACCTGGCGTGGATGCCATCATCAGACTGATACCCTGCTAGGCACTCCAGGCGCCAATGACTCAGTGCACCGCAAGCCATCATCCGTTACTGATTGATTGTTGTGCTGTGGAGAGGTGGCGCAGCGATGTCACCTCAAGCAGTGTAGGAAACCTGGGACGTTGATGAGGAAGACGATGCAGGTCTAACACACCCCACTGCATCTGCATCAGGAATATCTCAAAGGGACACAATCCGAGACGTTTTATTCACATGGGCGTGCTCAGCTGTAGTGCCCTGACCTCAGTGCACTGCAACTCACGGACACTTCTGTTTGCTCATTGTATGCCCTCTGGACTTGCTCAGGCTACCTCCATGATGCTCCGCAGTTGTCCTTGTGATGCTGGTGTTGTCTGTTTACGTATTCATTGTGTTAACTGTTGTATTTGTTACCAACACCAACAACTCCCTGAGGGCTGGCTTGCAGCCACCCCACACACATCCAGTACAGGTGTCACTGTACATGTGGCCAAGCCAATAAAGGGGCTGGGCGCACGTGCCCGTAGCCAGTTCAACATAATGTCTGTGTGTGTCCCTGTGGTCTTGTTGTATGCATGGGGGCCCAGGGCCCTACGATATTACCTTGTGCTGTGTACAGCAGATGCAGGCAGGTCACTGCAGGCATCGGGTCTGAGCTTGGACATGCAGCTTTGTCATCACCCACTCAATTCGTAGGGGCAGTGGCCTGTGCTGTTGTACGCAGAGCCAACGTGGGTGAATGACTGATATGTGCGGGCACCTGGGTGTGGTTGTGTACTGTGAATGTGCATCTGCATGTGTCTCTATGGCAGTGTGGGTCTCCTTTGTGGGGTGTAGCTGGTCCCTGAAGGGTAATAGACACCAACGTATGTGATCTATTTTGCCGCCCATGGGTTCGGAGCCCACCCATACCTGTTGGGCCACCTCCTTTTGGCGTGCTGACACATGGCATTGGGGTGAGATGTGTGGGTGGGTGAAGTGTTGTGAGCCATCTGTGCTTGCGGGTGCTTCCTGCTGTGTGGTCTGTTACAGGCTCTGTGTTCTCCTCTAAGTAGCTTGGCTGCCCGGATCCTGGTAGTGGGTTGCGTGGGATGTCCATGGGCTGTTGTAGGACTTCGGTGTCAAAGGTGTGGTGGTCCTCTCCAGCATCACAGATGTGTTGTCTTCTGTGCTCTGCTGGAGGTGTTGTGTGCCCCTCTGCAATGTGAAGGGGAGATGCATGTTGACATTGTGTTGACATGTATGTTGGCGCATTGTTCTGGTCTACATGCAGACTGTATGACAATGTACATTGTGACTGTTTGGGAGGTGCTGACTACTGCTGCTGAACAGTGTACATTTGGACTACATGACGGATGTGAGGTCATACACGTACATTTCCATTTCACAGTTTGCTGCTCTGTCAGATGTAGTAGGCATGTTTCTGTGCATGTGCAGAGCCAGTAGTGTCCTCTGTTCTGCAGTGTCGGCTTTGCTCATTGTACCACATTGTCGTCAATGTGGGTGTGCTGTTCTTGCTATCTGTGTGTGCTGCAGTGTGCCAAGGGGATGAGGGACATGATCCAGGGTAACTGTGGGTGTGTAGTTTGCTACACCTCATGTGCATGTGTGCCATTGTGCCCATCTCCCCAGTCCCTGGTCGTTACTCACCCTGTTGATGTTGTGTCAGGTCCTCTCATGCTGTGTCCATACTCCCTATTCCTTTCACCATCTCCACACTGATGACTGTGGCCTCAGTTTCCTCCAGCTCCTCCTGTGGTGCTGGACTGCCACCACCTGTCGCCTTTGCAGCCTTCCTGTTGGCAGCAGGTTTGTGCCTGGTTTAGGTTGTCACATCATGCCAGCGCCTCTTGGCCTCCACGATTGGCCTCCTCGGCACTCCGACTGCATTCCAGGTGGTTTACTTGTGGGTCAGTTGATGGTAGTGTTCTGTCACCTCCGTGAGGCTGATCTGGTTTTGCTGTGGACTGCCCCGTCTTCCTAACGTCTCTTCTTCCCGGCCGTCCCCATCCCCGTTGTTCCTTACTGGTGGTCTGGGGGGGTTGTGGGGTTCGTGTTGGCCTCTGCACTGGGTCAGGGTGCATCCATGTTGCTACGTGCTTTGGCTTGTTTCTGGTGTGTTGTTTCTGTGGTTTTTATGGTGCATTTTCCTGCCAGACGCGTGGGATTTGCAAGCTCTGGCTAGTTTTCGCTACTTTTTGTTATGCGATTGGCCTCATCGCATGATTTTTTGCGTTTCGCATTTTTGTGGCGTGGTGTTGATTTTTGCGCTGTAATTTGACGCGTTATCTGTTGACTATCGCATGCTACCGCCGTGTTGTGAATACTTGGTTGGTACGGCGTAATTTTACCGCGATAGACTGCCATCTTGAGAGTTGCGTTAAGCTACTCTTGAGGTAGTTATCACACATTCTTGTGAATATACCCCAGTATGTGGTTGCGTAGTGGTCTGCACTAAACTAGTGATGTGAACCAATCACTGTGGGTCAAGTACAAATACAAATTCAAATCCTCACTGCTGATCAACAATGTTAGAAAGGGGGGTTTCTAGTTGGCAGAGGGTATGTACCTTTGTCCAAATAGGGACCCTTGCTTCTAGTCAGGGTAAGGGGGATACACACTCTAGATAACCCCTGCTCAACCCCTGGGAAGCTTGGCATGAGCAGACAGACTTATCCCTCTTCCAATCTCTGTGGCTGTTTGGCCTTGTAAATTTTGACGCATCCACTGGTATTTTGTGAGAAATCACACATCCACGTTGTTTGAAACCTTTGAAAAGTCATATTCTTATTACATGTATGTTGGATTTTTGTCATTTTGGTCTGTTGAGTTTAGATAAAGATACTTTATTTTTCTAAACTGGTGTGGTATCCATTTGTGGTGTTATCACTGTATTACTGTGTGTTTTGAGTACAAATACTTTACACATTGCCTTTGGGATAAGTCTGTCTGCTTGTGCCAAGCTACCCAGGGGGTGAGCAGGAGTTATCTAAAGTGTGTATCCCCCTGAACCTGACTAGAAGCAAGGCTCCCTATTTGGACAAAGGTACATACATCTGCCAACTAGAGACCTCCATTTCAAACAGCTCACCTTAGGTTCAATACACCTTATGGTCTGTAGTAGTTCCATTGCACCTTGTGAACTAGTGTAGGACATGTATACAAAATGCTACAAATCACTTCAAAATATGTGTTTATTCTGATGAACTAAGCCATCCTGGCTGAAGAGGGGTGAAACCCCGAAACCGGTCCTAGGATGCTTGTTTCCGGTCCAGGGAGGACCTGGCTTGGCGGTTCGGGCTGGACTGTTCCCATGAGGCACAGGGTCAAGACTGATTTGCATATGGCCAGGTCGGAACTGGGGTGGCATGGTGAGCAAAAGAATGATGGATTTAACCCAGATCTCTTGACTGGGGGTGAATGTTTTGATTTGTTCTGCATTCCGTCCATCAATTGTGTGTCTTTTATTTTGACGATGACACTTACATGAATGACATTGAGATGCATCCTGTTTGATTATGAACAAGTTACTTTTACTCTCTGATACAGAGTGTCCTATTTCTTTAATGTTTCATGTTGAGAACTTGTCACATACATTTGTCTGACCCTATCACTACAACTGGATAGGAAAGACAATATTTGATTGAACACTAATGGCATAAGTATAAGTATCAGCATACCTGGGCTAAGTTTCTACTGGTGCTTTTAGAAATAAAAAACTGACCCACTAACTGTGTTCAGCAGTGAAGGATACTACTGAATCCAGCAAACATTTCTGGTCTTAGTGAAAGGCTGATTTGTGGTAAGATCTTCAAAAAGAAGGATTAAGAAGCTATACTCCAGGGAAGGGACACACGTGAGAAGAAGGAATCCTACCAAATAAAAAGCAAGCAAATGACAGTGACAAGAAAGCCAAACAATGACCAACAGTGAGTTGGCACAAGGTCTCACTGTAAGATCCAGATGAATTAATGGTTTGCGTTGGGTTATGTGTTATTTATGTTATGTAACACAAACCCGATGCAAAGTGTTGTGGTGGGATTTACAATCCAATGCAAATAGTGTTTTGCTTTGGATTGTAACCCAAGGTACCACAAAGCTGCAACAATATGCTGCCTTGTGTTATTTTGTGTCAAAGCAGCGTTCCATGGGTGGTGCATGGATGTGCCAAATCAAACACCCATGAGTTTTGACGCAATCTCTATCTACAAAGTGAGGCCTAACGAGGAGAAAGGTTTTAATTTCTCCCAATTTCCTCTTCTTTGAATGTGTTCTTCATTGTACAGCATGTATACAAAGTGGGAAACACCTTAATGAATCTAAGCTTTGTATGGCCCACAAAAGGTGTTTCAACAACTGACAGCTAAAAGCTTTCTGTAGGCAGGATCTAAAAAACAAAAAATAGTTCCAGGGAAATCTTCCAGCTCCTGCTTTGCCTTGATAATATCTTTTCTTTCTCAGTTACAAGAATGAAATGCTATATTTTCCTCAACTAAAAATAATACTGAAAGCTAAGTGGAGCTGTTAACCTATGTCAATAAATAAGATGCTTTTTGGGGCCAAGGCTGCTGTAACATATCATTAACCTGGATGTAACTTCCAAGCTGGAAGTTCTGCAGGAGTGCCAAGACATGTGTTATATGAAAGTTAAAAACTCGTTTTCCAAAGTGGTGGTTTTAGTCATGTAAGACATTTTCATTGCTATTTCTGCTTCATAGTGACATATTAGGCCACAATGTGCTTGACATTTCTCCCCCAGAAACTAGCATAATTTCTAACTGAATTGAAAATGTCATCTCTCATTTCAATACAATATAATAATGTGCATATCCCTCATGTGAAGAGAATTGCTCTATCACTTTGCATTGTTGTTAAAAGTGTAGAAGAAACCCAAACAATAAACATCCATGCACGTTTAATAAAACATGTACATTTTCCCTGAGAACTTAACAAATCTTCATACTCGATTCACGAGAGTTAAGTGCACATACATTCATTTTAGCACGTAAATCGCCTTTTGTCTCTGCCTCACTCGGGTAGAAAAGGACGGAGAGCGGACCCAAGGGTTAGTGCCAATCAAATTAACTTTATTTAATGTTCATCAAGCCTGTCCGCCATAAAGCGTTTCGACCCCCACTCGGGCCTTGATCACATGACGCGTTGCCATGGGAATAAGCAGCATTTAAAGGTAACAAATCAGGAAATGACATCACCATGACAAGTTCTGCATAGAAAGCGAAGAATCACTCTTTGACGTTTTTTTTTCTCTTTTTCCCAGAAGAGGTACTGTGCACAACCTAAAAATATTTTCAGCAATAATTATATAAATATATAGATAAATATACAAATAAATACTTATATCAATATAAATATTAATATACTTTTAAATACATAAAAACATCTATATCAATTAAAAAACGACATTTGTCCAAATATGAACCAAATGCTAATACATTTTGAAAATAATGTCATATTAGATTGTGCGCCTTTATGGATTACAAAATAGAATTTCCTCACTACAGTACATTCTAAATTTGTCAAAGTTCAGCTTATCCAAGTATCTACAAATGCCCAAGTGGGCTTGTATAATCAATGCTCGTCATGTTGTCTCCTAAAAATGTATCCCCAAAATTGCCGCTACAAAAGATAGATAAGTGCAAATTAGTGCAAATGTATTAAAAAACACACAGTGAATAAAGAGACCAAAAATCGGTCCTGCTTTTCACATTTAGATTCCCGCAAATAGAGTGCGACTATTAATTTATTCTAAAAATGTGTAGATATATTTCTCTAAACTACAGTAAGGTATGCTAAACTTTTTTTCCCCCCTTGTTTATTGTTTTCCACTCAACATTCTTATTCTGTTTTTTTATATAGTCATTTATTTATTTTCTTAAAAAAAGAGAACTTTTCTTTTTTTACTCCTTTTTTTGTCTATAAAAATATACTTTGAGAATGTTTAACTATATTATTTACAAACGCAGCCATGTTCCTTATCAAATTTCAATGTGAGCCCACATTGAAATGCCCCGAATGTTGACTCAAAGGGGAAACTATAGACAAGTATGGAAATCTTCGCTCGAATTCAGTCCCACTGGATTTTTCGTATCCAGCTCCAAAATATACCGTGTTTCCAGTAGGCGCAATTTGGCCTCTCGATTGCCACCCCGTTTCATTGGCAACACTGTATCAATCACATAGTAGTGAAGAAAACTCGGGTTGCCATCGTGCATCTGTTCAAAGTGCCTGGCAACGGGGTAGGCCTGATCTTTATTCGAGATGGCCCTGAGGTGCTGGAGTATCCTCTTATGTGCCGGCAGCTTAGTGCTGCCAACGTATTTAAGCCCGCAAGGACACTCCAGCACATACACAGCAAACTCGGTTTTGCATGTTAGTCTTTTATTGATCTGAATTGGTTTGGATTTGAATGGGCTGGAGAAATGGGTTTTGCTGCAACCAAATTTACATGCTTTGCAGCTGGGGCATTTTCTGAAACAGTTAGATTGAGCCATCCAAGTAGTTGGAGGGGCTGACTCTGGGCTGCTCCTCACTAGACAGTCACCCATAGAAAATGATTTTCTGAAGGTTAGTGCAGGTTTGTTAGCTACTAAACCCCCAATTACCGGATCACCCTGAACCAAGTTCCAGTTTCGATTATAAATCTTCCTCAGTTCTTGATGTTGTTTACTGAAAGTTAGGATGACCCTAGGTTGAATATTGAGGGCCCTATCAGATGATGTACTATACTTGATTTTCGGGAGCAAAGTATCTGTTCTAGAAAGAAGTCTCGTTTTTTTAATAGCCTGATCAATCATATTTAGTGGATAGCCCCTAGCCAGAAACCGACTTTTGCTTGCCTCCTGGGCAATGTCACATTCAACATCTGAGCTGCATATATTGATATAAGTATTTATTTGTATATTTATCTATATATTTATATAATTATTGCTGAAAATATTTTTAGGTTGTGCACAGTACCTCTTCTGGGAAAAAGAGAGAAAAAAACGTCAAAGAGTGATTCTTCGCTTTCTATGCATAACTTGTCATGGTGATGTCATTTCCTGATTTGTTACCTTTAAATGCTGCTTATTCCCATGGCAACGCGTCATGTGATCAAGGCCCGAGTGGGGGTCGAAACGCGTTATGGCGGACAGGCTTGACGAACATTAAATAAAGTTAATTTGATTGGCACTAACCCTTTGGTCCGCTCTCCGTCCTTTTCTACCCGAGTGAGGCAGAGACAAAAGGCAATTTACGTGCATTTAATTACCGAGGAGCTTCAGCGGTATGAGCGGAACCCCTCCCCCTTCTGGGCAAAGCAGCAGGAAGCACCCGATTCTGGTCACATTCATTTTAGATGTACAAAACTGCCATCTGCTGAAGTAATTCCCAGATCCTGATTCATGACGTTAGTCAAGACATGGGAACATTTACTACAGGACCTGGGTTTGAGGTCTTTAGACCTATGCCCAGACCTAATCTCCACCATCACTCCACTATTGCCCCCGGCAATAATTATTCTCAAGTTACAGGACTTGGACGAGAGTGGTGGGGTTGGCAGTGATACCCTTTTGTTCTGGTCTCTGCACTTTCCAGGGACAATATAGGCAGTTGCACACTACACAAATATTAGATCATGCTTTGGGGTACAAGTGTGACAGTAGCTACTGTCCCATCTCCAGAGCTTAGGGAATCACTAATGGAGGCAAATTGGTGCTAACACCAGCTCTGAGTTGCAGAGAAGATTAGTGCATTCTACAGTACACAAAGAAAGATGAACATGCTTCTCAGGATTGTTTTTGTTCAGGAAAGTGTCCTTTTCTACACAAAAATAACCTTGCATCCAATGCAGGCACCCTTGCACCAGGTCGAAAGGGTGCCTGCGTTGGCGCCAGTGTAGGGGAAAAGGCAAAATGTGCCATATTGCCTAAAATACAGCACATTCCTGCCCTTTCCCTGTCACTCACTGCAGCGCACCAAGGTGACTTGCTGCGCTGCATGACTTTTTAATGAATAGGCTCCTATTTTTTCTGATAGTATTCATTTACAAGTTATAACAAGCATATGTTGAAGCGTTTAACAGAATTTCTAATAGATGCAATATGTATGGCTGACATTGAATATTTCAAACTGGATGTAATAAAAGCGATCTGTCAAGTTTGCAAGTTCCAGCCTACTTAACTCCTTTGTTGTGGTTTCCATAAAGGTTTTAGAAAGCCTTCCTTTCATCCACCTAAGACACAGTATGCTGTCGTCCCCCACTACATATGGTAGGCACACGTCTTGGAAAACTAAGGGCCTATATTACGAGGATTTGGTGCAGGGCAGTGCCGCAAGCAATCATGCTGCGCAGCCCTGGTTTCAAAAGAAAAGGGCAGACATGTGCCCTATCTATGAGATATGGTGCATTCCTGTCCTTTTTCCCTGTCCTAGCACACAATGGGGTACCATACGCCAACACAAGCACCCTTGGCCCATGGTGCAAGTGTGTTTGCATTGTAGGGGTGATTGATTTTCTGCAGGAAGGGACACCTTTCTGCACAAAAATAATCATGAGAGGTGTTTTTGGGTGATTGTTTTTCTGCAGGAAGGGACACCTTTCTGCACAAAAACAATCACGACAGGTGTTTTCCTCTTCCTATGTCTGCTGCAGAATGCAGCACACAGAGAAAGAGGAAATAATTTGCAGAATTAACGATATTTCTTCTTGTTACGCCTCCCTAATCCCACCCCTGGGTTGGAGTTAGTATATGTCGCATTCCCAGGTTTATGATTCCTCGTAAATATGAGAATACTGCAGATTCCATGGGTGTTTAATGGGAACAGTGTTCTGTGTGAAAGGGGCACATATCTACAAGGCAATGAAAAGCCACTCAAAGTGGCTTTGGGTTGCGCTTATATGCTGTGGCACATTGCGCCACCAGAGCGTCCAAAAAAGGACGCTCTGGGAGTGCAAAAGTGCCACTAGGGGCCTCGTAAATGAGGCCCTAAGTGGCCAGACTTGCAATCTCATGAAGAGTTGTAATATGTTTGTGATTGCAAAAGATGGTGAGATTTCAGAGATTTGGGGAAATTATGTAGCAGTTTAAAAATGTTAAGGAGTTTCTTCTCATATGGGGCAGTGGAGACTTTAATATGGCACCAGTGATGGGAAAGTGCTCACTATCAAGACATTTTTACTGCTGCTGTCTAAGAACAAAGAAGAGGGATCACACAAGGATGTGAAGTATAATTATCTTAATAAATCTGTCTTTTCCTCAGCCCAGTTTCATTGCAACATGCGTATGCAGATCACAGGTTGCCATCCATCCATGTGTTTTACTGGGAATGTCACATGATAGATACCCGGGCATTCCTTTTTGCATAATTGTACAAAATGTGAAAGGTGCTTTCTGTGCAAATATACATTTGTATTATTCTCTGCAGGGAAACATGTTTTGCCTCATGGATAAAACTCCTCTCCTACACTCTAACCAAATCTGAGTATGATTTGTTCCCTTTCCCATTCTGGAGTGAGATATACTCCATCCATTGCAGTGAATCTTCGGCCACGCCCAAGGGGAGGAAGGGTTGTCTGAGAATTTGGGAATCCCCACAAATGTAAGTGTGTCAGTGTTACAAAACTTACAAGACCAGCCACTCCATGTTAAGCCCACTTCTCACCCCGTGCATGGGATTTATTACTGCAAAGCTCTTCACAATATTAGTGCAATCCGCAGTAGTAAAAGAATGTACACCTGCTGTGATGCCAGTTGCTACTTCATAGTAACTACTGTAGGAGTCATTACATTGCAGTCATTCCATCAGGAACACTTCACTACATTGCATGTCATTCCATTGGGAGTGCCTTTACTTCACAGGTAAGTTTTGTTTAACACACACACATATATGCTGCCCCCCTCCCCATTAAAAAAAAACAAAACATGAAGGCCTGGCCCCGTGGGATGGGGTCCTCAGGGCTGAAATTGGCTTCAGGAGGGGGTCGCACGGCTCCTATCTCGTATGAAATAAAAGGCCCCAGGGGATGGGATCCCCAGGGACAAAATTGGCCCAGGGAAGGGGGTCCGAACTTTTAAAAAAAAAGGGGCGGACCCAAGGGGTTGGGAACTCGGGGCTGTAATCAGCAGGGGAGGGAGGCTGCACTGTAGCCTCTCCATTTTATTAAATACTTGCCCCAGAGGATGGGGTCCCCTGGGCCGAAATAGGCCCAGGGAAGGGGGCTACACAGCCCCCCTTTCCTAAAAGTAAATAATACAAAAATATACCTCGGTAAATTGCTGGAGGCCACGCACCCCTTCAACACCACTCTGCAAACACGCCTCCTGGCGCAGAGGTGGTTAGGGTATGAAGTTCCCTTGAATGCTGAGGGTTTTTGGGGCCAACAATCCCTCTTGTTATCTCTAGTAAGTCCCAGACAGCAGGATTGCTGAGAGGACTTGAAAGCCACGACCCCATACTCCACCACTCTGCAAACGTGCCACCTGATGCGCTTCTGGTTGGGGAATGAATTAAACCTTACTCCTGAGGGCCTCAGGACTAAAGAAGACTACTTCACCCAACTAGTAGTGTACCAGGAGGTGTGTTTGCAGAGTGGTGGAGAAATGGGGCATGGCCTCTGACAACCTCTCACCAATATAGCCGTGTGGGTCTTACTGGAGTTAACAGGAGGGGTAGTTTGCCTCCAAGGACCCTCTAATGCCAATGGGACTTCATCTCCCTACTAGTAGTGTGCCAGGAGGCTTGTTTGCACAGTGGTGAAGAAAGGTGGCATGGCCTCCGACAACCTCCTGAGGCAACAGGACAGGTAGTTGGCCCCCAAGGATGTCCTTGGGGGCCAACTACCCTTTCTGTTACCTCCAGTAAGTCCCACATAGCGGGATTGCTAAGAGGTCTTTGGAGCCCATGCCCCCTTTCTGCACCACTCTGCAAACGTGGCTCGTGGTCCACTACTGATTACTGGTTGAGGGATGAAGTCCACTTTGCTCCTGAGGGACCTTGGGGGCTAAGAAGCCCACCTGGTACCTACTGTAAGTCCTACATAGCGGGATTCCTGAGAGCTGGTTGGAGGCCCAGCCTCCTTTCTTTACCATGCTGCAAACGTGATTACTAGTCAAAAAACTATAGAAATTCACTGAAAAAAACAAAGGTTACAGGGACGTTATAGTTAGCAAATAGAATAAAAAAACTTTAGAAATTCACTGAAAAAACTAAAGGTTACAAGTACGTTATCGTTAGGATGACATTTCACTAGCACAAAACCAGAGAAATTCAGCAGTTATAGTTAGCTGTGCTATCTATAACTCGCGCCACTGCAATGCACTGCTTATGACCTCATATATAACATCATGACATGGCCAGCGACATCACTCATGACATCCCAAATGACATCACTGCTGACATCATCCACAGAATCTCTGATGCACCCACTCACACCCCAATATAACCTTTCATACACCCACTCCAATGTCCAAGCTAACATTCTCAAAAATATAGACACACCCATACAGGTACTTACACAGCCACTCACTGATTCATAGGTCTACACACACATCCACTCAGTTACCCACACAGCCACTGATACACCAACTCATTCACTAATATAGCCACTGATATATCCACTCATACACCTATACAGCCACTCACACACAGTCAGTCACTCATAGAGCTACTCACACACCTACGCACTCACCTCTAGAGTCAATCACAAAGCCAATCACACACCCACTCATTTATTCATACAGATACTAACACATACTCACGCACCTATACAGTCACTGACACAAGCAAACACTCACTTATACGGCCACTCTCACAATGACCCAGTCACACATACACTCACTCATAGGGCCCGATTCACAGAACTAACTTAAGACAAAATCCTAAACTTACTACAATTTTGGTATTCACAGAAGGCACTTACTTATTAAGTGCACTTACTCATTTTGGTATTCACAGAAGGCACTTACTCATCAATGAGTAAGTGCCTTCTGTGAATACCAAAGTGAGTAAGTTCCTTCTGTGAATACCAAAATGAGTAAATGGTAGTAAGTTTAGGATTTTGTCTTAAATTAATTCTGTGAATCGGGCCCATAGACTCCAACACTCATCGATACTGCCTTTCTCATATGCAGTTACTCGCCCAAATACCACTGACACATCCATTCACTCACCAACACAGTCATCCATACATCTCCTCATAGATACACTCAGTAAACCCATACAGCCACTGACTCACCCACTGACTCATTCATGCAGGCAGTCACACACCCCTCACCCACCCCCATAGACATTCATACACCCATACAGTGTACCCACTCACCAACCCATAAAGTCACTTATACACCAACTGACAGACTAATGCAGACATTCAGACAACCTAGTCACTCACCTATACATTCACTAAGAAACCTAATCACTCACTTATACAATCAGTCATGCACCCACTGAATCATCCATAAAGGCACTCATACACTCACTGTTTCATCAATAAACCTTGGTACACATATTTATAAACATTTTGGAAACACTCACAGTCACTGGATGATGTCATGAGTGATGTTATTTTGAGATGTCATTAGTGATATCACTGATCATGTCATGAATGATGTAAAATGTGAGGTCATAAGCAGTGCATATTGTGGGCGCAAGTTATAGTTAGCTGAGCTAACTATAACTGATGAATTTCTCTGGTTTTGTACGAGTGAAATGTCAGCCTAACTATAAAGTCCCTGTAACCTTTGCTTTTTTCAGTGACTATATGTATATATATATATATATATATATATATATATATATATATATATATATATATATATATTATCTACTGGCGGTCGCCAGTACATAGTTATAGTTAGGACCTATTTTCCATAGGAAATCCGCAACATTCTATTGGGAATTTCTTTGGCGCCGATTGATGAATCTTCGCGAAATTCTCCAAACTTTTGGCCAGCTCCGCTCCGCTCCTACCCTGAAAGTTTTGTGGTGATTCGTCAAGCGGGGGCCGAGAAAAATGGGGGTCCCAAAACGCATTTTCCCCATGCAATTTCCCATAGGATCTGTTGTCGCAGCTACAGCCCGAACCGCTGAACGGTTTGACACCAAATTTGGCAAAGAGGTAGTCCTCAGTTCGGACTCATGCCTTTTGCATATTTGGTGTGAATCTGTTTAGTAGTTCCTGAGAAAATTAGGGTAAAATAGTTAGTGATATCTATGGCCGCGGAGGATCCGCGAACCCTACCCGCACCGTACGCGAACCCTCCCCGAACCGAGCGCGCACCCTCCCGATCGCGCACTGAATGCTAATTGGCTGTCGAGCGTCTCTCTACATTCGAAACCAGGAACTGTTGGCGGCCATTTTCTGCCTCGGTAGAAGCGAAGCTGAAGAAGCAAGGGGAATAAGTGCGTAAAACATATAAAGGGGGCAGAGTGGGAATACTCTGACCCTCTAGAGGTGCTTAGGGGGTCCCAGAAGGACCCCCTGGGGCCCCCCTTTTTTTTTTAAAAAAGCGGCGAAATGCGCGCACGGTGCGCGCATCCTATCGCGTTGGATGCACGGATTCTCTCGCGGTGGGTGCGCGGATCAATGCCAAAGTTTTTGGAAAAATGACAAGAAATCATTGGTTGTATAACAACTTTCTACACTGAAAGGTAGGGTGTATATTTTTGTTTTTTAAAGGTATGACTGTTATTGGTTAACAAAAACAGATTGTAAGGAACATTATATATGATAAGCTGATATGTTGAAAAGTCAAGCACACTTCCTGTCTTGTGTAGGAACATTGTGTGCTGAACTTGTGACCTGTGAGCTCAGTGCAGTGTTCCATGACCTGTTTCTATGGTAACAGGCAGAAGGCAGATTGGGGGAAGGGTTGAAATGTATTTCAGTTGGAAAGGGTTGAAATGTTTAACCAATAGAAATGTGTGTTTGCTTTTGAGTTTATGTGCGAAGGATTGTGATTTGATGTTTACATGTATATGTGTGGAAAATGAAAGGGAAACTTTTCCATTCTTTGCTTTTGCTGAGAGGTGCACAGTGCAGAGATTCTGTAAAAGAAAATATGGTGAGTGATTGATATACTCCTTAATCTACAAAAGAACTTGAAAGATGAGTTATTTAATTGTGAGGGGATGTATGTGGACTATTTTGATTTTAATCAGACTAATGTATTTTTCCTGCTAAAGTGTAGGGAGTACTTTTTTTCTCTATAATGTGTGTGCATGTAGAAACCATTCTGTGATTGGCATTTGTGTTTTTCATGTGTTTGTAGAGAGATAACTGTGCAGTTTTTATATTTTGGTAGAATTAAAAAACAGTCATTGTTTTTGAATTTGTGAAATGAGTAATGTTATGTTTTTATACTAAAATGTAGTACTACTTCTAGATGAAGAAATGTGTTTTCATATAGTGCAAGGGATAGTGTTGTTTGTCTAGAATCACACAGTGAGTCTGTGTGCATTTGGGAACCACTGTGAGAGAAGCATTTGGTAATATCGTATATTTGCTGACAGATAAGTGTTTTAAAACCAGTCAGGTTGTCAAGTTTTAGTAGCATTAGAAGACAGTTATGGCTTATGCTTTCATTAAATGAGTGAGGTATTGACAGTAAATTGCAGTCGTGAAATATGTAGATTGTGTGCAGTTCCCTTACCACTTGCACTGTAGTGAATGAGTTTTGGTAAGCTCATAGGGATAGTGGTGCTTGTCTAGAATCACACTGTGAGTTAATGTGCATTTGGGATCAGTGTGAGAGAATCATTTGGTAACATCATGTATTTTCTGACAGATAACTGTTTTAAAATCTGTCATGTTGTGAAGTTTTAGTAGCAGTAGAATCCAGTCTTTGCTTATATGTTGATTAAATGAGTCATGCTTTGACACTGATGTGCTGTACTTAAATATGTAGATTGTGTGCAGTACCATTAACTCTTCCAGACTAGTGAATGAGTTTTGGTAAACTCCTAGGATAGTGTTGCTTGTCTAAAATCACACTGTGAGTCTGTGTGCATTTGGGTAAGGATTGTGAGAGAAGCATTCGGTAACATCGTGTATTTGCTGACAGATAACTGTTTTAAAACCTGTCATGTTGTCAAGTTTTAGTAGCATTAGAAGACAGTTATGGCTTATGCTTTCATTATATGAGTCAGGCATTGATAGTAAATTGCAGTCGTGAAATATGTAGATTGTGTGCAGTTCCCTTATCACTTCCAGTGTAGTGAATTAGTTTTGGTAAACTCCTAGGGATACTGGTGCTTGTCTAGAATCACACTGTGAGTCTTTGTGCATTTGGGAACCACTGTGAAAGAAGCGTTTGGTAACATCGTGTATTTGCTGACAGAAAACTGTTTTAAAACTTTTAATGTTGTCAAGTGTTAGTAGCATTAGAAGCCAGTCTTTGCTTATGTGTTGATTAAATGAGTCGGGCATTGACACTAAAGGGCAGTCGTGAAATATGTAGATTGTGTGCAGTTCCCTTATCACTTCCAGTGTAGTGAATGAGTTTTGGTAAACTCCTAGGAATACTGGTGCTTGTCTAGAATCACACTGTGAGTCTTTGTGCATTTGGGAACCACTGTGAGAGAAGCGTTTGGTAACATCGTGTATATGCTGAGAGAAAACTGTTTTAAAACCTGTCATGTTGTCAAGTGTTAGTAGCATTAGAAGCCAGTCTTTGCTTATGTGTTGATTAAATGAGTCAGGCATTGACACTAAAGAGCAGTCGTGAAATATGTAGATTGTGTGCAGTTTCCTTATCACTTCCAGTGTTGTGAATGAGTTTTGGTAAACTCCTAGGGATACTGGTGCTTGTCTAGAATCACACTGTGAGTCTTTGTGCATTTGGGAACCACTGTGAAAGAAGCGTTTGGTAACATTGTGTATTTGCTGACAGAAAACTGTTTTAAAACTTGTCATGTTGTCAAGTTTTAGTAGCATTAGAAGCCAGTCATTGCTTAGGCGTTGATTATGTGTTGATTAAATGAGTCAGGCATTGACACTAAAGTGCAGTCGTGAAATATGTAGATTGTGTGCAGTTCCCTTATCACTTCCAGTGTAGTGAATGAGTTTTGGTAAACTCCTAGGAATACTGGTGCTTGTCTAGAATCACACTGTGAGTCTTTGTGCATTTGGGAACCACTGTGAGAGAAGCGTTTGGTAACATCGTGTATTTGCTGAGAGAAAACTGTTTTAAAACCTGTCATGTTGTCAAGTGTTAGTAGCATTAGAAGCCAGTCTTTGCTTATGTGTTGATTAAATGAGTCAGGCATTGACACTAAAGAGCAGTCGTGAAATATGTAGATTGTGTGCAGTTCCCTTATCACTTCCAGTGTTGTGAATGAGTTTTGGTAAACTCCTAGGGATACTGGTGCTTGTCTAGAATCACACTGTGAGTCTTTGTGCATTTGGGAACCACTGTGAAAGAAGCGTTTGGTAACATTGTGTATTTGCTGATAGAAAACTGTTTTAAAACTTGTCATGTTGTCAAGTTTTATTAGCATTAGAAGCCAGTCATTGCTTATGCGTTGATTAAATGAGTCAGGAATTGACACTAAAGTGCAGTCATGAAATATGTAGATTGTGTGCAGTTTCCTTACCACTTCCACTGTAGTGAATGAGTTTTGGTAAGCTGCTAGGGATAGTGTTGTTTGTCTAGAATCACACTGTGAGTCTGTGTGTATTTGGGAACCACTGTGAGAGAAGTGTTTGGTAACATCGTGTATTTGCTGACAGATAAGTGTTGTAAAACATGTCATGTTGTCAAGTTTTAGTAGCATTAGAAGACAGTTATGGCTTATGCTTTCATTATATGAGTCAGGCATTGACAGTAAATTGCAGCTGTGAAATATGTAGATTGTGTGCAGTTCCCTTACCACTTGCACTGTAGTGAATGAGTTTTGGTAAGCTCATAGGGATAGTGGTGCTTGTCTAGAATCACACTGTGAGTTAGTGTGAGGAGTGTGGCTCAATGGTTAGAGCGGCAGACCCTGAAGCAGAGTTCTGGCCAGGGACCAGGGTTTGATTCCCGCCTTGGCAGGGCTCGGGCTCAATTTCCTCGGGCCTGTCTATTCTTGCCTCGGTGCCTATTCTAATCACGGGCCCCACGCTGCAACTCTGGGCAATAGCTTGCTTAGCCTCCACACCGGCCCCAACAGCGCTAAGGATGCCTGGCTTCACCCTGGGGGTGCCCAGGAGTGGACACTTCACAGGGAAAGCCAGGAGGGGTTCCACAGCGGTATGAGTATCAGCGCCAGGAAACCGCAAAGGCGACACCGCAAGGTGTCCGTCTGGTGACAGTGCACTCTATAAGTACCTTGACATTTACATTTTACATTTAGTGTGTATTTGGGATCACTGTGAGAGAATCATTTGGTAACATCATGTATTTGCTGACAGATAACTGTTTTAAAATCTGTCATGTTGAGAAGTTTTAGTAGCATTAGAATCCAGTCTTTGCTTATATGTTGATTAAATGAGTCATGCTTTGACACTGATGTGCTGTACTTAAATATGTAGATTGTGTGCAGTACCATTAACTCTTCCAGACTAGTGAATGAGTTTTGGTAAACTCCTAGGATAGTGTTGCTTGTCTAAAATCACACTGTGAGTCTGTGTGCATTTGGCTAAGGATTGTGAGAAAAGCATTTGGTAACATCGTGTATTTGCTGACAGATAACTGTTTTAAAACCTGTCATGTTGTCAAGTTTTAGTAGCATTAGAAGACAGTTATGGCTTATGCTTTCATTATATGAGTCAGGCATTGACACAAAAGTGCAGTCATGAAATATGAAGAATGTGTGCAGTTCGCTTACCACTTCCACAGTTGTGAATGATTTTTGTTAAACTCCTAGGTATAGTGGTTGTTGTCTAGAATTACACTGTGAGTCTGTGTGCATTTAGGAACCACTGTGAGAGAAGCATTTGGTAACATCGTGTATTTGCTGACAGATAACTAATTTAAAACCTCTCATATTTTTAAGTTTTAGTAGCATTAGAAGTAAGTCTTTGCTTATGCATTGATAAAATGAGTCAGGGTTTGACACTAAGGTGCAGTACCATGTACTATTCTGTTCACTGTGGCAGAACTGAAAATGTAAAAGTTTTACCTAAGCACTGACCTAGAAGTAGTCTGATTATTTAGTCAGTTTCTAAGTACCAAATAGATTGCTTCAAATAAAAGTGTTCTGACATACTATACACTTGTCTTTTACACCTTCAATTCCCTAGTCAGTATCCATGCACTTCCAGGAAACATCCTGTCACTTCCTTTGCAGTCCTCTAGAGACCCATTCACCAGCATGTACTAATCCATTGACTGTGCCAAAACTCAAACACTTATAAATTCACCTAGACACTCTCTTTCCAGTACTCTAATGATTCAGTCACTGCCTAAGTATTCATGCACTGAGCCAGTTCTTAGCACATGGACTACGTCAAACCCCTATCCACTATGCATGCAGTCCTCTAACCACCTACACACTTGTCTTTCACACCTTCAATTCCCCAGTCAGTATCCGTTCACTTCCAGCAAACACCCTGTCACTTCCGTTGCACTCCTCTAGTGACCCATTCAGCATCATGTACTAATCCATTCACAGCGCCAAATCCTAATAAATTCACCCAGGCACTCTCCTTGCAGTACTCTAATCATTCAGTCAGTACCCAAGTACTCATCCAGTGACCCAGGCCTTAGTATATGGACTGCTTCAAACCCTTATCCTCTATGTATGCAGTCCTCTAACCACCTACACAATTGTCCTTCACACCTTCAATTCCCTAGTCAGTATCCATACACTTCCAGGAAATACCCTGTGACTCTCTTTGCAGTCCTCTAGTGACCCATTCAGCACCATGTACTAATCCATTCACTGTGCTAAAACCCAAACACTTATAAATTCACCAAGATACTATCTTTGCAGTACTCTAATCATTCAGTCAGTGCCTAAGTATTCATACACTGAGCCAGGCCTTAGCACATGGACTGCTTCAAACCCCTCTGCACTATGCATGCAGTCTTCTAACCACCTAGACACTTGTCTTTCACACTTTCAATTTCCTAGTCAGTATCCATACAGTCCAGCACTTGTCACTGCCTTTGCACTCCTCTAGTGACCCATTCAGTACCAAGTACTAATCTATTCTCTGTGCGAAAAGCCTAGCACTTATAAATTCACCTAGGCACTCTCCTTGCTGTACGATAATCATTCAGTCAGTACCCAAGTAGTCATGCAGTGAGCCAGGCCTTAGCACATGGACTGCTTTAAATGCCTATGCAGTATGGATGCAGTCCTCTAATCACCTACACAGTTGTGTTTCACACCTTCTATTCCATAGTTAGTATTCATACTCTTCTAGCAAACACCCTGTGAGTCACCAAGTGTGTCTCCTTATACTACTGTAATCATTTAGTCAGTTAGCATGTAGTCTTTTAGTGAGGTAGGCTTTAGGGCATGAACTGCTTCAAAGTAGTATGCACTATGCATGTAGTGTTTTAATGATCGTCACACTTGTGGTTCAGGGCTATAGTTTCATAGTCAGTTTTTATATAAAATGTGTTTGTACAGTAATGGAATAGTATAAATTTGAAAGTTATTAATATACATTTATTTGTGATTCTTTTTTACAGATACAGAACAGGAGTGTTTCTCATCTGTTTGCACTCTTCTCGTGCAAGATTGTTTGGATGAAGGGTCCTTAGATGTTTCATCATACTTGCTGTGCCGCACGAGTATTTTTTGTTAGGATCTCCTCGTAACAGAACTCTTTGGCAAATCTTGCGAGTGACGAAGGTGGCATTGGTTTTTGTTTGCTCCTTGGAAAAAGTAAAAAATTTCCTCACCACTGAAGAAAAACGTTGTTTGTGTGGTGCCTTCTGCAAAACATTTTCTTCAGATTCGGTAAATATTTTAAAGCGGCAACATTTACAGTTTTTGTAAGTTAAACTTATAAAATTTTGTTAGCTGTATGCATTTTATATATATGTGATTTGTTTCTTGTGGTATTTTGTTGAGAATACCATGTTGGTTTTTTTTTAACAATCTTTCTTATTTTCCAGGTCTGTCGTCGACATCCATTGTCCCCACAGTAGTGTTCCGCCTTGTTGTTTTTTATTATTGTTGTTACATTTTGTTTATTAGTTTATTGTTCATATATATGTTAATAAAAAAATAAAGTTTGAAAATAGTTTTTCGTTTATATATTTATTATTATAAAAAATAAAGTTTGAAAAAAACATTAATAACGTTTTTGGTTGTTCTCTTAATTGCTGTGTGACTCTTTCTTGTTCTTATTACTGTTATTTGATGGAGTCCACCATGGTGTTAAATTTTGGGGGACTTATCGCTGGAATACTGGTGATATCTGCAGTTTGCACTAACTTCTGAATAACATGTTAGATTTATCTCAACTTTACTTCCCTTAAAGTGCTGATAATGAAATGGAGCGTAGCCGTTCCCGTGCAAAAAGACACGAGGTGCACCTTTCCGATTTATTCTAAAACTAAAATCCTGTATTCATAATCCAACATTTTTTACACAGTTTTGGCATTTTTCTGGGACATAGCCTATTTTTGCTATTTTTTGTGCTTTTCACCTCCTTCCAGTTAATGGCAGAAATGGGTACAAAAGCAATAATGGATACTGGAAAGCTATACATTTTCGAGAAGAAGACAAAATTCTGAATTCAGCAAGGGGTCATTTGTGTAGATCCATCAAGGTTTTTTATAGAAACAAACAGTTAAATATAGGATAAATTGAAAATTAGTTGAAAAAAACAGCCTTTTGTGTCAACGTTTTCACCTGTAACTTCTTCTAATTATGAAAGCTCTTTGAAAGCAATATACCGTTGAATCCGCTGGACATTACTGGTTGTGGGGATATATAGGACTTGTAGGTTCACCAAGAACCCGACGAACCCAGAACCAAAAACTGAGCAGTAACTTGCAATGGTTTTTATAATGTACCGGGTATATAGTAATTATTCTGTAAAAATGTGTACATGGAAAAATCGGTATGAAAGACACCTATGTATTTCTGAAATGGGAACAAAATATAGATTTTAGAAACAGTAGATATTTGCACATTTCTGAAATTGTGAATACTCATACTAGCATGAGAATTATCAGTCATTTTTTAGAATGACTTCTTTTTTACACAATATCTTTCATTTGGAAGGCAGAAATGCATCGAAAGTCAATAGATAATAACAGTTCCTTTACATATCTGAATTACCCTAAGTCTCCCGATAAAAATGGTACCTCACTTGTGTGGGTAGGCATAGTGCCCACGACAGGAAACGGCGCAAAACGCAACGTGGTCACAACTCAATATCGCAGTGAAAATTTACCCTTTTTTTCCAAAGTGCCTAGCTCTAGTTTTTGAACCCTAGCTCTGCGGGCACCTTGGGAAACCTAGCAAACCTATAAATTTTTGAAAACTAGACACCCAGGGGAATCCAGGATGGGGTGACTTGACTTCCTCCCACCAGGGTCTGTTACCCAGAATCCCTTGCAAACCTAAAATATTGTCAAAAAAAACACTTTCCGCCACATTTCTGTCGTGGAAAGTTCCGAAATCTGCGTGGATCCACAAATTTCCAGTCACCCCGCATTCCCCAAAGTCTTACGAGAAAAACGGTACCTCACTTATGTGGGTAGGCATAGTGCCCACGACAGGAAACGGCGCAAAACGCAACGTGGTCACAACTCAATATCGCAATGAAAAATGACCCTTTTTTGGCAAAATGTCTAGCTGTAGTTTTTGAACCCTAGCTCTGCGGGCACCTTGGGAAACCTAGCAAACCTATACATTTTTGAAAACTAGACATCCAGGGGAATCCAGGATGGGGTGACTTGACTGCCTCCCACCAGGGTCTGTTACCCAGAATCCCTTGCAAACCTAAAAAATTGTCAAAAACAACACATTTTCCCCACACTTCTGTCGTGGAAAGTTCCGGAATCTGCGTGGATCCACAAATTTCCACGCACCCCGCGTTCCCCAAAGTCTTACCAGAAAAACGGTACCTCACTTGTGTGGGTCGGCCTAGTGCCCGCGACAGGAACCGGCGCAAAGCGCAACGTGGTCACACCTCAATTTCGCAGTGAAAAATGACCCTTTTTTGGCAAAATGACTAGCTGTAGTTTTTAAACCCTAGCTCTCCGGGCACCTTGGGAAACCTAGCAAACCTATACATTTTTTAAAACTAGACACCCAGGGGAATCCAGGATGGGGTGACTTGACTGCCTCCCACCAGGGTCTGTTACCCAGAATCCCTTGCAAACCTAAAACATTGTCAAAAAAACACATTTTCCCCACATTTCTGTCGTGGAAAGTTCCGGAATCTGCGTGGATCCACAAATTTCCACCCACCCGCGTTCCCCAAAGTCTTACGAGAAAAACGGTACCTCACTTATGTGGGTCGGCCTAGTGCCCGCGACAGGAACCGGCGCAAAACGCAACGTGGTCACACCTCAATTTCGCAGTGAAAAATGACCCTTTTTTGGCAAAATGTCTAGCTGTAGTTTTTGAACCCTAGCTCTGCGGGCACCTTGGGAAACCTAGCAAACCTATACATTTTTGAGAACTAGACACCCAGGGGAATCCAGGATGGGGTGACTTGACTTCCTCCCACTAGGGTCTGTTACCCAGAATCCCTTGCAAACCTAAAATATTGTCCAAAAAAAAAATATCCCCCCACATTTTTGTCGTGGAAAGTTCCGAAATCTGCGTGGATCCACAAATTCCACTCACACCGCGTTCCCCAAAGTCTTACGAGAAAAATGGTACCTCACTTATGTGGGTCCACCTAGTGCCCGCGACAGGAACCGGCGCAAAACGCAACGTGGTCACACCTCAATTTCGCAGTGAAAAATGACCCTTTTTTGGCAAAATGTCTAGCTGTAGTTTTTGAACCCTAGCTCTGCGGGCACCTTGGGAAACCTAGCAAACCTATACATTTTTGAAAACTAGACATCCAGGGGAATCCAGGATGGGGTGACTTGACTGCCTCCCACCAGGGTCTGTTACCCAGAATACCTTGCAAACCTAAAACATTGTTTCAAAAAAACACATTTTCCCCACACTTCTGTCGTGGAAAGTTCCGAAATCTGCGTGGATCCACAAATTTCCACGCACCCCGCGTTCCCCAAAGTCTTACGAGAAAAACGGTACCTCACTTGTGTGGGTCGGCCTAGTGCCCGCGACAGGAACCGGCGCAAAACGCAACGTGGTCACACCTCAATTTCGCGGTGAAAAATGACCCTTTTTTGGCAAAATGACTAGCTGTAGTTTTTGAACCCTAGCTCTCCGTCACCTTGGGAAACCTAGCAAACCTATACATTTTTTAAAACTAGACACCTAGGGGAATCCAGGATGGGGTGACTTGACTGCCTCCCACCAGGGTCTGTTACCCAGAATCCCTTGCAAACCTAAAATATTGTCAAAAAAACACATTTTCCCCACATTTCTGTCATGGAAAGTTCCGGAATCTGCGTGGGTCCACAAACTTCCACCTACCCCGCGTTCCCCAAAGTCTTACGAGAAAAACGGTACCTCACTTGTGCGGGTCGGCCGAGTGCCCGCGACAGGAAACGGCGCAAAACGCAACGTGGTCACACCTCAATTTCGCAGTGAAAAATGACCCTTTTTTGGCAAAATGACTAGCTGTAGTTTTTGAACCCTAGCTCTGCGGGCACCTTGGGAAACCTAGCAAACCTACACATTTTTGAAAACAAGACACCCAGGGGAATCCAGGATGGGGTGACTTGACTGCCTCCCACCAGGGTCTGTTACCCAGAATCCCTTGCAAACCTAAAAAATTGTCAAAAACAACACATTTTCCCCACATTTCTGTCGTGGAAAGTTCCGGAATCTGTGTGGATCCACAAATTTCTACCCACCCCGCGTTCCCCAACGTCTTACGAGAAAAACGGTACCTCACTTGTGTGGGTCGGCCTAGTGCCCGCAACAGGAAACGGCGCAAAACGCAACGTGGTCACACCTCAATTTCGCAGTGAAAAATGACCCTTTTTTGGCAAAATGACTAGCTGTAGTTTTTGAACCCTAGCTCTGCGGGCACCTTGGGAAACCTAGCAAACCTATACATTTTTGAAAACTAGACACCCAGGGGTATCCAGGATGGGGTGACTTGACTGCCTCCCACCAGGGTCTGTTACCCAGAATCCCTTGCAAACCTAAAAAATTGTCAAAAAACACATTTTCCCCACATTTCTGTCGTGGAAGGTTCCGGAATCTGCGTGGATCCCCAAATTTCCACCCACCACGCGTTCCCCAAAGTCTTACGAGAAAAATGGTACCTCACTTGTGTGTGTTGGCCTAGTGTCCGTGACAGGAAACGGCGCAAAACGTAGTGAGGTAACATCAAAATTGCCCATCTCAAAACCACCTGGTTTTGCAACGGGGGTCACTTGGGTTTTTGGCCCGGTGCACGGCGTTCATCTAGGGAAACCTACCAAACCCATACATTTCTGAAAACTAGACACCCGGGGGCTTCCAGGGAGGTATGGCTTGCGTGGATCCCCCAACTTTTCCTTACCCAGAATCCCCTGCAGACCTCAATTTTAGCTGACACACATTTTTGTGTGGGAAAGTTGTGGCATCACCGGGCTCACTCAAATTTCTCACCTCCCAGCGTTCCCCTGGGTCTCCCGGTAAAAATGGTGCCTCACTTGTGTGGGAGGCCCAAGTACGCAAGGGCCCAAAACGTAGTGTGGTGACATCAAAATTGCCTATCTCAAAATCACCTGGTTTTGTAAGGGGGGTCACCTGGGTTTTTGGCCCGGTGCTCGGCGGCCATCTAGAGAAACCTACCAAACCCATACAGTTTTTTAAACTAGACACCCGGCGGCTTCCAGGGAGGTATGGCTTGCGTGGATCCCCCAACGTTTCCATACCCAGAATCCCCTGCAAACCTCAATTTTAGCTGAAAAATTCACTGTTTTCACACATTTTTGTGTGGGAAAGTTGTGGCATCACCGGGCTCACTCAAATTTCCCACCTCCCAGCGTTCCCCTGGGTCTCCCGGTAAAAATGGTGCCTCACTTGTGTGGGAGGCCCAAGTACCTGCAACAGGCAAGGGCCCAAAACGTAGTGATGCGACATCAACATTGCCTATCCCAAATGTCGCATCACAACGTTTTGGGCCCTTGCCTGTCGCGGGTACTTGGGCCTCCCACACAAGTGAGGCACCATTTTTACCGGGAGACCCAGGGGAACGCTGGGAGGTGGGAAATTTGAGTGAGCCCGGTGATGCCACAACTTTCCCACACAAAAATGTGTGAAAAAAGTGATTTTTTCAGCTAAAATTGAGGTTTGCAGGTGATTCTGGGTAAGGAAACGTTGGGGGATCCATGCAAGCCATACCTCCCTGGAAGCACCCGGGTGTCTAGTTTTTAGAAATGTATGGGTTTGGTAGGTTTCCCTAGATGGCCGCCGAGCACCGGGCCTAAAACCCAGGTGACCCCCTTGCAAAACCAGGTGGTTTTGAGATAGGCAATTTTGATGTCACCACACTACGCTTTGGGCCCTTGCCTGTCGCGTGTACTTGGGCCTCCCACACAAGTGAGGCTCCATTTTTACCGGGAGACCCAGGGGAATGCTGGGAGGTGGGAAATTTGAGTGAGCCCGGTGATGCCACAACTTTCCCACACAAAAATGTGTGAAAAAAGTGATTTTTTTCAGCTAAAATTGAGGTTTGCAGGGGATTCTGGGTAAGGAAACTTTGGGGGATCCACGCAAGCCATACCTCCCTGGAAGCCCCCGGGTGTCTTGTTTTCAGAAATGTATGGGTTTGGTAGGTTTCCCTAGATGGCCGTCGAGCACCGGGCCAAAAACCCAGGTGAGCCCCCTTGCAAAACCAGGTGGTTTTGAGATAGGCAATTTTGATGTCACCACACTACATTTTGGGCCCTTGCCTGTCGCGGGTACTTGGGCCTCCCACACAAGTGAGGCACCATTTTTACCGGGAGACCAAGGGGAACGCTGGGAGGTGGGAAATTTTAGTGAGCCCGGTGATGCCACAACTTTTCCACACAAAAATGTGTGAAAAAAGTGATTTTTTCAGATAAAATTGAGGTTTGCAGGGGATTCTGGGTAAGGAAACGTTGGGGGATCCACGCAAGCCATACCTCCCTGGAAGACCCCGGGTGTCTTGTTTTCAGAAATGTATGGGTTTGGTAGGTTTCCCTAGATGGCCGTCGAGCACCGGGCCAAAAACCCAGGTGAGCCCCCTTGCAAAACCAGGTGGTTTTGAGATAGGCAATTTTGATGTCACCACACTACATTTTGGGCCCTTGCCTGTCGCGGGTACTTGGGCCTCCCACACAAGTGAGGCACCATTTTTACCGGGAGACCAAGGGGAACGCTGGGAGGTGGGAAATTTGAGTGAGCCCGGTGATGCCACAACTTTTCCACACAAAAATGTGTGAAAAAAGTGATTTTTTCAGCTAAAATTGAGGTTTGCAGGGGATTCTGGGTAAGGAAACGTTGGGGGATCCACGCAAGCCATACCTCCCTGGAAGACCCCGAGTGTCTAGTTTTCAGAAATGTAGGGGTTTGGTAGTTTTCCCTAGATGGCCGCCGAGCACCGGGCCAAAAACCCAGGTGACCCCCCTTGCAACACCAGGTGGTTTTGAGATAGGCAATTTTGATGTCACCACACTACGTTTTGGGCCCTTGCCTGTCGCGGGTACTTGGGCCTCCCACACAAGTGAGGCACCATTTTTACCGGGAGACCCAGGGGAACGCTGGGAGGTGGGAAATTTAAGTGAGCCCGGTGATGCCACAACTTTTCCACACAAAAATGTGTAAAAAAAGTGATTTTTTCAGCTAAAATTGAGGTTTGCAGGGGATTCTGGGTAAGGAAACTTTGGGGGATCCATGCAAGCCATACCACCCTGGAAGCCCCCGGGTGTCTAGTTTTCAGAAATGTATGGGTTTGGTATGTTTCCCTAGATGGCCACCGAGCACCGGGCCAAAAACCCAAGTGACCCCCTTGCAAAACCAGGTGGTTTTGAGATGGGCAATTTTGATGTCGCCTCACTACGTTTTGGGCCCTTGCCTGTCACGGGTACTTGGGCCTCCCACACAAGTGAGGCACCATTTTTACCGGGAGACCCAGGGGAATGCTGGGAGGTGGGAAATTTGAGTGAGCCCGGTGATGCCACAACTTTTCCACACAAAAATGTGTGAAAAAAGTTACTTTTTCAGCTAAAATTGAGGTTTGCAGGGGATTCTGGGTAAGGAAACGTTGGGGGATCCACGCAAGCCATACCTCCCTGGAAGCCCCCGGGTGTCTAGTTTTCAGAAATGTACGGGTTTGGTAGGTTTCCCTAGATGGCCGCCGAGCACCGGGCCAAAAACCCAGGTGACCCCCCTTTCAAAACCAGGTGGTTTTGAGATAGGCAATTTTGATGTCACAACACTAAGTTTTGGGCCCTTGCCTGTCGCGGGTACTTGGGCCTCCCACACAAGTGAGGCACCATTTTTACCGGGAGACCCAGGGGAATGCTGGGAAGTGGGAAATTTGAGTGAGCCCGGTGATGCCACAACTTTCCCACACAAAAATGTGTGAAAAAAGGGATTTTTTCAGCTAAAATTGAGGTTTGCAGGGGATTCTGGGTAAGGAAACGTTGGGGGATCCACGCAAGCCATACCTCCCTGGAAGTCCCCGGGTGTCTAGTTTTCAGAAATATATGGGTTTGGTAGGTTTCCCTAGATGGCCGCCGAGCACGGGCCAAAAAGACAGTTGACCCCCTTGCAAAACCAGATCGTTTTTACATTGTTTGTTTCTACAGCGTGAGAATTTCGGCACAATATTGCAAGGAAAATGTGACAGACATTTTGAGGTTTGGAGGACATTGTAGATAAAATAACTTTTTTCTTACCAAAACAATGCAACTACACAAAACTGCAGAACAAGCACTGTTGAAACCGGAATCAAAAGCTTTAGACTAGAATAAAAAGGAGAAAAAACATTACTGTCAAGAAGAAAAGATCGATGGCCCAATCCTTTACAAGCAACGCGGCGAGAATTTGGAACTCCGCCTCAGCTCCGGACCACCCCCTCCCTCTTCCCAGTCCTTCAAAACTGACCTCAAAGTTCTCCTCCTGCAAAGACACTTCCAAACTAAATTCACACCCTCTCTATTGTCTGAAGGAAGTCTTTACATTATAGGAAATTCTGTTCTCCATGCCCGAAGAAGTGCCTTCCCAGTGTGTTCCTGTGTTTTGAGTGTCTGCCATTTATTGCACTTTTATACCTCTACTTGTACTTTGTACTCTTTTGTAACTTGCACACATGTCACTTTTCCTCTTGTAACGTATTGTTTGCTACCTCTTGTATTTTGTTTGCTTTTGATACATGCACAATTTCCACCATTGCATCATGTAACATAATGTTTGCTCTTGTTTTCAGAGTGTCTGCCATTTATTGCAGTATTTTACCTCATGTGACATCCATCAGAGAGCTGCGTGAATAATTACCTGGTAATCCCCTCAGCACAATGCAAACACCCACCCGAAATAGGTACCCAGTGAGGTCACACCGTTCGCATCGCCCTAACCTGCTCAAGGTTCATGTGACCTCAGTGACAGTCACAGCGACTGGATCACTGTTGCTCCAGGGTGTGCTGCTTCTTAGGCCTGCCCGCAACACTGGAGATGAACTTCAGTAGGGATTGTGGTGGACAGGCCTTCAAGGTTAACCCACAATTGACACCACTACAGTACACCTGCTTGTGCTAAGACATCAAGCCTTCTGAGGTCTAGTGGGGCCTTCTACGGTCTAGCATGGGAATGTGCTCCCTCAGTACAGTGGTGTGGTGGACTGGTCATGAATACTGAACCCGGTTCCCCAGTTCCAAATTCGACAGCTCTGGCCATAGTGCCACATCCCCAGTGAACACCATACTTGCCCACTGAGAGAAACTCGCACTGCCTTCAGCTATAACCTAATTGTGCCCGCTATAAACACTTGGATGTGGCTCAATTCAAATTATGCACTTGATAAGAGTAATATGCTGCCTAAAAAAAAAAAAGCAACCACTCATAGGGAATGCAAAGCATGTGAAATGTAAGCAGAAACAACATGGTTACCTAAACGATCTCTCACTAACTATTCAGAAATCAGCGAGTGGTTTCACCTGAAAAGTTATGGACATGACTAGAGGGCCCTGAAGGGAACCGTTTCACTGTCCATTGCTTACATCCTTACAAAACATAAGCAGTATGGTATAAAAAGACCACATCCATAAACACAGAGCCATGGTGCACATTGTGTTTTCCAATTCACCCATCAACCAGGTACACTCTCCCAACCTGGAAACAACAATGCTGTTCAAAGAAAGACGAGAAAACGAAAGTAGCACTTCACTGGCAAACTCTGTAAAGTGATGCTGGTGTATTTGGATGTAAATAAAACCAATCTGGCCACTTTGCAACCCCTCTGTCTTGCTTTATTTAGTTGTGTATTTATTTCCCATATAATATCTTCTCACTCTCTCCATCCTGCTGCACTTTGTAACAGTAAAGATCAGAAGAAGGGCATTACTCGGCAGAGCACAATGCTGTTCAAAGAAAGACGAGAAAACAAAAGTAGCACTTCACTGGCAAACTCTGTAAAATGATGCTGGTGTATTTGGATGTAAAAAAAACAATCTGGCCACTTTGCAACCCCTCTGTCTTGCTTTATTTAGTTGTGTTGTTATTTCCCATATAATATCTTCTAACTTTCTCCATCCTGCTGCACTTTGTAATAGTAAAGATCAGAAGAAGGGCATTACTCGGCAGAGCGTTTTTTCTTTTTTGGATCCATTTCACATGGAAGCAACATTCAAAAAACACGAACGAAACCGAGCCTTGCAGCATGGCTTCGACCTCCCCCTACATAGTGCCCCCACCCTGAAAAAAAACAACGAGGTATTGCAGTACCTCCAGGAATGGTACACTCTCCCAACCTGGAAACAACAATGCTGTTCAAAGAAAGACGAGAAAACGAAAGTAGCACTTCACTGGCAAACTCTGTAAAGTGATGCTGGTGTATTTGGATATAAAAAGAAACAATCTGGCCACTTTGCAACCCCTCTGTCTTGCTTTATTTAGTTATCTATTTATTTCCCATATAATATCTTCTAACTCTCTCCATCCTGCTGCACTTTGTAACAGTAAAGATCAGAAGAAGGGCATTACTCGGCAGAGCACAATGCTGTTCAAAGAAAGACGAGAAAATGAAAGTAGCACTTCACTGGCAAACTCTGTAAAGTGATGCTGGTGTATTTGGATGTAAAAAAAAACAATCTGGCCACTTTGCAACCCCTCTGTCTTGCTTTATTTAGTTGTGTATTTATTTCCCATATAGTATCTTCTAACTCTCTCCATCCTGCTGCACTTTGTAATAGTAAAGATCAGAAGAAGGGCATTACTCGGCAGAGCGTTTTTTCTTTTTTGGATCCATTTCGCAGGGAAGCAACAGACAAAAAACACGAACGAAGCCGAGCCTTGCAGCATGGCTTCGACCTCCCCCTACATAGTGCCCCAACCCAGAAAAATCAACGATGACAACAAAATCCCCCCTCCCCAGCCCCAAAACTCACCTGCACTCTCCGACGCGCAGGAAGCAAATGGCTTCCTGCGCCTCGGAGAACAAATGGGAAACCTCCGATGACGTCAGCGCGGCTCGCGCACTGACGTCATTGATGATGCGAGGGTGGGGGCGGGGGGAGGCAGGGGAAGGTCTTCCCCTGCCTTCCCAATAAAAAAAAAAAAAGATCGACCACTCACGGGGTGAGCGCCAGCGCTTCCCCCGTGGGTGGGTGTCATGACGAGCTGGACTCCTCATGGGCACACTGCGACTGTGCTCCATGACGAGTCCAGCTTGTCATGGGCACAGAAGGGGTTAAAGAGTCAGTTACGCACCTACAAAATCATCCATTCACACACTTGTACACCCACTCATTCTTCAACAGACCTTTCCCTATATATATTAAACATATTAAACTGTACAGAAACACATACCTACTGGATGATGTCATCAGTGATGTCATCAGTGATGTCATTTGAGATGTCATCAGTGATGTCATCAGTGATGTCACTGACCATGTCATGAGTGATGTAATATGTGACATCATCAGCAGTGCATTGCGGGGGCGCGAGTTATAGTTAGCTGAACTAACTATAACAGGGGAATTTCTAGGGTTTTGTACGAGGGAAATGTCCAGCTAACTATAACGCCCCTGAAACCTTTGGTTTTTTCAGTGAATTTCTAAGGTTTTTTAAATGCCAATTCCTAACTATAACGCCCCTGAAACCTATGTTTTTTTCAGTGAATATATATATATATATATATATATATAATATATATATATATATATATATATATATATATATATATATATATATATATATATATATATATATATTTCAAAAACAAGCCTCCGAGTACTGGAGCCTCTGACCCTACAGGGCGGCCTCAAACAATGGGTACGGAGCAGCCCATCATATGTAACACAGCAGAAAACTTGAGGCCCATTTCAGGAGACAAAGCGTTTATTTCAGAGGCACAGCCACACACATATTTCCAACTCCTTACGCGTTTCGGCGAGCAGCCTTGGTCACAGGTAGGAAAAAGGTGAAATGCAACGTGCATCCGTGCGTGCTCTTTATTTAAAAAGTCACATGACCAGTTCATACAATACAAGTCCCAAAATGCAGTGTACCAGATTTTCAAAGTTACTATATGGCATCATAATAGACGTGCATTTGTTGAAATGTTTTTCAATTCATGATGGGTACCTGCATTCATTCAGTGCGATATTATTTCCAACAGGCCTGTGCTTTGTAGGATTTGTTGATCTTCGATTGCATCCTTTGCCTGTGAAAACCGCTTGTCTGCAAGAACGATCGAAATGAGAAATCATCCCTTCCGATTGCGAGTGGGTCAGGCTCCTCATTAAAGTTCCAAAAACAAGCCTCCGAGTACTGGAGCCTCTGACCCTACAGGGCGGCCTCAAACAATGGGTACGGAGCAGCCCAAATCTGGTACACTGCATTTTGGGACTTGTATTGTATGAACTGGTCATGTGACTTTTTAAATAAAGAGCACGCACGGATGCACGTTGCATTTCACCTTTTTCCTACCTGTGACCAAGGCTGCTCGCCGAAACGCGTAAGGAGTTGGAAATATGTGTGTGGCTGTGCCTCTGAAATAAACGCTTTGTCTCCTGAAATGGGCCTCAAGTTTTCTGCTGTGTTACATATGATGGGCTGCTCCGTACCCATTGTTTGAGGCCGCCCTGTAGGGTCAGAGGCTCCAGTACTCGGAGGCTTGTTTTTGGAACTTTAATGAGGAGCCTGACCCACTCGCAATCACCAAACCTATTGAGGAGGCGCCACTAGTGCAAAACAGGTGATTGCTTGAAGGAAGGGATTCGGAAGGGATGATTTCTCATTTCGATCGTTCTTGCAGACAAGCGGTTTTCACAGGCAAAGGATGCAATCGAAGATCAACAAATCCTACAAAGCACAGGCCTGTTGGAAATAATATCGCACTGAATGAATGCAGGTACCCATCATGAATTGAAAAACATTTCAACAAATGCACGTCTATTATGATGCCATATAGTAACTTTGAAAATCTGGTACACTGCATTTTGGGACTTGTATTGTATGAACTGGTCATGTGACTTTTTAAATAAAGAGCACGCACGGATGCACGTTGCATTTCACCTTTTTCCTACCTGTGACCAAGGCTGCTCGCCGAAACGCGTAAGGAGTTGGAAATATGTGTGTGGCTGTGCCTCTGAAATAAACGCTTTGTCTCCTGAAATGGGCCTCAAGTTTTCTGCTGTGTTACATATGATGGGCTGCTCCGTACCCATTGTTTGAGGCCGCCCTGTAGGGTCAGAGGCTCCAGTACTCGGAGGCTTGTTTTTGGAACTTTAATGAGGAGCCTGACCCACTCGCAATCACCAAACCTATTGAGGAGGCGCCACTAGTGCAAAACAGGTGATTGCTTGAAGGAAGGGATTCGGAAGGGATGATTTCTCATTTCGATCGTTCTTGCAGACAAGCGGTTTTCACAGGCAAAGGATGCAATCGAAGATCAACAAATCCTACAAAGCACAGGCCTGTTGGAAATAATATCGCACTGAATGAATGCAGGTACCCATCATGAATTGAAAAACATTTCAACAAATGCACGTCTATTATGATGCCATATAGTAACTTTGAAAATCTGGTACACTGCATTTTGGGACTTGTATTGTATGAACTGGTCATGTGACTTTTTAAATAAAGAGCACGCACGGATGCACGTTGCATTTCACCTTTTTCCTACCTGTGACCAAGGCTGCTCGCCGAAACGCGTAAGGAGTTGGAAATATGTGTGTGGCTGTGCCTCTGAAATAAACGCTTTGTCTCCTGAAATGGGCCTTAAGTTTTCTGCTGTGTTACATATGATGGGCTGCTCCGTACCCATTGTTTGAGGCCGCCCTGTAGGGTCAGAGGCTCCAGTACTCGGAGGCTTGTTTTTGGAACTTTAATGAGGAGCCTGACCCACTCGCAATCACCAAACCTATTGAGGAGGCGCCACTAGTGCAAAACAGGTGATTGCTTGAAGGAAGGGATTCGGAAGGGATGATTTCTCATTTCGATCGTTCTTGCAGACAAGCGGTTTTCACAGGCAAAGGATGCAATCGAAGATCAACAAATCCTACAAAGCACAGGCCTGTTGGAAATAATATCGCACTGAATGAATGCAGGTACCCATCATGAATTGAAAAACATTTCAACAAATGCACGTCTATTATGATGCCATATAGTAACTTTGAAAATCTGGTACACTGCATTTTGGGACTTGTATTGTATGAACTGGTCATGTGACTTTTTAAATAAAGAGCACGCACGGATGCACGTTGCATTTCACCTTTTTCCTACCTGTGACCAAGGCTGCTCGCCGAAACGCGTAAGGAGTTGGAAATATGTGTGTGGCTGTGCCTCTGAAATAAATGCTTTGTCTCCTGAAATGGGCCTCAAGTTTTTTGCTGTGTTACATATGATGGGCTGCTCCGTACCCATTGTTTGAGGCCGCCCTGTAGGGTCAGAGGCTCCAGTACTCGGAGGCTTGTTTTTGGAACTTTAATGAGGAGCCTGACCCACTCGCAATCACCAAACCTATTGAGGAGGCGCCACTAGTGCAAAACAGGTGATTGCTTGAAGGAAGGGATTCGGAAGGGATGATTTCTCATTTCGATCGTTCTTGCAGACAAGCGGTTTTCACAGGCAAAGGATGCAATCGAAGATCAACAAATCCTACAAAGCACAGGCCTGTTGGAAATAATATCGGACTGAATGAATGCAGGTACCCATCATGAATTGAAAAACATTTCAACAAATGCACGTCTATTATGATGCCATATAGTAACTTTGAAAATCTGGTACACTGCATTTTGGGACTTGTATTGTATGAACTGGTCATGTGACTTTTTAAATAAAGAGCACGCACGGATGCACGTTGCATTTCACCTTTTTCCTACCTGTGACCAAGGCTGCTCGCCGAAACGCGTAAGGAGTTGGAAATATGTGTGTGGCTGTGCCTCTGAAATAAACGCTTTGTCTCCTGAAATGGGCCTCAAGTTTTCTGCTGTGTTACATATGATGGGCTGCTCCGTACCCATTGTTTGAGGCCGCCCTGTAGGGTCAGAGGCTCCAGTACTCGGAGGCTTGTTTTTGGAACTTTAATGAGGAGCCTGACCCACTCGCAATCACCAAACCTATTGAGGAGGCGCCACTAGTGCAAAACAGGTGATTGCTTGAAGGAAGGGATTCGGAAGGGATGATTTCTCATTTCGATCGTTCTTGCAGACAAGCGGTTTTCACAGGCAAAGGATGCAATCGAAGATCAACAAATCCTACAAAGCACAGGCCTGTTGGAAATAATATCGCACTGAATGAATGCAGGTACCCATCATGAATTGAAAAACATTTCAACAAATGCACGTCTATTATGATGCCATATAGTAACTTTGAAAATCTGGTACACTGCATTTTGGGACTTGTATTGTATGAACTGGTCATGTGACTTTTTAAATAAAGAGCACGCACGGATGCACGTTGCATTTCACCTTTTTCCTACCTGTGACCAAGGCTGCTCGCCGAAACGCGTAAGGAGTTGGAAATATGTGTGTGGCTGTGCCTCTGAAATAAACGCTTTGTCTCCTGAAATGGGCCTCAAGTTTTCTGCTATATATATATATATATATATATATATATATAAATATATATATATATACAAAACGGCTGCCAACACTTCCTGGTTTGGAGTGTTTACAGCCAGTTGACAGCCAATCAGCATGCAGCTCGTGATCGGGAGGGTGCGCGCTGGGTGCGCATAGGGTGCGCGGATCCTCCGAGGCCATAGATTTATATATGATTTTACTTTTGATTTTCTCAGCAACTACTGAACGGATTTACACCATTTAACCAAAAGGCACGAGTGTGAACCAAGGGCTACCTCTTTGCTAAATTGGGTGTAATTCCGTTCAGAAGTTCTGGCTGCAGCTACGATTAAAGGTTCCTATGGAACATTGCATGGGGAAAACACATTTTGGAACCCCTCTTTTTTCTCGGCCCCTGCTTGACGAATCACCCCAAGGCTTTCAGGATAGGAGCGGACCAAAGCACCCCACCAGTTTTGCGAAGATTCGTCAACCGGCACCAAAGTTATTCCAAATAGAATGTTGCGGATTTCCTAACTAACTAAATAGGTCCTAACTATAACTACCTACTGGCCACCGCCAGTAGGTAATATATATATATATATATATATCGTCGAAACGTGTCATGACTGCTGTTTGAGAAAGCATAAATAAAATTAGTTACTGCACCAACCTGTGGTCCGTGCTCCTGTTCGTACTTTTAGCAACAAAGTGCTAAAGCGGAGTATTTCACCATATATATATATATCTATATATATAGATACATGTATCTATCTGTCTATATACATATATAAAGACAGATAGATACATATAGATATCTCTTTTTCACAGAAAAAAGCAAAGGTTAAAGTGGAGTTATACGTAAGTAATGTAGTAATGTTTTAACATATCTTACAAAACCTTAGAAATTGACCGAAAAAAACAACGTATAAAGCGTAGTTATATGTTTCTCTTATAATAATCAATAAGCTAATGTTTTTTTCAAAAACATTGAAGTTCACCAGTTATATGTAACTGATATACTTAAAACTTGAACCTCCATAGATTTCAGACGTCATCAGTGATTTCATATGTGCAGTCATAAGCAGTGCACCATAGCTGTGCTGTCCCCCCTATGGCCATGTGATCACCGCCCCAACCGCTGGTGGGCGGTAAGCCACTGCTGCCCATGGACCCTGAGCTTTCATTCTTCCTTTTTTTTTACCTGGACCTGGCAGGACTGCCACACTGGCGTCTTGCAGAAACCACTCAGGGAACACATTGGCTACTGCGGAAATTCAGTAGGACCAAGTAAGGGCAGTGCTGGCTCCTGATAGAGTCCTGTGGGACTGCGCAGGGCAAAAAAATATATAGATAGATTTTAATTTTGGCACAGTGGGGGGTCCCTCTGAGTACCACACCCTCAAAAAGGGCTAGATGATGATCAGGGCAACCCTACCCTGTCCACTCCAAAGTGCTTTATAATTATTTTTCAGGACTCTGGGATTGAGTCAATCAGAATGCTTTTCTGTTGTTTTTTTCACATGGGAGTCACACAGCGCTACATATTGCTATCTTTTTCAATCTTATTTTCTCTAAAAAGGCTAAACAGAGGTACACCAAATTACAAAAAGCATGGTTTCATAGTAAAGATCTAGATTTCTGCAAATTTTGTGTTATACTGTTCAGCCGTTTTTTCTGTATTGTTGCCTAATTTTTCCTATGTAAATTGCATGTGGAAACAAGCATTGGAAATGCAATAGGTCTCGTATTTGCTTGAGTTAGAGCTATAGGTGCTGTAAATAACAATGTATTTCAGCCATCTGTTATGGAGTGTATGTGTGTGGTGTGTAGTGGAATTATGTGGGATGGATGGAAATTGTTAGGTGTGGAATTGTGTGGTGTCGAGTAAATTTGCGGAGTGGAATTATGTGACACTGTGTGCCGAGAAAGTAGGTGGAAAGTAATTATGTGGTGTTGAGTGTACTGAAATTATGTGGAGTGGTATTGTGTGTTATGGAGTGGAATTATGTGGAATCGAATTTTGTGTTGTGGAGTGGTATGTAGTGGAGTTTAATCATGTGGTGTGCTGTTGAATTTTGTAGCATGATGTGGAATTCTGTGGTGTGGCTTGAATGTATGTGGTTGTGTTGTTGAGTTGAATTATGTGATGTGGATTGGAAATGTGTGGATTTGATTTGTGTGGTGTGGAATTATGTGGATAGCTTTGCCGTTTTGGTGACGTAAAAAAACAAATAGGTAGGAGCTAAACTCCAGATCTGTTAATCATACAGCAAAGGGGGATTTGGGATAGGCAAGCGGCGACTTGGGAGGGGTGGTGGGGGTGGGCAAGCAGTGTTGTGGGAGGGGGTTACAGAGAGGAAAAAAAGGTTTGGATGCAAGCCGGTAGTGGATAAAATAGTAATCGGATTTACTGCCAGCACACCCTCGAGTTCAGCGTGGAGTGAAGGGAAGCTGAGGCACAGCTGGATCGGGTGTGGAAACTTGGGGAGGAGAGTCAGAGGACCCTCTTCAGCTGAACCAACACCCTGAGGTAAGCCCAATCAGGAGCTTGGCACAACTGAAAACATAAAGCGAAGTTACATCAAAACCTCTGTGAGATTGCTCAGAATTCTGCCAACGGACTGAAATATGCATTTGGCACTCGAATTAAGAGCTAGTAACGCATACCGCACCGAAAAATCTGCATGAACGGAACCATGCTGTGTGCAAGAACTCGCGGCAATTAAAGTTGATTTTGCTGCTGCTCGAGTAGAAAATCTACTTGAAAAGGAGCTCTCTGACCACACCCGCTCGAATACCTCATGCTTTCGAAAATCTCACCGAAAGTCCTGCTAGCGACCGGAAGATATTGGTCATTCTAAAAATACCTTTTTTAATTGATTTGTTGCCCAGCTTTAAATTCATGCCCTGAAGAAGCCAAGGCATGGGAGCTTGGGTATTCATCAAGATATGTCCAATAACTGTTGTTATGAGCGTTAGGAAACACTGGAGAGTTACCATTCATATGTTATTCAGAATAGGATCTGCCTCTAAAGTGAGGCCAGATTGTTAAATAAGCTTTGGACATACATGATGCAACTGTTTTTTTTCTGCCAACAGTTGTTGGAAATTATGAAACACCTTCTTGGTCAAATGATCATCTTGGGACAAGGACATTCTAATCTACACTTTTGGTTGCCTGGTCTAGAACTGTACGCCTTACTTTTTCTACATCTGTACTTTTGATTTACCAAGATTCTAAACCAACATTAATTGTCATGCAGTGCCACGTGAGAACCTCATCTGTTGAACACTTCTCTCTGGAACCCTGACCCCCTAGCCTCCTTTTGTTATCTCTGGTTGAAGGATCCTTTCTCTGGGGCTTGGCGAACACTGTCTTTATTGTCTCTCTGAAAATCAGTAGCATGGTTTTGGGGGGTTTCTTCTAAGGCACTGTTCTTTGGAGGCAGATGTCTAAGAGGGCTATTCACAAAGGTAAACTTACATGTGATTACTTTTGGCTATTCATCATTTACGAGTGTAAATTACTCAAAAGTGAAGACTTACATGTCCTCTCCCTCTGAAACAGGGGGTGGAGTCAATAAAAAGTCACATATGACTGTAAAGGTACTACCAAGTAGTGACTTTACAATCTTAGTTGTTTTTCTGCACACTTGGCAGAGACCTCCGCAATCATGGCAAAGATCTCCTAATGGTAAAATATAGGGACATTTTGAAAAGTTAAAGTTTAAAAAATATAGATTTGTAAGCTGAATGTAACTTAATTTTATATATGTATTTTAATGTAGAATTTTTTTTTAACTGGTCCAGCACAATTCAAATAAAATGTAATTAATTTAAGTAAATTAAATGAAACTACAATTATTTATTTACGTTTTTTTAAACTCACCTAAAGCGGAATGAGAATGTTTATATTTTTATTTAAAGTTATGTATAAAATGAATTTAAATTAATTTAATTAATTTGTTAAAGTTACATTTATTCCATTGAAAATTCTTATTAAATATTGTTTGATAAAATAATATGCATTTATGTTGTACATTTTTTTTTTCAAAGATTAAAATAATATAATATGTATATATGTGTATATGTGTATATATATATAAGGCATGGCATTTAAATGATTGATGGCCCACTTGGGCTGTAGTTCATATTACATCTAGCGGCATAAGAAGTTGTGCATTCTACAGCATATTATAGCATTGTATAAAATGGAACATACTTTGCAGTGGCACACATACAGTATGTGAGTAGGCATTTTTAGCTGCATATAGATCTATTGGATCACTGTGTAAGATTTTAAATGCCGTGTGTCATTTCGGATTTTAACATTGCTTTTTCTGTGTTTAAATTTTAGCTTTTGTGAGCATATTTATATATTTATTGGCTTATTTTAAATGTGCACAAATTAGCACTGAAATCGAAAAATTTATGCTGCTATAAGGAACTTTTCAGTTACCATGCATTTGCACTTTGACTCCATGATGTCATTTCCTGCTTAGATCACTTTAAATGTCGTTTTTCTGTTATGCAACGCGTCATGTGATCAAGACCCGAGTGGGGGTCGAAACGCGTAATGGCGGACTTGTTGGGCACAAAATAAACATCACTTGATCGGTACCAAGAACCTGGGGTCCACTCTTCGTCCTTTTGTCCGTGAGAGGCTACTGTTGGCGGCAAACTTTGCTTATATATATATATATATAAAAGGTATTGTATATATATTTTTCTGTTTGAATAAACGTATTTCTTAAACATTATTTCCTGTGGGATTTCAAATCCTTACCTTCATTGTTTTCTACAAGAGGGTGTTCCAGTAACTGTGAGCCGCTGTGGGTGGTGCTGGACTTACTTCAGCTCTAAACTGTTGTACATTTTCCAGCCACTTCCCCGTCCCTCCTACATTTACTACAATGGGCCTGATTCCGATGCGGTAAGGAAAGCATTCCCACCTAGGGCCCGATTACGATGCGGTTAGGAAGGCCTCCTAACGGCATTTTCTCCTTCCAAATTGGATTGGGAACGTGTCTTCCCGACCGCGGGCCCAATTACGATGCGGTTAGGAACATATGAGGAAGAGATGTGGCGCCGCGGCCAGGGCGACTGTATCCGGAATCTGGGGATCACGGTTCGATCCCCGGCACCGGCGGCAGACTAGCCCAGCACCATGTGACTCTGGGCAATAGCTTGCTTAATCTACTCGACGGCCCCCAGCACCTAGAGACCCTTACGGGTGATTGTTTGCGCTTTACAAATTTGGATTATTATTATGCTCACATTGAAGTCAATGGGAGTCCAACCAAATCGTATCTGGAAGCATCCGGATGCATCTTACTAGGTTGGTCGAAAACCATTTCCAGACCAATCAGTTGGGAAGCTTTCCAAACTGCATCAGAATCGGGCCCTAAATCGTATACCTGTATGTGCAGAGATATCCGCACATATAAGATAGAGCCAGAGGCGGGAACCACATGTAGGTTTGTGAATAGCATTTTGTAGTTTTTTAGTAGTAATATTGTAGTACTAATAATGATACTATAAAATTCAGTTTGGGAGTAAGAGTCACAATGTACAGATGTGGGTATAAAACGTTTCTTAATTTTTCACCAATACACAGAACATTTATTTCTGTACCTTAACTATATAAGGTCAACTTTCCCAGCACTTAGTTTCTCCTCTGCTGTTTGATCCTCTGCCTTTACTTGTCAGGTCCCGGGTCCTGGGTTCTTACTTACTGTCTCCCTATCTTGCTTTACCTTACTCTCACCTCTGGACCTTTCTTCTTTCCCTTGAGGCAGGTATCAGTTCTCTATCCTCTACTCCTAAACTCGAAGGCGGAATTGTTGTTATTAACGAGAAGTCACCAATCATGTAGTTTGCTCCCTGAAGTCCCTTCAATAGATATCATGTTGTGTTCTGGTGCCTATGGCACCATCCTCAGTATGTTATGCGTGTGTGTTACTTCCTGGTCTGAGTGCTCGCCCTTTGAGACTGCACTTCATTGCCTGCGTGTTACACTCGCACCCATTATTCTTCAACCTGGATTTGCAAGCGAGTAATTCTTTTAAACAACTTTTTAATAAATGTAGAAAAAAACAGACCCCCCCACCAACATTCCGAAACAGAAGTGAAGGTATTTATTAGGAGGAGAGCCCACCTAGATATCTGTCACTCTTGCGGTTTGTGCAGTGGAAAATGCCACAACTGATATGTGGAAGCGAGGTGAGCACTCAGCTTTTCCAAATTCAGAGACCTGTGGTGGAGCTGACAGATATGGAGCCCAATGTTTCTCTTGCATTTAAGCAAGTGTAGCCTTTTAGGGTCAGATTGGTAAGGTGGGTACTTGGGCAATGGGGCGGTATCCGCGTTCCAGTTTTGGGCCTCTTTTTTGGCCCGGTGGTGGCTGATATGGGCTGGGTCTGTGCAGTTCAGATGCTTCTTTCCGTAGGCAGATGGGCCTCTATTACCTCCCTTTTACCAACGGTGCTGAGGTGTCATTCCCAATTTCTCGCTGGGACGGCCCTTTAATGTATGCAGATTGAGCAGGGAAGGATGGGGAGGCAGAAGCGGCCTCACTTATATTCAGGTGTGGGTTCACCATTGTGAACTAATCTGTACATACAGAGTCCTGGCAACATTTGCATTTTTTTTATCTTAGTGAAGTGAAGAAAACATGCCTCTTTTATGGAGACCCCCCTCCTTTTTATAACACTTAAAACACTGAAGCAGTGTTTTGAAGAAAAACGCAATCCGCAGCTGTGGGCCACTTTTTTTAGGGTGCCTGTGCCCATTTTTGATCCCAATCCAACCCTGGCAGCCTTATGGCGTCACTCCTGTGCTGCAGGCAAGCGGACAAAATAGAAATAATGGGTTATGCCGCCATTTACATTCTGTGTTTGTACAACTGCAAAAGGGATATTTGTGCCTATTTACACGTCTGTTAAATCTATAAATAAACAGAATAACGGCGATCGCTTTAACTTCTTTCGGTCGAATAAAGTTTTCGGCCTTGCTACTGACTTTTTCTCTCCAAAGCGGTTTGTACCCGCATGGCTTGGGAGCTGCTGGAGGGGAAACCCCAGTGAGTGATGGAGTGTATGAAGAGCCCAGACATCAAAGGGGCGTTGCATTACTGGCCCCATCGGAATTACGAGATCTACGGGAACACTGCATCTATTTTCTTCTCTCTGAGAATTCCAGGAGACATGAATTACTTAGGAGATCAGACCTCGAAAGATCAATTCACCTGGCAATTCAAGGGGGGCTGTGTGGGTAACCACCTGGTAACATTGCCCCCCTCCCCATCAAGTGCTTAGAAACTGATCTTCTTCTGGTAAATCGCTTTGTATATAATATTTGAAGTGCTTACAGAACCTTGAAAAAACAATCAATCCTTTGGTATTATCACTTTAAACAGAATTTAGCCTATCTTTATTTAGCCTCGTCTACAAATTGCCTGCAGTTTAAATATGCACAAATTTGTGCCCAGTTTATGCAAAGGAGAGCTTTGTGAAATCCCGGAGCATGGTCGTCTGATGGACATTTGATATTGAGCTTAAAAGGGAAGGACGACACTGGGGTCCTATTGGAAACGCAAACCGGCCCTGGCAACTAAGTCTGACCGGCGCAGTGAGTGGGGGTGCTTGTGGGAAACGCTGCTGCTGCTTTGGTAGGGGACCGACATTGCAGCACTGCTGCAAAACCGGCCCCCTGTACCATAACTGGAAATCGTGATGGGATCACTGAAACCTGATGATCTGGAGCCTCGCTAACACCATCTTGACAGCAGCATCTTGAGAGTGGAATTGATAGGGGATGGCGGGCATATGGCAGTGCCTAGAATTCTCTGCAGGGAGGGGGTGCAGATGCGAGCTACCCCCGCCCACCGAGGCCTCCTGCGGCCGGCTCTTGCTGCTAAGGTTACATTTTCACTTCCGTCACGCCTCCCTGCTTCTAATCCCAGGCTGTATCCCGGATTTACTAAGGCTTTGGGCAGTGTATGCATTAACTTTGCAAGGGAATCCCCCCCACAAACCACTGCGGTGGTATTGATTTTGTCAAACAAATCAGGATTTGTGTTGGAAAATTGACCACTGTAATGGCAAGTAATGCTATGTGCTACTTTGCACTACTCTGCGTCAAGGGGGCGTTCCCCCTATCTTCCAACAATTATAGACAGGGACAGGGTTGGATTGGGATAAAAAATCGGCCTGGGCACACCAAAAAAAGTGGCCAGCATTTTGCGTATGCCTTTCCTCAAAACACTGCTTCAGCGAAGTTTTATGAAAAGAAAGGGGGTGGGGGGCATGTTTTATTAACTTCACTTAGATTAAAAAAAAATGCACAGAATAATTCATACTGCTGAGCCACCCCCCGCTCAATCAGCATACATTAATGGGCAGGCCCTGTGAGAGAAAGGGAGTGAGTGATACCTCCGCCCATCTGCCTCTAGAAAGGCCACTCAAGCACCCAATGGGCTGCTGGCCGCATCCTAATAGCACAGACAGCCCCCAGGCTGCCCAAAAAAGCAGCCCACAGCTAGAACTCGGCTACCAGCCCTTCGGCCATTTCCCGAGTGCCCGCATTACCAATCCGACCCTGGATAGGGTTGTGTGATGAAACTATATGTCTCCTCGAGGCAGGCGTAACGGAAGAGAAATGTTTTAATTTCTCAATACATCTCAAACTTTGCAGGTGTGCAGCACTATACAGCACACATACAAAGTGGGAAAAGTATTAAAGCATAGTTTTTGTATTGGAAGGTCTCCCTTCCAGTGTAATACCTGTGCTTGAGTGAACTTGTGCAGTATTGTGCAAGGGTGTGTTTGTTGGTACATATCAGCATAAAGTACGTCAGGGCTGGGGAAAAACCATGGGGCATATTATCAAGCACGGCGTTATAATTATCGCCGCTTTAGTGGCAGAAAACTGCCGTTAAAGCAGCGATAATGGGCTTGATAATATGCCGCAAAGAATTCCAATAGAAGCCCATGTTGACACCAGAACATGGGCTTCTATGGGAATTCTCATGGCCGTATTATCAAGCCTATTATCGCCGCTTTAGCGGCAGTTTTCTGCCACTAAAGCGGCGATAATTGTAACGCCATTTCTTGATAATATGCCCCCATATCTCTGTAGATATGACACTGTTTTTCACTCTCCCTTTGGCTCAACACAGTACAATGGTTTTTGCTGCTGTTCTGTGTTGTGTCACATTTTAATACATTTGCCTGTGAGCATGGCATTAGTAAACCAAGGCTTAGGCCCTCACACAGGAACACCTTCACTCTCACACAAGCAGGGACTTAAATGGGAGGGGGGGTGGTATTCTCAGCAGCTGCTCTTGGTTACTTGGCCCGAGCCTGGAACGCTGTGATGTGACAGGAGAGCTGGGCTCAGGCGATGGAATGTGCATGTTTTGAAGGGATCGGCAGTTGTTGGTTGCCTCCTGACTGATATGTCGGATGGGATCTCTCCCCCCAATAAGCCTACTGACTTCAACACAATATGGATATCCGTCTCTTCATTTCCACGTGAACCCACTTTGTCACAGGGGGTAACCCAGATCTAGGTTAGTTACAAATTAAAGTTGTGCAGGCATGTGTCTCAAACGTAGGCCCAGCTTTTGGCCTATGCAAGCCTTGCCCTCGCCCAGGGCGCCAATCTTCAGAGGGACGCATGGAGCTGTTGCATTAAGGCTATGCAAACAGCCGTGCCAAAAGCAGCCCTCCAACCTCCTCGTTTTACTCACCAACAGATACGATACACCAGAATAATCTAAAATGTACTTGATTTTAACAAAATATGAGCTGATTGTCGTGTGTGAACCATGGCTTGGATCCTGGTTAAGTGATAGGATATTATGAAGCCAAGAAGAAATAAAAAAGGCTGCATTGATCATGCAGCTTCCAAGTTCCAAACAGCATCAAAAAGCAAGTACATTGTGATAAATATGCCAGGAGTTAAGACAGCAGGATCCATACTCTATAAACTTAAAATGAGCAGTTATTGGGTTGTATTCTTTGTTTATCTATACTGTCCGTTTCACTTTTAATTTATTTCATAAAATCACATTCTGTTGTAAATTTCACGTAGTTGAATAAAGCAAGGTGTGCCACTTTTGGTCTGAAATATACATTTCTGTTCATATGAACGTATCATCACGGATGTGTAGGTTATTTCTACTTGTGTTGTGCTCATGGTAAAAGCATGACATTGCCTCCCTGTCTCCCTGTCCTTGCTCCACTAGTTCCATCTTGAGGAATTCTACATCACAGACAGACCCCATAACACCTTGGCATCTGATGCATAAGTCCTTTTTTCTTTACAACCACCACTCCCTCCCCCAGAATGGTTTGTCTGTCAGTTCTCAAACCTACAAGATGTGGAAAAATAGGAAGGCTTGGCTGGGTGGGAAGTGGCTGCAGTGCATAAAAAAGCATGCAAACTATAATCCTGAGTGACAGAGGTGGGGTCAGTGACTGTGGAGGCAGGGCCGGAGAAGTGACTCAAAATAACATAATAAACTGTAACTACATTGATGGCCTTTTACCTTCAGGAAATGTAACACACACACCTTAGATGAAAAATAAATGCAAGTTAAATAATCGGTAGGAAATGCATTCTTCTACCTTATGAAACCTCAATCGGTTAATGCGATCACTGCAGATGTCTATGTGTGTAACCAGACAGTCACAGAACTGAATCCGGGTTGGTGCAGTGGAGAATAGAGATTTGTATATATAGTGCTATGAGGAATCAGGCTGCAACTAAAAGCATTGTAAATATGCAAGTAGTTATTTTAAAACTGTATTACACAGAATATGTTGAAGAAATGTGCAGAGAGGTTTACAGAGCTATTCACAAAGATAACTTACATTTGTGATTAAATTGCAAATGTAACTTACCTCTTATATTTTTGAGTACCTTTTTAGGCTATTCACAAATCCGAGTGTAAATTTACTCAAAAGTTCAGACTTACACATCTCCGCCCCCTGAAAAATGGAGTGGTGCTAAATTTATGAGTGTAAGTTACTACTGCCAAAAGGCCTTATGCTATTGCTATTGAGAGATCTTCACCATAGTGGTGGAGGTCTCCCTATGGCAAAGCATGCAGAACTTTTCCCTGTACTTTACCATATGGAGATCTCCTCCCTGACTGCGGAGTCTCCCTGTAGTAAAGTATAAGTAAAAGCAAAAAAAAGTATGACAGTTGGAAAAAGTTCTTAATTTTGTTTAAGGTTAAATAATATTGTATATAACTTTTATATAATTATTTTAAATGTAGAACTAATGCCACAATGCTACAGCACTATTACCTAAGTTTTGATTAAAAAAGAAAAAGTAAATATATTAATTTACATAAAAATTATTTCCTCCCTAACGTAAAAATATATTTTGTATAATTTAATTGCTAATTTTTAAAACGTGATGTATAGACCTAATTAAAAGTAATTTAATTTCATGAAATAAAATGTATTTATTACAGTAATTTTCTGAATGCAAGGAGATTATTAAATTATTTCATAACTGAATTAAATGTCTACTATTTTAATATATGTTTTAACATTACATTATATTTATTGACATTTTTGAACTATTTTAAATAATTTAACTTAATTTAAAATTATTTCCTATGGGGTTTACATTTAAACCTCTGCCTCCATTATTTTCAATGTAAGGGTGTTGCAGTATGAAGAGTTGGGCATGAGCGGTGCTAGACTTACTACTGTTTTTTTTTTGGTAGTAAACTTACACTTGCAAGTTAGGCTCCATCCCCTTTTTCATGGGGTGGAAACTTGTAAGTCTACACTTTGAATAACTTTACGCTTGAAATTTGTGAATTGCCAAAAGTAGTAAAGTTAATCAAAAGTGGCAAAGTAAACTCACAAGTTTAAATTATTCCTGAATGTAACACGTTTGTGAACAGCCCTGAAATCCTCACAACTGCACACATATTTGGATGACTGACTGATCAATGCTCCTTGGTCCCATCTAGTGATAAGCCATACTCAGGGTATGGGTATGCTATTCCTAATAAATCTACCAAAATCACGGCTGAAACTATCTCAAATGCTGGAATTCATAGGAGCAGAATTTCATACAATATGAACCAGAGTTGTCCTTCCAGAGCACAGGGTGCAGGGAATACAGATTCATGTGAGGACTCTGCTACACAAAAAATGGCCCCAATAAAGGGCTGGTTAAAGGTTTGGGGCACATGGCGCCATGCCACGAGCTTGATTAAGTCTCAAGCCATTAATTCATCATCTTTTGGAAAGGGGGGACCTCTATTCATGAGATTATGAATATCTGTTTCCTGTCCCTCCCTCCTGTTTTAGTTGTCTGGAGTGGTGGCAGGACCTACTTTATCTGAGCGTAAATGTACCTCTGGAGCCCCAATTTTATTATGCAATAACAAGGAATAATAACACTTTGGGCTGGAGGGCTACTTTGGGGGAATTGAAGAAATGAGGAAGATGGATGCATACCGAGAACCATCAGTTGTTCAATTGACAAGAACTTTAAGTAATCAGGAGGGGTAATTTGGCATTCTCAACCCAAATTTAGAGGCTTCCAGTTTTAATATGGACAGACAATATGGTAGCTAAAGACTTTATCAACCAGCAAGGGAATGCCTAGTTCAAGAGGCTAGCTCAGTTGATGGACAACATCTCCAGTTGGATGCATTCCTCACTGACAGCAGTGGATCTGAGTGGAGTGAACATTTAACAGGCAGATCACCTTACCAGCGTATTGGTGTCCTCTTCGGAGTATTACCAATGATAGACCGTATTCGAATCCATCTGTCAGGGGTTAGGCCTAACTCTGATGGGTCTGCTTGTGACGAGAAGAACTGTCCTGGTCATCAGTTTTCTTCCCAGTTCCCCAATCTTCTAACTTGGGTGGGTGAATGCAGAGGGTGAGCAGAGAGTGAAGTTACCATACTGGAATCACAGGGAATGGATTCCCAAGGTACTGATTCTAGCGGTAGAACAAGTGTAGTTGTTCAAAATGACTCAGAGTCCCTTGAGTTCTTCTCAAGGGACTTTGAGTCAGTCTATTCAGAGTTCTAATCTGTCCAACCAGCAACTATGAAGTCTGGGGTTTGGGATCTGGAAGTTGAAAGGCGAGGGCTACAGAATTTGTGTCTCTCAGAAGCAGCAGTAGTTGTATTGCAGCAGTCTAGAAAGTTGTTCACAAAATGTTCCAATGGCTGTCACAAGGTATCCTTTCAAGACTGGTGCCTGGTAGCAGGGATCCATTCTCTCAATTGTTCTACACCTACATGTTTTCATTTTCTTCTTGAAGTGTTTCATAATGTTTTGGTGGTAGCTCTCCTTAACGTACAATGAGCTGCCATTACGTCGTCTTAGCATCATTGGGGAGACTTGGAAAGGTAGGTTTCCTCAGTCCTTCGTCTTCTGAAAGAGTTTGTTTTGTTAAATTGCTGCATAAATATCTAGTACCTCCATGGGATTTGCAGATGGTTTTGAAAATGCTGTAAAAGCCTCCGTTTGAGACACTGGAATAAATTCCTTTGGATGCACTTTCCTATAAAATAGTATGTAAACTTTATTAGTACATCTCTAAGACATTTGGGGATCTGGGCTCTTTCATATGTACTGAAACATATTTGCGTCTGCTATGGGATGATTTGGTATTTAAACCTGGGCCATCCAATTTACCAAAAATTCTATCCCAGTTGCATCTGGACCAAGAGATTAATCTGCCACCATTAATTGGGAAATGCATATCTTCCGATCTATACTTGGACTAGATGTTAGAAAAGCTATAATAATAATCCATATTTGTAAAGCATGAACATATCACCCCTTTAAGGTTCCAAGGTGCTGGGGGCCATCAGGGACATTTAGTGAGTTATTACCCACAGTCACAGGGTGCTGAGCTGACATGAGCAGTCGCCAGGGATCGAACCGTGAGCCCTGCGATATGGAGTCAGCCGCTCTGGCCACTGCACCTCATCTCTTACCTATCAGGGTGTATTTGGCATCAATGGCCAACTTTTGAACATATGAGATTTTATTAGGCACTTTTGGTTCCTGCAAATAAAGGACTAAAAACTATTACAGCAACCTTGAGCCAGTGGGTTTGCTCACTGATTACTAAGGTGTACGAGGCACCTGGGGTCACACTCCTCCTATGATTCAAAGGGCGTTTGACTAGAGAAGTTGCTGGGTCTTGGACCTCAGCAGCGGCCTTTCCATTGACTAATATTTGCTATGGAGCTTAAGGTTCTTACTTGGTACGGCACTCTAGTCTTCAGATCTCTGATAATTCATCAAGGGGAGTGGGCAGAGCTATGTTAACCTTAGGTTCTTAGTCTTTTTTCCTTAATGGTTAATGTTTTGCCTCCTGAATATTTGTAGCTATTGCATCACTTATCAATGAGGTGTGTCGTTTACTGATTTTGGGATATGCCTAATTTCCTTATTTTGTTGGTATATTTTGAAGAAAGATATATGTATTTGAGCAAGGGTGGGGATATAGGGAGGAAATGTTAAGATTACTTGCGGTAATCTGCATTACTCCTAGAGTTCTCATCCTTTCTTTATTTCTAGTCTCCCTCCCGGCCCTAAATTATTCGGGATGTCTTCAGTGGTGTGACATGTCTACCGCTTCTTCCGTTGTGGATATATGAGGTACGGAGGAGACGGGCCCATCCTTGAAGAGGGAGCCCTGGTTATAAGGTAAAAAAGACTTCTGCACCGGACGCCAGCGGCAAGGTAGAAAGCCTCAAGAGGTAAATAATGGAGCAAGGATGGGAAGTGAAGGCATACTGCAGATTTCCACAATTAATCTAAATATGATACAGCCAGTGGAGTAATGAACCTCGAGGGTTCCCCCTGCAAAGTACTTGGGGGCCTCCCCACCCACCGGACCCAGTCAGAGGCTCATGGTCGCCGCTCTTGCACAGTGCTGGAGGGGTCCCCTAGTGCTCAGGGGCCTTCAGCACCGCGGGGGCTTTTGTTAAGCCACTGGACACAGCAGATGTGCTCCATATTTGTATACCTATGATGTGCAGGGTGTGGGCTGAGACAGGAACCTTTGCAGACTTGTAACATACTCAAATGCTCACTCTCTCGACTTGTAACTTCCACATGGCCTTCTTGCACAATCTCACTTCTCTATCCCACAAGCCCCCCCTCTACCTCCAGATTCCTGGAATGTATTAATATTATCCCTAGAGCTCGCATGAATCAGCAACTGCAGCGTGTCGGGAAGTACACAAATGAACAAATATAAAGGCAACTGGCTGATATATCCAGGCAGCAATAATGAATGCACCGTCTAGCTCATCTCCCGGAAGACCTACATCAAAGGATGGAGGAGGAGATCTCTTCCGAAACAAGGTAGCCTCTTCCGCTTAGAATTTGTAGTTTCATATGTATGAAGCAGCTATGTGTAGCTGGCTCAGTCCGAAGCGCACCAGAGGGCTTTGCAAATCCCAGCGTAGGAAAGAGTTAACATGAGCAAACAACTACAGTATTGTGTGGATTTAGGAAACGCTTAAAAAAAACAGCGCCGGATTCACTTCAAAAGGGGGACATATGGACGAGCTTTAGCATGCGATCCAGTGTCCACAAAGCCACTTAAAGTTGGATTTCAGCAGAGGGGAGAGAGTGCTTTGAAGAGGATCATGTGGAGCCCCCGGGGGCTCATTGCGTCCCACTTGCCTTTCCCACCAGGAGCCCTGACCCTCTTGCAGGCAGACTAACCAGATACCCACCAGATCCTGACCACAAACACTCATTTAGATACACTTGCATTTCATGCCTATCAACGTGAATATAGGTATATTTTAATGGTCAGAAATGTACAACTTAGCACAGCAGTTCTCTCACAACTCTTGTGTGGTGTTGGAAGGCAGACTACCTATAGGAATCAATCACATGCGAAAGATGATCTGCTTGGTTTGTGTTTAGTGGTTGCCGAGGGACTGCTGGGGTAACTCCCGCTAACCAAAGCCCCAGGCAGTGTTTCAACACTTGAAAGTGCTTTCTTGTGGCTGGCTGTTTTGCCAGTGTAGCTCAAATAGCATTTGATTCTGTGGGGCAGATTTACAAGCCCCTTGCGCCTCTTTGCGCCGCCATTGCGTCACTTTTTTTTACTCAACGGCGGCGCAAACAATGCTCCCTATTTACAACGTGGCGCATCTAGGGAGACGCGTCACGTTGTAAAGCCCTGCGTCACATTATACCTGCGTCAGGTATAATGTATGCAGGGGGGTGTTCCTATGCAGGAAAGCCTCGTAAAAGTGACGCAGTGAAATCTACAAGATTTCACTGCTTTACTTTTAGGATGCCACTGTGTCAACACATTACGCCAGAGGTCTTCAAACTTTTTGATGCGGAGACCCCCTTTTCAAAATTGTTTAGGCGTAAGGACCCCCTTTTGACAACATTTTCTAGAACCTGGTACTCCTCATCATCAACAACCATAAACGCCCCTAATTCCCACAGCAAATAACTTTTACGGTAGGGAAATAATATAAACAGTGTGTAGCAAACCAAGGGTCAGTGAGCTTGGGGGTGTAGTCAAAGGTTTAGCTAAAACAAAGGGTCTCTTTTATGAGGAATTGGCGTAGGGCAGCACCGCACGTCTTCTTGCTGCGCTGCCCTACACCAATGTGAAAGGGCAGGAATGCACTGTATTTATAAAATACGATGCATTCCTGTCCTTTGTGTTGGCGCACAACTTGTTGCCTCGTACCAGCATAGGCAGGATTGTTTTTGTACAGGAAGGGGCACCTTCCTTCACAAAAACAACCCTGAGAGGAGTTTTCCTCTTTCTATGTGAGCTGCAGAATGTAGCACACATGGAAAGAGGAAAAGAATTAGGAGAACTAAAAACATTTCTCCTCGTTGTGCCCCCGCTGTGGAGGCGTCCGTTTATGGAGCTGCCCCAGGTTTACGTGATTTTGTAAATATGGGGCGGCATCAAAATCCATGGGTGTTGTGTGGTATCCCCATGCAAAGCCCAAGCAACCCCTCCTTGACACAGAGTGGGGCAGCGCAGTGACATGCGCTGCTATGTCTTATATCGATGAGGCTATGCAAAGCCATGCAGGTGGCTTTGCACCGCCTCATAGGTATGGTTGAGAAGCTTGCGCCGCAGGAGCCTAAAAAAAAGTGATGCTCTGGCGATGCAAGCCTCTCATAAATAAGCCCCAAAATACTCTGCACAATTTTTAGGCCTTTCACCATCAGATATCCACATATAAAATAATAGGCAGCGTAAATGAAAAATAAAATGAAAAAAGTTGTTACTCATTTGGAAATGCACTGTAGTACATTATGAAACCTTTATTAGTTAATGCACTCAGAGGTCTATGTGTAACCAGACAGACACAGAATTAAATCTTGATTCGTGCAGTGGAGAATAGTGACGTGTATTTTTAGTGCTGCGAGGTCACAGCATGTGACAGAAAGCACTGTGAATATGTAAGTGATTATTTTATACTTGCATTACAAGATAGACTGCTACAAAATGCACAAAACGTTTTATGATAAAATGGTGCTTCCAAAAGGTAGATTTTAGTAATACCAGTGCGTATGTAATGCGATTTCTTTTTTTTTTTTAACATAAGTGTCCCTTCAACACCTCCTTTGGGGTACTAAGGGCTGTGTAAATGCAATTGCAATTAAAAGCACGCACATCATAGCCCAGTTGTTAACTGTTTGCATTACCCCTCCAAAAACCCAAATCTTTGTTATCCCAAAGCTTGGAGTGATTGCATCAATTAAAGTCAGAACCAGCTCCCAAACACTTGCAGATTAACTAACAGAGCACATTTGCACATATTCAGGCAAGCAGGCTTCCTGGCAGAAAGCTTTTCACACACTAGACAATTGATGAAACTTCAGCTGATAACAATCCAAATTAGCCCTCCCAGCTGCCTTTTTTAGGTCTCGCCTGAGCCAGCGCTTCAGCGCTGCTCTGGCGAGAGCTATAGAAAACGGGGATTTGGAAGTGCAAACGAGTGCTTTTCAGGCCCCCAACTACAGTGCATGTGCGCCGGGCGCGCGCACCATTTGGCAGCCTGCGTGTACATTTCGCGGGCGCTTTGATGTTCTCAGTGAGCCGCGCGGCCACTGCAAACATCAAAGCGCCCGCGAAATGATTACTTTCACTTTAACGTTTGCACCTACTTGGCAGACTGGTTCTCTGTTGCTCTTTCCTCCTCTGCTCTCTCTCCTCAGAGTCCGTCCCTCCCCCTGTTGCAGCAGCTGGCATAACACGGGGGAGGGTGGCTCTTCGTGCCTACCAAAAAACAAGCATTGGCATAGCCAATAGGTCTCGCTTTTGGGACCTTATAAGTATTTAGTTATGCAACTGTTGCATAGTTAAACACTTATAAGGTCCCAAAAGCGAGACCTATTGTCTATGCCAATGCTTGTTTAAAAAGGAAAGCAAACATTTTGAATTGCATGCACAAGTGAAGCTGGGCAATGCGGGACCCCCTTCCCGGGACTCCACGGCCCCCCTGGGGGTCGTGCCCCACAGATTGAAGACCTCTGCCTTACGCGTAAGGAGTGACGCAGTACAGTAAGTGTAGGCCTCAAAATACATTGCTGGAGTTGCGTCGTGCTTGCGACACAACTCCAGCAATGCGTGGCTTTTGGGCCAACAGATGCATCAGAAGTTCTGATGCATCTGTTAATCCTTGCGTCATGGAGCACTTTTTTGTACATACAGCGCATCCATGGGGGCGCAAGGACATTTGATTGTGACACAAGGAAACTGACGCATCTATGCAGATGCGTCAGTTACTTGTAAATCTGCCCCTGTATTTCTAATTCCATATCACCAGTCACTCAGATTGTATTCAAAAGTTCGTGTTAGACATAACACAACCAAAATAGCACAGCTCTCTGTTCACATTTTGTATACATAATACCCCAAACTACATAGTAGACTGCACATTACAAACAGATCCAGCAAAGTACACGTATACAATATTGCTGGTTATCACTGTGCTCACAACAGAAAACATCACTTATCAAACAACACACGAATAGCACCAAATAATACACACCATAGAGAGCATTTCACACATTCAACACAGCACAAATATGACACACAGACAGATGCCACTGTCATCACAACAGGACTTTCTACCTAGAAACTCCTCACAGCATCCAAAACATATGGGAGCCGAACTCCAAACATGCAATGGAATGGTTTGTATGGCACCCGTCATCACATGGCATAAACAATTAACCGCAGGCAATGCCTACTAACAGGCAAGAAGTGTAAGCTGTGAGGTACAACCCTTTGGACTCACTCATTAAAAACCAAGGACTTTGAATTTGGCACACTCACCCAACAGTGGTGTATCGACTTCTTCCCACTATTTACAGCCTTTTTCCATAGGCCAAATCAGAACCCAGTCTGAGATGAAAACCCGGCAACACCTTTGAAAGACATTCCAGGATTTCCATAGCACTGGAAGGCCGTATCAGTTGGAGAGTATGCACTGTGCAAATGCAAATAACAGAACACAGCTTAGCATAGCAATGTTTTCTATTCCCGAATAAAACAATCAAGGTAGGGAATCTCATCACGAGCTAGCTTTTTATATTGCTCACTCAAAAAATGATTATTACATCTACTTCCTAACAGTTTTCAGAGAAAGTTAAACATTAATGTTACATTGCTCACAGAAAGCCCTATAGTGATCCTTTACTGGAGTGTGGGCTTCTGTCAAAAGGGAGGTAGGACTAGCCTCTCTTCAATTTAATGGTCTGAAACTATAGTAGGACAACTCCCCTCATTCATTCAGAGGAGCTAAGATAAAGGTAGGACTTCAATCTTGGTTCATTCTAATAATGTCGGGCATCCTTTAATGGTCCTACACCTCATTCATCCGCAATATTTGTCTACATAGTCCCCTGATAGGCCGCATTTAGTCTCGTTTCTCATGCACACAGCCAAATTTTCCACCTTTAATTTAATTACATCTTTACCCACAGTTTTCTTGCTGCCTTGCTTTTTTTTTCTCCCTCCCCCGCAGTCCCTTAGATTCCATATGCAGTCTCTCCGGTTTCAGGCTCTCCGCCACTTAACCTACTCCAAAGTCTAAAATAATTCCATTATAACTATCAGCTCCCAACTTATTCTGCCTGTCCATTAGGACTATTACCTGCTTATACACACTTTATTTGATAGATAATGTTACCTTCACCTCCATAAACTCCTAATTGGGCCCCCTTCCTTACTAGGACACAATCTCAGAATGGAGATAAGTACCGAGCTGGATCTAATGCTTTCATTATCACTTACCCGTCTAACCTTTCCAATAACGGGCCAAAAAACATAAACATCGCATACTCAAAACGGACCCGAAAAATTAATCTCAGACGTCTACTTCTGTGTAAACAAGGGCATTCTAGTTAATGACCTCATCTTCTATAACAAAAAATGGGCATGCTGGCGGAATGTTCTTTATTTCATGCTTCGAATATCAGGCACTAGGAAAACCCCACATGGTCTCAAATTAACAGCATAACCCTCGCTCATCTTTAAAGCTAATGCCACTATCACCCTCTACAACAATGGTATCATCCTCCAAGACTCTAATGTCAATCTAGCTAAGATGGCCAATATTTGCCCAACACTCAAAAAAGCGGTGTCCGCTAAATCCAATGACCCGGACCCACAATCTATTAATACCCAGGATTTAACTAGTCTTCCCCCCACCACAGCCGGAGTACCCCACTCTCTCAAAACTATACTCCCCCTTTAGAGGATCTCAGAGCCTTTCAGTCCCCTGTCGGATTGGATCAATCCACTCAACCACCGACTCAGAAGGTTGGCGGGCCTACGAGTTCACTCTAATCGCCGATCTCAATGCCGACACAGTCATTCTCGAGCTGAGAGGATCCCTCTTGCCCTACCACCATTATTATCAACGGATGATCCCCCTTATTTCATCCCTCTATCTACACCACCCTCTAGGCCAGAGACCAGGCAGTTGCCCTCCACGGACCATGATCAGCCAAACCCACTCAACCCCTGCATGACCACCCCTGACACACAGGTCAATTGTCCACCCTCCCTCTCATATTCCTCAGCCTCTCTATCCAAGCTATCAGGAACATTGCAAGTTCTCAATGACCAACTCCCCCCCCGGATCTTTGCTTTATCACCTTAGACCTCTCTGGCATCCATCATGGCCCCTCCTCTCCACCGGATCTCCCACACAACCTCTACCCCTCATCTAGCACTCAGACCGAGAGGCTTGGCTGGACGATATATCTCTCTAGTTGCACCTTCTCACCGCCGAACTTCATGATTTGAAAGCCCTCTCAATCGAGCATCTCACCATGATCAGCTCCCTCCTTTCCCTTTGAAATTTGCCCAGAGTCCCCCCTAGCACTATATCTCGCCTTGTTCAGCATTTCCGCTCTCTATCTCTAAAACCGTACCCCTTCCTAACGCCCCCTCCCGCCCTAGAAGAATGAGAGGCCGATCTTGCGTCTAGTGATATTGATGATCTACTCATCTCTTATTCACTTACTCTAGACACCAACAAGACTCCTCTGGGTCAAATTCAAGCCATTCCCACTAACCCAAACAGAGAACTCCCACACAACCTCAGAGTCATAAACAATGACAACCTCAAGCGAGTGAACATCATCCAGACCCCTCCCCCCACACACCGGTACAGCTTAAATGCGTACTGCTCAACTTCAGATCAGCCAGTAAACACGCCTCTGAGAACTTCGACCTCATCCAACACAATGATTTAGATATCATCATCCTCACGGAATCGTGGCTTAATCCCTCTGACACTGCTATCCTAGACCTTCTAGTGCCTCCTACCCATGACATAATTCATCTAGACAGAGCGAAGAAGCATGGTGGTGGCCTAGCTCATATACATCGGAACACACTCTCGGTTTCCCACTCTGAGTCCCCCACGCCATCCTCCAGTGAATACCTGTCTTAACATCTCAAGTAACCACCTTCCTGTTTGCAAACTAAATACATTCTATCACCCCCGGGGGACAATCTCTCCTTCTTTGAACAAATAATGGAAATCATCTCCGGCAATGTTGATTCCGTAGTGTCCCAAATCTTCCTCGGTGATTTCAACCTTCACTGGTCTAACCCCAATGACCAAGCTGTAATATGCCTTAAATCTTTCTTATGTGATCACGAGCTGATTCAATATTGTGACCGGCCAAATCATAATAAAAGAGAAATTCTGGACCTCAACATATTCAAAGGAAACACCATCCCACTGGATACCATTACCCCTTGCGATTGGTCTGACCATCACAGCATCTTCTTCTATATTAACAAAGAGGTGTCCCAGAGGAAGGTTCAACTGAAGAAGTTGAAGATATGTAAAAGGGACCTCAGATATATCAATACAACTGAACTAGCAATCCACTGTAAATATGCCCATTCTTCCCAAGTCGACATGTCAGAGGTTCATGTACTCACTGACTTCTACAACTCTACTATCTCTAGTATCATGGACTCCATTGCACCACTCCAACAACAAAATGCCTCAACAAAAATCTTCAAACCTTGTTTCAATGACAACTTAATTTCAGAACGCCGCAACCTAAGGGCAATTGAACGATCTTGGAGATCCAAATCATCCTTGGATCAGCTAAAAGTCCTTTGATCGGTAAGGAGTTTCTATAACAAGCAAATCACGAGTGGCTAAGGCCAACTACTTCGTATCCCAAATTAATCAAGCCTCTAATCGCCCAAGAAACTTTTGAAATTGTTATACAGCAATCGGTGGAAGCACCCAACCGCCCTGACCCCGGAGTCAGCCCACCTTCATACGACGAACTGGCTGCTTTCTTTACTGAGAAATCAAGACTCATCAATATTGAACTGGATTCAAAGAAGGCTATTTTGCCATCCTATGGGTTTGCACACCCTCCGGCCCTCTTAGAGAAGCTCAAACCAATTAGGCTGAGCACCAAGAGAGATGCCTCATGGTGCACCTTTACTTCCTTCAGTGAAAAAGACATCAACAAGATTCTTCAGAGTATCAACACATCTAATCACCTCAGCGACCCGCTGTCTCCTTCCGTCTTCAAAGAAATCAAGGATGCCGTCATCCCCCTTTGGACAAAGATTGTCAATGCTTCACTGTCACAAGGCACGATCCCTGATTGCATTAAAGCAGCTCAGGTTTCACCTACACTAAAAAAAACGAATGCAGATAGTGCCGACCTTAACAACTTCCGCCCAATCTCCAACATCCCCACTCTGGCCAAACTACTAGAAAAATGCGTTCAATCACAACTTTGCGCTCACATTGAGAATTTCTTACTCCTGGACCATCATCAATCTGGCTTTCGGAGTGGGCACAGCACCGAATTGGCTCTCACACACGTTATGGATGACATTTAAAAAATGATTGACCAAAATTAATCTTGCCTTCTAATCCTCCTTGACCTTTCCTCTGCGTTTGACACAGTTAATCACGACAACCTCCTATCCATTTTGGAGCACAGGATGGGCCTTTCTGGTCTGGTGCTGCGATGGCTCTCGTCCTTCCCCCACTACAGATCCCAAAGAGTCAAGTTGAACCACTCTCCATCCCAGCCCTCGTCAGTATCCATGGGGGTCCCACAAGGGTCCACCCTATCTCCCATACTCTTCAACTTGTTCTTGGAACCATTAGCTAATGCACTAAATTCCACAAACATTCTCTTCCATATTTATGTGGATGACACGCAACTTTACCTGAAAATCACCTCCCCGGAATTCCTCATATCACTCAACACTACCCTAACCAATACTCAAAACTGGTTAACTGAGAGCCACCTCCTGCTCAACACTTCCAAAACAGAATTCCTTCTCATTTCTCCTTCGAATCACACCCCCAAGTTAGACCTCTGGATGAAGCACCTCACTGCCTTCAACTGCTCCCCCCACATTATTGATTCAGCTAAATCTCTCCAAATCACCCTGGACAAGCATCTGAACATGAAGAATCATATTAGGAAGGTGTTCAAAGGAGCTAATCACCTGATGAGGCTACTCGGGAATCTCAAACCATTCCTTCCACAAGCTGGATTCAAGCAGGTGGTCCAAGCGCTTGTTCTGCTGAGGCTAGACTATGGCAGTACTACGCTCTGTGGTCTCCCCAAATATACCCTGGCCCACTAAGGGCTTCATTGAATACTGCTACGATATTGATTACAGGTACAAAAAGAAATGCTCACATATCCCCTGTCCTAAAATCCCTAAATTATCTGGATGAAGTAGACCTTCAAGAAGTGCTAACTCTTTCCTCCTGAAACCACAGATCGTTCGCAAAAAGAGAACGCTTTCTCCGGCTCTGCCCCGAAGATCTGGAACTCTCTCCCACCGGAAGTAAGCTGAATCTCCTCCACGGTTGCTTTCAAACTGGAAGTAAATAGATTCCTTACGAACAAGTTCTTGCCTTAAATGGGTTTGGATCGTCTGTTTTAAGATATTGGACTTACACCTTTAAGCCCTGAGCTGGTTGCTATACTTCGATAATTAATTGTTTGCTCCCCTCCCAGTTCTCCATTTACTAGCTATTGTATTGTTCTCTGATGCCCCCTTTTGTAACTGTTTCATTTGGTATTCTTAATTGACACCTGTACTTCCCTGATTACCTTCCTTCCTGCCAAGTGTGAAGCGCTCTGATATTCTTCGGGATCATATTCGCGCTATATAAAACGTTATAAATAAATAAATTAAATTAAATAAAGAGATGCACTTTGTCATTGAATGCAATTTGAGACTGTCCAGATGAAGTGGAGGATTGTTACAGAGGTAAAGCTATGTTGTCTTAAATAGAGAGTGCTGGCATTCAAACACCAGGCCACAGCCTGCACTGCAAGCTGTGTTGGGCAAATCACAATCACCCTGTGACTTCTAGTAGTTTGACTTGCAGGGACTCGTTCACAGATCTTCTTTCTTATAACACATTTACAACCTCTAATGTAAGGTCACAATTTCTCATTCATTTGATTAGAATTTGAGGACTATTCAATGCCACAGGTATGTTTTGGCATGACAAAAGTATACAGAGCCGCATTTGCAATTTTAAATGAACACCTATTAAGTCAAAAGTATGTGGGTGTTTACAATCATTCAATTTGCGTATGTGAATTTTCTCCTATAAAAGGTTGGTGAAGTATACAAAAGTCGTGGCAAGACCTCCTAATACCCTCATTTTTTCTGAGAGAAGAGATGAGACTTTCCCACACAGAAAATATTTTCTGTGTTTGAGGACACCAGAAACTGTCTGCAAATTATGTCATTTAATTGAACATGATGTGTTTCCTAATCGTAGCCCTCCATGCTCCAGCCTGAGTGACTCAAGTTCAGACCTGCATCTGGCCTTTAGAGGTAATGATAAATGCAAAAGTGTACATATACATTTGTTTAGTTATTTTCTCATGGTTGTTCTTTTGCAGTGACCACAGATGCATGAGAACCCAATGTTTTATGCTTGTTTGCTTTTGTGTCTACAACACTGATGATTCTCAAATAATTTTTCCCTTTAATTTCTGTCTCTTGATTGTGATTCTACAAGTTTACAGGTAAAGACATCGGTAGATAACCTTCGAGTTTCTGGAACATTAGTTGTACTCTTGTCAGATTTACATATTTTTTTAATTTACACTCTATACACCTTTTTCTCAATTATTGGCAGTGTGACTATAGTTTTGGTCCTGAAGAATGCCTGACACTTTCATAAAGGGTAACAATTAGGCCAAAACGGGGGCGCTAGAGGGCGCGCAAGCAGAATGGCCGCACTCCTGTGAGGCTCCTGCAGCCTGGATCAGTAATCCTACAATTATCCTGCTTTTCCTGACCGCCTGCCCGACAGTGACCGTGGGGTTGTATTCCTGCTGGTCCTCTGCAGCTCCGGTCCGAGTTTGGTAGCCGCAGAGCCTGTCGCCTTGAAGATAGATGCGGCCGGAGCGTAACCGCGTCCCGTGCGGTGGCTGAGAGCGATTGCTGCTGGACGGCTGGTCTACGCAAATCCGAGGCGTGCCACGAGGAAGGCGGGCCCCGGAGCGAGCTTTGCTGTGACAAGCCCCCCTGATTCCGCAGGGCTGATCGACGGCGGTGACTGGGGATCGCTGCGCCACCGGAGTAAGAGACCTGTGTCCGGGCCAACCCCCCCCCCCCCCCCCCCCCCAGGGGTTGTGTGCACTTGCTTGTTTCCGGGTCCGGAGGATTCCCGAACTCCTGGTTTGTGCTGCGGGCGGAGAGAGGGCTCCCCCCACTTGTCATGTGGTGAACCATTGGATGTCTGTGGTCGTTCCTATATCGGCTGGGGGTGAGTTGCCTGGTCTCCCCCCCTCCTCAGCCGGGTCAGGAGTGTGGGGTGGCGGGTGTGGAGCGTATACCTCCCCCCCGGCGAGACTGTAGCTGTCGGTACGGCATTCACCAGAGTGGGGCAAAGAACACTGCTGTGCAGGCCTCCCCCGTGTCCCTTGGAGTATGTTCATGCGTGTGGCCCGGGGACGACGGGGCATGGAGTGGCAGCTGCGATGACGCTGAGAGTCCCCCTGGCGCGTGCGGGGAGCGCTGCTGACCTGGGAGAGCCGGATCGGAGGCTACTTGTGGAGCTCTGGGCTTCCCTTGGACTTGTCCCTTTGACGCACTACTGAGGTCATCTGACTCCCTTGGTACTTATTGCTGCTGCTGAGTGCGAGGGGCTGCTGATCGGCGGTCCCTGGGCGGGGCGGCCTGGTGGTGCCTGGCGAGTGTGGTGCCCGCCTACCTGCCTGCTTGACCGCGGGCCCCCCCCCCCTCGAATGCCCCCTGCATATATGGCGGTGTAGCGCCGATTGCGGCTGTGATCGCTCTCCCGCTGTCGTTGGGCATTGGTGACGGCCGCTTCCCTTTGCGGTGGCCTTGGGTGGCTATCTCCCCGCCGGACATCACCTTGGTGGACTGGCTGGGCCCTTTGATGAGCAGCGATCGGCTGCGCCTTGCGTCTTACTACTAGCGGGCTGAGGCCGACCTGTGAAATCCGCGACTTCCACCCTTAACTTGACATCGCCACTCTCCGGAGGACCCATAATGTGGAAACAGGACAGTAGACAGCCGAGGCTCACCTTCGAGGCCCCAGTGGCCAAGAAGGGACTACGAGGCACACCGGACTCTGAGAACCCTGCCGGCCCCCCTGCGGCTGTCGCTGGGCCGAGCTCGCCGCCGCCGGACATGCAACAGATGATGCAAGAGATGAGACAAGGCTTCGCTACTGTAGTCGACAAAGTAGATCGCATCTCTTCGCGCATGGATGCGTTTGCGCAAAAGTTGGACGTTCATGAAGAACGTATCACCGAGGCTGAAAGGCGTATCTCTGACAACGATGATATCACTGCTTCACATACTTCGCAACTCTTGAGAATGGATAATGTGCTGAGAGTTATCGCTGCTAAGAATGAGGAGTTAGAAGCTCGCAGCCGGCGTAATAACATCCGCGTGGTGGGGGTCCCGGAGTCCACCAACACGGGGCGCATGGAAGACTATGTGGAGAAAATACTCCTTGCCTCCGTCGGTTCTGAAGCGTTCTCCAAGCAATTCATTGTCGAGAGAGCGCATCGGTCGCTTGGGCCGCGACCCAAACCTGGAGCTCCGCCTAGGCCCATCATTGCGAAGCTCTTAAACTATAGAGACCGGGACGCGGCGCTGCGGGCCGCACGCCAGAACCAACAACTCTCCTATGATGGCGTCAACTTCACTATCTATCCGGATTTCACACCTGTCGTACAGGAACAGCGACGCAAATTCATAGATGTGAAAAAGAAACTTAGGGCCCTCCAAATTGACTATGCGTTGCTGTATCCAGCAAAGTTGAGAGTCACCCATCAGGCGAAGCAACATTTCTTTACCAGCCCGCAACAAGTGGACGATTTTTTGAAATCCCTGAAAACTGCACGTGCTGGGCGGCGAGGCGAGGATAATCCTGAGCACGATGACGAACAGTGACTGCCTTTCTTTTGACTTCTGTTGCTTGCCGCGGGGCCTAGGGGAGGACTGTAGGACACTCGTCTGAAGATCCTTCATATATGCCCGCCTGAGAGTTGGCATAGAGGCTGCACGGCACTGTCCTGGTCGGCGGCTGGCTGGCGGTTGGTAAGATATTCCAGGCACCACCCTCCCCCCGTTCTTTTGTCTGTACTGGGGAGCTCGGCGCTGAGGGTGGCTATGCGTGTCCCCTGGATGTTCCCCGAAGGGTGTACCCCACTGGACGAACTGACTCTGTTGCTCCTGTTGAGCGGTTTAGTGGCAATTTGGGGAGGGGGGTGGGATGTACTTTCTGGCAAGTTGGGGGTGCTTCAGTGGGTGGGGAGGGGGGTAAAAGGGTACGTACCTGCTTTGATATGTGGCGGCTCCACTCCTTTCATTGCTAGCTCTTTATTTTTATTCTATATGCTATGTACGTGCGTGTCGCTAGCTCAGACCGTAATTGCAAAAGGTTTAAGATTCACGATTGAGATGTGGGTTGGGAAGGGTGGGGGTAATGTTATTTTTGGTTATGCTGTTATGTTGCTGTGCACAGACGATGTCACGAGGTTGCTATTCACAGAGCTGTTGTGCTATTACCTTTGAGGACTGCATAGCGGTCCGTTCGTGCGACATGAGGTACATTACGTTGCTAGCTGCGATGTGGGGAGAGGGCAGTTGGCATGTGTCCCTTGGGTGGGTTTCCATGCTGTGGGTCCTCGGCCGATTCGCCATGTTCCTTCCTCTCACCAAACTGAGTATGGGAGACACTGACCTTAACATACTGACTTGGAACGTTAGAGGTTTGGGGGACCCGAGGAAACGGAGACAGATTCTCTCTTACCTAGACCGCCATACCGTACACATAGCGTTTTTACAGGAGACTCACTTTAGCGCGCAGACCTCTCCGGCCTTTGCCGGTCGGTGGGCTAAGTATACTGCGTTCTCCTCCTACTCTTCATACTCTCGAGGCGTAGCGATATTGGTTAAAAAGGAGACCCCCTTCGTTATGTCTGGATGTAAGAGTGGCACCCAGGGCAGGTATTGTCTGATGTGGGGCAGGCTTGGTCACTTGGCAGTTACCCTAGTTTGCTGTTATGGCCCCAACGTAGATTATCCGCACTTCTTCACAGACCTTGAGGCATCCATAATAGGGGTTGGCCCACAACACCTCATATGGGGGGGGGGACTTCAACACCACTCTCGACCCGCAGATGGATAGGTCCCACACTGCTCCCCATCACTTCACCAAATCCCGCAGAGCACTTCTGGAGATACTGGAAGAGCACCGTTTGATTGATACGTGGAGGCACCTCCACGCTACTATGCAGGAGGGTACGCACGTCACGGCGCAGGCGAAATCATGGGCTCGGCTCGACTATGTCTTCTTGGCCCCTCGTTTTCTTGCAGCGCTCACTCGGGTGAGCCACCTCCCTCGTACCTTCTCAGACCACTCGCCGGTTAGAGTTACCCTGCGAGCTCCCGACCTTGGCCCTCCGCGGACGGCCTGGCGTCTTCAGCCCACGATGCTGTTGGACGAACTGTTTCAGGAAGAGTTGCGAAACGAGTGTCTGGACTTTTTCCGACGCAACAAAGACTCGGTGAAGGATGTCGCGACTATTTGGGATGCATTTAAGGTAACGCTGCGGGGCATGTGCATTGCCAAAGGGTCGGGCGTGCTGAAGAGTATACTTGCGCGACTACGCCTCCTCGAGACGGACCTGAGGACGCTCGAGACATCGCTGGCGGTCAAGCCTGACGATGCCACGCTTGCGAGCATTCGCGAGAAAGTTACTGAGTACACAGATGAAGACGCTAGAGAGTCGAACTTTAGAGGCAAACACTGGATCGCTCGCCGCTATGGCGAAGGTGAGAGGCCGGGTAAAGCCCTGGCGGCGACAGTGCGACTGATGCGGCCTTCTAATGCCATCGTGGAGCTCTTGGGGGAAGACGGCACTCTGTACAGAGACACCGCGCAAATCCTTAATAGGTTCGTAGCGCACTATCACGAGCTTTACTCGTCGGCTAGGGCTGGAGATCTCCACCTGCATGAATACCTTGAGGATGTCTCGCTTGGCTGGCTTAGTGCTACGCAAAGGGAGTTTCTTAGCACCCCTTTCCAGTTGGACGAGGTGCGGGAAGCTATTATGCACATGCGGTCTGGTAGGACCGCGGGGTTGGACGGGATACCCATTGAATTTTATAAGACCTACATTGACTTTATGGCGCCTGTCTTGAGAGAGGTGTATGAGGATGCCCTGGAGGTAGGCTGCCTGCCCCCATCCATGCGTATGGCCCTCATCACGTCCCTACTTAAACCAGGTAAAGCGGCTAATAACTGTGATTCTTACCGGCCTCTCTCTCTGCTCAATTGCGACGTGAAAATTCTTGCTAAGCTCATAGCAACTCGCATTAATCTCTTACTCCCCAACTTGATCTTACCGGACCAGGCTGGTTTTGTACCCGGTCGTGCGACGTCACATAATCTGCGCACGTTCTTTTCCATCCTGAATTCGGTGCATGATGACCTACCAATGGCCGCGGTCTTCCTTGATGCCACGAAGGCCTTTGATTCCCTGGAATGGGATTATGTGTTCCAAGTGCTTGGCGTATGGGGTTCCCCAGCATATTTACTTCATGGATTAAGTTACTATATATTGACCCTACAGCCAGGGTATTGGTGAATGGCCGGCTTTCTGCTCCTTTTCCAATATCCAGGGGAACTAGACAGGGGTGCCCTCTGTCGCCGCTGCTGTTTGCTCTTGCCATGGAGCCCCTAGCTGCGAAATTGCGACAACACCATAAAGACAAAGCATTGCGATGTTTTCAGAGACAGATTTTGATATCGATGTACGCGGACGATATTACTCTCTACATACGGGATCCTGAGGTCAATCTCAATCCGATCCTCAGGGAATTTATCCGTTTTGGTAGGATTTCTGGGGTCCAGATAAATTGGGGCAAGTCGCGGCTGCTCCCCTTAACGTCCTCTACTGAGCGTTTTGACCTGGACTTCCCCCTTGCCTGGTGTGAGGGTGACTTTAAATACCTGGGCATACACGTGGAAAAAAACAGGGAGGAGCTCATGAGGGCCAATTATGGTACGGCGATTACGCGCATTACGGAGTATGTGACGCGCTGGAATACCCTTCCTCTATCCATGGCGGGCAGATCATCACTGGTCAAAATGGTGATACTACCACAATTGCTGTACCTCTTCCTGAATATTCCCTTTCATCCAGGTGCCTTATTTTTCTGACAACTGCGTGCAGAGCTTATTAGACTTGTTTGGGGTGGTAAGGCGCCTCGGCTAAAATGGGAGATACTAATCAAGCCGTACAATCAGGGCGGTTTTGGCATCCCCGACTTTGAACTGTACTATTATGCAGCTCAGGCGCACTACGCTTTTTTCTGGATCAGACAGCCTAGATACATGCCCCAACTTGCTGCCGAGCACTGGCTGGCCCATCCGATCCCTATAGAGGGCGCATTGTACATCCCGGTGACGGGTAGAGATAAGACGCCATCAGCGATGCTCGGCACGGTGTCCGCATGGAATCACTTGACCGCTAGGATGGGACTGGGCATGCTATACGCGCCACTCTTGCCCCTGGTTTATCACCCTGGCATGCCCTTACTGCAGGAAGTGGGTTTTCAAAAGCTATTACAAACCATCCATGTCTCCACGTGGGGTGATTTGTTCCATAACGGCATGTTCCGATCCATGGACCACTTATATGCAGGCATACAGCCCTCTCCCCTTGACGTCTTCCTGTATCTTCGGCTCCGACAGGGACTGCGGGCACTCATACCTGACTTTCCACAAGAACCCCCGACTATGGTACCGTTGCAATGCATCCTGCGAGACGACGTCCCGGCCAAACTCGTTTCTAAAATATACCGATCGGTACACTCCTCTATGTCTGCGCCATCGTTGGCTACTCGAGTTAAATGGGACCAAGAGCTGCCGGCCCCGCTAACGGATAAGCAATGGGAATTCTGTTTGCTACAGACGGAACGCATTTCCGCCAGCAGTAGATTTAGGATAATACATTATAAATATGTCCATAGACTGTATTATACCCCGGCACGATTGTGCCGCTTTCGGCTTAGAGATGACGACCGATGCGATAGATGCCGAGCTCCTGGGGCAGATTTTTTGCACCTAGCGTGGGAATGTGCAGCAATACACCGTTTCTGGTGTCAAGTGTGCGAAGCACTCTCTAAGATGATTAATTCCGTGGTAGAACCCTCCCCCCTCCTTGCTCTGCTGGGGTATGTAGAGCCCATACGTGCGGTGCACCGCAAATTTATCGCGCTTGCCTTTCTAATTGCTAAAAGACGGGTTGCCTGTCGATGGGGCAGAGGCAGGGCCCCGAAGTTCAAGGACTGGATTCGCGATCTCACCTATTGTCAGTAGCAGATTGGCACATATTCTGAACTCTTGCCGACAACGTCCCGTCCTACGGACATATGGGCTCCGTTGCGGTGCTACCTCGCGGCTGCGGTGCCTGATCCGTGCGATGGGGCGCCAGAGTAGTATAGGTCGCAGACCCCCCCATGTGCCTGAGGAAAGGCCGGCCGAGGCCGCTGACTGTGGATTGTTGGTGTGTCCCCCCCCGCGTACTGCGGTCCCCGCATGGCTGGGAGAAACATGGATGTGGGCGGATGGGTGGCGGGCGGAGGGATCCCTATAGATGTGTGGCTCCTAGGGTGTCTCGACAGTTGAACGTCTACCTGTGACACTTCATTGGTTTGATTCTGATGTCCGCACTGATAATATCCGTTTTCCCCTGTTTTTGTCATTTTTCTCTGCTCCCCCTGCCTCTGCAGCACTATGTAAGATGTGATCGTATTCTCATTGTCGCATCCTCTGATTTCGGATTTCTGTATGCACAAATTTTGAAAATAAAGTTTAAAAAAAAAAAAAAAAAAAACAATTAGGCCAAAACATGATGACCCCTTACCAATGATTGAAATGAAGGTTTTCCTCCCCTCTTAGTTTTAACCCTATCCATTGGGGAAACAAAATAAAGGTGCTTTTGTGCACCAAGAGGTAGCTTTATTTATGCCCACTTCACATATGCACTCTGCACCAACTACTCACACCTCCAGCTCATAAAGGAACCTCTTTAGACCATCTGTTGAATTGCTCCCTCACCAATGGGAAGATTCTAGCACACCACACAAGCCTTTGCAAGTGGTGTAAGGTGGAATCCTATGATGAAATATGACACCTAAAAGTGTATGAGCGCTTCTGTCTGAATCACAGGAATATGCTGGGAGGCACTGAGACATTAACGATCCATTTACAGAGACTGGCTATACTATCCATAGACCACATGGATCTTTGTGTTTGTGATATAGATGGGAAACATCCAGCTTAGTGTATAAACGCTGCCTTCGGCCCTCCTGTGGCTATTGATACCAGTATATTTTGACCTTTAAGTTCTAAAAACTGTTGAAGAGATTTACACCAAATCATTTAAAGCACGCTTTCTAAGTAAAAATCTAGCTGCTGCCAAATTTAGTGCAATTCTGTTAAGCCGTTTTTCTGTACTGCTTCCCAACATTCCTACATGAAATTGCATGGGAAAACGTGTTTTGGGAAATGTCCTTTTTCTCGGGCCTCCTTGATAGGTCACCCTGACACTTTCCAGAATGGAGTGGGGCGATTAATTTAAAAAAAAAATAAAACTTTCATGAAGATTCATAAAATGGCACCAAAGTTATTAAAAATGCTCTTCCTATGGAAACTCTGACCTAACTATAACTACACAGTGGCAATATTTGAATTCAAAAATGTCATTTAATTTTTTATTTAATTTAGATATAATTAAATTGCAAAATATTACTTAAAATGAAAAAAATTATCTAAATTTCTATTCAATTGAATTCATTTTATTTAAAATATTGCAATTGTACAGTACCCATCCCTGAAATCTTAACATCCTTTACTTCCCTAAAAGCCTACTCATCCCTAAACCCTAAAAACATGTTAATACCCTTCATATGACCCATTTCAGAGCCTTACAACAACCTTACTATCACTAAACAATACGCATCCCTGAAACCTAAAAATCTATTACTACCCCTAAACCTATCTCTGACCCGTAAAAACCCTTACTACTCCAAAGCACGATCAACCTTGACCCCTAAAAATTCATTACTGTCCTTAATGTTTACACACCCCTGAACACTAAAACCTCCTTACTACTCCTAAATATTACCCATCCATGAGCCTTTAAAACTCCTTACTACTCCTAAATAGTACTTATCCCTAAACCCTAAAAAACATTTCACTGCCCTAAGAACTACCCATTCATGAACTCCAACAATGCATTACTACTCTAAACACTACCACTCCTTCAACTCTAAAATGCCTTACCACCCCAAGCACTACCCATCCTGGACCCTAAAAACCCCTCACTAACCCTAAACATTCTTAAAACGCACCTGCGAAGTAATGACTCCTGATGTAACTCCTGTGATGTAACGACTCCGGATGTAGAGTCTGTGAAGAAACAGTAACAGATTGATGACAGGGATGTGCTGTCAGAGGGCTCCACCCCATATTTAAACCTCGTCCATAGGAGTATTCCAACATGTAAAGGCAGTAAAGACATGCACATGTCAAGGCTGACATTTACAATTCCAATTCCACCACTGAGGTAGGGGGATAAATGTAAACGCATTCTTCACTGCTCATGCCGTGTTATAAAGAAAGGGGATTTTTGTGTCTCCTGCCTGCATTGTGGCTGTCCCTGTTGCAGCCCTGTGTCTGATGTGGAGTGTGTAAGGTGCAGATTTCAATGCAGCTCTCCATGATGTAGTCATGCACTGGATTCTGCAGCTGTCACAATTCTGTTGTGCATGACCCCATAGTTTGTTCAAGGCAAGGTGCGCATGCAAGGCATTTTGCAATCACCCATCAAATTTTGCACAGACAGACATTCTCTTGTCAAATGGGCTTTGTTTCCCAACCCTCCGCAGAGAAAATTATAATAAAAAAAACAATAATGAGACATGATTTCCTAGAGATATACCCTTACAGGGAAGAACAGAGCAGAAGAGATGATGATAGTATTGCAAAGTACTATGCTTATTCTATTTACTCACCATCTGTGTTCCTGCTATATTTCTAAATCAATATACAAGCTAATAACACATTTCTATGAAGTAAAAAACAATCCTGCAAAGGTCTGGTGGAAGTAAAGACACTCAGAGTAAAGTGGGAAGAACCTGCACATTATTAAAATCCTTTATCACAAAGTACTCCACGTTACAGAGGAAACTAAGTGGATATGCCCATAAACAATGATGTAAACATTTGTTGACACTACACATAAACAAACAAGAGATCTTGCTTCTGAAACTTCTTCATATCTGTCTTCTCTCCACCCCAGAAGCAATACTTGAACTAGATGATTTCTGTGAAGCCAAATTTTTCATCTCAATTTGGACCATGATCTGGTGCAAGCCAAAATTTGGAATAAATAACATCCACCTGGAAGGGCTAGCATTCATCAAATATACAACTAATTGCAGATATCATTATGCCACAACCACACTCTATGCATCAACACCAGAAAAACAAGAACCCCTTGGCAGACACAGAATCTCTTGAATCGACAGGTCACTAACTATAAATAAGACAGATCCCTTTAAGACATTGACAACCCTATAGGAAAGTGATGTATGCATATTATAGGAGGAAGACTGGGTGGAGGGATGACTGACCTCTGCCATTTGCTGATATCAGCATGCCTCCTTGTAATTCAATTCAAATTCTCCCTACATAGACATTAATATACTCCCTTCCTCTAAGTAGAAATGGGTAGACCCCAATCTGTAGCCTGCCCTAGATGCAAAGAATATAACTGTAATTTCTTTCATGTGATATTGTCCTGCTCCAATATTATCTGATAATGCTAGGCAATTTAATCAGTCATGACACAGGTACTACGACATCCCGCAAAACTTTCTCCCAAGGTGGCGATACTGAGATTCATGAGAGACACACCAATGAGATGATGGGAATGGGATACATGATAGCAAAAAGGGATATTGCAAGACACTCGAAGAGCATCCATACCCAACAGATCTCTCAATGTCACTGCAGGATGGACAATTGCACTTGCTTGGGGAAAGGTGTGTATCAAACCCAGGGATTCCCGAATAAGTATCAGAAGACGTGGGGATCGTGGATGAAATATTTCAGCTCAGATGATGCATAATGGAATAGAAATAGATACTGGTGAGGAAACTGAAGGGTAAATGAGAAATAATCCTCATGGTATAAGAATGTTAATTGATGTCCAACGTATTCTGTAGATCATATGTATGTATTGCTGCCACTCTTGATGTTTAAAAATATAATAAAAAGTGTTTGTAAAAAACACCACATAAAGAAGAGCCTACCCAAGAATGAAGCTCAGGAATCTTATTTATTAAATTGTGGAATACGGCAATATCAGTGTCAAACAAACTTACATAACTTAACACCGGATAAGGAGGCTGGGAGATCAACAGCATCTCATATCTATTTATTATGTCAAATACCTTTCCCCCAACTAATTACTCTTGGCTTGACAGTGCATTTAGATAGTGACCGCCCCAAACCATTCTGTATAGTGTCACAATTGTTGAATCTTAAATAGCAACCACTTCATTAAATCTTTGCAAAACCTGAATATCTAATTGCAGTTAGGGCCCTAGCTCTGACCTACTGGCAACCTACTGGCAACAGTTTAAAAAAATCTCTGACTTCGACAGACTAAATGTGCTTTTCAACAAAACAAAGCCTATTTCCTCCTTCCTTTAAATTCTTTATTCTTAACCAGATAATTAAATGTGTTTCCGTTGTACTGCAGACAAGAAAATAGTATAATCCAGTATTCCACTCACAGTTTTCAATACATTTTTCTCTGTTTGAACAGAAAATATTTTCCTGATTAATTGCACCCAAAATACCATGTGATGGGGGCGTGGTTAACACCCGAGCATGACTGCCACCTGAGACGATGGCTCCTTGCTCAACCCGTCGGTTTCACCATCCAAGCATTGGCGACAACTAGCAAAGACGGATGATGTAGCTTTAGAATGCCCTGTCTTGCATTTCCTACCTGCCAGATCTCCTACGGACCCGTCTCCTCAGGTATTTAACCATGGCCATTACTCTCCACCCTATGCAAGAAGAGACGGCATACAAAGTTCGAAGGAGGAGAGTCACGCCAATACTTGCGGTGGCCTTTCATACCACCCGTGTGACCGTATCCAGGAGAAGGATAGATCGTTGGACAACTACCGCCACAGAGATCTTGGTCGCCTTTTCACTGCGAGTTCCACAATTCCGTACTTGGCTCACGCCATGGCTGCTGGTCGGATCCGCGTCTTTTGCAAGACTATGGCTTTTATTACCTTGGGTTTGTGAAAAGGGGCTTCATGATCACAGGGTATGTACTGTAGGATACATGCGTAGTGCAGTGCTGGTTTTGTTGGGGGTAGTCACTCACCATTGCTACTGACCTTTATTTGACATGCTCTGATGTGAAATACATTTAAGCCTACAAGAAGAATCCTAACTTTATTCTGGCACTGGCAGTGTATTTGATTTGGATTTCTTTGATAGATTACTCCTCACCTTAAGGATAACTTACATGTCCACAGATCAGTGAAGTGATATAGATCTGTTTAGATTACTTTTCCACTCTAGAGGCCCATTCTACCACCAAAATTGGTGATTTTTTTCTGGCACGCCATTTCCAGACTACTAAGACTTTTTATCTCACCCGCAATAGTGACAAATCAAAATGATGAATTCCAGAAGCAAAGACCGCAGAGACAGCAGAGACCCTAAATACACCAAAACCAATTTGAAATGTGAAAAGGCTGAACCACAGCTCCTAGACTCACCAAACAAATATGGACAAAGACTGGGCACCCTACATGATTTGGCTCAAGAAACTAAAGCAAATACAGATGTCATGCATGAAGCTATCCTGACTTTACTCAACGAATTCAAAGACTTGGTAAGTAGAATAACAGAAGCTGAATCCAGAATTAGGATTCTGGAGATGTGAATGCTTCTGTGAAGAAACATACAGTTATGGCAACACAAAAGTTTAATTTGTTATCGAGATAACTGTCGAGATAACTGTCAGAGCATGAAGATCGCAAATGCAGAGGTAATCTGCAAATTTTTGGCCTACCTGAGAATGTGGAACATGTCGCGAACTACTGTGCAGAATTCTTGGAATCTCGTATACCCGGGGTGCTGGGCCACACCTTTGAGAAGGACATTGAGATCGAACGAGTGCTTAGAATCCCCTTGAGCAGGCCAGTGGTTAATCCTACTACTGTCTTGAAACACCCCAGGGCAATGATATTTAGGCCATTGCAATAAGATAATGAGATAATCTTGTCGCTCATGAGGAAACATACAATGGAATGGCGCAAGAATAACAATCGCCCAAGATTACACCAAAGAGAGAGTCTCCAGATGAAAAGGATTCCTGGCACTGTGTCAGTCACTGTTGGATCTTTCTATACCTTTCTCCTTTATTGGTCCAGCCAAATTTTGAATTGTGTATTAAGGAAAACCGATAATCTTCTGCAAACCTGCAGACCTAGAAACTTTTCTCTCTTCTTCTACCCAGTCTGATATGATAACTTGCAAATGTCCTATCTGTTGGGGTCACTCTTATTCCTGCTGTGTTTTCCTGTTTATTGTTACAATTAATTTCTATAAGAATTTCACATTATGGTTTTTGTTCTCGCTGTAAATGGAGCTTTGCCCTAGCAAACTATTATGACCTTTTTTTCAGAAATGGTATGTTTGATTGAAGTGTTCGTCTGGGTCGGATCTGTGGCCTGCCTTTCTTTTAGGCTGTAATACTCAAGATAGGGTTGTCAACGCCTATAAAGTGCTCAATGTACTTTGGGTGGCTCCTACCTTTATTCTTCCTAAAGACTCTATATATAACTGTGAGCTCTCTGGGCAGGCCTCTACATTTGCTAATTTAATGAGAATTAACCTTGAATATCATAACTATTTAGCGTTCAGTTGCTGAAATTATCTTACATATTGCTGTGCTCTACATTGAATCTATTTTGAGGATCGATGGTATGGCTAGTTGCTGCTGGGTTTTTTTCCATTTTTTTTTCTCATAACATTTATAAAGCGCACTATATACCCGCGAGGGTCTCAAGGCGCTGGTTGGTCTGCTCGCCGCAGACCCGTTTCAACTATTTGATGGATTGGCAAATATGTAATTCCCACTTTTTGTGGGTGGGTGGACAGGTGGGTCTTGGTTATGGGGCTACTTTTAACCTGTTGATTGTAGAAATGTGTTTGCTTTCTTAGTTCTCCTCTCTTTTTCACTCTATCCCTTTTCCCTCTCTGGTCTTCCTGTCCCACAATAGTAGCAGGCCTCATACACACATCATAACTACTTTTTGGTTTCAGATGTTTGTTTTAGTACCAATGCAACTTACTTGGTATCCTGTACTATCTGTGCCATTTATTGAGCTGACAGCATCCCCCAAAGAATGTATCCATTCGCAACGTTATACTCACACATGTGTCTGGCTGATAGGAAGCTAGTGCATGGCTTTCCCACTATCCGTCAAACTTCCATCTCATTGAAACCAATTAACCTACTCCATAATATATCCATCAATTAAAATTCTCTCATTTAATGTTAAGGGCTTAAACCACCCCATAAAACGTAAGAAGATTTCAGACTGTTGTAATAGGCTATGAGGGGATATTATCTTATTACAGGAAACTTATCCCAGCTCTCTTAAAGTTGCAAAATTCCATTGCTCATGGATCTCAGAGATTACACTTTTTCCACCTATATATGAGAAAAATTGGGTAACTGCTATCACATGAAAGATATCAAGAATTAGTGTAATGTCTCACTCTCATGACCATCAGGGCAGGTGGCTTATAACTAGAATTAAGAAAAATAAGGATTTTTTTATTGTGAATATTTATGCTCTGATAGTAAATTCTGTAGGATTTTATTAAGATCTTGATAAAACACTATCAGAGTTACCTGATAACCTAGAGGACATTTTGAGGGGTGATTTCAATCTTCCTATGGATGGGACCTTAGACAGTCTGTCAAAGAGCACATTTCTTGGTAGTAAATCACACTCCCAAATGAAAAATATGCTGTTCATACACATCATATGCCTGCATTTTCTTGCAGTGAGGGGTTAGGACCACAAACCTCAGACCTCTCTGCTAGGCAGGAGGAGGAGACCTCACACAAAGCATTGGCAGGTGCTTTAAAAGTCAGACAGGATTCCCGCAGGCAAGACCCGCATGGCATGAGCCTGGGCGTAAATCAGGCCAAAAGTGGGCTTGTCTGTGCCCGTCAGAGCCCTTCAGAGGGTGGGCTTGGCCCCATCTCTTTGACCTCTCTCCAAGAAGGTAACTAGCCTATTTTGTTACCTTTGAGGTCTCTGGCAGTTTTGGGAGAAGCCTGGGAGTTGTAACTCTATATTGTCTGTAGTAGCTGACTCACCCAGCTAATTGGGGAAAAAGATCGGTGGTGCCCTATCAGCTCCTGCTCTTCCTGTTCAAAGTACTTCTATCGACAGGGTATTAGAAATGGCCATGGTGGTCAATAGTACGGAAATTGTCCTCACAGACAGAAGACTCTCTGAACTCGGGCATGGGCACACCTCCCATTGATGGCATAGCCCCTTCAACCATGCCGGTTTCGTCACCTTGTACCTCTGCTAATCCCCCAGATGTGTCTGCACTGCCTAAATTAAGCCTAGCTCAACCCAATTGTAACAGCCCCACGATGACAGTTGAAAAGTAAAGGGACAAGGAGAGGCATTCAATGTGATTTGACAGAGGCTGATACCCCAAGCCAGCATTCTGTGACCTCGGCCCCATTCAATCTGCCACATCCTGCTACGGTGGAAGCTATGGATGACCCCTCATCTGGTGCCCTTGATAGTGAGCGTTTTATGGAGGTTCCTTTCAATAAAATAAAAGAATTGCTGCAGGCGGAACTGCCTTCTTTGATGCATCCTTTAGAAGTCTTCAGAACGCAGCTTACCTCTTTGCTGTCACAGCGGACCCCACATCGCAGTGTGGAACCCACATCGCAGTGTGGAAATAGCGGTTCTTACAGATACTGACTCCACATCAGAATCTCAGCCTAACCCCAACAGCACGAACTTTCTGGGAGCAATGAGGGGTGCCACATTGTCTAGCCACTGCCCAATGTCTGGCCCCAGATGCCCGGTCTCATGCCATTATGTGGCTCTGCTATGGCTCAGTCTAGAGCAGCTTTACCAGTTGCGGGGGGTCTCTCTATCAGAGCTATTAGACCTGGCAGGTTCTGAGTCCAAATGTCCTAATTCCATCTATAGCCCAGTGCATATCAACCCCCCCCACTGCTTTCCCCTATGTTGCTGTCCTTATTGGAGTACCTCCCCCTTGTGGGAAAATGAGGGGGAGTCCCAGGCAGAGCTATTTAATAAGGTATTCGATTGGCTTGCCCGCCATAGGGGCTATTCCATCTCACTATGCGGAGAACATTCTGTTTACTCTGAGGATTGTCTAGGTTGTCCCTGGCCCCATTGAAGCCCATGGAGATTGTGTTATTATAAACTTTTAAATAGATCCCCTGAATGCTTCATAGGCTACTGTTTGGGGATTTCATGGAAGGCATCATGAGGAGCTCCATCACCTTGGTACCACTTGGCTTTTTTCATAAGCCCGCCAATTAATAGCCAGCATGTCAAAATCAGCAGCTGTTTAAGTCCAGTGAAAGTAGTCCTATTAATTTGAGGAACTCCCAGAACGAAATTATAGCTTTACAACAGACGGACCCATGGTACATACAACGGACCAGTTCTCGGAGCCAGTTGACAATCGTTTCGTAGCTGCATTTGATATTGACTGACTTCCACTAACTTTCTCATTGTTCCCGCCCACCGAGCAAGGTTAAGGGTCTGTTTAGGTAGCAAAGGATGTTTATTTGGCATTAATATGGCACAGGCGCCCCTTTTTTTCTTTTGAGCTGGAATGTTGCAGGTCTTACGGGCAAGATTATTGATCCAGACTGGTTTAATTTCATAGCCAACTATGATATTATTGCTTTCCTCCATCTCATGTTCTGGTTTTGCCTGCTATTCGAGCCCTGCCTCACCATCCTCACTGGGCAGAGCCGGGGTTGGTCTTTTGGTCTGGCTCCAACTAAATCGCAATGTAAAGGTGACGGTCATGGATACGTGCAGGGTTGCTTTCCAAGCTTTGTTTATTCAGGATAATCTGAGCCCTGTTTATTTCTATTTGGTTAATTCTTATAATAATGATTTCACCAATTCAGTCTGTGCTCATTTTAGGGAAATTGTTTTGTTTTTAAAACAATTTGAAACCAATGGCTCCTGTAGCAACACCACCTCAATACCTCCTCTGTGGGGGATTTGAATGCCAAATTTGAAGCAAACATGGAGGAGTTGAGAATCAAGGCCTCTGCCACTCACAAGGGTCTTAGGGAAAGCAGAGGGAAAGAGCTGGGTCAGTATTTAGATGAGAATGTTTTGGTGCACATGGTTCCAGTGCTTAATTTGTAAAGTAATAAGTGCCCAGGCCCTGACCAGGAGGCCACTGCAGTTTCACCACCCATTGTCCCTCACATCGCTGCCAATGGCAATGCCAAAAGGACTACTAGCCATTTCTCTCACCTGCAAGTGCGACAGTTACAATTATTCCAGGACCCCAAAGATAAAGAAATGGTTGGGAAGGCAGGCATTAGTAATTATTTATATATATTGTATTCATAAAATACAGTTGTTCTGCTCCTCTCTAGATGAGCAGCACCACCATTGTGGTGTTGACAATTAAGTGCTGGTGCTGAGTACCGGAAACCACCAACTCAAATTAAGTACTGCATGGTCCTCTTTTTCAAGGATGAAGGTCTTACTTTACCCACTTTTAGAGGCGATGGGCAGGCTTCTATAACAGACTACATTTTTGTTACTAGGGACTTTCTTCTGTGGTTCTCCCAGGGCTCAGTATTAGAGACTCGGTGGGGGAACCACAATGCACTTATTGCCATTGGTCATTTTCTGGTTCATAAGGACATACGCCCCGGTAGCAGCTATTGAGATTACCCAACATTGAAGGGATGGGCAAAGATTGGTCTGGCTTCTCAAAAAGCCTAGGGCTGTCCGTAGCCTTCTTGTTAAGAAACAGTTGACAACCTTTTGGGTTGTTTAGCTTAGGAGAGTGGGGAAGTTTGCTTGATCCATTATAGCTATTTATGTGCTTCTATCAAGAACCATTTGATGAAACCAGTTAGACCAGCTCAGATATGCCCACGGTCAACTGTTCCTGTTCTGCTGTGCACTGCTGTTTAAGGAGAGCTATTTCAGCCAACCCTAAGGACCCCAGGGAACACTGTGAGGCTAGGAAGTCCTACAAATACATACTTAAGAAAAGGAAGACATTAGCAACGTGTTTTGGGACACAGTGAACATGATCTGATTGAGAGATGTCCAGCATAATACCCTTTTAATCTGTAATATTACAAACAGTTTAGTTCCATTTATCAAGCAGCGGAAGACAAGCCACGAAAGGACTTACTGAAGATATGGTTGGGTAACCCACCTCCTTTTCAAATCACTTTCTTAGAGGTGGAGGACGCAACAAGACAAACCGCGTGCTGTAAAGCCCTAGGGCCAGATGGGGTACCCATGTATGTTTTTAAATGCACCGTCGATTTTTGAGGCCCCACTCTCACTAACTTATTTAGCAACTCTCTGAGCAATAAAAACCCAAGGTCCTGGGGGCTCTCAATTATCGTCCCCATCTTTAAGAAAGAAAATCGGAATTCACCATAATGATACGGTCCAATTTCCCTCATTGATTGCACAGTAAAGATTATAGGTAGGGTGATCTTCAACCGGTTAAGATCCTGGTCCTGTCAAAACAACATATTATCCCCTTATCAATATGGCTTCTGTCCTAGGCTAGGTATGGTGAAACTGTCTGAACTTGCATTTGATTTTGGGAAAATATACGATCGCCGGGTGTATGCCACTGTACCTAGCATTTATGGACTTAACTACCACTTTTGATTGTGTCAATAGGCTGATATTACTAGATATGGGAGTTGAGATCACACTGGTGAATTTCCTGAATAATTTGCATGAGAACTTAGTGGCTAAAGTGTGCTACGAACTAGCTGGTAAAACTTTGAATGTCTTTCATTTAGCCAGTGGTGAGCGTCGGGGTGTATTTTGTCACCTCTTCTGTTTATTATCTAAATCAATAATCTAAGCCCTCCTTTGGGGGTTGCTACGGGCGATGTTCCAAAAATTGCGAATCCGCTGGTTCAGGCACTACTTCATGCAGATGAAGCTGTCCTGATGACCAGGACCCCGAGAGCCTTATGCAGTTTAGAAGTGTCCATTGTTTTGTTTATGGGCAGCCTTGATTTACTAACTAACTTTGGGAAATCACATTTTATGGCTTGCGAAGCTGGGAAGAGGCTTATTGTAACGTTGCCAGTCTTTGGTCATTCCATAAATTGTGTGAGCAATATTATCTATCTTGGTGTCACTTTTGATTCGGCCAGTTCATGGCAGCCTCAGGTTAATATCTCCCGTTTGAGATTAAGTTGGATTGCAGGGCCATTATAAATATCTCTCAGACTACCTATAGGGTCTCTCCTTTCTTAAAAATATGCAATCAGCAGTGTGTCTCAGTGGCTCAGTATGGCGCAGGAGTCTGGGAAGGAATATTATAATTCACCCGCCATACTGGTAGAAGAAAAACGCATTTGCAGGTGTCTTTTTAATCTCCCACCCACTATTCTACATTTGGAGCTAAATCTACCTTATATCTCTGATAGGGCTAGGCTGGCTCAGCTTTTGCTATGGGTTAGTGCCTGGATGAACACAGAGGCAAGTCTTAATAGGACGGTACTTTTAGACAGTCTTAAATTGGATAGAGGCCTTTCCATCCCTTGATCGAATTATGTATATAGGACGTTTCCTCAATTAGGTCTGCCTGTTTTATTGTGCGTCTTAACCAAGTCTGATAAGAAATTGGAGAAAACTTGTTTTTTGGACTATTGTCTTAATCAATGATTGGATCTGGTATGTGGTAAAGGCTCTCTTATGGATAATAATAATCCATAGCATAAACATAGCATTGGCCGAGTCAGTGTCCTATCTTACGCTGGAACTTAATAAGTGGGAAAGATCACTACTTTTCTGCTTCTGGGCAGGCACTGTGTGGAGAATATTATGTTATCAAGATGTAACTAATCAAGGGGATTTAGCTAGTCCGCCTGTCCCTGTGATGGGACTTCTGCAAAATCTTTGCTGCATTTCATGATGAATTTTACAGGCCCTATTTTATTTCCTACCTTAAACTTGTTTTAAAATTGTAGTGTTAGTTCCTTTTTAAAATTTGCATTAAAGAGCAGGAAATCAATGGAAGGACAAATCGGAAATGACTGTTATGTGTATTTTGTGATGAGTAGTTGTAAGTTAAAGGACTCATGAGTTTTTCTTTTATAAATATCTTGTTACATGATTGAAATCAAATGTATGTAATCAAGTTTGACATATATTGAATGCTGCATGTTTAATATTATGACAATAACATTTTATTATTATGATTTCAGGTTTTTTTTCCTGCAGTGGAATTGGTTTTACTTCTCGTTTATGTTTTTTTCATAAACCGAATTAAGACAGCTTTGACTTGACTAGAAAATTTGCTGCATGAGCAATAATCTGATTGATGTGTGGAGACCACACAACCCTGCAGGTAGCGATTTGCATTCCACTCACCATCACATCAATCTACAAATCCAAAAATAGAACCAATAATAATATACAATCATGCTGGCATATCACTGGATCTCCCACTATATGATTTCTCCCCTCCACCTAAATAAAGGTGTTTCAGTGATGAACTCCTTGATGATGCCACCTTTTGAGACAAAATTTCAAATGTGATTAGCCAATTTTTATCTGAAAACACAGCTGAAGATACCTCCCCCATAATTAGATAGGATGAGCTGAAAGCCACAATTAGAGGTCTCCTGATAAACTTCGGGGCAGATTTACAAGCCTGTTGATTGATTATTTGTGCTGCTGTTGCTTCACTTTTGTGGTGTAGCTGCGGTGTAAATGTTGTGGCCCATTTACAACGTGACACATCTAGGAAGAGGCATCACGTTGTAAAGCACTGTGTCACGTTATACCTGCATCAGAACAAGATTTCACTGCGTCACTCTACGCCTTCACTGCGTCAAAATCCCTACGCCTGCGCAGACCAAGCATAAGGAATGACGCAGGGCTTTTTGAATGGGACTCACTCATCTATTGTGGCGCATTGCTGGAGTTGCGTCACTGTCATGAGCAACTACAGAAATGTGTCACTTTTGTGCCAACAGATGCGGCAGAATTTCTGACGCATCTGTTAATCCTTGCGCCATGGAGCACTGTTTTGTAAATACAGCGCATCCATAGTGGCGCAAGGACATTCGGCGCTGATGCAAGGAAACTGACGCATCTATGCAGATGCGTCAGTTTCTTGTAAATCTGCCCCTTATGTTAATTAAAAATAAAACAAAGATAAAACATTTGGCAGTCTTAGAATCTGAAATAAAATTTTTAGAAATGAAGCTTAGATGTTGAAAAGTCTCCTTTGGTCTTAGAAAATTACGCAACTGACAATACTAATACAAAAAAATACTCAGTAAGAGAGTTAAAATGTGGGACAATATTTCTGCAGCAGAAAAACATGTGTGCCAGGAACAGAGCTGGGAAATCACTATCAATTTACTTGAAATATACTAAAAATAAATTGTGCATTCTTGCCATCAGGAAGGCAAATGGGTAAACTGTATCCTGGACGCAGGGCATCATTCTTTACTGCAACCTCTATAATCTCAGTACACCAGTTGACCAAATGAATATGCAAAAGTCCGTAGTTCTTTCTCACATAGACCACAATGAACAATTATTTCATAATTCACCAATTGAAAACTAAGTAATTCTAAAAGCCATGCAGAGTCTTAAGACCGGGAAGGCACCTGGGCCCAACGATTACTTTGATAGCTTCTATAAATCATTTGCAGATCTCATTGTTGACCGCCTGAAAGCAGTCTTTCATCATTTTGCAGACTACAGGTCTATCTCTGGTTCAGCCACTGATAGTGGGTATCCCAAAGAAGGGGCAAGATCTTTTAGATGTGAAGACCTTTAATCCATATCACTAATAAATATTGATTGTAAGCTATATGGGAAAACTATGGCGTTCAGACTTGTTAATGTTAATGTTAATGTTAATATGATTTCTAAAGCGTGCGAATACCCTGAGGTGTCCTTAAGACAGTTATACCGCTCACCAATTTGGATTTCTTAAAGGTAGGTTGGCTGCTGACAACATCAGACTATTTTGCCATGTAATCGACAAAACTAAACTCTTCCACTCACCAACTGCTACATTAGCTCCAACTGTGTAAACTGCCTTTGATATGGTTCCCTGCACTCAGAGGGAATCTAGAATTAGACATTCAAGGCATCGCTTTCCAATATGGCAGACAACTGGCTGCGGTGTATGCTGATGATGTGCTGATATTCTCAGAGGAGGCTGAATAAGCCATTCCCATCGACGTGCAAGAGATTGGAAGGTACTCGAATGTGTAAGGATATTTGCTTAATAGAGAAAAAACTGAGGTTTTCGCACTGAAGATTCACTGCACATCGACAGTGTTTGGAAATTCGGAACTAAAAGGGCAATATATGCTCTCAAATATCTAGGCATCCAGTTTGGAAAAGATTTTAAAAGATCCCTTAGCCATTAACAAAAATAAAATTATATCAAAAATCAAAGACTTTGGCTTCATGGTCTCCTAAATACATCACATGGTGGGGGATGACTGAAACGGACTAGATGATGGTGGCTCCACTTGTTAACTTTTTATCGAGTATGTTACCATTCTCGCTCTCATCTACTTTTTTTTATATCAGTGCACAAATACATCTTTGACTTTTTCTGGAAGGGTAAAAAGGCCAGGATTCCCATGAACATATTAAAATTGAAAAAAATCTAAAGAACGCCTTAGTATTCCTGACTTCCCAAGATACCAACTTGCATTTCTGCCTTCCTAAGGTGCATGGTTGATAGTTGCTCAGGAAGGTTGATCTCCAACCTGGTTACCACTAGTATCCCACCTATTACACCCCTTGGCTCTCAGATCCACGCTCTCCTTCCGACACATATCTAAATTTAATCTTGAACACTCAAGTTCCGAAATTCTGGATACAGTCTATGCCTGCAACAAATGGGTAAGTTATTTGTAAACGGATCTGTGACTCCCCTCGGGCCTTGTTGTCGCTCAAAAATAGAATCAAGTTAGATGGTAGAACATTTTATTTGGAATACTGGTCAAATAGAGGCATAAATACTATAGGAGATTTGGGAACTCAGGATAACGCTATGCCTTTCTCCACTTTATGTGCAAATTTTGCTCTCCCGAAAACAGACTTGTATAGTTTCCTGAAATTAAAAGGTGCACTTTCAAAATTGGCCATCCTCATATCCTCGAACTACTAAACTTGCTCGTAAATAAATAGAAGACAGTACTCTTTGTTCCCTCTCTATTTATCAAGGTTGCACTTGTAATGCATTTTCTCCAGACTTTACACCATGTTTAACACAGGAATCAATCAATTAACTTGGACTTCTTTTGCAATAGATACTGAAAGTTTTTCGCAAATAAGTTGGGCTCAAAAGTCATAACCAATGCTACCTAAAATCATCGCAATACTCTAAGGATCCCTTTAATTTATATAATGTGTTGCAATTTTAGCTTTTGACTGATTTGAAGACTGTCACCAATGGGTGCAGTAACCAAGAATTGGCAAAGTGAATAGGTCTGGCTGTAATGTGCTAACACAAGCAGTGTGAGCACACTGAATCCAGCAGTAGCTGATAAAATGAGATTCGATTGTAAAAAAGTCCCTCATGTCATTTAATGTAAGCACTTAATTTGTGGTGGTTTCACCGAAACAGGCAAAAGTATACCCCTCCTCCCCTTCATTGAAATTCACCTGTACATATCTGTGATTAATTCCGTGATTCAGTTCTGGTTAGACTATGCAACTTCAATCTATGTGACCTCTCGAGTCAAGAGGTTTGCTTTTCTTCAGTTGGGGCAAAATGCTGCTGCCTTTCTGGTCAAGAGGATCTCAGGATGAGTGCACATTTCCCCAGTGCTCAGATTTTCTTACTGGCTTCCCGTCCAAGCTATGACAATCATGCATAAGGCTTTGCCTGAAAAGACCCTCAATTCTGGCCTTTAAATTTGAGTGGTTCATCCCAAATCAAGGGTTGCACTATTACAACCAGTTTCCTCCTGCGGTCCCTAAAACTAAATCGGTAATCAATAATTATAGGTATTTTTCTATTTCTGGGTCAAGTAAATTCCCTATGCCCCTCGACCGCTCTTGTGATAGGGGCTTAAGATTAAGTTAAAGTTATGTTCTAGATCTGTGCTGAGTGCAACCCTCATAGGAATGCGCACTAACAAGAAACTATTTTGGGCTCTCCAGTGCATAATACGCATTCCTTTGATGTTGGCAACCTCATCCTCTCTACATGTGTTAGCCTGCGTTGTAGTGGGACAACACCCTAGGCCGTACTTGCTAATAATTTAATAATAATACAAATTTTGCCAAATATCTAATCTGTTACAATCCACCATTTGCGCAGATATCATTTTTCTCTAAGGGGAGATATCAGGACCAGAATTAAAGTGTCTGGTTAGCATCCCCAATGAGTTTGCAGTAATCACCATGTTCGTTCCCCAGTTTGTAGGGATTTCGTGCTCCTCAGGGACACCCTTCAGTGTGGCCTGAGATGGGGGACCCTCCATTCCCTATCCACCATGGTATCTTAAGGAGATAGCCCCCCCCATGTCCTCCCCATGTAAAGTAAGCCCAGAGACCTGTGGCAGATGTATGTCATTAAGCTTTTCAATAGCTGGTTAAGAATACAAGTTTATACTGTCAAGTTAAGTACATACAGGTAAGAAAAGAGCTTACCATTTTTAACTGCACAACTACATTTATGTACTATAAAGAATATGTATATTCAAGGTACAAAGATGTGGCGCTACGATAAGTAATTACACTTCTACCTATATATACTTACCGTGTCAATATACTGGAGTCAATAAGTTTGTACGTTAATGTGGAAAACTCAATAGTGCAGTACACCCTGGCAATGAACTTTCTAAAGACACCAGTGTATTGTTATTCCAATAGTCAAGACCTGCTTTAGATGGTGCCCTTGTAAGCTTCTCGCTTTGGCTAGTTTAAAGTAGTGGGAGTATTAGATTCATCTAATTGGTTTAGTAATCTCTTAAAACTGTATATCCGATTGTCCATAATGTTTAGCTTTTTTGTTTGAGTACTTCTACGTTTCAAAGCTCATGATGACATAGCCATGGCTTTGGCGGATATTGGTATGATGTGAAGGAGAAATTAATTTAAAGGCTCATAATGCTATGTGTGGTCGTATTTCAACAGTTTTTAGGATTTGTAAGGCTACATTTTGGAGACTTTGGATGGAATTTAACTCATATTGTGAATATTTCTGTGGTGCTTTATGTTGATTTCACAGTTGATTGGTCCTCTTGCTTAGGTTTAGTTGGCAACTTTCTCTGATTTACTGTGTAAATCATTGTAATTTGTTGAAAGTGAAGTTTTAAGTCTGTAATATCAGTTGAATATAGAGCAGAATTTGAAGAACACGGAAACCACATAGTCAATCAATGAAATAATCTTTGAAGGTACATATTCATGGGAGTTCTCATGAAGAATTTGGTGGAAGTTAAGGGGAAATCAAACAGAACTGGTTATGGCTATCCCTGTTCTCACTACATCTGCAAGTTCTGAGTTCAGGGACTGTATCTTGACTGCCCGCATTGCTCTGTTCTGACACCGCCGGAGTGGACTCTGTGTCCTAGGAGACATCGCGCCAGGATGCGCCAATGTGAGAGCAGGGGAAGAGGCGGCCACATTCCCTGTCACAGTACAAAGTGCGTTGCGGATTCCCGTGGCATGGGATGCGTGCTCTCTGTGCCCGGATGGAGCCGGGTTCAAGGACAGGCGCCAGTCATCAGCCACAAGAGGCTGGTCTGGAACACCCTCCTGGGTTTGCCTGCGAGATACTTCAATTCCTGCTTGTGAGTCAGGTTTTATATCCCTGTTATTTTTCAAACCTCCAAAAATGGTAAAACGCAAGGCCCAACCACAGTGGTCTCTGATCTTTCATTGAGCTCTGCCATCAGTGACCCCATGCCGAAGAAGAAAAAGAAGGGGAAGCTAGGGCCAAATCTTACCAACTTGAAGAAAACAGGCCGCAAATCTAATCCATTAACAGCAGGGCGTGTAAATTCTCAAAAAAGTGTTTCTCCCTTTCACCAGTTATCCAATGTCTCACAAAGAACTAAAATCCATAGATTTTGGAACAGATTAGAAAGATGTTTATTACTGCTATAACGCCCGTCTTGGACAGAATTGGTGCACTAGAAAAAATGATCCTGGATCTATGGTCTGGATTAAAACCCCAGCCACTGACGAACCCATCATCGCGTCCTCATCCCTCTTTTGCCTGAGGCATAGGTTCGAATATTGTTAATGCCAGGTCTCTTCACACCGGAATTCTAAGAGGGCAAACGGCATCCCTCTCCCTTCTCCCGCAAAGAGGGATTCAAATATTGCAGTTCCACACAAAAGATCTCAGATCGAAGATCAGGGGAACCTTAAAGTGACCCCTTCCAGTATAATGAGTCCACCGAACGCCTTGGCAGTGAATAGATGCCCCACTGAAGCACACTATTCCCAGCAGACTTTAAATCTCCCACCAGCATGCTGCCCGTACGTGGCAGTTATTGTGGAGTGCCACATGTACAGGAGAGAAGGGAAGAGAATTTTCCAGACTTAAAAAATAAAGGGCCCGGTTCACAGAACTAACTTAAGATAAAATCCTAAACTTACTACCATTTTGGTATTCACAGAAGGCACTTACTCATTTTGGTATTCACAGAAGGCACTTACTCATTTCGGTATTCACAGAAGTTAGGAGTCTTAACTTTAGGACTCCTAAATGCCTTCTGTGAATACCGAAAGTCTTAAAATTAGGATTTTTCTCAGTTTAGTAGTAGTATAGTTAGGACTCCTAACTTTAGGACTCCTAAATGCCTTCTGTGAATACCGAAAGTCTTAAAATTAGGATTTTTCTCAATTTAGTAGTCCTAAATTTAGGACTCCTAACTTTAGGACTCCTAAATGCCTTCTGTGAATACCGAAAGCCTTAAAATTAGGATTTTTCTCAGTTTAGTAGTAGTATAGTTAGGACTCCTAACTTTAGGACTCCTAAATGCCTTCTGTGAATACCGAAAGTCTTAAAATTAGGATTTTTCTCAATTTAGTAGTCCTAAATTTAGACTTAGGACTACTAAATTGAGAAAAATCCTAATTTTAAGACTTTCGGTATTCACAGAAGGCATTTAGGTGTCCTAAAGTTAGGAATCCTAACTATACTACTACTAAACTGAGAAAAATCCTAATTTTAAGGCTTTCGGTATTCACAGAAGGCATTTAGGAGTCCTAAAGTTAGGACTCCTAACTTCTGTGAATACCGAAATGAGTAAGTGCGTTCTGTGAATACCAAAATGAGTAAGTGCCTTCTGTGAATACCAAAATGGTAGTAAGTTTAGGATTTTGTCTTAAGTTAGTTCTGTGAATCGGGCCCTAAGCTTGTCACTGGTTGTCAAGAAACTCTGCATTTTACATCAAGGAATATGATGATATTCTTATGGTGAGGCAGGTAGGTTGGGTGGGCCCGTTGAGAAAAATGCTAGAGGTGGACTGTATATTACTTACTTGCAGAAAATCCAGCACTGGCCTGATGACTGATAAACTCAGGCTGCAGGCAAGGCACAAATAATATGCCCAAGACCTGTTCTATTGTACTTCTGTTTTTTTTCTATCGCCCTAGAGCTGCTAACATCTGAGGATCAGGGCATGGGCCTTTACTCCTGCCTCAAGTTATAGGACAGAATTTGTGTAAAATCCCAACAGCCAAGAGATTTCAGCTACTTTCTGCCCTGGATGCAAATGATTAGCTCGAACATTATTCAGATCCCCAAGTTCAGAGCACTTCGGTACAGGACGGTGGAATGTACCCATTGGTCCCTGTTTATACTCATGCTGTTTTGGGACTTAATGATGCTGCCACCAATCCTTTAATTTGGAATCTTGACACTGGAATTCCTGGAATGTTTTTTACTTATTTTGACCCAAAGTGATTATGGGATATGAATGAACAGTGTGGGTATAAAGCGCAATGACACTTTAGCCTTTATTTCTTGGAACATGGCCGGTCTTCGCTCTAAGATATATGATCCTTAATGGCTGTCTTTTATAGATCCCTTTCATGTTGTTTGTTGCCAGGATACTTGGGTCTTCGACAATGTGTCAGTAGATGGATTCAGATCGTTTTGTTCTCCAGCAGTCCCTTCTACCGTGAGCAGGGGCAAGGGAGGCCTTGTTGTTCTTGTTTCAACCAGGTTCAAGAATCTATCTGTCATAGAGCTAATCACAACCCCATATTATCAGGCCCTGAAGTTTACCTCTACTATAGAGCTTAATATCCTCCTAGTAAAGTTTTACTGTCATTTTTATACTTCCCAACCAGTGAATATGGTAGCGGATTTGTGGTCTGTTATCCTGTGTTTTATAAGTAATGAGTGTAACGGTCATTCATTATTGTGGGCTGGTGATTTAACCCCTTCGGTGCTCATGACGGAATGGTTCCGTCATGACCCACGGTTGAGCTGTGCTCATGACGGAACCATTCCGTCATGACCACGCCCGCGCAAGATTCCGTCAGCACAGCGGCGGAATCTGCGCAGCATCGAAGGGGTTAAATATTGCTAATTGTATTTTTAGCGGGAGTCGGGTGTGTGGAATCGTAGAAGTGCAGGATGTTAAGGTGGTACATTTTCACCATTCTCCCTATGGAAAAGTATTAACAAGTATAATGCTGATGAATAACCTGTGTTTTGCATCTGAAATATGGGATGATTCTATTGACCACACTCCGATTTATGAAGGAAGGGAGGAGGGAAGTGCTATTGATCACATACTAGTATCTGCTTTCTCGATTTCCTTTGTCACCAACTATGAGATTTTCTCTTCTCCTTTTAGTGATCTTCGACCAGTTAGCCCTCATATTTTCTTTTTTATCCACATCTGCCCCACCTTCTAGATAGACTGCATCCATAACCCTCTCTCAAAACCAAGGGCTCCGTAGAAAATGAAAAAAAGATAGATCCCTCTAAAATTAATTCGGAACTGATCTCGTCTAGCTTTGAGGAGTTTATGCACAGCATAACCGAAAGCACAGAACTTGGGATAATTCTGGACTATTTTGAGAAAATCTGCACTACTATCTTGGGGTTGTTAACAGATGATAAACCTATGAGAGACCACCCAGTATACTCATGGTTTGATAAAGACTACACCAAGGCTTTCAAACTCCTGAAAGAATCAATTAATAAAGTGCCCTGCAATGCTGTGGCGGTTAGAGTAGCGAGGCAGAATTATACTGTTGTGGTTGAAAAAAGGAAACATGAGATAAGAATAAAGGCATGGGAAAATCTGGAGTGTGCTGCCTCCCTCAAAGACAGCAAGGTCTTTGCGGGATAGTAAAGTGACCCTCAGGCGTCCTCAGGTTTTGATAGCCTTATTTTACAGCAAGACTGGGTCTCCCAGTTTTCAAAAATATTTACTGCAGAGTTAGAAGAAATGACTATGGTGGGTTCACTAGATCTTGCTTTTAATTTTGAGGATCTGGTGATTTTTAACAATTCAATAACAATTGGCAATGTTCGTAAAAACTATTGTCAGCTCAGCCTCAGGAAAAGCTTCAGACCCAGACGGGGTTCCAGTTGAGCTTCTTAAGTATGATCTAGAGACCTTTGGGCCCCATTGATGTTCAGAACTCTGGTCATTGGACGCCCGTTTGACTCCCGGAAGGAATCAGTGACAATCCCTATTTATAAGAAGGGTGATAAAAACGACCCGTCAAATTTCTGGCTCATTTCTCTTATTGAGTCTTCTGCCAAGATCTATGGGAGAGTAATCCTGTGGAAACTGGAAGCCTGGGCAAAAGACAAAGCCTTCTTAACAAAGGTCCAATACTGATTTCGGCCAGGTCTCGGTACCTCTGAAAAAGCACCCAATCTGTCCCTTATATTAAAAAGAAATGTAAGGGCCAGTAGAGGTGCCATGCATATGGTCTTTATGAACCTTTGATTTAGTGGACATAGACAAACTTTGGGACATTATGGGTTGAGCTGGGATCGACCCCCCCCCCCCTTTTAATGGTGTTGAGAACGTCACATCAAGACACTACCATGAGGGTTCAGTCTATGAACTTGCATTTGACATAGCTGGTTCCAGTTATTAGAGAGTCAGAGAAGGCTGTATTTGGGCCCCATTTTTATTTTATATGAATGCCCTAGATGCATTTTTAAGGTCCCTAACTACCGATATTCCTAAAGTTGGCAACCGCTTGGTTCCCAAACTCCTTTATGCAGATCATGCAGTGCTATTATTGCGCACCGCAAACAGGCTGCAAACTCTATTGGATGGGCTTTATACCTTTATGGGTGATCTGAAGCTGAAGGTCAATCTCAAGAAATCTTATATTTTGACTAGTGGTCCTAAAACACCCGCTCTAGGAAGGTTTTTTGTGGGAGGTATGCCAATAATGAAAACCTCAGCTTTTAACTATTTGGGGATTTTATTTTCGGCAAATCTGACCTGGGAAAGACTTGTGAATCAGAGGTCACAACTTCCTGAAGCAGCATGCAAGGCACTTTTTAGATTTACCAAAAACCTGGAACATAAACCCCAAAAGAAATATGTATGTTAAATCAAAGCAAGTGTCTGTCCTTGGCCACGTATGGAGTGCCTCTGTTGTCCCTAAAGACAGTAGAGAATACATTTGTGTCTAAACTTTTAGGTCTCCCAAGATCCATCATGAGTCTGATTACACACAGTGAAACAAGCTTGGTTTCCTGGAAGATTTGGGGCCTCATGTAGGTAGCCCAATACCGGTCGGTAACGGCCGATTTTCGGTAAATATACCGTTACCGACCGGTATTTAGGCTTTTGATATGTAGGGGGATCATTTCTGTATTCGGTAATTTACCGAATCGGTAATTTTACCGATTCGGTAAATACCGAATACAGAAATGAGATGTAGGGGGAGTGTGTGGTGGGTGTGGGGATTCGTTATTTACCACCAACTGAAAGTTGGTGGTAAATGACGAATGTCTCAGTTAAGGCATTATTTGGCCCTTAGATGTGTGCAATGTGGCAGACACACATGCCCTCAGGGCATGTATGTGTGCCACATGTGCACACATGCAGGAATCAGGGGTGCAACAGGGTGTCAATGTGACACCCTGCCACCCTTGATTGAGCTCCCCCCATTACCGATTCGGTATTTACCGATTCGGTAATGGTAACTGGCTTCCCATTGATTCCTATGGGCCTCCTGGCGGGGCGGGAGGGGGCTCGGGGGCTCAGCATTGGGGCGACTGTTGGGGGAAGCACAGGGTTGGAGGGGGATGGCATGGGGCAATGGGAGGACACTCCCATTGGCCTCTCAAAAGGGTCACGAGTGGGTACCCCAGTACCAGTGGGGGGTGTGGTTGTGGTCCATGGGGCAGTTGACAGGGTGGAGGGTGGGAGGGGGGACCCCAACCTGGCTGTGACATCGGTGTCTGGGGGTTGCAGACTGGTGAGGGGGCCCTGGGCTACTGCCCACCCCTCCTTCCCCACTGGGAAGTGTTGGCATGGGAGGACAGGATCAGGGAGCAGCGCCTATTGGTGCAGCAGGTGGAGGCGCGCCAGGTAGAACTGAATGCAGCCAGGGTGGGGGTGGTATGGGAGGAGGAGGCAGAGGGGCCCCCCACTCCCACTTCAGAGGAGGAGTGGTGGCCTGAACAGGAGGAGAGGGAGTGGGCTGACAAGGGCAGGAGGGGGGGAAGAGCAGCAGTAAGGGGCCGCAACCTACGGTAGGGATGGCCAGGGCGGCTTTGAGGCCCGATGGTGCTGGGGCCCGCCCAGGTTGGAGCGACCTGGGGCTGGGGGGATCCAAGCCGGTGGAGGTCGGTGGAGTGCGGGTGGTGCGGTGGGGCGCAAGACGGCCCCAGGATGTCGGCTAGAAGCAGCAGGTGGGTGTGTGTGGCGAGCGGGGGTGTGTTGAGTGTTACGAAGAGTAAGGGTGTGAAGAGAGCGGTGAGAGAGGTGTTGTGGGCACCTGTGGATTTGGAGCATGAGGTGGAGTTGGATTATGATGAGGAGAGTGAGGAGCTGGAAGAGGGGGAGGTGAGGGATGACGATGACAGGACAGGGGGAGTAAAGAGCAACAGTGGAGTTGGTGTTTTGCAGGAGCCTAAATCAACGATGGGCAAGGCGACGTTCGAGACGACCAAGACCACCAGCTCCAGAGGGCGGTCCGGAGAGGCGCACTCGTCGTTGTCAGGTGGGGGGGGCATGGTGGGCAGCTTGGGATGGAGGCCTAAAGGGGGTAGGATGAAGGCTTGCCGGTCGGTAGATGTGGGCGAGGGGTCTGTGCGGGATGTTGATGGGTTGACGAAGGACAGACCTACACGGGGTGACAAACCAGAAGGGGTTAATAAGGTATCTATGGCGGGGGTTCATACGGATGCGGGGTGGGGGCGGATGACAAAGGGGAGAAGTCCGAGGACAAGCACCAGAAAAAGTTGCCCTACATGGGGCTGGCCATGCCCCTGGGTTCACATCTGTCGGACAAGATAAAGAATAGAATCTGGAAACACGAGTATGTGGACGTGTTTAAGTTATTACACAGGAAGGTGCAAGCGAAAGAGGGTTCTAAGGAGGAGGAGTGGGAGCTGACTAGAAGGCCCAGGGTTCCGGTGAACATAGAAGACTGGACTTCGGCGTTTCTCATTTATGCTAGTATTTACTGCGAGAAGCTCCTGGATAGGGCCATAGCGCTATTGAAGTATATGGATATCATTAGAAAGGCCGAGATGCAATTTGGGGGGTTTGCTTGGCTGAGCTACGATGAGGAGTTCAGAGCCAGGGTTAGTGTGAACCCGGACAAACCCTGGGGGGAGGTGGATCAGGAATTATGGATACAGTGGATGGCATCCACGCAATCCTCGGCGTCTACTCACACGGCCAGTGGCTTGCGGGTCACGTATCAGTCTTTTCCGCCGTGTCCCGCCCATAGTGGGGCAGGGGGAGTGCTGCCGGTTCAGGACCCGCTGGTCAGCCTGCTAAGCCAGGCAGCAACAACACCGGTGCATGTTGGAGTTACAACAGGGGCTACTGCTCCCAGTACCCGTGCAAGTTCAAGCATGAGTGCTCCAAATATGGGGGGCGGCACCCCCTTACCCAATGCTTTACCTTGGTCACACTTTCTGAGCAGTGGCGAAATGCGAAAGGAAGGGGACAGACTGGACAGAAGGGCACCTACACCAGTTAAGGTGGAGGCGATGGCCCGTGGCTCTCGTGTTACCCGGACAGGGAGGCGGCTTTGAAGATTCAGTGGGGTTTCACGGAGGGTTTTCGAGTGGGCTATCAGGGACCTAGGGTGCGGAGGTGGGCGGACAATCTGAAATCAGCCAAGGAGTTGCCGGGAGTGGTGGAGGCTAAATTGCAAAAAGAGGTAGATGAAGGCAGGATTGCGGGCCCGTTTCGCGATTGGCCGGCCGACGACTTGATCATCTCCCCATTGGGCGTGGTGCCTAAGAAGGAAAAGGGTGAGTTTTGCATGATCCATCACCTATCATGGCCGGAGGGACAGTCGGTGAATGATTTCATCGCCAAAGCGGGCTCAATGCCTCGGTGGATGATGCGATCCGCCTAGTGAGGGTGTGTGGGCCAGGGGTGGAACTGGCAAAGTGTGACGTTAAATCTGCTTTTGCCTGCTGCCAATACACCCTGCGGATTTCTCCCTACTGGGGATGCAGTTTGCGGGGGCCATCTACGTGGACAAGGTTTTGCCCATAGGGTGTGTGATCTCCTGCGCGCTGTTCGAGATGTTTAGCACATTCTTGCAGTGGGCTTTTACACAGATCAGCGGACATCGGGACGTTACTCACTATCTGGACAATTTCCTCTTTCTGGGGAAGGCCCATTCTGGGGATTGTGGCAGGGCCCTGTCGCAATTCCAGGAGATGTCACAGCGTTTGAGTCCCATTTGCGCCCGAGAAAACAGCTGGGCCTAGCTGTAGATTGATCTTCCTGGGAATTGAGCTGGACTCCATTCACTGGATAGATCGACTCCCTGACGTGAAAGTGGCGGAGATACGGGCGTGCCTCTGGTGGGCGATTGGGGAAAAGAGGATCGCGTTGAGGGCGGTGCAACAACTGCTGGGTTTCCTGAACTTCGAATGCAGGGTGGTAAGGGCTGGACGGACGTTCTGCAGACAGCTCGGCATAGTCATGTCGGGGGCAGTTTTACCACACCACAGGGTCCGGATTTCCATGGGGGTCCGGGCGGATTTGAGGACATGGCTGACGTTCTTGACTGATTTCAATGGGGTGTCACTGGACTTTAAGGATGAGAGAATTGTTTGGCAAGTACAAATTTATTCTGATGCAGCCGGGGCAGATGGTTTTGGGATCTTCTGGGACGGCAGGTGGTGTGTGGAGGAATGGCCAGCTCATTGGGTGCGGCAAGGGAGGAGCATTGCGTTTCTTGAATTTTTCCCACTGTTGGTGGCACTGGAGGTGTGGGGATCCGAGTTTCAGAACAGGTCAGTGCTGTTTCATGTGGACAACATGACAGTGGTCGAGTTGGTCAACCGACAGAGGGCAAGGGATCTGAGAGTGCTGCGATTGTTGAGGAGTTTCATGCTGAAATGTCTGTAGTTGAATATGGTTTTTAGAGCCAAGCATGTCCCTGGGGCGAATAATGACATAGTGGATGCTTTGTCTCGTTCACAGTGGCAGCAGTTCCGGCGATTGGCACCAGGAGCGGATCAGTTCAAGACCGAGCTGCTGGACGGCATCTGGGCCATGGGGGAGTGAGGGTGATAGACCTGGTGGAGAATTATATAGCTGATACCACAAGACAGATCTACAGTCTGGCATGGGCAGAATTTGGAGACTTTATGGGATGGAGCAGGGATTCTGCTTGCGGAGATCGGTCAACGGTGGAACAAGGAGTGTTGCAGTTTGTATTGCATTGCATTGACAAAGAGCTGTCTTCCGTAATGATCTCAGGCAAACTGGCGGGAGTGTCGTTTTATTTTTGTTTGTTTTTTGGTTTTGACCCTACCAAAGATGTGATTATTAGTAGGGTACTCAGAGGTTGGGGTAGGGAAATTAGGGGTGGTGGGGTGTTGAGGGAGGCGATTACGTTTGATTTGCTGGTTAGATTGGTTGATGTTTTGCCGCTGTGTTGTTATGATGCTTTGGAGGTCCGGGTTTTTCGTTTGTGCATGGCATGGATGTTTTTTGGGGCTTTCAGGGTCTTTGAGCTGCTTGGGACACGGAAGATAGGTGGCAGGAGGTATGAGGAGATCCAGTTGGATGGGGGTCGTCTGGGGATTTGGTTGGGGCAGTCTAAAACAGATCAGTTGGGGAGGGGCAAGTGGGTTTGGCTGTGTGAGACTGGTGGTGAGGGTGTGTGTCTGGTGGCTGAATGGCAGGATTTTCTGCGGACCTCATGGACTGTGAGTGGTGATATATTTTGTTAGGCGTCTGGAGCAAAGGTGACGGCGGGCCAGTTATTGGCGGTGTTGCGCATGGCATTGAAGCATTTGGGGCTGGCCCCGGCGGGTTTTGGGACGCATTCCTTCCGTTTTAGGGCGGCGACGGCAGCAGCGCAGCTGGGGTGGTCCTGGGATAGGATTCGGGCAGATTTGGAGGTGGAAATCTAGGTGCTGTGAGTGGTATGTCCGTAAATGAGGGGCTTGGCATAGCATGGGGCTTAGCAAAGGGGCGATTGGTTGGATCGTTTTAGGCTGTGTTACTAATGTCTTTGTGTGGGTGGACCAGGGGCCAAGACGGTCACTTGGATTGTGGGGCATTCGTTCGTGCATTGGGCCTCCAAATATGCAGAGCAACAGGTGTACAGCCATAACCTGGGACTCAAAGGACAACGACATGAGGTGCATTGGTGGAGAAAAGGGGGGATGCGATGGGGGCACTATTGCCCTGGCTCGCGAAGATGGTCCCCCAGAGAGGATGCCCTGATCTGTTGATAATCCACTCAGGTGAGAACGATTTGGTTCGGCTGTCGGGTTTGGCGCTCTTACAGCTGATGCAAACAGACTTGTAGGTTCTGAAACACAGGTTGGCAGGGACATGCATTGCCTGGACTGAATTCCACCGGGGAGGATACTAGGAGATCTGTGGAAATGGATGAAGAATGGAACGGGGCATGGAGTGGTAGGAGAAGTGAGTTCGGAGCGGGTGAAGAGAATGAAGGTATGAAGAGTTGTTGTTGGGGGGTTTGTTTATTGTTGTTGCTGTTATTTGGTATTGTTTATGTTGTGCAGCCTGGTGCTAATAATTGGCCTTTTACGCTTAAGACATCAGCGTGGTCTGTTTATTGCACGATGGTGGGCCCCGGGGGATGCACAGTCGCAGACCATTCTTCCCCTGGGGTCTTTCGCGCAGGGGAGGACCAGGCAGGGTCAAGGGGTGGGTTTTAGGGGTGGATATAAGAATGCAGGGGAGGAAGGCAACTTCCTCTTCCTGCATTCTCGGCACCATTGGGAGGGACAGTTTAGCAAAGGCCACCCACACACCCTGCAGTTACTAGGGTTTGGGAGTGGGTTTGGCAGAGCGTGCTAGTTTAGGACGGGCTGCAGGGTTGGCGATACTTTGGAGGGGTGGGGGAGTCAATAGCGGGTGCACCCATCCCTCGGGGGGGGAGAGTGAATGATGGGGTGAGCTGGAGGCATGAGTGGAATGCCAGGTTACACCGGGGAGGTTGCTAGGAGATCTGTGGAAATGGATTAAGAACGGAACGGGTCATAGAGTGGTAGGAGAGGTGAGTTCGGAGCGGGTGAAGAGAATGAAGGTATGAAGAGTTGTTGTTGGGGGGTTTGTTATTGTTGTTGCTGTTATTTGGTATTGTTTATGTTGTGCAGCCTGGTCCTAATAAATGGCCTTTTATGCTGAAGACATCAGTGTGGTCTGTTTATTGCGCGAGGGAAGCTCTATTGTTAAATTCCTCCCTTTCTCCTCTGGCCTTTGCTGCAGTAACTAAAGAGTTTGTGTCCTTGCTTGATGGTGCCGAAGCATGTGACATACTTGCTGAAGATCCAGCATAGGCAGTGGTACTGCTTGGACTAACACATCTGCTACACAACCAAAAGCTTAAACCTGTAATTAAAATTTGTGTGAGACATCCACATACTGTAATGTGCAACATGAAGCATCTACCCTTGAAAAACATACTCTAAATGTGGCAATGTTATGTTGAGGTCTTGTCTCGTAATGTGCTAATGACCAATGGAGTTGCAGTTTGCAGTAGCCTAGAAAATATGCTTCTTGTAGCGTGCTTTCTGAAATTCTAAAGTGAAACAAAATTGATGTGCACCATTGCAGAGTTCTCAATGCTCAAATTAATTCCATAAAGTAATTAATAAGGTCATCAATGACCACATACTATGTCACAAGTGATGTCATCAGCAGTGAATTGTAAGATTTAAAATTGAGTTTTTTCCTTCTGTAAGTGGAAGTTCCCTTCTTTTAAATCAATTGGTGAATGCTTTTTCTAATTAATCTCCTTGGGTGTTTTATGCAGTCTATGGTCATGGTTACATTAATACAAGTTTTGCTGCGTGTGCATCAGTTCACACACAACTGCTCAGCCCTGGTACAAAGGAATCCCATGTGGCAGGCCAGTGATGAAGCTTTGTGGAATGACTTGAGGTCCGTGCTGTGATCTCACGGCTGTACACGATTACTGTTCATGGGGGGGAAATGACTCGCACATGTGCCTCAGTACAATTGCAAAATTCCTGCTAGTTTTTCCCATTGTGCCATTTGCCACATGGAAGACTTGCAGCTTTTAGTAATTGTTGATTCACAGCAAAGCAAAAGTGTTGCTGTTTCGCAGTTGGGAGTATGTGGCAATTTAGCTATATTTGGAGAAGAGGGTAGCAGCACGCACCACAGGCACCCGAATTGTGTGTGAAAAAGGCCGCTTTATTGAGACAGATGCACATTACAACATAACCTGGGGCTTTGCCTTACAAAACAATAACCAATAATACATCTTTATTTACCTAAAATAAGCTACTCCCACCCCTAACACACCCTCCCCCATAACAATTTGAAAATCCCAATAAAAAACTTGCATCAGAGCTGATCAACTGTAACTGAGACCTCTAAAATCCCTTCCATTTTCCTACCTCAATTACCCTTTGAATCCCATTGAACTTCCTACCTAACCTTGAACTTCCTATGTCGTCCAGGCGTGATCTTGCCTATCAGTTCCCTTTCAGTCTGAACTGCAGCTGACAAACAGTAAACTTCTGTCAATTATGGCAACTTCTCAGCCAACCGCTTATACACCTGAATCAAGCAACAACCTAAACACATATATATCCCCTTGCACATGTGTTACAAGTAAAGCAGGCCAGCCCCCTACTGGAGGGCCACCCAACCTAGACAGAAATTCAGAACCATTACAACAGGGACGGGGGGGACAAAAAAGGAATCCTGCCTAGGTACCAGTCACCGTGTCACCAAGACAAAATGGTGGCAGGTACCTTACAATGGGGACCTATATGTGCGTTGGGCTACAAAGTAGCCCAAATGGAGCCTAAAGCCCAGTGCAGTCGCTGGACTGCACCAACTTCCCCAACCTACCTAACCTTGAACTTCCTATGTTGTCCAGGTGTAAACTTGCCTACCTGTTTCCTTTCAGCCTGAATAGCTGCTGACAAACAATCAACTTCTGTAAATCATGGCAACTTCTTAGCCCACCGCCACCCAGAGAAAGGGGAAGGGGGAGGGAGCTACCTGGCTACCCTGCTGCTCTCACTCCCCCAACACCTTTCTCTCACCCCCACCTCCTCCCCTAGTTTCCCAAATAAGACCAAAGGGAAATGTCCCCCTTCAGAAACTGCCTAGGACTTTGGTGAGAGCCAGTTTCACCTGCAATAGGTATAATTCCATGCCTATAAATGAGAGATGTACCCCATCACCCACATCCTCGTATCAGAGATCCAAATGTTTTATCCTACCAATCCCCATGTCCCTGCAGAATGCCGCATCTCTTTGTTTAGCTTCCTCCTCGTCTTACCTATGGCTGCTGGCCCTGCTGCCCTACACCAGAATCTCCTGGGGATGAATTAAGCCAAATTGTGTGGCATCAGGTCCATGACCTACATACGTATGCCAGGTCCTCCTTCATGGCCGTAATGAGTGCCAAACCCTTCTGCATAACCAGGTCATTTTCCCCCAGATGAAGAAGAAGCACATCTGGACATTTCCCACCCACCAACAGCCTATTTGGATCGGAGATAAGCTCCTTCCAACTCATCCCCCCTTTCCTACCCAAGTAATAGCATACAATGATTTATCAAAACCCAAATTCCTACTGTGGCAGCTGTCCCTGACCGGGTGCTCCACCCACTTCACAAAGGAGTGACAGACTATCCAGATGTTATCCCTGCCTCCTATGGTTCAGGAACAGAACCAGAATATACATAAATAAAGTTGTCAAACTGCGACCTTACTCCCCCGCCCATTTTCCTCTCCTCTAACATATCTGCAGAAGCAATTTGATGACCATCTGCCCAGCTCTATAATGTGCCTTTGATTCCAACCCTGACAGCCCACTTCTGTTGCTGCTTCTATCCTAAAGGAGGGTGTGCCAAACCCGGATGGGTCCAAGCCCTTCACCCTCAAGACTGCGTGCCATAATGCCAGTAACTGGAAATAAGTCATGGGCTTACCATCCTCGTGTTTAAACACCTTCCCTACCCTGGCCTCCGGCACTTTAAGGCCATAGAGTGGCAGATGCTTCTTGCAGGGTAACTTCTCAGGAACACAGATCTCCCTTCCTTCCTTTGGTCAGTCTTGGACTTATAGGGTTAAACCTGCACGCCATCTTCCCTGCAATAAACCTCCTCCCACAGCAGAACCCTACTCCCCTTGAACCCCCCAGTTCCTCCAATAATGACCGATAATGATCGGATGTGGCATCCGAGTCTACACCATATCCTCCTCCATGGCCAGGCCATGGAACATGTCCCACTACAAACGAGACAAAGCATTGGCAATGCCATTGTCTACCCCCAGGACTTGTCTGGCTCTGAACGTAATGTCAGGACTCAAGCAAAGCCAAAGGAACACCCTTAGTAGCTGCCACAAATGGGGTTCCCTCGCTGACTGTCTGTTAACCACGTGCATGACTGACATATTGTTCACACAAAACAGAACCCTCCTGTGGGCCAGCTGCTCCCCCCATAGTACCACCACTACTACTAAGGGAAAAAATTCTAGGAAGGCAATACTACGCTTACGCTCTTTACACTGCTCTGGTAATTCCTCAGAACACCAGTGGTCCTGCCAATACAAGCCAAAGCCACAACCCCCCCACCCCCAGCGTCTTAAAATAGCTGTGCATCATATTCTAGATCTGTAAAGGCTGCCAATGGGATACCGTTGAATGACTGCAAGAAAGTCCTCCACATTCTCAAGTCCTCCTTAACTCCCGCCGACAGCCTGACATGATGGTGCAGGAGAGGAAAGCCCATAACTGAAAGACCTGGCTGTCTACAGAATGTCCTCCCTGCTCTCACCACCTTGCAGGCGAAGTTCAAATGACCGAGCAACACCTGCATCTCCTACACCATCACCTGCCTGCACAGCATCGTGTTTAGCAGGTCCAGCATGGTAAGTTTTTTGTCGTCAAGTAACCTCAAGTAGCCTCGCCACCATGGCTACGGAACCAATCTCCATACCTAGAAAGGGTAGGACCATACTGGGCCCAACTGTCTTCTCATCTGCCAAGAGGACGCCTAGGTCACCGATAAGTGCCTGGAAGCTACCCAGCAGACACTGGTAGTCTTCTGATCCGGGTGCGCCTACAAAATCGTCCAAATAGTGTGTCACGTGGTCATGTCCTATGTGCATATGAAAAGCCAGGAATGTGCTGAAGCACTCAAATAACGCACATGAAATGGAACACCCCGTTGGAAGTGCTTTATCCATGTACCATTTTCCATCAAATTGGAAAAAGAGCAGCAGAAAATCAGCAGGGTGTACCAGCAGCAGACGAAAGACAGGCTTAATGTCGCTCTTAGCCATCATCGCCCCCTGTCCAACCCACTACACTAATGTCAGAGTGACATCTACAGAGGAATATGTCACTGTCACTTACTCAGAAGGGATAAAGTCATTCACTGACTGTTCTTCGAGCCAGGAGACATGCTGTATGAGCCAGAACTGGCCACGCTCCTTCTTAGGTGCAACTTCAGTAGGGGAAACAATAAGGTGTTCCATCATCCAGTCCTCGAAGGGACCTGTCATCCTACCTTCTAAGATTTATTTGTGAAGTTTCTCCGTCACTACTGGTGCATGTTCCCTTGCTGTTTTCAAATTGGCTGCCCAGTGACGCTGAGCCCCGCACCCCTCCCTGGGTTGGCCCCCCTGAAAGGGCTTGTAAATGATCGTCCGGCCAATAGCTGTAAAAACAGTCTTGCTGAATTTAGCTGGGTCTATGGTGTGTTGCCGTTGATCTGTGTCCAGCTCTCCTCATTGTGCACCCAGGTCTACTGTCATGCGTGCCCTGAACTCCTAGTCAAACTGAACTCATGCATAGCCCCAGTCATTGAGTTGGGCCTTTCTTATCACACCCATATACTTGAAGAGTGTCAGAGACATCTCTGGATATCACTCTTGGCCTCTTTGAGAGGTCTAGCTCCTCTTCCTTAGACTCTTCCTTAGATCTCAATTCTCTATGGAGGGGTTTTTATCATCTTGACTTACTCCCCTTTCCATATTTTCTCCTTTTTTGCCAGCATAAGGTGCACCCCCAGTGGCTTGGCCATTCCCATGTAGAGCAACTTCTTGAATGTAATCTCTATACTCTTCAGTTTGTCACCCGGTTCAACCTGCATTTCACTCTTTGTCTCCTCCCCAGCCCCTGCTCCTACCCTTTTGGCATCCTCCTTGCCCACTGTAGCCCCGTGTTCTAAAGACTCTTACTTCTTGTCCGTCAGTTGCACTGTGGGGTCCTCAGTGGCCACACCAGTGTTCCGCACATACTTCCCTTTCCTCAAGCAGGCCTCCCCGCAGTCTTGAGGCTCCCTTGCCTTTGTCCCAATGGACCCCATTTTCGTGCGGGCATCCTCACCTGTTATGGGCATCCCAGCCTCCAGCCCCACTGTGGGTATCCTTTGACAGGCCTCCCTGCATATTTGAGACTCCATGGCCTCAACCCCCACTGATACCTTTGTGCGGGCTACACTGCACCTTGTTAGCTGTGGAACCCATATAACTCGCGAGGACTTTCTCGGACCTATTCTTCGGTACCTTACCTGAAACCATAGTCGGTGCCTGCTGGGGGCCCGCCGCTTCGCCATCGCCTGCTGTCTCCATGTCCTGTCATGACTCCATGCGCTCTGCTGGTCCCCTGTGTCCTGCAACATACTAGGTGCAGATGGGTTAGAAGACCCCCACTGCACCTTCCCGCCACCAGTTTCGTACTTATGTCTGATCTTCGTGTTTGTCCCTCAGTTCCCCTTCCTCCAAACTGCCCTCTTCATAATACAGCAATGTGTTCTCAGTCTGCACCAGCTCCCCAAGCACCTCACTGTCCTTCTCCTGGGCACCAGCTCTTTAGTCTGCAATGTCGCCAACCTACCGAGGGAGGGGGGCGTACCGTGTCCTCCTGAGCTCTCCAATGAAGCAGGATGTATAGTCCCGTACTCTGACGTGAAGGAGGGTGCCCCCAATCCTTCCGCCTGTTGCACCACAAGGTCACCCCAGTCCTTCTTGTGGCTATGATCCTGCTGCTTCCCCCTGAATTCCAGCTAGCTGCATGGGCCTCGTTGTCTCTTCACCTCGGGTCAGATGAGCTACACATGGCTCTCCCGAGTTTGGCCCCACAACAAACCTGCTGACCTGCAAGACAGAGACAGAGACTGGTGTGCTAGGAAATTGGCTCATCCAGCTCAAATGCCTCCTTCGACCCTCCCTACCCAGGGGTCCTCTTCTCCCATCGCTAGGGGCCTCCCATATACCCTGTCCAGGGGCCTGACTTCCACAACACTCTTCCTTGTCTGGACCTATCCGCCTTCTGCCCAACACTGGTCAGCCCCTCCTCCTCCCCATCACTCCACACCAATTCAGACACCACTAGCCTGTGGAGCGGGATGGTAGGAGGTGACAGGCCCATCCCACTCTCCTCTCCCCGGGGGCCCCCAAGTGCACTCCCCCCTGGGGCCCTTCTCCAGGCTGCCCTGACTCCCATCGTTGCCTGTTCCAACCAAGTATCATAGACCCAAACTATGACATTCTAGCCCCTGCCCTGTAGGGGGCCAACCCCTCCTCCTGCCAGACATGTTCCTCTGCAGCCTCCTCTTCTGCCCACTCCTTATACACTTAACTTAAGTCCACTTGTTCCTGTACCTGCCTATCTGCCACACTATTCCTCATCAATCAAATTATATCCTCCAGGATTACCTCCTGTCCCTGAAGGCCGTACTGCCTGCTGTGGGTAGCAGTTTGTTGTGGCCCCGTCCTCTCCGTCCCTTTACGGCAGTGGTTCCCAAACTTTTTTGACCTGTGGCTCCCTTGACCTAATTGGCAGTTGGCCGTGGCTCCCCACCATTGTTTTACCGGTGGGTGGGATGTAAGCCCGACCTCGGAAGTACTTCCCGTTTTCTCCCTATAATTAATTGGGATGAAGCTGATGAAGGAATGTAAAAAAGACAAACTACAAGCCCAAGAATGCCCTTTTAGCAGCTAAAAAAGAGCCAAAGAGCAGCTATATGCGTGCCTGTTCTGTGCTGTAAAGGAAGCTTGCATTTTTGCAACCTGTTTTATGGCCAGTTAATGACGCTTTGTGAAACTTTCAATTATGACAAAGTCTGTTAAAAGCATCTTCTATTGATTCCCTCATTTTTGTTTCTCCACCTCTTGAGCTGCCTTTCCTCTTCAGACATTCTTTTGCTCCCCTCTCTCTGCCTTTATGTCCTGCTTTCCTTCTCTTCCCCTTTGATTCTTTCACACTTTCTTTTACCCCGTGTATTCCTTCTTCCACCTGTTGCTTGCCCTTATTTTCTTAGACTTAAAGTATTAGTGACACTTTTAGTTTACTGTATTTCTCATCCCTCTGTCGCACTCCTCTTCCCAGAAATAAAACATGTGGGCCAGTCTGGGGTGATTTAACAGCCTCTCCGATGCCCAGTTTGCTGCAGTCTGAGCTGCACTTATATCAGCACTGCGATGTCGCGTCCGAGGTAGTAAGGAAGCGCTAGCTAGTGTAAGAAATAGGGTAGTACCAGTTCCAGATGAGGTACTGATACTCATTTAATACCTGCACCAAGAAAGTGTTGAGCTATAAGACAGTCACAAGAGAACTACTACTTTTTGCAACTATTTTAATATAAATGAATGTGAATGCTATATGTTCATCGTTTATGCTGCATGGCTAACAAGAAAGATCAATAAATATATATTGACATGAGCAGCACAATCTTTCTGAATAATTTATTGAACAACACAGCTAATCAAAGTAAACAGCTGAAAACATCACGGAGTTTTGGGATATAAAATAGAGGTTTGAAGTTCAGCCTTCCTTAAGCAATGAAGAGGGAATAGAAAATAATTTTCTTCGAGTGAAGATTTGCACAGAGGAGCAGTCTCGTTTTTTAGCTGGTGACTACAGTCTCCTATTGTCAGTAATATGGTGAAATATACGGAGGGAAGAACGAGAAACTGCTTTCACTGAGGCTGAAAAGGAAACCGGTTATTTCAGTTTTATTACATGCTTCCTGTCCGGCCTTGGCAGAGGGTCAGTCAAGACTGGGGCTGGGCAATTAATCCTGGCTGCAATATTTCCACAGCGAGTTTGCCCACTGTAATTTCTGTCTTATAAAATCCAGCGCTCGTTTCTTCATACGAACAAAGTGCGGGAACAACAGCCAGCATAAATAACTAACGTGCTGTGTGAAGTTGGATCTGTATCAGTATTTGAAATTTTTCTCTTGATTGAAAATGTCACCAGTCTGTGTTTATCCCCCCACATAACTCTTGTTCCCCCAGGAAGCTTTACTGCACCAGAAATTTCATACATAAAACCTGTTTGTGTCATTTGTTCTGCAAGCCGCCGTGCTCATTAAGAATGCTGTCCTGTTCACTGACGAGACTGCAGACCACTGCACATTGTTAAACAGTAACTGTGTATTTTTGTCCCTTTTAAACTCGACATGTCAAAATAAATCAGTCAATGAGACAGCAGTGTCAGCCCTCTTACCTACTTGTAGTGAAGAGGGTCCCCAGAGGTGCGGCAGAACAGGGGCAGCAATAAGTCAATCATAGCTAAGAATGCGGAGGCTACGTGAAAGTGCGAATGGTGGCCGTGCGCTCCTGGGCAAAACCATGTTGCCGGATTATGTAGGAGGCATTTGTAACTCCCGTTTTTTGCTTCGGCTGGAATAAGCTTCACTTGCAGCCTTCAGGCTGAAAGGTAGGGTTTCAAAAGATGCACACTTTTTTTCCGAGCCCACATTCTCACAACAGCATGATTTCAAGCTTCCTCTGCATACGGCCTCATGGTATCTTTTTCCACATTGTGCGCGGCGCCCCTGGCAGCTACTAACGGCGCACCGGGGCGCCGCGGCGCACAGTTTGGGAACCACCGCTTTACGGGATGCCGTGCAGGCATACGCAGTGGCCCCGCACATCGACCGAATCTCTGCTGAAGCCTTGCAATTTGCCATGCGTCCCTGCCCACTGACACCACCCGTGAGGCCTCGCTGGAGCCAGCCTAAGCCTCACGCAAAGCCACATGGTAAACTCCACTCCCCTGAGCCAAGGCAGGGGGAAGAGACAACCCTGCGTCCCCTTGCCCTGCCTCACGTCCTGCCCCCAGCACCCCTTCCCGGGGCCGCTCTCAGAGTATGGGAGCGGCCCCTCCTCCCTACCTGACTCAATGCCGCCTGTGGCTGTCATAAGGACCCGCAAGCCAACACAGTGACCCTGTCGGCCCCCCTCAGCATCGGGTGGCACTCTGGCAAATGTGCTCCCCCAGCAAGGAGGTCAAGGAGACCGGCTACCATAAGAAGCAGCACCACCTAGGCCACCTTCTCTTCGAAATTGACAGCTGCCATCGTGTAAGTAGTCTACTGCTCTAAACTTTACTAAAAGAAATCCAGCCACCGTGTCACCAAGACAAAATGTGGCTGGTACCTTAAAATGGGGACCTATATTTGCTTTAAGCTGCGAAGTAGCCCAAATGGAGCCCAAACCCTGGTGCAGTCGCTGGACTCCACAAACGTCCCCAAAAGCCCTGGGGGTTAGACCTCCCTGAGGTCGGCTACCCCCAAGTCCCCACTGACTCTGTTTATAGTTGGAAATTTGAAAGTATCGTGGAGTCTTACAGCTGTAAATAAATAGCATTTTAGAAGTCTAGAGACTACTGAGGTGATTTGATTAGACTACATTTAGAATGTATAATTTTGCTAGGCTTCAAGGAGTGCTGAAAACTGACTTTGGCATTGACTACAATAACCTTGCGATTATATCAAAACCAAAGGGTTACACCTTTGCGAGACAATATGGGAGAATTAATGTGATCAGAGATTGGGAAAATGCGATGAGGTATTCTATTCTATTCATAGAATTTCTTAAGTGCAGTGCTACCCAACAGGCCTCCCGTTGCCGTTTTTAAATAAAGAGAAAAGTTTTAAGCTGTTTCCTGAACCTGAGTTTATTCTTCTCCTTCCTAAGTGCCTCTGGTAAAGTATTCCACAGTTTAGATGTTAGAAAAGCAAACTCCTCGCTTTCTTCCCCCTTTGAATGGAGAGCAGACCTAAATTTCTGGAACGTAGCGATCTCTTAGGACAGTACTGATGAACCAAATGTTGTACAATCAGTGGCCCCTTCATAAACACCGCATGATGTGTCAGGCATAGGGCCTTAAAGTGTATCCTCTTTTGTATCAGTAGCCAACGTAGGGTGGCCAATGAAGACGAAACAGGCTGGTATTTCGATATTCCTAGGAAGATCCGAGCTGCAGCGTTTTGAATTTCTTGTAGTTATTTGATCACTGATTGCGGACTCCCCAAGTATAGAGAGTTCCCATAGTCTAAGTGTGCAAGCACCAGGTCTGGCCAAAAATAATGAGAGTCACCAGGCCAGGTCAGAAATAATGACTGTGACACAAAATGTGGATGTTATTTCATGCATATTATAAGAGACTGATGGAGATTTATAGGCAGTTGATGACTGAGCAAAGGAAGGAGTGTCAGGATTTGTTTCTGCTTTTGTGTTGGGTTTGTGTCCATTAATTAGTACACATCTTCAGCAGAGTGTGATGTGTTGGCAAGCTAAATCTTTGGATGAGATTTATTAAGCATATAAGAAATATTGCAGTGACTTTTGTCATGAGAAAAAGAAATCAACTAAGAAAATGGTGATGGTGGCTCAGGCAAAGTTTTTTCAAAAAGGTGGTCGATTAATTTTCAAGAATCAGATGGTGTGTAGTTTGTGCAAGGGGGAAATGGTAGCTATTGAGGTAAAGGTAGAGATAAAGGCTTTACCAACAATAATGGTAATAAGAATAACAGTTACACTAATGTGCAAGCAAAATCAGGAGTGTCCACATTCATGGTAATGAAGATCACTAGAAACACACTTATAGATTTTATGTGAACAGATTTCAAAATGAGTCTCAGGAGCTTCCTCATAATCAGATGACACAGAATAGGATGATACAGTCAGTGGTCCCAGCTCTGCTAGCCTCTATGCAGAACATGTAGAATATAAGGCAAATTAAAGGTGGTATGCCTTTAGCCCAGTCATACAACAACCTATGCAGAATAACATGTCAGGATTGCAGCCAAATTTACATTTGTGACAGAAAAATTCTGTAATTGATGATAATTGTCCACGGTTTGAAGCTACACTCAGAACTTCTTTAGTACCAAGTCAAACAAAATGACTGTGCCTGAGAGGGGACAAGAATTGTTTGATCAGTGCAGTCCTAGCCCAGGCATCCAAGATCTACCACTCAAGGTGGCTGAATTTATTTTTTTGCGGATGGTTCTAGTCTAAGAGACCATCATGAAATTCTTCAGGCAGCACATGCAGTATGAACATTTAAATATGTGGTGGAGGTATCATCAGTAGCAGAATTAATTGGCACGCACATGCCACAGCATGCTGTGTCTCCAATGAATTGAGTTTTATAATGTACTCTTATAGTCAATCTGATGTTGGAGTGGTCCACAATTTTGGGCAATTGTGGTCCCAGCTGGGTTTCAGGACATCCTCTGGCACTCCAATTAAGAATGGGACAAGTATTTAGGATTTGCTCAATGCCTTGAATAGGCCAAAGAAAATTGCTGTTGTAAAATGTGCTGCACATAAAAGTGGAGACTGCATGATTTAATTGAAAAATAACTTTGAAGATGAGATTGCAAAATGCTGTGTTCTAATGTCTAGATAGAATATTGTCATCAAATAAGAATTCTGAAACAGAAGTTGAAAATGTAATTTGTTTTGTCAATGGCAGTTCTAACACTTGAAGATCTTGGAAAGTTGCAGGTGAGGCATCACAGGATGAAAAGGAAAATTGAAAAAAGGCATGGTGTACACTAAACAAAAATGAAATTTGGAGATCAATTGACAGGAGCGATGTGTTGTGAGATTCAATGCTACTGCATATGACAAGGTGCATGCATGGAGCTACACATATGGAACGTGATAGGATGATTAGTACATCTAAAAAGTATTGGGTTAATCCTCATTTCCAAAGGCCTTCAGAAAATGAAGGCCAAATATGCTTAATAGTAGGTAACAGGTATCTGCATGGAGGAGGACACCAGTTACTATGAGTCACATGGGGAAATCAGAAGATCCTTTCACAAGGCTGCAGGTGGATTTTGTAGTGATGCCACATTGCAGTAGCTTTAAGTACATCTTAGTGATTATTTCTTTGTTTTCTAGGCGGATCAAAGCATTTCCAACAAGGAGCTGCCCCTCTCTGACTGTAGCCAAGCTATCATTGAGAGAAATAATCCCAAGATTTGGCTTAGCAACTTGTATGGAATCAGATAAGGGAACTCATTTTAAAAATGAATTAATGATGGTGCCTCGTGTGGCACTGACGATCAAGCAAAAAGTCCATTGTAGTTACAATTATAAGCATCAGGAGTAGTGCATCGGAGTATTGGAAGCATCAGGAGTAGTGGTAATGGTTCGATGAAAACAAAAACAAGAAAGTGTGTTCTTCAACAACATCATTGAAATGGCCAGATGCTCTCTAATTCTACTCAACATGAGAAGCACCCCAGTTTTATCACTGCATTAAATTATAATGAGGAGAGCCATAAGGATTCCTGGTATTCCATCATTTAAGCTTGTGAATATTACTGCTAGATTTGGATTTTTGCAAAATGGAATGGTAGACTCTATCTCTCAATAGGTGAAGCTTGTTGCACCTTCAGCAAGCAATGAACCCTTCCACAACCTAGAACCTGGAGATTGGGCTGCAGTGAAGAAGCATGTTTGGAAAGCTTGCCTTAAGCTTAGATAAAGTGATCCTTACAAAAGTCATATTGGTGACAAACACTGCTGTGAAATGTGGAGGATTGACGTATTTGATTCACACATCTCACATGAAAAGCGTGTGGACTGTGGATAAAGAAGCTGTGGTATGAACTGCTGATTCATAGAGTAAACCTCGAGTTCACTAAGTGGATCCAGAAGGGGTAGAACAGAGTTCAAGAAAAACAAAGAGAACAAGAACAAGAAAATCAATAAAATTAAACCTTTCAAAATTGAAATGAAAGAATTGATGCTTCCTTTCAACTGATGCCACTATTCAAACATGTCAATAAGAAGAAACTTGAACCCCCAGCAGCAAATCAGTGTTCCTGTGTTGCAAGAGTTGCAAGTCAAGGTACAAAGGAAAATTAAAATGGGACAATGGAAAACAAATGAACCAGAAGACGAAAGCTTAATTCAAGCTCAATCCAAAGGTTACTACATCAAGCTCTATTTTCAGGTCAGAGAAAAGTGAGTCTGCCCACTTGAGTAGCTGGGTGACAAAAGCTTTATTATTTATTAAACCTTGTCAAACAGTTGTAGCTAAAAAAAATCAATTGATATGCACTGTCACTCCTTTACTCAACTGATCATATACTAGTATGAGTCTACATGACTGTCATTTAATGGAAAGTCCTACTGACAGTCTGTCATATGTATGAGGCAATACAGAAACCAACTGGAAGTCCTTAAACTACTTTGACTCGTAAATTAGCCATTAACATAAGCCTTGCCTTTAACAGGTCTGACTCTAAGGACTGATTCCATAATAACAATGAATAGAGCACTTTAATCTGAGCTACAAACATTCAACAAGATCCAAATGCACCATACAAGGATAGTACACACCACCTCCTCATCAGGACAACATAGATGGCAGCCATCGAGGAACGCATTAAAGCCAACGCACAAAACAGCAAAGAACTCTTCTCAATAGTCAAAGAATTTGCCAAACCCATGTGAGAAAGTGCCCTCTTTCTTGCATGGTATGCCCCCACTTTTTGCTGAATTGCTGATGTACTTTGACTGAGTGTGCCCTGGGCTCCTGCCAATTAGGTATCCAGGGCCTGTGTTCCTTCCCTAAAACTGCATTGAAGCCTAAACCCAATTGGCATCTCTGGCCACATGTCAGCCCCTGGTAAATGCTACCATAGGTACCCAGGGCACTGTGACCAGAGAAGACCCCTAAGGGCTGCAGCACTTATTGTGCCACCCTTAGAGGCCCTGTACCCTGACACACACACACTGCCTTTGCAGGCTGAGTGTCTGGGAGCAGAACAAAACAAAGAGACGACATGGCACACATCCCTGTGTGCCGTGCCCACAAACCACTGCCCTGGCATACATCAGTCACCCCTCTAGCTGGGTGCCCTATGCCAGTGGTGAGGGTACAGGTGCATGAGCCCTGTACCCCTACAGTGCCCAGATCCATTCCAAGGCCCTGTAAGTGCAGTGCTGCCATTAAGAGTATATGGTGCTGGGAGGTTGTCATTACGAACTCGACAGCACCAAAATGGCTGCACTGAAGACTGGGAAGTTTGGTACCAAACTTCTCAGCACATTAAACCCACACTGATGCCAGTGTGGGATTTAATGTAAAATGCACGACAGAGGGCATCTTAGAGATGCCCCCTGAAAGTCGACCAACTCCCAGTGACCTGACTGAGTGGCTGCGCAGGCTGCCACCACCAGACATGTTTCTGGACCCCTGGGTTGAGAGCTTGCTGCTCTCGGGGGCCTGAAACAATGCACATCCTGGGACGAGGTGCCAAGCCTCCTCCCCCAGGATAGGCAGGGTTCACGAAAGAGAAGCTTCAAAGGCATGCCGCCTTTGTCAGCTTCTCCAGACCACTTGCTGTACTCAGCAACTGGTCCCCACTGGTTCTACCCCCCACTTTGGGCAGGCGACCCGGCGGGAAAAACAAAGTGAGGAAGAGAGGTGTGCCCACCTCTGCCAACTCCACCCCTCAGGTGGGGGAGGCGAGCTGGAGAGTGGCAGGAGAGGTGGTGTACCCACCCCAGGGAAGGGACCCATTGGTCCCTGCCCTTTACCTACCTGTTTTTTTTTTTATTTGTTTTTTTTAGAGAACAAAGGTCCTTAGCTTAAACAAAAATGATATAAACAATAAAGCATAGACTTAGATAAGACCTATGTACATTTTTCCAGTGTCCAGCCGGACAAAGAAACATTTATTTAAAGATTACAAAAGGTTTTAAACAAGATGAAGGAACGGAAACAGTGAAACAAGGGCACAATCCTGTACCGAGTTTTGACAAGAGAAATGAGAAGAAGATAAGATTGGCAGGCAAAAACTTGGGAGCAAAAGGAGGCTTACAATACAATAAGGTCTCAAGTAAGCTCTGACCAACAGAAACCACAAAACATTTTCACAGTGGATAAATTGTAGTACTGTTATGAAAAGTCGACGTTTCGATCCCTAGCTCCTAATACAGTGGGATCATCCTCAGGACTACAAAATAAACAGTTGCCTGATTTGATTTATACGCCTGTTGGAATGAACAAGGGAAAAGAAGGAGACAAGAAAACATAGTCCGCCATTACAATAAAGAAAGGAAGCAAGTCAACAATCATGAGAATCATGCACAAATAGCTCTATAGTCCTTGAATATGAAGGAGTGAGGACGTGCACTGGCGGTGGATTCGTAAAGTTGCGTGAGTGAACAAGGGTTTGGTGAACGTAAGTGACTCGAAGGCAATCAATGCTTGTGCAGAGCTATGAGATGAATCAAACGAGGTTACATCCGTGGGCGGGAAAGGCTTGGTAACCATAAGAGACCTGATGTCAATGCATGCATTTGCTAGAGCAATACAAGGGTGACAGCGCCCTTCTACTAACGTTGCCATGTGTGATTGGGCAGTGGGGAATTCTGATGCCAAACTAGCGCTGGTCCTTTGAGGTTTGTGGACTAGGGCGGCAGTAAAGGTGAAGGGGAGGGATGTTAGTGTTGAAGAAGTCAGCGACGTGATTGTGACTAAATTGGACAGAAAAGTAAAGGGATAACGAATGCTCATTCGGTACAGTGCGAGGTGACGTCGTGATGGAGTGGAGCAACTGCGCTGGTGGCTAACCTTGAATACCCTCGTGGAGTGCAAGGCGTCGTAGTGAATACTCGCTGACAATTAGCCTTCAACCGGATCATGAAGTACCGAGAGCCACGGAGGTGGTTCAGGTGTTGCGTTACGTTGCCTGGATAAAAACGAAAACGTTGTTGGCTAACTGCGTGAATTGGACGGTGGTGCAAGTGGGAAGAAGCAGAAGAATAATTACCTTAGGATGAGGCATGTGAACGCATCAGGGGAACAATGTCAGGTCGGGATTCTGCATTGGAAGGGACGGAGTGTAAAGCAGCAGGCAGTGGCTGCCAATGTGTTAGCGGAGCTGTCGAGGAACGAACCACAATCAGGATGGGGCAGTGGGCAAGGGAGAGGATTACAACGGGTAGCAGGAAGCGATATCGCTGTCTTACCTTCAAAGAGTCTCCCTGTGCCGGATCGGGTGATCGTCCGGACTCTCGTGCCGAGGGGTAAATAACCTTGGTCCCGGAGTGAGCCAGTGTATGCCTTAAGTAGCAGAGACACGGGCTTGTGTGGAGAGTAAGGAAGGACTGCGTGTTCAGTCCAGGTGTCGGCGCAAGTGAGGGGGCCATTTTGGGTTGGGAGGCTGAGCTAGAGGCCTGGGATCAGTATGGGGGCCATTTTGAGTTGGGCGATTGAGCTCAAAAAACGCTTGGGCGGGAGCATAGGATCGAGGTAATCGACCGTGATGGTTAGTGAGGGGGTCGGCGGAGGAAGTGAAAGTGCTTGTTAGTTGATGTGTAAAGGTAAAGACAAATTTATAATATTTACGAAGAATACCTTTATGCCATGATATTCAATTGAAAAAACAATGGAAAATTGAAAGAATCAGAAAACACATGGAAATTGCATGAAGGAACAAGAAGAGACAAAGCTTCAGGAATTAAGGGGCATTAATTAAAGTTTTGGTCAAGCGGACATGTATAAACATCACAACATTTTTAAACAAGGTAGTGCATGGGGATTGCACTGTTCTGTGGAACATAATGTACATAATTACAATTCATATTTGAAAGTGGTGAAAAAGACTGCTGAGCTTTTTCGATTTTACATTGTATTCCTTAGAGCAATGTTGTCCAGTCCTCTGTTCTATTTAAGCCATTTCGTATTGAGTCAAAGAGGATGATTGATTTCAGTTCCTCTTTGTTCAGCAACTGTGCCATATTACCACCGCGTTGGGGTAATTTCAAAACTTTAAGCACTGTCCATCGAATGTCGTCCTCATTGTGATTGGCATCAGAGAAATGTTCAACAAGGGGCGCATTTGGTATCCTGCATCGGATGCGGCTTCTGTGTTGGCAAATCCTGGTTTTAACTCTTTGTGTTGTTTGGCCAATGTATATTTTCTGACATGGGCAATGGATAAGATAAATCACATTGGCTGTATTACAGTTGGAAAATGATTGGCTGTGTACTGTAATGTCCTTAAACGTAAAGCTTTTGCCCTCAACAGTAAATGGACAAACGTTGCAACCACCACATTTAAAGTGTCCAATGATGGGGGAAAGACCCCAAACAACATCGAGAGTAGAGGCATTGGTAGAGACAGGTAAAGAGGCTCGGATCAGATGATCCTTCAGGTTCTTATTCTTTTTGAATGCAAACAAGGGTCTATCAATATTTAGACTACCTACATTCAGAATGGGCCAGTGATGTAATATCATTTTCCTCAATTTGTTCGACACCGGAGAGAATGTGGTGACACATGCAATTCTTTGCATTTCTTTTTTGGGTTTCGGGGCCAGCAAAATTTCTCTGGGGCAATACCAGGCTTGTTTTGAGGCATTTTTTACAATTCTTTTAGGGTAACCCCTTTCTTTTAGTTTAGAGGCAAGTAAGGCTGCCTCTCTGAAGTAGTCCGCTTTGCAGGAACAGTTTCTCCTGATTCTGAGGAATTGGGAGTAGGGCAATGAGTCCCTAAGAGCCCTAGGATGATTACTGGTGTAGTTCAGAAGTGTATTCTGTTCTGTGGGTTTGCGGTACAGGCGTGTAAGTAACTCACCTTCAGAGTGAAAAATTGTCAAGTCTAAAAAAGCAATGAAGTTATTGTCATTAGTGATTGTGAAGGACAAACCTGAGCAATTATTATTCATCCAGTGTAGGAAAAGGCGTAGAACGACGACATCTTGTCTCCAAATAATAAAGATATCATCTATGTATCTACGCCAAAATCCAATACCTTGAAAAAAGGGGTTTGTTGGAGTCAAGATGACATTCGTTTCCAGTTGGTCCATGAAGAGTATTGCTAAATTGGGGGCAAAAATAGCCCCCATAGAAGTGCCTTTGATTTGTTGATAGAAAGTGTTGTTAAACATAAAGAAATTGCGTGTGAGGCACAGTTCAAGAAGTTGTAAAATGAAAATACTTGGAATGGCATGAGGGTGTGGGCGTGAATCTAGTGTCTTTTGTATTACACAAAGAGCAGCTGTCTGCGGTATGTTTGTGTACAGAGACTCCACGTCCATTGTGCACAGAGTTTCAGATGTGGGATTGTAGGGGTGGTGTTCAATCAAATTTATCATTGCCATTGAATCCCTCACATAGCATTGGGTAACTGGGACAAAATCTTTGATAAAGAAATCTACATATGCACCGAGCGGTTCTAAAATAGATCCGCAAGCAGAAACAATTGGACGGCCTGGGGGATTGGTTGTGTCCTTGTGAATTTTGGGAAGTGTGTAAATTACCGGAGTGCGTGGTGTTTTTACATTCAAAAAATTGAATTCTTTTTTGGAGAGGAAACCGGCATGGAGCGCCTCTGTGGTGGTCTTGTGGATCAGTCCCTGTATCTCTTTGGTGCGATTTGTAGCTAGTCGTATGTAGTGATCCTTATTGTCGAGCTGGCGTTGGATTTCAGCTATATATGCTGTTTTTTCTTGGAGCACTATGCCGCCTCCTTTATCTGCGCTTTTGATGACTAAGGAGTCATTTTTTTGAGGTGATTAATCGCTTGTTTTTCTTTCAGTGTAATATTGAAAGGGATAAAAATGTTGTTATTCTGTAGGGTAGAAAGATCCTTCAGAACCATTTTTTCAAAAGTGAGTATTTCTGTAGGGATCATTCCTGCAGATGGCAGGAAGGTTGATGGAGGCCGGAAAGGTGTATTAGAAATATGTTCTGGTGTGGGGTGAAGCGGAAAAAAAGCTTGTAGGCGGATGCGCCTAAAAAATCTAAGGAGTTCCGTTTGAAGATCCATAAAGTTGGGTGGAACTGTAGGGACAAAAGAAAATCCCTTTTTGAGGAGGGAGAGTTCATCTTTCGCTAACTCTCCCTCCTGCCGACACCAGGACTGAACACGCAGTCCTTCCTTACTCTCCACACAGGCCCGTGTCTCTGCTACTTAAGGCATACACTGGCGCACTCCGGGACCAAGGTTATTTACCCCTCGGCACGATAGTCCGGACGATCACCCAATCCAGCACAGGGAGACTCTTTGAAGGTAAGCCAGCGATATCGCTTCCTGCTACCCGTTGTAATCCTCTCCCTTGCCCACTGCCCCATCCTGATTGTGGTTCCTTTCTCGACAGCTCCGCTAACACATTGGCAGCCACTGCCTGCTGCTTTACACTCCGTCCCTTCCAATGCAGAATCCCGACCTGACATTGTTCCCCTGATGCGTACACATGCCTCATCCTAAGGTAATTATTCTTCTGCTTCTTCCCACTTGCACCACCGTCCAATTCACGCAGTTAGCCAACAACGTTTTCGTTTTTATCCAGGCAACGTAACGCAACACCTGAACCACCTCCGTGGCTCTCGGTACTTCCTGATCCGGTTGAAGGCTAGTTGTCAGCGAGTATTCACTACGACGCCTTGCACTCCACGAGGGTATTCAAGGTTAGCCACCAGCTCAGTTGCTCCACTCCATCACGACATCGCCTCGCACTGTACCGAACGAGCATTCGTTATCCCTTTACTTTTCTGTCCAATTTAGTCACAATCACGTCGCCTACTTCTTCAGCACTAACATCCCTCCCCTTCACCTTAACTGCCGCCCTAGTCCACAAACCTCAAAGGACCAGCGCTAGTTTGGCATCAGAATTCCCCACTGCCCAAACACACATGGCAACGTTAGTAGAAGGGCGCTGTCACCCTTGTATTGCTCTAGCAAATGCATGCATTGACATCAGGTCTCTTATGGTTACCAAGCCTTTCCCGCCCACGGACGTAACCTCGTTTGATTCATCTCATAGCTCTGCACAAGCATTGATTGCCTTCGAGTCACTTACGTTCACCAAACCCTTGTTCACTCACGCAACTTTACGAATCCACCGCCAGTGCACGTCCTCACTCCTTCATATTTAAGGACTATAGAGCTGTTTGTGCATGATTCTCATGATTGTTGGATTGCTTCCTTTCTTTATTGTAATGGCGGTCTATGTTTTCTTGTCTCCTTCTTTTCCCTTGTTCATTCCAACAGGCGTATAAATCAAATCAGGCAACTGTTTATTTTGTAGTCCTGAGGATGATCCCACTGTATTAGGAGCTAGGGATCAAAACGTCGACTTTTCATAACAGTACCACAATTTATCCACTGTGAAAAATGTTTTGTGGTTTCTGTTGGTCAGAGCTTACTTGAGACCTTATTGTATTGCAAGCCTCCTTTTGCTCCCAAGTTTTTGCCTGCCAATCTTTTCTTCTTCTCATTTCTCTTGTCAAAACTCGGTACAGGATTGTGCCCTTGTTTCACTGTTTCCGTTCCTTCATCTTGTTTAAAACCTTTTGTAATCTTTAAATAAATGTTCCTTTGTCCGGCTGGACACTGGAAAAATGTACATAGGTCTTATCTAAGTCTATGCTTTATTGTTTATATCATTTTTGTTTAAGCTAAGGACCATTGTTCTCTAAAAATAAGTAATTACCCGAGGTCCTAAGCTACCAGTATCGGGTCCCCTTGTTATTTATACTTTACCTACCTGTAACACCCCTACATTTAGTATTTAGTGGCAACCTGAACCTTCCTTCCTCAGATCCTGATTCCGGAACTACAAGAAGAACATGAAGAAAGAAGACCAGCCATGCAGCTGCTAACAAGAGGACGGCAACAACTGACTTGGCCCCAGCCCTACCGGCCTGTCAACCCTCGAACCCGCTCCTGCTAAACCCTGGCCTCTTCAGTGGTCAGCAACCTCACAAACCCCGGAGGACCTGGCTGCCTTGCTCAACTAAAGACTGGGACTAACACGAACAGTGGCTCTGCTCAAACATCTGCAGCCCCAGACCCCGGCTTGAGACCGCGGATCCTGCCCAATCTGCACCCGCCGAGCCCGGCCCGAGCTAAAGTGGACAAAGACCACGAGGACGTCCCCCCGGCGACTGTGACCCAGAATCCAGCACCCAAGGACTCACCTTGACGCTCCTGACAGCGCCTGCAGCCTCAACACCAGGGACCCCTCCAACCGCGACCAGCAGAGGGTAAGATTTCCTGACGCCAAAAGACACCCCTGCACCCGGCACCCAACGGCCCCCTGTGCCAAACTCCTGGGTGTCTACCCAACCTACAGCTTCTCAACTTACCTCTCGGAATGGTGGTCGCACCTGAAGAATCACCGTCCGCGAATTTGCAGCCTTTGTTCGCCTCGCAGCTTTCCCATTGAAATCCATTGGGCGTCCGACGGCCCAGAAGCCCACTGCACCCGGCTGCCCCAGTGCCGCTGAGAGTGCACCAACTACCCTGTTCGACTTCCCCACTTGCCCTGTGTAAGTGACCAGGAGCTTTGCTCCCACAGCCGTGTGGCCTGCCTGCTAGCAGCCACCAACCAAAGGCCCCCTGCCCACCATAGGCTAACATTGAGCCTACTCTCTCTGCACCCGGCCGCCCCTGTGTCGACGAGGGTGCAACAACAGTACAATCCTGAACCTGGGAGACCCCTGAGTCTTGCCCCAGAACCTTAACTCTGCCAGTCGAGTACTTACCTGAAAGCCGATAACTTACATTTTCTCCAAAGGGTAACATTGACTGGTTTTCACTTGGAAATTATTTTAAGTGTCGAGTTTTGAAACTTTGAAATATTCCCTAAAAATCGCCGAATAACGAAAACAAAATTACTCACCTGTTCTCAGGAGAGATCCCAGTACTGGACTTAGGTGCCCAGCACTGACCAGAAAAAGGCTTTACAACTGTGATTTTACGATAACTTGATTTTCCTCCATAGGATAGTTTTTACCAGAAATTCTTCTGTCGATTTTTGCAACATACAAAAATTCCTTAAAAATCGCCTGTTTAACAAAAACGATTTCTGTCAACTATTTTCAGGATATGTCCCAATGCTGAATCCAGGATCCAGCACTGAGTTAGAAAAAGTAACAATAACCTAACTTACCTGCTAAGTGAATTTCCTCCCATAAGATAACATTGTTGATTCTATGTGAAAAAATGTTTGTCAACTTTTGAAATACAATAATATTCCTTAAAAATCATACCTTTAACCAAAACTCATTTACTCACCTGTTTTCAGGAAATGTTCCAGGGCTGAATTTAGGATCCAGTCCTGTGGTTAGAAAAGTAATCTAAAAAGTAATTAACTGCATTTTACTTAAAAAAGCCCATTCAATTGAATGTAATAGACCTGCAATGTGTTGCAATCTGCTTTCTTAAACCTGTAATCAAAACCAGTACCAGTTATACTGCAATTCTGAACTGTGTTCAAACATGACAATCACTACTGCAAAGTATTTATATGCTTACCTGTACCAGGCTTGCTTGGTTCTAGAAATAAAACAACAGTATATTTTTTTATACAAAACAATTGTCCTAGAGTTCAGTTCTTGAGCGTGTGAGACCATTTGCTGACTGAGTGTGTACATCAAATGCTTTACACTGTCCTCTGATACTGCATTACTGCTCAACCAAATTACCACTTTAGAGAGTAAGGTTCTATCTAACTTTAACCTCTGCCAAACCTCTGGAGACGCTTGGACTCTATACACACTGTACCTCACTTTGGTGCAGTATATATAGAGCCAGTTTCTTACAACCCAGCACAGAGAAAGCAGATCTCCCTGTCCCAAGACCTCTGTGGCTACCTCGCCATCTTCTTCCACCACAAGATCTAGGAGAACTACGGCAGCATCTCAATCCCAGACCCACCCACCCTACCCACAACCACCGCACCTAATGGATCCAGCCCCCAGCAGACCTTGACCAACTGGACTTCCCTCACCTCTGACGACACCCTTAGGATCATGAAGAGCATCTATTGCAGAGCATCTCAGATCCCTGCCCTCACCACATCTTCAGTGGAGCCGACACCTCCATCGCTCCCGAACTCTGCTGCACCATCAACTGCTCCATCAAGTCCACAACTTTCCCAGCAGACTGGAAGCACACAGAGATCTTCTGAAGAAACCTTCTGCCAAACCAATGGGCCTCAAGAACAACAGATCCATCTCTCTGCTCCCCTTCCCAGCCAAAGTCATCAAGAAAACCACAACAAAGCCCTTGAATGGATCTGCTGCCTCCTCACCGGCTGAACGGAGAGAGTCAGACTTCCACCGTTCAAATCAGAACCCACAAAGATCAGCTGTGGAGTGCCTTCAGGGATGCTCCCTGAGCCCCACCCTCTTTAACATCTACTTTGCCCCACTTGCAGCCATCGTCAGAAGCTACAGACTCAACATTGCCTCCTACGCTGACGACACCCAGCTGATTCTCATCCTCACAGACGAACCCACAGCCCCCAAGAGCAACTTCCACGATGGGACGAAGGCAGTAGCCATCTGGATGAAGGACAGCTGCCTCAAGCTTAACTCAGACCAGACCTAAGTCCTCATCCTGGGTTCCTCCCCCTCCACCTGGGTGACTCTTGGTGGCCTGCGGCGCTCTGAATCACCCCCACACCCACGGACCATGCACAAAACCTCGGCATCATCCTGGAGTTTTCGCTCTCAATGAACCGCCAATTCAACGCCGTCACATTTGCCTGCTTCCACATGCTCTGCCTCCTTCATAAGATCTTCAAGTGGATTCCCACCGAGTCCAGGAAAATGGTCACCCATTCGCTCCTCAGCAGCAGACTCGACTATGGCAACGCACTCAATGCCAGCACCAGCCAGAAACTCCAAAAGAAACTGCAGACCATCCAGAACGTCAGACTCATCCTCAACATCCCTCACTGCAACCACATCACCTGCCACCTGAGAGATCTTTACTGGCTACCTGTCAACAAGAGTATCACCTTCAAGCTTCTCACGCATGCCTAGCCCTCCACAAAGCTGGACCTGCATACCTCAATCACTGCCTCTCCTTCTGCACCCCCACCAGAAACCTCTGCTCCGCCCAACTGCCCCTGGCCACCGTCCCATGGATCCACAAGACCACAGCTGGAGGAAGATCCTTCTCCCACCTCGCTGTGAAGACCTGGAGATCCCTGCCTCTGCACCTCAGGCAATCACCATCAATGCCTCAATTCGGGAAGGGCCTCTAGTCCTGGCTCCTCGACTGAACCACAGACCCAACCCCTCCCCCAGCACCATGAGACCCTTACGAGTGAGTAGTCATGCTTTATAAGTCCCTGATTGATTGAGTACTATGTAAAAAAGAATTCAGCTGGGCGATTTTACTCCATATTTGGAGTTTCCTCTAGCAATGGGAGGATTTTCAGTTCCAGACAAACTCCAAATTACTTCCTTTTTTATAGAAAGTGAAGAATAGTCACCCCAATTAGAGTGACCACCTTTAATTGGCTCTTGAACATTCACTTTCCAATGTAAGCGATTACAATGGTGTTTGAAATCACAACTTGACTTGTCTCCTCTATGCATGCATCTGCAGTAAGTTCATGTGTAGCAACACATAATATTTTGAGACTAAAGCTCATGGTACGGATATATGCCTAACTAGCATTCAATGACTGAACTTCTCTAAACAAAAACCAAGGCTTATAGGGTAACCGTGCAGCAGGATATAATGGCACAGGCACATAGGGTAACAATAGAAGCATTGGATAATGGGTAGATGCACAGTATCAAAGAATTATACTTTATGATACGATGGTTTGAGAATAGCAGCAAAAATCATGTATTCGTTAGTGAATGAAAGAAAGCAAGAAAGTTGCTGGTGCATTGAACAGTGAGGGCTGAAAGCAACAGGTTGACGATGCAAGTGAGCAATAGTACAGATAAGCACTCATACAAATATATTGATGGGCTGAGTATAAGATGAATGAGTCAAATAGAGATAAGAGTAAAGTTGCTAAAGTGAGGAATCTTGACTCAATTGGACTAAACCTTCCCAGACCAAATGATAAATATTGTGTGGGGAAGTAGATTAAGAGAGTGGGAGGAAAGAATCAGAAGACTAAACTCATCAAGAAGCTGGAACACAGAGCGGGGAGCTGCACTGAGATGGCACACATAAGTCAGGTGCAGATATTTCTCAATAATTATGTTCTAAAGAGGAGATTTAAAATTCTAAAAATAAGGGGCATTCTTGATATTAGGAGAGAGGATACTCCAGATACTGAGAGCGCTGCCAAAGGAATATACGAAGTGTGTAATTTTACTTAAAACATCAAGTGGAAGCGATTTTCTGCTTCTCAAACAGAAGTCTGTCTCAATTGATAGCCATTTACTGTAGACAATCGCATAGATGATGTGGTCCCATTCCTTAGTTTTTATTAGGAGGGTGGAGCTTTACTCTACATAGTAGAATACCAAAGCCTGCAACTGCTGGTTTTAAATACTAGGGGGAGAGGAGATATTTTAACTTCTTGAGTATATTGAGATGGAGTATGGGAGACATAGCCAGAGCCTGATTGTGCGCCTTGAGGTTTAAATTAGAGTCAAGAAGATAACCCAAGAACTTAGAATTGGTAGCCACTTTTGAAGCAATTGATGTAGAATTTAAGTATTGAAGACAGAGTATCTCCATTTCTGGGTCAGAATTGGGGAAAGGAGAAGAAATTCATTCTTCCATGTATCACATTTTAGATGATTTTGCTCCATCCAATTGTGAACACTTAGCAATAAGAAGTTTATTTTAGAGAATATTTTAGAGAGTTAGAGGAGAATAATTTGAAATAAACCTGGGTGACATCTCCTTTTAAGTGAAATAAGATGTTAACATCTTTGAGAAGTTCAATCAGAGGTTCAGCATGGAAAGCTTCAGAGGTGGGGGTGAGAGCAGAACAGGAGGTATGAATTTTGACCATTTGAAAGTGCTCTGACAGATAAGAGTGAAACCATTTCAAGATGGAACCCTATATGCTGATTTTATTTTCATATGATCCATGCCAATTTGTAGCCCTACGGTATCAAACTCCACATATTAAGCCAGTAAGATGTAAAGACAACTGTGGCATTCATCAAATCTGTGGAGGACATCATCATTGAACGTTAGTGTCACCAGAGCACTACCTTGAAACACCTGCAGCCAATTTGGTACGTGCCCAGAAGAAAATGCTCACACTTATTACTAAGTAATGTGGAGGAGACATATTTTTCAGTGCCTTGGGCAGGAAGGGGGAAATCAGATATGGGTTTGTGGTTGGTGAGGACCAGGCCAAGAAGGTGAACGGTTTAAACAAGGTCTTTGACAATAGAGGAAGGTACCAGGTCACCAACAAGTGTGGTTTTTTTGGGCCATCATAGAGATGGGCATCCTTGGAGATAAGAGAGAAAGAACTCCAAAGAGATATTTGCTTGGTGTGTGCCCGTTTCGGCCGGCTTGGATCAGGGGTGTTGAAATGGGGGGGAGGGGGTAAGGGGTGTAAAAAAAGAAAAAACACTTACATCCTTGCCACTCCCCCCACGTTGTCTCTCCTCGGCTGAACAGGAAGCAGCCAGGCTCCTTTGAGCCAATCACAACGCTGCAATGCAGCTTTATGATTGGCTCTCCTAAGCCAATAACAAACCTGCAATGCAGCATTGAGATTGGTCTGAGCGCCGTATTCAGCGCTCAGATATGGACTAGGGGCTTGGGCATGTTTTCCCCCCACGCTGTAATGCAGCCTGGGTGGAGAACAAGCTAAGTGTGCATGACTGTTTGGCCGGCCCAAGATGGCCAGCCAAAACATCATGCGCACTTCAGTGTGCCCACCACTTCTCCCCTGCCCTTCCCTGTGAGCAGAGCAGTCATGCCATGCCCCCATGTTGCCACAGCAGGAATGAATAAAATAATAATAACATCTAGTTATTATCATTTTATTTTTCCTTTCTTTCACTGCTGCAAAGCAGTGGGGCGACGCTCCTCCACATTTGTGGAGGGGCTGCCACTGCTATGTGCTTGAATGACTTGAGGAATCGGGAAAAGTGATGTTAGAGACTTCTACACTGCTTGAAGATATGTTATAAAGACATAAAGTGCCTGTGTGAAGTTTTTTATAGCATCTGGAAAGAGTGAGGCAAATTTGATATACCTCGAGTCAAATCCAAATTGAGATCTATTTGAAATATATGGCACCTTCACAAAAGTAAAAACACGTAAAATATAACACAAGTTACACAATTAAAAGGAATAAAAACAAACAGCTAAGTTAAAAACATCATTTCCAAAATGCATGATAAATCTAGGTTGATACAAACCGAGCCAAAAATACATTAACTCATTAGTTAACTGAGGGGTATATTCTCAAGAACGTGTGATAAACAACACCAAAAAATGTTAACGCAACTTTACACATCGCAGCCTATTGCGGGAAAATAACCCCGTGTCAACGTGGAATTCACAACAAGGCGGTACCATGCGATAGTCTGCCGACACCGCGGACAATGTCCGTGATACAACCACCTCGATGGAGATAAAAACACAAACCACATCACAAAAAAACCTGCGATGGGCCAAAGCGCGATGAGGAAATCAGCTATAGGCAGCGCCAAGCCTGCAACACACACCTGGCAGGCAGGAAAAATCACCATAAAAGTAGAAAAGACACCCAAACACAAACTGACCAACACCCAAGCACCATGGAGGAAGCCGGAGCAGGCACAGAGGACGAGCGCAACCCCACAAGCACCCTGGACGACCAGCCCGGGACCTCGAGGACAGGGAAGGGCAAGGACAAGAAAAAGAGGAAGACGAAGTTCAGTCCGGAGGCGAACAGGATCATAGTCACGGAGGTATCAACAACTGTTCATCACTCCAACGTGTCATTGGGCACCAAAAATGGAATATGGCGGGACATCGTGGACAAGGGGATTGCCGTTGGAGAGCACAAGAGGACAATGGACGAGGTCAAGAGGCGATGGAATGACATCAAGCGATAGACCAAGGAGAAACTCACAGCCAACCAGAAGGCAGCAATGCAGACTGGAGGTCGGGGCCCAGCTCCACAGCTCATGCTGGATGACATGGAGGAGCTGGTGTCGACAGTCATCAGTGTGGATTCTGTGGCTGGAGTCGGGGATTGGATACTGCTCGACAGGACACAACACAACTGCAACAGGGTGAGTGACCACCAGGTACTGGAGGGATGGGTGGAGATGGCAACGATGGCACACATGCACAATCAAGCAGAGCACAGTGCACACCCTCAATGACTCTGAGTCATCGCCCAGATCTACAGACTGTCACAATGTACAATGCCATGCTGTCTGAATGTCAACATGTACCATGCGGCCTCACACATGTGGACAAATTGTAATACACCATCCCCCCTTCACATTGCAGGGCCACCGTCAACACCCCCTGCAGAGCAGTCCCAGCCACTCTTCACTGATGACGAGGAGGACAACCCCAGCATCAACGCACACACCCTCCTAGACATCATTGACATCATCCGCGACTCACCTCCAGGATCAGGGCAACCCACCTGCATCGAGGACACCCCACCCACCACCCAAACCACCCAGCAGGAGGAACTCACAGCCCCGGAAATCTCCCAAGACCCCCAGGGACAACAAACGGCCTTCCAACGCCGTGTGCTGGAGGGCCAGAGGGAGACGGCTGAGCAGGTGCGGGTGGGGTTCGGCCTCATGGCTACCAAAATGGACGCCATCCTTGGGAGTCTAGGTCAGCTCCATGATCTCCAACGAGCCCTGACTGACATCGCTGGAGTCATGACGCAGAGAGAACACCTGTCCACTCAGAGGGGCTCCAGCGATACCAGGAGTGGGCTGGCACACATGTGGAGGCTCATGGAGGACATGGTGCGGATGGAGGCGGAAAGGATGGCAGCCACCACTGCACATCAGCGAAATGTACATGGGATCTACCATGCCCTGCAAATCCTCATCATGGCATTGCTGCCACAAGGCGTGGCGCTGATGAATGCTGCTGCCCCCACACCATTAACATCTCCGCCCCCTGGTGTGCCAGTGCCTCACAGTGCGGCAGGCTTATCCACTCTGGCACCTGATGTGTCACTGCCACACAGTGCAGCCGACAATCCTCCTCCAGCCCCTGATGTGTCAGTGGCACACAGTGCCTCAGCCGGTACTGCAACACCCACAGGTGGGGCAGAGCACACATCCCGGGACGAGGACGTGGATGGGTTTATGTTCAGAAGGAGGCATTAGCATAAATTTCCGCCACCTGGCCTGTTCCTGCTTGGTGCCGCACATGGCCCTATGACCGTCCACTGACCCCCGATACACTCCGATGCACTAAACCTTGGACAGCGACATGGACTGTCATATCCTGTTTTATGACCAATGACACGGCGACCAGACTGCGGACTGTACCCTTCCTCTCCCCAGTAGTTGTCATCCCCGGATGGACTCTGGCTGGCCCTCCACGTGCCCATATTGTGTAGTGGGCTTGGCATTGCCCTGTACCGCTCCAGCTGCAAAACTGCACTGGATGTGCAATAAACATCCAGTAACGCACTGCTGTGTCATGTCTTTCATCAACCATGTATGAATGTGTGGATGAATGTAGGGACAGTGATTTCCCTTGCGTCAATGATGCTCATCAGGTGGGATGCCAGTCAGACGGTGCTCCATTTCCTATTGTGTTCTGGGTGCCGTGGACACTACAACAGGGACACACGCATCAGTCACTTCCTTGTCCGGACATGGACTGAACCACGGCCAGAGCCCACGAGTCATTGTTGCAAGCCCTGCACTGGTCCGGCGTACAGCAGGCCAGACAACTCCGCATACGCTCCGAGAGGGGCCCTTATTGCTACCCGTCACAGGCGTACTCGCTGGTGGTGTGCAGGTCACTGGTCTAGTTGTCAGCATGTCACAGCCACTCCCTGAGTGCAGGTTTGCACACACACCACACCATCAGGCACAGGCGTCACAGGCCATGTGACTCCGCCAACATAAGGGGCAGAGGACGTCACATTCCCCTCTGCCGGTGGTGACTGGATGACGGACGCTCCACGATTCTCAATCATAAAGGGCCCATGAGTCGTTGCGCACAGGTTTTGTGGCACCCGAGGCCTTGCGGCCGGCACGGGCCCGCCACCACGTGGCGCTGACTGGGGTTGCACAAGGTTAGTGGCACCAGAAGCTTTGCAGCCGGCACAGGTACCCCGCCACGGGACGGTGACTTTGGGTGCACTGAGGTAGGGGCACCTTAAGTGCTGAGTGGGTGTGCAGCCTGCGATGATGCCCCGTCCCGGCGGTCTGGACAGCTCAGGTTTTATGTGCCCTGCTGGACCGCAGTGTAGGCCAGAGCCAGCGGGCAGCACGGACCTACCGCCACGTGGCGTCGCTTCCGGGATCACAGAGTTAGTGGCAACTATTGGGCTGAGTGGGTGTGCAGCCTGCATTGATGCCCTGTGCACTGGTATGTTCTCTGCCATGGAGTACTCAAGACCCAGCACCAAACGTGGGACCTGGTGGCCTGCGGAGCGGGACTGCATGATGTGGAGGGTGCCATGTCCGCGGGCCCCGGTCTTGTGGCTTGCAGTGGCACGTGGTGGGATCTCTTTCATGCACGCCGGTGGCAGAAGGTGAGCAGTGAGGCCTGGGTGTGCCTGGGCGGGCATGCTCCGATGGGTGGTGGGAGGGGCTGGGGTGCATCTGCCTGGGTGCGCAGGGGCAGGCATGCAGCGCCGGGCGGCGGGAGGGGCTGGGGTGCATCTGCCTGGGTGCGCAGGGGCGGGCAGGTGATGTTGTCTTGTGCAATTGTGTGTACTGTGCCAATCATGTATCTGGACTCTGTTTCAGATGACGGGTCTGTCTCAGATGTGTGACCTGGTGGACTGCAATACATACCGGCAAGTGGTTGGAGACACACCGGTGGCAGCAGGTGAGCAGTGTGGCCAGGGAGCGCAGGGGCGGCACTCTCTCTCTCTCTCTCTCTCCCTCTCTTCTTCTCTCTCTCTCTCCCCCTCTATTCTTCTCTTTCTCTCTCCCCCTCTCTTCTTCTCTCTCTCTCTCCCCCTCTCTTCTCTCTCTCTCTCCCCCTCTCTTCTTCTCTCTCTCTCTCTCCCCTCTCTTCTTCTCTCTCTCCCTCTCTTCCTCTCTCTCTCCTTCGCTCTCTCTCTGTCATTTGATGTGCGCAGGACACGCCTTCTCATCATGGTTTTTGTCTTGCAGGCTATGACCTACGGATTGTCCCGAGGGGAGCCGCCATGTGTCTTAATTTCAGTTCAGTGTTCCTTTTAATAAAGTTTCATTTGTTGCTTCGGAAGTGAATGTGTGATGCTCATTTTTGTGACGACACATGCATGTCACCAGTTGTGATTGTGCGACATTATGCAGATTATTTTGTACATGTTTAGGTCTTCCTGGTGTGGCATGTCTTTGGTCGGGGGGTGTTGGGGAGGGGGGGTCCTGAGGGTGGTGGCGGCGGGTGTTGTTGCCCTTTCTGCCCTCCGGGCTGCATGTTCAGTTGCCCGGGTTCATCTGTTGTTCTTCAGGTGTGGCTGTGGGCTGTGATCCCTTTTGTGGTGGGTCAGAGCAGGTGTTAGTTTCCTGGTGCTAATGCGCCTTATCGCCTGTTTTGTGTTCTTATCGCTGATCTGGCTGGTCGTTGAGAATGTTGAGGTGTGGTGTTGTCGCGGTTTTTGGCACGGGCTTACTCTGCATCTCATTAGCGATAGTTGCGGGGGTCGTCTGTGGCGATGTTTTTTGCGCCTGCTATCGCGGGTAAACTGGTGCTGTGGGCTGTTAACATCAGCTTGTTATTGGGGAGATAAATGTATCGCAACTTTGGCTGCAATAATGTGCCTTTAACTAGGCGATGGCTCCCTGTGAATATGCCCCTGAGTCTTTACAGATAGGCGAAGACTTCCTCTGGTTTAAAACTGCTGATAATTAGGATGTCATGATACAACAAGGCAGGGGGTAGACAGTGGCTGTAAAAACAATATTCAGGACTACATTGTGCAAATTTATGCTCATGTAGGCAGGGTAAAATAAATCCCTTCCTCAGGGTCTTGTAGTATTTACGAAATAGCACTATATGCATTGCACTCTGATCAGACACACTATCACAAGGACATTTAATGAGAGACTAAGACCAATGATTAACAGACAGGTAGGTTTTAAGTCGATGAAATATATTCAACCTAAATGTACTAAGAAAAAAGTCTATGTCTAGTATTCTGTACATAGACTAGATAAGGTTAAATAACATAACAAGTCAACAACAATTGTTTCTGGAGGACACTAGGTTTAACACGTTCAGACGTGAGTCTGAGTTCCTCAAAGAGAGACAGGACAGTTTGCATGTGTGCTGCACTATAGAGCACATATCCAAGGTGGGAACCGTTTTAAAATTAGACTAAGCATGGTATTTTGTACCGGAAGGATCCCCTTCCAGTACAAACCTATGCTAGACTCATGCAGACACCTTTGCACTATGGAGCAAAGGTGTGTGTGTGGTGCTCAGCAGCCTAGTTGTGGGCCAGTGTTAGGGAGCAAGCATGATGGCGCACTATCATAGTAGATATCTCCAAATCACACGCTGCAGCAGAGCAACTTTGGGTGCTGTGCTGCGTTGTATGACAGTTTTGAAAATGTGAGTGTTCATACTTACAAGGTGATAATAAAAAGGTGTCCAGGGAATGGTGAAACTAATCCAAGATTATGAGGTCAAAGGTTAGAATGTCATGCTGCATTGTAAATATGAGGTAAAGGATAAAGCAATTGCCATTAGTAGGTTTGCTACAACTTGGAAGGAGGTCATTCTCTCACGGAAAATGATCTATCCCACACAATATGAAATTTGGATGGGTTTGTTATTTGTTGATTTTGCCACCTGGAAGGAATTTTGATATGTTAGAATGCAAGGGAGTATCCACGACACATATAGTCCCAATCTACCAAAATGGTTGATTGCTACACTTGTTATTCCCTTCACATTTATCTCTACAAAAGGGAAAAGGGATAGCAGATTATGATGTGATATCATAAATAAACATAAATTAGGGGACATCATAGTTGATTCCAATAGGTGTTCTGGTGTTTGCTCTGACTCCCCTATAACAACTGTAGTGCACCTAATTTAGGTACATGTGGTACAGCTACAGTACTTATTCTCCAGCAGATATTGTGGGTTGCAATATAGAAATACACTTGCATCCTAGGGAATCCTCTCTATCCCCCAAGTAACTGCTCTCCATGAGACAATTGTTGGTATGTAGAACAAGCCAATGTATCTATGTGTTTTTGAGCAGAGATAAGTTTCATTTGGTGTGCCTTCTGTGCATCGCTCAAGCACATGATGGGAACATCCTGTGTATGGACATGCACCTGGCGCCATTAAATGGTGATTTGCATGAAGGAGAAAGGCAGGGCCAGCAGAGACATGTCAACCAGAGGCAGAACACCACATACTCCTGCAGTTGGGATAAGAACTGTGTAGTGAGGAGGTCCACGCAGGAAGGTTGTAATTAGGATGATTTATTCATGAAGATAACAGTTAGAATAGATCAGAACAACAAGTAGTTGAGTTGTGAAGGAGAGCCCCACCAGGAGCAGCCTGTCTGCTGCTCAGCCCATGTCCAACTGTCACCTCAGCTCTCTGTGTCCCAACATTCCGAGGCACATCATGACTCCACCATTCTATTGGGCACAGAGCACAGGCACTGGCTGAGCAGGAGGTGTAAAATACATTTCCTAACAAATGCAGGATACTACAAGCTGTTTGAAAATTTGGGAGAGGAAAGCAATTGATCAACAGGTGTAATACATATTGACATTCTATTGCAGAAATCCAATGTACAACTTAAACTGAGTTGCATAAGAGCAGCTGTTTGTTACACCTTGAGGTTCCAGGGCAGCACTATCATGACCAGCTATGAAGACTAGTGACTATGATAATAAATGGGTATTGTCTATTTTATGTTGGAACGGGACAATTGCACAATAGACACTTCAATAATGGGCTTAAGCAGTCATGATGGCAATATTCTAATTTATAGCCCTGATCATTTTGGCTTTTGTTCACTGGTAAGTGGTGCGTGGTAAGTACCTTGGCTCAGATTTATCACATTTTGATGCAGCACAACACAGCAAGACAACTTGTCTGTCAGCATCAAATGGAGAGGGCAGAAATGCACCATTATCTTTCAGGATATGATGCATTCCTGCTCTCAGCTTGCGCTGGCGCACTTATGGTTGCCTAGCGCTAATGCGGGCACCATTGATTGTTTTTGTGCTGGAATGAACACCTTCAATAAAAATGCAATCCTTAGAGGCTTTTTTCTCCTAAGTATGCTGCAGAATGCAGCTAACTTACAAAGAGTGAATAACGAGTAGAAATAAAGATATTTCTCCAATTTGCACCACTTTCGGAAAGGCGTACAATTTAAACATATTCCCAGATTTATCAGTCTTGCTAAAATTGGGATTGTTCCAAAATACATGGATGGATGCATCAGAATACCCACGCTCCACCCATGTAACACCTTCCTGGTGCAGAGTTGCTCCAGATTTACCAAGCCATACAGTGCCATACAAGGTGGCCTTGCGTGGCTTGGAAAACGGACTCAAGGATTGTGTTGCCATTGCATCACCTTGCAAAATGCAAGGGCTACGCAATCCTATGAAACATCTGACCCCTGGTTCATACTCATGTCGAGTGCCTGCTACTGGTTTGACACTCTCAACCCACATCCTCCTATTTCTATGGCATCTCTGATCATTACCGTCCACTGGCTTTCTGATAAGTTCCTGTCCACTTTAGAATTGATGTAGGCAGGAAAGTAAACTGCTACAGCCTCCCTGTTCATAGTGGGGACACTGCTTGGAGGTTCTTGTGTTCAGCTTGCTGAATGAAACCGATAAACCATCCAATTAATGAGCTAGAACAATTGGTGCAAATTTCAATTCTTGAGGTGACATTGTGCCTAATTATTGCATACTTTCTTTTTGCATGGTACATTTTGCAATTTCACCACACAATGTGCCCCAGTTTCATTACACCTATTTGTATATTGATACATTCTGCTCTACCAGTGTTTAACGTTATATGTCCTACTTTATATCTTTTACATGGTTGTGTGTAGCCACTGTGAACCGTATTCATGTTTATCACTTATAGCCTCACTACATATGCGGCTAACCTGGAGCACTTCCCCGGCATTGCCTGAGCTTTGTTCGTCTGTGTGAGGTAATAGCCCTCTGTCTGTACTTGTTTTACATCTGTACATGGTCTTGTTAAACATATGTTTTGCTTTCTTTACCGCAGATTGACCATGAGCGGGGTATAAAAAACGAGCTTTCTGTCTCCATGCAGGCCAAGCAGCTCACTGCAGATGTGTTCATTATATTCAGTGCAGCATAATTTATGTCTTGGCTGCTTGTACAAGGCAGGGACATGCAGATGTTCTCATTACTTGGAGGGCTGCGTAGGGCTGCGTGTCTTTTTTCTCTGAGAAGACTGTTCCATTCTTATCAAGAGTGGTTTCTGGTCATTCGAGAAATGGCACTCTGGCCAAATCAAATAATTCTGCGTTTGAGAGAAAGCAACGCTGCTCATTGGTGCCTGGAACGTTTTATTTTATAATTGCTGTGATGGGAAATGGTTAGATATTTACTCGTGCTCCCGTCCTGCTTTCAAGTTTTAATATATATCCGGCATGGAGACTTGCAGCTATCATCGCCATGTGGAAACTACAGAAAGTCACGTTGCAGCTTCCTTTTCATTCATTAATATGCTATGCTTTTATTTTATTACTGTCTCACATGTCACTCTTTCTGTGCAAGATTCTAGGCATATTTACAAGCTCCTATCGCCACCACAAAGTCACTTGTAGTGACGTTGTGGTGGCAATAGGGTCTTCGCCTTATTTACATGGTAGCGTTAAGCCACTTAACATGACTTAACGCTGCCTGGAAATAAGGCTGTACTTAGCGTGAAAGGGGAGGACAATAGGGGTTGCTGTGTGCGTTCTACCGCAATACCCATTGATTTTGATGCTGCCACCTATTTACAAGGGTGGCATAAATAGAAGGCAGCGCCAAAATTAAGACCAAGGAAAACCTGCTCTTAAACAGCCGAAATGAGGAGAAATGCTTTATTTCTCCTCGTTTTTGCTGTTTACATGTGGGCTGTGCAGCACACATAGAAACAGCAAATTGCCATTGATTGTTTATGTGCAGGAAGGTGACCCTTCCTGACATAAACAATAAAAAAACGACTTTTTGCAACTTCTATGTGTGCTGCATTAAGGGCACACATAAAAGTTACAAAACATCATTTAGAGATTGTTTATGTGCAGGAAGGGAGACCTTCCTGAACATAGATAATCTTCCTCTCAGCGCAGACACCCTTGCAATATCCTGCAAGTGTGCCTGCGTTGGTGCTAGGCTGCTAAATTTAGCGCGTGCGCAGGGGGAAATGCATGGCTGCACCATATTGTTGTAAATATGGTGCAGCCCTGTTTTTCTGAAGTGGCAGAGTGCGGAGTTATGCCAGGAAGGCTACCGCCGCACTCCATTACTTTGTTTTAAATATGCCCAATATGCAGACTGTCATTGATTGAATATTATTGCAGTGCATGGTCAAAGGCCAGAGGATCACTGAAAAGACATGCACAATTTTGTGTCAAAAATAAGTTAAAGTGCAGGCTCTAAAATCGTACACTAGTAAAACTACTTTTTTATGTGGTAAAAATTACACAAGCCCAGATTTTACGTTGCAATTTATGCTGCAAGGCTGAAGGTTATGAACAGCTGCGGTGCTTTTATTGAACTGCAGAGGGTTTTTGTAGGGCACAAGTCATAAGAAATATAGTGTAGGGTCTAATTATCACATTCAATTCACGGGAAGAGACGTCATAAAAAGTGATGTCATGCTCTTGTAATAATCTTCACTTGAAAGTAATGAACATGTTTCACAAAATCAACAAATTAGCATATTCCTGCAGAAACGGGAAAAGAACATATTTTAGTTTAAATTTTTATAAATCACATATATTTCACAAATCACTGTGCAACTGAGGTAGAAATGGCTGAAAGTGACAATATTATTTAACGAAATTGTGGAATTTGATATTTCTCTGTCCCTCAAATCACAGATTAAAACAAAAAGTCCACATGGGCCTCTCATAGAAATAAATGGAATGCTGCCATTAGCATGGACATTTACGTGATGCTGTGACTCATTGAGACTAAAGCACAAACAATAATAATGATAAAGCGATTTGTAAAGTTCTTTGTTACACCTCATCGGTGTATCCCTGTGCTGGACTAAACACTTAAATGAGAAGAAAGATGAAGAAATAGAAATAGCTGGCTAGAATTTAGGCCGGGTTGCGAAACAGCCATGTTTTCAGTTTACTTCTAAACTCAGTTTCTGAGGGAGAGGATCTCAGAGCATAAGGAAGAGAGCTCTACATTTTTTGCAGCTAGATAGGAGAAGGATCTAGAGTCCATTCTGGATTTCCTTATCTTGGGGACTCTAGCAAGTTTTGCTTCAGAGGATCTAAGATCCCGACTTGGGATATAAACTTGGACCAGAGGATGTAAATAGCTTGGCCCTTGTTTATTGAGTATACAACGGCAGAAGCACTGTGCTTTAAAATCAATTCAATTGGACACAGGGAGTCAATCTAGTTGGTTAAGAGCACCAGAAGCTGATGATCTTTTGGGGAGATTCAGTACCAACCTTGCTGCCGTGTTTTGAACTGTCTGCAGCGATTTGAGACTTCCCTTAGTTGCTCCCAGATACAGTACATTTCCATAATCCAGCTGGGAAGTGATGAGAGCATGTACAATAGTTTTTCGAGATGTAGCTGGAATTAGATCTAAAGTTTTCCTAAGGGTCTTGAGAGTGCCAAAGCACTACCCAGCCGTTTTTCTAATTTGATCTTCGAACAAAAGTTTTGAATCAAACAAAACTCCTAAATTCTTCACTTTTTGTTTCGGAACAGGAGGTTCGCCCAAGGCTGCCAGCCACCAAGCAGATGTCCATATTGAAGGGGTTTTTCCTGCAAACAAAAGTTCGGTTTTTTTAGCATTCAGTTTTAAACAACTGTCTGTCATCCATGAGGCGTCATCCAATAGATAGGATTTAAAAAGTTCAGCCGAGATAGAATTAGGTTCAGATAGATTTAATATAAGTTGAGTGGCATCAGCATACAATATCACTTGGATATTATATTTTTTAATAATATCTACATGCAGTCTCATGTAGACATTAAACAGTGTGGGGGCTCAAGATAGAGCCCTGAGGGACTAAGAGAAAATGTCCGAAACACATGATTTTAAGGTTACTTGAAAGGAGCGTTCCTGGAGAAAGGATATGTACCATTTGAGCGCTATACCACTTATCCCACATTCCTGGAGCCTTTGAATTAGTATATCATGAGATACCATATCAAAGGCCGCGCTTAGGTCTGGTAATATGCGGGCAGAGGTTTGGCCTTTGTCAGCATTCTGTCTGAGGGCTTCCTCCAATAGGAGGAGGGCTGACCTGGTAGAGTACTGCACCCTAAAGCCAGACTGAGTGGGATGCAATAGCTCTTTAGATTCCAAGAAACTAGTTAAGCAGTTGTTTACGTTTTTCTCGATTATTTTTCCACCGAATGCGAGTAGGGAGATAGGTCTAAGATTTTCCAAAATAGAAGGATCCAAAGAGAGATTTTTCCTAACAGGAATTACCATGGCATGCTTCCGTGGCCTGGGCATTGACCCTGAATTAATCAATATCATAATGAGTTCACGTAGATGGGGCGCTATAGCAGTCATCCCTAGATGTAGTATTTTCGATTGCGCCGGGTCCAGGGGAAAGCCCGATCTAATGGATAGGATGAGGGAAATCTGTTATTTTATAGAGGGGCTGTCGAATTCCACGAGGTCACCTAGTTGTTCGCTAGTCAATAGGTTATTTACTTTTAGTGCTGTCTCAAAAAGGTTTTCATAGATTTTAGTAACTTTATTGGAAAGGAAAGTAGCTATGCTGAAGAGGGCATGGCATTGGCAGAGATTCGTTCAGGAGATGTAAGCTTTTCTAGTAAGGAAATTAGTTCTTTGGTCGGGTTCCTAGCTAGGTCTATTTTCTGAGCATAATATTCCTTGCGTGCTGCTCTAATAAGCTTATGGTATTGTTTCAGGGATTCCTTCAGATGGCCACGGCTAGTTGTGCTATATTCTTTCCTTCATTAACGTTCAAGATGAGCTACAGGGCATAAACGTACCCCCTACTGTGTAAACTATAAGTATGGGACTTATAGGAGTATGCCCCTCAACCTTTTGAGCCTCCAATGGGTGGATTTGTAGGGCAATACAAATTAAATTTATCGTCATGGGTGAGGAAAGTTTTTGGGGGAGCGGGGGGGAATCCAATTCAACTTAATGGTGTTCAAGGAGGGCGACACCTTCTAAATGAGGGGTAGTTGAGAAAGATTGTTAGGCATGTACTTACATGTTAATCCTACACTGCCATGAGTGTTGCAGTTCCACACTAAAATAAAATGAACTCAATAACTTAGGGCCTGATTCCCATCTTGGTGGATGGGATACTCCGTCACAAAAGTGATGGATATCCCATCCACTGTATTACAAGTTCCATTGGATATCATGGAACTTCTAATATGGCAGACGGGATATCTGTCTCATTTGTGATGGCGTATCCTATCCACCAAGATCGTAAGCAGCCCCTTAGTCCGAAATAGCTAACATCAGTTGCCAGAGAGCACAGCTAGGGCACCCTATCCTCTGCTTGTGTTTCATGTCTGATGAAAATGTTGTGTCAGAGTTAAAAAAAAACATTGGGAACTGTTGTGCTACTATTCCCATACAATGTGATACACTTAAAGTTTGAACCATGTGTTACCAGTAGAATATTCTCTCATCTTGACTATCTAGTTTTCTTTTCAATTGTACTTCATGCTACGTGCGGCCGGAGAAAGTATTTTTCCACCCTCTAGAAGGTGGAATTCCGCTCCAGCTACCTAAATTCCTCTAGCAAACTGGCATCCCCTGTTGCTGGAATCCTACCTACATGCCAGGTCAGAACATTGGTGCATGAAACTGAATACATTACTTACCAGTAAACTTCATTACCTCGATTAGGGTACTCCTCATCCAAGTCCTAACACAGTGAGGGGCGGCCTCCCCACAGACTGGCCATCCACACGTTAGTCCTTTCTCTATTTTAATATAAAAGATAAAGGCTCCTCACGCCCTCCACCATTCCTGTAAGTGACAAGTCAAATCAGAAGTGTAAAGTTTTACAGGAGGGTGGGAGGGACTATGACTGGGACGAGGAGGACTCTAATTGGTAATGAGTTTATCGGTAAGTAATGAATTCATTACGCCCTCATGGAACCTCCTTGTCCCAGTTCTAACACAGTGAGGAAATCACAAGCAATAAATAACATGCTACACCATGCTTGAAACGCAGTGTTGATTTATTGAAAAAGATAACAATAATTTCATAGTCTCAATGAGAACACCCACTGCAAAACTAGACAAAACTTGAAGACCCAAACAATAATGTTTAACAAAGTTAAGATGGGACTTCCATGTAGAAGCCCTACACATTTCAAGGATAGAAAACCCCGGTGCCTCAGCCCAGGAAGAATATGGGCTGAGGCAAAAGAAGCAGTGATGGAGGAACCATCCCCAAAGACTAGTCAGCCTGACAAAGGACCTGGCGTATCCATCTACTTAAAGTGGCTGTTGCAACTTTTTTCCTTTATTGCCCCCCCCAAAGGAAACAAAAGGGGAATTAGACACTTGGAAATCTTGTGAGCGCTGCAGACAAACAAGCTATGCCCTTTTTAAATCCAAAAGCAAAGGAAGTTCTGTTCCTCCTGCAAGACAGGAAGCACGATTTCCTGTTGTACATAAAATTTGGAATTAACTTCAGGGATGAATATTGGATCAGGTCTCAAAATCAAACAGTCAGAAAATATTTGAAAAAAAGGAAAAGGAGTGACCAGAGCACCCAGTTCAACTAACTTTCTAGAAAAAGTAATGGCTGATAAAAAAGCTGCCTTGGCAGAAACCCACATAATGTCCGCCTGTTCGAGAGCTTAGAAGGGAGAAAGCAGATCTTTCAACATGGTAGGCAAAGTCCAGGAAGGTAGAGAAACCTGAGAAATTGGTTTCTGTAAACGAAAACTATTCAAAAGGTGTACAGCCACAGGAACAAGGAAATCCACCTCCTCTGTTGAACCTCCAAAGGCTTAAATTGAGGCCCATTTGGAGGCTAAGGTGGCTGTGGCCTGCTTTTTCTAAACTCCAAAATCACAAAAGGATCCCCCAACACAGGATCTATTCCTTTCAGAGAGCACCGTTTAATAAAACACCTCAGCTTTTCTTATAAGAAGAAAGAGTAGACAGCTTACGGGAGTGTTGTATGGCCCCACCAATCTGTCCAGAACAACCCATAGTCACCAAAGCTAACTTTTCAAGTGCTATGCCATCAACTTTAGTTCCTGAAGCTGGTGCAGAGAAGGAGGAGAAACTGAAGAGGAGAAGGAATGAATAGAAGCTGGACAAATCTGTCCCTCGAGAGGTTGAGCAGAACCGGAAACAACTGGCATGTTGGCCAGAAGAGAGCAACCACATTTACCTCCACCCTCTCCTCCCAAATCTTCTGTAGCACCCTTGAGAGGAAGGGATCAGAGACAAGACATACAAAGCACCCTGGGGCTAGGGAATCGCTAGAGGATCCACCATCAAGGCTTGAGGGCAATTCAAATCCATGCAACGGGAGAAAAGAATGGTGAAGGGAAGGAAAATAATCTATCCAAGGATCCCCAAATAGGGATGACAAATCTGTTGAAACACTGAAAGGGACAGATGGGGTGGTCAACATTGTAACTGAGATCCCCTTGGAGATAAATGTGCCTGCAAAGCCACAAGATGTGACTCCGCCCAAGAGCAAATCATCTGTGCCAAGGAGTTTAAATGAGAACTCCTCATGCCCCCCTTGATAATTTAAGTAACACCTCTTCACCTGATTGTTTGGACCACCAGATTTGTACCCAACAGAAAAGGTTGAAAAACCGGTACAGTTTTCCATACCGCAGCCAGCTCCCTGCAATTGGAGGACGGGAGTCTGTCTGATTCTGACCACAGCCCCTTTGCATCCCTCTCTCCCAGAGCCTCTCCCCAACCTCACAGGCTGGCATCCATTGTTAGCAACACCCAGAGAAAACACCTGAAATAGAATACCTTTCTCCAAATTGGAGTGTGAAGCGACCAAACCAACTCTTGCACAATTGTCACGGATAAAGGTACTTGAATGTTGTAGTTGGCAATGGCTGGATCCCAATGATTCAATAGATATTAATCAGAGGTTTGAGATGGAGACGTTCCCAAGGTCCTACGGAGGTTGTGGCAGCCAGTAATCTCTGAACCAAAACCAAAACCTGGCCGATGCCCTTGAAAGGGACAGTAAGGTCTGGAGATTGGACTTCATGGACTTGATCCTGGTGGGAGGGAGAAACGCAGCTCCCGCCTGGGTGTTGAAGATTGCACCAATAAACTGCTGCTGCGGGGCTGGATTGAGATGTGACTTCATCAAATTCAGTTTGAACCGCAATTGATGCAGAAGGGTGATTGTCAGTTTCACAGCTTCCTGAGCCCTAGGGAGAGAGGAAGCACAAATTAACCAGTCATTGAGATGAGGAAAAGCAGAGTCACCCTTAAGTTGTAAAACTGCCACAACTAGAGCCAGTCCATTTGAGATAACCCGTGCCGAAGTCAGCAACCTGAAGGGATGGGCCTGAAACTGAAAGTGTGACCCCTCCACTGCAAACCGCAAAAACTACTGGCTGTCTGGGTGGACTGGTACATGGAAATTATGTGTCTTTGAGATCTAGCGTAGCCCAAAAAATTGCCTTTCTGAATCAAAGGAATGATGAATTGAAGAGTCACCATTTGAAAGGGTTCCAATTTTATGAATCTTTTGAGCTGCTTTAAATCCAGAATGGGTCGAAAAGAGCTCTCTTGATCCACTGGGACCAGCACCGTTGTGTTTTTAGAAGCAACGTCTGGGCCCCACAGAGCATCACTTCTTTTTTGACTGGATTGGCATAGACCTGAAGGCAGGCACAGGAGGCTGACAAAGAAACAGGATCTGATAGCAGTGATGAATAATGGATAGGACCCCCGATCCGAAATCAATCTCTCCCACTGAGAAAAAAACAGCAGAAGTCCGGCCCCCACCTCTGGATATTCATTTTTATGCATTATGTCTCTGTGGTCTGGACATGGTGGAAAACACGGCTCCTCGACCTCTAGCCCGGCCATGGAAGGTACGATAGGAATCCTGCTGTGATTGAACATTCTGTTTATGAAAAAAGACTTCTGTCCTTGAAGCACCCTGAAAAGTTTTAGCAGTTTCTTCTCTGCCGGTGAACGTTGAACCATCTCGTTCAACTCTTCACCAAAGAGTTTAGATCCTAGAAATGAAAGTTTGTGGATTCATGATTTCGGTTGGCTTCCAGTACAAGCAGAAAGGCGCAACAGTGGACAAGAGCAAGCAGAAAAGAGGCAGAAAAATTAGCAGAAAATGAGCAGAGGAGGCACAAAACTAAAGGCCGTAGAGGGTAGAGGACTGCAGGCAAGCTAAACAAGAGGATCATCACAGGGAGAGCTTGCACAAGGACCTGCTCCTGTGTGACCCTACTCTTTTACCATGCACCTACTAACAGACTCACTCATACACCCATTCACAGACCCATTCACACACTCATGCACCTACTCACTGACCCACTTAGACTCACACACTCACTGACGGACACACTCAAACACCATGCACCCACTCACAGATCCAGTCATTCATGTACTCACAGACCCACTGAAAGACTCACATATACACTAAAAGACCCACTCAGATACTCACACACATTCTTACTCACTCATGCACTCACTCACAGACCTACTCAGAGACACACACACACACACACTCATGGACCCACTCAGACACTCAGGCACCCACTCACAGACCCACTTAGAGACTCTTGCATGCTCTCACAGACCCACTCAGACACTCATACACCTACTCACAGACTCACTCAGACACTTATGTTTCCATTTACAGACCAACTCAGAGACTCATGCACCCACTCCCAGATCCACCCAGAGACTCACACACCCACTCCCAGAACCACTCAGAGACTGATAAAGTCACTCACAGCCCCACCCAGACACTCACAGACCCACTCACAGACTGACTCAGAGACACATGCACGTAGTCACTGATCCACTTAGAGACTCATTTACCCACTCACAGACTGACTCAGGCACTCATGCATGCACTCATGGTGCCACTCAGAGACTCATGCATCCACTCATAGACCCACTCACTGATTCTTGTATCCACTCACAGATCCACTCAGAGTCACACACCCACTTAAAACCCATTCAGACACTCAAATAGCCACTCACAGACCCCACCCAGACCCTCATACGTCCAGTCACAGTCCCACCCAGAGAGTCATACATCCACTCACAATCCCACTCAGAGACTAACGCACCCACTCACAGACCCACTCAGAAACTAATAAATTGAGTCACAGACCCACTCATAGACTTATGCACCCACTCACAGATCCACTCAGATACTCACTCAGCCATTCACAGACCCACTCAGATACTCACACAACCACTCACAGACCCACTCAGACACTCATGCACCCACTCACTCCTCTATTCAGAGGCTCATGCATTGACTCACAGATCCAAACAGGCACTCGTATACCTACTTACACAGCCATGTACACCCCTACAGCCACTCACACACCCACTCAGAGACCCATACAGCTACTCACACACACACTCACCTACCTATACAGTCACTCACACACCCACCCTCAAAGGTTACAGGTTACAGTTAGGAAATACAATTTTAAAAACTTTGAAATTTACTGAAAAATAAAAATATTACTGGGACGTTATAGTTAGGCTCAGATGTCACCCGTACAAAACCAGTGAAATTCAGCAGTTAGAATTACCTGAGCTAACTATAACGTATAACGTACACCTCTGCAATGCACTGCTTATGACCTCACATATTATATCACTCATGACATGGTTAGTGACATCACTAAAGACATCACTGATGACATCTCAAATGAAATCACTGATGACATCACTGACTACATCATCCACAGAACCACTCACACACCCATTCACAACCCCTACAACCACTCACAGGCCCACTCACACAACCACTCACATACCCATTCATAGACCCATACAACTACTTACACAACCATTCACTTATGCTGAGACCCATATAGTGACTAATAGACTTCCTCACAGATGTATACAGGCATCACCCACCCACTCGTAACACACCAGATACTCTGAAGGGGGGGGTCCAAGGGTGTAGATATTTAAAGACCTGCAAGAAGTTATACCCCTATAACAATATACTCTGAACACAATTAACTTCTTGGGTCTAATACAGCTTAAAAGCAGTAGAACAAAGCAACAGAAAAAGAAGAAGAAAAGAGTGACAACGTGTCTCTTTAATGAAGATCTAATAGGGGGAGAAATCCCTTCTTAGGACGAATGCCCTCACTCACCAAATGTGACATGCTTCATCATTTGGGCTTTCTCCTCCCAGTGGGAAAACCTAGTCCCACTGAGGGCTACAACCACCTCTCTAAGAGGTGGGAGCTCTGGGATGTTTTTTAGGTTAAACCTCAGAAATGGATGCTAAAATCCCAAAAGCAAGCAAAATAGTGATGCGAGGGTGCAGCGCAACAAGTGAGTGAAAAAGTGTGAATCTAAAACTGCCTAGTGCAGATGAAAAGAAAACTTTATTAACTCATCTATACTGGCAGAGTTAAAACGCAGTGCTATGCAGTATGTATTAAAACTGCTAGAATGAAAAAAAGGTCGACATGTTTCAGCCATTAACCATCTGACAAGTATGTTTGGCTTTCTTCAGCCATAAAGTGAAAGTGCTATAAAGTGAAAGGTATAAATATGTGAATCATTAATCCAAAACCAGTAATCCAAGTGCAAGATCGGTATCACTGGAACTTGTCTAAACAAAAAGAGACACGAAAAGACACAATTACTCTTCATTCATCGATTTTTCACGCTTTCTTTTACTTCAAGAGGATGAATCTCTGATAATTCCTCAGATACATGTCCATTAAGGTACTCTAAATGTGTATTAACTCACCCAAATTGTAGGACAAGTGAGCCCACCTCTACCTGGTCACAACTCAGGGAAGGGAGCCCCGCTCTGAAATCACAAGCAAATATCCAACATATAGTAAGAGTAAGAGAATTTTTTCAAGTTCGAAGATGACATATATTTACAGACATCCGGAACATCTATGGGCAGTATTTTTGCCCCCAGCTTGGCTAATCTATATGTACATGCTTTTGAACAGACCGTTGTATTACAAGAAGACAACCCTTATATAGGACATATACGTACTTGGAGAAGATACATCGACGATGTTTTTGTCATTTGGAGGGGCACTCCTGAAACTATTCAATTTTTCCATACTTGGTTAAATACCAAGAATAACTATCTGCGATTCACGCTGGAATATTCAAACATTAGTCTATCTTTTTTGGATATCCGTATTTTTCCTGAAAGAGGAGGTCTAGGCACAGAACTTTACAGGAAGCCTACCGTTTGGAACTCATTATTATCGTTTGATAGTTTTCATCCGAAGTCCTTACGAGAGAACCTGCCCTTTGGGCAATTCCTAAGGATAAGGAGAAATTGTTCTACAATGGGAAAATACAATGAACACGCAAAGATATTGAGTGCCCAGCTCAAAGAGAAGAACTATCCACGGAACACGATTCGTAGGTCGCGCAAACTATCTGCAAATAACAACAGGGAAGCTCTGATTGAAGTGGCTGGTCCGAAAGAAGAACTCAATAGACTTACATGCGTTAATACTTTTTGTAATTACTCCAATAAAATCAAGAGGAGTATCCTAAAACATTGGAAAATTTTGAATATTGGTGCGAAATCCTTGCCTCCGCCTCTTTTTGCTTTCAAAAGGAGTTCCAACATTAAAGATCAGATCGTTGAGGAACTTCGATTTCTGATCACGATCAAATCGACCCGACATTTTGTGCTCCACCTCCATTTTGTATTGCCATCACTCAGGCAGCACGGCGATCAAAGTCTATTCTGCTTTTTCTGCAGCCTGGTGTCGAAATACGCTTTCTGCCTCTATTTGCAAAGCTGGTGTTAGGACTGGCCGAGTACACTAATCCCTGTCTGGCTTTCCTAATCCCCGTCTCAACTATCTGTTGATTCACACTATTCTTTCCTGACTTTATCTTATCATCTGGCCTTCACTGTCTTCTGCTAGCATTCTCTAATTTCACAACTGTCCTCCAACACACACAAACTTTATCTCGCCACCTGCAAGTTAGTTATGAATCTGTTAATGAATTTGCTTGAGGGAGGGGTGACAAACATAGTTGGAGGAGAGGTCTCTTCGAGTCATCTGACACTTTGTTTTCCAATCTCTCCTATTGGTTCTGTCCTGTTTTCCAACTTTCCTTATTGGCTCTTTCTTGTATACTCTGGGTGTGTATTTGGTTAATGTATATGTTTCTATATAGTATATAAACCTGTGCGCCACAGAGTGAAGTGGCAGTCTCCTGAGAATCTACTTTGTGTACTTCTGGGATAACTGTACTAGCTGCAGCTAAATAAATCTGATCTTCTAACGCCGACAGAGTGTCCCGTGTCTCTGTGTAGCTGGGCAGGAGAACTCCGGAGACTAGGGCCTACACTGCGCCGCCAGGCCCAAAAGGTTCTGGTTCTTCAACTGGCGCCCAACGTGGGGCGGCTTCAGTGGTACTGGTTCTGCCTGAAGGAACCCCGCAAGAAAATTCCGGAGGGTTCGCGAGCCACATTAAGCGACCCCTGTATGTCGAAAGTGGTCCGAAGGTCTTTTGCAGTGCGGTTACTCCTTCCTGACGGCTACTGACGACTGCTGCCCTGACTGCCGCCCTGCCTTGGCCCTTCCTTTGATGATGTATGGTAAGGCGATACGATAGACGGGCCTCTGTTGGTGTAAGAAGACGTCCTTAGTTAAGTATCTTCGTGGGTCGCACCCACAATTTGTTCTTTGTTTTCTTGGGTATTTTTTTTGTCCTTAGATTCAACTGTTGCAATAGTTGAAGCCGAGGGTAAGTGCATTTGTGCTGCGTAAACTGAGTTTTACCCCCTTGAAGTTTGTGAACAGTCCAGTGATATCACGAGATGCCTGGTCTGACTAAGTTTGGAAGAATTTGTTGCTTTGGTTGTAATGGGGATTCCCGACTTGAGGACTCTTGTCCAATTCCTTCGGTTGGAACTCCAACATATGATCTCTATTCAAAACATGGTATTGGCCCCATTGCCTTTAATGAGACATGGACCCGATACACGAAGAAAGATGGTGTTCTAAAATGGCTAGAAAATGGTAGTTTTGATCCTGATGTGCTAGACAATTTAGAAGCAGTTTTATTTAAAAGAAAAGCCCGGCCGGCAATGTTTGACTCTTTTCGCTTTGGCGTAAGGAAGCCAAACTGAAAGAAATTAAGCAAGCAAAACGAGATAGAAAAGCACAGGGTATGACAATTATACAGGCTGCCCAACAGTTTAAAGACAATGAAATTGACAAATGCGACTGAAATTTCAGAAAGACGGCATCGTATGGCGATAGATAAATGCTATCCGGTGTTGCCTGTTTCCCCTTCTGATAATAAGAAAGATATAGAAGAAGATCCCCTAATGTCCCACTTATTAAGGTTGTCTCCGCCCTATGCACAAAGTGCCAATGCACCTCAGCCGTTACAGCCTGTCCAGCCGCCAGCGGTACCTCCGCCTGGTCCGGCTCTTCCGCATTTGCCTCCTCCAGTATTACCGCCCTTGCCGGTTTTACCGTTAGCTTCAACTTCTTCGCCCTCATCTCCTGATCTTAGATCTCCTTTTCCTTCTGCTCCTCCTGCAATTATCGGTTCTCCACCTGTCAGTTCTCCTAATACTTTGTCTCCAATTCTCATGTCTAATTCTCCGTCTGTGCGTAAGCGTCTCACAGACACAGTCACTGGTATTCTATCTCCTTTCTTCGGAGCTTTTAATGTGTCTCCGGCTTTTGCTCGAAGACAGTCTCGTAGTCAGTTCCCAGATTTTGAAGAACGAGAGAAGTTGGACTCTCTTGCACGTAAATGGATCAAAAAGGGTCCTCAATACAGTATGCTTGATATCATGCCTACTTTCTCACAATGGAATGCACCTACGCAAAGATATGTTTTTAATACAATGTGCGACACCCTCATTAAAGAATGGGAAGATGTGAGTTCGAGTCCGATCCCACAAGATCTGTTAGAGGTTCAGACTGATTTTGATAAAGGACTTATTGTGGGTTCTAAGGTTGAGAAAGCTGTAAGGACACTTATTTCTTATAGAGCCTTATTGTTCTCTAAGGCTTTCCTTAATTCTGATCCGTCAGTTAAACTGACACTGAAAAATTATCCTATGAGAGAGGTTCCTCCAGTATGGAAGGAAGAGGTTCCAGCAGCAGGCAACGTACCACTTATTCCTGCTCATTTCCAACGCATATGGGTACATGTACCTTGGAAGAGATCTGAAGTCTTGGCCCTTAAGCAGACTCTACCGGATCCTCGTAAAAACCCTGCAGGTTATTATAAAGAATTATCACAGACAGTTGATGCTTGCATCATGAACCTAGCAGATATTGACATGCTAATGGGAAATGTAGTCCCACAGACAATATGGGCTAAGATTCGTAGAGAGGATCACGCTCCGGAACTAGGTGCTACTTGGGATGTTTTAACTACTACAGATAGAGACCAAGTGGGTGGCGCAAAGCCTGACGCTTTGATTTCGGAACTTCCTGGTAGGATTATTACCTTAATGAAAACTATGATGTCTGCATTGAGAGTTAATTGGGATAAACTAGCAACATGCAAACAAAAGAAAGATGAAAGTGTCTCTGATTTCTTTACTCGTTTCGAGGAGACATTTATCGACCACAGTGGTCAAGATATGGCTACAGAGGGTGGACAGCGATTATTTGTGGACAAATTCATATTCAATTTGCTTCCCGAGCTGTCACACAAATGAAAAGATTCTGAAAGTTCATGGGCAGTTTCTTCTTCTGCCCAGATATTGGCTACTGCGCAATATTATGAAAACAGAGATAAGGAGGAAAAAGAAAAACAAGAGAAAAAGACAAAAGAATTAAAAACGAAGGTTCTCTTGCAACAAGCCTATCCTCCACGTTATGCTCAGCCTCAATTTCAACAGCCTCCGCAGTTCCAGAGGTTGTATCAAAAACCTGAGCCATACATTCCGCGACCTTTGTTAGGACCTAATCAATGTGCCTATTGTAGAGAGGAAGGTCATTTTAAGAATAGTTGTCCGGTTTTATTACAGCGAAATGGAGCATTATCTGCTCCACGAGGTCGTGTTCGCATCCAGTCAGCAAACAGAGGTAGAGGTCGGGGTGTGTTGACTCAAGAACAGCTTGCCCTTCCTTCTCCCAATTCCGTGAACTACTTTGATCAGCAAAATGTTAGGTCTGCACAGTATTACAATGAAGACCATTATATTGAAGGCGAGAATGAAAGTCTTCATGCTAACTAGGACAGCCATGGACAAAGTAAGGGAGTTGTGTCGATTCCAGTAGATCAGAATAGTCCTTATGTTAACGTCACTACAATGGGTGTTTCAGAGCCATTTCTTCTAGATACTGGGGCAATGAGAAGTTCTATCATTCATTCTAAACTCCCTGGGGCACCTTTGTCTGGCTTAACAAATGTTTATGTAGGGTTTTCTGGCGCCCCTGTTCGCAATCCAGTTTCTTGCCCCTTGCCTATTTCAGTTGGCCCTTATGATTTGGAAGCTCCACTTCTGTTGGCAAATGGTTGCGGTGAGAATCTGTTGGGTCTAGACCTATTGAAAAGAATGCATGCTACGATATATTGTTCTCCTTCTGGTGTACATCTTACTTTAGGACAGAAATTGATCTCCCCAATGTATTTGTCCAAAGATCAGTTTCCACCTGAATTACTTTCTCTTCCAGCAGCACTTTGGGCCACGGGTCCGAACGATGTGGGTTGTCTTGAGATTCCACCTTATGTTGTCACTCTCAAGCCCAATGTTGAATTACCACATATCCCGCAGTATAGAATCTCTACTGAAGGTGAAAAAGCGCTTTTGGAAATCATTCATGACTTGATTCAGAAGGGTGTGGTTGAAGAAACAAGAGGTAACACATGCAATAGTCCTATTCTTCCTGTTCTCAAACGCACTGATCCTTCTCAACCACCTGTATATCGTTTCGTAATTGATCTGCGGGAGGTAAACAAAATTGTTGTCCCACAATTTCCTGTTGTTCCAGATATCACTGCTCTGTTGACAATGATACCTTCCACAGCGACTTGGTTCTCTGTTATCGATCTAAAGAATGCCTTCTTTAGTATTCCCATTGCAGAAGAGAGTAGAGACATTTTTGGCTTCTCTCTTGGAGGCCGAAGCTTCCGGCTTAAGCGCGCACCTCAAGGCTATTGTGAAAGTCCCTCTATTTACAGCCAAGCTTTAAAATGTCATCTTGATACTTTTCATTTGCCGTCTGGTGCAGCTCTTATCCAGTATATGGATGACTTGTTAGTCGGCGCTGATTCGAAAGATATTTGCAAAGATGTCACTGTTGCATCACTACGCCATTTGTTTAATCTGAATCACAAGGTTTCACCTTCCAAACTACAATATGTTTGTCGAGAGGTTACCTATTTGGGTCATCTCCTATCAAAGGAGGGACGACGATTGACACCAGAACGAATTAAGGCGATTATGCAAATGTCTGTACCATCCACACAAAGGGAAGTACGTGCCTTTCTGGGTATTACTTCTTATTGTAGACAGTGGATCCCTAACTTCTCTCTAATAGCCAAACCTTTGTTGGCACTCACTTTAAAAGATACGCCTCAGCCCCTTCCTTGGACTGATGAGTGCCAAAGGAGTTTCACTGATTTACGTACCGCTCTGTGTTCTGCTCCTGTACAAGGCACCCCTGATTACACTAAGGGCCATATGTAGGTAATTTCTATTTACCGATTCATAAATACCGAATTTTACCGATTCGGTATTTATGAATCGGTAAATAGAATGTAGGTAAACATTCGGTAATTATTACCGAATCGGTAATATACGGTATTACTGATTCGGTATTTACCGAATCGGTAATAATGCATCCCTTCCAATTCATTCCTATGGGCCTGGAGGCCCATAGGAATGAATGGGAAGCCATTCACTATTACCGATTCGGTAAATACCGAATCGGTAATAGGGGGAGCATATTGAAGGGTGGCAGGGTGTCACATTGACACCCTGTTGCACCCCTGAATCGTGCATGTGTGCACATGTGGCGCACATACATGCCCTAAGGGCATGTATGTCTGCCACATGGCATTTTTCAAAAAGCACAAAATTGCTTTTTAACCCCTTCAGTGCCCATGACGAGATGGTCTCGTCATGGGCCGCGGTTGCGCTGTGCCCATGACGAGACCATCTCGTCATGAACCCCGCCCGCTAATAGAAAGCCCGGCACAGGGCGGGGAAAGGGCGGGGCATGCAAGAGGTTAAAAGGTATTCGTTATTTACCATCAACTTGTAGTTGGTGGTAAATAACGAATCCAGAAACCAAAAATGCACTCACTTGAGTGCCCCCTACATAGGATTTCGGGATTCGGTAATTTACCGAATCGGTATTTTACCGATTTCTTAAAATTCCGATTCGGTAAATTACCGAATCCTGAAATCCAGCCACCTACATCTCAATTGCCTAAATACCGGTCGGTAATGGGATATTTACCGATTTTCGGCCGTTACCGACCGGTATTTAGGTACCTACATATGGCCCTAAGTCTTTTTCGCTCTATGTTCATGAGAGAGAAGGTTGTGCATTGTCAGTTTTAACACAGCAATTTGGAGACAAACAGCGGCCATGTGCCTATTTTTCGGCTACGTTAGATCCTGTAGCTAAAGCATTGCCCAGTTGTCTCAGAGCGACAGCAGCAGCAGCAATTTCTATTCGACAGTCTGCTGGAGTGGTGTTGGATAACACTCTCATTGTCATGGTGCCACATGCAGTGGATACCTTACTAAACAGAACGAAAACGGAGCATCTTACGAGTGCTCGTCTAACTGGATACGAGCTGACACTTTTGTCTAGTCACGTACACATCAAACGATGTAATACCCTGAATCCAGATACTCTGTTGCCCCTCCCAGATGAGGAAAATGTTAAAGAACAGCATGATTGTTTCTTCCTTACCGAGGAAGAGACAAAAGGAAGAATTGATTTGAAAGACACACCGCTAGAGAAACCGGATGGAACTCTATGGGTAGACGGTTCTTGTTTTAAAATGCCTAATGGAGATACAGTTTCAGCCTATGCTGTAACTACTTTACATACAGTTGTGGAAACTGCACGCATTAGACATAATTCAGCGCAAGCAACAGAATTGATAGCTTTAACGAGAGCCTGTGTATTGTCGAAAGGGAAGAGAGTGAACGTGTACACTGACAGCCAATATGCTTTTGGTGTAGCGTTCAACTTCGGACGCCTCTGGAAGGAAAGGGGTTTTCTCACTTCACATGGCACCAAAATACAACATGGTCAGTTAGTGACTGATCTCCTCGAATCACTTGCTTTACCCACCCAAATAGCAATCGTAAAGTGTAGTGCACACAAAAAGATTACAGATGATGTTAGTCGAGGAAATGCATTTGCAGATGAAATAGCGAAAAAGACAGCGAGAGATTCAACAAGTCGAATGTATGTGGCGGGTTCTGCGAATTGGGTCAGAGAGAGAGGAATGTATGAGGATACAGTAGAAAGTATAAAAACGATTCAGAAAGAGGCTTCAGAGAGGGAGTTGAGCAAGTGGAAAGAAAGTACAGGAATGTTGGATGAGATGGGTTGTTGGGTGGAATTATCTGAACATCAACGTTGGCTGTTACCAGATGCCTATGTACTCCCAGTAGTTACTATGGCACATGGTCCAGCCCACTTAAGTGCAAAAGGTATATGCAAACTTTTGGCCCCAGTTTGGAAAAACGAACAAATCCCAAAATGCGCAGACAATGTAGTGAAACATTGTATTGTTTGTTTAATGCACAATCCAGGAAAGGGAACCCCAACTCCAGCAGATCATTTTGCTCCTCCGACATATCCATTTGAGGTGTTGCAGATCGATTATATTCATATGGAGCGATGTAACAACCTCAAATACGTTCTGGTGGTATTATGCGCCTTTTCAAGATGGATAGAAGCATACCCCCTAAAGGATAACACAGCCTTATCCACAGCTAAAGTTCTACTAAAAGAATTTTTCCCCAGGTTTGGTTTGCCGCGCATTGTCTGGAGTGACAATGGGAGCGAATTTGTTGGCCAAGTCATGCAGAAAGTTTGTGCAGTTCTTGGTATCAAGCAAAAGTTCCATGCGGCAAATCATCCACAGTCAGCGGGTTTAGTAGAATGTTATAACGGAACCTTGAAGTTGAAACTAGCAAAGGTTCAAGCGAGTACAGGACTCAATTGGCCCGAAGCTTTGCCATTAGCCTTGCTATCCACCAGAACTGCAGTACACTCTCGTTTGGGACTTAGCCCTTACGAAGTGGTTTTTGGACGCCCAGCTAATGTGTGGGGAGTCCTTCGCCCTAAGAAATACTCAGACTTGCCATATCCAATGTTGATTGACTACCTGCATGATCTTACAACTAAATTGCGTGTTCTCCATCAGAGTGCTCTGCCGAAGGCCTCTACAGACCCAGGTCATTCCATCCGACCAGGTGACTGGGTCTGTACTAAAAACTTCCAGAGGACAAGGAATTTGGAACCCAGATGGCGAGAGCCCCGGATGGTTTTGTTAACTACGAGAACAGCAGTTAAAGTCGAAGGAAAGAAAAATTGGATTCACGGTGTGCATTGTAAGAAAGTGCCTTTGCCTTTGCCCTATGATCAATGGGTACGCAGGGGTATTGGTGACTGTGAAAGTGAAAAAGTTCCACGATTCGTACCCTTTAGTGGTGCACACCTGAATGGGATACTGTCTGAGAAAGAGGACGACGACGTTTTGCAGGAAGCAATACCATCACATCGTCGCTTGGATACGACTAATCCACGAACATTGTTCCAAGACCAGAACATTCCTGGGAGGGAACGATACAATTTGAGACCTAGACCAAAGAACACTTAAGATTTCTCTCTTGTGTAGTATTCTGTCCTGGTTGCAGGGTCACGGTAGGAGTCTGAATTGCGACCTGAGTAGTGGCAATAGGCCTGCAGGACTTGCAGTGTCATAGGACGGCAGACAATCGTAATTGAGCGATTGAGGAAGATTGCCGTGAGCATCCATTAGAAAGATGGAAACTACACTAGGCAAAAGAGAGAGAAAAGAAGAAAGAAAGAAAGAATCCTGTAAAATAATGTACAGTCGTTTTAGTATAACGTTATGTGTTATTATATTATTGTGTATTGTTTTGGCATTTATAGGTTGGATTATTTATGCTCTGCAGCAAAAAGTTGTTTCTCCTTCTTCGTCTTCTTCAACTGTCTCTCCACATCTCTTTCATACTCTTCCTCCACATGAACTCATTAGAAGAACTGAATATTATAACAATTCCTTTATTCAGTTATTACATCAGCATCAGTTAGTGGTCAATACAACTAACTGTTGGGTGTGTGGACTTATGCCACACACCACAGAGAAAGGAATGCCATATTTAGTTCTCCCGTTTTCTTATGAGGGTTCTGCTTGGGCTTATTTCGTCATCTTCTCCAATGCTTATCAAAGCAAATTCAGACGATCCGTCAGTTCACATGTTAGTGATCCGAATTTTAGTCATAGTTCTTTGATTAAGGGAATGGTAGCTATGGCTAAAATCATGGAAAATAGTAAAATCTCCATTGATGAAAGATAAGCGTACACTAACTGCATCGTCACCCAATATATATCTAGTCTTAGTGATAAAGTTAAGAAAGGAAAGTCTTCACCCATTTGGACTATACCACATCAGGGCAACTTCTGCTTACAGATAAACGATCGCTCTTCTGACACTATACAAAGGAATAACTGCTCCTACACATATGTTTATTCCTCTCAGAACTCGCCTCCTCTAGTGCCGTCTCAAGGCACCTATTTCATTTGCTATAATAGAGCTTATACATGGTTACCAACGGGTTTCTCCGGTACTTGTTATATAGCTTTTCTTCTTCCCCTACTTACACCACTTCCGCAAATCATCATCGAACCAGATACGGCAGAGGGATTATTGATTCGAAGGACACAGCAGGACAAGAGGGAGGAGATTTCCTCAAAGGATTTCTTCCCTTCTGGGGTCCAGTGGCCAACAGCAGAAATATAAGGCAACTGGTCCGTGTCGTAGAGACCACAATAGACACCACTGTAGGAGCCTTAAGTAACATCACGGCAGAACTACAGGCGGACCGTCTTATGACATTACAAAATCGAGTTGCCTTAGATTTTGTTCTTGCCGATCGTGGTGGAGTGTGCAAATTGATCGGGTCAAGTTGCTGTATTTTCATACCTAATGACGCTCCAACAGTATACCAAGCTATCTCCAAGTTGCACATAATCTCTGAGTCTATTCACCAGGACGAAGGAGATTGGTCTTTTACGGAGTGGTTTTGGGAACTACTGTCCAAATAGGGTTGGAAAGCATTGACATTTCTTGGTATAATTCTGACCATTATTTTCTCCTGTTGCCTTTGTATGCACTGTGGTCCCGCTATCTGTGACCTTTGTGCTACTATGTGCATCCCAAAACCCAAACCACAAGTAACAGAAAACATAAGAATGATGTTGCAGCAACAGCTCAATGGCCTCATGGCTATCGACATTGACTCAGATTAGCATGAGTCTATCTTGCCTGAGTTCTGGCAAAAGGAGGGTCTGAGGAACTTCGATTTCTGATCGCGATCAAATCGACCCGCCATTTTGTGCTCCACCGCCATTTTGTGTTGTCCTCACTCAGGCTGCAGCCTGGTGTCGAAATACGCTTTCTGCCTCTATTTGCAAAGCTGGTGTTAGGACTGGCCGAGTACACTAATCCCTGTCTGGCTTTCCTAATCCCCGTCTCAACTATCTGTTGATTCACACTATTCTTTCCTGACTTTATCTTATCATCTGGCCTTCACTGTCTTCTGCTAGCATTCTCTCATTTCACAACTGTCCTCCAACACACACAAACGTATCTCACTACCTGCAAGTTAGTTATGAATCTGTTAATGAATTAGCTTGAGGGAGGGGTGACAAACATAGTTGGAGGAGAGGTCTCTTCGAGTCATCTGAAACTTTGTTTTCCAATTTCTCCTATTGGTTCTGTCCTGTTTTCCAACTTTCCTTATTGGCTCTTTCTTGTATACTCTGGGTGTGTATTTGGTTAATGTATATGTTTCTATATAGTATATAAACCTGTGCACCACAGAGTGAAGTGGCAGTCTCCTGAGAACCTACTTTGTGTACTTCTGGGATAACTGTACTAGCTGCAGCTAAATAAATCTGATCTTCTAACGCCGACAGAGTGTCCCATGTCTCTGTGTAGCTGGGCAGGAGAACTCCGGAGACTAGGGCGTACCCTGCGCCGCCAGGCCCAAAAGGTTCTGGTTCTTCATCGTGCATACCAGGCCTAGAATGAAGCAGAAAAGTTCTGATCAAACATCATTATGGGGCTTACCACCAGTGGTGGGCATTACCCGTGCGGTTCTTGTGCGGCGTGTCCTCAGACTATGCACATGACAGAGGTGGATATTGGCACTACAAAACCATGGTTGCTGAATAAACATACAAACTGTAACAGCGAAAAAGTTATCTACCTGATCACATGCCCCTGTGGTTTGCGCTATGTGGGCATGACCACACGCAAGGCAAAGACGAGAATACTGGAACATAAAAGCACCATCCGGTGCAAGAGAAGATCAACAAAGATGACAAATCATTTTCTAGATTCCAATCACCAAGCAGATGAACTAAGATGGACCATCCTTGAACAACCCACAATACCCCAACATATTACTGATATTTCTAAATTTTTGTTCAGAAGGGAACAACGTTGGGTATTTCGTATCGAAAGTGATACGTCAGGATTAAATGAGGATATTCCCTGGTTATCGCTATAATTATCACAGTGACGAGAGGACATATTACAACAAAGAGGGTTAAAAATTATGTTCCCTGTCATGAGTATTTTGATATAAGAGGGGCACCCCACACATCCTCCCCCAATACCAAATCAGGGCTATTCTACCAAATGTAATAAAGATATGTCACAATGGGGATTTTTTTATGTGAGTTTATCGGCACTAGCCCGATAAGCGTGCACTTAGAATTACCATATCACCATATAGAGGTATTATCACATCGTGCACTTCATGAAAGACTTTGATACACGCATGTATGACATATCTGGTTCTACTAGTAACCCAATTTCTGATAAACAACGTAATCAAACATCGATTGCCGGTTTTTAGCATTGCTTAGCTCATTAAAGTTATCTTGAATAGATACCTAGTGAGTATGCGCAAGATAGAACACTTAGTCGCTGCACATGCGGGTTAGCCTCACAGGCGATTGAGTTGGATACCTCTGGTGGCCCTTTTACTTGCTGCGTAGCTAACTCCTTTGGTTATTTAAGTAAACCAGCCGCCCACGTCGGTACCTCCGGTCACAATTTCGTACTACCACGGAGTACCGGCGGAGAGGTGAGTGGTTTAGACCTTTTGAGATGAACTGATATTGTTATTAAGTCTGGGTAATAGGAGCTAATTAATTACAAACTACATGAAGGTACTGAGTCTATATCCCCCGGGACATTCGTACTTAAATGTTAGAGGGTTGGGAGAGTAAGCCCACACCTAGATTTCGCGCCTTTTTCAATTTATTTTGATTCCATGGTGCTTTGCATAACAAGCTAGTAGAATCGGAGCCTTGAGTATTTGCCGCTCGTTAACATTTGGGAACGTGATTTCTACTTAGCCATCGTTATATTTAAACTGCACGGATGGGACGAACTTGTCTCTTTCATTTTCATAAACTAGATAAGTTACTGTAGAGATTTAGAAATGGGTGCGTTGTATGTAGTTTCGCATCACATTGTTGTTAAGCATTGCTGCTTTGCTTTTTCATAAAAATGGCAGATATTCTCTTTAATTTCATGCCGTTAAAACAACAGTGTTCGGCTTAATCTATATTAATAGCTGTGGGCCACCATTGTCAATGCTAGGTGGTTGGGGCATAAAGAGGTGCCGGGAAGTCGCATGTGAATATAAGTGCGTTTTTCCAGAATGGATACCATATTGTTGCCTGCTAGATACAGTGCAATAAAGTCTGTACAGAAGAAGTTACACACTATTTGAAATTACTATAGCATGAGTATAACTCTCTGATAACATTATGAGAGTATCAATCTAGGAAAGAGTGCCACTTTTTATCGTTTTTACCTTCAAGACCATTTTTGTTAGTTGTTTTTTAGACATCTTTGTTTACACTTTTTGGAATAGCACAGCAAAACTGGCTTACTATATGTTGGATATTTGCTTGTGATTTCAGAGCGGGGCTCCCTTCCCTGAGTTGTGACCAGGTAGAGGTGGGCTCAATTGTCCTACAATTTGGGTGAGTTAATACACATTTGGAGTACCTTAATGGACATGTATCTGAGGAATGATCAGAGAGTCATCCTCTTGAAGTAAAAGAAAGCGTGAAAAATCCATGATTGGAGAGTAATTGTGTTTTTTCGTTTCTCTTTTTGTTTAGACAAGTTCCAGTGATACAGATCCTGCACTTGGATTACTGGTTTTGTATTAATGATTCACATATTTCTACCTTTCACTTTTTAGCAGCAGCTTTGTTAATTGGTCCTGAAGAAAGCCAAACATACTTGTCAGATGGTTAATGGCTGAAACATGTCGACCTTTTTTTCATTCCAGCAGTTTTAATATATACAGCATAGCACTGCGTTTTAACTCTGCCAGTATAGATGAGTTAATAAAGTTTTCTTTTCAACTGCACTAGGCAGTTTTAGATTCACACTTTTTCACTCACTTGTTGCGCTGCACCCTCGCATCACTATTTTGCTTGCTTTTGGGATTTTAGCATCCATATCTGAGGTTTAACCTAAAAAACATCCCAGAGCTCCCACCTCTTAGAGAGGTGGTTGTAGCCCTCAGTGGGACTAGGTTTTCCCACTGGGAGGAGAAAGCCCAAATGATGAAGCATGTCACATTTGGTGAGTGAGGGCATTTGTCCTAAGAAGGGATTTCTCCCCCTATTAGATCTTCATTAAAGAGACACTTTGTCACTCTTTTCTTCTTCTTTTTCTGTTGCTTTGTTCTACTGCTTCTAAGCTGTATTAGACCCAAGAAGTTAATTGTGTTTAGAGATCACCCACCCACTCACAAAGGTTAGTTGTTAGAGCTCAAAAAAATAAATTGAATAAACTTTGAAATTCACTAAAAAAAACAAAGGTTATAGGGATGTTATAGTTAGGAAATAACACTGAAAAATCCTCAGAAAGTCACAAAAAACAAGGGTTAGAGGGACATTATTGTTAGAAATAACAGGAAAAGCCCGTAGAAATTCAGTGAAAAAGACAAAGCTTACAGGGACATTATAGTAAGGAAATAAAATATAAAACATGTTTGGACTCTGCTCTCACCAGGAGAGGCCAAGAAAGAACCCACTTATCATATTCACTACAGATTGCACTTGGGCAGATTAATAATGCATTCACCTTTACTAAGGATTTCAGATAATTTTTCAATGCAGAATTGCCCAGAAAATACACTTGCTTAGCCTTCATCAAGCCCAGGAAGTTAGGATCATTCGTCCTTTAAAGAAGTGGAGCTTCAACTGGGGCACCTTCTATGTTTATATTTGTAAGTGTTTACCATTGATCAAGGCTTGCACTCCTTCCAGAGCACTTAGATCTGGAGAAGCAGTGCTGACAGTGATTCCCAGAGTATGACATGCACGACTGGGGGGTTCCTCTTTTGGTCTGCATGCAGCCAAGCTATGGAACTCAATGCCAATTAACCGAAGACTTGAACAGCCTGAGGCAAGTTTCCGCAAAAATCTAAAGACCTGGCTCTTTAGACAGAGTTAGAAGCCTACTTGCCCTTGACTTTCCATGCCCTGATTCTGCTTAGTGTGAGGACTCTCCTTCGGAGTAACCAGGCACTTTATAAATCCAAAATTCATTCATTCATTCATTCATTTCTGAGAAATGAGCATCAGGGCCAGAAAGAAACCTCACCTGCCCGTTTATCCAATAGGAGCCCACAGTTTTGCACAAAATGTCTACCCAACTGCAGTTGTTTTTACTAGCTAATTAGTAAGTGCTACCTAGTTGGGTAAACATCTAGTGCATATTCCACGCTACAGCTGAGTAAAGGACCACGAGAAAATGTCTCCAGCGACCTTGTGTGCATTTTGGCAATGTGATAGTTCCGCGCGCGTCTTCATCCAGAAATCTGTGATAACATGATAACATGAATCTTCCTACAAAAAAGTGACTCCACCAAACAAGGGTACTTCTTCTTAGCTATACGAAACAAATGCTTATTTTTTTGGTGGACATGTGCTACTTTGGCATCAAGAAGGTGTCTCCAAAAATGGCAGAAATCACACTGGGGGGGCTAGGTATCCATCATCCTGCTAAATGGCGGGAATACCTTTACATACTACTAAGGTGGATGGGGCGGAGCTTTAGATAATTTTGCACATTTGAATACTCGTAGTCATTTAAAGGGAGAACCATGGACTCTGCTCTCACCAGGAGAAATAATCCATTTGTCACAGTCACTACAGATTTCACTCTGATAGATCAACCATGCATTTACCTTTGCCAAGGACTTCAGATCATTTTTCAATGTGGGACTGCTGAGAAAACAGACTTGCTGTGCCTTCATCAAGCCCTGGAAGCTAGGATCATTTGTCCTTTACAGAAGTGGAGCTTCAACTAGTGCACCTGCAATGTTTATATAAGTGCCTACCATTGAGGTTTAATTTCTGTGAAAAAAAGCATCAGGGCCAGAACAGCCCTGACAAAGCTGAATGGGGCCCTCCCCAGGCCAACGGAATAATATTAGCAGGGTAAAAAAATAAATGTACATAAAAACACACATCCTAAATGGGATTTTTTTAATGGTCTTTAAATATGAAGGAATTTGAAATTTCGTGTTAAAAAAAAGTTGGCATTCTTTGTTTGATTCATAGGAACAGCACATGAAACAGAATCTAGTACAGCTGATTGGTGGTATCAGTTGAAGTGATGGTGTGCATCAACAAAACAAAGAAAGCAAAAAAGACAAGAGTCAAGCATATTACTTTGTCCTTTAGAAATAAAAATAAATGTTGGAAGTCTCCAACCTTTTCCTTTCAAATGTACCTTTTTATTTATTTTAGATATTGTGTTTGTGAAATAAATAAAATAATTAATAATTTGCGTATTTGTATAAGTATACGTTCTTCTTTATATTTATGTGTATTACTGTGTGTTTCAAATTGTAGAAATTCACTAGGCAAAAAACATTGCTTAGGTAGGAATCCTCGGCTTCCACCAGTGACGCCGTGGGGGTCCACAGAAGTCAAAAGGTTAAGAACTGCTGATTTCATCGCTTTATTTGCTATTATACACTACCAATATTTAGATACAGCTAAAATTTCTCTGCAAGCATCAACATTCTTCATCAACTGGTTTTCAACAGCAATCTTTATTCATTACTGGTGGCAATAACTGCACAGCTACAGTACAACAGCCCTATTTCAGACAGTCCTCCATTCCTGTTCAGCAAGTATCCATGGTTGGGAGACATACAGGAGTCAGACATCAAATTTGTCATAATCTGAAAGTAGAAGAAAGTTTTTTTTTTAGCCATATAACTTAAGTAGTAAGGTACAAGAAAAAGGTTTTGAATAATGTCATCATTCACCAACATTTTTGTTTGCCTGAAGTACCTTTTGATATCCACAGATTGTTAGTATTATCTAGCTGCATCTGCTGATGTCCCCTCAACACATCTTGTTAATCCATTCAACAGATTAAAAAATGACAGTCATTTGTTCACTACTGACTTCTGGAATAATTCCCATTCTCAGCGGTTATTTGTATATGCCCTCACATACAACCCATCTCATTTTGACAATTTGACATTTGAAAATACGTCAAGACAAGGTCCCCCAATATCATACTTCCAAAAATACTGCCCATCCCCTGGAGGAAGGCTCATCCTTAATCATAAATATATCATCATTGGCCAAGATTATAATCCCACTAAACTCATATGCTCTCACACTATAGACAACTGCTGATCAGCAAACACACACTATCCCTTCATAACAGACCCCAATGTTGAGTCCAAATTGCACCTACATTTGCACAGAGAAACCTGCTTGAATAACCACTTGAGGGCAATTATAGACATTGTGATTCCATGAGGTTATTTACCCATAATGGGAAACAGAGGAAAAAGCATCAGAGGAGTATTTGCTTTACTTCACCACAAATTCAGCACTTGCATAAAAGCAGAAACTCAAATAAATTGTTCTTTTGAATCCTTAAAAGTCACATGCATCATCTCAGTGAAGAAATGTAATAATATCTATCCCAAATACATGTTGAAAAACATTAAATTGATTAATTCTCTTAATTTATTACTTTCCAACTAATACTTTGCACAAACAAGCTGGCTGTTGGATATTTCAACATTATCTGGGGGAACAATACTCAACACTACTCTACTAGCTCCTTTCAGAAAGAGCTAGATCAAGGTTACTTTACACAGTTCTCATATCACTGCCATGACTTTTCAAAAGGTTTTATGAACTCAAAGAGTGTGTGACAAAACCCCACACGTAGACCTGCTCTAACTGACAAAAACATCTCAATTAGGAACCAGGACAAAGATGGGAAAAAGAAAGAACTTTGAGACATAGGTTAAGGAGAGGAAATGGATATCGACTGAAGGCCTCCACAGAACAGTAGCTGTATTTTCCTAGAAAGGAAATACAACATACATTGTCAGTATGCTAATATGACTTCAAACGTTATGTAAGGAAAAATATATTGAGCAAGGAGCTTTCTCTTCTTACAGTGCAGGGAAGCATTAATGAGCTCTGAATCCAACTTGTAGTCAGGACTGGACTGAAGCCCAAGGACGCCAAGAAAAAGCTGACAACTGCATGAGTATATCAAATATTCTCACTTTAAATGTCAGAATGCAATTCAGAAAGACATCGTGCAATTTTGGCTGCCCAAGGTAGGTACAGGGAATGGGTGAAAGTGAATGAAAAGGAAAGAACACGATAAAAGTGAAAGCATGAAATCACTGGTTAACAAACTAATTAATGTGAAAAAGCCATAACAACATTGGACATTGACAGCCCCTAGAGATTAGTATACAAGGACGTTTTGTACTGTTGAGTCTGCACGTGCCACTAAGTCCTTCTCCAAGGACACAGAAATGTTTTCCTTTAAGTCAGCTTTGGTTGAGCAAAACCCCTTATAGAACTGTCTTTGAAAACCTCCATGCAAGTCCTCTCATGACCCTAAATAATGGCAGGTATGAAGGAAAAGTATTTTTTCACTGTATACATCCAGCAGTGCCACCCCTTGAAGAAACACTCCTCCAGGACATCCACACTTGACACACGCTTCACTGGAAAATGGCTTGTGGAATAAAACACCTTCTGGGGGGCATGAGCAAAGGAAGTGGGTTCCCATAAACACTCAGATCCAGTATGCCCCTGCCAAGATGTTAGCTATTGTAACTGTAGCACCGAAGGAGTATGCAGTTCCTGTAGGATGGGGAAAGAAGAGAAGGAGGCTAGGTTGGTCAACACCCTTACTCAGTTGTGGAGTGTGGGTGTCTCTCAATTTGGGAAGTGGGGCCCTTACACACCCATTTGGGTGTCATGCTTCATCATAGGGCATGCTCTTCGTCAGGCCGGAGCTGCAATGCCTGACGGGCACCCTATGAAGGGCTCTTTGTCGGAGATCTTTTTCCCAAGCCATATAGGTGAGGTGCGTGTGAGGGGCCTAGTGGAGTAGATGTGAGGTGATGTGAGGAGAAATAAAATGAGGCGAGGTGGTGCTCCAAAATGAATTTTAATCTGCGAGCCCACTCATCTCAATTAAAACCAAAATAGGGATACTGCCGATTATAATGGTTGGAGGTGTCTATATGTGTGTAGTCATGGTCAACATGTTTCTTGCCCCATGTGTGTAAATCACTCAGCAATTTTCCAGGACCTATCTTGATGCACTATCTACACTGGTGGTTGGTTATGGAAAATAAACCAATCACTCTGATGACCTTTCATTGAGGTACCCTAATAATACAAATCATGGGACCAACCTAATGAAATTCAAAACAGAGAGAGAAAAACAATGGTACATGAATAAGGTATGCGCATACAGTAATATGGCCTCCAGAATGTTGTCCTTTGTGCATGATAGGTTTGGAGTACAAGTAGATTGATAGTCAAATTTGTCCAGGAAGGAAGCCACATAATTCTGATGTGGTAAATATTGGACATACCCTGGCTGACTATCCCTACCCTGTAACTGTGGAAGTGGGTTATTCCCACTGGTGATTAGTTCCTTTACACCGTAAGTGGTTATCTCTGCTCTGTAGAAGTGAAAGTGAGCTATACCAAAGGGTGATTATCCTTTAGACCCAAAATTAATTATCCCATCCCAGCTGCTGGATTTGGATTACACCCTACAGATTGGATGAACAGCAATCATTTGAAGCTGAATCCTGATAAAACTGAGATAATGCTCACAAAAAGTAAGGTGAACTATTGGTGTCCCTCGTCTTGGCCTAGCAAGATGGGCTCACCCCCCTCACCAAAAAAGCTCTAAACAGCTTGGGTGTCGTAATAGATGCGGAACTTTCTTTTAAGCAGCAGGTAGGAGCCGTGACTTCTGCCTACTTTTGCCAGTTATGTTGCATAAAAAAGATAAAGAAATTCCTAATTAAGGAGGCTCTGATCTAAATAATTATAGCTCTGGTAATGTCTAGATGGGATTATGCTAATGCAATTTATCTGGGCCTCCCTAAATTCCTTCAGCACAGGCTCCAGCTTATTCAAAATCAGGCTGCTCGGCTGATTTACACCCTGCCCAAACATTGCCACATCTCCCAGGTAATGATGGATCTTCACTGGCAGCCAATTGTGCAGAGATCAATGTTTAAAGCATGCTGCATGCTTTTTAAGTCCCTGTACTTGAGCTACACTGCCTTTGTGAAGTCGAGACTTATTGAATACTGCCCAACTAGAGCCTTAAGATCTAGCAACTCGCACCTCTTGACAATTCCGCCCTGGAAAAAACAAAGGATCGGCGGGCGTCGGTTTGCCATTAACACCCCTCGTATATGGAATAGCTTGCCTTTGGGCCTAAGGGCCTCAATGAACCTTGTCATATTTAGGAAATTCTTGAAAACACTGCTCTTCAGACAGGCTTATTGCTAAGAAAGGTTGAAGTTGACTGGTTGCCTAGCATTAAGACACGTCTGGTGGATATGCGCTTTACAAATGTGCAATAACATAACAGTGGTTATTCCCTCAAGCCCAACAGTGGCTATCCCACCCTGTGGAACTGGAGTTGAATTATACTCAAGAGCAACTATGCCAATGGACCCATGGACTTGGAGGAAGGTTGTGTCAAAAAGGCATTATACCTTCAGACCCAGGAGTGGTTATCCCAGCCCAAGGAGTTAGTGGTTGTACGCCAGACTAATCATCCCTGGCATGTTTTGAGTCAGGTCAGGCCTCTTGCAGGTTAGCCTTGACAGACAGAGGTTTGGGTACATGAATGATTCTTCATTGCTTTAAGAAATTGGTAGTTTCTCAGGGTTCAGGGCTTTATCTGGTAGTCTGGGTGTGAGAGGGACATTTAGGGACCAACAGGACCACACAGGAGGTGCTCTTAACCCATTGTCCTTTACCTGGAAACCTGGGTTGAATGATATAAGAGGACAACTTGTTTTGCAAGGTAAGGTTGTGGAGGCAGTTCTGTGAGTTGCAGGTGATTGGAAAGGGAGAGAATAGAAAACAGAGACTACCCACAAACCAATTGTAGACAGGTGAAATCCCTTCTAGGAAGAGAGTGTCAAATGCACAGAGAAACACCAAGTTTGTCACAAGCTCAACTTTTAACATAAATGTTATGCTATTACATGTCTGCACCCTCTAACCCGACTCACTAGTACATCACATGCATGAACAGAAGTCAAGGGAAAGCCCTGCAGCTGCTGAGAAAATACTTTTCTGACACACTGAAAATTCAGTCAGATGTATTTGGCCAGATGCTCCAAACCTTACGTACATTCACCTCTGAAAGTACTTCAGGACTGGTAGTATTACTGATTTTGTAGTCACTGGATTGGAAGCACATATTTTCTTCTTAATATCACCAGATTTTTTGCTCAACTATATCATCTATCTACCCATGCACTGCTATTTCTAGGCACTAGTCTTGTTGGCCAGTGTGATGTCCTGGCATCTCTCCTGTTTAACGTACAGTTTAATGGGGTAGTGAAAGCCCTGGGTAACGTAACAGTGATTGTCACCACTGTGAGGGACACTAGATTCTAAATAGTGTAGTCATCTGGCAACTACAATAAATGTTTTCCATTTACTTTTTAAGTCCACCTATACCTTTCTGCCAGGAGCAGGCTTTGATTCTAAACTCAACCAATACATTTTATGTTCACAAGGATGTATGAATGTATATATGTATGTGGTATCTATATAGCATGAACTTATCCAAAAGGTAGCAAGCAGTGTACATGGTGAAAGACAATGATTCAGTCAAAAGTTGATTGGAAGTGAATCTGAAACCTTAGTGTGGATGTGATGTAGTGTTCTTTAAAGAGAGGTGTCACTGGCTCTGTCTTAAATTGGATGAGAGTTTGGTTTTCCTAAATAGGTAGAGGGTGGTCATTCCTGATCCTAGGTGCATAAATCGAGGATTGTTGCCTTAGTGTTTTCCTTTTTAGGTCAGCTCCTGCCAGACAGTGCAGCTGTCTGGTTTGCTGATGACATCCTGGGGACATTGGGAAAGCTTCCATGGGAATGCATTCTGCCTATTGCTTACCATTGGCTTTGTGGTTTGTAGCTCACATTTGTTTGCTTTCAATTTGCTGGCTCAATTTGTTTTAGGCTGTCCAGCTTTCACCAGTGCTCTATTTTTGTAAACAGGCCTTTAAATTGTGTTTGTTTCTTGTCACATTTGCTGCACATTCAAAGACAGAGGCCAAATGTCAGGCATGGAGTTTGGTATTTACTTTTCTTTCTCTGACTTCAAAGTGAGAGGATTTATGTGACAATCATGTTGGCTACTGGGGCCGTGCTTGACAAAGGCTGCATAATGGCATTTTTTTTGTTGCACACAACAAAATTTAAATTTCTGTAAATAAACTGTGCAGATATTTAAAAAAAAATCAGGATTAGATAAGCACAAATTAAGCTAATTTTTTGGTATTTCTGAAGTGTGGTGGAAACAAATATTTTCATACAATCAAAACAAAAAAATACACTAGTTGATGACATTTCCACACATTATCGTTTGTGCGCTGTATACTTTTATCAGTGAAACTGTATGTATGTGCAAACCAATGATCATTTCAATTGAAGATTTGTTGCCTGTAATGGCAGTATGCTAGCAAGTCATGCATACTTCATTTTACCCCACTCCACTCTACTTTGCACCACACCACACCACTGCAGTCTAATATGCGCCAATCCACATTACTCCACTTCACTCCACACCACGACACTCCACATGGCATAACTGCACTCTACTTTGCACCACATTACGCCACTTCACTCTGCACCTCTCTACTCTACACCACTCTATGCCAATGTTCTCTACACCACACTACCCTACTATGCACCACTGCACTCTTTGGCACTGCACTCTACACAACTCCACTCTATGCCACTCCACTTTATGCTACTCTACTCTGCAACACAACATTCTATGCCACTGCACTTTATGCCAATGCACTCTACTCTGTACCACTTCATTCTATGCCAGTGCACTCTATGCCAATCCACTCTACGCAACTCTAATCTGCTCTGCACTCTATGTCACACTACTTTATGCCACTGTACTCTACCGTGCACTATTCCACTCTACTCTGAAGCAAGCTTCTCTTTGCCAAGGCATTCAGCACCGCAGCACTTGGCGTCACACCACTCTGCGCCACTCCTCTGTCCTCTGCCATACTGGACTCTGCAATGCACTCTACACCACTGTACTCTACGTCACTGCACTCTACTCTGCTCTATTCTATTCTGCACCACTGTACTCTATGCCACTCTACTCTGTACCTCTCTATGCCACTGCACCCCACGCCAATGCACTCTATGCCCTTTTGTTATACACCACTGCATTCTATGACAGTCTATTCTGCAATACTCCTGTCCACTGCGCTCTATGCCACTACGCTCTATGCCACTGGACCCTACTCGGTGCCACTCTATGCCAAATCACTCTACACCACTACAATATACAACACTCTAATCTACTGTGCAGCACTACACTCTATAACCATACATGCCAACATTTTAGGACAGGGACATGGGAGATTTAAAGTAAAAATTCGGGAGAATGAAAATTCCCCATTGACTTCTATTGTAGAAAATGCAACTTCAGGCGGGAGACAGCTGAAATAAAGCCATTATTGGCTTGAAAAATGAGTAGTCTCCCGCCTGAATTCGGTCTATTGGCATGTCTGCTATAACATTCCACGCCACTTCAATGTATGCCTCTCTACTCTTTTCTGCACCACTCTACTCTGTGCCAGTGCACTCTACCCCACTGTACGAAGCACCATGGCACTCTCTGACACTGCACTCTACACTGTTCCTGCCTTGGCAGCTCCATTGTACTCGTTGTATCAGCATAGAGTAGAGTGGAGTGACATAGAGTGGAGTAGAGTGGAGTGACGTAGAGTGGATAATTGGAGTTGAGTGGAGAAGTGCGTCATTTAGAATCGAGGAAAGTGGCCTCATTTTAGTCTAAACCAATGCACCTTACGCCACTGCACACTACGCCAATCTACTCTGTATTACTGTACTTTATGCGACTTCAATCTACTCCACTCTACTCCACTCTACAACACTATTCCACTCTATGCAACTCCCTCTATGCCATTGCATGCCACTTTCTTCCATTCTATTTAATGACACACTACTCCACTCTACTCCAATCATCCAATCTACATCACTCCACTACACTTCATGACACTCTACATCACTCCACTCTACTCTACACCACTCAACTCTACAACACTCTACTCCACTCTACTCCACTCTATGTCATTGCACTCCTCTACACTTCTCTACTCTATTCCACTTCACTCTATGACAATGCACTCCACTCTATGCCACTGTACTCTGCAACAATTCATTCCACTCTATGCAACACCCACTATGACAATCCACTCAGCCCTGCCACCAGTTCATGACACTCTACGCCACTAGACTCTTCAACACTCTACGTCCTTCCACGCTACGACATTCTACTCATTCCACAACACTCCACAACACTCTACACCACTCCATGATGTTCCACTTCACTCTGTGCCACTTATACTATAACGCTCTACATCACTCCGTAACACTCCACTCTACGTCACTTTACAACACTCCACTCCACACCACTCTCCTTTACCCCACTAACCTTTAGTCATACTGTAGAGCAGCTACACTGGTGTACAACATGGCTAAAACATATTGGCAAAGCGAATAGCTCTTATATGGGCAAGACCTATTGGCTTTGCCAATTCTTGTTTGTGATAGTCTCCACTCTGGCTTTGGGCATGATGAAAGCCATGGGAAGTGGTGAGCTTGTCAGACTGACAGGCGGGCAACAGATGGTGATAGAAAGTCCCTGTCTATATTAACTTTGCAACGGGTATGTGCGGTCCACAGTTGATCCCTTGTCTTGTATAGTTTGGAGTTACTTTCACTAGGTTGCTTATCTGGTAAGTAGTGGTTGGAATGTGTGTTGCTTCCCTCGCTTAGTCTTTTGAAAAGGTTGCATGTTTTGTGGGAAAAACTATGAGCTTGGATCTAACAGCATTTAAATCTAAGGCTATTAGAAAACACAGGCGGTGGTACTGAATTCTGAGACTACCTGCCTTGAGCTTGAAAAGAACACATTTTTGAAATGCATGCTAAACTTTATTTTAAAACTGTCTGAGTCCCTATCTCTGATGAAGTGAAGATGTTGCTTTTTGTATATTGGGTTAGGCTTTGGACAAACCGAAAAAACTCATATCATGTTAATAAAGCAAATTAATTAGGATGAAAAATAAATTAACATATGAAGCAAAATGTGCCATATAGACTAAAACGTAGCGTTAAACTGACATGCATTTCAAATGCGCTAACTAGCAGTAGGCAATCACTGTTACTCATGTAGGCCATAGCAGGGCAATGAAACAAGTTTTTTCTTAGCTAAAAGGGAACTCGATATTGCTGAAATGTGCACAACATGTTTTAGAAGCTTGACCCTAGAAGGACATGCTTAGAGATGTTGTCATAACTGCAGATTCTTTTGATTTAACAAAATGTATGACTTTATTGAGCAACATTTTTATTCTCGAATGTCATGAACTTCTTATGTTTCAGGTAAAGCTTGAATAGAACAATTTGTGCAATGAAACAATAATGATTGATTCATAGAGTAAAAGAATGCATTACCTAACAGTGATATTGCTTTTTAATTAGTAGTTCATTGTCCTCCCAGTGAAACAAATTTATAAGTGGAAGGTCGATCTGTGTTTAAAGCCTATGGGAACTATGCCTGATGTTTCTAGAATATTATTGTGCAAGACTGTCTGCATCTAACCATACAATAAAAAGTTTAGTCCCCATGTATTTCCATGGAATCGGAGGAGCTGAACCTCCTTAGCAAAGAACTCTATGCTCTGGTTCATGGAGGATGAGGCCTGCTACAATGATTTCGATATGCTTTCTTGACTTTTACATCAATGCGTGTTCCTAGGAGAGATAAATGCTTTTTTTTGGTGGATTGCTCCTGACCCAGACCTTTGACAGTCTGGGCTACCACAACTGCTGTTTTCCTCTCTGCCTGATTTTGCTATTTTGAATCGAAAGTTTGCTACTGCAGCTGTATGCTGATCTACTTGGATGTAATGATATTTGGCTGAGTCTTATGAACCACTCTCTATGGGAAGTTCTGCTACTCTAATTTAGCTCTGAAGCTTCACGCTCTTTAGATTTCACTCTTTTCCTTAAATTAGAACTCTTCATGGGTTCTTAAAATCTAAAGCACTGATCTTGATTCTATAGAATAGGGAACTTATTTCCTTTATGGAGCACACTTAATAAAATGTATAATAAGGATGATTTGTTCTAACCATTTCTTTTTTAAGAGATTTCTGCAAATGTACCTGATAAATGGACTAACTAAAAAAAGACCAAAAATAAAGAACTTTACTAATTTCTTTAATGAGAAATAAAGCTTTGAAACAACAATACAACTCTCATCATTGACTGAACTTAAACTGTTAAGGAAATTAAGTTTGGCATGTCTAACGTGCTCTTTGACTTCTAGTCCTAATACAACTCTCCAAGGTCTATCACTGAGCAGAAGAAGGATTTAGCGTGGAAAACAGGGCTTAATCCTGACAGACCATAAATGACAAACATTTTAGTTCAGTCCGCGCTATCAATGTTGAAGTTTGAGGTCAGGGTCTTTTAAGAAATATATGACTGTAAAAAAGCACAATTGTGTATGGTGAGAGACAGTGTAATTGTGTAATGTGTAGGTTTAATATGGAGAGAATGTGGAATGCTATAACATGGTATGCATGATTATGTGGGTACAGGCTTGGTTAAAGCAAAAGTAGTTAGACAGATTGAATGAAAGCAGAAAGAATGATGTTTCATGCCATTGGCATTTGGTTGGCAAATGGTTTTGACACTTTGCGGAGTTGTTCAAGGGAGGTTTTTTTTAATGTATTAGCAAGGTTTATATTAGGTTGTATTTATGTTCCAATGAACTGATCTAACTACAAACCTGTCCTAATAAAGTAGCCTTTTATGCTATCAACTGGTTTGCCTCATAGTGGTTATTGCATGAAGTCAGATTGATAGTGGAAATGCCAGTTCCTGGGCCTGCGATGATGCAGTGAGGCCAGTATGCGCTTGTGCCAGGCTTCTGGTGGAGCACATGTAGCCTTTTACTGAAGCGGCTTGGTTGTTTGCTTCTGTGCGCAGTTCAGCTGCACTGTGTTTCTGTTGTGTCATTGTCAGCCCAGGCAACAGAGAAGAGGTACAAGGACAGGAGGAAAGCATCCAGCAGCCATGTCTGTGCACACTGCGTTCTAAATCCCTAGCATTGTACCAGAGTTATCCTTTTCTATAGGTGGGCGAGCCACAAATTAGTAGCAAGACCTGTGCCAGAGCTGAGCTAAGTGTCTGGCTTGGCTTTAAGAGCCTGTGCATGAGCCAAGCCCTGAAGATATTTGGCAGGTAAGTCATGCAGCAAACATTATGTTAAAATATGATGTCAAAATATGATGAAGTTGCTTCAAAATTTAAAAAAAGTTTATTCTTTAACATGCGGGTGTTTTTCAGTACTTCAGAATATATCTGTATTGGGACGAATGTATGAAACACATTTTTTAACATTTACTTAAAACCATTCCTGACCCCTCCTCCCCTCGCCCTCCTGATAATGCCATTAGGGAAATAAGAGGCAAGTCAGCTGTCATGTGTACCATAGATATGTGGTGTACATTTTTAATGTAGATGAAGCAATATTATAGTCTATTAAACGATTTTCTGTATAGCGCACACCCTCAACACACACATTTGAGGGCTCTGTCAAATATGATAATGAAGTAAAAGGAGTCATGGTGAAATAAAATACTTGCCTGGGATCACACAATTTTCTCAAGTGGGAAAGCTGGGATTTCTTTTTTAACACTGCAATTCGGCCACTTGATGGATATCTGTTTCTCTCCTGTCCGTTTTACATCAAAGGTTTGTCATCAAAGCTTTGTCTTTAATTCTTGTCGCATGAAGTGACAGCATGAATCGCAGGCAACAGCCACATCAAAGCTTAGCTTGTTTTGGGCTAGAGGAGTCAAGAGGCCATCCTGCTGAGCCAGAGGCAGGCATTATGCTCGAGTCTGGCTTGAGCTTTTCAGTTGCCCGCCCACCTCTATCCTCTTCTCATAATAACATGCATTTTCGTTTCTATTAGATGTTTTCGGTACATTACACATAGAACTGAAGCTGCTGTGTGCTCTCCATCTTCTATTATAGTTCTGTGTTTCTTTAATTTTCAGTACATTTATAATTGATTCTGCATGTTGTACCTAGTATATAGTGACATGGTTGCCAAAGCCATTTAATGGAGATATTAATTTGCTTCTTTGGTACTTGAGATGTTCCTAATATTCTGATCAATCCGAGATGGCCTTGGTCTTGCACCGGACAAGCGTTTCAGCACATACGATACAGTTTTATTTATCGCTGGATTTATCAAGAATGTTTGCTGTGGAATATGGCTATGAATAATATGGTGAATGTAAAACGAAAAGAGATCAAAAGGGCATTATGAATGGGGCATTCTGACTGACCAAGCTACGCCCCTGATTGGAACACAGGCAACATTACCCCGAAGAGATGACACGACTGGGCAACATGAAGGCTGAATTACTGAGACAAGGCCTGTCTGATCCTGTGGAGTGTGCCTCGGCGCAGACGTGATGTGGCTGAAACTGGGGTCATCTGCTCACAGTCTGAACACATGTGGCGGCTGGAGCTAGATCAAAGGAGAAATGGTGGGGACGGGTGCATCTCCCTGAACGTACTACAGAGGTTTTGAACTGCCTGAAGTGAGCCCCAGATGCCAGAGCCAGCCCCACAATTTCGGAGCGGGGATACATGCTGAAGAAGGTGGTGATGCAGCTCCGGCTAGTTGAGGGTGGAGACTCAACCTGAGGTGGAAGCCTGTGGCCTGGTGGTGGCTGGGACAAGGAGTGAAGTGAAACTAGCCCTGGCTGCAGCGATGAGGACTCAGTGAATGAAGATGGAACCTGAAAGGCAGTCGAGACCTGGGGTGCAGCTTTGCTGGGGACTGGCGTCCTGAGCGGGAAATTGAGAGGGAGTGATAGCAGGGGGTTCAACGTGGTCTGGAAAAGAAGGGGAATTAGTATCTCGACCTTCCAAGCAACAGGGGAAGCAGTGGTCAGAAGTAGAAACAGAAACCAATGAAGAAAAGGCATGATAACGCCCTTCCAAAACGGAATCCTGGAACTGAAATGATAGGAAGCTGAAACAGCGCACTCAAGGTATGTAACAGTAACACGAATGTAGTTAACTAAAGTTTTATGAAAAGAAGACTCCTAGGTCGGATATAACAACAGAGTGAAGTATGGCAGTGAAGCTGGACCTTTTACTGGCGTTGATGAACTCAGACACAACCAGCAATCGGTGCTTTAAAAGATGTCACAAGACTACAGATAGTCACACGACTCCCCCAACATACAGAACAGATGGCTTGGTGGGCAAAGACAAGGGCAAGAAGCATTTACAATGCAATGGTCTCGGCATTGGTAAAGTTAGAGCTATTGGCATTGCTCATGACATTATTTTTGTTTATGTTTTTGTTTTTAAAACATTTAAAGAAACGGCATTGTCATGAGCAATGCCAATAGCTCTAACTTTAACAATGCCGAGACCGTTGCATTGTAAATGCTTGTTTATGTACTTGCAAATAAGGAGGAAGACCCCTCGTCTCACCCCTTCCCCTCCTCATAAACTGTCCAGATTTGCCTTCTGGCCAGGTGGTCACCCTACACTGGAGTATACCTTCACCTGCGCCGTCCCGGAAGTCCCCCTGCTCCTCCTGTTACCTCCAACACTCCTCCTCCATGCCAGTCTCAACTCACTTGAGGTAACATAGCCCCAGCGCCCGCTCCTCTCCCTCTCTGATCTTCTCCCCTACAGGCTCTCATCTTCATTCTGTTATGCACTCCTCCTCCTCGCCCCCTCCTTCATCTGCAGCCCCCTTCCTGTCTTGTTCTTTACCCTGCTGTCACCAGTTTACTCCTCTCCTGCCTTTCTTCTTTCTTTACCTGAGGGCTCCCTCTCTATTCTCACGCGGCTCCCCAAGCCCCTCCCTTGTGCCGCTGCCCTTTGAAGTCCCCCTCAGAGGTCTCCTCCCCTTGGGTTGGCCCTCTATTCTGGCATCTCTCCACCCCGTGTTCACTTGTACCATAGCTGCCAAGGTTTCAAATTGCTTATGTGTGACCTTTTCATTTCATTGTAATTATGAGTGACATTCAGCGATTATGAGTGACACTTTCTCGCGAACGGTAAAATGCCACCCACACTCAGTAGAATAATGTACCCATGCAGTACACCCCTCCCCCTGTTATACAGTCTCTCTCCACTCTCTCCACTGTCTCTCACTTCCTCGTGAAGTCTACATCCGTGACGTAGCACGGGTGCCTTGGTCCCTAATGCAAGCAATCAGATTGGACTCCACGCCCTGTTTTGGTAGTAAAAACGCAGCTAGTAACTAGGGTGAGGTGGGCCGCTAACATACCTGGGGCTTGGTGCCATTACGCATGCTGCTCTGTTGGAAGCTACGCCCCTGTTCTGAAACTATCCTTGCACACAAACAGCAGCCCGTGCCTCCCCTGGAGCTTGCCACCTCCCTCCGTTCCCCAGTGTGGTCTCTTCCCAGCTCTCCTCCCGGTCTCTCCTTCCTGCAGCCCCCCTGCTCTAGTCTGTCACCTCTCTCCATCTTCCTCTCAGGTCAACCCCGTCCTTCGTGCAGCCTGCACCCACCCGTCCCCTGTGAGGTCGCCTCTTCCTTCCACCTTAGTTTCCCTCTCAGCCCCTGCAGACTTACACCTCCCCTACTCCCTTTCACTCTCACCCTACCTCCTAGTCCATAGCTCCTTCCTCCGGCAGTCTCCCTGTTGGCGGTTCTCGTTCTTCGCGCACCTCTGCCCTGTAACCTTCCACCTCCCTGCACTCTCACTTCCAGCTCGCCTCCATCAGTCTTCCCCCCTCCCTCTGCCCTCCCGTACCCAGCAGTGTCTCTCAGATCTACCCATTCCTCTCCAACGTGCAGCGTACCACTCACTCCCAGCTCTCCGCCCTCTCTCCTCTCTCTGCCTTCATTCTCCCCTCCCGTACCCTGCAGTCTCTGTTGCCGGTCTCCAGTCTCCTCCTCCCCGCAGCGCCCCCCCCACTCCCCCGCCCTCCCCGTCAGCCGAATGGTTGTCTCCGGGGCTGGAGGAGGCGGGCCCGGCATGGTCCAGGGATGATGCTGGGCTCCGGGAAGGCTCCGGACAGCAGCAAGTTCCCGCTGCATCACCTGGTCTGGAGGAACCGACCCCTGGAGCTGGAGAAAGAGCTCAGCGCGCGGCAGGTGGGTGAGCGCGAGGGGAGGGCGGGGCGCGGCCATAAGGCATGTGGGGGGGGGTGGAGACGGGGAAATACTTGGGAGGGTGAGTGAAAGCAAATCTGGAGGGGCTGAGGGTGTGGGGGTAAAGGAATAAGAGGGTAAAAGAACAAGGCAATAAATCAGGAATCTATGCGTGTTTTCGCAGCTTTCCTCGGGACAGAAGGCCACCGGCCGAGTGCTGTGACTCCAGCGGGTCCCTACCATGGAGCTGCTCCTCTGTGCTGTTTGCTGCTTTAATGTTCAGTTTCTGGCAGGACAGAAGTGCCTCCAGGTGGCTCAGTGAAGCGGTGTCGCGAGACTCTAAGATGTAAGTCCATTTTGAAACAAGGCAGAGCAAAAGGCACACCACTGCCTTTCTCCGAGGTCAAGAAGAAATGCCTCGGAGAAACGCAGTGTCCTTTTCGGATTCGGGGGCGTGTTTGTCTTTTCTCTCCTCCAGCCATTGGCTGGAGGAGAGAATGAGACTTCTTGCAAAAAACACGCCCCCGATCCGAAAAGGACGGGGCCTAATCGGAATGACTGACCTCTTCTCCAATGGCTGGCCAGCATTCAAGAGGCCAGCCAATGGAGAACTGGGGAGAAGAGGGGCGGGTTCAAGCCCCTCTTCTCCAAGTCATTAAATCTCTCGACTTCCGGTTCTGCCTTCGGCAGACCGGATGGTCCCGAGACCTAAAAATGTACAGAGTAGCACCATCAAGCAATACACCACCCCAGAGGTGCCTTTACAGAGATATACTCGGCAAACAGGCACAGAGAGAACTCTGAGCGGAACAAAACACCTGAGTAGCCCTCAATTAAAGATGTGCTCTCAGCAATACAAAACTCAAATGCAGCGCTCAAAACACGGCTAGAGACTGTGACAATTGTGGTTAACCTAATAAAGCGAAATATGCAGAAAATAGCTGAAAAAATGCAAACTGTGGAAGAAGAAATAAACGTTCTGTGGGATGAGGTGACCGCTCTGAAAGAAGTCGCCAGTAGAAAACTCAAACAACAGTTCGGAAAGGTAAAGCAGGATAGGTGGAAGGACATTCTAGGAAAAATAATCTTTGAATACTAGCCTTTCTAGAACAAACAGAAGGCATAATACCCAAACAAATGTCCACAAGATTGGATCCTACAATCGCTTGTCACCTGTGTTCAAAGTGTTGAGTGCCCACCAGGCCCTGATGCCTCAGCGTCCACCTGGATTTCTATTTCTATTTACATCATTTATAGAGCACATGCTGACCCGAAGGCATCCCAGTGCTGAGTAAGAGGCAGCATCCCAACCGAGCGGACCAAGCCCCTCAAGGATTAAGCTAAAAAGCCAGGTTTAATCACTTTCCGGAAGCGTAACTCATTTTCTATCATACAAATAGCTGGTGGCAAGGTGTTCCAAAGCTTTGCTACATTAAAGCTGGAGGAGCAAACACCTCTTCTCATTTATTTGATAGTTGGGAGAGAGGCCAAATGTAAACCTGTAGGATAGGTAGACCATGGCCTTGCAAAGCTCGGAGTGCAATGCACAATGATTTAAATTGCACTCTTTGGGCAGTGGGAAGCCAATGACGATCCCTCAGGCCCTGCCTAGCTGTCTGTGATCTAGGGATTCCAAGCAGTGTGCATACATCCGCATTCTGCACCACCTGCAATTTCCGTATAACTCCTTTTGGGGCCCCCAAGTATAAGGAGTTACCATAGTCCAAACGAGACAGTACCAAGGCTTGAATCACCACTTGTCTCGAAGTCTGGGGGAGCAAGGGTAGGATCTTGCGTAGCAGTCTTATCATTCCAAAACAGATAGCCACCGTTTTTGTGGCCTGGGCTTCCATGGTCAAAGTATCTTCAAACCACATCCTGAAGCTTTTTATGACAGATTTAGGGATTGGTGGGGTACAGAGGCCGATAGGTCAGCCCAGACTCTGTTAGATGTTGGAATTATTCCCAAAGATCAATAATTCTGTTTTTGATCCATTGAGTTTCAGGCATGACTTACTCAGCTAGCTGGCTATCTGCTTTAGACAGGGCCCAAGATTAGATATTAAAGAAACCGAGTCTGGGGCAATAAAAAGAACCAGCTGGGTGTCATCTGCATACAAGACTATAGATATTCCAAAGGTGACTACAATATCTGCTAAAGGCTGAATAGTTATATTAAAAAGTGTAGGGCTAAGTGAGGACCCCTCCGGGACCCACAACCCACCAGCAAGATGTTCTAGAAACAGTCTTGGTCAAAAACTTCAAATGTTCGTTCCTTTAGAAAGGAATCCACTCACTACAGGACTTTCCCTGTGATACCAGCCCGACCCACTCTAACTAAAAATATGGGGTGGTCAACAGTATCAAAGGCCACACTGAGATCAAGGAGTACATTAGTCCTCTAGCCCCCTGATCCTATCTCTTTTTAGTATCTTCCACCACTACCAGAAGAGCGGTCTCTGTACTATGCTTGGGATGAAAGTCTGTTTGTGTCTGATGTAAGATTGAGTTATCTTCGAGAAACTTCGATAGACATCTATTCACATACTTTTCCGCCACTTTGCCTAAACCTGGGAGCAGGCATTTAGGATGAAAATTATCCAGACGGGATGGGTCAAGATTTGCTTTCTTTAGGTCAGCTATTACCATAGTGTGTTTCCATGGTAGTGTAGAATATCTGTTTTCAGGGAGATACTGACCGATTCTAACAAAATAGGAAAATTAATTTCTGGATCTAACACGAGAATTCTCATCAGCACCAGGTCAAAAGGGCATCCTGATTTGATTTTCCCAAAACGGACTGTAAACTCCTCCAAAGAAAGAGGGGGGAATTGAGAAAGGGTGGGCAAGCATCCATTCTCACTAATTTTCAATGGAGTGAAATTCTTACTTTCACATTCCTTTTGAAATGATTGGTAGATGTTTAAGATTTTAGAATTTAAATGTTCAGCCAGAGCATTACACCTATCAGTGGATGGTTCAGTTACGTAGGCAAACCTAGTAGGCCACAACGAGGCCTTAGCAGTTCTGAACATTTCTATGTTGGAATTCGCTGCATTATTGATTTTAGTTTCAAAGAAGGAAGCCTGGGCCTGCTGATTTTTAGTGTGAAAGTTCCTTACTTCCTCCTGGTGCAATAATTTTTTATTTTCATCAAAATCCTTCCTCCATGCCATTTCTGGAATTTTGAACTCTTTTTCTAGAGTTCTGAGGTGCGGAGAGTACCATGGAGCTGATTTATTTTTAGATTTTTGGATTATGATCTTCTTGGAAATAGTTTGATCTAAAGATTCAATCAACCATTCTGTAATCATATTATTCACATTTTGAGGATCTGAATTGAAACAAGGTGAGGATAAACTTAGAATGCTTCTCCAGCTATTCCCGATTGAGCTTAGACCATAGCCGGTCTTTAACTCCTTTCTGTCTCTGACGAGGGATAGGTCCGGGTACCTCAGAATTATAGGGATAAGATAATGATCTGTCCAAGAGAGTTGCACCGGGTCCAAAACATGTAATAGGGGATTGTTGGTAAATGCAGGGACCAAAAGATATCCTCCTCTATGCGTCGGGCCCTGGACCCTTTGTTCCAAATGGATCGCTGCTAGGTCACGCCTAACTCTTACTGCTTGAGCATCACTCGCTTCCTCTAAATGCAGGTTTAAATACCCCAATATTGTAAAATGGCTATATTTAGTGGCAAGATTTGAGAAAGCTTTCGATAAAGATTGAATTAATTGACAAGAAGGACCTGGGCGCCTATACACTATTATTAACATACGCACAAAGGAAGACCACACAGAACTGTGAGGACAATGAATATGGCACCGGTAGGCTTAGCACTGAACGCAAGCTTAGATATTATTGAACTAGAAACTATGATCTATGATAAACGTAATGGGTTTGTGGGTTGGTAGCGTGATGAAACGGCCGTCTTGCAAACCACATATTTTTTATACAACACAGCAACTTACATATTGCACTATGGAGCATAACACAAACCCAAACCTAATTGGACCATGTAAAGCATAGATATATGAGCTGGTGAAAGTGAATGCCCATTGAAAACAATAAATACAAAAAGGGATTTCTTACACACCACATTGATTATACAGGTAAAGGGTGGAGTTCTTAATGAGATTGAAATGATTTTGAGATCAGTATCAGCTCAGAAGGAATTTTACAGCCACTAGTTTCTACTGTAACTCTATTAAAGTGCCTGCCTGAGGGAGGGAAAACGCAGTTGGATTTAGTTTTTATTTTAATTTTATTTCTTTATTGGGTTTTGTATAGCACAAACTGGCCTGTAGGCATCAGAGCACTTTCCAGAGTTGGCACAATAGAGGTTACACGAGTTGCATATGGATTCAACACAATTAACTGAAATAGATATAAATACAAGGTCACAGTGTACACATAGTATGGCACAGACTTGACCCATAGCCATCAGAGCACTCCACAGAGTTGGTAAATTAGAGGTTACATGAGTTACATATGGTATAAATGGTAAGTTTCTGGGCGATCAGTCAAGCTGGGGCTGAGAAAAAGGGGGATCAAAAAAAGTGTGGTTCCTATGTTATTTCCCACAGGACCTTTAGTCGAAGTTGCAGCCCAAACTGCTGGACGGACTTACACCAAATTTGACAGGAAGGTAGATTTAGTTACACAGATCACGTTATTTGGTGTAAATCTGTTTAGTAGTTGTTGAGAAATTTAAGAAAAAAAGTTAATGATATCTGTTGCTGTGAGGACTTTGCGAATAATGACGAGCTCATGCAGGGAAATACAGAGCTGTGATTGGCTGCCAACACTTCAACCAGAAAGTATTGGCAGCCATCTTGGGACTCGCTTGCACCGAGTCCCAAGATGGGACAAATAAAAGTAAGAAAAAGGGGTAGGGTAGGAATACCCTGACCCCCCAAAGTTGGTCCTGTGGCTCCCGCAAGGCAAAAAAAGCATATATTTTTTTTTTTTTAAATTGCAGCGGATTTGCGATATTCGCAAATTCACTTGAAAAACAAAAGTGTGGGCTCCCGCGCTTATTTTTAATTTTCCTCCCCGGATGGGACAGGTCCCGGGGGCATACCTTAAAAATAGAAGGGGGGGAACATGGGACCCTCCTCTTATGGTGTATCAAAGCCCCGGGGACCGCCACCTTCTCGGGCACTGCTTATAACGTATGTAGGCGGGCTCACACGGCCTGGCAATGCCACCTCTCCGGGCCAAAAGTAATTAAATGAAAGCTGGGGAGCTGAATACTCCCCTGCAGCTCTGGGGACATTCACCTTCCCTGGACACTGCTCATTATGTATGCAATAGGCCAACTCGGCCCACCCACACCCCGGGGACCACCACCTACCTGGGAGAAAAAAACTTAAATGACTGTGGGGGCATGAGCAGCACACGCTGCACCCTGGGGACCGGCACTTCCTTGAAGCTAAACATGAAATTAATGTGGGGGTCCATGGGGCACCCCCAGTCCAAGGGACCACCACCTACCCAGGGCAATTCTTTCACATTAAGGGGGGCACGCTTCTCCCCACTGCCCTGGGGACCACCACCTCCCTGGAGCTGTGTACCTGCAATGGAGGGGGGCCATGCGGCCACCCCCTCCACGCGCTACAGATGGCCATGGGAACTGCCACCTCCAAGGGCCATCCTCGTCGCCATGAAAATGTAGTAACCACAAAGGCAGTGGTTAGTGGTTTAAGTCCTTTATTTCTTTAAGATGATAAGTACACATCCATAGAGTAACCTCCAGCTTCATCAACTGGCAGCATTCACAGAGTCTCTCAGTGATGTCATTCTAATGACATCACTGAGTTCTACAGCATTGAATAGAAACTCCACACACCTGCTATGCCCCGGGGTTCCCATCCCTGGGACATAGCTGTTTGCTGTGGCTAGGCGGAAGCTATAACTACTACCACCAAGCCACAGCTAACTCTCTGCTTCCAGGAAGAGAATGCAGTAGTATGGCTCTCACTTGCTGGTAGTAGAGCATTCTTCTATATCCCTGCCTGTTGTCAAGCTAAATTGCTTTCAGACACAGAGAGCTGCATGTTTAGCAGCTCCCTGTTTGTGAAAGCAATGCTGGCTCCCGCAGAAGGCGGTGTGCCAGCAGGGACCGCTGAGGCCTTCAGGCTACCACTTTTGTGCCAGTGCAGATTGGGTGCCAATAGCTGGGCCCTGGGGAATGAGGACCCCAGGATGAAAATCGATCTGGAATTGGGGGCCATGTGGCCCCCCTTCTCTGTTAATAAAATAAAAAAAAGAAAAGGTCAGACCCCAGGGGATGGGGTCCCCAGGGCTGGAATCTGCCAGGGAAGGGGGTTCATGCAGCCCCTTCCCCATTTCATAATTGCTGTGCCATTTGGTCACCTGGGCCGAAATCCACCTGAGGAGGGGGGCTGCACGGACCATGCCATGCCTCTTAGCACTTTATGGTGTTAGGTGGAATTACCATAAACTATTGCTAACTGTGATTTTCTTCAACTATCCTTGCTCTAAGTGAGGAGACTTTCTATCTATATGACAATCATAGCTACTTCTGTAGTTCTTTCCTTCTATCTGCCTTAACAGTTACTACTGCAGCTGTGTGGAGATCTTGGCTGAGTCTCCGGAACTACTCTTTATGGGCATTCTACCTTTCTTAGTTATCTGACTTTGCTCCAGAATTGGCTTGCTCTTTTCCAGAGGGAACTCTTTACAGGTTCTCGAAAGGATAGGATAGGTCCTTTAGTTTAGAATAGGGATTACATTCTGAATGGAATATTTTCTATGCTTGTTCTAACCAAACTGATTTTCAACAATTTCTGTAATTGGATCTATTTGACAAATCCGAATAAAAAGAGCAAAAATAACGATTGACGACTCAAAGAGAAAATAAACTTTTGAAACTTCATCAATCCTCTCTTTATTGGATGATCATCAAATGCAAAATAATGATGCCTATTTTGTGTGATGCTAGTATGGTGACAAAGATTCCAGGGTCTCTTCATAAGTTCTAACCCCTTCAGCGCGGCGCGGATTACCGCGCTGTGCTGAAGGTTCCGTGCGCGGGCGGGGCCATGACAGAGCGGTTCCGGCATGCACACAGCGCGACCGACACGCATGACGGAACCGCTCCGTCAAACGCATCGAAGGGGTTAAGGTGAAGTTACTTGTGGAAATGTTTACATGATTTCCTTGGTCACAAATTTGGTAGCGGGGGATAGGTTTTACATCCTGAGCTATAAAATAATACCCAGAAATAAAATAATACCCAGAAATAATTTATAGAGACCCGATTCCTGAATCTAATGACCAAAGCGGTTCTCGAAGTCGGTTGCAGTTTGAAGTTGTAAGGGTAAATGTGTTGTGATGGTGATTGTTTTATTTTTCTGGTTTGAATGAATGTTGATTAGAATGAGTGGGTGAGGGAAAATAGTTGACAGGTGGTTCAAAAGGTGTTCGAAGATTTCAGACTCGTTGTAGTTAAAAGATCCCAGGGCAATATAATATTTGAGAACTTGTTTGCAGAGACTTTGAGTTGTGGTGAGTGTGGTACCATCACCAACACCTGTAATATAGGGTTAATATGTTTTTTTTTTTGATTGATTAATATTGTTTGTGCTAGTGTACCTAACTGCACAAACGGGGGAAACTGCATTGATTTGGTTGATTTCACGCTGGTCATGATCTCACTTGCGATTGTTGACAATATTCTTGTATGTGTGGAAAGCTTCATTTCTTTTAGTAGAGCAAACAAGAATGTTTTTGAGATTATTTGTTAGATTTTTGCGAGTATGAAGAAAAATGTAAAGGAGGTTGAGTCGCAGCGAGGAGGGAGGTTGTACATCACAGTATTTCGCGCTAGAATTGGTCAGTTCTTGTACTTTCACTTTGTGATTGGTTGGTGACGTAACAGTGTCACGCTGGGATTGGAACCCTAAAGGTGAATCTTGAATTTGGATTTGTTAAAGAGAATGTGAAAAATAACAACTGGAATTTAATTGGTTTAGCAGAAAATTGATGTATACGAAGCAAAATCATAACGTTCAGTTATTCGAGTTGTTTTAGATTTAAACTGTCAACACAAAATGTTGTAATTTTTTTTTACATGTTGTAGGAGGGAATGTTACTATTCCTGTACGCAAAGTTGAAGAGGCGCCTCCAGAGGGTATGCCTGCAAACATTATGACTACTGAACATGGGCTAAATACATGTGCTTGACTTCGCCAATGGAGCAGGTTTACTGAGCAGGAGGGTGCTTTGAGTTTCCCCAGATTTAACACTAGGATTCTTGATCCTTTGAAGGGAAAATTGTATGAAATGATCCCACCACCTAGCCCCTTTCAGTATGAAGTATTTAATGCATGGAAAAGAGTTGCCAGGAAAAGGAGAAGTAAATTTATCAAAGGAGGACTAATAGGGCAGTGAAGAATTACGCGAATGCCCGATGGGATGAAGAGCAGTGTAGATGGAGAAAGGCCATCATAGAAGGGACTAGATTATATCTAGTCCTTAATTCAGAGACTACTAAGAGGGGAAAGAGCCATATTCCACTACGAAAGAAGGGGATGAGTCAGTTACTGATTCAGGAGATGAAATATTGGAACAAATGTTGACTTTGAGACCCCCACCACATGCGATCCCAGCAGTACAGAGTGGATCAGGTGCTAGCGCTACTTCAATAGTGCCAACTGCTTCAGTACATCAAGATGCATCCTAAATTGAACGTTCCCTGCAAATATTGCAGATTGCCACACCTTGACCACAAGTTGCCGTTTCAACAGTGACTTCTACGGCTGCAGTGACCAGTGTAGCACCAGGGCCTGTTGTTAATGCTGCTTCTGTAACAGGTGATATTAAGTGCCACAGTTAGTTACTGGAGAAGCATCTTCTTCAGGATTTGTCCCAACTTCACAGACCTCACAGATAGGTGCCTTGAAGCAACCACTAACGGTGCAAGTACTCATAGACGGATGGATGCTTGTACTTACAGCCCCAATAGCATCAGAAGAAATAGTTCAGACTGCGGAGGGATATGTACCAGCCTAGTTTGATGAAACAGCAGGAGCTAGTAAGGCAGAGAATGAGGGGACACCTGAGAAATTAGAGGTTGAATAAGAAAAGCCCCTGAATGTCTCACAACTAAAAGTTGAATTGGAGGAATAAGGAATAAGGAGATGTTTAGAATTTGAACATTTAGAACAGTATCAAAGCAAAGAATTAATGTACCTGTGCAAGGAAGTTATGAGAAGAGCAGCCATAACTCACAACAAATTAACTGACCTAGCTCAGAAATATGAAAAAGATCTTATAAAAAATATGCTACTACACAGAAGCTATAGGATTCAATTGGATGACCCTGCATTTGAAAATATGAGGATTAAAGAACTGCAATTGCATATTATATAATTGGGTAAGTGCATTTGCAGGTGGTGTGAGAGTAAAATATTGGAAATTAAATGGGCAAAGAAACATGAGAAGAAAAAGAGCTAAGCAGCTATTGGAGGAATCCCAGATGAAGGAATGAGGGCTAAGTGACACTTTATCCATTTAGAGAAATAGCAGGAGAAACATACGTACATGTTCCTTAAAGTCATAGTGATTTGGCGGCATTCACGAACATTTCTTCCAAATTGAGGGACAATCTGGTTCAGTGGTATGCACAAGTAGAAAGGTTCATAAAGATTTCAAAGGTACTGTGGACTGATTTGAATATGTTTTTCAACATTGTAGTGCCAGCTGATTTATGGGCTGAATTAAAACTGCTGTACAGTGGCCCAGAGAGGAGCCACAGAGAGTGGCTGGGACAAATGCACCGTCTCCTATGGCGATGGAGAAGTATGAAGCAGTTATTACTTTTTTTAAGGTCAGATTGCATCCGAAAGATATGGATTGGCTCAAAACTAAAAGAATAACTCTGGAGCCAAAGGAGACTGCACAGAATATACGAGATGGTTGCAGGTATTCCAGCAACATAGTAAATGAGAAAATCATGCGAAAAAGGATATTCGAATTTTTGTGTCCCAGTTTGTATTGGGATTGAAGCCAGAGATATGTTCACACAAAACACAAAGTGTGACCTGTTGGCAAGATAAGTCCCTCGAAGAAATCCTGAGATAAACCAAATACTATAGCAATGAGTTAGACATGAAGCAGAAAAAGATAAATGAGAAATTTATGTTGGCACAACGAAGCTGGCTTAGAAAGGTTTTCAGAACCCTTCTTTTATAGGAAACCAAGGAAACATGCAAGGAGTTGTATGTCAAAGTCTGCTTTTCAGGGGAATCAAGGAGGAATGCAAATGTCACAGGGGAGAGGTAGAGGTATTCCTGTGGTCATAGGATCTGGATCAGATATTGCTGCTATGAAAAAGATTACGGCTTGTCACATCTGACACAGAATTAGACATTGAAAGAGGGAATGTCGATATAATCCTGAAAATACTGGAGGAAATGCGCAAGTGCCGCAAGGTATGCAAATGCAAAATGTTCCCGCTCAGAAAATGCCAATGCAGAAACAGATCCAGATGATGCCAAATGCACCTGCACCGATGGGGAATCCTAGATTTAATTTAAACCAGATGCCAAAAAAGAATACAAATCAGTTTCAGAATGTCATGCCAAAATTTCAGAATCCAAACCAGAATACCCTGCAGCAATTCCCGTTATTCGAAACTGATGGTTCTGGTTCAGAGAATTCTCAGTGATGGTGCCTGAGAGAGGAAAAAGATGACGTACTTGGCACAGCCTTAGAAGTAGACCTCAGTGGTCCATATGTAGATGCAGAGGTTTATGGCCAACCTGTATCATTTCTCATTGATATTGGTGCTTCCAGGTCCATGGTTAGAACAGTGGAAGTCCCAGACTTCCCTCTCTCGGGGAAAAGTATCCAAGTTGTGGGAGTAATAAATAAACAAATCAAAAATCCCGTTTCTGAAATGGTTCCAGAAAAGATAGTTAATTCGAAGAAAAGCACCAACTTGCTGTTTGCAATTCAAGTCCTGTGAATTTGTTAGGAAGGGATTTGTTGTGCAAGTTAGGTTGCACTATTTACTGTATGCCGTATGACGTGGTGTTCCAGACACATGATGAGGATGTGGATTTTAAATTAATCAGACAGCAGATTGAGACAGGAATATTACCTTTGCTAACTATTGATGATTTACCAGAAGATCTGAAAGAAATAGTGAATGCCAAAGTTTGGGAGTTTACAGGGAATGGCATTTGACAAATTAAATGTGTAGAACCAGTCCGAATTACAGTGTAACCAAATGTGACCTACCCCAGTGCACCTCCACACTATTTGACCCCAGAGACAGTTGCAGAAATACAACCAGTGATAGATGACATGTTACAAAAGGAATCTTGAAAGAACTAATTGGAAGTCCATGTAACTTACCAATTATGAGTTTACAAAAACCCAATAGTAAATATAGGATATTTCAGGATTTAAGAAGGATAAATGAAATTGTAGTGCCCTGTTGTTCCGTGGTTCTGAATCAGGCTACCATATTGTTCTAAATTCCATGTACTGCAGAATAGTTTATCGTAATTGACCTATGTCAGGCTTTCTTCTCAGTGCCATCGCATGAAGAAAGCCAATTTCTATTTTCTTTTGTCTGCCAGTAGAAGGAATTAACATGCTGCCATGTACGACAAGGGTAAACAGAGAGTCCATCTATCTTTAACCAGATTCTAAAAAGAAATTTAGAAACCCTGAAAAATCCACACAAATCCACTCTATTCAAGTGTCTCCAGGAAAATTGCAGAACTGTCAAAAAGAAGTTAAACATCTGGGAAGCATTATTGTGAAGGGAGCTATGAAAGTGGCACCAGAAAGAGTGGAAGCAATCTTGCAGACGAGTCCACTAAGAACTCAGAAAGAAATCACAATGTTTTTGCGAATAGTTGGCTACTGTAGACAGTGGATACCAAACTTTTCCTTGGTGGCAATGCCTCTACTGAGGCTGCCACACAGAGATGTGTCTGATATGATTCTATGGGACAATGAATGTACAAAAGCAAATGTTAGAGCTGACAGAGAAGCTGTTGTGCCCCGGCACTAGAAATGTCAAACTATGCAAAATAATTCATGCTATTTTGCTGTGAGAGAGATGGGTGTGCTCTCTCGATTTCGACATACACCCATGGAGGATCTCAAAAGCCTGTTGCCTGCTTCTCTACCACCCTTGACCCTGTAGTGGCAGAACTTCCCGGTTGCCTTAAAGCAGTGACCATGGTAAGTGCTAGTCTGGAAAAGAGTAAGAGTATAGTGATGGGATAACCACTAACCGTCATGGTCCCACACTCTGTGGAGTTGTTATTAACAAGAACAAAGACCAATTGCCTGACCCACAATAGGTTAACACACTATCCTCTCATCAGACAATGTTGTTTTGAAACATTGCACAGTTTTGAACCCTTCAACGTTATTGCCTGTAAATGATGATGATAATTGTGATGAAAGTGAACACGACTGTCTAAATGTCATGGAATTGTGTACCAAACCCCGCCCTTTCATTAAGGATTAACTTCTGATTGAGCCTGATCATGTGTTATTTGTTTGTGGCTCATGCTTGTGAGGTAATGATATGCAAAAGAAACAATTGATGGACGGAATGCTGGACAATGCAAACATTCACCCCCAGTCACAAGGGTCTGGCTTTGTTTCATCATTATTTTGCTCACCACACCACCCCAGTTTGGACCCAGCCATATGCAAACCAGTCTTACCCTGTTCCTTATGGGAACAGTCCAGCCCGAACTGCCAAGTCAGGTCCTCCCTGGACCAGAAACAAGCATCCTGGGACCGGTTCCAGAGCATCATCCTTCATCAACCAGGCTAGCTTGAATCCAGTGGTGTAGTGAGCATGGGACCCACGTCTGGGTATACCCTTCCCACTTAGGGCGACAAATGCAAAAGAAACAATTGATGGACGGAATGCTGGACAATGCAAAGATTCACCCCCCGTCACAAGGATCTGGGTTTAATCCATTATTCTTTTGCTCACCACAACACCCTAGTTTGGACCCAGCCATATGCAAATTAGTCTTGACCCTGTTCCTTATGGGAACAGTCCAGCCCGAACTGCCAAGCCAGGTCCTCCCTGGACCAGAAACAAGCATCACCCTACATCAGCCAGGTTACCTTGAATCCAGTGGTGTAGTGAGCCCGGGACCCACGTCTGGGCATACCCTTCCCCATTTAGGGCGAAATATTGTATTGTATTGTAATTGCATTTATATAGTGCTTACTACCCCTGACGAGGTTTCGAAGTGCTATTTCGGCAAGTAGCACGCTACTCCTGGACCCATAGAGGATTAGTGTTGAATTAGTATAGTGAAACATGCAAGTACATTTTAAGTGGTTAATAGGTTAGACAGTTATTTGGATTCAGAAGGATAGCAGAAAGATAAAAGAGAAATACAAAGTTTGTATTTATATAGCGCTTGTTACCCCTGATGGGGTGTTGAAGCACGCTACTCCGGAAACCCATAAAGGATTAGTGCTGAATAAGTATGGTGAAATATTAAAGTAATTTGAGTGGTGGATATTAGTCAGTTATTTGGAGTGAGAAGGATAGCGGAGGGATAAAAGGAAAGAAAGGTTTGCATTCATGTAGCACCTGTTACCCCTAATGGGCGCTTTTCTGGTGAGTAGGACGCTACTCCGAAACCCATAAGGGATTAGTGTTGAAAATTAGTATAGTGAAATATGAAGTAATTTGAGTGGTGGATATGTTATTCAGTTATTTGGATAGAAAAGGGTAGGTTACGGGATAGAAGAGGGAAAGAGGTTTGTATTTATATAGCGCTTGCTACCCCTTGATGGGGTTTTGAAGCGTTTTATTGGCAAGTAGCATGCTACTCTGGAACCCATAAGGATTACTGTTAAATTAGTATGGCGAAACATGAAAGTAATTTATTATTAGCATTTATAGAGCGCAACAGCTACCTCCAACGGAGGTGTCCCGGCGCTAGCATCCATCCAATGAGGGAGGTCAAAGAGAGAGACTAAGGATGAGGTAGTTACTATGGAAGGCCAAACAGCCAGGTTTTAAGAGCCTTCCTAAAAGGCAGTTCCGCACTAATCTGCCGAAGGTCATTGGGCAGTGTGTTCCACAAGATCGCAGTTCTCACGGAAAAAGCACGTCCCCCCGTCCTTGCGTTTTTTAAAGCGAGGAGTGACCAGGAGGTTAAGATTGTTGGATCTGAGAGTTCTGGTGTTCTGATATTTCTGGAGCCTTCGCTTCAGATAGAGAGGACCTACCCCTCTTAAAGCTTTGTGAGCTAAAACCAGAACCTTGAACATAACTCTCTTCCTCACAGGGAGCCAATGCAGATTGCGCAGATGGGGAGTGATGTGATAGCGTAGGGGCACATTTCTAATGAGCCTGGCTGCTGCATTTTGGATCCGCTGAAGTCGCCTCATAAGATAGTCAGGGAGACCAATAAAGAGGCTGTTGGCGTAGTCCAGCTGGGAGGTGATGAGAGCATAGACCACCATCTTCCTACAGTTCATAGGAAGGAAGTGAAGACATCTACGCAGTGCCTTCAGTTTCCAGAAACACTGAGAGGAAATGTGCGTTATTTGGGCCTTGCCTGTCAGTTGGGAGTCAAACCTAAAACCCAGATTCCTTGCCGAGTTAACCGGAATCGGAGGTGGATTTAATTCTGCTGGCCACCAAAGCTCGGTTTGAGGTGGAAGGGAATGATTAAAGAATAGAATCTCAGTTTTGTCCGTGTTTAATTTCAGGCAGTTATCTGTCATCCAGGAGGAAATATTCAGAAGACACTGCCTGAAATTCGTGAAGGCATTCTTGCTTTGTTCTTTAAAGGAAAAAATAAGTTGTGTGTCGTCTGCGTACGAGACAACACGAACACCCCATTTTTCCACAATAGATGCTAAAGGGGCAAGATACACATTGAAAAGTGACGGGCTCAATGCCGAGCCCTGTGGGACCCCTTGTGACATAGCCTTAGAACTGGAGACATGGGGATGTAGAAAGACCTGCTGTGATCTATCTTCCAGAAACGACTGAAACCAGCGTAACACGGTTCGAGTAACTCCTAAATGATGAAGCCTGTTCAGGAGGATCTTATGGGAAACCGTGTCAAATGCCGCCGAGAGATCTAACAACACGAGCATTGCACAGTTTCCCGAATCCATGGTTTCATGTATTGACTCAGCCACCTCTAGAAGAGCTGTCTCAGTGCTGTATCCAGCCCTAAAGCCTGACTGGGAGTCATGAAGGTGGTTATTGGATTCAAGGAAGTCCGAGAGCTGCCTCTGGACCTCTTTTTCCAAAATTTTTGCTGGAGCCGGCAGCAGAGAAATAGGTCTGAAGTTTTTCAACTCTGTCGGGTCCGCATCCTCTTTTTTGAGGATAGGTCGAACAAAGGCTCTCTTCCAGTCAGATGGAAAAATTCCAGTTTCCAGAGAAGTATTCCAAAGAGTGTTCAAGGTGTTATTGACTATAGGGGCTAGAAGTTTAAGGACTCTGGCCAGGCAAGGGTCAAAAGGGGAACCGGACTTTCATTAGTTCCTTCAAGGATACTTCCTTCTCAACCTGACGAAAGTCTGACCATTTTTCTGAAGTGACGTCTGTCGCCACGTCCAGCTTATCCACAGTTGGAAAGGTCGAATAAATGGTCATAATTTTATTGTGGAAAAATGAAGCCAATTCCTCACACAATGAGAGAGACGGTGGAACCGTACTTTTTAGAACCTGAGGTTTCATGAAACTCTCCACTATCCTAAAGATCTCCCTTGGAGAGTTGTCTGCCTCCACAATTTGTTTTGCCATAAAGTCTCTCATGGTCCTGCGTTTCAAGGTATGAAATTTTCTCAAAGCTGCCTTATATATCTCTTTAGCTGATGCTTCATAGTCCTTTCTCCAGATACGCTCCAGCCTCTTACAATGACTTTTTTCCATCCGGAGCTCTGTGGTAAACCAAGGTGCTGAAGGTCTACTCCTAGGCACTTTACAAGGTCTGATCGGGGCTATCTTGTCAAGGGGGGCAATCATCCATGAGTTAAAAAGGGAAGCATCAAGAGTCGGATTCCCAGAAAGAACAGGAGAAGTATTAAATAGTTCATCGCTCATTGAAGCAGGTGTAACCTTCCTCCAAATCTTTCTGTTTTCTAGAGTGGGCTTACTGTAATTATCAGAACGCTTAAGTCCCATCATGAATGTGACCAACATGTGGTCCGACCAAGTAATAGGTATAGGCTCTTCCACTTTCATGGCCATATTATTGGTAAAGGTAAGGTCCAAAACATGGCCTGCAACATGAGTGGAGGATTGAACTTTTTGCATCGGATTTAAACTTTTTAAAGCATCTCCTAATAAGGTGGCTAAGGAACAATTCGCCATGTCCATATGTACATTGAAGTCTCCTAGCACGGTGAGATTGGAGTATCGTACCGAAAGGTTTGCGATACAATCAAACAATAATGGCCAGTAGGAGGCAGCGGTATTTGGGGGTCTGTATATCAGTAACCCTGCCATCGAATGGTGTTTAGAAAATTTGATATGGAAGGACATGGCCTCTATAGGCCCCAGGTCTTCAATTTTCTTATGGGAGATTTCCCAGTCCTCCCTTAGAATTATGGCAAGGCCTCCCCCAAGCCTATTATCTGCTCTGTTAACCGTAACCATTCTGTAACCCATGGGAATGGCTAGACAGATGTCAGGGTTTGAGCTTTCTCTCAACCATGTTTCTGTCACAAACAGCAAATCCCACTCATAGGTTTTTAGAAGCAGCCAGATTTCAGCGGCGTGTTTCAGGAGGGACCTGCAGTTAATCAGAGCAGCCTTAATGTGTTGTTCACATTTAGCATTGCATGGAGGATCAACATGCGGCAGTTCTTCATGAGAGTCAGAGCCACTACTTTCCATCCGGGATAATCTATTTAGATTAAATTTGTAGGATCCACACTGCGACTTAGAATACCTTCTTCCTCCTATCAACAGCCTATCTAACGCAAAACAAGTGGGCGTTAAGCAGTCTGAATTGGACAGCTCAAGCAGTTGATCTCTAGACCATACCCTTCTCACCTGGGGGGGGTAATGAGCAGCATGGCAGGCGCTGAGCGCGGCACGAGCGCGGACGGGCGCAGCTGGGCTTGCCCTAGGCACGCCTTTGGCGCGCCTTTGGCGCGCCCGCTACGAGCGCGCGCCAGCCTGCAATTTAAGTATGCCCCTAGTGCTGCGTGATAGGTCCTTTGCTCGGCACACCCCCTCAGCAGCCTACAGCGTCAGCGCGCATGCACGGAGTGCATACACTGCCCCCACGCTGTTTCCGGGTAACGATAGCGTGCAAACAAGGAATAACACCCCGCAGAACACCAGTGATCAAGGTAAAAACTTAATTTTTAAAGGAACGTCAGTGCAGAAAATGCTAAAATTGTGGCAAACAATACAGCGTCTCTCCCGGCTCACGCCTCAGGAGAATGCAGTAGGGCGCGCTCGCGCCAGCCTGCAACTTAAGTATGCCCCTAGTGCTGCGTGATAGGTCCTTTGCTCGGCACACCCCCTCAGCAGCCTACAGCGTCAGCGCGCATGCACAGAGTGCATACACTGATCCCACGCTTCTGCGCTGTTTCCGGGTAACGATAGCGTGCAAACAAGGAATAACACCCCGCAGAACACCAGTGATCAAGGTAAAAACTTAATTTTTAAAGGAACGTCAGTGCAGAAAATGCTAAAATTGTGGCAAACAATACAGCGTCTCTCCCGGCTCACGCCTCAGGAGAATGCAGTAGGGTGCGCTCGCGCCAGCCTGCAACTTAAGTATGCCCCTAGTTTGAGTGGTGGATATGTTAGTAAGTTATTTGGATTGAGAATATGCAAAAGAAACAATTGATGGACGGAATGGTGAACAATGCAAACATTCACTCCCAGTCACAAGGATCTGGGTTTAATCCATCATTCTTTTGCTCACCACACCACCCCAGTTTGGACCCAGCCATATGCAAATCAGTCTTGACTCCGTTCCTTATGGGAACAGTCCAGCCCTAACTGCCAAGCCAGGTCCTCCCTGGACCAGAAACAAGCATCCTGGGACCAGTTTCAGAGCATCACCCTTCATCAGCCAGGCTAGCTTGAATCCAGTGGTGTAGCTAGCTTGAAGCCAGGTAATGATGGCACACTCAGAGCAGCAGATGCTGTGTGCACAATAAATGATGTGGTCGAAGCTTCCTGGCTTCAAAAAGTCTTTTCTGTCCAAGTTGCTGAACTGATCACTCTTACTACAGGATGCAGTTTTACTGCTCAAATGAGTCACTATATTTACTGACAGCAAGTATGGGTTTGGTGTAATCCATGATTTTGGACAGTTGTGGTCACAGAGAGGCTTTCTTACATCTTCAGGAATTCCTATAAAGAATGGGATGCACGTTAAAGACCTACTGGATGCTCTGCAGTTGCCAGGAAAGATTGCTGTGGTAAAGTGCTTAGCACATCAAAGAGGAAGCAGATATGTTGCCATGGGCAATCGATATGCTGACTCAGTAGCCAGGTACTGCACTCTGTTAGCCTGTTCATTTAATGGAGGTTTCACTTGTGAGTCCGAGGAGGAGAGTTATTTTGCACTGTTGATGAAAGTCACAGATACGTGGGATGAACTGAAACAGTTGCAGGAAAATGTGTCAGAAGCCACACAGAATGGTTGGATGAAGTTAGGTTGTGAGAAAAATGCAAATGATATTTGGATGTCAGCAGAAGGTAGACCGGTATTACTGGATAGCTTGCTGTTTCCAATGACACAATACTACCATGGATACACACACTTAGGGAGAAACAATGGTGAGACATTTCAGACAGAATTGGTAGAAACCCAGATTCAGGATGCTAGCAGAAGAGGTTTGCCATAGGTGTAGAATTTGTCAACAGTTAAATGTAGGGAAACTGACACATGTTACTCTAACACACCTATGACGATCAGGTGGCCCATTCAACAGGATGTAGATGGATTTTACCAAGATGCCTATCCATAACAGGCTGAGATATATCCTGGTGATCGTGTGTGGCTTCTCATGATGGGTGGAAGCCTACTCAACTAGAAAAAGTGACATGCTCATTGTAGCAAAATTGTTGTTGTGTGAATTGATACCGAGGTTCAGCATGCCGATTTCTCTTGAGTCAGATAGAGGAACACACTTCAACAACAAAGTTATGAAAATGATCTACACAGCGTTACAGATTGAACAAGGATTACATTGCAGTTACAGACCAGAAGCCTTGGGTATTGTTGAACAAATGAATGGTACCATCAAGTCTAGATTGGTTAAAGTCTGTGCATCCACTTCTCTAAAATGGCCAGATGCTTTACCATTGGTGCTGATGAGTATTCAGACTACACCTGGCAGGAAGTCGAGGTTATCCCCCAACAAGACCCCAATGGGCAGGGCAATGAGATTATCTGCCGTTTCTGCAAATGCTCTCTTCAATATTCCTTTTTGTAATTTTTCATTTTTATTAGCATTTTTTATTTTTTAACCACACCCACCCCCACCCCACCCGACCCCACACAATAATTTACAAAGAAAGAATCAATCGCTTATAAAATGTTCATTTGTAGCAACAAAACCAATTACATTTCATAACCTGTAGTGACATAAAATTACAACAATTCTATATAAGGGCAAAGAAATTCATCATATAAAAGATCACGCAAGTAGCTAGAGCAACAGGGAAGAATAAATTATCACAATCATTCTAGTAACATACCTTACAAACCAGACAGTTGAACTGGGTTACCCCTTAAAGTGACAAGTGCATTTACAACCGGGAATGGACCCACATCCCCCAAGCATTTTCTTTTTGGTCCATATTATTGTTGTTTTAAAAAAAACATTTTTTTAAAGGGCCAATTGGTTCACCCATTTAGTCAGATGGTTCAAACTTCTCAGACCCTTCTTCCTGGCTCGAGGGCCCTCTCTTTCGTAAACCGCCTTTTCCTGATTATACACTGTTAAAAGTCTAGCCAACCATTGCTGAAAGGAGGGAGGGTTAGGATCCAACCAGGCTGAGGCGACACATAGCCTAAAAGTAGCCATGCAAATACAGAGCAGAACCCCTCCCTCTTTGAAGCCCGCACTATCTTGCAATCCTAGTAATATCAAAGAAGGGGTTAGGGTTACATTAAGGGACAATTTATCTCTAAAAAAGTTGTTAATTTAATCGATCTAGGGAGAAAGAGAGCCACAAGTAGAAAGCATAACCACAATATTGGCCCTATACAGAGCGCACCTTGGATAGCGTGTTCCTTTACCTTACCCCCATTTAACGATCCTGTATGGGGTATAATATAAACAAAAGCAAGTCTTATAAAACTGGGCTTGCAGATTTGTGGACATTAACACGGATTGTGCAAGTAAAAAAGCTTGATGAAAAGCTAAATCCGAAATGCCTAATTTCATTTGCCACTTTGCAGAATATTTTTCTAAGTCATCTTTCATTAAATTGTTCAAATGGTGCTGATTTTGTGAGGTCTTGAATCGATCAATTTCTCTATAAGCAATTTTAAAAAACCCAGCGGGCCCGCCCCCTTTCTGCTGTAATTTGAAGATACTTGAAGAATTCTTTAAGAGCGACATCAAAATCTAATCTAAGGTGATTATATGAAATAAGACCAGAAGATGAATAAAACACCCTAGTTTATTGATCCCAGCATTAATCCAAATAATCATATAAGATTCTCTAAAGATCTCTGGTAGGTTCTTATTGCCCGGAAAGGGGGTGCAGTAGTTCACTCTGCCGATACTCAACAATTGACGGACTGAGGTCCAAACTTGAAGGCGGTGTGAAAGGTCTTAAAGTCCACCTTTTTATAGTATCCAAAATATAACTTCCGCCATAGACTACCTCATGCTTCTGAGCCAATTACTAATTCAAAGGGAGAGGGAGGATTCAACACGTATCCACTTGAGCATTCCTGTATGAGAACAACCAGCGTAGTTGGGTGGTAGCCCATTAATATGATTTGGGCTCTAGGGAGTGACAAAAACTTTACAGATCTTCTTGGCCGCGAGTAAACCCATAACAATTGTGAGAAAAGGCCATCGAATTTCTTCAACCACAGATTAGAGAATTCGAGTGGAATGGCTCTCATGAAACACAAACTTTTAGGGAAGAAAATCAGCTTGATTACATTACATCCACCCACCAGGGATAGATGTAGATTATTCTGCCTGCCCAGTGCTTTTTTGGTCTTATCTGCCAGAGGAGATACAGTTTCATTGATAATCTCACCTTTGAAAATGTCATCGAAAAGGGTGAACATCTTAAAAGGCGGATTACCTCATGAGACAGAATGGGACTGGGACTTTGAAATTCAGCGTGCTCACAGTGTCCCCCTAATGTTGAGAAGCGCTCAACAAATGAATCTGAGAGGCCCAGAGCAGTGCTAGTGTATTTTGGCAATTTTTTGCTAAGGAAATTGGTTTATGATCAAGCTCGCCAAATGCCAAAAAAGTCCAGGAGGGGGTTGTTAGACCTGACTCTTCAGATGCAACCATTGAGCGAAGATGGCGCTTTCAGCAATCATTTGTATACTTTCTGGAAGCCAGCGGCGAAATGTGTTTGCAGAATCCTGCTAGACTCAATGTTGTTATCAGGGTCAAACTCGCAAGTTCATCTCTGAAATTCAAGCCCAAGAATTTCTAAAGGGGCTTATTCAGAAGTTGTGTGGTAACAGTTTTTCGAAGTGAAGATTCCCTAATTACGGGTGCTTTGAAGAGGGATATATTGGTATTTGTAAAATAGAAATTGGCCAGTGGGCGTCTGCTGTTAATCACCCTTTTTGTTCTCATGGTTGGCATGGGTGGTCGGAGTGGTGGAGTTGTTGGTGAGGCATTCATCATTCAGGCGCTGCCTGATTGCTCGGTTGTTTGGGATGTGGGGGTTGTGGGATGGGTTATGGGTGGGGGGATGAGTCATGGGTGGGCCGACTTCACACAGGGGTTGGTTTGTGATAAGGGGTCTATGTTTTTTTCATTGTTGCTTTTTCTTTCAATCGACAGGTTTGGGACTTGTTTAACAAACATAGGAGTGGTATGGGGAGGTGGGGAACCTGGCTATCCTGATGTTGGGAACTGAGAAATTAAGGATTGCTACGCTGAATATCTGTGGGCTAAATGAGCCCAAGTAAAGGCAAAGAGTATCACAGGGGTTACAATTGTTATATGCAGACATTATTTGTCTACAAGAAACCCATATAGAGGTGGTTTGGAAGGATTTGCCTAGAAAGTTAGGTTACAGATTAATATGGGGGACTTCACAAGGGGTTCACATACATGGGGTCACAATTTTCGTAAGTCATAATACGATACAATTTAATCAAATACGGGAGGACCCACATGGACGATGGGTTATTGGTGGATGTTGGTCTTCTCTATGTACCTCTTTTACTTTATGTTCTGTTCAGCAGTATAACTGATGAATCTGAGATATTTGACTGGTTGTCCAATGAGTTAGTATACTGGCCCTTGCCAATCATAATGTGCGGGGATCGAAATATTAATTTACCTGGTAATTGGGTTATGAATTCAAACCAGAAATACATGGGGAGAAAAACAAAAGTATTTCAATCTTTAGAGAATTTATGTCGTGAACGTGGACTTAGGGATGTATGGTCGAGTTTAAATTCGACGGAACACCGGTTCACTTTTTATTCTGCGGCATATCAATCTCATGAAAAACTGGATTATTTTTGTTGTTTCCTCCTCTCTATTTCAGGAAGGCCAGATTGAATGCTTCACTAGGTTTCTATCTGACCACACCCCTCTGTTTTATTTAATTCAGGGGTGGGTTTTACAAAAAAGGCTTCTCCCTGGAGTTTTGAAAGGGCACTGCTCCACAATGATGAATACCGGGAGCACATGAAGGAGTGGATCCCTTAGTTTTTTAGAAGAAATGTGGATAGTGCCCCACTAGGTATTGTGTGGGATACTCTGAAAGCTTGTATTTGGGGGAGAAACTATTCTCTTTTCTCTGAAGCGAGGGAAAGATGAAAACTTACTTTTGACAATTTCTGTAAATGGATCTATTTGACTAATCTAAATAAAAAGAACAAAAATACTGACTAACCTCTTAAAGAGAAAATAAACTTTTGAAACTTTACCAAATCTCTCTTTTTTGGCTGATCATCAAATGCAAAATAAGGGTGACTATTTTGTGTAATGTTCCATTCTAATATGGTGGCAAAGATTCATCGATTTGAGAAGTATTGTAAAAGGCCCATTCTAGGGTGTTTTCGCTTGACTTTTTGCTTTTCTCCTTCCCAGTTTTCCACTGATCTAGGTGCTAGCCTTAGGACTTTGAGCATGTTTGACACTGCCATTCAGTGCCAAAGTGCTGAGCTCATCACATACATATTGGTGATTGGTGTATACATGATTGGCTGAATCAAGTTAGCTGTAAGTCCTTTGTCTAGAGGTAGGACATATACCCAGGACATGTACCTCGAATGCTCCTCCATTGGACCTGCAGCACTGGTTGTGCCATCCACTGAGGTAGCTCACCGATCATACCACAGGTTTGCCCTGGTGGGGTCTGTGTGCGCAGGATACTGTTGCTCGGCTTTGCATTTGAAAAGCAATGTGCCAAGTTTCTGCATGTCTCTTGCCATTTCGGAGTTCTCCCTGGTGACAGGGTAAGATGTTGGGAAGAGGTAGGGCATGTGCGCATGTGAGTTACATGCAAGGGTCGTGACTAGGCCTGGGAGAAGCTCGTTCAGTTTTACTCTTTGGAATTCCCCTGGAGTTACAGAAAGCCGTTGTGGAATTCTGCGGAGTTCCGCGGACTGGTAGAGTAGAGCTTCCAATCTTCTTAACCGCGTCATCCAGAAGGAAACAACCTCTACTGTGGAGTGGTCAGTTCTGAAAAGTATAAACATGATATAAATATATGCAAAAAGCATAATTAGCATTTTTTGCTCCACTGTGCATGTGTCTCTCGTCCCTTCAGCTGGACTCGTGGGAGTTGTTGAGGGATGGCTCTAACTCTCAACACAAACACATTATGACAAAGTGGGTGGGCAGGCTGGTGCTATTTGGCTCCACCCCCCGCTTTCATTGCACACTGAACCACTTCCCTCAGGTGTTTAGAACCCCTCCCGCCCCTGGGGTACCCTCAGTCCTCTAACCTTGACCGTTCCCAAGAACTCTCCCTGTACAGAAGTACTGCTTTGCATATTACCTACAGTCAACCCTCACCACCTGGTGCACAACTCACCTTGCAAGTACAGGCACCATGGCAACTCGAGGTCTACATTGGAGCTGACCAGAGAGATGAAGTACAAGGGCGTTGCAGTGCTGACTCCAATTCACACGTGGGTGCTGGGGGGACAGCGACATCTGTGCACTCCTAATAGAAAGGCCATAAACTAGGGGCTCAAGGGAAACTGCAGACCTCCGACTCTGAGTGGCCTTTCTGGGATGTTACATGGGTGTTTAATTGGCGCCTGCATTCCAAGGGGCAAGGTCTTGGCCCCACTAAAGATAGTGATCAAACTTCCTGGGGTAGGATGGCAGATAGCACAAAATTTAGAGTGGCCTGTGCATTTCAAAGGTGGCCTTTTGAGCTGATCGAATCTTCAAAGGCCATTGTAGCCACTGCTTCTGGGTCTCTGGCCTTCCACATGAGAGACACTTTTGAATTTTTAACCATGCTACACTAGTTCAACACTGGGACATCCAGAAGAGGAATCATTAAGGCAGGACTGCAACTGGATTATCCACAGACTTGTGGGTGACTGGAGCTTGTAATGCTCCAGGAAGGGGAGTATCACTTAGTGGATTTTGCCTAGACCATGCTGACCTGCAGCTGAGGGCCAACTGTCATGACCCGGGTCCCTAAGAACTTTCCAAGGGCCATTTGGCTGGCCTCTTATCCATGAGATACCAGGGACACAAAGGATCTCCCCTTTTCCACAAGATTGTGAGGTCCGCACAGGATGCAGTGGAAATGGGTGGAAGTGATTGTCAATTGGGACAAGGTCAGTCCTGACGTACACCATCATCACACTGTGCAGAGGATTGTGCAGCCACCTGAGGTGCCGGGAAGGAAGGAGTTCGAGGGACCCATTCTTGCAACCAGGGGACCTGTGCTAGCTTGTACTCTGGAACGTGTGGTGTTTGAGGGGTGTTGGGGAACCTGAGCTGGGAGCGGAGTCTGTCTTTAATTCCAGATCAGGAAGATGACAGTGCCTGACATTGCAGCCTCCATCCGAGGTCGCTGGCTCCCTCTCCCTGGAACTACAAGGTACGTTGTGGAGAACATCGTGACGGGGCCCGAGGAGTTTCGTTGCACCTGGTGGGCACCTATTGCTGGCTGTTGGGAGCTCTGGCAGCTCGCATCTCTGCCTGAGGTGAAATATTTCTCCAGACTTGGAAGTGCGCCAGCTTTCTGGGTCACAACCTTTAGTCAATGGGGGGAATAGCAATCCTGTAATCCAGATGACTGAAACTAAGTAACTGTTTCTTTCCCTTATCAACGTGGCCCCAGCAGGGGCAACGTGTATTGTCGGCTGGTGTAGTTGAGTGACTGAGGGACTGGGTCACGAGGTGTAGTCAAAGCCCTGTGTTTGCTTGACCAATCACATATAACTGTAAAGTGTATATACAATGTGTATCTTGTTTTGATTTCAACGTGTGTGTAATACAAAGACCAGTGTTTCATACATACAGTGTGGAGTCTTTTTGTGCCGTACGCAGTGTGTTGTGAGGGTGGTGTTGTGCCAATACTTTACACTTGGGCCTTGAGAATAAGCCTGACTGCTCGGTGCGAACCTACCCAAGGGTGAACACAGGTTATTGGACACGCATATCATACTCATTCTATCTAGAGTGGTGGATACTGACTGACTTTGATGCGTCCCAGCTTTTCTATCTAGGTTTCCTAAGTAGGTTTTCAGGTGACGTTACTTGTGGAACTTTGTATATAATTTCCGCGCACACAACCCCGGCGTCTAGGTCTCAGTGATGTAATGTTATGTGATTTCTAAAGCACACAACCACCCGTGAGGCTATCCTGGTCCTGATAAAAAGTAAATGCAAATTAAACTGTGTGAAGAGGTTGAAAATATTAAGTGTGTGCTTTACTAGCGAACATGCATTGCTCAAAGCACATTTTAGACTGTTGGTGATATTGATGGATAAACTCATTCCAGTAGTCTTGAGTCGCTACTATCATGCCCTAGCTGCTCCAAGTCCCAAGTCAGCAGAATAGATTTGCGAGCATCCACGGATTCAGGGGTAGGGGTAGGGGCAAGGAAGCTCATAGCACAGACCACTCCATTTCTTTTTAAATAAAAAATAGACTGTCATTGGGGTAGACCAAAGAGGAAGGGCACCTAGCGTGTTTTCGGTCCGACATCAATTTTGAAGAGCATGGCTGGTGCTTTACGATAAGGTGCATGGAGGGGAACTGTTGGCCTTGCCGTAGGCGCCTTTTTGACATTACATGAGTGTGCACACAGTCTGGTAATGCAGCAGGTTCCTTTATACATTCACTCGAGTGTCTGCACATGAGAGCCTCCTGGGGGCTAGGCTGCCAAGAAGTATGGATGCTGGCAGTGTCTTGTCCAAATGGAGGAAAGCTGTCTGAGTGGGCTGGTTGGTGCACCTCATTAGTCCAGTGACAACTAAGGAAACGTTTTGTTCCTCAAGGGACATAGAGGGCTTGTGTCCTGTTTGTTTTGAAAAGTCCAAATACTGCCAAATACCCCTAGTTCCTGCCCTACATACCGATAGCAAACTAAACTAGTGAGGTGAACCATAGAACTGTGAATTACATTAAAATCATTTCAATAAATTAAGTTAAAAAAGTCACTAGGGAAGTCGGACCAAGGTCTCCGGGCAGATGGATGTGCAGCATTTTTGCATATACAATCGCCCAGTGTCTGTACATGAAAGCCTCCTGTTCACTGGACCGCTAAGCATGATGGCCGCTGAAAGCATCTTATCCTAATTGAGGAAAGATGTCTGAGTGGGCTGATGAGTACACCTCGTAAGTCCAGTCACAACTAAGGTGTCATGGTTAGAATGGAGTCTCTCTATCTTCATAGTTGGAGAACTATCATGTCACCCAGATGCAGAGTTTATAGGACATGGACATGGAGATTATTGAGACCGATAACCGATTCAAAAGACATTGAAAAGTGTCATCAAGGGGATAGCTTCCTTCCCATTCCATCATGGGGGTACCTGTGGCGAACCTGGAGTATGTATCCTTCCCCAATCCAAGATGGTGGAGGGTAGTACTTCTAGGTTATGGTGGGAATGGACATCACATAACCATGTATGATTCAAAACTATTTGTCTGGCAAATGTGTGTTATGTTGTGTTTCTCCACTGTCGTACCAGTTTCCACCCTGTATTTTTATTGTTTTATCTTTCTCTTTGGTGTTTACCTGCTTGTCTTTATGCAACTACACTCCCGAAACCTACCAGTACCAACCCTGCTCACAAAAAATTGCCGTGCTTCCCTCACCATCTGCTGAGTCTGTCAACCTCAAACTACAGTAGTGAGTACAACAAATAGTGCAAATGTTAAGTAAATTGGGGGCATATTACCAAGCCAGGCGATAAAATTATCGCCGCTTTAGCGGCAGAAAACTGCCGCTAAAACGGCGATAATGGGCTTGATAATATGCTCTATGGAATTCCAATTGAAGCCCATGTTAAATGTGAAGGACGTCTAACATGTGCTTCAATTGGAACTCCATAGAGCATATTATCAAGCCCATTATCGCCGTTTTAGCGCAGTTTTCTGCCGCTAAAGCGGCGATAATTTTATCGCCTGGCTTGATAATATGCCCCTTGGTGCTTCTGATATCACTGTATTTAATACCTTATCTTATCACAGGTGGTGTATGAGTTCCATATGGGCATCATTTAGGGATCACCAGCAGTCGCAGCTGTGACCCTCAGCTTACCCCTTGTGTCCCCCGGCACTGCCTTTGCTACTCCTGGCCTCAGAAGGGGCAAAACCATGCCAGGTTGGGGCTCTACTTGCTTTGCTTTCTCTCAATTTTTTATTATACAATGGTAAATAATGAAACATTATTCACTTTGTGTAATAAAAAACGTAGTACAATTAACTGGGGTATGATATTCCCTGGCAGCTGAGGTAAGTAACAAAAAAATGCTTTTAAATGTATATGTTGTGTGCGAGCTTGCGGGTGAGTGTGAGTTTACGTAAGAGAGAGTGTTTAAGTGTGAATATCTGCACGCATGTGTGTGTGTATATGTGTGTGTCTGTGTGTGTGAATGAAAATGAAGGTCAAAGGGCTTGTTATGTCACTTTACACTACCCCTGGCATTTTGGTGAATTGACGTTCATGAAGTGCAGAGACAGTGGTGGTGTCTTCTGAAGGGTCGCTCCAGTATTTCTCCCTTCCCTGCCTTTCTTCTCTGTTTCCTCCAGAGTCGTTTGGCTAGTGCATGTTTACAATGAAGTACTTGTACTCGTGCTCAGGGTGAGGCACGGGGTTGGCACTGGAATCCATTTTACAACCTCACGACACAGGGAAACTTACCTTTCTTTAACTGCTTTTGTGGCTGGTGCTCTGTGAGAAATCATGCTACCAGGTAAAGAGCAGAATAAAGTGCCAAAGATGTGTTTTACAAAGAGTAGCAGTCCAAATACTTCCAAATACACCCCAGTACCCACCCTACACACAAATACCAGACTACAGAAGCACGATACATTAACCGGCACTCAATTATATTATGATCAGTTCAATAAAATAAGCTAAAATATCAAAAGTCAAGTCTGACCAATGTCTCTATATTACTACCTTCCATATATACCTTGGCATCCAATAACTTAGACAAATAATGTGGTATTGAACGTTATAATATTACATATGGTGCATACACAATCTGAATTGCAAGTGAATTACTGTTTCTATTAATTCGATATGTGCATATTCGGCAATTAATACAAGTATAAAAACTTGTGATTTATCAGGCAACCAATAATAAAACCGCTACGTTTGATACGTGCCGTGTTTTCATATATGTTATGGTTGGCTAGCCACTCACTGACTCTGGGGCATATTATCAAGCCAGGCGAAATGTGAAGGACGTCTAACATGGGCTTCAATTGGAATTTCATAGAGCATATTATCAAGCCCATTATCGCCGTTTTAGCGGCAGTTTTCTGCCGCTAAAGCGGCGATAATTTTATCGCCTGGCTTGATAATATGCCCCTCTATTATTAGGATCAATAGCCAATAATGGACCGTTAATTGCGCTGCTTTTCTCGTGCTTTGGGGTATATTAACAAGCCAGGCGATAACATTATTGCCGCTTTAGCGGCAGAAAACAGCCGCTAAAACGGCGATAATGGGCTTGATAATATGCTCTATGGAATTCCAATTGAAGCCTATGTTAGATGTCCTTAACATCTAAGATGGGCTTCAATTGGAATTCAATAGAGCATATTATCAAGCCCATTATCGCCGTTTTAGCGGCAGTTTTATGCCGCTAAAGCGGCGATAATTTTATCGCCTGGCTTGATAATATGCCCCTTTGTCTCCTAGGTTGTATTTTGCACTGAACTTGATGTTTTCCTGCTGTAGACTAATTACTTTCTTTTCAGATATGTCTTTCTTTCCAGGAAACTACAGAGACTTCCTGTCAAGGATTAACATTTCTGCAGAGCTCTTGTTAATAGCTCTCTTTAGAATCTCTTTCTTGAAACCCTTAATTAACCTAGTTACCATGTTGTGCACATACATATGGCATGCTGCTAATTCTCTTAATTTGAAGGTATTCTCCTGCACATGGTTTTTATTTGAGATCTGGAATTGAAACTAGGTCCATTCAGTCCAGAGTCTTTGTATGTAGGCTGTTTATAATGTTTGGATTGCAGACTGCAATTTTTCACATATATGGCCAAACTTACTAAGGCTTTGCCCCAGAACAAAGCCAGGCAAAGACTTGCAAGGGTATTTTGCGCTGAAAAAGGTGTCCTTTCTTTTATTCCGCACAAAAACACTTGCACTGCGTTGCGTAGATTTGCATCAAGGGAGGATTACTGGAGTGTTACTTGGAAGGATCGGCGCAAATACTCATAGTTTTGATTCAAAGCTTGATATACTAAGATAGCCAGGCCAGGCTTTGTGCCAAAAACTAACTCTACTTTGGAGCAGGCACAGGCAAGCAGAAATGCCTCCATTTCCCAAAAGAACCCAAGCATTGCATGTGTGTTGCAATGCACAGCAAATATCCAATGTATGGGATGCTTCAGCATTCATATAGGCAAAGGAATTTGTGATGGAGTGGTATGCTTCTAGTACAAATCCCATGCAGTGTGGTGCATCCCACATGGCAGCCTGTTTCTACGCCAGCGCAGGGGATGAGAGCAGGAGCAGCAGCCAGTCTTAGTAGATATGGCTCTGCGCTATTTTCCCCAACACATTTTTTTAAATTTATTTAGAGTTTTTATAGCGTGAACATAACCCTAGAGGGTACACACGATAAGTCAAAATAACAGTACATGAAGTAGTGGTACGAGGGCGGGGTGAGGAACTACCTCTAGACCCACATAAAGAAACATAAAGATACATAACAAGCTATGGTACCTTGCGACATATCGCAAGTATAGCCAGTATGACTTGTCGAAGTCGATGAGTCGAGGTCCTGTGAGCTAGAGCAGGTATTTGTTCATCTATAGCAATTTCATGTGTGTTTTGAAGGATGCCAGTGAAGGATTAACTCGGATTTCAGAAGGTGGGGAATTCCAAATTCTTGGGACATTGCCAGAGAAGGCCTGATTGTAGGTTTTCCTCTTCTTAAATTTCTGTGATTTCAGTAGTAAAAATCAAGTGCTTCTTGAGGATTTAGTTCCGCCAGATAGCTCGAGTTTTTGTGTAGTGTCCCCCGGGGTGTTGGAGTGTAAGGCTTTGTGTGTCATGTAAGCATTTGTGGAAGGCATTTGAGGGCTGTAAAATGTTTTAACCATTCCACATCGTCCAGTGACTGTTTGGGGGTTGAACTTAAGAGGAAATCTGTTTTGAGAGTGTTTAGTTTGAGGTGGTTGAAGGTCAACCAATTCTGAGTTTTTGTAGAGTTATATTAAGAGATCTTATATCTTCAGGAGAGGACATTTTCAGGTAAAGTTGGGTGTCAGCGCATACATGTGATGCTTGATGTTTGATGCTTTCAGAATTTTAGTTTACGGTTCCATGAACAGGTTCAAGGGAGTGGGTGATTACGTAGAACCCGGCGGAACACCTAATGTGACAGGCGTGGGGTTAGATAGGGAATGGTTCATCTTTATTCTATGGGTTCTATATGTAGGAAAGAGGCGAACCACGCTTTATAGCGCGGCAAATTCTGTTGCTGCAGTGCATACATTTTTTGTAAATCTGGCCATAGTGGCGCATCTAACAACTCAATGAATTTTTTCTTGGTTCACATTTTGACGGAAATTATATTTTTTTTAACTTAGATATAAAATCCATGCTTCTAAAGCAAACAATGAGCCACTCCAAGTCTTAATATTATTATTGATTTACCATCCAAAGACAATCACACAATTGTTGAAGATGTTTAGCCTTAGCCGCCACCTTGTCAATCTAACCCACTAATTGATACACACTGAGTTAATAAAACATTATTATTGAGAAAAAACATTAAACATTCTCACACACATAATACTACGTTGGTGGAAGCTTTCACCTCTAATTTAGAGGTTTGATCTGCCTTTCTTCTTCTCAGTTCACAACTGAGGGATAAATATAGGCTGTTAGCATAACCAGTACCAGTTGGATTTCCCATGTTAATTCATGTGTATGTGTTGTGGATGGAAATATTTATGGGCTGTGGGGGCTGTTGAGAGGTTTGGGTGGTAAAGAAATGTTGCATTTACAGGGTATTAGGATTGTCACATGGTTACTATGAAAGTGAATCAGTGGGCCAACACTAAAGTTGGAGAAGTGACAGTTCACTGCGAAGATAGGATTAGACAGCTTTGGGTGGCTGGTGAAGGCAACGTTGAGGAGAAGTTAGGTCTTTAAGCAAATCCTCAAGTAATCACCAGAGAGGTAGCGATGGGGAAAGGGGTGCAAAAGAGATGAAGAGGTGGTTTCACTCTGCAGTGGAAGATGGCGAAGGCATTAAAAACTTACATTGTGTTGAAGAAAATTACTTTGGCTAGGAGGAACTAGTTACTCAATATATCATTGTCATATTGGAAGAAATCGAGCTAATACAGTCACCAGAGTAGTTATCACCTTTTGTGTTGATTCAGAAGGTGAATGGCAAGTAGAGACTTGGAATTAACCATCAAATACCTGCTCTTCTTGCATATTATAGTTGATTTCCTGAAGAAGGTATCTCTCACAAACATGGCAGATACCACGTCCACCTTATTACAAGTGTCATAGCATATAATTCACCTGCAATAGGGTGAGCAGGGTATTTGCCACATTTATGACTGAGCAACCCATTTGACAATCTCTAAATCGGGCCTTTAATATGCTAAATTGTAATTACATTTGTAGTCTTAAGTGTTGCATTCCAGATCATATTAATGCCATTTGAGCATGCTAATGTTTAGGTTGTGTTCCAGAATATCATGTCCAATATGTGCATATTCTAGGAAGTAAATATAACAAGATTATATTTTGGTCAATGTAGAAGATGCTGAAGAACACAACATTGAATTTGGCAGATTTACTGCATTAACTGCAGAGGCACAGGCTTAAAATAAAGTGAAGAGTAATGTAAAATGTTTGTGACAAATGATATCTGAAAACAGAATTAAGCCCATAAGAAATTCCAGGTAGCCTAATGAGAGAGATCCTAGATTGAAAAATTGTTGGTTTTCTAAGTGGTCATTGCTAAGTACTATTCCAATATGTATAGAAAATTTCACTGACAAAAGGAAATAAAGTGGACAAATTACCAAAGAACCGATGGTTGTGAGAGTGATGATGAGCAATTGTATTTGCCAAGTTTGTTTCAGCTTCTTCCTAATGGTAAATAGTAAGAAATATTTGTTTTGAATTTGAACAATGCAAAATATGGCTGAGATTCATTAATATTGAATGAAATAGGTGGCAATGGCATTGTGTGTACAGATGTTTGCACATGTGTGCAGCGCATACAATCTAAGTTAAATCTATTCATAAAGCACATGAATATACGTTGATCACTGGTAGGAGCACAATTGATATTGTTCATCTAGCAAGATTATTGTCTAAATTTAAAGTATTAATTCAGGGGTAGGGTATTTACTTTGAAAAAAGAGCATTCATGTGGGTTTCCTTCCAGGGCTTCCACTGTGCCCATGTACAAATTGTGGTGTTTGTGGTTAGGAGTAGTAGCCTGCAAAAGTGAGGAATAGTGACTTAGAGTGGAAGGATATAATGAGGTCGAAGGGGAGGACTGTAGATGAAGTTCATATAAGTGAAGAAGAATGGAGACAGGAATGTAATAAAAACATTGTTACCAAGAAATCAAGCAACATGACGAAAGGACGTTGGAAAAAGTCTTAGTGCCATTTTTAAAGATATTAAACAAGTAGTCTGTTTTGGATTCTATGGTGATAAGATGTGATGCATACGGTCCAACATAGGAATTATGAGGCAGTATATTTAATCTGAAACATGGGAGGCAAATAGGTATGATGTCTACCACGAAATAGGTTTTGTTGGTGTCACAAATGTATTTTTGAAGAAAGTAAACAGAGTATGTAGTTACATTGTCCATATCCCAGTGGACATGTTGCCTGACTTCTAGTTGGCAAGTGACATTATGGGCCATCCATCCTTGAAGTTGCCTGCAAGTGCTTTCTTTGATAGTGTATTATTTGTCACACTGCCTGAAAATGTTGTGCGCGTGGAAAGTGAGAAAATACTTTATGGGTAAATATTCATATGCAAAATCTTTACAGGAAGGATTACACAGGAATCTGGTGTTTGACAATGGAGCACAGTTCACATCAGACCAAAATGGTAATTACGAATAGAATTGTAACATTAAGTCATGTCTAAGAAGTCAATTCAGTTGCTTGCCAAAACAGTGCCTTTAGAGCATACATGTGTGCCTAATATACTATAGAGCAAAAACCAAAGGAAATGATGAACAGAGTGTTGAACATTGCAAGCACTCACCCCCAGTCAACTGATCTGGGTTTATTCCATCACCATTCTTTAGCCCACTCTGCCACCCCAGTTCAGACATGGCCATATGCAAATCAGTCTGACTCTGTGCCTCATGGGAACAGTCCAGCACGAACTGCCAAGCCATGTATTCCCTGGACCGGAAATAAGCTTCCTAGGACCGGTTTCTGGCATTTCAGCCGTCTTCAGCCAGGCTTGCTTGAATCCAGTGGCAAAGTGAGCAATGGACTCACGTCTGAGCATACCCTGCCAACTTATGGCACAGAAGCAAAAACAAAAGGAAATGATGGACGGAGTGTTGAACATTGCAAGCACTCACCCCCAGTCAACTGATCTGGGTTTAATCCATCACCGTTCTTTAGCCCACTCTGCCACCCCAGTTCAGACATGGCCATATGCAAATCAGTCTGACTCTGTGCCTGATGGGAACAGTCCAGCCCAAACTGCCAAGCCATGTCTTCCCTGGACCGGAAACAAGCTTCCTAGGACCAGTTTCTGGCATTTCAGCCATCTTCAGCCAGGCTTGCTTGAATCCAGTGGCAAAGTGAGCCCTTGTTCGCCATAAGTTGGCAGGGTATGCTCAGATGTGAGTCCCTTGCTCACTTTGCCACTGGATTCAAGTAAGCCTGGCTGAAGATGGCTGAAATGCCAGAAACTGGTCCTAGGAAGCTTGTTTCCGGTCCAGGGAAGACATGGCTTGGCAGTTTGGGCTGGACTGTTCCCATGAGGCACAGGGTCAGACTGATTTGCATATGGCCATGTCTGAACTGGGGTGGCAGAGTGGGCTAAAGAACGGTGATGGATTAAACCCAGATCAGTTGACTGGGGGTGAGTGCTTGCAATGTTCAACACTCCGTCCATCATTTCCTTTGGTTTTTGCTTTGTTCTCCATAAGTTGGCAGGGTATGCTCAGACGTGAGTCCCTTGCTCACTTTGCCACTGGATTCAAGCAAGCCTGGCTGAAGATGGCTGAAATGCCAGAAACCGGTCCTAGGAAGCTTGTTTCCGGTCCAGGGAAGACATGGCTTGGCGGTTCGGGCTGGACTGTTCCCATGAGGCACAGGGTCAGATTGATTTGCACATGGCCATGTCTGAACTGGGGTGGCAGAGTGGGCTAAAGAATGGTGATGGATTAAACCCAGATCAGTTAACTGGGGGTGAGTGCTTGCAATGTTCAACACTCCGTCCATCATTTCCTTTGGTTTTTGCTTTGTTCGCCATAAGTTGGCAGGGTATGCTCAGACGTGAGTCCCTTGCTCACTTTGCCACTGGATTCAAGCAAGCCTGGCTGAAGACGGCTGAAATGCCAGAAACCGGTCCTAGGAAGCTTGTTTCCGGTCCAGGGAAGACATGGCTTGGCAGTTCGGGCTGGACTGTTCCCATGAGGAACAGGGTCAGACTGATTTGCATATGGCCATGTCTGAACTGGGGTGGCAGAGTGGGCTAAAGAATGTTGATGGATTAAACCCAGATCAGTTGACTGGGGGTGAGTGCTTGCAATGTTCAACACTCCGTCCATCATTTCCTTTGGTTTTTGCTTTGTTCGCCATAAGTTGGCAGGGTATGCTCAGACGTGAGTCCCTTGCTCACTTTGCCACTGGATTCAAGCAAGCCTGGCTGAAGACGGCTGAAATACCAGAAACCGGTCCTAGGAAGCTTGTTTCCGGTCCAGGGAAGACATGGCTTGGCAGTTCGGGCTGGACTGTTCCCATGAGGCACAGGGTCAGACTGATTTGCATATGGCCATGTCTGAACTGGGGTGGCAGAGTGGGCTAAAGAATGGTGATGGATTAAACCCAGATCAGTTGACTGGGGGTGAGTGCTTGCAATGTTCAACACTCCGTCCATCATTTCCTTTGGTTTTTGCCTAATATACTATAGAGTCATAGGTTCCAGTACATTCATGATGTGCAAATCAAGTAGGATATCCCTCAGGGATATCGGAGTATTAGGCTTTCCAATAAAGTCTTCAAAAAATGTCATAGAAATGACATTTTCAGCACAATATTCCCTAGAAATTGGCTACGCCATAGTATTAAAGGAAAGTAAAAAACCTGACAATAAACTATACACTTTCACGTGGCGTATCCTTTTCTTTTTTAAGTAAATACAGCCTATTTCTTCACTTCTACATTCTACTGAATTTCATGTTTTCGTTCTGTCGCTTACCAGCAGATTCTCAGTAATATTTTATGCCAGATGAATGCTACAAAATGTCATGAAATGTGTCACAGTGTTTGCAGTCAGAATAAGGACTTATAGTGGAGATCACAGAAGTGAAATGTGGGAATGTGAAGTCGGGAGACTTAAGAACACAGCAGCGCAATCTGAACTGAAAGTTCAACACATATTGGAAGGGGTGCCATGTTGAGCCAGGTCTGGATCAGCATGTTTAAATTTAATACGTGAGATGTTGCAAAAAATGTTGCACTTTGTTTTTTAATAGGAACATAGCCTTCTAATATTTGATATGGCAATTTGAGGTGGTTTACATGGCACAGTGCTGATGTTTTTCACGATGCAATGAGTATTGTCTTCCCTGTGACTTGATCCTTAAGTACGTGTTGGGCACTTAACAATTCTCAGACTGCGAGTTAGTCCTTTATAGCTATGGCCGACATCCCAATTCACCAATCTAGCCATCTATGAAGGACAGGTTTCTAACCCTTAGTGATGAGACCTTTGGCAGTGTTTTGCTGTGAATTTTGTTTTAGAACTGCTATTAAGATTCACCGGTTGTAGGGTGGGATGTTGGCGGCATAGTGTATGTTTTTACCATTGTGATGGATAGCACTGCAGGCTGAATCTGCCATGTTTTTGCATCACTGTCCATAAGCATTTATAATTTGAAGGCATCATTTTATTGATATACATGACTGTATGCAGAAGAGCAAGGCTTGTGCCCATTGCTCCATTTGGGAGGGGAATGCAGGTGAGTGTCACTGCCTCACTGTTAGGGCTTGTCTGCAGACAGCATTAGCTGTCTATTATCGAAGACCTATTGTCTGTAAAAAAACAGATACAGCGAGTGTGCTTTGGATCAGCCCCATGGTCATTATTGGAGGGGTTGTTGTCTATCTTGGTTCCCTGCTCCTTCTTCAATGCTTATCTTTGTCTACTCTATTCTTGTGTTTGTCCCACCCCTGTAGCATTTCCTCTTTACATTGTTTCTGTTTGGATGACTTACATCCTAAGGGGTGATTATTTTATATTTGTCTTTTTTTAATACAAACTTTATTGCATTTGTTATTATATCAAGCAGTGGGCATTACAGAAGAGTGGTTTCCATCAAGTGAATGTGGGCAATAGAGCTTAGTCAAAAACACATATAAAGTGCTGTGGGTATTGCCTCCATGTTCATTCGCGACAGAGCTGATACGATACGAAAAAACAACAATTAATTAATGTAAAAGTCTTCCCACCCAGATCTCAAGCCAAACTAAAACTCTCTATGTGTCACCTGAGAGCCATCACTCTGAACAGAAAAGAGGAAGTGTCCATGTAGGTGCAGTGCAATACAGTATGAACCTAGCCTGAATCGGTGGTGAAGGAGCCTTTGCCCATATAAATCCCCCGGGGCGTAGTCAATGACAGACTAATGTGTACAAACTCATTAATCCTGCGACTACTTTGGGATTGGGATCTTGTGCCTTAAAGCTTTCCAATAGTACATCCCATTCCATGGAGATTGGTGATTTGGGAAGCCCTCTATATAACTCCCGTCTGAGGGCTAAACTTTCAGCTAGGCCCCACCGATGAACCCCTTCCTGCCAGTCTGCTAGTTTTGGGTACAATGAGGACATCCAACATCTACTAAGAAGGTGTTTCACCAACAATATTGCCAGTTTGTTGAATCGCACTCCCACTTTGGAACCTCTGGGTCTCATGAGCCATCCCAGTATACAGTGTTCAATGAGTCATTACATGCTCTCTCCTCATTCCCAACGTTATTGTGTATATTGTTTTTTTTCTTTTTCCTAGGACATGGTAACTGCACACAGCTTCTGGGTCATTCACTTTTTGCAATTGGTCCGCCTTTATCAATCCCCTCCCCTTCTCCTCTTTTTCTTTAATTATTTTTGTGATGCCTGCCAGCTGCACACAGCTCTCAGACTGCTCACTTCGCTAAGTTTGTGCACCATCCCACACAAACTTTGGTCAACTGGTGGAAATAAAACCCTAAATGGCCACCTGTATGTCAGTATGGATTCCCTCGCATTTACGCACACAGGTGGCCTTTTTGAAATCCTTTTTCATTCTAAAAAAACACTAAAACACTAAAAAGTGGCTGTCCATACTTATGCTTGCATGCTCACCCCTGGTTGGCCATTTAAAAAATGTATTTAAAAAAAATCAGTTTTATGTGATTCAAACGATCATTGGCAAATCCAATCACCATGTGCCTCATTCCAAAATGTGAGACTTATTGGTTTTGCCAAGCCTTATTGGGAACTGGGACTTATGATTTGATCCAGAGCAAGAGAAAGAAAGGCAGGAAAGTAGGATGAGAAGGAGGAAGAGAAAGACACAAAAACTGTGACAAAGGGATAAAGCAAGGATAGCAAAGAAGCTGCAAGAGTAAGACAAAGATACAAGAAGTGAAGGGTGGTGAATTAAGATATGAGGTAATTTTAAAATGGCATTTGTCATCCATGGCATTCAACAGTGCCACCGAGGGCTACTGAAAAAACTTTGGGTCGAATTAAGCACTGCTTTATGTCATAAATTCACTGTGAGATGTTTTTCTGTTTATAACTAGTCACATCAAACGCACAAAAGGTGATGGGAGGATGCTTGTAATAAATCTAACCACGGGCAAACACTTAAAGTAGCATTACAACTCATCTTTCCTTTTCCCACCATGCCACTTCCAATTAGACCCAGCCATATGCAATTCAGTCATGACCCTGCTCCAGTAGGAACTGTCCAGCTCAAACTGCCAAGCTAGATCCTCTCTGAACCAGAACACAAGCAACAGAAGACCGGTTTCACCCTGATTGAGTTTCTTCAGTCAGACATAGCTTGATTTCAGTAGAACAGTGTGCAAAGGGAGGTACATCTGGACATGCTCTTAGCCACTTAAAGTGTTACATCAAACACACAGAACGTGATGGGAGAGTGATTGCAATAAGTCTATACACTGCCAATCTCTTGGGGGTAACATTCCAATCCATTGTTCTGTTGCCCACCATGCCACCTCAGATTAGACCCAGCCATATGCAAATCAGTCTTGACCCTACTCCAATGGAACAGTCCAGCCCCAACTGCCAAGCCAGGGGTCCTGACCATCGCTCATGTACACCTTGGTTGCATTCACTGCATTAGTGTTGCTCTATGTCTCCCTGCAGCCCCCCCATGCCTTGCCTGGCCACCCTGTACGGTGAGTATTTATGGTCACTCCTTACCTTGCTCCTGGCGGACACTTTCTTTTCTTGACCCCCTCAGGGCTGCCTAAACCAGATCCCATTGTAGGCTTAGCTCCCTTGGCCCCCTGATGTACCATCTGGATTGAGCATGTTCCTTCCCTTGGCCTTCTTGCACTCATAATCCCGCAAGATTTCAGGGGAGCACGTGATTAGGCTGCCATTTTAGGTGCATGGCTATAAACACTGTACCCCTAGCACGTGGCCTTGCTTGGTTTTGCCCAGTACCGGTGGTAATTCCTCCTGGAAAGCCATTTCTTGAATTCCACCTGTTCAAGGAGAATCCAGCATCCAACCAGAACTTACCTGTCTTCGTTTGTGCACCAACTTGACGACCGGATCTAAAAAAAGAAAAGAGACCAGTGAGATCTAGCCTTTATTTTTTCTTACCACGAGTGGCAGCGCAGCCCACCTTGCATGAGCACTTGATTTAGACTTTGCTGTAACACCTTCATGCCAAGAAAGATCTTAAGACAAGTACGATTGAGAGAATCTCCCCTTCATATACCTAACTACCCTCATCAGAGTTATCAAAGAGTCCACTTTATTAGCCTGCACACACCTCTAATTCCTCCTTGAGGTGTCATCAAGAAGTTTCTTTTTTGTTGAACATTTGCGACTATTTGAGAACGAAATATTCAAAAAGGACCCCTTTTACTGAGCACTAGTACATCTGTAAAAAGGAACTATCACTCATAGAATGTATGTAATTTCTAGGACAGGGGTCTCCAACAGGTCAGTCATAAATTACCAGTAGCTGTCAGGTTGTCTCTGAATAGCTGCACATGAAAATTAACTGTCACCTAGTTTGACAATGTGCAGCTGCCCAGATGCTATGGAAGCACTTTAAAACCCAGTGCAATGCATTCTGTGGGGCCTAGGAGTCAACAAATTCAGGAACAGGTACCCAACTCTCATCTGGAAATGCATTTTTTTGTTTCTTTTCTTTCCTTCACAACTTGTTTCCTTCTTTTACTATTTCTGTGTTTCCTTTTCTCCTTTTCTTCTTCTTTCTCAGTTTTGCTAGCTCTTAATTTTTTCTTCTGTTTCCTTTCTTTCTTTTCTGTTTCTTTCTTTTTCATTTTCTCTGCTTTCCCCTACTTTTTCTCCTCTCATTCTCAACTCCTTTTTCATATTCTCTACTTTGTCTCCTTTTTTATTCCTCCAGTCTTTCTTATTCAATTTCCTGCTACCTTGCTTTAACTTTTTTGTTGCCTTTTCTCCTTTCTTCCTCCACTTCTCTTTCTTTTCTCTACTTTCTGTTTCTTTGTTACTTTCTTTTTTTCACTCTTTCATTCCTCCAGTCTTTCTCACCTTTCCTGTTTTTCTATTTTTCTCTTCCCTACTTACTTTTTTCTCGCTTTCCTTCTTGACATGTGCTCTATCTGCACTCCATTGCTCTTTCCTACTCCCATCTTTGATTCTGACTTGCTCTTTCCTTGTTCTTATCTTTCTCTACCTCTCTCTTTTCCTTTCTTCCTTTGCTATCATTTCTTTTTTTCTTCTTTTGCTCCCTTTTCCTTTTCTCCTTTATTACTCCTTTCTTTCTTTTTTCTTCCTGATGTTCTTAGTTCTTGTTCTTTCACTTTGTTATTCTGCCTTCTCATGTCTATTTTCATGCATTTTCTCCTTTCTATTTCTGTTTCCATTGTCCTCATTTTTCTTCCCCTCTTTTTTCCTCATTTCTTCTTGCTTCTTCTTTCTCTTTTCCTTTCTCAATCTCTCTCCCCACCATTCTCTTCATCTCTCTCTCTTCCTTTCTCTGTCTCTTATTCACTCCTCTTACTTTTTTCTTCTATCTCTTTTTGTATCTTGTCTTTTCCTCTCTTTCACTGGCTTTCTAAGTCTGTTCTCTTTCCTTCTCTTATTTCTTTCTTCCTCGACTTAAATTCCCTCACTGACTTTTGCTTCCCTTTTCTTCTCCTTTCCTTCTTTCTCATATTTCACCCATTCCCTCTTCTTCCTTTTCATATCTCCTCTCCTTCTTTTCTCTTCCTTTTTTTCTCTCCTAACTGGCTTCTTAAAACAATCTCTTCATGGATCAATTGTTTCTCATTACTGTCTTAATGCTGTACTGTGTGGCGGTCACTGCCGAGATATGTTTCCTTGTTGATTCCAATGAAGTTTGCAAGGGCCTCACAAAATGTATTATTGCTAATGGTCCTTTGTGCTCTAACTCTCAAAATGAGAGCAGTGTCAACTTATCTATTGCATGATAATGAGAACATAAGTCTAAATTAGACTGTCACCTCTAAGTGGGACTCACAAACAACTGACAAAACTGATCCTGTGGTCGCCACAAGATAACATTTGCTGTACAGCTAAAGGTGCATTAATTCTATATGTTCACTGGAGCAGGATTGTGATACTCTATGGCAGTACTTAAGTTACTTAGACTTTATGGGCCCGAAACACAGAACTAACTTAAGGCAAAATTCTAAACTTACTACCATTTTGGTATTCACAGAAGGCACTTACTCATTTTGGTATTCACAGAAGGCACTTACTCATTTCGGTATTCACAGAAGTTAGGAGTCCTAACTTTAGGACTCCTAAATGCCTTCTGTGAATAGCGAAAGTCTTAAAGTTAGGATTTTTCTCAGTTTAGGAGTAGTAAAGTTAGGACTCCTAACGTTAGGACTCCTAAATGCCTTCTGTGAATACCGAAAGTCTTAAAGTTAGGATTTTTTTCAGTTTAGGAGTAGTAAAGTTAGGACTCCTAACTTTAGGACTCCTAAATGCCTTCTGTGAATACCGAAAGTCTTAAAGTTAGGATTTTTCTCAGTTTAGGAGTCATAAAGTTAGGAGTCCTAACTTTACTACTCCAAAACTGAGAAAAATCCTAACTTTAAGACTTTCGGTATTCGCAGAAGGCATTTAGGAGTCCTAAAGTTAGGAGTCCTAACTTTACTACTCCTAAACTGAGAAAAATCCTAACTTTAAGACTTTCGGTATTCGCAGAAGGCATTTAGGAGTCCTAAAGTTAGGAGTCCTAACTTTACTACTCCTAAACTGAAAAAAATCCTAACTTTAAGACTTTCGGTATTCACAGAAGGCATTTAGGAGTCCTAACGTTAGGAGTCCTAACTTTACTACTCCTAAACTGAGAAAAATCCTAACTTTAAGACTTTCGGTATTCACAGAAGGCATTTAGGAGTCCTAAAGTTAGGACTCCTAGCTTCTGTGAATACCGAAATGAGTAAGTGCCTTCTGTGAATACCAAAATGAGTAAGTGCCTTCTGTGAATACCAAAATGGTAGTAAGTCTAGGATTTTGTCTTAAGTTAGTTCTGTGAATCAGGCCCTATGAACCCTTGTTAAACACTGATATATTAGGCGGTAGCTCAAGATGGTTTTCAATGACCAGAAGTAGCTCTCACTACAGAAAAGGTTGGAGACCCTGGCTTTAGAACCAGGTATGTTTTTACCCATAAGACTGTTTGCTGTATCTTGCTAAGTATTGTGTGAGGTTAGTGTAAAGTTGACTCTACCATTCTCATCTCTTAGGTTTTTCTGCCTGCTTGTAGCAGTAACCCTTGAATCAGGTTGGATCTCTTGGAGTAAGGTGGTCCGGATTCAGTTTTCCCCGATCCACATGAACAGTATTCTCTCTCTCTATTCCAAACACGCTACCCCTTCATGAGTAGCTGCCAACTCGAGTAGTGTAACATCCAAGTTAAGAATTGTTTTCAATGGGAGACAGAGGGCCAGCATAGCTCAAGCTGAATTACCTTGGGTTCAACCTAATGACAGACAGCCAAGCCATAACATTTAATATTCAGTTTGGGTGATATGGATTCAGAGGACCATATCACCACTCAGGATCTAGCCCAAACACTAACAGAAGAAACCCCTGGGGTGGTAGACCAGCCTAGAGCACTGAATAATCTCCAAACTGAAGTCTGTAGATTATAGGAGGAAAATTCTGAGTTGCGGAACCCATTAGAATAATACAAGCCTCTGTGTGCTCCGTGGGGGGGGAGCTATCCCTAAAGAACCTCATCCCTTGCTTTGCTCTCCTACATTTGGAGAAACTGTGAATAAACCATATGAAGCATTATAGATGAATCCAGAAGTAAATTACTATTTTCTTTATTCAATTTAAATCCTGTCACCTCCAGCAGATCCAGCTCGGTAACGGCCAGTTCCTGGAATTTCCACTCCCCTACTCTATATTACATCACAGGCAAGCAGTGAACATCCCTACACATCTTACCCCCTTACAAACTAAATAATACAATCAAACAGATAAACACTTCTCAACATTTCTTCCCCCAAATAATTATTGAAAAACATAAACAATCAATATATAAATGAGTAGATACATATCAATATAACCATCAGAGATAGGGATAGAATAATGATATCATGTTTCATATTAGGCTTGTCCACCTTACTCAGATTTCCAAAACTCCATTCCTTTCCATCTTCCAACACCTCAACATTTTTCCTTACATCAACCACCCATAGGGATTGAGAATATTTGCTCTCCCCTTTCCAATTACTGTTCTTTTCTTCACCATCCAACCACCACTTCGCAAACATATTTCCCTAACATTTTTTCTATCATCATAACTCCATTCATTCATCCTTTGTTTTTCTTCCACATTCACTTTCATGGCTTCCTGATTGACCCACACCTGTTTTTTATCCTGCAACCACATGGGTGACTCCTTGGTAACCGGTTCTCTCCCTTTGAGAGCAATGAATGGATACACACCTGTCATAGAATGAAGAGTGATCCTATGAGACCAAATAATTTTGTCCAACTCCTCTCTCCAAGGTAAACCATTGGCAATTGACAACTGGATATTTTCCATTATAAAGCGATTCACCATTTCAACTAAACTATTTGCTTGTGGCCTAACAATGCCACCTTCTCATGCATAATGCCCATTTTGCTCAAGAAATCCTTCATTACCAAGGAAGTAAATTGCACTCCATTATCCGTGGTTAACACCCTAGGAATTCCCTCTTCCATGAAAACCTCCTTTGAAAATTCCACCACACACTGCGTGTTTACATGCTCCATGCTTTTTACAATAAACCATCTACTGTGATAATCAACAATCTCAGCCAAAAACCTATTCTGTCTACCTATTCTCTCCACCGGACCAATAAAATTCATAACTAAATGCTCCCATGTTTCTTAGGCAATGCCCTCAATCTCAAAGGTGGTTCCATACATATCTTGCTCTTATTACTGTTGCAGCACGCACTACAATCTTTCACTTTCTCCTCAACCTCTCTAGCCATCCTCGGCCACCCAAAAAATTGCCTCAATCTTCTTTTTGTCAAACTCCTTCCCGAATGACCTTCATGTACCATATCAATCAATCTCCCTCTTAAACTTCTCGGAGGAACAATTTAACTGCATCTCAATAGCTTGAAGCTACAAATACTCAGCTCCTCCTTAACCACACTATAGGGTTTCATTCTATCACTCTTTTCAGGTTCTCGACTCCAACCATCACTTATGAAACGTTTCAACTCATTGTACACTCATTTTCTGCGCCAGCTTGCTGCCAGTCCTCCTCAGTCAATGCAAACTCGTCCACATTACAAATCTCAACAACCTCTTGTTTTTTTCTTCATCAACACATAAACAATCATCCAATGGCATTCGGGACAAACAATCCACCACAAATTTTTTTTCCACTTGACAAAATCCACCACAAAATTAAAGTCCATCATAGATAATAGCCACCTTGTTTTTCTGGACATAAGGCCTCCTTCCAAACCATTTAAATATGTGTAGCAACGTATTATGATCTGTTCCAACAACAACAGGCAAACCCAACAGATAATACTTAAAGTTGTTTATTCCCCAACAGCATGCTAATGCCTTGTTCTCAATGGTGGAAAAAGACTGTTCCACCCCCTGCAGCCTTCTAGGTGCAAATCCAATCACCCTTTCCTGTCCATCACCCTCTGGGATCAAACCGCCCCTAATCCAACATTTCTGGCATCCATAGTAAGCAATATTTTGTTGTTCACATTAAAATGGCACAAGGATGGTGACTCCACAATAGACTGCTTGATCTGATTGAATGCAATCTCACATTATTTACCCCACTCAAATACACACTTATTCTTCAACAACATTTGCATGGGTTCCACCTTTTCAGTGAAATTCTGTATACATTTTTAACAATATTCTGCGAGTCCCAGAAATGATTTAAACTGTTCCTAATTTTGCGGCCTTGGTAAATTGGGCACAGCTCTTACAATACTATTCTTAGGCTTAATCCCCATAGCTGATATTTCTTGCCCAAGATAATCCACCTTGTTTTTCCTTAATCAACATTTCTCTTTCTTGATAGTCAGTCCTCGTTGTTCAATTCTTGACAAAACTTCCTTCAGTACATCATCATGCTCTTCTTCCTTCCCACCTACCAGCAAAATGTCATCTTGGAAACACAAGACCTTTTCCATGCCCTGAACAATGTTCTGCATTATACGCTGAAAAACAGCTGAAGCAGATGCAAGTCCTGAAGGCATCCTGCAGTATCTGAAGGCACCCAGTGGTGTAACAAATAAAGTCAATGGTCGAGATTCCTCGTGCAAATTTACTTGGTGATATCATGAGGAGATATCAAGCACACTAAACATTTTCCTCCACCCATCATACCCAACATCTTAGAAATGTTTGGTAGTGGCTGTCTAGCCACCCTTATCTTTTTGTTAAGCTCACAAAAAATATATGCATAAGCGAATCTTGCAACTATCTTTTGGAGTCACTACTATTGAAGACAACCATTCCGGTAATTCAATTGGCTCTATAATTCCTTCAGCCAACAATTTTTCAAGGTATTTCTTCAGAGGCTCCTTCATCATGTATGGCACCGATCTAACTTTATGCACCACAGGTATAGCTTTTTTCTTCCGAATTATTCTATGGGTAAAACCTTTCAATAATCCCAGCTTCTAAGAAAAAAACGGACGAAATTTAAACACCACATTTTCCTGCACATTCTTTTCTTCCACCTGTGCAGTAACCGGTTCTATGATCATGACCGGCTCATTCGCATTGGGATCCTAAATAATTTCTCATGTCTTTCTGATATCTCCATCCCAAAAGATCTGAGCCTTCTTTTGTTATATACATCTTCCCTCTCACACTGCTGTGTATGAATGTGATATCCATCCATCGCATCTCCATGATCTCAATCCTCTTTCTGGCATATACTACTGTCTTCAAGTCAGACACCTGTAACTCAGTGACATCCCACTTGAATTTCTCTTCTTACGTATCCATCCCAACTAAAGTGAATAAGCTACCTGAGTTTTCCAAGATCTGAACTCTCACTCCATCCAAAGTCACATCACAATGCGGTTTCTCCAATTTGCCATCACTTTCCATTCGTATTTTTCCTCCATTATCTGCACTCTGACCGCAATACTTCTCCTGCACATGATCAACAATCTGATCAAAGGACAATATAATCTCCTTCTAGTCCTCACATACATCTTCTACCATTCTAACACTTTGGAGCATACTCTTTGTTCTGCACACCTTAGCCTGATGGCCTCTCTTGCCACAACTCCTCAGATAATATTTCTAGCTCCACACCTGGTACTTGAACTAATATGTCCAGGACTTCCACACCTATAACAAACAATAGTCTTCCGTTCACCCCTTTCACTTCCTGTATTACCAGTTGCCACATTCCCGACACCACCATACGTTCCACTACCAGCCCCACCTCCAATTATAGAAACCTTAACCTGCTTCTTCCTTTCCATTACCTTTATTTCCACCACACTTTCCTCCTTAACTTATCTCACCTTTTCACTTCCTGCATCCATTCCATTCAACCACATTGCAGCATTTTCCATGCTCCTCGCTATCTGGATTGTCTCTTCTAAATTCAAATCTTTAGCTAAAAATTTCTCTTTAACTCATTTGTTGTTTGTGCAAAGCACAATTTGATCTCTAGTTAGACTATCAGTGAGCTCTTGGAATTGACATGTAATCATCAATCCTCTCAATGCTGCTACATAACTCAAAATATCTTCTTCTTCTCTTTGAACACGAGAAACAAATGTATGCCATTCAAAAACTAAATTTATCTTAGGAATTAATTGTTTGTCAAGCATAGATAATGACATATCGTAAATGTTTGCTGCCTGGCCATCTCCGACTCCTAATGAACCCTCTGGCAAATCATCATATATTCTTTTTCCTTCAGTTCCTAAATGAAGTAAAAGAATTGCTTGCCTTCTTATTGGTCCATGCATATCCCCGTCTATTGCTAACGTTTATATGTAAAAAACATATTTTTACATCTTTTCCATGGAATTGTAGGTTCTTCAGGTGTGGACAGGAAAGCAGCTGGTGCCATCATACTCTATTCAGCCATTTTGTAATGTAAAGTAACACAATAAGCTAAAGTAATTAATTAAAATAATTGATTAATACAATACACTAACACAATCAGCTAATATAATAATCTAAAAATACCAAATACTTTCCTCTTCTCTTCAAAAACCAAGCAGAGTCCTTCTTTTATTCTTATGATGGATAAATAGTGCACTGGTCCTTTGTTGATGTCCACACTATCACTTCTCAACTGGAGTCCTTCTACCATTTCCTTGTTAATGGAACAGTTCTGGTTTGGTCAAATTTGCATGGATGCTCACAGGTAGGCACTCTTGCTTATTTATGTAAATGCTGGCGGTGTTTTTATTGATGATCGAAGCGTTTGAGAACACTAATAGAACAGCACTGTATCGATCAGCGCGTCGATTACAGTGTGTCAATAGCCGTGTTTCTTCAGGCAGTGTGAGGCTGTTTGAGCTCGCTTGACAACAGATGGCGCTTGAAGAGCGCGACTGTGGTGTGCGGGGTGTGAGGCTGTGCCTTCAGCACGAGCTTGCGTGACAGGGTGCTGCAGGAGCGTGACAGTGGTGCGCCTTGGGCTAGGATCGAGATAGCCTCGCTTCAGGAGCGTGACGGTGGCAGGCGGTGTGCAAGGCTCGAGATAACCTTGCGCGGGGTGTGGTGTGCGAGGCTCGAGATAGCCTCCAGCTTTCCCATTATGCGATGTCAGCAGGAAATAAAACTTTTACAATCAGAACAAAACAAAAAAAAATAAGAGTTCTCTGCTACTTTGCTTTGCTAAGTCTTTGCTAGCTTCTCAGTTTACGTACACCTCGGTTTACGTCAGGCTAATCGATCGTATCAGCTCAATCTCATTCAAACAATTTTAGTTCCTAGCTGACAATATATTACAGGTCAGAAACTGCAGTTCGACATCCAAAAAGACATTTCTCTAAGTAAGAGATTCCTTAATAAACAAGTAGCTGACTTACCATTTGTCAGGACAGATTCCTTGAATCTTTGAGAAGATTCTCCAGAGGTAGAGGTACGGGTTCAAATGGCTACCCTCTGCACAGCTACTCATCACCAAAAATATGTAGTAATTTCACATGAATCCAGAAGTAAATCACTATTTTCTTTATGCAATGTAAATCCTGTCACTTCCAGCAGATTCAGCTCTATAACTGCCAGTTCCTGGAACTTCTACCCCCATTCAAAATTACATCACAGGCAAGCAGTGAACATTCCTATACCTACTCCTCACCCGATTCTGCAGGAGCTCACCCCCTTGATGTCACTGTGACCACACCCATGCCAATTCCCTTGGCTGCCCCTGAATGTTTCAAGAGGGAGAGCTCATCGATATTTTTCTAAGTCAGTGTCAGCTACAATTTTAATGTAGACCACATGCCTTCCCTAATGACACAGCTAAAGTGGCATTTATAATTTCATATCTTGGGAGAGACACAGCCACTTGGGCAATTCCTCTTGTAGATAGTGATGACCATATCCTTTATGATTTATCTTATTTCAAGCATGCAATGAAAACATTATTTGCTGACTATGTGTTTGTGAAAAGTAGTGACAAACAACTGTTGAATCTGAGACAGGGGTCCAAGGACCTTCTCACTTATATTACAACCTTCAGCCAGTTAGTGGCAGAGATTCAGTGACCGGAAGAGGACCTCACTTTTTATTGGGGTCTGAAAGATGACATAAAGCTTTCTCTGTCCCATATTGTAGAGTTGCCAGAGGACTGTTCAGAGTTCATTGATTTGGTAAACACTAGAGTAATAATTATAAAAAACGAAAATAAAGAAACAGGAACCAGAAGATAGAGCCCATGCAAAGTGGGGGACTCTGGAACCCCTCGACTACAGAGGAGAAAGATTGAAGACGAAAGTTGAATTTGTGGGTAACTAGAGCACTTCGAACCAAAGACTGTTCAGTAAGACAAGGAAAGGGGAACTTGTATGAGAGTTAAGTAAACAAGTCAGAAAAACTAGAGCTCTCAACAAGAGATGAGGTCGACTTTCCAAGAGAGCAGACAATGATGATCTCTATATATCTAGCCAACACTATTTGTAGGGTTCTGTGACAGCTTACCATTACAGTCACCCTGATAATCACTCCTCAACAAAGGAAAGTACTTCCAATGTTGATAGATTCCAGGGCAACTGGCAAAGTTTTAGATTTAACACATACAACTCGACTTGGGATCCCAAAATTCTCAAGGAAGAGCCTGAACGCATCTGAGCCGCAGATGGGTCTGAGTTTTCATCAGGGCTCATACGATTTTGAACCACATCATTTATGACGGTCTGTGAGAATGATGAAAAAACAAAAAGAGTCCACACTAATTTCCAAAAAACTGTGCTATCCTTACAAATAGTGACTAAACCCAAGAGAACCGTTTGGTTTCTAGCATGGGAGAAACGATAAGTTTACTAAAATAACCCTCACCCACCAAAAGGTCCCTTGGTGGTATGCTTCATCATCGGGTTCTTCCTGCCCCGCTGTGGGACGGGGCGTGCTACGACCTACGAATATGTGGGAGCACTTTTAAGTGAGGTGAAATAATGTGTTTGGTGTGAGAGTGGAAGGGTCAGAAGATGAGTGAATTAAAAAAAAACTGGCTGCATGGAAAAATGAAACTTTAATGCTCTCTATAGCTGGTTTTAATAAAAAAGGGACCTTTTGGTGGGTGAGGGTTATTTTAGAAAACTTATCGTTTCTCCCATGCTAGAAACCGAACGGTTCTCTTGGGTTTAGTCACTATTTGTAAAGATAGCGTGTTTTTTTTTTACTTAGAATGGACTCTTTTTGTTTTTTCATAATTTACAGAGGACGCCGAGTCCACAAATTACAATATCTCTTCACTCCCTTCCTTGTTTTTCAGTCTATGAGAATGGTCATACTGAGGATTTAACTTTTGACCTGATTGACACTCCAACTTTTGGGCCATATTGGACGTCCCCTGGATTAAATATCACAATATCACGATCCTCAGATTGATTGGACTATTCAAAAGGTGACTCTTGACTCCTATACATGTTTCAATTTCCGTTATTAAACCATCCCTGAACTGGTTGTTCCCTTAAGTTGTGCTCTTACGCAGGAACCTATGGGTGGGGTATTGCCAAAAATGTACCAAGGCTATCAAAATGTTTTTGATGCCAGAAAAATGAACTAGTTACCCCCTCATAGGGCCTTCCACTGCCATATTGACCTTCTCTCTGGTGCTACTCTGACCTGTAATAGGGTTTATGCCCTGACCGAGCCTGGGACGCAACAATGTAAGAACCCATATCTACAAATTATTAGAGCTCAGTTTTATTTGTCATTCAACCTCCCCTGCATCATCCCCAATGTTTTAATTCCTGAAAAAATTGTGAAATGCTGGTATGCATTGATTATAGGGTGGGTCAATAAAGCTATAGTTAAAAATTGGTTTCCGCTCCCATTGATCCCGGTACTTTTAGATCAAGTGAAGCAATCAACCCGCTATACTAAGTTAGATTTACGATGGGTATATGATCTCATTTGCATCCGAGAAGGCAACAAATTGAAAACCGCCTTTATGACAAGTTTGACTTCTTTGAGTATACCGTTATGTCATTTGGGTTGTGTAATGCCCTGGTGGCCTTTAGGTTCTTCATCACCGAAGTGTTGTGAGATTTTTGAGATGTCAATACGATCATATACATAGACGATATTTTGATTTATTCCCAAAATGAGACGGAACAGCTTGACCATGTCTGATCAATTTTACAATGTTTGAAAGAACATAGTTTATTCGCCAAGTTAGAGAAATACTCCTTCCATGCACAATCTGCCAAGTTTCTGGAGTATGTTCTTTCATCTTCTGGTATAACAATGGATCCAAAAAGGTGGTGTATTTACTTTTCTGAAACTGTAACACCTATCACAAAACATATTGGAAAAGGGAAAACATTTTTACTGGTCAGAAGCAGCACAGCAAGTCTTTGACACCCTAATTTGACAGTTCACCTCAGCCCCAGTTTTGCGTCAACCAGACCAGGGCCAGACTTATTATATTGAAGTAGATGCTTCCAAGGTAGCAGGGGGGGTGTATCAAAAATAAGGAGAAAGTGCATTGAATAATGCTTTATAATAATTCTTTATAATTCCACTCTCTTTCTGATTTCATATATTTGTATATTTACAATTTTCTAAAATCTAATCAAGGTTTAAATCCCCTGACAATTAATTATTTGTACCCAATCTCTCAGTTAACATTGTATCAGTTGATTACTTGGAGGAATTGAATGCATATTTATTGAGTATTTAAAGGTACACAGGTAGTGGTAAAACTTTTAAACTGACTTGAGTATGAGCTATCTTATTACCAACTTATTTATTTTTTTAGACACATTTTATTATATTATTGTGTGTTCGTGGTAACCGGAATAAAGTATTCTACTACTGCTATATCAGAAATAACTGGATGCAGGGCTCTTGCGTCTGGTAACCAATTTACCGGCTGAGCAGAATTACGCAGTGGCCAAAAGAGAATTGTTGGCAATTAAATAGTTTTTTTCTGAAACGCAGCACTATCTGCTGGGGGCCAAACACACTGTTCCTATGTACCCATATGACAAGAATCTCCATTTTTTTAGGTCAGTAAAAGCACTGACTCCTAGACAAATGAACTGGTTGCACTTTTTTAATGAATTCGATTTTTTTATTACATATCGAACAGGAGCACAACAATTTCACGCTGACACCTTACCCCAGCTGGGGTACTTCTTATCATCTCCAAACAACAACGAACCTCTGACAATCATTCCCCAAACAAAGATCATAGCTACCTGTGAAAATAAGACCTTTTAGCCGATAAAAGGACACTCATAAAATAGATCACAAGCAGTGGGTTCAAGATTCAACTTATACTATTTGCGATAGACTGTATTTTTGAATGGATCACTTATTTTTCCCAATAGAGAGTTAACTGTAAAAGTGATGAGTTGGAATTATGACACTGCCTTAGCAGGACACCCTGACATTCAGAGGACGCTAGACAATTATAAATGACAGTTCTGGTGCGAAACAATGTCAAGAGATGTAAAGGAGTAAGTCTTAATGTGCCCCATTTGCGCCCATAATAAAGCAACACACACACCCCTGATTGGCTTGTTACAACCTTTTACCATTCCACCTGTACTCTGGCACACCATTAGTTCTGATTTTGTCACCAATTTACCACCCTCCAACAAAAAAAGGACTATTGTGATAGTGTTAAATCTACTAACTCAAATGGCACACTTCATTCCCTTAACCAAAGTTCACTCTGCTATTGAACTAAGGGATATCTTTATTGATCATGTCGTTCAACCCCATAGGCTTCCCTCAAAAATAGTATCAGATCACAGTCCATAATTTACCTCAAACTTTTGGTGAACCCTTTGTGCATCTCGTGGCATTGAAGTTGCCTTGTTGTCTGCTTATCATCCTAAAACTGATGGGCTGACCGAACGTGTGAACCAATCTATAGAACAAATTGTTCATTGTTTAAATTCCATGGTAACTAGTTACTGAGATAAAGCTCTCCTACTATCAGAATTTGTGTACTACAGAACACATTGTGCAACAGTATATTTCCATTCTTTTGTTTGACTCGCCAACCCCCCCCAGTTTGTTCCTGTGTAAGTACCATCATTGCCGACTCTAGAAGTCACTGAAGACATACAAAGACTTCAACAGCAAATTATCAAAAACCTCACCAAAGCTAAGGATAGAATGAAAATGTAAGCTCATACACATCAAATAGCAAACCCTGATAATAAATAAGTAGACTTGGTTTGGTTGTCAACCTGCAATCTGAAATTAGAACACCCACACAAATTGCAGCCACGTTTCATTGGTCCAATTCCCATTCTAGAGATGCTGAACCCAATGAGCACCAAATTATGTCTCCCTCTTGAATACCCAGCTCACCCAGTCTTTCATGAATCCTAGCTGAAAACCACAATATCAGTACTCAGAAAGACAAGACACTTCCTCCCATTCCTGTTGCAGGCCACATGGTGTATGAGGTCCCCAGAATTTTGGATTCCAAGAACATCCGTGGCCGTTTACACTATCTGGTAGACTGGAAAAAATATGGTCCAATGGATAATTCCTGGTAGCAGTTCTCCTTTATTCACGCTCCCCATCTAGTAACAGTTCAACTCTTCCAAGAAGCCCTGTTCCCTCACAAGCCTCGCCTATTTATGACCATCGCTCATGCCCACCATGGCTGCGCACGCTGCATAGTGCAGCTCTACAGCTGCCTGGAGTCCCTCATGCCTTGGCTGGTTACCAGTTAGGGTAAAAGGTTTAGTCTTTGAGGTTCCCCCTTTCCCTGCTCCCTGTGGACACTTCCTTTCTTTACTTGTCTCCCCCGCAGGGCCATCAAGACCAGATCGCTTTAAAGACTTAGCTCCCTTGGCCCCCCTCATGTACATTCTGGGTTCAGCATGTTCCCTTTGAACCTCTTGCGTGCACTTGAAATCCCTTGAGAATTTGGGGGAGCACATTATTTGGCAGCCTTCTTAGGTGCACGACTAGTAATACTGCGCCCATAGCATTTTACCTTGCTTGTCTTCATCTCTTACTGCTGATAACTCCTCCTATGAAACTCTTGCATGAACTTCACCTGTTCAAGGAAAACCACTGCATCCAACAAGAATTTACCTGTCTGCATTTCTTCACCAACTGAAAAAGAAAAGAGGACAGTGAGATCTAAGATTTAATTTTTTTTCTTACTGCATGTGGCGCCACTGACCATCTGGCAAAAGCGCTTGCTTGTGTTCCAGTTTGGAGAGGACCTGGCTTGGCAGTTGGACTGGACTGTTTCTATTGGAGCAGGGTCAAGACTGATTTGCATATGGCTGGGTCCAAACTGAGGTTGCTTGGTGAGCAAAAGAATGATGGGTTGGAATGCTACGCCAAGTGATTGCCATTGGTTAGCCTAATTGCAAACATTGTAGCAATTCTTTTTGATATCACTCTTCCTTTTGATGTCATGGTGGGCATGAGCGATGGTCATTAATGAATGAGGCTTGTGAGGAAAGAGGGCATGGAAGCGTTGTACTAGAACTAGATGGGGAGCGTGAACAAAGGAGGCCTTCCTCTACTGAACCGAGAACCAGCTCCGCCTCCCACTCAGCGCCTTGAGACCCTCACGGGAGAGTAATCGCGCTTTATAAAAAACCTGATTGATTGATTGTTGCAAGACCATGTTTTTGTACATAATTGATCTTAGTGAACATTATTTTGAGTATGGATTCGACAGCCGTTTTCTTGAACCATGAAACCCTAAGAACATTTTTGTAGAAATCAAATATTCAGGAAAAGGTTGGTTGCAGATGTTGTTCCACAATAATAACGTTAATAGGAAAGAAGATGTATTTGACTCTGTTTTTTAAAATGACATCAATACTATATCTGGAATCACAGCAGTGGAGAAAATATCTTTGGGGATATCCTAATGCTGATGTACTCAGGACAACCACAGAATCACATCACTGTAATCCAAGGGCCTGGAAGAATCAATGAACTATGCAGTAGTTACTTATGCTACCCTGGGTTGGATATTCAGGAAAAGGCACAGAAATGCGGAGCTATCTTCTTTAGAAGTATGTATTGGGTGGCTACAAAACATGCCAGGATTGATTCATACCAACATAATGATTATTTTATCTTTAGCCATAGGTGTAGTCACATAACATTGTACTTTTATGAGATAGTTATAAACAATTTTTTTGTTGTTTCAAGTACTGCCACTGTCAACAGTAGTTGATCACTTTCTGGAGACAGGCAGGTGCCAATGGACAGGAATAGTGTATATGTTGCCCATCTTCACAAAAGGGGAAGCACTAAAAACTGTGGAAACAGTAGGCCAGAAAGCATAATCTAAGCTAATGAAAAATTAGCTGGAAGAATAGGAATTATAGACACTGCATCATACTGAAACCACAGAATCATAGCCTGCAGGCCACCAATGTACATCCACAGTAATGCTGCTTTACAAAATCTAATTGATTTTTTAACTGTATGATAGTTGGCTTGAAACAAGATGCTATGACGATTATGGTCTAACTTTTCATTAACACCACTGAAACTATTCTACATAGTTCCAGACGTTAATTGGCAAGTTAAAAGCCTCAATGCAGGTTCTATTGCAACAGAATTCATATGTCATTGTCCAATTTACAGGAGATAAACGGTGACTGTGAAAGAAGTTCACTTTGGGGACAGGTAGTTGGTCTGTTAGTTGTTACCAGCATTAGTGCTGTGAATAATTCCTTTCAAAATCTTTATTAACTACATTGTAGAGAATGTCTGCCTTTGTACAGGTGAAACAAAGCTCTGGGAAGAGTGGAGCTCCCTCAAGAAGTTGTATATGGGCAACGGTGTTATAGAGATCAAAGTGCAGTGCTTAATTTATGCCGGTGTTTGCCATGTCTAACACCGGTACTTCATTGTTAACATTGGCACTTACTTATGACAGTCTGTCACATGGTGGCAATTTCTGCCTATTTTTGGGAAGTGTACATCTGATTAGCAATGCAATACATATTTAAAAATTAACTCTACAGCATGAAGGCCATTCTTACTGCTTTCGGTGGTCTGAAATTGTACAAATTGTGCTATGTTCAGTAGGGAGCTTTTATACTGGCATGTGGCAGTGATGGGAGTTCCAGTTGGCAGTGCAACCTACAGTAGCCTCTTGAGCAATACCTTGGGCCCTGGCACTTCTTTATTTACAAATTAAGCAGAGATATTTATGTTAATGACCTCGATATGTATCACTGTTGTAAGAAGCATGGAAAGGGACGTCAAAGAGCTAGTCAAATGTTGTGATGTATACGGAAAGTTTTAAAATGCTTGTAATGGGAAGTTGCGTTATCAATTAGAGCATGAGGATAGATCAGAGAGAGCCAAGAGGAAGCTATCAAAATGATGTAATGACTACACTGAAATTATTATCAAGGTAGATGTTAAAGAACTTTTATCTCTGTAATCAGAAGAGCTTCAGGGTAGGAGGGATGGGCCAGAGGCATTTAAATACTTATGGGGATAACTATATTAACAGAATCTGCCATTCTCCCTGGGAGGATTGGTTCTACATGAAGGCACCTTCACGAGGTAACAAATGTTGGTAGGAGCAGTAGCAGTAATATAAAGGAAGTTCTTGATATAAAGATACATAATGCATAAAGCTGCCTTTCATAACAAAGTGATAGCAGTACACAGTGAACGAATTTCATATGAATTGGGAAGCATATAGGGGAGCAAATCTGAGGTGAGAGTAGACCAAAGAAGGTAAATGAGATGGCATCTATTATATTATAGCAGAAAAGGAGCTGCCAGCTCTTGCCATTATATACTGTGAGTGCATTTCTGTCTACAATAGTGTATGCAGGAAAAAGTGTCTAAATGAAATGATGGATTGATAATATGTATACAGTACAATTTTCAATGAATACAATTATTTTAGAAGGGGTTAGGATGATGGACAACAGTTTTTGCTTCGTGTATTTATTTACATTTATGGTATAAACTTCTACATTTACTAGGGGAACAATAAAAGCTTGAACTACACATCTGCATGTTGAAAGCTCAAAGCTGGATTTAATTGGAGCCAAATCATAGAAGACAAATATCATTCTGTGACATGGACAATACATCTGGTCTTTGTGAGTCTGCAAATGATTTGCAGTGTTAAAAAAATGCCCTGAGAAATATTGCTTGGCAGAATTTTGAAAAATAAATTATGTTAGCTAGGAAGATATTTTCATGGAAAGTATGTCTTGGCGATGACAGCACCCTTTAACGCTGTCAGTTTCAAGACACGACTGACAATACTTTGAAAAGCTTCAGCCATGCTGCAGTAGACAAATAAAAGCATGGAGGTGGTGCGGCGGTCCTGAGGACTCAATATGCTTGGCAGGACCATCGTGGTCCCGACAAACATATTACAAGTTTCCTCTCTGCCACGGTTTTCATGGTGGTTCCACCGCCATGAAAACAGTGGTGGGGAGGAAGCAAAGGAGGCCCTACAGGCCCCTCTGATGCCTCTCCCTATGTGGATGCACACAGGGAGCACAACATGTGCCCCCCTGTGTCCATGCACACCAGATCCTGCAAGGCATAGATGTTACATTCCATGCCATGCAGAAACGTTTTGTGGCATTTAATTGCAATGCCTTTTGAGGCACTGCCGCAGGAACTGTCACGTTGCCCGCCCTTAGGGACGATTACAACTTTTGAAGGTGCGGGTGGCACCACCACTGCGCCCCCACACTGCCATGAGTCGCTGCTGTCCGCCCACCAGATTACAACTTAAAAGTGGTCCGGCAGGCAGGCTGCATGGCAGTTCCCGCAGTGCGCCTCTTTCAAAGGTGGCGCTGTCTTTGAAAAAGGCATTGCAATGGGAACGTCACGCAAGGTTCCTGAATGGCATGGACTGTAATGTCCATGCCATGCAGGAACTGGTGTGTATGCACACAGGGGGACACATGCTGTGCCCCCATTGTGTCCATCCACATGCTGTGAGGCACCAGGGGGCCTGTGGTGCCGCCTTTATTTCCTCTCTGCCATGATTTTCATGGCAGTTCCACCGTGGCAGAGGGGAAACTCATAATAAGCTTGGCTGGACCATGGTGGTCCCGCTAAGCATATTGTGGACTCAGGACTGCATTGCAACCTCCAGCCAACACGGTACCCTAGTGGAGTCGGCGGTCCCATGGCAGTCCGACCACTCGTGTCATAATGGGGTGGCTGGACCGCCGCTGCAGCGGTGTCTGGACCGTCACTGCCGCGCCACCACGAGTCTGGTGATCCTCGGACTGCCAGACTCGTAATTGGGCCCCACACGTACACAGTGATCATGAACGCAATACTATTGCTGACAATAATTTGGCGCACTCGCCTTACACATTTGAAACAGCTTTGAGATGCTGAGCAGACTATGCAGCACAGAAGTAGAAACACTGTATAACTAGGTTACAGTAAACAAGCACAACTCTATGGGGAATTGGAAAAAAGACAAATGTACACTGTTAAATTGTACATCTGTAACAATAACTGTTCTACAACTGTTAATATTGTTGACACACAACACGTGCAAAGACATAAAAAAAATTATAAAAGATACTAACAGTTGATGAACACCTCAAGCATGGAACATCAACAGGAGTGCGTCAAATGCAGGGCTTGTCCTTTCCCTCTGTGAGCAGTGAGCGAGGGTCATCGAGCACAAACGGACACTGAGGGAAAAAGAGTTGCAGGAGGCCTCATCTACTTCCTCACTGACATTAAAACAGCCATCTGTTTCTGTGTAAACAGGCTGCCGCTCTTGCTCAAGCCAGGTAAGACAATACAGCTACTTAATACGGAAAGGACGGGAGACAGAGACTGAAATTATTTCATATTTACGGATATATATCTATTTATTATTTACTGATTCTGGTTACAGGAAATTATTTTTCATGAGGGCAGCCCCGAACCACTCTGCAGAGTTTCATCATTGCACCCGATTCATGCCCGGTGCTTCAGCCAGGGGAATCAGGCATCACACAGATCTTCGCCCAGGAAGAGCAGGATGTTTGACTCTTGGATTGTTTACAAGCTGATCCACAATAAACTGAAGCTGGCTTATAAGAAGAAGACTGGTGAAATATCTTGTCAACAGGTACATTTAAGAAACTGGGTCAAGAGCATTACAAGCAAACCACAGAGATTAGGATGGCTACACTGTTAAAACATGCCTCCGCCTCCCTGTGCACACACCCTCAAAATCAGCAAAACCTCTCCTGTTCACTAGCACACGCTTTCATTTTGAAAAAAATGCAGGATGTGGACACCAGAGCCTGCACTGTTAATTGTCCTCTAATACTTTCTTCGATCTCGTCTTCCTAACTCATGTCCTATCTTTTTCAGAACTTTGACATTGTGCTTAGTTCTGACAATGGCATATGGGGGCCATTTCACAACATCATTTGTGGGTACTCCAGCAGTGCTCTCCTCGTACTCTTACATGCCTTCATGAATCATCCCCGAAATGACCAGCTACATAATGGCAAAAGTTAGTTTGAGATAGAGGAGGGTGTGGACAAAGGAAACATCACTGCTTTTTTGCAGATGTGAGTCAAAAACAAAGTGAGCGTTTTTCTTTTGCTGAAGGTATCTTTAGTTTTCTTCTTGTGTTTTTCAGCTTCACTCTTGTTCACAGTGTTTCCAAGTTTCAAAATACAGAAAGGCAGCCGGAACGTGTTCCTCCCATCTGTCTGGGATGACCCGGTTCTTTTTCAAACCCTTACTGGGTTTCCAGAGGGAAACTGAAAGGTATTCCTGAGGGACAAGGGGCAGCTTCTAGTAGGGTTCAGTGATGTGGAGCTAATAATTTGTAGTCTCTCATCTTTCCTAATGCAGAACTCTTGTTTGGGGAAAAAGCAACTTGGAACTTCAACAGAGAAAATTCCCGCTCATGGCTGATTCCCATCATTTATTAATTTATTTATTATTCATTGAGTTTTATATAGTAATAACTTGACCCAGGGTCATCAGAGCACTTCACAGAGTTAACACCATATACTAGAGATACATTTGGAGTAAATGCAGATACATAGTGACAGAAAGTGATGAGGTATACGAGGTATGAAATTGCATAAGCCGAAATACCTAAGATGCATTTGGGGTACAAATAGATATGTAGTGACATTATGTGACAAGGTGTACAAGGACATTGTGGGAAGATTACCAAAGCAATTTTGAGGTAGTTACAGTATACAAAAGATGTATCGCTTTGCAGAGCACAGGTGCAATTGTACAAAATTATTGTTGGAGTAATATAATAACAGCAAAACACATAGTAGCAATAAATATGACAAAACAGGCCGAACAGAAGTAACAACAAGCGTTGTGGGCCTGAGGTAGCTGGAGTAATGCCACTTGTGAATGGGGGAAACTAGAGGCACAGATTTTGCCGGGGTAGTGATGCATAGATTTATTTCGAGGGAGTGGGGAGGGAGCCTACAGCTTTAAGGTATTTATTGAAGAGGAGAAACTTAAGTTTCTTCTTGAATGTCTCTGTTCACTTCATTTGTAGCTCTAGATGTATGTGAAGATCAGCCATTGAGATCCTAAGAAACTGAAGATGAAGAGAAATTTAACAGATGAGGATGTAGATGCCATTGTGTAATATGCTGTGCATCAGTATGTGTAGCTTCACTGTTTTGGCCCCCACAACCTGAATGTAGCAGTTGGGTAAAGCAGCCAAGAATTCCTGTGGCAGCGTGAGTGAAATAATAAAGGGGATGATCAGAAATAGGTCAAGGAGAAGGTAACGAGGATGCAGATGGCAGGCATATGGGCTATATTTGTGGCCTTGGGTCAAGTAGCATTTGAAACCTCACTGGCGTGGGCGTTCCAGGTGATCTTGGTAACAACCATTGCTGTTAAGTGCTGTATAGTGTGGTGGTCTTTCAAATTGGGTGCATGCCGCCCAAATTTGCAGAGTCCCATGTCCTCTTGAAGCTACAGCACCTGTTTCGGATGTGTCAGTGGTTACAGAAAGACAACTGACTCAGGTTAGCCAAGCTGTTGCGAGGGCTTCAGTTACTGGGTCTCCGTGCACTGGTCCTGAGGGAGGTCCGAGAGAATTGGCTCTTGTAGATACTGAATGGTCACGAGAGGAAAGGCTGACTAGGCGTGATTTCGACCTCACCGAAGGAAGCAGTAGCACCCGGAGATTTTTGCCCCAGAAGGCAAGACAGACTGAGACACATTTTGACCAAAGGAATAGTACCACAAACAGAAGTCTCTAGTCAATCTGAACAAAGTGACAGCGATGATGAAGGCTCATCAGTAAGAAGGTCCAAAAGAGCCAAAATACCAAGTCAAAGATACGCTGCACCTGAATGGACTTACTTAGCATTGAATGATTGGGGTAAAGCATATCACACCTTTTGCTACAACAATCCAAGTTTGCATGAGCCACCTTGAGAGAACTCTGTGTTCCAGTTGAAATTCTTGAAATAAGATTCCCAAATAAAAGAACTGAGTCAATTTGTGTTGGAGAGATGTTATAATAAACAAGAACTGTGTCTTTGTCGAGAACATTTATTTAAAATACTGTAAAGAAGTGAGCTGAAACCTTGCAAAAACGGAGCTCCTGAATCTTATTTGTGCTAGTAACGCTATTAACATCTAATTCAAAGTATTAAAAGTCATAAGGTCTGATTCCAAAGAAAATAACGGATTCTAATGCAATATCATCAAAACGCAAAAGAATATGTGCATGTATGCTTGCTATATTTTCTGTAGCACATGCGGTATTTATTATAATTTCAGATTTGCCCAATCATATATATGACAAATCCTTAGCCTACTTCTGTGCCCAAAATAATTTAGCAAATCATAATGGACTAAGTATTTCAGATGCTAAAATATTACATTGCGATCAATCTATTGGTGATTTTAAAATGAATGAATTTACAAAATATTTGTATGAATATGTCAACACCATGGATGCTAGAGATTGTTAAGTTTGCTTGCAATTGCCTACATCAGTTTCTGAGGGAGTGACCCATCACCATCTGCCTGTAACATGGAATTTCTTGCAGTGTATTAACAAGCTTATTTCATGGCATGGGACAATTTCAGTATTATTATTCTTACTATGATCACTAATTTTCCCCAAAGTGCCTCTGAGAAAATATTTAAATCCTATTTCTGATAGTAAAACAGTTGAAATGATGGGAGACTTCTTTAAGCATACGGAAAGCCTAGACACTGCTTATGCACACTGGCAAAATGTAATATGTTTACATGATATAGAAAATAAATTCCCAGAATCAGTAGAGGGTAGATGAAGAGAGATCATGGCTAAAGCTGCAAATCATAAAAGGATACCATTCTGGGCACTTAAGAAACCAGATCTCAAAACAATGGTAAATAGAGCTGCTATATATTGGCAACATAGAGGAAAGCTATAGTATATGAGGCGTAGAACTGAAGCTGATTAAAACGTTATTGATTCCAGCGAATGAGACCATACATTCCAAGTTCTGGAAAATGGGGATTATTTCTGTGAGGTGTGGATCACTCGGTGTGAGAATAAGGGACACACTCTGAAGGTTTTCTAATTGACTGGCACCTCTTTGATTATGTGACAAGCTACACCAGCTAATGAGAGTATTGACCCAAAGCATCAAACTGAAGAAAAAGAGGTTCTTTTACACAACACAGTTTTTAGGAAGTATTTCTCTTCCGTCTGGTCTTTTCTCACCTCGGGACATAAGGTGGGACTTGCTTCCCTCTTCTCTTTGTCTTAATTGGAAGCCTCAGAAGGGTGGTAGTAAGTTTTACCCTCAAAAAGAACAACAAAATAATATAAGAAAAGGGCTAAGGAGTCTTTAATTATCCCCCACCGAAACACCCCGGTGGTTGTGCTGCATGCTCCGTGTTTTATAGAGTGGCTTGGTGCAGTTTTAAATTCCCCACCAGTTCCCTACAGCGAATGAATGGAGGAAAGGCACTTGCCTGTAGCCACGGCCCTGATGGGTCGGGGCAGAAGAAGTCCTTGTGTCCTCCCTCTCCTTGGGACGGTTGGGCTGAAGCGTGATGCCCCTAGGCTGTCTCCTGTCGTCTGCCTCAGGTTGGGGCCTGGTCTCCAGTCTCATCTCGTCTACGCTGGCCTCAGCAGGCACCTTCTCCTCCAGGCTCCCCTTCGTGTGCTCCTTGCTCTTGTTCTCCTCGTTTTTTCTCATTTCTGGCGTTTTCTCCTCTTGTTGTTCCGCATCCTTACTCCATACTGGGCCACGCGTTCGCGGCGTTTTTGGCGACACGGTAGTCATGTGTTCATCGTCTCACGCTGCTGGAGAGGTAACCGCATTTCCTCCCAGGAACTCTACTGCCGCCATCTTGGGTGTCCCGTTCGGGAGGGCTCGTGATTATAGTTCCCTGGAATTGATTAAATCTGTGAGAAAAATGGCTATTATAGGCTGCCTAAAAAATGGTATGAATCTTGTTACTTGAGAATAGATTTTCCGAAAATGTATCATGTGGGTCAATCTGATGAAACCAACAAAGTGACGCACCAAAGACTTAAAAGAAGTGGAAGTATTGGAGAGATAGTGGGAGACATTCTGGAGCCATGATACCATCTGTTGGAGTGATACAAACTTCTTACAAGAGACGAAAACGTTCTACGGTAGTAGACAGCCTGTCTACTGACACTGCTGGGGGATTCTTAGCAATAGACACATAAATGATTGCCATGAGATCTATGGTTCTTCAAAATCATCTTGCTTTAGATGTTCTTCTTGCAAAAGAAGGTAGAGCATGTCGAATGCTAAAGGTGCAACATTGTTACACTTACATTCCAGATACAAGTAAGGACTTGTAAGGATACATTAGGAACATTACACATCTTAGAAATGATCTAAAAGCTGAGGGTGCCTGGGAATCAATTGGGAAAGGATTTTCCTCTATGGGTAGATGGTTTGCAAATCTAGGAAGTGGATTGTTGGGAAAACTCTTGAAGCCCATCTTGACAAATGGTATCTGTATATTGACATTGATTATCATCTTTAAGGTTTATAGATGTTTGAAAACTAAGAAAGAAACTAAAGGAAAAAATGGAAAAGAGATGAAATATAAATGGAAGATAGACAAAGTGGGCAGTATGAAGAGATGAAGGCTCTAGAAAAATCTAGATTAAAATTAATGAAGACTACAGAATTGTAATGTGTGACATCAGAGAATATAATGTTGTAATGGCTTAATTTGCCATCAAATGGGTGATTGAATGAGCAGAAAAGCTGCTGAACTTTTGATCTGACACATAAACTGGTTATGGCACATTTAAGAGAAAAATTATGAAACATGCACCAATTGTGCTAACTATTAATGGAAGAAAATGAGAAAAAATCTTCAGAAGACTTAATTACTGCATCGTAGAAGCATGCAGACAAGAATTAATTAGATGAAAAATAGTCATTTGACTAACATGGATTGTAGTCTGTTTGCTAGTATTGGTGTATCTTTTCAAAATGTAATAGATGATGTTAAGTGATGGATTCACAAAGTCTAAGATTTTTCTAATTACACTTTCGTAATAATAATGTGTGTGAAGAATTATTGAAAACTAATATAATCTAGATGACATTATGTGTATTTTGGGAGTCTCATCCTAAATTCAATGTTTTGCACATGTGGAAATTGTGCACCACAGGAGAAAAGAGAAAAGGGTCCTGCACATTTCTACTAAAACCAAATGCACTGAAACATTTATGGAATAATCTTCATACATGTACTAATATGAATCACCAGAAACAATATTAATAATTTGTGTTTTGAAATAATTTTATACGTTGGTACTTTGAAAACACAGTAATATGTCATAGTTACATGTGCCTTTTACAAAGAAACTAAAATGCTTTATGAGTACAAATAAGTCAGAGGAAGTATATAAAATCCCAAAGATTATGAATGAAATGCATATTTCCATTATATTTTACTTTATATTCCATGAGCCAAATTCAGTTTAGGCCTGCATTTTCCTTACTTTACGTGATTCTGCTCTCATGGAAAGACTTTGTAAGCTTGCACTGTAAAAAGAAACTATGTCTCATTAGGAGAGTTCCCATTCGCATACTAAGACTGTCTGCACCAATTTCGCTACTTTGGGAACATCTACCATGGGAAACTGTCCTCTTGAGCTCACTCATGTGCTTTTCAAACAGAATATTGTTTGAAAGTTATATACACTGGATGGTTCAACAACGTACATGATGATCACCACCTTTTTGCTATAGTATGTGTCTTCTTTATGCTGCATGACTTTCACCCTATACGAACTGACCAATGGACTGAGCGGTCTGACCAGATGAGGTGACCCAGGAGGTGCCTACCCGAAACTTGAGGATTATGTTATACATTGATGTAATGGAAAGGGAAGGACATCATTCACACATCGCTTCTCCTTATTTTGGAACTTCCTTGCCGACTCTATTGGCTTTCCTTTCGACTGACGCATATGCGGTGTATGCTATTTATACTTGGGACATTGACGCCCCTAAAACTAGAGCTTGACAGCAAGTCTATCACCAAAATTATTGTGCTTTCCCCAAATTATATTGGGTTCAGCTACACAGGAACTGGCAGGCTGGAGTGTATCTTAATTCAAGACCGGAGATAGCATCCTATATACGAGCCACCATAAAAAGATGGACAGCCCATCTCAAAAGTACTGTTAAGGAGTTGGTGTACCGCTGCGAACATCATATGCTTCTGAAAGGTGATACTGCTGATTAAATTAAAGATAAGAACTGGCTTTCCAGGTATAAACAATAAAAAGCACAATCTTTAAAGCTAAAGATGGCTCTTTGACTTAGAATTATGTGCTTTATAAAAGGATCTTTGAGGCTTACTTAGATTGGACACAACCTGAAGCATGCAATACTCTACATCTTAAATTTAGACTTGGAATTCCCCAGACTAAAGCCCATAAGGCTAAATGGAATTCACTAAAATACAATGGTAGGTTTGTGATTTTAGTGTGAGTGGTGTGGAATCCATTTTGCACCTTATGCTTTTTAGCACCAAATCAGTTGAAATCCGCAGCAGATGGTTGTTACTTTTAACTATTATGGCACGATAAATTGCAATTAAACACTTGCACTTTGATAGAGAATGGACAAAGCACCACTGTATTTTTCAATGGCTTCATATATTTGGTAAGCTTGGATGCTCACTGGGCAGGCATTAGAAAAGCATGTCTAATTATAGGAATACTTTTCCTGCAGTACAATGACTGTTCAGTTAGACGCATTTTTGCACTTTGTAAAAGCAGTTTTGAGAGAAATATTGTCTATTTTAAAAGGATAATGTATTTTTAGCAAGAATATTGCAGAATTTATTTAAGCTGTCAACTGCTTATTTAATCTTACTAGAAAATGGCTGATTGATCTAAATTACTCTTGCAAACCTCGGGCCAGATGTACAAAATACTATTTAAAAATTACTTAATAGCAGATTTTAAGGGATTGGTATTAACAAATCATTAATAGTTATATACCAATGTAGGTTTCTTTAATTTAATGATTTCTTAATTTGCTTTATTTCGAAATTTTAAATCATTAATTGTGATTCGTTATGATTTGTAAAGTAGTGACAGTCACATGGGAAACCACTTGTGACATCAGAAGCAATAGTAAGCTGCTTTACTATTGGTTTCATTTTTATTGGAGAGCACAGGAGACCAGAAAAGAAGGCTATAACATTGAGCAAATGAAAATGGTAAGTTAAAATCCAAATGGGGAAGAAGAGAGCACAAGGAAAAAAGGAAAGTTTAGCAATAATGAACTCCCCAAATTACCTCAGGAGTGTGCAAAGAAGCATGATACATTATTTGGAAAATCCTCCCTGCCAGGCTTTGATGCAACAAAGGAGGACATAAATTCAGAACCTAATTAACACAGTAGGAAGCTCAAAATACTGAATAGATATTAAGGAGTTGCTAATTAGCCACTTAGGGTTAGATGTACTAGACACTGGTCACAAAATGTTGGTTACAATTTGCAACCAGTATTTTTTAAGCCAGTGTAGTATTTTGTGAACTGACCTATGTATTGACAGCTCAGTTCACAAAATACTGAATGGTAGTGGGTTGCTATTCAATTTAACTCATGAATATTGATGAGGCAGGTCACAAATTGCAACCCACTTTGATTTGCTGCCATCCAAGCGACAGTGGGCTGCTGGGGCAGCAGATCACCATGTTTGTGATTACTAGTAAATAAAGATTTTTTTTTTTTAACCCAGTCCGTTTTCTTTAAAGGAAAATGAGAAGTGTTAAAAACAATGAAAAGTTTAATGATTTTATTTTACGACTAGGCAGTTGTCCAAGGGATCACTGCCTACTCTTAAAAATGTTTGTGTCAAAATTCACAAAGGGTGGACCCTTTCCTGTATGCGAGTGGTTTACCACTGCCTTTCAGTAGTCGGTAAATTATAATTGTTTTGCGACCGGATTTCGGTCACAAGACATTAATACATTCCATTCTGATTTGCTATTTGGAAGGGATGCTCTAAACATGCCCCTTCCAAATACCAATTCAGTATGATGTTGCTTATAAAAAGGCAATTTTGCTGTTGCGAATGTTTGATTTTGTAAATTGGACCCCTTGCAATGGCAAAAATCCTTAGTACATCTGCCCACAGCAATTTAGAAATTGCCAATTCCTTCAAATTCGCAGATTATGAATCACTGATTACAAACCCTCACTTCATATGTACTAATATACTGTTTGTTGAAATAACAATTTGGTGTATTAAGGAATCTCAAAATACTGATTTCCTATTCAGAAACTGGTAGGCTTTGCAAATAGCAAATTCCGAGTTTCAAATTGTGAATGTTGCATTGAAAGCAAATGAGGACATCACAACTAGGAAACACTGTGTTTGAAGCACAATGCTGGGCTGGAGAACTTACTGAGAAGGTGTGTTGGAAGACAGTGGAGTACTTCAGACATTGCAAGTGAAAACCCACAAAAGCAAGAAAAATTAAACAAATGTTTTCTGTGTTTTTATGTTATGTTATGTAGATTTGTATGGCAAATCTTATCACCCATGAGGGTATCTAGGCACTGGAGCAGGAGAATAGGTGTGGTGGTGCTCGTAAGTTGAATATCCGGGTCTTCAGCTTCTTGCTTCAGCTTCTTGCGGAAGTTGAGGGGTGGAGAGGAGGTTCTGATATGTAGAGGGAGTTTGTTTCAATGTTTGCCTGAGATGTAGGAGATTACGCTTCCTCCTGTCTTGCTTCTGCAGATGAGGGGGAGAATGAGGTACACTGTAGACATTTGGAGGGTTGGTAGAGTTGAAGTTGAATTGTTGAACTGTTAGGCACGTCTCTTGCATCCAGTTTGTCACGTTGGAGATGCATATAGTGAAGTTATTCCTGGTGGTGGTATTCATGTCGCTGAGAGAGAGGATGAGCTGAGTGTCAGTGTCAGAGACGATGTTGAGGTTGTGGGTTCTTATGAAGTCCAGGAGATGGGGCTGCTTAAGATGGGCAGAGAGCTGCTTGTTGATCTCTTTCTCCAGGACTCTGGCCGGAAAATGTAAGAGGGATATGGGCCTGTAGTTGCTGAGATCCTTAAGATTGGCTGGGGGTTTCTTTACAAGAGCAGTGACGTCCACATGTTTCCAGGTGCCCTGGAAATATCTGCTGATGATGGAGGAGTTGATGATATTGGTGAGGGTGGCGCTGATCAGTATGCTTCCCAGGCTGTACATGTGGTGAGGGCAGGGTCCTGAGGGGGACCTTGAGTGGATGGTCTGCACAATTCTGGTGGTATCATCTGTGGCGAGGGGGCTCCAGTTTGTTAGGAGGTGGGTGACCTGGTGGTGGCAGGAGGTTGAGTAATGATGTCTGCTATAGTGAATTAGGGTGTGAAGTTGGAACAGATATTGAGGGTTTTGTTGTGAAAGAAAAGTTGTCGCAGAGAGTCTGGGAGGGGATGATTGTGTTGGTGGCAGCTGTTTGGTGGGTGAATTCCTTGATGAAGTTGAAATGTTCTTTGACGGTGTTAGTGCAGGAGTCGAGTCTAATAGATTATATAACTTAGAATGAAAAATTAATTAACATAGTATGCTAAAGGTGCCATAAAATAATGTAAAACATAACATTAAAATGTACATGCATTTAAAATGTGCAAATTCACAGTAGGCAGTCGTTGTTATTCATGTAGGCGATAGAAAGGCCATGAAACAAGCTTTTCCAGTTAGAAGAGAACCTGATATTGTTGAAATGTGCACAACGCGATTTAGAAGCTTGACCTCAGAATGGCCTGCTTAGAGATGTTGTCATAACTGCCAAATTTTTCGGTTTAACAAAATGTATTACTTTATGACGCAACATTTTTATTCTTGAATGTCATGAACTTTGTACTTTCTTATGTTTCCTACAAAGCTTGAATAGACTAATTTGTGCATTTAAATGATAATGATTGATTCATAGAGAAACAGAAAGCATTACCTAACAGTGATTTTTCCATTAAATTAGTAGTCCATTGTTCTCGCAGTGATACAAATGTATATGTGGAAGGTCGATCTGCATTCAAAGCCTATGGGAACTATGCTTGATGTGTCCAGAATCTCATCACACAAGACTGTCTGTAGCTAACCTTGTCATAAAAAGTTTAATCTGCATTTATTTCTGTGGGAACAGAGGAGCTGAACCTGCTTGCTGAAGAACCCTGTCTCATGATTTGCTCATGGAGAAGGAAGCCTGCTACAAAGTTTTTGACATGTTTTCTTGACTTTTATATTAGTGAGTGTCCCTAGGTAGTTTCAGGAGAAAACACTTTTTCCATCTCTAGGCCGAAATGTTAACGGTTGTGTCTACTCCTGCTCCTGTTCCCTTAGACTCTCTTTGCTATTTGATTTGACAGCTTGCTACTGCAACTGTATGCTGATCTATTTTGATTTATCAAGACTTGGTTGAGTCTTGTAAACTACTCTTTATGGGAGTTCTGTTGCTCTGGTTCGACTTTCAGGATTTGTGTTCCTTTGACTTAACTCTTTTCCATTGAATTTGAACTTTTTCTGGGTTCTCAGAATCTAGAGCTCTGAACCTGACTTACAGCATAGGAAACGTATTCCTTTGTGGAACACGCTTCATGCAATCTTATTATTTGATACTTTGTTCTAACCATTTCTTTTATTTACATTTCTGTAAACTTATTTGATTGATGAACTAACTAAATAAAGACCAAAAGTAAATAAAGATCTTCACTCTTAATGAGAAAGAATGTTTTGAAAACGACAATACAACTCTCATCATTGACTGAACGTTAATGAAATGTAAGGTTGATTTGTCTAACCTGCTCCTTGACTACTAATTCACATTTCCAAGGGCCGTCACTGAGAAGGATTTAGTGCGGAACAAAGGGCTAAAAGCCAGATGTACGACTCTTGGAATTTTTGACTCACAAATTGTGACAAATTGTGAGTCGCAATTTGAGAGTCGCAAAATCCAATGTACAACAGTGTCCGAGACACTGTTTGCGATTCCCAACGGGGTCACAAATTGCATGCCTCATGAATATTAATGAGGCTGTCGCAATTTGCGACCCCATTGAGAATGGCTAGCACTCCCAGTGATGGTGGCCTTCTGGGGTGAGCAGACCACCATGTCTGGGACTGCTTTTAAATAAAGCAGTTTTTTTTAAAATGCAGCCCGTTTTCCTTAAAAAAGAAAAAAAAAACATTTTTTAAGGGCAGGCAGTCATCCCGGGGACCTCTGCCTGCCCTTAAAAAATATTTGTGCCTCCATTCCCAAAAGGGGTCCTCTGGGGACCCCCTCCCATTTGCGAGTGGTTTACCACCCTTCTGAGAAGGGTGTTAAACTGTGAGTGTTTTGCGACCGCAATTGCAGTCACAAAACATTCATACATGGGTTTTTGAGTCGCTATTTGAAAGGGAACGCCCTTGGAATGCCCCTTCCTAATAGGGAGTCGCTAACCCTATTTTGTGAGTCGCTAATTGATTAGCGACTGGCAAAATAGAGTTGGTACATTGGCCATACGTTTTTTGCAGTCGCAAACGGGTCTAAAAACCTTTTGCGACCGCAAAAAACTGTCGCACATCTGGCCCTTAAACTCTAGCAGATGTCAACATTTTGGGCCCAGTCTATGCTATCAGTTTTCTGATAGCAGAATTGTGGGTTAAGTATTTGGAGCAAGGAGTTATAAATAATTCCCAAGTTAGAATAAAATACCAGAACCCCGGAATCCAATGCCCTGAGCTTGAGGAGCTGATATGGTGTGGTTTTGAAGGTAGTTGCTGTTTTGGAGTTGGGAGTATTAATAGGGTGATATGACAACTATTGTAATTGTATTCTTTTATTTTATTTCTCATTGTGTTATTTGATTGAAAGTAGATGGTTTGATAAAAAATAGATGATTATTGATTTATGTTTTACATGAAGAGATTAAAGAATTCCGGCTCGGTGTAGTCTAAGATCATAGAATAATAAAAGACAAGTGTAGTGACACTTGAATTATTCTTGTTTGCATAGATTTTGTGGTGCAGAGCCTGAGGTACCATCACCTACATAAGTGAGATAGAAATACTAATAATCTGTTGTGATTGCCTAATATTGATTGATGTTGGCAGAACCTAATTGCACAAACAGGGGATGCTGCATTGTTTAGGTTGATTTCACCCTGGTCAAGCTCTCACTTGCAAATGAGTATTTTCTGTTTGAATGAATAAAAGTCGGAAGGTATAAAACCCTTAATATTCCGATTGATGAATTTCTACTGTTTCCCATTAGAAAAGAAAAATTAATATATGTTTGTTTTGTAAAAAAGGTTTTTATGGTTTGTGCAAGCACGAGAAATTGTAAAGGAGGATGAACTGCGGCAGAGAGCGAGATCATACGTCGTAGTGTTCCGCGCTGGGATTGGTATTGATGTGTTTTTCCGCTGGGATTGGTTGGTGACGCCAAGGTGCTGCACTTCGATAGACCAGTGATTTGTGAATCCCACAATGGGATTTGAGAACAGGATATTGATAAATAACAACTGAAACAGGAATAGAAGAAGAAAATTGACGTTTACCGAAAAGAATCATAACATTGAACTGTAAATTATTTATTTTACGAATCTTGTGAAAACCTGAAATGTTTCAAAGGACTTATGAGTTTTGTGAGAGGGTATGTTACAGTTCTGATACAAAAAGGTGAAGAGGCACCACCTGCACATTTTATGTTGACTGAGGAGGGATTAGACACATGTTTATGTCTTCATCAATGGGGTAAGATTACTGTGAAAGAGGGTACAGTGAGGGTTTCAAAATATGGGTGTTTGAAAGAAAGAAGAATTAGAAAATAAAGGGGAAAACATGTGTGAGAAGAAACCAACACATAAACCTGTACAATTTGAAGCTTTAAGCATGTGGGAGAAAGCAGCTAGAGACAAGAGAGCTATGAGATGAGAAGCAGCTTAAATGGAGGAAAGCTATAGTCGAACGTACTAGATTATATCCAGCAATTTCTACAGAAATTCCAGAAAAAAGGAAAGAAGAAAAATACTAAAGAAAAAGATAAAGAGGGAATGGAGAAAAAAATGAGACAGACAGTGATTCAGGAGATAATATATTAGAAGAAATGTTAACTGCTCAACCCCTGGCTTATGCTACCATAACTGATAGTTCGGGTGTAGTGCCACAATAAGCAAAACAGTTTTTACTGCTCCTCTGGAAACAAGAGTGGTACAAATTGACAGACCAGTTCAAGTGTTGCAGATTACCCCACCACAAGTTGCTCAGAGACAGAATGTTTCATTACCTGTGGTAAATTCTCCTGTTATACCTATACCGATGAAAGCACCACAAGAAGCAAATTTACAGACAGTGCCTAAACCAGCTGCAAATGCAGGTGTAGGAGGGTTTCCTGTGACAGGATTTGTCCCAACTTCTACAAATGCACAGATTGTTATGTGGAGACTACCTCAGACAGTTCAAGCACTAAGAAATGGGAAAAGAATTGTCTTCATGACACCAATAACCCAAGAGCAAACTAACCTGCTTGAACATGGAATTTTTTCACCATTGATTGAGGAAACTGTGGGCATCAAGAAGACAGAAGGCTCAATGCAAATGATTAGCCCAGAACCTGAGAAAGAAGGGGCATTCAATATTCCAAGATTAAAAACAGAACTAGAGGAATTTATTAAGGGATGCTTGGAATTAGAATATTTGAATACATATCAAGAAAAATAATTGATTTACCTATGTTAAGAAATCACAATTCGAGCAGCACCTACACATGAGAAACTAACTGAATTAGGTCAGAAATATGATGTGGAAATTCCAATAAACTCTCCTTATCAGAAGAGTTATAGGGTACATTTGGATGATTTTGCAATTGAAAACCTGTGTCCTGTAAGAATGTGAGTGCATATTATCTAATTAATAAAATGCATTAATAAATGGAGTGATTTTGAAAAGTTAGAAAAACAGATGGGCATAGAAATATGAAAAGAAAATGAAACAGCCAGAATTAGAAAAGTACCATAAAGAGAAAGAAGAAGAGGGAGTTTCAGCTTATCCTTATTGGTAAGTAGCGGGTGGAGTGTAAATACATGTGCCTTGGAGCAGAGGTGATCTTACCGCATTTACGACCAATTTTTTAAAATTGAGAGGCATACCTGTTCAGTGGTACACACAAGTTGAATGATTTGTGAAAATTTCAAAGGTGTTGTGGACCGAATTGGATACATTATTTAAGATTGTGGTGCCAAGTGATTTGTGGGCTGAGTGTAATACTACAGTACAATGGCCATAAGATGGGCCACGGAGAGATAAACGCACAAATGCACCATCTCCCATAGTTATGGAGAAATATGAAGCAGTGATTAACCTCCTGAAAGGAAAGACTTAAGGCCTGATTTAGATTTTGTCGGGATTACCATCGTCGTTCCACGGCAGAGTATCCATGTACTCTGTCAAACTCACGGAATCCCGCCCACCCAAATTTGGATATATGCTGCCTGACTCTCCGTCCGCGTCAAGAGAGTGTTTACCACCACGTATGTTGCTCACTGCTGCCAACATGGCAGACTCGTTTCTGGTGAAGTACTACGTTGCTGTCAGGGCGGTGGGGTTGCACCAAACCTATTTAGATTTCACAGCTGTGCTGGCGGTGTTGTAGTGGTGGATTGCCGACGGGGTGATTCCATTGCGAGACGCCATTATCATTGGACTAGTCCAATGGCTGCATGTACGATGGATGCTAGCATCACACACCTGATGTGATTTGCATAATTGTTTACACCTGCATACCACAATATAAAACACACTCAGACCATGATCCTTTGCCATTCCAGCACAGTAGAACTTTGCAGCAGAACACTTTACCACTGAATTCAGGATTGTTTTTTGGTCTCTATTTCTTGTTCATTTACCCCTTTTTCTTTATCATCTTGTGGGTTATTTAATGTATTTAAATTCATAATCTCAGAATGGCAGGGAAGGAAAATCCCTGCTTTACTGAGGGTGAATTGTCATTCATGGTAGATGAAATCATTAGAGTAGAGCCACAATTGTTTGGAGCTCAAGAACAAATGACAACTATAGCACAGAAAAGGCAAATGTGGGCAAGAATATTTGACAGAATGAATGTTGTAGCAAATAACCTGAGCACGCAGGAGGAAATTAGGAAGAGGTGAAATTACCTGTGGGGGAGAGTGCCTTCCCTGGCCTCCAAGTGTCACCTGGAGGCCCAGAGGATTAGTGTAGGTTCTCCTAGGCCCCTCTTACAACTCTTTCCCTGGGAGGAGAAGGTCTTACAGTTCCTGCATCCTGAAGGCTTAACAGGAATCCTTGATGGAAAGGAGACTGGTAAATTGGACTTTTCAAGGTGTCACTAAACCTATATGTCCTGTTTGCTTTGAAGTCAGCTGTTGCTAATGAGTTTGTGCACTCTAAGTTTAGACCAAGCGTCTACCTTATACCAAAAATCTAACTTTACCACTACTAAAGTTAGACTTTTGGTCTGCGTTTAGACCAAACGTCTAACTTAGACCAATCAATCAATCAATCAATCAGGGGAATTGTAAGCGCACTACTCACCCGTGAGGGTCTCAAGGCGCTGGGGGGGGGGGTAAGCAGCTCCGTTCAGTCGAAGAGCCAGGTCTTGAGTGTCTTCCTGAAGATGTTCAGGGAGGGGGCACGTCTGATGTTGATCGTGAGTTTGTTCCAGGTCTAGGCCGCGATGTAGGAGAAAGCTCTACCCCCTGTTCTGGCTCTGCGGAACTGCGGGATTACAGAGAGGATGGAGGATTGGAGGTTTAGCTTGGGTGCGTCGAAGGAGATTCTTTCTTTGAGATATTTGGGTCCTGTGTTGTGAAGGTATTTGTAGGCGTGGGTGAGTATCTTGAAGGTGATACTATTTTCTATGGGGAGCCAGTGGAGGTTCTGCAGGTGTTGGGTGATGCACTTGTGTCGAAGGATGCCGAGGACTAGTCTGGCTGCGGTGTTCTGTATGGTCTTGTGTTTGCAGAGCAGGGATTTGTCGATACCGGCATAGAGGGCATTTCCGTAGTCCAGTTGGCTGGTTATGAGTGAGTGGGTGACGGTCTTCCTTGGTTCAGGGGGATCCATTTGAAGGTCTTTCGGAGGATTGAAGCAGCTGGAGGCAACAGCATTGATCAGTCGGGTCATGGAGAGGGAAGAGTTGAGAATGATGCCGAGGTTACGGGCATGGTCCGTGTGGGTGGGAGGGCTGCCGAGGGCAGTGGGCCACCAGGTGTTTTCCCATTCAGAGGGGGAGGGTCCGAGCACGAGGACCTCCGTCTTCTCCGAGTTGAGCTTCAGGCAGCTGCTGCTCATTCAGGATGCAACGTCCTTCATTCCTTCCTGGAAGCTGAGCCTGGTGGTGATGGGGTCCTTAGTGAGGGAGAGGATGAACTGGGTGTCGTCGGCATAGGATACTATGCTGTGTCCGTGCTCTCTGACGATGGTGGCGAGGGGGGCCATGTAGATGTTGAAGAGCGTGGGGCTGAACAACGATCCTTTGGGTACTCTGCAGTTGATTTCCGTTGGTTCGTAGCGGAAGGGTGGCAGTCTGATTCTTTGGGTTCTGCCGGTGAGGAAGGAGCGGATCCAGTCGAGGGCGGTTCCCTGTATTTCGGCGTCGCGGAGTCTGATAGTGAGTGTGCTGTGGGAGACGGTGTCAAACGCTGCATAGAGGTCGAGTAGGATCTGGGCCACAGTGTGTTCTTGGTCGAGGAGCGTGCGGATGTCGTCTGTGACAGCGAGTGGAGCGGTCTTGGTGCTGTGGTTGCTGTGGAATCCGGATTGGGAGGGATCGAGGATGGAGTTTTCTTCGATGAATCTTGTCAGCTGGGCATTGACGGTCTTCTCAGTGACTTTGGCCGCAAATGGGAGGAGGGAGATGGGTCAATAGTTCTTGAGGTCTGTGGGATCTGCTGAGGGCTTATTGAGCAGGGGTCTGACTTCTGCGTATTTGCAGTCATCGGGATGGATTCCGGTCTTGAATGTGGCGTTGATTGTGTGTCGTTGTTCGGTTGCGATGACGGCTCTGTGAAAGATGTGCGTCGGGCAGGGGTCCGTGGGGGCTCCTGAGTGGATGCCTTTATGGTTGAGGTGGTGTCTTCATGGTGACTTGGGTCCAGGAGGAGATGGTGGGCTGGCTGGCATTGCTGGAGGAGGATGTGGTTCCAGGGTCAGGCGTCTTGTCGTTGAAATTGTCGTAGAGGCCCTTGATTTTCAGATGGAAGTAGGATCCGAGCTTGTTGCAGAGGTCCTGGGAAGGGGTGATGTCCGCGGTTTCGCTGGGGGGCTTGGTGAATTCCTGGATGATGCTGAAAAGTTCCTTTGAGTTGCTGAAGTTGGTGAGGATCTTGTTTTGGATGAAGGTCCTTTTTGTGGATCTGATGCGTTGGTGGTGTTCTGTCATGACGTTCTTGTAGGTGGTGCGATCTTCAGGCGTTTTGTTGTTTTTCCAGTTCTTCTTGAGGCGTCTGCAGGTGCGTCTGGATTCTTGGAGATCGGCGGTGAACCATGTGGCCTTCCTGGTGCGCTGTTTGTAGGGGTTACGTAGGAGTGCAAGCTCGTCTGCGCATTGGAGATCCATTTGTGGAGTTCCTTGGCTGCGAGGATGGCGTCAGTTGAGGTGGTGGGGGGGGTCTCAGTTGATGGTGGAGTTTAGCTGCTCCTCGGTGACTTTGCTCCAGTTCCTTCATGGAGGGCACGGTACGGGTTTGGGCGGTGTGGGTTTCTTGACACGGAAGTGTATGCAGTGGTGGTCCGTCCATGGGGATTGTGTGGTGTGGCTGATGTGGATGCTGTTACCTCCTGCGAAGATGGGGTCCAGGGTGTGTCCTGCTTTGTGGGTAGGTGTGGTGATGAGCTGTTTCAGTCCGATGTTGGCGAGGTTGTCCAGGAGGGTGGTGGAGTTGGGGTCGCTGGGGTTGTCGAGGTGGAAGTTCAGGTCTCCGATGAGTATGTAGTCCATGGAGGCGATGGCGTGGGGGGCGATGAGGTCGACAATGGTGGTGATGAATGGAGCGCGAGGTCCGGGGGTCTGTACGCGATGGTGCCGTGAAGTGTGGTTCTAGGGCTGGTCTGAATCTGGAAGTGCAGGTGTTCGTGGTAGAGAAGTAGCCACTGGTGGTGGAGGTGGAGAGTCAGAGGGAGCTCTTGTGTCCGATGGTGAGTCCTCCCCCTGGACGGTTGGGGCGGTCCTTCCTCCTGATCTTGTATCTATCAGGGATGGAGGTGGCGATGTCGGGGGCGGAGGAGGCATTTGTCCAAGTTTCTGTGAAGAAGGCGACGTCTGGTGAGAGGGTGTCAAAGAGGTCCCAAATCTCTCCGGCGTGACTACTAAAGTTAGACTTTTGGTCTAAGTTAGACTTTTGGTCCAAACTTAGACCAAAAGTCTAACTTTACTAAATGTAAAGTTAGACTTTAGGTCTAAACGTAGACTTCAGGATTGAACTTAGACTTTTGGTCTAATTTTACCTTTGTGAATCAGTCCCAATGTGTTGTATGTAAGATGACAGGTTTCAATCTCCATTACATGTCACATGATGTTATGGTGCATGTAAGTGTTTGTACACCAAATAACATATATGTGTTTCAAACAGTGAACATCTGTTCTCTTTGTACTGCAGATTTTCACTTGGTTTTTTTAAGTTACAATCAATTTTGCAAATGTTGTGAATGTATCATTAAAATAACTACAACAACCCTGATGCCTTGTTTCTGTTTTAGGAAAATCATATTGCAATCTGATTTTGCTCATTCTCCCTTTTCAAACTTTTTTTCACATATGGTTACGTGTCATTTATAGATCAATCTCTATTTAATGCTCTCTTTTGAAAATTGTTTATCTTGAAGCTTTGTATGTTAACCTTTTCTTGTCATGTAATTGAACTAATGTCATTAGTTGCACAAATCAAAATTTGTTTAGCAAAATGATTTAAGGTATTTAAATGTTTATACTGAATATAAGTGGTATTTTTGAAAGATTTACTCTGCACTGTTAATATGATGACTAATGCTAAACATTCTTCTAAGTTGTGTAAATGTTTTTTAGCCAACTAGGCCTAGGATTGGTTAATTTCACATTTCTCCTCTCTACTGTGTTGTGTTGAATGGTTGGTATATAGTATATAGTTAATTCATTTTTTTTAATTTTACATTTCAGGACATATTTTTTACCTGTTTATGCGCAGTTGTTTTGTATGAAATCTAAACTCTTTGTGTAACTAATTACAATACCACAGAAATGTATAATCATGATATTTATTTCCTACATGTTGGCTTACAAGTCATTGTATGTGTAATCCTCACTTTCGCAATGTATCCATATTTTTACATTTATCATACATCCAACAGCCAGAGCATGTGGCCCACCATCTGCTACTGAGGAAACCTCCACTCCAGCCCAGGATCAAGCCTCCAGTGGTGACTGCACTCCTGACAGTCTGTATGAAAAGGACTGGTCCATCTGGTTTGCCTGGACAGACGGCTCTAGTGAGTATCACTCGGCCAACATCTACACCTCCTACCCCAGCTGTTATACCACCTCAGCTCACGGATACCTCCACTTAATATGTCCAAACCAACACCATGCCAAACATGTGCCCCCAGTCCTGGTTGTTGTTGAGACACCACCACCTACAGTTTACCTAGGTACCAGTGGGATGGGGCTCACTGGGTCAAGGCCACAGGATAATTGTTACAGGGGTCATGGGAGGAAAACTGTAGCCAGCAAAGTGAGGCCACTGGGTTGACTTTTACCCAGGCCACGCTCAACCACGCCTTGGGATCCCCCCATCATTCATAAAGTAAGATAGGTCAGGTCCTCTTAGAGCTCCAGGACATGAAGCAGTTGCAGAGGGAGCACAATGTACAGATGGGGTATCTAAACTCCAATTTGGGCTCCTTGTCTGGGGTGCTGCAGGACATTTACACCCATATGTGCATTGTTTTTTCCAGCACCATCTTTCCCTTTCTGTGGTCCAACAACATCTGGGCCACCTTCATCTGCCTCAACCACAGAAAGGGAGGCCCTGCCCCAACAGGAAATACCTGCACCCACCTCAGTCCCTGTAACTGTGGATCCACCAGCCACCAGCAGGAGCACACATTCATCCGGACCACCAGGAGAGGCTGTTAAGACCACCACCACCACTATGAGAAGCAGAACCTAATTTGCTCCAGTGTGTGACTACCATTCACTCTGAGGTCTATTTTCCAGACACATTTACCTTTCTGTTGCCAGATATATTTTGGACATTGGACTTCAAACAATTTTGGCTCTTCAATAATGGTTTCATTCACCCTGACTGACATTTCCTTTTTCGGTCTGCTTTTTAATTTACATCCTGCTTTGGTTTATTTTCTTTTGTTTAATACAGGTAAGACTAACAAGGTCAAAGACTGGCATCGTAGCCCTTTTCTGTATTCATTCATTTTTTTCCTTCCATCATACATTATAAAATGTGAACAACCACCAAATGATAGTTTTTTGTTCATGAATGAATTGAAAGTAGGTAATGTTTTGCACAAATTTCTACCATGACAACAAAATACAAAGACCAAAAACTTATCATCTAGTAGTTTATTAAATTTGAAGAAGATTGGTCTGTCTATTTTTTCTTAAACATAACAAATCATACATAACACAAATACTCAGTGCCATTTTCACATTTCTAGTTCCGCAACTTGCCACCATGGAAGAAGAATCAAAAGAATCAGATTCAATAGGCAAAATATTATTTAATTATGTCATCAGCTGGAGCCCAATATTCTGCCTCTCAATAAGAATTGCACAATAACACCATTAGTCATTAATCCTGCCAGTACTCAATTTGGTAAACACAGGATCATTTGAATACGCTGTTGCAGTATCTGGGGGAATGTCACAACCACTTTAAGTGGTGTGTTACAAAATGTTAGTTCTACAATAATGAGACACATCAACAGCTTCATACACTTAACACAAAATGAGCGTGTTGCCAATGTGATGGGAGATTAGTATCCTTTGGGTCGACTACAATATGTGTTTAGAGCAAATCAAGCAGCACATATTGGCTTTGTGCCAACATTTAACATCCAAAGCTTGTGTGTGTGTTCCACAGGATCAACCTATGTCCCCTTTGTACTCTGCAACAGCAGCATTTAACTGCAAATGCCACAATTCTAAAATGTCCAAATGAAAATGACATGGTGAAGGATCCTAAAACAGAGAAAACAAGAAGGTTCATTAAACTACAATACAAAATAGATACCTTACAAATAAATACATTTGAGGACACATTTTCAACGTACAATCAAAGATGGACAATGCAAATTAACACATTAGTCAATGTATCAAAACTTTGATCAAAAAACATCTTTTCCCTGGATGTCCCTTTACTTGGCCTTTCAAACAAATGTCCAGCACAGAGTTTTATCCGTATTACATTAATAGCTGTGAGAACAGTCCCGGGCACACATAGTGGGGATATCACAATGTTGTGGAAGTCTTGTACAAATTACAATTGCAGTGGTCGACACCAGTGTGAAGTTGAAAAGTTATTTAATGAGGCAAAGACCGTATTGAGACAAACAACCAGCCGACACGTGTTTCCTCACTATGAATGGTCCTGTGACTCTTCAGGGCTGTATGAAGGAGTGTTTGAAGGAGTATAGAGAGCAGACCCCTTTTAACCGGTGATAATTCCAACCCAGTCTGGGGTGTGCGGTGGAATCTATGTAGCAGAAGAGAAGATGAGATGGTGCTCACGGTGTAAGCATTGCGTCAATTGAAGATGCGGGTGGGTAGTACAGACCACGAGCGTGTGATGGGCTGGAGGCCGTAAAAGCGATGAGACGTGCCGAGGCGGGTGCGCCCGAAGGCGGGTAGATGCGTGTGCTCCCAGGAGCTGAGTAAGCGTACGTCCAGTGTCTGCTGTAGGGGATGGATCGAGCGGCAGATGGCGACGGGTGGCGGGGAGCCTGAGAGGGGAGTAGCTGTGGTGATCCACGAGGCAAAAACGTGCAGAAAGGTGGGTGCGCCTGCCATGAAGTAGGAAGGCGTGCAGGAGACACTGGAGCCATCTGGAAGCCACGGGTAGGGTCACATTAATAGCTGGTTTAACATTTCATAAAATAAAATGCAATGACATACTTACACTCATGTGAAGAAGTGGTCAATGAAATATTGACCTACGTCAATCCCTTCACCACTTTCATATTCATTTGGCATTTCAACATCCTCTTCATGGTCTTCTTCACTTGCAATGTATGAGATGTTCAGTTGCTGGGCAATGTTTTGTCACATACAGCATTTCATGGTGATTTTGCACACCTCATCAGATGAGTAGAGGAAGGTTTCACCAGTCCTGTCCAGACATCGAAATCTGGCCTTTAGGAGCCCAAAAGCCCACTCCATTGGCCTCCGTGTTCTTCCATGGGCCTCATTGAAGAGGACTTCCCCTGGCGTTGTGGATTCCTCAGCGATGCTAACAACCATGGTCACTTAGGATAAGCAGAGTCTCCTATATGGGATGAAAAGAAAATTAGCAAAAAATTATAACAACATTTTAGATCATTACACTTTACAAAATATAAAATAATACATAGGCAGATAGTACTTACCAACAAGCCATGCCATCTAAAGTCCATTTGACATAGCAGGGGTATGCAGCGGTATGCTGCTGTTCTACAGTACAAACGAAGCATGGGTTTATCCAGGGAAATGCACAAACATGCTTGTGATGTACAAATCTGGTAAACAGAGAACTTGCACATTGATTGAATGGAAGTTCTTTCTTTCGATTGCAGTAAGCTTGTTCTATGGCATGTGGTGGCACTAAGGCAATATGTGTGCCATCAATTGCTCCAACTATAAGTGGTAGGGAGGCCAAGGCATAAAAATCCCCCTTAGCATTGGTAAAATCCTGGTGTGTAAGAAACTGAATGAAGCTCTTGATGTGTCTCATCATTGAAGAAAGAACTTCTTGTAGCACACAACTGAAAGTTGGTTGTGACATTCCACCGATACTGCCACAGTGTATTGGAATGATCTTGTGGCCACAAATTGGATGGAGTACTGCCATTTTTGTAACTATTGATGGCATGGATGTGGGATTCATATTGTGAGGAAGACGATCTGGCTGTGACTGATGGCATAAATCAGGAATTGTTTGCCTATTCAATCTGAATCTTTTTGATAATATCGCGTTCTTCCATGGTGGCATGGTCTGGAAATGGTCGGCACGCTTGAGTTTGTCATCTCCTCACTCACTCTGGGTTCATATGTCTACATTGAAAAAAAAGATATTTGTTGAAACTGTTTGCTAACATATTTTCAATTTAAACTATTCTTTACATCTAGTTTTCAATACATATACATTTTTCTTACATAATTAGACAGAACCTTATTGTGTTTAGTATTAAAAAACAGAATTCACATTTATTATATGTCTAAATTATCATTTTTTTTAAATGTGTAAATAATACATTGTTACCATATTATTTACACATTCCTATTTTATTATTTAAAATTCTAACATAAAAAAACATCTACAGCGGTATAAACACCAATGCGCGAATCTTGCTGCGAACCCCATTAAGCCACAACATTACACTTTTTTATGAAAGTAAATGAAGAACATTAGCATTTTCAAGATGTAAACAAAGTAGCCACCATTTTGAGAGTCGGTGATACACTTAACAGTCACAAACACACTAATCCACAGTGTAAAATGGTGGCCATCTGACCTCGTCATCAGGACATTTAGAATTAGTTGACCATTGCAGAATTTGACCACCTAGTGGGTGTGAAACTCCATGAGAGACCCAGCCATAGGTTAATGTGTGTGAATGCAACATAGGACAGCCAATGGATGTGTATGTCACCATTGACGATCACGTGCGTCGTGTACATGTACGCAGCATTTTGGAAAAAAAATGATGCCTGGAAGAGCAGGTGAGAGGGCCCCAGCTTTCTCGCCAGAGGAGCTGGAGTTGCTGACATCTGAGGTTCTTTCCCTGTACAGCCATCTCTATGGCTCACCAGAGGACCAGGTACATGTTTAAAAAGTATTTGTAACTCTGTATAACAGTTTTTTTTAAATACACAGGCTAGAATATCCCTTAGAGTTCCTGAGTGAAGTGTAATGATTAAAGTGAAGTGTCATTTATGTTTTACATTACATAAAACGATGATGGTGTGAGTTTTTAAGCACATTATGATTAGAGAACACTATAGCATTAGTATGTGTTGTGTGTGTAGAAATGTCACATCATGTAAAAACAGAAAACACATTTTATCTTATTTACCACTGTACATAGATATAGCTTTTTACATACCAAATGGAAATTATGTTTGCTATGTGTATTATCCCACATATCACTTGATAAGTTGTCTCCAACCAGTCGTTTGGGAGTTACCAGTAGCTCCCAAATACCTTCAGAGTAGCTCACAATCTTTTGTAATTTTTCAAATGAGCACAAGGTCATATTTTCATTTTAGAGTTAAGGGAAGGCTGTGTTTATGTGACATCATGATCATCAGGCTGCAGATAGCAGGGTCTGACAATAAGCAGTGCTCAGTCAGATTTGTGGACCAGTCTGGGACTGAGTCACAGAGGTCTAACAACTGAAACACTGAGGTAAACAATTCCTTGTCAATTCAAAATTGGAGTTGTGAACAAAATAATGCTTCTAAATGATTATTAATGGAAGACAAATGAAATGGAGAGTTAATAATTACACAAACAGTTTACACTTCACAGGCTTTCATTCACCCGTACACATATATCCCCTTAATATGCACACATGTTCATACATCCCCAAAGACCACACTCTCACTGACACACAACGCAGCACTTTCATAGTGCTCTTAGTCATAGTATGTAGTTCAAACCATAGTATCTGGCTCTATGGACATTAGGATTCAAGTCAATGTAGCTTGGCGTGAGGGTGTCTGGTTACAATGAGCACGTTGTGTATTCTTCAGTATGTCACAATGAGAATCACTGATGAAAAGTAGCTCTCATTGCATAAAATTGCTGGAGCCCCCTGGCATAGTTGACGTCACTGGCCTGGATTATTCAATTTAATGAATGACAAGGACTAAGAGTAGTCAACAGGTTACAAAAAAAGTTTTAATTATTGTTCTGTTTTAGCAGATTGAAGAATAAAATCTAATGAGTGCTAACTTTTGAGTAATGCTTGTAATTAATGCAGTAAAACTTTCTTACATCAATACAGACAAACCAACTCAAAACATTTTTTTTTCTTTCCCTTCTTGTATCTAGCAGTCAACACTCGTCAGAAAAAGGGGATATGGAAGGCTATAGCCAAGAAGATGCAGACCCTGGGGGTCTACAAGCGGTGCAGCATTCATTGCCGCAAGAGATGGGAGGACCTACGACGCTGGACCAAGAAGTCATCGGAAGACCAGCTCGGCAAGTCCGCCCAACATGGGAAGCATGTGCGCCACACCCTGACCCCCCTAATGGCCTGCATACTTGTGGTGGCCTACTCGGATCTTGATGGACAGTTGAGAGCCCAACAGCAGCATCAAGAGGGTAAGTTCTAGTGTGAGTTCAACATGTTAAATAACACATTTTTTGTTACAGCAACTAATTTAACCATCAACATTAAGGTTGACACATGTCCAGCACAGAAGAAGAGTTCTTGAAGGTGTACATTTTGCACAAGGTGTATGATGATATGCTTTAGATTGCTTTAGGTCATGAGGGAGAGTTTCACCAAACATGCCACTAGTCTTTATTGTGTCAGGTATGATGCTCTTTCACTATTTTGAATGATGTACTGTTAGCCCTATTACATGTGCAATAGCATAATCTGAAGTAATGATACAGTGGATGTTCCAAACGTCCCATTCTTAAGTTGGGATTCTACGCAAACAAGTGTGAGGATGTGTGCCAAAATCACTAGTCACACCATAATTAATGGCTACATTTTGGATTTGAAACATATCCCAAATATGTTGGGAATCCAAAATATTTTTTCATACTTGTAAAACGTGACAGATAATCTTGATGTCTTACTTCTTCATAAATGTGTATGTAAGTTAGTCTGTCTTTGGACAAATAATTTTGATAGGCATACAATTTTTGTAGAAACACTGACAGGAATGTGTACACATTGGTGACAGAGTAACACATAACCAAACCCATTGTTAAATGTCGTTTGTTATGTCCAGATGATATGTCAATAATGAAGAAAAATGGGATACTGAAACAAACTTTTGCAGATGGAATGTTCTATCACATATATGTTGGAGTATCCCATCTGGAAAACTCAAAATCAGGCCCAAATCGTTACTCATTAGGCAAATGTAGGAATGCATTAGGTTGTAATATGTTGCATTAGTGAATTACATTTGAATCTTTGATGTAAAGGTTATATATGACTCAGTGTATGTAATATTTACTGGGATGCTGTACCGCTTTTTGGCTAAAGTGAAAGACAGCATATTTTGGGGAACAATTTCACAATGGTAAAACAAAGTTCAAATAACTAGAGATATTTAGGAGTCAATGTGTAAAGTTTTTGCTCTGTACTGAAGTGGATTAGCAAAGTATCAAGGCATGTGTATTTACTTATGTAGTAGAAGTCATTTGTCAATCCAACAAACAATATTTTTCTTAATTTGTTCAACAGCATAGGTATCTACATAGTGTGTGATACAATAATAAGCTACTTCAGTACAGAATCCATGCAATATTTTTTACATTTTTATTTTTTATTTTTATTATTTTTATTATTTTTTTTTTTCCTTCTTACATACAAGAGAGATGGCAGACATGACAAATCATGCTTTAAAAGTTTAAAAGACAAATTTAAACAGGACATAGCTCGAAGACAGCACCAAGAAAGAAAATAAGAAAAAGGAAGAAAGAATGGAAGAAGATAGGATTTAGAGAAATGAAAGGAAAAAAGAGAGAAGACCAAAAAGCTATAAAAAAAAAAGATTCATCCTATCCAATCCATAATAGGGGCCCAGATTTTCTGGCCGAACTCACGTCTTCTGCGACCCTTTAGTCTATATACTGCTGATTCCATATTATATATTGCCAACAGACGGGCCCTCCAGTTAATAAATGTGGGTGGGTCAGGGCTGATCCATTGAGAAGTTATAACCACTCTGAAAACAGACATAGCAATAAGTAAAAAGCCTTCTTCAGCTTTGCTCCGCACTGTCGAATTTTGCCTCTGGTCAACCCCCATGATCATTGGTGTTAAGGTCTGGGATTTACCGGTAATCTGGACAAGAAAAGATTCAATATCTTGGATATATTGGGCCAGTTTGATACAAGAATAAAACATGTGAATCGTGTCGGCAGCAGGAATTCCACATCTGCTGCATGAATTCCCACGAAAACTGGACCATTTCGAAATTTTCTCAGGAGTATAATACAAGTCAAATACTGACATATAGTGTTGGGCCCTGAGACTGCCAGTTATTAAGGTCTGATTAGCGAGCGAGCTCTAGAGAGATTGCCAGGTCGGTACCTTCTTGTCCAAATTTCCTATCCAACTTGTCTTTTTGAGTGCTTAAATCATCCGGGAGGTCAGAGATAAGTGTTTGATAAATTAACCCAATTCTAGATCTTTTCTCTATAAGCCCTACAAGAGGGATTTTCTCAAACTTTCCTGCTCCTGAAGTTGCTATCTTCAACAGATAGCTCCTAATTTGTAGGAACTTAAAAAAGTGCCTAGTAGGGAGACAAACTTTTCTTGGAGGTCAGAAAAAGAGACTAATTGACCCTCAGAAAAGAAGTCGCCCAGTACATTAACCCCTAGATTGACCCAATGGAAAGGGGATTGAATCCCAAAAAATTGGGGGCAGTAAACCGTATGACAAAAGGGGGGTATGTGCATTGATATTGGATATGCCAAACCGTCGTCAAACTTTTTTCCAGACAGAGTGTACAGATTGAATAACTTTGAATTTCGTTTTCTTATAGTAGCTTGGTTCAACTTTTCTGACTAAACAATTGCGAGCCTCCTCTCCAAGTAAAATTTCAAAAATTGTTGGTCTGGTCCAATTTGCTGTAAAAGTGCGGACCAGTGATATAGCGTTAAAGAAGGTAAGCCCCACCCACCTCTTACTCTAGGAAATATCAGCCATTTAGAAGCCCTTCTGGCTTTGTGATAGCCCCAGAAAAATCTTAAACAAGCCCTTTCTGCACTAGAGATGAGTTGTGCTGGAAATTCGATAGGGATGGTCCTAAATAAGTATAACAATTTTGGGAATATAGACATTTTTAGGACATTGGAACGACCATGGAGTGAAAGGTGCAAGTGGTCTAGTCTCTCAAGAGTCTTATTCACTTCTCTAAGGATGGGTGATATATTAATTTCTGGTATTTTCTCTGTTGCAACCGAAGCCATTGAAAGTCCTGTAGGTTTTGCAACGTCTGAGTGTATAATTTGGGTTTTGTTGACATTAAGACGATAACCTGAGACTGCACCAAATTGCTTAGCTGCATCGTAGACTGCTGGGAGAGCCAAACAGACGTCCTTAGTGAAGATGGCAATATCGTCGGCGTAAGCTAAAGTTTTGTAAGCCACACCTTTGACAATGACCGCCTGTATTGACATATTTTTATCCAATTTACTCAAGAGGGGATCAATATAAATTGAAAATAGAAGCGGAGAGCAGGGACACCCTTGACGGGTTCCTCTGCTGATCGAAAAAGAGCGAGACTGTTGACCTGAGATACGGACAGAGGCCTCTGGGGAGATATATAGAGCTTGTATGGCTATGATGAATTTCTGTGAGAATCCCTTAATTTTTAGAAGTTGCCATAAAAAGCCCCAGGAGACCCTGTCAAACGCCTTTTCGGCGTCCAACAGGATCATTGCCAGAGGTTGTTTACAGACCTGAGCCCAATCGAATAGTGCAATTGCCCGTCTAATATGATCTGATGTGTGCCGACCAGACACAAAACCGTGCTGACGAATAGCAATGACTTTTCCTAATCTTAGTGCGATGATTTTAGCATAGATTTTACTATCAGCACAAATTAGGGAGATTGGTCTATAAGAAGAGGGACTAATCTCTGGCTTGTCTTTCTTTCTAAAAACTACGAATGCCATGAATCGGGAGTCCTGCCATTCTGGGCAAATGCAAAGAGGGATACCAGCTCCCCTAATAGAATTTGCATAAATGTTCAATAGATTTCGAGGGGTAATGAGTCAGGGCCAGCGGACTTCCCCGCTGCCAATGAGGCGATCTCTAGTTCCAACTCTTCCCTAGTTATCGGGGAGGAAAGTACTTCTGACTGTTCAGACGAGACCTTAGATGTTATATAGTCGCACAGAAATTCCTGACCCAGTTGGGCTGCATCGTCCTCTTCAATGTCTGAGGCGTAGAGCATCCTATAATACTATTGGAATACCTCCAGAACCTTACCGGTTGGTCCTGAATCTGGTCTTTTTTATCTTTAATGCGGCTTATTTGATTCGAGACTCCCTTATATTGTAATCTTTTAGCCAAGAGTTTGCCTGAGTTTTCGCCAAATTTGTAGTTGTCTGATTTATACTGGATACACTTAGCCTCTCTGAAGTGTTGGTGTATTCTGTTGCTGACAATAGCTATCTGGCGTTGGCATTTCTCTTTTTGGGCCTGATCTCCAATAACTCGAATGAGCTCTTCCTCTGCTTCACGAAGTTGATTGATCCACTGATTGATCCTTTCCCTAATCAACTTCTGGCGATGTAAAGAAAAGCTGAGAGTCTTCCCCCCTCACAGCTGCCTTGAAGGTATCCCAGACTGTTAACACGGAAGCTGTACCCTTGTTTGTCTGAAAAAAGTCTGTTATCCAATTTGACATATATATACAGTACTCTTGGTCGAGTAATAGTTTTCGTTCAAACGTCCAAGTTGCCATCGCTGGTTTTGGACCACTGAGCGATAATTGTAGAATTAGCGGATTGTGATCCGAAATTACACGGGCTTATAGCTCACAACTAGTCCCTTCAAGGATCGGGTCGGACACAAAAAAATAGTCTAGAAGTGTGAATTTGCTATGAGGAGCGGAGAAGAAAGTAAAGCCCGGTTCAGTCGGGCGCAATCTTTGCCAGACGTCTATCAAAGCATGTTCGTGGCAAAGCCCATGAATAGCTTTGAAGGTCCTGACCTTTCTTCCAGAATAGGGGGTATTGCTATATAAATCAAAGTTAGAGTTCAAATGAATATTAAAATCCCCACATAGAACTTTGGGAGAGGGCCACGAAGCAAGTTCAATACTCAGGAAATTTAATATAGAGGGGTCATCAAGATTGGAACCATATAGGGAACATATAGTATAAGATGATCCCTTAATTAGAATGTCAGCTATTGCCCAGCCTCCTGCATTATCCACCAATACTTGCTTTGTGGTATAGATGCCTTGCCTGGCCAGTATAGCTACTCCCCTAATAGTTGTAGTTTGACGAGAACAGGCAATCAGATCAAGACCGACTTCCTTCAACCAGGCACGATTGTTCCAAGAAACGTGGGTCTCCTGCAAACAAAGTAAATCTATATCCCAGTGCCTGATAAGTTTAGCTAGAATGCCCCGCTTCCTTCTGTCATTTAAACAACAGCAGTTCAAAGAGCCAATTCGAATAAAATTATGTCTAGCCATCATCTAACAAAGCTCTCAAGACCAGCCCTGTAGCATCTAGAGTGCAATTAGTCAAGCATTGTTTGAAAAAGTTTTCGTATTGTCTGCCATATTTATTTTTACAATAATCAATTTGTGCCCACCACCCACAACCCCCCCTAAAACTACCCCCCCTGACCCTCCCTTCACACTGAGAGCCTTCCCACCCCAAAAATCCACCCCTTCTCTTCCTCATCATCAAGGCGTGGGGACCGACGGTCCCTTGTGATGCTGAGCTGAAAGCCTCACTCTCTCGCTGCTGCACACTGCAGAAATAGCTTGAAACAAAAAAAAGCTGAAAAAGAAGAAAATAAGATATTAACACTGAAGAGACCGGACCATACCAGGTCACACAAAGACAATCAGATCTGCAGTATGAGTGCTATACTTGTCTGAAAATAAAGTCAAGGATTTTGACCTATAGATGATAGATACTCCTTGGCCTGGGCCTCTGACTGAAAAAAATGAGTTTGCCCTTTGTAGATCACTTTTAATTTGGCTGGGTTCAGCAAAAAGATCTGTGCACCCTTCGCCTGAAATTCTGGCATCAATTGTCGTAAGTTCCAACGCAGTTCGACTGTTTTCTGGCAAAAATCGGGGTGTACGAAAAAATAGCAGCCTTTCCCAGTTCTTTTGCGATCAGGCCTGGCCAGGTCATATAGGGATTCCCGGGCCAGGAAGTTATTCAAGGAAATCAGAATGGCACGAGAGTGATTATCAGAGCGGCCACCTGAGCTACGTTGGTGAAAAGGAAAACGGTGCGCCCTTTGAATTTGGGTCTTCCAATCCCATTGAGGGAGAACAGGAAATGCTTCTTCAAAAAGTTAAAAAATTGACAGATATTGGAACCCTCTTGGCCTTCAGGAATACCCAAAATTCTTAAGTTATTGCGCCTGGCCCGGTTTTCCAAGTCAGATAGTTTGTACACAGTATCATCCCTAATCAGGTGTATTGTTTCCACCTTAGATTTCTGCTGGGCCAGATCATCTTCAAGGCGGGAAATCCTAGTTTCTGCCTCTGCTATTCTTGAAGAAAAATCAGAACAGGTCTTAGACATCCTGCGGATGGAGTTTTGAAGTTTCCTGCAGGCCCCTTGTGTACGGGTGCTTTCAGCCCTTGACTCCTCTCTGTGTGCCATCATCACCTGATAAATAGTGGATAGCGTGATTTCTTCAGGGCATGTGATAGCTGAGGCAGCGCTTGCAGTCGTTACTCCATCCGTATTTTTGTTTCTATCTCCCAAACCTGGTGAAAATGAATAATCCCAAGACATAGCTCGTGTAGTTGATGCAGACAAGTTAGGACAGGCTGAAATTACTCCCGTTTTTTTACAGTCTCTGGGCCCGACTGAAAAAACTTCGCGTCTGCCTCCCAGTGAAAGCTACTAGTGTCGCTACCATCTCCAGCCCAGTCTTTGTCTTGATTTTCATCCTCTGAGGAATTAGATACGTCAGACAGGGAGAAAAATTTGTCAACAGGATCGTCTTCCCTATTGAAATCAAAATCTTCCTTTTGTACGTTTAAGACCCCTTTTTGTGCTGTGGCCGAGAATTCTGCCACTGGTGTATCAACTAAAGGGACTTCACAAACCAGAATGCACCTTGGTTGCTGGATGGAGCCCGACACAGTATCTGTGCTACCTGAGCTCACACAGGCTGACTCTGTGACCTGAGCTGTTGGTTCTGTGCTACCTGAGCTCACACAGGCTGACTCTGTGACCTGAGCTGTTGGTTCTGTTCTACCTGAGCTCACACAGGCTGACTCTGTGACCTGAGCTGTTGGTTCGTTCATGGAAGGAATCATCGATACAGTGAGAGGCTCCCTGCTGTCTTGGGCCACCGTGCCCGCCTCCGAGGTGAAGATTGGTGATTTGGACGACCCGGATCCTCTCCCCACGGGCGCGCTGCTTGGCGGCTTGGCTTTCCGTATCTGCGCTGTAAACAGCGCTGGAACCGTCTGTCTGCCCCGACCGACGGTGTTGCTCTTCGACGTCTCCGACGCGGAAGCGGAGGATGGGGCTGCTTGCAGATTGTCGACCTCCTGGCTTTCAGTGCGGACATCGGTGGCAGGAGCAGGAGTCTTCAGTAGGGCACCAGAAGCACTAGGAGCAGACGATAAACCTCTGCCCTTGATGCTTTTGCTAGAACCCTTTGGAGGCATGGTAGTGGGTAGCAGCGATAGCACAGTAGATGCTGCGTTGACACGACCTAAGGATGCCAGGGATACAAGGTAGCAGGGGAGCGGGATGCTCCGCACCCAAGACTGGAAGCGCCAGATCATTCAGATCAAACAGGTGAGCAGAAGCATGTATTCACGGTGACTTTACAGTAAGGGCGGTTCTGGCAGCATTTCAAAGGGTTCATTCAGTAATTCAAAGTAGCAGGGTTCTTCATTGCAGAGGGCTAGTCAGCAGCAGAGAGTGGGAATACAGCTCACTCGGCCGTCGCGACGGCCGCCATCTTGCCCGCAACAAAGTCGCCTATTTCTTTTTTTTTTACATTTATAATATACTTTCGTTACTTTTTGTGTTACCTTTGTGAAATGTCCAAACAAAGGAAACTCCCTTTCAGTTTATACAAACATTGATACAACATTGCAGTATTTGTTGACACACATTGGTTGCTATTTTACTTTTTGTGAAAGAAAATAATGCAGATTTTTGGGCCTTTTAAATACAATGTACAAATGTATTTTTGGTTCATATCCTTTTCGTGACATAGGTTCCCTATTCTGAACAACAAAGCCCAACCATTCAGAGGTGTTAAACAGTTCCTGGAGAGACATAAAAATGGATAAGAGACAATATCATACATGATATAGGAGCTATCATGGGGAATTACAAAACTGTGACCAAATGGTTTCTGAAAATGGTGTCTATGTGCATGAGTTTATGCTAATGTAGAACAAAGGTTTGAGAGCCTTGAAGCAGGTAAAATATGAAAACTTTGAAACTGTTTTGTGATCAAAGTCCATGGTCAGTTCTGTTTACACAGATTCAATAAAACTATGGTATATGTAATTTCAGCATCATCAGGCGCAAGCAGAGGAGACAAGGCCACATAAGCATGGAAGCAGATGGCCACTGTGGTTTGTGTGCTGAGACCACTGGTGCCGAGGAACCCAGTAGCGCGGAAGGTGAGGGGAGTGCAACGGAGGCTGCCAGCTCCACAACATCATCTTCGTAGGCCTCCATAATCTAGCTCTCCCTGGTGGTGGCGAACCCAACAGGAACTCTACCAACTGCACCCTTGCCTATCTCCCAAAGAACCATCTCTACCCTCCCACTATTACTTCCCCCAGTTGGCCAAACCCGTCCCCCTAAAAGAGGTGGTGTCTCCTTCGCTGAAGGCACCATACCTTCTACCTCCAGCTGTGCTGAGTGAGGAGGCTAATACCCTCCTATGGAACATCTCTGTAGGCCTGACTGCACGACTGAATGCCATTCAGAGGCTTAGCTGCCATATGCAACAAATGGTAGCATATCTGAAAGGCATTCATAGTGCTATGTCCGGCCAAAAGAGATCTTTTCAAGGTGTAACCTCCTCACTGCAGCCTCCCAGCCTTGTGACCCACCTTCCGCCCCTTGCCCATCCAAATTCCCTATTCCAAGTTGTGTCCTAAGCACACTCACACCTTTGTATGCACCCACTCCAACAGACACCAGCAACACACCCACACATGAACACAAACACCACAAAACTCACAGGCGCACACCCAAACAACATAGTCACCACAGCCACACCCACCACCACAACCATCACCACCACCAGCACACCCACCCCCACCACACCCACCACCAAACCAATATATACCACACCCATAACCACCACCACACCCACATGCACCACTACCAGAACACCCACAGGTACCATACCTACCACCACACCCACCAGCACTTCCACCAGCACACCCACAGACACCACACCCACCACCACATGCACCAGCACCCCACAGACACCACATCACACCCACATATACCAACAGCACACCCACAGATACCACACCTACCATCACACCCACATGCACCACCACATTCATATTCACCAGCGCCACAACCACACCCAGCACGTCAACCGCATACTTATCCACACACACCCATCCATTAGAAACAGCACCCACAAAACACAAACACCAACACTCACCTAAACAACATACACCTAGTAAGAAACACACACCCAAACCTACATGACATACACCAGACCTATGTGCACCTGTAACCTCAACAGACATGTGCACATCACCAACTGCTACTCCCGCTACCTCCCAAACCTAACTCCCTCCTGCACATCCTACCCATTTTCCCTGTGAAGATGTTTTATTTGCCCTTGCCTTGACCCCTTCCACAGCCGAACCCACCCCTCCCAAAAGTCAAACTATTCCTTCCACAGCCCAACCCATCCCTCCCAAGTGCCAAGCCACCCCTTCCACAGCCCAAGCCACCACCTCCAAACCACAAACCTTCCCTCCCAAACCCAAGACTAAACCTCTCAAACCCAACCCCCTCCCGAGAAAGATCATTGAGGCCCACTAGATGCCCCTTCCTGAGGAGGATCCCCTTGGCAGTTCAATAGGAAGCAAATTTAGTACTACAGCACAACAGTGCATTTCACCAGAAACTCTCCATTGGTGTAAATAAAATATTTTAATTCTTTTTTTTAGAAAAGTATCTCATTTGTTTAATAACCCACTATTTTGATTTCACCAAGTTTGTCCTGCCATTAATTTTCCTTTTCACTTGTTTAATTTCTAGCAATGTTTCTGACTAAAATGTGAAGTACATTTATGGCAGGAAAAACACAATTTTGTGATGCTTACTTTGTTAAGTGCATTAAATGGTCAATATGGAATGTAATGGTCATTTGTATTTAGGTACAGCCATTCATCATGATAATGGAATCAACACATATGCATTACACCTTAAAAAACATATGTAACTATTTAATTTGGTTACAATACAGCACTTGCACTAGATAAGGGGAAATGTTATATGGATGGATATGTTGAGTGATTCAAATTTGGTACTGACATTGATTTTACAGGTAATTAATAAGGTAAAGATTACATCTTGCCTAGTGAAATTTCCACATCATGGTACATTGCACTTATCCCAATGATGTGTAATGCATATGTTTTTCATTTGACAATTTTCTAAATTTCTTTAACCACACATGTATGGTGACTTTTTTATTTTTTGATTGATATCTGTTTTTGTGAAAGTGTCAATTTTTTTTAAGGCAGCTTGCACCAAATTTGAGTAATACAATGCAATCTTACAAGTGCATTTCTTAAAATGTCTTAAATGTCAACATTACACACATATGCATTACACATTGGTATGCTATTGCTTGTAAGAGAGATTTAAAAATGCACAAGTCCCATGCAAATGTTAACTGACAAGTCACAAGGTTACAGGTAAAAGTAGAATTTACCGCTGATTCTGTCCACAACAATGTTGATTTCGTTCATCATCAAACAGAAGCAGCAGGGGCAGGACTTGGAAGATCTGGTCCATGCCAGGAAAGGAAGTGTGAAAGTGAGAAAAGGTGAGTTTCTGCCTTATATCCCTTCCACACCGCCAACTCAGGTGTGGAGGTTTTACCGCCACAGTCAGTGGGAAAGCACATCATGATTGGCTGGGGGGACAAACTGGCTGTCCTTCTTCTGATAGACGCCTTTGCCTATTGTGCCGTTGACGTGGCTGAACATACCTTACGGAGTTGACAGCACTCCGACGCTCTTTCATTCGTCGAACCACCAGCAACTAAATGGAGTGGGCGGACCGCCTAGAAGGCGGAAGGGGGATCCATCGAAAAGTGATGGCGGGACCATCACTGCCAAGATATAAATCAGGTCCTTAGATTGTTTGGAAATTAATCGAACCACACAGGAAGCAAAGGAAACAGTTCATGAGTATTATGAATGTTTGTTGCAGGTGTTTCAGCAGCACAGTGGAAGAGAATAGCCTGAAGAGAAGGATGTGGGAATGTTTGTGTCACAGTTTGCGTTAGGGTTGAGATCAGAGATTAGCTCTCATACAACACAAAGTGTTATCTGTTGGCAGAATAAGTCACTTGATGAGATCTTGCGATATGCAAAATATTGCAGCGACAAATTAAAAAAAATGAAGCTGAAAAATATTAAAGAGCAATTTATGTTGGTACAGACAAAATTCCTGAGGATTTGGGTGTTATAAAGGGTAAAGTTATAAGAGTACCTATTGATACCAGTTTGGGAATGGAGGTTTTGGAATTGCAAAAATGTAGATTTAATCTTAATAACGTAAATGAAAATGTTACAATGCAGAGAGGAGTACCAATGCAAAATATGTACAACAAATGCAGGAGCCAATGTAGAAACAAGTTCCAATGATACAGGTTTCACAGGCTCAGATGATCCAACAAAATATGGAAACATTTAATTTTGATGTATATCAGATGCCAAAGGCAGATGCCTAAGGTAAACTCAAATTCTTTTCAGAATATGAATCTAAATGCATTTCAACAATTCCCAAATGCAGGTCATAATGCTTTCCAGCAATTTCCTGTTTTTGAGAGTGATAGCTCATGCTCAGTCACCTCTCTATGATGGGGCCTAAGAGGGGAGGAGAATTGCGTGCTTGGCGCAGTCTTAGAGGTAGACCAGAGTGGATCACTTGTATATGGTGTGGTAAATTGCCACCCCATATCTTTCATTCTAGATATTGGTGCTACCAGATCCACTGTTAGAATTGTGGAAGTACCAGACCTACCCCTCTCGGGAAAGAATATCCAAGTTGTAAGAGTTTTAAATGGACAAATTACAAATTAAACTTCGGAAAAGGTCCCTGTAGAAATAAGTACATTTGAAAATAATCATCAATATATCATTTGTGGCACAAGTCCTGTAAATCTGTTAGGAAGTTAAATTGTACAATCTATGGCACTCCGAATGGCATGGAACTATAAACAAATGATGAAGATGTAGGATTTCAAATGTTCAACAACAGACAGCTGTAGGGTTGTTCCCTCTAGTCACAGTTGAAGAATTACCTGCCAATTTGGGAGAAATTATGAATCCAGAAGTATGGGATCTCACAGGGAAGGACACTGGGTTCATTAAAGGATTAGAACCAGTTCAGGTTACTGTAAAGCCAAATGTGGTGCTTCCAAGAATCCCACCATATCACTCATACGCAGACACAATTGCAGGAATTACGCATGTAATAGAATACGATACAAAAATGAATTTTGAGGGAACGAATTGGAAATCCATGGAACTCTCCGATCGTATGTTTACAGAAACCAAATAGGAAATATCTGATTGTGGAGGACCTGAGAAAATTAATGAGATAGTTGTCCCATGTTGTCCAATGGTACTGAATCCAGCCACAATATTGTTTCAGATTTCTTGTACTTCAGAACTGTTTACAGTGATAGATCTTTGTCAGACATTTTTCATAGTGCTACTGCATGGAAATAGTCAGCTCCTCTTTTCATTTGTGTTCCAGCAAAGAGTATTGGCATGGTGCTACGTCCCACAAGGGTATACAGAGAGTCCATTAATAGTCAACTAGATCATAAAAAAGAATCTGGAGTCATTTCAAATGCCCTATAAATCAGTACTAGTTCGATAAATCAATTACTTGCTTGTGGTGTCAGATACACGAGAAGCTTGTAAATAAGATACCATTGCCTTGTTAAGTCGCCTGGCTGAGAATGGACATGATGTGTCCGGAGGAAAGCTGCAGTACTGTTAGAAAGAAGTTCAATATCTGGGACACATAATTGAAAAAGGAGGCACAAAGTTGTCACCAGAGAGAGTGGAAGCAATTCGGCAGATGAATCCACCTTGAACACAGAAAGAAGTCCAAATGTTTCTAGGGATGGTTGGCTACTGTAGACAGTGGATACCCAACTTTTTCTTAGTGGCTAAGCATTTACTGAGGCTTACACATTTGAATTTGTCTGATTTGATTCCATGGGTCAACAAATGTTTGCAAGCCTTCCTAGAGCTGAAAGAAAGTCTGTGTCGTGCCCCAGCACTGGGAATGGCAGATTACAGTAAAGAGTTTTTTCTATTTTGCAGTTAGAGGGAGGACTGCGCTCTCTCTGTGCTGACACAGAGACACAAAGATGTTCAGAAAATTGTGGCATATTTTTTAATAAACCTTGACCCTGTCGCTGCAGGTCTGCCCGGCTGTCTTAAAGCCGTTGCTGCCATGAGCGCTAGTCTGGAAAAGAGTGAAAGCAGATGGATATCCAGTAACTTTAATGGTCCCTCACTCTGTGGAGCTTCTATTGACAAGAATGAAAACACAGCACACAACACATAAAAGGTTGACAAAATATGAGCAGAGGATTTTATCCTCTGAAAATATTGTCATAAAGAGATGGCAAGTTATGAATCCTGCAATGTTGATGCCAATAAATGATGATGTTTGCAATGAAATTGAAAAAGATTGCCTGGATATCGTGGATTTATGCACAAAGCCTAGACTTGATATAAAGGATGAAACCCTGATTGATCCAGAACCTCTAATTTTTGTAGCTGGCTCTTGCTTAAGAAACAACAAAGGCACTCTGAAAGCAGCTTATGCTGTATGTCCAATAAATGATGTTGCTGAGGCTTCATAGCTTCAATGGGTTACCCCAGCACAAGTTGCAAAATTGATTGCCCTTGCATGCAGCTTAACAGCTCAAGTGAAAGTTCCTATATTTACAGATCGTCGATGCGGCTTTAGTGTTTACCATGATTTTAAGCAATTATGGTCACAGAGATGTTTCAGACCTCCTCAGGGACCCCTGTCAGAAATGGGGTACAGGTGAGGGATTTACTGGATGCTCTCCAAGTGCTTGCTGAAATTGCAGTTGTTAAATGTGCAGCTTATCAGAGTGGAAATGGATGTAAAGCTATGGGGAATAGGTATGCTGCTTCAGTAGCACGTATTTTGCTTTGTTGGCCTGCACATTTATTGGAGCTTCAACATGTGAGTCTGAGGTAACCACTAATTTTACATTGTTGATGAAAGTGACAGATACGTGGGAGGAGTTGAAAAGAGTGCAAGAAAATGTTTCAGAAAAGCAGAGTTGGATTACAGAAGGTTGTATGAAAAATGCAAATTATATTTGGATGTCTGCTGAAGAAAGACCAGTGTTGACTGACAGTTTGTTGTTTCCAGTGACTTGATATTTGCATGGATTCACACATTAAGGAGGGCGGCAATGACTTGGTTTTTCCGCTAGAGTTGGTTTAATCACAGATTCAGGATGTTAGCGGAAGAAGTGTTTTCACAGATGCGTGACATGTCAACAAATAAATGCAGGAAGAAGAACACATGTTATACTGAGTCGCATAGGGAGATAAGGTGGTTCTTTCAACAGGATGCAGATGGACTTTATAAAAATGCCTGTTTGTAATGGGCTGAGATATGTCCTAGTCATAGTATGTGTCTTCTCAAGATAGGTGGAAGTCTACCCACCCAGAAGTAATGAGTCTCACAATTGCAAAACTGTTATTGTGAGAATTGATACCCAGATATGGCTTGCTAGTCTCTTTGGAATCAGATACGGAGCCCCACTTCAATAATGAAGTCCTGAAGATGGTTTGCATATCATTACAAATTGAGCAAAGACTACATTGCAGTTATTGACCTGAAGCCTCTAGTATAGTTGAATAGATGAACAGGACTATCAAGTCTCGCTTAGCAAAGGTTTGTGCCTCAACCACACTGAAATGGCCAGATGCTTTACAATTGGTGTTGATGAACTTTCAAACTATTCCTGATAGAAAGACTGGTCTTTCGTTCCACGAGGTGTTGATGGGACATGCAATCAGATTATCTGCTGCACCTGCAAATGCACTGTTGAACATCACAGAAGATATTATACTTGACTACTGCAAAAGATTGGCTGACGTGGTGCGTTCTCTTTCTTACCAGGTTGCAGCTGCCACTAAAGATGCACACCAAGAACAGTGCCATGACCTAATTACTGGTGATTGTGTTGTGATAAAGAAGCACATTTGGAAGAACTGTTTTGAGAAAAGTTGGAAAGGCCCCTTCCACATCATTTTAGTGACCAATACCGTTGTGAAGTGTGGAGGAATTCCAAAAAGGGTGCATGCATCACACAGCAAGAAGGTGAGAAATCTCAAACATTAAATTGTGTTCTTTCGCCCAGAACCAAGAGCACTGGTGACTTTACCATCTCAAGCTGTAAGACTGTGTGGGGCAGTGGTACCAGGATCCCAACAGTAGCAATGAGAAGAAAGGGGTGAAGAACTGCAACACATGGCACCAATTCAGGTACCTCTTATTGCACCAAGTGGCATGGAAGTCTCTATTGAAGTAGAAGCAGAGACTGATCCTCAATTTGGAAATGTGACTGAAACAACAACAGTACAGCAAGAAGATCTGGGTGAAGGCACAAGCACTGGATGGAGAAGAGTCACCAGTGAAGTTGAATGACCACTGATGCATAATCAAGGAAGCCTGAAACAGGGTTTGTCAGTTGACTGAATTCCAGTCACGATACCCGAGGAAACAGAGACAAGTGACAATAGTGATTCGGGAGAAAATCAACAAAAGCTGAGATGATCAAAAAGAGTAAGAGTGAAATTACCCAAGCCATTGAATCGCTTCAATCTGGAAAAGCCTCTGGCCCTAATGGTATACCCATAGAATTATATAAACTCTGTCCGGATAAGCTATCAGCACACCTTAAAGACATGTTTGAGGAGAGTATGGAGCTGGGGGAACTTCCACTAGACCAACGCATAGCTAACATCGTCATAGTCCATAGGGAGGGCAAGTCGAAGACCGACTGTACTTCGTACCGGCCCATTTCTCTTCTTAACTCTGAACCGAGAATCCTTGCGAAGGTTCTCGCAAATCGCCTGGTCAAGGTCATATCAACTCTTATACATCCTGATCAGTCAGGCTTTATTCCATGCCGGAACACGGCACTAAACCTCCGCCGAGTCCACGGGGAACTTGGGAGAGCAAACACGATATGCGAACGGACAATTTTGGTTTCTTTAGACGCTACGATGGCGTTCGATATGGTTGAATGGCCCTATCTGTTTGCTGTACTCCAAAAGCTGGGATTTGGCCCCGACTTCATTGGCTGGGTTCGCCTTCTGTGCGCGGCGCCATTAGCAAGGGTAGTTGTTAATAGCAAACAATCAGACACCTTCGCCCTGAGCCGAGGCACCCGTCAGGGTTGCCCGCTCTCCCCCCTCCTATTTGACCTGGCACTAAAGCCACTAGCAGCCTGGATCCGACAGGATCTGATGATCCGAGGATTCTGCTGGTCGGCGGACTGAGAAGACAAGATATCTCTGCACGCCGACGATATCCTACTATATCTTACCAACCCTCGAAGATCTTTAATTGTCGTAATGGACATATTGGCAATCTTTGGGAGGTACTCTGGATTCAAAATCAACTGGACCAAGTCCCGCATCGCCGAGAAGGGGTCCCGCATCGCCGAGAAGGGGTCACGCATCGCCGAGAGGAGTATCTGAGCAGAGGAAACGCTGATAAAAACGCCGACTTAACAGGAGGAGCTGCGAAAGCCATCGGGGGTTGCAGGAAGGAAAGCTAGGCTGCTGCACGGGACTCCGTTGCCCAGGAGTCCGTGCGTGGCCACAGGTGCGCTGCTGCCCGCCCACCCGGCTATTGACTCACGCCTATATAAACGTTTTGCCTGCCGTCTCGCGGGACGCGAGCGGGACGCCCCGGACGAAGCCCGGACAAAGGGCGGACAGTCTGTGACAGTCCGGGACTGTCTGAGGCTGGGCTGGGCCATACCCTTTACTACTTTGCTCAAGATTACCAGGACTGCGAAGACATCTACACTGGTAAACTTGCTAACTAGCACACTGTTCAGTAGTGTTACCAAGCTAGTGCTTAGCCTACTGTTATTGACATTTGTGATCCTGTTCTGCCTTTAAAAGGCCTATAAGCCAAAGGGATTTATGTATATCGGGGACAGGTCCTCTTGACAATTACCTAGTGAAAAAGGTCAACAAAATTAATAGTGACCGTAGGGCTTCTTTGGGGATGGATAGCCCCCAAGATAATATTCATAACCCTTTAATTGCTGAGATAGGTACGATGGATCAAGGTATTTGTGACCCCCCCCCCTTTAGCCAATGCCACTGTTATGGCTACAGTTCAGGTTCATATGGATCCTTTAGACTTGGACTCAAATACAGCGAGTGAAGAGTTAGAAGAGGTCACTTTTGTACCCAGACCCGTTAGGACCTGTAGAAAGCAACAAAGCAAAAAGAGGGGGGTGTATACAAAGGAAAAAAAAAAAAGGGTCGACAGTACGGAAAAAACACAGTCCGACTTAACTGAGCCTTTAAATAGCAGCTATGGTGTAAATACCCTATTACTCCCTGATCAATTCGCCCAATTACTCACTTCTGTCGAGGCTTTTCTCGATGCTAAACTAGAACTACTCATGCAACCTCTAGTACAGAAACTTGATTTGGTCGCTGACGAGGTTAAGAGGGTAGGAGGATTATTGACAAAACATTTAAATTGGGTAGACAGCAACAAAAAGAAGGGGCAGTTTGTAGCTGGGCAAGAGAGCTTAGATAGAGTAAAACATCAACAGTTACCATCTCAGCCCTCTAACTCTGTTTTAGTCACGTCAACTCCCCCAGCGACTATCATAGCCGCTAATCCTGTTATCCCAGCAGTAAAGGACTCGGTCCCGACGTATAAAGATGAGGTGGAATTGAAAAGTAGAACCATAAATTTACCCCCGGCATGCTCCCCTTATGTCGTGATTTTAACTAATGTTCCACCCCTGGACAGGCATTCAGTTTCTTTGCATAAGGAATCGCATGACTCCCTCAAGCAAAAAACAGTTTCGGGGCTACATAGGAAGTGTGGGTTTCCTCTTAATTTTTCTAATGATATCTTAAGTACTTGTAGAGTAAACTGGATTGGGCCTTCCAAAAAATCAACCACTGGAGAGTGTGTCATAGTTAATTTTAGACACACACAACATGTGGCTACCGTTCTATTGAGGGCAGCATCTTTGGCACAAGATGTAAATAGTATTCAGGCGCGTCCCCTTGGTTTCTTTTATACTCACTCCCCTCCCAGAGGACGTTTCCATCTGACAAACTGGAGAAACCACATTCCAGTGACGGAAATGACGCCGTTTCCCCATCAGGGTGTAGGAGCCGATTACCAGTCTATGGGTGGGCCCAGTATTCCAACGTGTAATCGTTTTGAGGTACTCTCTTTATTGGATTTGTGTGATTGACAGAAGGATGGTATTCATGGGGGGGACGAGTTATCCCCTGTTCAGGTTTCTCTAGTAGAAAATCAACCTCCCGCATCTACCGTATGTACTAATGTTAGTCACCTGATTGTTGATAATTGCAAGGGGGGATCAATTAAAATGTTAACGTGGAATATTGCGGGCTTACGCTCCAAGAGAGACAATACACCCTGGTTAAGTTTTCTGAATGATTATGACATTCTGGCATTTCAAGAGACCTGGGAAACCGAATGTGATTTCTGGTTAGACGGTTATACGTCTTATTTTGTTCCAGCAATAAAATCAGCATCTGGGAGGGCTATAGGGGGTTTAATGGTTTTGCTTTCGGTGAAACTAAAAGGAACAGTTAGCAGGATAACTTGCCCACAAAATACTTTTCTTATATTGGAGTTCAAACTCGCCAATAATACAAAACTATTACTGATAAATTGCTATAATTCTCAGCAAGGGGATTCACCAAATGCTCACTTGTTATGGCTGGCTGACTTTTTAAAAACTTATACTTTGAAGCAAACCACTTTTTGTCATTATATTTTGTTAGGAGATTTTAATGTACATTTATGTAGTCATAATTGCTGCTTAAACGATATTGATGGGCCAGGTTTGACATCCCTTCAACATTTTGAGCATTCAAGTAAGGGGGAAGCCTTGGAAAAACTTCTATCCGAAAACCACCTATTTGATCCAGGCTTCTATGATCAAAATTCACGGGTTCCCACCTTTATTGGAAGGGATAGCAACACAATAATTGACTACATATTTCTTTCTTCTGGTCTTTTAAAATATGTATGTTTTTATAACGCTATACAGTCTGTTTTTAGCGACCATAATCCAGTGGTAATTGAATTGTTAGATGGTTTTTCCTTTCTAAATATTTTAACCCTATATACGACGGCCACTGAAGTTAAGGCAAAGGATCAGGGGAGGAGGCTAAACTGGTCTACGGTAATTCCGGAGGAGTTTTTCAAATCAATCAGGCTCGAGGCGGCCCTGGATTTGGAAATCTGTGGTGACCAACACTCCACGGGGAAGAAAGTAATTTCCTCGTTTGAAGTTATCTGTTCCATAGTGGCAAAGGACCTAACCAGTAAGAGTAGACCAGCCCCCAAGAATGTAGTTGCTGGCTGGTTTGATCATAATTGTACCAAAGCTCATAATAATCTCAAAAAAGCGCTTCAGGCTTGTCCGAGGAATAAAATCCTGGTGTCGCAGTTAAGAAGCGACTATAAAAAAGCACTGCTGGTCCGGAAAAAAGAAATTAAACAAAATGCATGGGCCGATCTTATGGATAAAGCAACCTTAAAAGATAGTGCGAAATTTTGGTCAATTATTAATACCCCTCTTTTTTCCAACATTAAAAATGGCATGTTGGAAACTAATATAGCAGAGGAGGACTGGTTGAGTCATTTTAAAAACATATATGGTAGCCACCTCGACTTAGAAACCTTTGCTGGGCTCGCCCCGGGTTCCACTATTACACCAGTCAGGTTTTACATAGGAGAGGTTATTAAAGCGATTGAAGACTCCGCAGGAAAGAAGGCTCCTGGCCCTGACGGAGTCCCCACCGATTTGTATAAGGCCAATCCGGTGTTTTGGGCCAATATACTAACTAACGTATTTAATACCTCGGCTAGTGTGGGTTTTCCTAAATCCTGGTCTCGTTCCATCATAATACCGGTGTTCAAGAAAGGCCAAAGGGCTGACCCTAGATGCTACAGGCCCATATCCCTGATAGACTCCTCCATAAAAATCCTGGGGAAGGTTATACTTGCTAGGATTACGAAGTGGGCCTCGGATAATAACATCCTGTCAGACGCACAATACGGTTTTAGAGCCGGCCGGAGCACGGAGGATCAGTGTTTGAACCTCCTATTAATAACAGCTAAATATACTAGGGCGGCCGGGGGCTCCATTTATCTGGGATTTATAGATTTGTCCACGGCCTTTGATCTTGTTAATAGGTCAAAGCTGTGGACACTGCTCCTGGAGAAGGGACTTGATCCACCACTTGTGTATTTCCTTTCAGAGCTACATAAAGATCTGAACGCATCGATAAGGATGTCGACTGATGGGAAGTGTACGTCTAGTTTTAAGTCCAGCAGAGGGGTTCGACAGGGATGCATTTTAGCTCCCATGTTGTTCACCTTATACATAAATGACTTGGAGCAAAACCTGCTGGCAGCAACGCAGGACATTCCGCGTATGGGAGGTACCCCGATTCCGGTCCTCCTATACGCGGATGATGCTGTCCTGCTGGCCAGGACACCCCTGGCACTGCAAAGACTGTTGGACTCATTTGGGGACTTTATGCATAACCTGGATTTGGTGGTTAACAACGGCAAATCACATGTTATGGCGTTAGGGCAAGCAAAAAATAAAGTTAAGCCTTTTTTCTGCAAGGGAGCTGAAATCTCAAGAGTGAAGGTATTCACTTACTTGGGAGTAGTATTTGATGATAAAGGCTCATGGACCCCTCAGCTCTCAATAAAGGTAAACTCCGCGAGAAATTCATCTGCGGCAGTACTTGGGTTTGCAAAGAGGCTGGGAGGAAAGCCGACAGAGGCAATACTAACAGTCTATAAAGCTAAAACTATTTCCATTGTAAGGTATGGGGCGTCAATCTGGGGTTACATTAAACACGACGTGATCCAAACGGAGGAAAATAAATTTTTGCGCTCTCTCCTTGGCCTCCCTCAATCAACCGCTTCTTATTCAGTCCATTTGGAACTCGGGATTGGTTACATAGCAGATATGATCAAATTAGCCCCTCTGCTGCTATGGATTAAAATATGGCTAAACCCGAATCTTACTTTAAATCGTAAAATCCTAAAGGACTGTACTCGACTCGACAACATGAATAAAATTAAATGGTTGTCTAATATAGAGTCGTTATCTGCCTACATTGGGAGACCTGAAATCTTTTTTAACCCAGAAACTTTATGTAAGGCAGATCTTGAGTGGGTAAAAACTAATTTTAAGAAATTAAGGGAGGCCGAGCGGGAAGAAGATGAACTTCGTAAACCCTCTGTTAGGGGACATGTCCTGGTATCCCAGCCATCAGGGTTGTCATTATACCTTACAATAGTTTCCAATCCTTTTCATAGATGGCTGTTGACCAAACTGCGGTTCAACCAAATACATATAGTACTATGGGATGTGGCTGGTTGGAATAGATTAGAAGTTGTTGCCCCGTGCAAGTGTGACGACTTTTCTCCGCAAGACACTACGCACTTTATGCTCTTTTGCCCATTTTTTAAATACGCCAGGAAAAAGTATATTATTCCTTTGTTAAAAAGTAGGAATTTTACACAGTATAAGCCTGCTTTATTGTTTTTAAGCTTGCTCGAGTGTCCATTAATCATGTTTTGTGTTGCCAGCTTTTTAGTAGCAGCTGTCAGAGAAAGGAGGGTTAGATTAAAATTATTACAAGATGTGGACCCCATCTAACAATAGGTAACTGAACCTGCACTAAGTAATTAAGATGATTATGGTCGAACATGAAATTTTTTAACTGGAATGTTTTTATTTATATTTGTGATCTGTAAGATTTTATATATATACTTGTGTAGCACATTTTTATGATTTTAACTAATCGAATAAAGTGGTTTTGACTTGACTTGACTTGAACTGGACCAAGTCTCACCTGTATCCACTTCATGGGGGAGTGCCCACTCTGCCCTCCAACTGCCCAATTCAAATCAGTACATCAGGGTTCAAGTATTTAGGGATCTTCATATCCTTGAATCCTGCACTCTGCTATAACCACAATCTCCTTCCCCCTCTCCACCGTTTGCAGAGGGATATCGCAAGTTGGCGAACTCTCCCATTGTCCCTATTGGGGAGTGCCGCCCTTTTTAAAATGATGTCCCTCCCCCGCTTCCTCTATGCCCTGCAGAACTCGCTGGAGGCCGTTCCCGCCACCTATTTCAAAGAAATTGATCAACTTCAGAGAGATCTTCTCTGGGATGGGCCGCTGCGAATAGCCTTCAGTAAACTGACTCTGGAGTGGTACAACGGAAGAATCACCCTTCCTGACATTAAGAAGTACTATTGGGCCGCCCACCTGGCCGCCATCAACCATGGCACCTATCTAACACCTGACGACCCTGGCTATCAAATGGACAGGTGGCTACTCCCCAGAGGTACCAGAGCTCTATATTCTGAACCTGTTCGCTCAGCTTTAACCGGCCCCACAGAGCACTCAGTGTCCGTCTGGCGTGCTGCCACCAGATCTCTGGGCTGGGAGGGTAAACTGACACTGGCCACCCCCCTCTGGGAGTCAGCGAAACTGGGAAACCTATGGAAAACAAAGGGTTTCGATAAATGGGACATGATAGGCATCTCCCGTATCCAGGACATGTGGGACAAGGGAGACATTAAAACGTTCACATTCTTACAAGAACAATATGAGGTAGCCAACACAGAACGCTTTCGCTACATACAAATACGACACGCCTTGCGATCAGCTATTCCCGTGGGCTCTTTCCCCCCTCAGTCCTCCCCATTGGAATCTAGGGTATTAGACGGACACCTCCCAGAGAAATCGATCTCCTTGATTTATAATAAACTAATACATAATATGGAAGACCCCCTTACACAGCTCCGGCAAAAATGGACAGCGGACGATTTTCGAGCTAGATGACGAGGACTGGCAGGAGGCAGTATCCTCCCCCAGAATGGTGGGTATCTCTGCTAGACTGCGCCTGGTCCAGCTTAAAATCCTACACAGAATATACATGACCGGACCTAGACTGGTGTTGATGGGCAGGGCACCCATGGGGGATTGTCGTAGGCGGTGTGGTCAGTTGGGCACGTTCCTACACATCATTTGGGAATGTCCGGTTGTTCAGTCCTACTGGAGAGAGGTCCACCGAGTAGTGGGGACGGTGTTGGGAGTCCCCCTGCTCCTGGAGGCACGTAGGTGCTTGCTTAATGTATGGGAGCCCACAGACTTGAACACGCACCAAACACAATGGGCCACGCTTGGTTTTATGGTGGCCAAAAGGAACATAGCCCAAGCTTGGGGGACAATTGGTCCTCCTTCACTAAAAGACTGGAAGACCAACATGGATTGGAGTATGTTCCACGAAAAAAAACGTCTATGTGGCCCGCGGCTGCCCCAGGAGGTGGTCCCAGATATGGGGGCAGTGGAACCGTTATAGAGGTGGCATCTGCACCCCACCATTTCAACCAACCCCCAAAAACATGCACTCTCCTTGATTTATCTAAATGACTGTGATGTGTAATACTGTGACTCAAAACCCCATGTACCTGATTTGAATGTCTGTATGATTATACTGTTTGCTATTTCCTGATTGTGGTCGATGATTGTTAATAAAAAGATTTATTTAAAAAAAAAAGAGCAAGAGTACCCGATCAGAGGTATTCAGCACCTGAGTGGACTTACTATCCAAATGAAGTACTAAATGTCTCAATTGATGATCTGTGTGATATGAGATCTGGACTATTTGAACCTCATCATAAAACAAAAAGACTGACACTGATTGAGTCTCTATTTTTATTTTATCTTTTTATTTTAAAGAAGAACAACCTAGGCCCGAGTGTGCAGTAGAAGAGTAGGGATTTAATTATTAGAAGAACATGGAGTAAGGTTCAGGATTGTCTAATATTGCTTTGCGGAAAATAAATAATTTAAAGAAACTATTGTAAAAAAAGAAGAAGAAAAATTCCAAAGAGAACATGCATTGCCTTAGATATAAGTGGAAATAAATTATGGTTACATTTTTGTAAAACAGTAATTATGATTACTATAGTGCTAGTATGATTTTATGTAACACCTGAGCAATTTTAGGAACTTAAATATAACAGAAACACCCATGTATCTGAATGAGGAAGAGCAACTAAGAGCCTCTTTTGTCACCTACAATAGGGAGGATTATTCATCAAATGTTTATTCTAGGTTAATACAGGAATACACACATGCCATGTGAGCGAAGGACTGTTATATCTGTGCTCATTTACTGACATCAGCATCAGAAGAAGTCACCTGTTTCCATATGCCGTTATCTTATGGAATCTCATGTAGTATATTACTTATACTTGAATATAGACAAGAACACTTTGAATATTTCAATTCTAACTATGACTTAATTCTTTCTAGAGTGCCGTTGATTGAAAGCATGAGTTTACACTCACAGAGAAAAGAAATGGACG